>NC_136073.1:784203560-785469280 GCF_964261635.1 Lissotriton helveticus | reverse complement strand
TATATACATTTTTAATACACTCCCCACCCTTATCCCCTATAAACCCAACATCCCGCTCCTAAATTTATATATCAATTAATAAATTTTTATATTAAATTTATTTAAATTTTTTTTTTTAATATTTTCTAATTAAAATAAAAATTCTGCAATTTTATATTTATAATATATAAATTTTTAATACACTCCCCACCCTTATCCCCTATTAACCCAACATCCCGCTCCTAAATTTATAAATGTTTTTTTATTTTTTTTTATTATATTTTATAGGTACACATTACTATTAATAAATTCTAAATATTATTAATTATTACACAACAATAACACATATTACTACATAATTATTACTATATATTTTATTTCGATATTTTTACTATTTATCGATATTTCTTTACAACGATATTTTTACTTAGATATTTTTGTTATCGATATTTCAGCACACATACTTATTACGATATTTTTGTAATCGATATTTGTGATTCCAATATTTTTCATCATCGATATTTAAACTTCGATATTATGTCACTTCGATATTAAAAGTTCGATATTATGTCTGCGTACCATTCCACGTATCTCAGCATGCCCCGCATGGAACAGGGCATTCTTTTCTCCCGATGAAATAATGTACCTATCAGCACAGACGCAATCTCTCACTAAAGACCCATGTCCACGTTGAAATTCCAAAATACAACAGATCCTAACTTGAAGGATCACGTTTATCAGTGCAGACAGCAAAGCTATGGAACTTCCTGCTTTCCTTCCATGAGTAGACTTCAGAAGTGCAAACTTGAGTAGCACCACAGCTTTGCACCTATTACCAGATTTTATGCTTAGCCAATGATAATTCATAACAAATATATGTTATGTCTCTTACCTGTGTCACATCAGAGAACATCTCTGGCTCACATGCCCAGCACCTACACATACCTAGCCGTCCTCCTCCCTTTTATAACTGCTACAGCGCAGCTTCAGAAATCACTTCTAATTAACACTCACCATTACCCTGAAACCTTAAAACACACAAATCATGCATCAGTGGGGCCCATTACACTGCGCATTTACCCTGTTCATTTACACTTGGCTTCAAGGCTTTGGTGAATTTGCCATGGAGAAACGCCGTAACATTTAGGTGGAGTGTCTAAACCTATTTAACTATTATTTACACCTGCAGATTTAAAGGCAATTTACCCTAGTTTTATTCAGACTTAAATTATTCAGACACACCACCATAATGGCAATGGATCTGTTAGAATGAAAATTAGGCGTAGGAAGAATTCAAAGACCAGCTCTTACTTCTTCATATCTCTAATTTTTATTCAAAGCCAACATTTAAACACGTTTGACGTTTAAACATTAGTAAATCTTTATTCAGTAAAACGTAACCTTTATTTCAAAATGATAATTTTATTTGAGCTCAAGAAAAATCGCTTTATTTTAGAAGACAGTTAGAATTAGCAAAGAACAAATAGTTCCAGAGTCAATCTCTCCTAACATCCCTAACTAACACCCTCATCTTATCCTTCAATCCTGTAAAGCAAACAAATAAATTCATAAGAGTCTTCGATGGAAATGGAAAAAGCGACCCCAACTAGACAAATCCAGGGTTTTTTATACCTTAATTCCCTAACTTAATCTATCTAAAAAGTAACTAACATCTCTTATTCGGTTTCTCATTGGACAATTTCGGGGTGGGTGAGCATCATCTCACCATTACAGCATTCAGTTCTCAAAGTGTCAGCAAAAAAATAAAGGAGCTTTGTTTTAGGACAGTCTTTGGCCTAGGCATTTCCTTTAGTGGCAACATCCACATTTCTTCCCATGCTCTGAGCACGACATCATCTTTGCTTGGCACACATTTTAGGTTCCGGGCCACATCAGCCTTGAACCTCCTCGAGCACAGGCAGTTCACTCTGACTTGCAGGTTTTGGCGCGCCTGCGCTGTCTAGCTCTTGCTCACAATATTACCCAGGCAGCCATTTTCGCACAGGCCTCAGAGGCCACTTTTGGAACTATCATAGAAACAAACACAGATTCATGTTAAATTATGAATTTAAACCCGTTCTGTTTACCTCCCACCTATCTAATGTGTCCCAGTTAGTTGTTACCTAGCAGGCAAGCCACACAAATGCGTTTTATACTTACATTTCGACCTCTCCATCACGTAAATGAATACAATAAGCACATTTAAATTGCGTTTGTTTATGAATAAGCTGCACATTAGTTCACAATACGATAACAATACATATTAGCTAAGATTATTTTTGCAACATGCAAGCAAAGTTAGTTCTCCCCATGTGTAAATAAAAATAATGTGTGCACTTTACTCTATGGTTGGTTAATTTCCACAAAACATGCAATTAGTACATATTATTGTTATGGGACATTAACTTCACGAGGGGTACCCAAAATTTGCGTTTGCCCCCTCGCTCCATCAATTCCCTCATCTGGTGATTTATCACCAAATAACCCTCAAAATTTTGGAAACCTTAACAGAACATGTTTCAACTTCTTTTTATTAATGACATCTTTACTTTTGTCTCTTTTTCTCTTGAATCTTTGAAAACCTTATCTTTAATTTCTTACATTTCTATCTCATTCTTTTCTCTTATCCTTGCCAATCTTTCTTCATTCCTTTTCTTCAATACATTTCTTAAATCTCTTCTACCTTTATATATACAGCATAATCTTATAAAGAAAATCCCTATCACTATAACTGTTATTGGAATTAGTATCTTACTGTTAGGGGTGCTACTGGTCGTCTTACTTAGTTCTGTGTGAATCACATTCAATTCATGATTAATTTAAACTATTAGTTCAATTATTTATTAGTTTAAAAATATAGGCAAAGTTTTTGGTATGTAATTTTAATTTTTAGTCCTTGTTTAAAGCTGCTTAGAAAATTGCATTAGCTTATGCTTGTTGGATTCAAGTCAGGGTATTTAGTCCTTGAGTTTTACTGTTAGAATGTGCGCTCTTAAAAGAGAGAGGCTCGCGCTGGCTCTCCTGTCTGAAACCTAATTGGTTAGAGAGCTCGCGCTGTTCTCGTGACAGTGTAAGTCTATAAATAGACTTTTCTCCTAACGGTCGGCGCTTCGTCTCATGTTGGTGTTCCTGACGAGCGCTACTGTTTTCCTGTTGCTGGATTGTAAACCGATCAAACTCCCCACTCGGAATTCACCTCAGAGCGCCTAAAATTCCGACCTTATTTCCTAATCTTAGTCGAACCCTTTTCCCGGTCAGCTGTTGGTTAATGCCGGGACTTCGTTGAAGAACGAAACTCCGCGTCTTCCCATTGAGCCCTGCCAGGTTATCGTGTGTCAGTTTCCTTCACGCAGCAGCTGGTTCGAGTCTCCAGTTCGCGTCTTCCTCTAAGAGCCCAGCCTGTATATCGTGTGTCAGTTTCCTTCACGCAGCAGCTGGTTCGAGTCTTCAGTCCGCGTCTTCTTCTAGGAGCCCAGCCGGGATATCGAGTGTCAGCTTCCTTCGCGCAAGCAGCTGGTTCGAGTCTCCAGTCTTCGAATCAATTTGAAGGGACAGTAAGATTTAATGCCTTTTATTGTAAGAAAGAACTGAAGAGCCTTAGCGCTTCGTAGGAAAGACTTTCCAAATTTAATTAAAAGCTCTTCCCTGGTTCTGGGTTAGAAAAGTTTTTGGAAAAAACAGACAATTAAAAACAAACCTTGGCAAGTTCAAAGTTAACTCTGGTGGAACATTTTGCAGAGGTGTTTTTGGGAGTCAATTAAGTACTTTTAACAAAAGACTAGACTCCAGTTGAGAAACAAGCCTTGGCAAGGCAAGGAACAGTTGTTAAACCAGAAGTGTCTGGATTCATGTGTAAATAGGAGATTGTTTAGAATTTGGAAAAGAAGATTCAATGTCTTAAATAACTTGCTGGTTATTTTTTAACTTGATTAACTGCAGTATAGGTGTAGGCTGTTGTATTCTTTTTCTATCACCCTACTGCAGATCTATCTTTGAGTGGTGAAATTGCTGAAGTCTCCAGGTATGAATCTTGCATGAATTAAATCAGTTTTGTTCACTAACCTAATTAACAACTAACACTTAAATAGGGGAAGCTTATTCTGATTCATAACTTTTATTTTTTAAAGGAGTCTTGAGATAGAGGCAGAGCAATTCTGTTACTATTGAGTGTGAACAAAGGCCACAAGAACCCTTGGTCAGTAAGAGATGTGTTTAAACAATTTCTGAGATTTGAGTTGTTGTCTAAGAAGAGTTATTTATTGTAAAAACTTAAACTACAGAATTGCATGAAATCTGAAGCGCATTCCAAGGAAAAGTCAACGGCCTGGAACACTATCAAGAGAAGCAACAACAACAACCGAAGGAAATATCTCTTATATATTGTTAGTTTCTCTGTCCACTTCCCCTTTCCCTTAGGGAAAAGTTGATTCAGTCAGTGTTGAAATTCCTGATTGTGTTAATTGATCCTTGAGGGAGTTGGGAGTTTGCAGCTTAAGAGGAAACGTCAGAAGTGACTCACAGGACTTCTCAACAGTAGACGAAGCCAATTTAATTAAAATCGTTTCCTCTTAAGTCTGTAAATTCACCCTCATGGATGTCTCCCAGTTGTCGCAGTTAGTGCAAAAAATGACAGTGGAAATGGAGAATTTACGATTGGAGAATCAATCGCTTCGTCAAGAGTTAGATGAAACTAGAGCAGGTTTTTCTGTTTGAAGGGATCCCTCTAAGGAGAGAAAGCCAGTTTTAGCGCCAACAAGATTTGGAACTGAGGTACGTCAGGCACGTTCCTCTGGAGAACAGTTAGATAGTCAACCAGTCCAAGTCACTGTTGTCACACCTACACCTGTCCCTTTGGCAAATCCAGAAAGATTTTCTGGAGATACTAGTAGATTTGCAACTTTCATTAGTCAATGCCAATTACATTTCATGTGTAAACCCCAAATTTTTTCTTCAGACACAACTAAGGTAGCATTTATAATTTCATATCTTGGTGGGGTGGCTGCGAATTGGGCAATGCCCTTGGTAGATAATAATGACCCTCTTCTTCATAATTTGCAAGATTTTAAGGTAGCCATGTCCAGTTTATTTGCTAAGCACACCTTAATTCAGTCTTCTGATAATGAGTTATTGAGTCTTCGTCAAGGGACCAAGAATCTCATTTCTTATATTACTAGATTCAATAGACTTTTGACTGAAACTCATTGGCCTGAGGAGAAGAGAATTTCTTTGTTTTATAGAGGTCTTAAAGATGATTTGAAAGATTCCCTTGCACACATAGTTAATTTGCCTGGTGATTTTAAGGAATTTCATGATCTAGTGGTTAAGCTTGATCACAGGATAGGTGAACGTAAAAATGAAAAAATAAGGAGTGATTTTAGAAGCTCACAATTTAGAGTTGAGAAAAAAGAGTCATAAGTTAAGAATACTTTTGTTGAACCTGTTTTGTCGGGTGGGTTTAAAGGTCCTTTAACCCCTGAAGAAAAAGAACGGAGACGTAAGGGCAATTTGTGTTTGTACTGTGGCAAGCCTGGGCACTTTGCTAAGGATTGTACTGTTAAACCTGCAAAAAAGAAAGTCCTAGCTATTGAAATTCCTTCGACAAATCTGTCGGAAAACTAGAATTCTCGAGGAAAGCCGAGATCGTTTCCTCGAGTAAATCTTCTTCTAAGATCTCTCAATTTGTCACCAATATAACTACACATATTCCAAAACATTTTACTATTCGGATGGTCTTTATTTTAACTACTCTTCAAAGACATAGCATTCCTGTACTTTTGGACTCTGGGGCTACAGGGAATGTTTTCGATATTGAGTTTGCCCATAAAATGAATCTAAAATTTGTTGCCAAGGAGGAACCTGAGTCTGTGAGGGCTGTTGATGGTTCAGTTTTGTCTTCTGGGATGATTCGTTTTAATACTGAACCATTGACTTTAGTGGCAGATAATGGACATACTGAAAAGGTGGCCTTTGATCTTATTGATGCACCAACCTTTGGTGTGATCTTGGGCATTCCTTGGTTGGAATTACATAATCCAAAAATTGATTGGATTAAAAGAACTGTTACCTTAGAGTCTTCCTTTTGTAAGTTACATTGTTATCAAGAAACCAGAGATCTGGTGATGCCTCTTTTTTGTGCTACTTTAAATCCTGAAGTTAATAGGCTTCCAGTTGAGTATAGGAATTTTTCTAAGGTTTTTGATCCTGTTGAAGCAACTAAATTACCACCACACAGAATTTTTGATTGCAGGATTGACTTAGTTCCTGGTGCTATTCTACCTTGTAGTAGAATTTACGCCTTAACTGAACCTGAAAATGTTTATTTAAGGAAGTATCTGGATGAACTTTTGGAATTAGGTTTTATCCGTCATTCAACTTCTCCAGTCTCGTCTCCTCTTTTCTTTGTTGCGAAGAAGTCTGGGGATTTGAGGGCTTGTATTGATTATAGAGCGGTTAATAAAGCGACCATTAAAAATAGGTATCCGTTACCTTTGATTCCTGTGCTTCTTAATCAAATTAAAGGCTCTAGTATTTATACCAAACTGGATCTTAGAGGAGCATATCATTTGATTAGAGTCAAAGAAGGTGATGAGTGGAAGACCGCTTTTCGTACGAAATTCGGTCTGTTTGAGTATACTGTTATGCCGTTTGGTCTTTGCAAATCGATAAAGAGTTAAAAAGCAAACAGGAGTGCACTTGACCTCGCACGTCGTTTATATTGACGACATCTTAATTTATTCTAAAAATTTGGAAGAACACGTGCAACATGTTCAGTCAGTACTACAGAGACTGAGAGATCATTCATTATATGCTAAATTGGAAAAATGTGTCTTTAATGCCTCCAAAGTGGAATTTCTTGGCTATTGCTTGTCACCTGAGGGGATCCATATGGATCCTAAAAAAGTTGAAGCAATTTTAACCTGGCCAATTCCTGTTTCAATTAAAGACACGCAGAGAATTCTTGGATTTGCTAATTTTTATAGGCGATTCATTTCTAAATTTTCAGAAATTGTTACTCCCATTACCCAGTTATTGAAAAAAGGGAAAGTTTTCTCTTGGACTGAGGAAGCTGATCAAGCTTTTTCATTATTGAAAAGGGCTTTTACCTCTGCTCCTATCTTGGTTCATCCTGATCCTGATAGGCCATTTTTTGTGGAAGCGGATGCTTCGCAGACAGCCATTGGTGGTGTGTTGCTTCAAAAGGATTCAAATACCGGTCATTTACATCCCATTGCTTTCTTTTCTAGGAAGTTACTTTAGCTTTTTTCCTTCACGCAGCAGCTGGTTCGAGTCTCCAGTTCGCGTCTTGCTCTAAGAGCCCAGCCGGTATATCGTGTGTCAGTTTCCTTCACGCAGCAGCTGGTTCGAGTCTTCAGTCCGCGTCTTCTTCTAGGAGCCCAACCGGGATATCGAGTGGCAGCTTCCTTCGCGCAAGCAGCTGGTTCGAGTCTCCAGTCTTCGAATCAATTTGAAGGGACAGTAAGATTTAATGCCTTTTATTGTAAGAAAGAACTGAAGAGCCTTAGCGCTTCGTAGGAAAGACTTTCCAAATTTAATTAAAAGCTCTTCCCTGGTTCTGGGTTAGAAAAGTTTTTGGAAAAAACAGACAATTAAAAACAAACCTTGGCAAGTTCAAAGTTAACTCTGGTGGAACATTTTGCAGAGGTGTTTTTGGGAGTCAATTAAGTACTTTTAACAAAAGACTAGACTCCAGTTGAGAAACAAGCCTTAGCAAGGCAAGGAACAGTTGTTAAACCAGAAGTGTCTGGATTCATGTGTAAATAGGAGATTGTTTAGACTTTGGAAAAGAAGATTCAATGTCTTAAATAACTTGCTGGTTATTTTTTAACTTGATTAACTGCAGTATAGGTGTAGGCTGTTGTATTCTTTTTCTATCACCCTACTGCAGATCTATCTTTGAGTGGTGAAATTGCTGAAGTCTCCAGGTATGAATCTTGCATGAATTAAATCAGTTTTGTTCACTAACCTAATTAACAACTAACACTTAAATAGGGGAAGCTTATTCTGATTCATAACTTTTATTTTTTAAAGGAGTCTTGAGATAGAGGCAGAGCAATTCTGTTACTATTGAGTGTGAACAAAGGCCACAAGAACCCTTGGTCAGTAAGAGATGTGTTTAAACAATTTCTGAGATTTGAGTTGTTGTCTAAGAAGAGTTATTTATTGCAAAAACTTAAACTACAGAATTGCATGAAATCTGAAGCGCATTCCAAGGAAAAGTCAACGGCCTGGAACACTATCAAGAGAAGCAACAACAACAACCGAAGGAAATATCTCTTATATGTTGTTAGTTTCTCTGTCCACTTCCCCTTTCCCTTAGGGAAAAGTTGATTCAGTCAGTGTTGAAATTCCTGATTGTGTTAATTGATCCTTGAGGGAGTTGGGAGTTTGCAGCTTAAGAGGAAACGTCAGAAGTGACTCACAGGACTTCTCAACAGTAGACGAAGCCAATTTAATTAAAATCGTTTCCTCTTAAGTCTGTAAATTCACCCTCATGGATGTCTCCCAGTTGTCGCAGTTAGTGCAAAAAATGACAGTGGAAATGGAGAATTTACGATTGGAGAATCAATCGCTTCGTCAAGAGTTAGATGAAACTAGAGCGGGTTTTTCTGTTTGGAGGGATCCCTCTAAGGAGAGAAAGCCAGTTTTAGCGCCAACAAGATTTGGAACTGAGGCACGTCAGGCACGTTCCTCTGGAGAACAGTTAGATAGTCAACCAGTCCAAGTCACTGTTGTCACACCTACACCTGTCCCTTTGGCAAATCCAGAAAGATTTTCTGGAGATACTAGTAGATTTGCAACTTTCATTAGTCAATGCCAATTACATTTCATGTGTAAACCCCAAATTTTTTCTTCAGACACAGCTAAGGTAGCATTTATAATTTCATATCTTGGTGGGGTGGCTGCGAATTGGGCAATGCCCTTGGTAGATAATAATGACCCTCTTCTTCATAATTTGCAAGATTTTAAGGTAGCCATGTCCAGTTTATTTGCTAAGCACACCTTAATTCAGTCTTCTGATAATGAGTTATTGAGTCTTCGTCAAGGGACCAAGAATCTCATTTCTTATATTACTAGATTCAATAGACTTTTGACTGAAACTCATTGGCCTGAGGAGAAGAGAATTTCTTTGTTTTATAGAGGTCTTAAAGATGATTTGAAAGATTCCCTTACACACATAGTTAATTTGCCTGGTTATTTTAAGGAATTTCAGGATCTAGTGGTTAAGCTTGATCACAGGATAGGTGAAAGTAAAAATGAAAAAACAAGGAGTGATTTTAGAAGCTCACAATTTAGAGTTGAGAAAAAAGAGTCAGAAGTTAAGAATACTTTTGTTGAACCTGTTTTGTCGGGTGGGTTTAAAGGTCCTTTAACCCCTGAAGAAAAAGAACGGAGACGTAAGGGCAATTTGTGTTTGTACTGTGGCAAGCCTGGGCACTTTGCTAAGGATTGTACTGTTAAACCTGCAAAAAAGAAAGTCCTAGCTATTGAAATTCCTTCGACAAATCTGTCGGAAAACTAGAATTCTCGAGGAAAGCCGAGATCGTTTCCTCGAGTAAATCTTCTAAGATCTCTCAATTTGTCACCAATATAACTACACATATTCCAAAACATTTTACTATTCGGATGGTCTTTATTTTAACTACTCTTCAAAGACATAGTATTCCTGTGCTTTTGGACTCTGGGGCTACAGGGAATTTTTCAATATTGAGTTTGCCCATAAATTGAATCTAAAATTTGTTGCCAAGGAGGAACCTGAGTCTGTGAGGGCTGTTGATGGTTCAGTTTTGTCTTCTGGGATGATTTGTTTTAATACTGAACCATTGACTTTAGTGGCAGATAATGGACATACTGAAAAGGTGGCCTTTGATCTTATTGATGCACCAACCTTTGGTGTGATCTTGGGCATTCCTTGGTTGGAATTACATAATCCAAAAATTGATTGGATTAAAAGAACTGTTACCTTAGAGTTTTCCTTTTGTAAGTTACATTGTTATCAAGAAACCAGAGATCCGGTGATGCCTCTTTTTTGTGCTACTTTAAATCCTGAAGTTAATAGGCTTCCAGTTGAGTATAGGAATTTTTCTAAGGTTTTTGATCCTGTTGAAGCAACTAAATTACCACCGCACAGAATTTTTGATTGCAGGATTGACTTAGTTCCTGGTGCTATTCTACCTTGTAGTAGAATTTACGCCTTAACTGAACCTGAAAATGTTTATTTAAGGAAGTATCTGGATGAACTTTTGGAATTAGGTTTTATCCGTCATTCAACTTCTCCAGTCTCGTCTCCTCTTTTCTTCGTTGCGAAGAAGTCTGGGGATTTGAGGGCTTGTATTGATTATAGAGCGGTTAATAAAGCGACCATTAAAAATAGGTATCCGTTACCTTTGATTCCTGTGCTTCTTAATCAAATTAAAGGCTCTAGTATTTATACCAAACTGGATCTTAGAGGAGCATATCATTTGATTAGAGTCAAAGAAGGTGATGAGTGGAAGACCGCTTTTCGTACGAAATTCGGTCTTTTTTAGTATACTGTTATGCCGTTTGGTCTTTGCAACGCTCCGGCGGCTTTTCAATATTTTATCAATGAGGTCTTGCACGATCTATTGGATGTCTGTTGCATCGTTTATATTGACGACATCTTAATTTGTTCTAAAAATTTGGAAGAACACGTGCAACATGTTCAGTCAGTACTACAGAGACTGAGAGATCATTCATTATATGCTAAATTGGAAAAATGTGTCTTTAATGCCTCCAAATTGGAATTTCTTGGCTATTGCTTGTCACCTGAGGGGATCCATATGGATCCTAAAAAAGTTGAAGCAATTTTAACCTGGCCAATTCCTGTTTCAATTAAAGACACACAGAGAATTCTTGGATTTGCTAATTTTTATAGGCGATTCATTTCTACATTTTCAGAAATTGTTACTCCCATTACCCAGTTATTGAAAAAAGGGAAAGTTTTCTCTTGGACTGAGGAAGCTGATCAAGCTTTTTCATTATTGAAAAGGGCTTTTACCTCTGCTCCTATCTTGGTTCATCCTGATCCTGATAGGCCATTTTTTGTGGAAGCGGATGCTTCGCAGACAGCCATTGGTGGTGTGTTGCTTCAAAAGGATTCAAATACTGGTCATTTAAATCCCATTGCTTTCTTTTCTAGGAAGTTACTTTTGGCTGAGCAGAATTATACGATTGCGGAACGAGAACTGTTAGCCATTAAAGATGTGTTTCAGGAATGGAGACATCATCTCTTGGGGGCTAAACATACTATCACCGTATATTCTGACCATAAAAATTTACAATTTTATTCCACTTTTAAGGCTTTTACTCCTAGACAGATGAGGTGGCTACAAGTTTTTTGCGAATTTGACTTTCTAATTATGTACCGGCCTGGAAATAAGCAGTTGTTATCAGACACACTTTCTTAGTAGTTGTTAGTAGTTAAACTGTTGAGAAGTCCTGTGAGTCACTTCTGACGTTTCCTCTTAAACTGCAAACTCCCAACTCCCTCAAGGATCAATTAACACAATCAGGAATTTCAACACTGACTGAATCAACTTTTCCCTAAGGGAAAGGGGAAGTGGACAGAGAAAGTAACAACATATAAGAGACAAAAGTATTCTTAACTTCTGACTCTTTTTTCTCAGCTCTAAATTGTGAGCTTCTAAAATCACTCCTTGTTTTTTCAGTTTTTACGTTCACCTATCCTGTGATCAAGCTTAACCACTAGATCCTGAAATTCCTTAAAATCACCAGGCAAATTAACTATGTGTGCAAGGGAATCTTTCAAATCATCTTTAAGACCTCTATAAAACAAAGAAATTCTCTTCTCCTCATGCCAATGAGTTTCAGTCAAAAGTCTATTGAATGTAGTAATATAAGAAATGAGATCCTTGGTCCCTTGACGAAGACTCAATAACTCATTATCAGAAGACTGAATTAAGGTGTGCTTAGCAAATAAACTGGACATGGCTACCTTAAAATCTTGCAAATTATGAAGAAGAGGGTCATTATTATCTACCAAGGGCATTGCCCAATTCGCAGCCACCCCACCAAGATATGAAATTATAAATGCTACCTTGCCGGTGTCTGAAGAAAAAATTGGGGTTTACACATGAAATGTAATTGGCATTGACTAATGAAAGTTGCAAATCTACTAGTATCTCCAGAAAATCTTTCTGGATTTGCCAAAGGGACAGGTGTAGGTGTGACAACAGTGACTTGGACTGGTTGACTATCTAACTGTACTCCAGAGGAACGTGCCTGACGCACCTCAGTTCCAAATCTTGTTGGCGCTAAAACTGGCTTTCTCTCCTTAGAGGGATCCCTCCAAACAGAAAAACCCGCTCTAGTTTAATCTAACTCTTGACGAAACGATTGATTCTCCAATCGTAAAATCTCCATTTGCACTGTCATTTTTTGCACTAACTGCGACAACTGGGAGACATCCATGAGGGTGAATTTACAGACTTAAGAGGAAACGATTTTAATTAAATTGGCTTCGTCTACTGTTGAGAAGTCCTGTGAGTCACTTCTGACGTTTCCTCTTAAGCTGCAAACTCCCAACTCCCTCAAGGATCAATTAAACACAATCAGGAATTTCAACACTGACTGAATCAACTTTTCCCTAAGGGAAAGGGGTAGTGGACAGAGAAACTAACAACATATAAGAGATATTTCCTTCGGTTGTTGTTGTTGCTTCTCTTGATAGTGTTCCAGGCCGTTGACTTTTCCTTGGAATGCGCTTCAGATTTCATGCAATTCTGTAGTTTAAGTTTTTACAATAAATAACTCTTCTTAGACAACAACTCAAATCTCAGAAATTGTTTAAACACATCTCTTACTGACCAAGGGTTCTTGTGGCCTTTGTTCACACTCAATAGTAACAGAATTGCTCTGCCTCTATCTCAAGACTCCTTTAAAAAATAAAAGTTATGAATCAGAATAAGCTTCCCCTATTTAAGTGTTAGTTGTTAATTAGGTTAGTGAACAAAACTGATTTAATTCATGCAAGATTCATACCTGGAGACTTCAGCAATTTCACCACTCAAAGATAGATCTGCAGTAGGGTGATAGAAAAAGAATACAACAGCCTACACCTATACTGCAGTTAATCAAGTTAAAAAATAACCAGCAAGTTATTTAAGACATTGAATCTTCTTTTCCAAAGTCTAAACAATCTCCTGACACACGATAACCTGGCAGGGCTCAATGGGAAGACGCGGAGTTTCGTTCTTCAACGAAGTCCCGGCATTAACCAACAGCTGACCGGGAAAAGGGCTCGACTAAGATTAGGAAATAAGGTCGGAATTTTAGGAGCTCTGAGGTGAATTCCGAGTGGGGAGTTTGATCGGTTTACAATCCAGCAACAGGAAAACAGTAGCGCTCGTCAGGAACACCAACATGAGATGAAGCGCCGACCGTTAGGAGAAAAGTCTATTTATAGACTTACACTGTCACGAGAACAGCGCGAGCTCTCTAACCAATTAGGTTTCAGACAGGAGAGCCAGCGCGAGCCTCTCTCTTTTAAGAGCGCACATTCTAACAGTAAAACTCAAGGACTAAATACCCTGACTTGAATCCAACAAGCATAAGCTAATATAATTTTCTAAGCAGCTTTAAACAAGGACTAAAAATTAATAGTAACAGAATTCCCTGTTTTATCACTATAACTATCACTAAAACTGTTATTGGAATTAGTATCTTACCTATAATTGAACTACCTATTTCTTGAAACCAATGTTTAATTGCTGAGAAACTTTTACCCAGCCTTACAAGAACACCTTCAACCTCCAGTGGTTCAATTTCCTTATGCAAATCTGTAATATTTATAATATACTTTTCAATATTCTGACTTTTGTCTGGAATATAAGTACAACAATGTTGCACTTTCAAAATCCCACAGACTCCTCCCTCTTTTGCTAAAATTATATCAAGGGCAAGTCGATTTTGCATAACCATAGCTCTCATAGCAACCATTTCAGTGTCTACCATTAGGAATCCTCCTGCTGTATCTGTTGACAATTTATCAACAATTGTGGACAATTTTCTGAGTCTATTTGCATTGAACGAAATTCCCACTGCTGGTATCAGTGCTCCAAATACATCACCTATTATTTCTAACACAGTCTCTCTTCTTTTTCTACTTAGAACTTTACCTATCGCATGCTTTCCATTAGTACCTCTATCTACATGAAAATTTTTGGGAAAGACCAAACCCACAGAACATGTCCCATACCAGTGGTCAGGCAGTCTATAATAAGCTTTGTTTCCACATATGAAATAAAATCCAGGAAAAACAGGATCATTTCCCCCTTTGAATCCCCAACCTCCTAAAATTCTATAAGTGTCTTCACATTGACTTGCACCCACAAAAGAATTGTCATATATTGAAATATCCCTCCTGATACACAACTTTCCCAACATTGGTGCATCTATATTCAATACCACATTCACATTTTTATCTTCAATATTCTCATCAAATGCATAATATTTTGACTTTGCATGTTTCACCTTCTCTTTTCTTTTATAAGCAATTCTCCTCTCCTCAACCATATTCAAAAACGTTTTCTCTTCAATTCTCATTTTACAGATCAAATTATTACTAAATGCATACTCATTTGTTAACTCATCTACTTCTATAAAATATTCTCCCATTACTTCTGCATGTCTCCTTTTGTTTAGCTTGGCATCAATTTTCAACTTCGCAAATATCTCATCCACATTAGAATATTGATACTCCAATTTACCAGTTTTATAGAACAAACTTGCGATTACACTACAAGTAACTCCATAAGTAAAAGGAAGGTGGTGATAGGTCACCCCTTCTGACACTGATGCTGGCAACTTTACACAGATATAACAGTCATCAACATTCATAGTCTTAATATATTCAAGCAATAACTTTGAAAAAGTATTTTTAGTGAAGTCACTAATTGACTTATCTTGATGCAACTCAGGCTTATATACATATGTTTCATGTACATTTTCTTTCTCATTTGGCTTACTGGTACTCACATTCGGTTTTAATTTTGTTAAATGAGTTTGGGAAGGAATCACAATAGCTAAAATTATCCATAATATAGTCAATAATCCCATGCATATTGAGCAACACCTGCACCATTTTCTAAATATAGAACATTTTGTCTTGTGATTGTTCATTGCCATTTTCTCTAACACTGTTTCTTCGACCTTGTGTCACCTATAATTTTTCAACTAACACAACACCCTAACAAATTTTGTTCGACCTTGTGTCAATTTCTATTCTAATATTGCTATGATTAGTTTTTCTAACACGTTTTTCTTCGACCTTGTGTCAACTCAGACCTCTTCTATATGTACAAAACCGTCTCACAGCACTTCAGACTTTTTACTTTAATATCATATACTTTGAGCACCTAACTTTCCATTTATGAATTGACTTCTTTTACTCACTTTTCCCAATTGGCTTTGGGTCATACAGGTTTTCTTGACTACTATTAACTTCAACAATGGGTGGCAGTACAATGTATGTCCACTCAGGTGATTTGTACCTTTGATTTGGACGTCTTACAGCCAGATTCATCATCGGCATGTTTTGCGAGTCTGTAATAGCGAATAATAAGGAATCGCTATTACAGACTCACAAAACGGGATTCATGTAGGAATCGCAATAATTATTGCGATTCCTACAGCTTCCTTATTTGTGATTAGCTAATTGCTAATCGCAAATAAGGAATAACTCCCTATTCATTCCTATGGGCCTAAAGGCCCATAGGAATGAATGGGAAGACATATCAATGTGCGAATCGCTATTAGCGATTCGCATTTTGATTTTGCGATTTCAAGGGTGCAGGGGTGTCCAATGGACACCCTGTTGCACCACTGAAATGACATTGGATGCTGGTGTTACGCACACACATGTCCTTGGGACATGTGTGTGTGTAACATACAACTTAGAAAAATGCACTTAAGTGCATTTTTCTAAGTTTCGGCTATTTACCACGAGGTTTGACTTCGCGGTAAATAGCGACTTAAATTTGCGAATTCGCAATTTTTAAATGTTTCATGAATTGCATTTAAGGAATCTCAAAAAGAGATTCCTTAAATGCAATTCCTCGCAAATTTGCGAATTCTATAATTGCGATTTTTGCATTTGGGATGATGAATCCCAAATGCAAAAATTGCGCTTGCAAAGGGCCAGATTCTCAGAATCTGGCCCTTTGCGAGCCGATTTCACTTTGATGAATCTAGCTGTTACTCTTTTAGGCCTTTGAATAGTCTCTATTTTCTTTCCCAAAGTTTCTTTCTGGCTAGAGATCTCATTCACTTGGTCTTCTTGCTCTTTTGTTTTGTTCACTATTTTGAATTTTAATCCTCCAGCACCTTTAGGCCAATTGTCTCCTTTGCAGACTTTCTTAGTCTTCGGCTCTATTGTGTAATGCTCCACTCTCCAAGCTCTTTTTCTTGTGCTTTTTCTTAATGGAGTTTCATCTGCACTGTCGTCAGTTTCACTTTCAGTGTCTTCCACTGTATCATTGATTATGATCTTTACAATGTCTTTGTCTTCATCAGTTTCAGTTTTCTCTACTGTTACTCTGCTAGGAACACCTTCATAACTGGTACTTGGAATCTCATCCTTGTCGTGAGTTACTTCCTTTTCCCCAGTTTCAGGATTTCCGTTCCTGCTTTCAGAGTCTTCAGTTTGCTTTACAGTTTTCTCATTTTCTATAGCTTTCTCTTCACTTTCTTTTGCGTCTTTACTGGTGCTTGCCTTTACCGATTCTCGATCTTCAAATTAACCTTTTGAATCTGGTATTTCAATAATCTCCCTTTCACTTTCACCTCCAGACGCAGAACTGGCTTCTGATACTTCCAGATGTCAACGTTCCTGTCGATCTTCAGTATCTGGATCCTTTTCTGGTTCACCTTCAGAATCAGAGTCAGTTGTACTTTCACCGACGTATGGGTATTCAGGTTCAGGCACACGGATGGTGTGACTAGCATGAACCCACCTCTTCAGTCCAGCACATTTAACTGCAGTATTGCTGATCAAGATCACCTGGCGTGGTCTTTGCCACCTTGGGACCAAAGAATTTCTCCTGCGATGAACTTTCACTCTTACCCAGTCCCCAGGGACTAGATCATGAGCTGGAGTTTTCTCTTTGGGATTTGATTCAGTTCCCACCTGGTGGAGTACAGAAGTTACCACATCAGACAGGTTTTTGCAGTAATCCAGTATAATGTCATCATTTATAGCTAGCAGTTTGTTAACTGGTACAAAAGCCTGCCTCATTACTCTACCCATCAAAATTTCGTGAGGGCTTAATCCAGTGTTCCTGTCAGGTATGCTTCTCAAAGTCATTAAAACAAGTGGTAAGGCGTCAGGCCACTTTATTCCTGTTGCTAAGCACATCTTTGCAAATCTATTTTTAATTGTTCCATCCAGGCATCCACCTGTTCCACTACCCCTAAAGCCTCAGGTCTATAGGCACAATGTAATCTCTGGCGAATGCCAGAGCTTCACAAATCATCTGCAATAAATCATTTTGGAAATGCGGGCCTCTGTCAGATTCAATCGTCACTGGGAACCCGAAACGTGGTATTATCTCACGCAACATCAGCTTAGCAACAGTTATTCCATCATTTCTTCTTGTGGGGAAAGCTTCTACCCATCGAGAGAACAAGCAGATTTTTACAAGAACATATCTGAGCCTGTTACATGGAGGTAATTCAATGAAATCCATCTTAACTCTGGTAAATGGGCCACCCTCCCGTCCTATGGTTCCCAAACTTACAACAGTTTTCCTGTTTGGATTAAATTGTTGGCAGACTAAACATCTTTGACACAAACTTTCAGCAATCATTCTGAATTTTGGATTATACCAAGTCTGTCTAAAGAGACGGATCATAGCATCCCTGCCAATATGTGCTTGACCATGGTACATTCGGGCCATATCTGAAATCATGCTATCAGGCATTACTGGTCTTTCATCTTTGTAAACCCAAATTTCATCTTCCTCCCTTTGTCTGCAACCTGATTTTAACCATATATCTTTTTCCTCTGTTCCTGCCTCTTCTTTCATCTGCTTCACTTCCTGTCAAGTTTCTACTACAGTGGTTAGCATTAAAGGACTTGGAACATGTTCTTCAGTTTTCTCTTGATTGATTGAAATTTGATTTTTGGCACAATGTTTTGCAATTGCATCAGCATAACTGTTACCTCTGGTGATATAATCTTCACCTTTCTTGTGGGCTGAACATTTTACCACAGCCAATTTCTCAGGCAACTGTATCACTTCAATTAATGTTTTCACAAACTCTGCATTCCGAATAGGTGTTCCTGCAGAGGTCAAATAGCCTCTTTGGGACCAAAGCTGTCCATAATCATGAACAACTCCATAACCATATTGACTATCGGTCACTATGGTTACTTTCACCTCTTTTCCCAACTCACATGCTCGTATCAAAGCAATCAATTCCGCTATCTGAGCAGAATGAATTCCTTTCAGACAAGATGCTTCCAACACTTCCGCTACTGTACAAACAGCATATGCAGCACTTAGAACACCACTCTCTGTTCTCAAACAAGATCCATCCACAAACATTACAAAGTCTGATTCATGCAAAGGTTCATCTTTAATGTCTGGACGAGGCTTGGTGCAATATTCCAGAACATCCAAACACTTGTGATCAAGCTCACCTTTTACTGCTGCTTCAAATGTATCAGGTAACAGTGTCGATGGATTTACATTCACACATCTGACAATTGTCACATTTTCAGCTCCCAGAATTATTTTCTCATATTTTGTCATTCTGCTGTTAGTCATGTACTGAGTCTTGGCTCTTGTACAGAGAATCTCCACTGAATGAGGTGCATAGACTCTCACCGGAAATCCCATCACATTTCCTTCACTTTGCTCCAGACTTACACTGGTTGCTGCTACTGCTTTCAGACAACCTGGCAAAACCTTTGCAACAGGGTCCAAAACAGCTGAGAAATACGCAATTGGTTTTCTCATTCTTTCATGCCTCTGAATTAACACTGACAAAGCACATCCTTCACGCTCACTGCAGTACAATTCAAATTCTTTTTCGTAATCAGGCATTCCCAAAGCTGGTGCTTCACACAATTTAGTTTTGAGCTGTTCAAATGCTTCCATCTCTCTTTTGGTCAAGACAATAGGATCTCTGATGTCTGCCTTTGTCAATCTCTGCAATGGTTTTGCAATCAATGAAAATCCACGTATCCACTGTCTGCAGTAACCCACCATTCCTATAAACATTCTCACCTGTCTTTGAGTTTTAGGGGGCTGCATTCCTTGTATCATTTTGATTCTCTTAATTGTGTGACCTGTCTAATTCCCTTTGCAATTTTGTGGCCTAAATACTGTACCTATTTCTGGCAGAACTGCAATTTCGATGGAGACACTTTATGTCCTTCCTCTGCCAAATGATTCAACAATGCCACTGTGTCTGTCACACAGGCATCCTTGGTTTTCGATGCAACTAAAAGATCTTCAATATACTGTACCAACACAGATTCTCCAGGCATGCTCAAATTTTCCAACGATTTCTTTAGCAGCTGATTGAAGATCGATGGACTCTCAGTGTACCCTTGCGGAATTCTACACCATGCTAGGATACGATTTTGGAACCGAAACGCAAAAATTGGTTGGCTTTCTGGATGCAATGGAACAGTAAAGAACGCATTGAATAGATCGATCACTGTATACCACTCTGCATCATGTGGTATTTGGTACAAAATCACTGCTGGATTCGGGACGATTGGGCAACATGGGACAACAATTTTATTAACCTTTCTTAAATCCTGCACAATTCTAAATGTTCCGTTTGGCTTCTTCAATCCCATAATCGGCGAATTACAAGGACTGCTCTCAATTTCTTGCAAAATTCCTTGCTCAATCATCTTATCGATTACTGGAGTAATTCCTTCAATTACTTCGGCAGTCATTTTATACTGCGGTATATTTGGATAACTTGCACCTTCTTTTATGGACACTTTCACAGGATCAACTCCTCTCATTAAACCTATATCTTTTCCAGTGAAGTACCACACACTCTCTTTCACTGCCTCTTTCAGTTCAACTGGAATTATCTCTTTATCAAAAACAGGAAACAGTTTGTCTTGTTCTGCCTCAATCATGAGCATTGTCAATTTGTACAAACTATCTTCATCTGGAGTCTGCAATTCTGTGCCATCTGGTGAACTGTATATGGCACAGTTCATTTTACACAATATATCCCTGCCTAACAAATTAACAGGACTGCTGTCACACACCACAAACCAATGCATATCCTTGTATGTCCCAATCTCTATTTCAACTGGCTTTGTCAAAGGAGTATTTATCTGTCCGTTAGCTACACCTACAACCTGGATAGTCTCACCCGAGAGAGGAAGATTTTGAACTTCTACTGATCTAACAGTAGAACGGATAGCACCAGTGTCCACTAAGAAAGTTATTTCCACATCATTCACTTTTCCACTCTCAAATGGACCTGACTGATCTACCTCAAGAGTGGCTCCAAGCACACACTCTTCTTCCTCCCTCAGGCACCGTCAGAAACTTTCATCCGGCTCACTGCCATTCTCCTCTTGCAGTTGCAACCAATATTGAGGACACGCATTTACTCTTTGCGGTCTTTTTACCTGCTCACCACCGCTGAATCCTGTTTCTGTACTGTATCTCTGCTGATTTCCACTGTATGGCAGTGGCGGTTGCGGCACCTGACTTTGCTGATTTGCTATCTGCTGTTGTTGCGGTTGCTGCTGATTTACCTCAAACTGCACCTGAAGATTCAATGATGTATGTTCCCCATTAACTCTAGGTGGACAGTTACACTCGCGTTTCCAATGCCCTATCTGGCTGCAGTTGAAACATGGCATTTTCTTTTTCAATTCATCAATATTTCCTACCACTTTAGGTTTACCTTTAATCCCACCTTGATTACCTGCATTCTTATTCTCCATTTGTGCTACTTGTTGTTCGGCTACTTTTACTTGTGCCCACATGGCTTTCTCTTTCAGCTTCTTTTGTTTGGCATCAATCTCCTCACTACAATATTTTGCTTGTCTCAGGACCTTATCTACTGAACTTGACTGCCAATCCATCATGCTATGTCTAATCATGTCTGAGATTTCTGGTCTTAGTCCATATACAAATCTATAAACAAAGTGGCTCATGTCCTTCTCATTTAACTCCTCATAACCACTGTACTGTTTGAAAACTAACAACAACCTTTCATAAAATGAATGCACAGTTTCTTTAGGCTCCTGTGTTGTTCTGTCTATTTTTACCCAATCAGTTTCCTTTGGAGGTATTTTGTTTTTCAACCATACTATCACTTGCTCATATTTTCTCATCTCTGGGATACTCCTCCCTAGGCCAATCCACAGATATTTTACATTCTGTCCATAAATCTGTTGGCACCACTATGTCAAATAATCCATCTAAATCAATCCACAATACTTTTGACACTTTTACAAATCTGTCCACTTGTCTATACCATTCTACTGGCTTCTCTCTCAATCTGGGGAAATCATTCGTAAATGACAATATATCTTGTCTACTCCAGGGCACATGTACATATCCTCTTCCAGGAATTTCTCTCATAGGGAATTCAGTTACCACTTTTTCCTTTTCTCTAATGGGGAAAGCTAAAGTAGACTTATCACTATTTTCTTCTTTCTTCTTTGCCCACTTGACCCTCCATTTGCCTACATCCCCCCATTTGCGCAACAACAAAATCAAATCTTTTATCTGGAGCTGTCTTGCTGCAGTATTCATGTTTTCAATGTCTCTTTCCACAAAATATACTCGATAAGATTTCTGCAATGACTTTATTTTGGAAAAATCTATTCCATTTTCCCTTGCACTTCTTCCAATTGATCATACATTGTCTTTGCTCTCCATGTTATGCTTTTACATAAAAACATGAGCTCATCATCCTGGTAAGTTTTTAATCTGTCTGTCCCAATTGTTCCAATTATTAATTCCTCCATATCGATTTTTAATTTGGCCACATCCAGTAACTTTGCTTCCTGCTCTTTTAATTTTAACATTTTTATCCATTCACTTAATTCTCTGTCTGATGGACCCATGGGCGTTTGAGTTAAATCTATTTTGTCTGCACTTCTCTCTGGAGTAGCAGAATCAGATTCTGCTCCTGTCGGGAATCCACATGTCAAATTCTTATTAAAAGTTAACTCTGGTGGATTTACACTCATATTCTGCCTTATTTCTGATAAATCAGGACAAGTACTTTCTCTTGCTCTCTGTGGGCTCTGTTGTAACGGAATGGTTAATTTTGGCTCTTTTATTTTCTGATCCTCAAATACTGGTATTACAGGTCCTATTGTTACTGGTACAGTTACAGCTTCCATATTTCTAGTAAGGTTTTGAATCAATTCATGTGCAGAACGCTCATAATCAGACATATTTGGCTGTTCATTAGTTTGTCTTTCCGGACTCAACACAATCCTGTGTGAATCAATATTCTGTACAGGAGTTCCTGTAATTCTAGCTTCTCCTATTGGTGTACTCGGACTTATTTGGTTTCTACTCTTTCAGGAAAATCTCTAAAATTTGATGGTTGTCTTGGTGACTCATTTACTCTTTCTTCTGCCATCGGGGCATTTGGGATAGTCCATAAAGAACTTGGTTGATATGGGGACGGTCTCCTATTTAATATTTCTTCTAAAACAGCATCCTCTGATTCGCTTTCACCATAGCCTTGATTTACCACTTCAATATTCTTTTTCTTTTCTGTACTCTTTCGTCCCTCATATTCATCTGCTAATCTGACTGGGTACATGCCATTGCACATACTTCCATCTCTCCATCTTCACATTCTAGACTCATATGTTTCTCCCCACAAATCTCTGCCTTTACCTCTCGGCCTAAGATGCTTACTCAACCTCTCGCATTCCATTTGATGCATCTCATCTTCCCATTTCACAAGCGCTTCAAATTGAGTTGGTCTGGGTCTTGGCTCAAGTTTCATCATTTTGTCTCTCAAATTTCTTAGAACTGCTACATCAAATGATCCTCCTTCTGGAAATGCTAACACACCATCATCCTTTGTATAGTGTACCCAATTTTCCAACCAAACACACGTATGGTAACCATATTTGCTCAACATATATGAAGCAGGCGTTTTCAGTGAAGGAAGTACCTTTCCCTCTCTCGTGACTACTTCTTTGTCTTTTACAAACACGTTTTTCAGCTTTTTAAACCATGAAGATTTCTTTCTGTCATCATCATAATAGTAGTATGACACTTTCGGTAAACTTTCCTACTTTCAAAAGATCGCGTACTAGTCTGTTGTTGATTCTGTAACACCAACCTATCACAGCGCGGTTCGCACTAATGCACCAGTTAGAACACGATACGTCACTATAGTGCTTAACCAATAGCCTTTGCTGCTTTCTGTGGTGAACCAATCAACTCCTACTCTGTCTTGGTCACGCGGACCAATCCGAGCGCTACACTTTCGACGTCACCAGCGCTCCGGCTTCTGCAGCGCCGACTGACCCCTCCTTTACAGGGTTTTTTCAAGAAGCCATATTTACCAGATATTTTGCAAAATCAGTTAGTAACTTACACAGAACAAATCCACTAATCTGTTTTGCTAATAAAGTGATAGAGTTTTCAACCGCACAAGTATTCTGTAACCGGAGTAGACGACGCTTATCTCCTCAGAATTTTTAGACTCGCCGATAAAGCAACACTACTGGCTTTACCCTTCTATCAGGCAATAACGATCTCGCTTCTCTAGGAAAGCCCATACAGAGATTTTTTCAGCCCCTCAGAGACAGTTCCAGAGTTTTGCTTGAACGCGTATTGCAATGTGATTTACAAACGTTCATACGGAAACCCTATTCATATATAGATGAACTCTGTGTTACCTGTAGGCAGCGCGTCCACTAACCCACCACAGAATTCCTCTTCTGTTAGCAAAAGAGAGACGCCACTCCCTTTACCCTTCAAACAAGCTCGGATTAAGAACTATTACTCTCCCAGCAGTAAGTTTTAGTCGGGAAGCACGGAATGATCCCTATACTTGAAGGCTGAAATTTCATAGACTGTCCTCACTATACATTTATCCTTTCACACCTAAGGTCCCTAAACAGTGATATACGCCGATACCACCGCGGTATTTGACAATACCCCTTTTTTGAAACAGACTAATTCACTGTGCGACTACCTTGACACACTTCCTCCACCTGCAGACGGAGGCACTGGCTTCACCCTACTCTATGAAGCCTTTCCAGGACTACATGTAACGTAATACAAATTCTACAGATGTTAGTCATAATTCTGTACATCAAAACTCTATATAGTACTTTATCATAACCCTAGCTAATTTCCTTAACAACCACTACTCTGCTACCAAGTATATAACCGCTACAGCGCGGCTCCAGAAATCATTTCTAATTAACACTCACCATTACCCTGAAACCTTAAAACGCACAAATCATGCATCAGTGGGGCCCATTACACTGCGCATTTACCCTGTTCATTTACACTTGGCTTCAAGGCTTTGGTGAATTTGCAATGGAGAAACGTTGTAACATTTAGGTGGAGTGTCTAAACCTATTTAACTATTATTTACACCTGCAGATTTAAAGGCAATTTACCATGGTTTTATTCAGACTTAAATTATTCAGACACACCACCATAATGGCAATGGATCTGTTAGAATGAAAATTAGGCGTAGGAAGAATTCAAAGACCAGCTCTTACTTCTTCATTTCTCTAATTTTTATTCAAAGCCAACATTTTAACACGTCTGATGTTTAAACATTAGTAAATCTTTATTCAGTAAAACTTAAACTTTATTTCAAAATGATCATTTTATTTCAGCTCAAGAAAAATCGCTTTATTTTAGAAGACAGTTAGAATTAGCAAAGAACAAATAGTTCCAGAGTCAATCTCTCCTAACATCCCTAACTAACACCCTCATCTTATCCTTCAATCCTGTAAAGCAAACAAATAAATTCATAAGAGTCTTACATCCAGGAATCGGTCAGCAATCGGGCAGCATCTCCGATGGAAATGGAAGAAGCGACCCCAACTAGACAAATCCAGGGTTTTTTATACCTTAATTCCCTAACTTAATCTATCTAAAAAATAACTAACATCTCTTATTCGGTTTCTCATTGGACAATTTCGGGGTGGGTGAGCATCATCTCACCATTACAGCATTCAATTCTCAACATGTCAGCGAAAAAATAAAGGAGCTTTGTTTTAGGACAGTCTTTGGCCTAGGCATTTCCTTTAGTGGCAACATCCATATTTCTTCCCATGCTCTGAGCGCGACATCATCTTTGCTTGCCACACATCCTAGGTTCCGGGCCACATCAGCCTTGAACCTCCTCGAGCACAGGCAGTTCACTCTGACTTGCATATTTTGGTACGCCTGCGCTGTCCAGCTCTTGCTCACAGTATTACCCAGGCAGCCATTTTCGCACAGGCCTCAGAGGCCACTTTTGGAACTATCATAGAAACAAACACAGATTCATGTTAAATTATGAATTTAAACCCGTTCTGTTTACCTCCCACCTATCTAATGTTTCCCAGTTAGTTGTTACCTAACAGGCAAGCCACACAAATGCGTTTTATACTTACATTTCGACCTCTCCATCACATAAATGAATACATAAGCACATTTAAATTGCATTTGTTTACGAATAAGCTGCACATTAGTTCACAATACGATAACAATACATATTAGCTGAGATTATTTTTGCGACATGCAAGCAAAGTTAGTTCTCCCCATGTGTAAATAAAAATAATGTGTGCACTTTACTCTATGGTTGGTTAATTTCCACAAAACATGCAATTAGTACATATTATTGTTATGGGACATTAACTTCACGTGGGGTACACAAAATGTTGCGTTTGCCACCTCGATCCATCAGTACGCGTGCACAAATGGGCTTAACATGTTGAGAGCTCTCTCCTGCCACCCCTTTACTTAGATATACATGCCAATCACTACTCACAATCAGTACACATATTTTGCCTTTATGCATGTTACCGACACAGATATGTAGCCCACCTCCACATTTCTGGACTCCCTGCTTCTGACTGCTACACCGCAGCCAGACCACTATGGTAAAGTTCGTATGTTTAGCGCCTCCTCTACAGCGCCCTCACATTCAGGTTCCACATGTTGCTACATGCACTCTGCCTACAAGTGGGGCAAATCTCCTTTAGTCACCCAAACAAAATCCTTGATTCACCAAAGGGGGCCACAAAAACAATTTCCCTTCTAACCCACACATCCTTGCACCTGCATGCTTATATGGGCACGTTAAGTTCACATCAGGGTGATAACAGTGGTATGCTATAGAGGGGACTTTAATGGGGTAAGGAGTTGGCCTAACGGCTAGGGCTGTTGCCCTCGAATCTGAGGAATTGGGTTCGAGTCTCGGGGAGAAGAGTTGGCCTAATGGCTAGGGCGGTCGACCTCGAATCTGGGGAACTGGTTTCGAGTCTCAGCAATGACACTGAACATCCTGTGATTCTGGGCAAATCACTCAATCTTCCCGTGCCTGACAAAAAAGAATGTGTCCTCATGTAATGCAACTGGTGCTATGTAAAGCTCTCTGATACTCGATTCGGGTCAAGTTTGCACTATATAAAACTCTGTAAAAAAATAAAATATGCCTTTTACTTTTTGAGCAAAAATACTGTGTCAGCGTTCTTCAAAATGCATAATTTGCCCCAAATATGCCAAAAAATCATTTGTTTAAACTCTGAAAGTACTTTATCACTGTGGGAGAGATGGAGGTACAACCATTGCCGTTCATCCAGGTAATCACAAACCAATGCAGAAAGACTCAATGGTGATGTAGGTAAGACCCAGCTTGGGCACTGCCCTATGCCCTAGTACGCTTTGATATGATATTTATACTGGAGGAGGAAACGTCACCCACGTGTGGTGGCATGCTTCATCATCGGCATCCTGATCCCACCATGGTAAGATGATACTCCCAGGTTGGACTCAAACCTCAGTACAAGGGAGTTCATTATATTATAATCACTGGATAAAGAAGGGATCCAGATAGAATAAAAATACCTTTGAGGTAAATCCAGGGGACTATCTTTAACACCGGGTATCTCCAGACTAATTAAACATATGCAAGGGTGGATGATACTTGGGTTCAATGGCACATTCATCCAGATTGAGCCAGCATGTTTCTGCCCACACTAGTGCAAAACAATCTTAAGGAGCATTTGTCAGTGTGAATGGTGATGAGGAATTCTTAAAGAAACCTAATACACACATACTCGTGTGGGAGAATAAATGTCCTACCTCCGAATAGGATGTGTATGAGGAACTTACGGAAAAACACTGGGTTTTATAAACATATGGCTGACATACAAAAAGTTCCTTGTATCATGCATTCTAAAAACACACAGTCGTGACACAGGAGTACAAACAGACATACTCCACACATGATTAGTGAGTGGTGGACACATTCTTACTTCTTGACACTTACCTAAGTCTGGGTTGTTAGCTCCTCATGGTCTGGTGGGAGGTAGGTACCCCCTATAGTGACACGCGTATCACCAGACATTGACAGTGAGAGATAATTTATATACGTTAACGATACACAGTATTGTCATTCATCCAAAGTAAAACCTTGCTATGCAAACTTAGACATAAAGATGCCCGGCGTACAGAGGAATTCCTGCCATACTGGTATTGGAAAACAATCTTGCATGGCTGTCTGTGAAATATAACAATAACAGCTATAATTCAATGGTGGCAATGAGACAATCATCCACAGATAGAGGAAACCTGTTAGTCATATTTGAACACTTACATGCATTCATGTTACAATACAAACAGCCCTAATTCAGTGCAAGGACCAAAGTAATAATTATACGATGAGACATTGTGTTATGAGTCCTTGGTGTAAAAACCCCCCATGGTGAGTAAATAACTCTAGTCTCACATCTCAAGCCTCTTTATTCGTGTCGATATGGCTATAGCCACATCTGAATTGGAATAACTAATGTTGCAAAGTGAGGTAGCTCAAGACTTACTTTATTGAGCGGCATACAGGCATTGCCACCTATTTCTCCTTCGTCACAACCTAAATTGTACGTGAGAACGGTGGTGACAGAGCACTCAATGGTGTGTGGCACGGTACCAGATGTAGGCGGTATGTCAATAGAGTGTACGAATGCAAGTGAGTAGGAGCGCACTGCTTGAATGTAACAGCGCCATTACCCCATAGTGTCTTGATAGTTCTAGTTAGGTTTTTCACACAAATTTCATATTATTTGTCAGCTAATGCCGTCTTTCGGAATCGTATCTCTAGACACCAGTGTTTCGGGATTCCTCCCTCATCAGTAGAGAATATTTATGGGTTGCTGGACATGCTGCCAATTTTCTCAGGTATAATGCCACTCATAGCGTGCAGGTGTTTCAAAGCTCATCAGCTAGGGTCGGCTCATGAGAGCCTTTTATAAAAAAAGTGGGTAAGAGCGCACTGCTTGTATGTAACAGCGCCATTACCCCATAGCGTCTTGGTAGTTCTAGTTCAGTTTTTCAGTCAAATTTCATATTATTTTTCAGCTAATGCTATCTTTCGAAATCGTATCTCTTGACACCAGTGTTTTTGTGTGGAAAAACTGAACTAGAACTACCAAGACGCTATGGGGTAATGGCGCTGTTACATGCAAGCAGTGCGCTCCTAAAGATGTCTCTTTTGAGATTAGTGTGATCACATCAGTTGTTCCATTGTCTATACAGTTTTTGCCCATGCAATGTTGTCATTTAGACCCCTGGCATCTGTGCACAGTCTGTAAATCCAGCGAAGTTCGTATAACAGAAGATATTGAGTTATGTACTTGTGCAAGGGCATGAGTCTTTGAATGATATACCATTGTAAATTATTTTCCGTGTGTCCTTGTTCCAGGAAATGTCTTGTCAGTTTTGTTGTAAAGCCATCGATAAGTGCTCACAGATTTGAACAATATTCTATGGTTCATGTTAATTGAAATGAATTGACGCTGATTTTCCCCCCAAAATAACCAGAGTGCAATTCTCCAGTCTCATGCCCAGTGTAGTGTAAATGTCATCACTTTTTCAATAATGTTTGTTTTCCTAAGGGAGGTGGTCAGCTTTACGTCTTGTCTCATGACGGGGTGTTGGTGTGTGTCTACTGATTTTTTCCCTCTTTTTTGCAGCAGAGCTCTGTTGGACAAGTATTTTAGGATCTATTAATTTCTTAGCCCCAAATACAGACAAGAGAAGCTGGACTGGTGTTTTTAACTTCGATCATGTAGCATACACCTCTTTGCTTAACTCCAGCAAGGTTTGTGGAAGGGGAACAGGAGAAATATAGTGGCTTGCTGATCTATTTCTCATAATAATAAATAACACCTGTGTTTTATGCCCTTAGAAAGTCTTGTAGTCCTCTTTGTTCTAGTGCCTTTATTTTGCAAGGCTGATTCTCGTGTTACACAGCAATTCCTAGACTCACTGTCTGCATGTTGCCTTGAGCTATCTAAACCTCTGGGATTACTCAGACAAATTTTGCAAACAAAGCACATTTCTGCTCTCATTAACAGCAGTTGAATGTTCTGCAGGATACACTCCTACGGCTTGGCTGAATCAAGATGTCGATCCGGTTTCTTTCTGGTGAAAAGATGACCCTTCCAGTAACCTCACTGTAGGAAAGGAGGGTCTGCTTTCATAGTTACTCCCACTTTTTGCTGTTGTCAATATGTTTTTTACTAGTCTGGCTGGAATTCTGTTAATCAGGACCCCAGCCACTGCACTGTGCTTCCTCCCTATATTTGGTACAAAAGGGGGTGGTGATGGACGGAGCATCTGAACCAATCAAACACTCACACCCAGTCAACAGATCTGGGTTTAATCCATCACCGTTCTTTAGCCCACTCTGCCACCCCAGTTCAGACATGGCCATATGCAAATCAGTCTGACCCTGTGCCTCATGGGAACAGTCCAGCCGAACTGCCAAGCCATGCCTTCCCTGGACCGGAAACAAGCTTCCGAGGACCGGTTTCTGGCATTTCAGCCGTCTTCAGCCCGGCTTGCTTGAATCCAGTGGCAAAGTGAGCAAGGGACTCACGTCTGAGCATACCCTGCCAACTTATGGCGAACAAAGTGGTACAAAAGGGGGTGGTGATGGACGGAGCATCTGAACCAATCAAACACTCACGCCCAGTCAACAGATCTGGGTTTAATCCATCACCGTTCTTTAGCCCACTCTGCCACCCCAGTTCAGACATGGCCATATGCAAATTATTCTGACCCTGTGCCTCATGGGAACATGACATTGTTCTGCACTCTGTCCATCAACTGTTGTTTTGCATTTGTCACCCCGAGTGGGACGGGTATGCTCAGACGTGAGTCCCATGCTCTCCACACGACTGGAGTCAAGCTATCCTGGCTGGAGACGGCTGATAGCCAGAAACCGGTCCTAGGATGCTTGATTCCTGTCCAGGAAAGACATGGCTTGGCAGTTTGGGCTGGACTGTTCCCATGAGGCACAGGGTCAAGGCTGATTTGCATATGGCCATGTCTGAACTGGGGTGGTGTGGAGTGCAAAAAAACGATGGATTTAGGCCCATATCTCTGTGCTGGGATGAATGTATGAAATTTTTCTGCATTCTGCCCATCAACTGTTGTTTTGCATTTGTCACCCAGAGTGGGATGGGTATGCTCAGACGTGAGTCCCATGCTCTCCACACCTCTGGAGTCAAGCTATCCTGGCTGAAGACGGCTGATAGCCAGAAACCGGTCCTAGGATGCTTGATTCCGGTCCAGGAAAGACATGGCTTGGCAGTTCGGGCTGGACTGTTCCCATGAGGCACAGGGTCAAGGCTGATTTGCATATGGCCATGTCTGAACTGGGGTGGTGTGGAGTGCAAAAAAAATGATGGATTTAGGCCCAGATCTCTGTACTGGGGTGAATGTATGACATTGTTCTGCATTCTGTCCATCAACTGTTGTTTTGCATTTGTCACCCCAAGTGGGATGGGTATGCTCAGACGTGAGTCCCATGCTCTCCACACCACTGGAGTCAAGCTATCCTGGCTGAAGACGGCTGATAGCCAGAAACCGGTCCTAGGATGCTTGATTCCGGTCCAGGAAAGACATGGCTTGGCAGTTCGGGCTGGACTGTTCCCATGAGGCACATGGTAAAGGCTGATTTGCATATGGCCATGTCTGAACTGGGGTGGTGTGGAGTGCAAAACAACGAATATTTTAGGCCCAAATCTCTTTACTGGGGTGAATGTATGACATTGTTCTGCATTCTGTCCATCAACTGTTGTTTTTCATTCCTCCCTAAATTTGACATGGTAAATACTTTGTTATCTCCACAATTGGCTACTAGTGTACCCTTCCAAGTCCCTATGATATGGTACTAAGGTACCCAGGGCATAGGTACACCAGGGGTGTCCCGTGGGCTGAAGCATGTATTATACTACCCATGAGAGACCACTCAAATTTTGACATCAAGCCTGCCAGTGCAGCCTGTGTATGTTGGTGCTAGCACCATTTACAACAGATATACGTTTCTTTATATCTGAGGTCCCTACACTTAAAACTTATAAGCCTCCCTTAAGGCAGGCTTTTCAGTCCTGCAGGCAGGGTGCTGGGTTATAAGTGTGAGGGTCCCTCTGCAGGAGTAGCACATCCCTACAGACCCCAGAGTCGATTCTCCAGGCTTTGTAAGTACAGTCAGCCATTTTGATACATATAGTTCCCATGCGTCATTACGCGATGACTAACTATATAGTGGCTGTGCCAAACCTGGGCATGTTTGGTATGAAACATTTTGGAATCATACCCCAGCACTGTTACCGGTGTTGGAGGTATGATTCCATGCACTAGGGGGATCCTCCAGGAAGCTCCCAGTATTACTGGTTACAGCTTTCCAGGGTCTGCCAGCAAGCTTGTGCTGCTGCCGACCCCAGACACAATTCTGCCCTCCTGCTGCTCGGCTGAGCTCGAACAGGGGAAAGTAAAACAATAGGTTTATTGTCACAGGGAGGTGTGACTACCTCCCAGACAGGACTTAGTGTATTGGGCTGGGGTGGGGGTGCATGCCAGCGCCACCAGACTGCTTGAAGGGCACATTGGTGCCCTCCTTGCATACTCTAGTAGGAACCAGTATGGGAACCCCTTGGCTCCTGCTTCGGTGCGAAACTGGACAAAGGACATGGGAGTACCCTCCCCTCTGTCCAGCCCTTTCTCTGGGAGGGACCCCTTTCCCAGTGTATAAAAGTCTTACCTGTGGATGGGTCCTTAGATGCGTCATGGGACAAGACTCAAGCCTGAAACCACCTCTTCGACCTTCTGGACACTTGGACTTCGCCTGGAACCAAGACTTCATCATGGAAGACTCCTGCTGTACCTGGTCTAGCTGTTCTGCAAGTCTTCTTCATAAACTGTGGCTGTGCTTCATCCGGGATCTTCAGCAGAGCTGTGGGCATCAAGGACACCCGAAGTAATCTCCCTTAGAGTGAAGGAGTAACTCCCCTGCAGGCACCGCAATGAAGCTGATCAGTCTGCTGCTCCTGATGTCTCACAGACTTTGAAAGGCTCAGCAACACAGGTGGTGGTTCTGCAACTCCCTTTAGGCCTCACCTGTCCTCTCTGCAATTTTGAGGCCAGTATCCTTCGTCGGAACCGCTGGGACCGAACCCCTGTGCACAGCGCCAACTTGTCGCTGCCAGGGCTTGCTGGCTCGGCACTTCAGAGATCTTTGGGCTACAAGAAGCTCCAGCCTCAAGCATCTCTTCATGCCAAGATCAGCGTCCTCACCATATCCTCTGCACACGCAGACCTTCTTTTGGTGAGCTGCTTGAGGTCTTCTTGCAACTCCTGTGCCTTCGACTTGTGGGTCCTCACAAGGGTCTCCTCCTGCTTTAGTGGGCTTCCTTGGTTGCTCAGGGAATGCTCTAACTATCCTGCACTTGGTGAGTCCCTTGGACTTTGCTGGTCCCAACCTTGCTCCTTCATTGCTTTCCGCATCTGTTGCTGCTGCCAAGGCTTGTTAGTGCTCCCGCCGGACACCCACCCCCTGGTTCTTGACTTCCCGCATGGGACAGCTCATGAACAGCTCTTGATCTCCCTCAGCATTGCCTGGAACTCACAGCTGTAGCTACAAGGTCACCGTCGGCACTCCTGCATCTTCCGTCATCGGGTGGGCATTGCTCTTCCATGCCTCCTGGTCACCTCCGAGTGGTATAGACTCTGTCCCCTCTGCTTGCAGGTTCTTCTCTTTGAAAATCCACCCTTGTATTACACAGGACTCTTGCACAGTCTTTGCCAGTGGCATCTTTACTCACTTCGCACCTATGCACCCAGCTTTCCTGGTGTAGATATCTTGGTTCCTGGGGTATCCACGGGTGGGGTGACTCTCCAACATTCTGTCTTCTCCGGGATTTCTTCAAGGTCCACCGAGAAGGGTCCCTCTTCTTCAAAACTTCCACAGTGACATTCCCGCTGACTTCTATTGAGTATGCGGCTGTTTCTAGTCTGTACACAGCCTCCGTGGAGTTCCTGGGTACTTACCTCAGGTGGTTCCTTGTGTCGCCAGCTCTTCTGAGTCTCCTGGTCCAAGTCCCGACTTCAGTTGCACTTCGCATTTCACTTTCTTAGTATATGGTTTAGTCTCCCCTGGACTGTGTATTGTGCTTACTTACCTGTTTACAATTGAAGTATTGTGGGTATTTGTGCTGATATCTTCGGGTAGGAGATATGCCAATGTGTTATTGAGTGTTGTGTAATACATTAACATATATTTATAACTACACTGTGTGGTTCTTTTTTGTTTAACCTACACTGCGTGATTAGATCTGGTAAAACAAGCTGCTTTACACTCCTTCTGGATAATCCTGAAGGCTGCTCGCCACAGCTAACACTTAGAGAGCTTTCTAAGGTTGTCTAAGGCCTGTTAGAGCTCTCCCTAGAGGGAGGACTAGGGCTGCGAGCTACTGGGTAATCTGCTGATAAAAACTGCGACAGCCTGTGCTTTTATATCGTGTTTTTAGTGCATTGTGACTTTTAAAACTTGGGGCTATCTCCTTCAGAATTTTAAAAGGGAATCGATTTGTAGGCACTCTGACACCTCTAAACACACTACCTCTTTGAAACAGCCTCGCCCAGCCGATTCTTACTCCCGGCTCGAGGCGGCGGCGGGCGCCATCTTGGGTGTGGGCAGGGGCAGCGCTCTAGTCGCGCCGGCCTCCCGCCCTCCCAGAATATTTAATTGGGGTGATTTGAGCTGCTCGCTGCCTGTTAGAGCTCTCCCTAGAGGGAGGACTAGGGCTGCGAGCTACTGGGTAATCTGCTGATAAAAACTGCGACAGCCTGTGCTTTTATATCGTGTTTTTAGTGCATTGTGACTTTTAAAACTTGGGGCTATCTCCTTCAGAATTTTAAAAGGGAATCGATTTGTAGGCACTCTGACACCTCTAAACACACTACCTCTTTGAAACAGCCTCGCCCAGCCGATTCTTACTCCCGGCTCGAGGCGGCGGCGGGCGCCATCTTGGGTGTGGGCAGGGGCAGCGCTCTAGTCGCGCCGGCCTCCCGCCCTCCCAGAATATTTAATTGGGGTGATTTGAGCTGCTCGCTGCCTGTTAGAGCTCTCCCTAGAGGGAGGACTAGGGCTGCGAGCTACTGGGTAATCTGCTGATAAAAACTGCGACAGCCTGTGCTTTTATATCGTGTTTTTAGTGCATTGTGACTTTTAAAACTTGGGGCTATCTCCTTCAGAATTTTAAAAGGGAATCGATTTGTAGGCACTCTGACACCTCTAAACACACTACCTCTTTGAAACAGCCTCGCCCAGCCGATTCTTACTCCCGGCTCGAGGCGGCGGCGGGCGCCATCTTGGGTGTGGGCAGGGGCAGCGCTCTAGTCGCGCCGGCCTCCCGCCCTCCCAGAATATTTAATTGGGGTGATTTGAGCTGCTCGCTGCCTGTTAGAGCTCTCCCTAGAGGGAGGACTAGGGCTGCGAGCTACTGGGTAATCTGCTGATAAAAACTGCGACAGCCTGTGCTTTTATATCGTGTTTTTAGTGCATTGTGACTTTTAAAACTTGGGGCTATCTCCTTCAGAATTTTAAAAGGGAATCGATTTGTAGGCACTCTGACACCTCTAAACACACTACCTCTTTGAAACAGCCTCGCCCAGCCGATTCTTACTCCCGGCTCGAGGCGGCGGCGGGCGCCATCTTGGGTGTGGGCAGGGGCAGCGCTCTAGTCGCGCCGGCCTCACGCCCTCCCAGAATATTTAATTGGGGTGATTTGAGCTGCTCGCTGCCTGTTAGAGCTCTCCCTAGAGGGAGGACTAGGGCTGCGAGCTACTGGGTAATCTGCTGATAAAAACTGCGACAGCCTGTGCTTTTATATCGTGTTTTTAGTGCATTGTGACTTTTAAAACTTGGGGCTATCTCCTTCAGAATTTTAAAAGGGAATCGATTTGTAGGCACTCTGACACCTCTAAACACACTACCTCTTTGAAACAGCCTCGCCCAGCCGATTCTTACTCCCGGCTCGAGGCGGCGGCGGGCGCCATCTTGGGTGTGGGCAGGGGCAGCGCTCTAGTCGCGCCGGCCTCACGCCCTCCCAGAATATTTAATTGGGGTGATTTGAGCTGCTCGCTGCCTGTTAGAGCTCTCCCTAGAGGGGGACTAGGGCTGCGAGCTACTGGGTAATCTGCTGATAAAAACTGCGACAGCCTGTGCTTTTATATCGTGTTTTTAGTGCATTGTGACTTTTAAAACTTGGGGCTATCTCCTTCAGAATTTTAAAAGGGAATCGATTTGTAGGCACTCTGACACCTCTAAACACACTACCTCTTTGAAACAGCCTCGCCCAGCCGATTCTTACTCCCGGCTCGAGGCGGCGGCGGGCGCCATCTTGGGTGTGGGCAGGGGCAGCGCTCTAGTCGCGCCGGCCTCACGCCCTCCTCATCTCCCATAAAATGTGCGTAGGGTTCAGACGGCGCAGCGGGCTGGCGCAGCGGGCGCGCCGGATGCGCGCCGAAGTCGCGCACAAGTCAAGCCCGTCTGCGCCCGTCCGCGACCGGCCGGGACCAGGGGCCTATACGCCTGCTCGGCGGGCGTGCACCAGGCATACATATACAAGTAAGAGGTTGAGAGACCTATGTCCCGCTCTACCTACGCAATGTCACCACTTGATGGAGCCCTTGGACCTAGGACCATGTCCTCATTGTTCATACACTGGCAGCTGCTTAGTGCCAGTCGCTCCCGATCCAGATACAATTCTGGCCAAAGGGGGTCTCCTAAATTGTAGATCCATCAGCAAACATACTCTCCAGCTGTGGGATCTCATAATGGATGAGAACATGCAGATTCTGTTCCTTACTGAGACTTGGTTGGGAGAACACTCCGACCCGGATATACTGGACACCATCCCTCCTGGTTACACCCTCCACAGACTTGACAGGACAATAGGAAGGGGAGGAGGGATCGCCATTATTGTCAAACACCCGTTCGAGTGTACTCTAAAGCCAGTAAAAATTGATGACTGCGAAGCTGGTGAATTTAGCATCAAACTGACGCAACATGACACTATCTCTGGCATCCTTATCTATAGGCCCCCTGGGTCCCTGGGAAACTTTCGTAGTAGCCTACTTGAAGGGGCTACTCAGACCGCCATTAAACATAACAAGGTTCTAATACTGGGTGACCTGAATCTACACCTAGAGGACCCTGCACAGAAGGAGGCAGAGGATGTTCGCCTTGTACTACAGGAACTACAGTTGACATTGCTAAGTACAACAGCTACGCATCAGAAGGGTCACTGTTTAGACCCTATCTTTGCGAGCTGGGATAAAATAAAAGTACTCACTCCCTGTCAGCTCCCTTGGACTGACCACTTTCTGGTCCCTTTTCACTGTTTTTATCAGACCACTGGGACTAAAGACAATGGGGACGGATACTTTATGAAACGCAAATGGAGACAATTCTCCAAAGAAAATTTTGTAGGCACCATCCAGAAAGCTCAACTAATAAGTGCTCTGGATAGTGATCAGGCGAATAAGGAATTTAACCTACTTGTCACTGCCACTCTGGATGAGCTAGCTCCTATATGTAAAGGCAAAGTGAGAACTGGTAGACAACGCACTGCCCCATGGTTCACGATTGAACTCCAGCAAACCAAATCTATATGCAAAAAACTAGAAAGAACCTGGAGAAGGAATCCGAGTGAGCAAGCAAAAAATAGCTACAGCTCAGCACACCGGAGCTATCAATATGCGGTGCGTAGAGCTAAAGCCAAATATTTTCAGACTCGTATTGAGGATGCCGAGAGCTCCTCGCGGGAACTGTTTAAAATATATAAAGAAATATCGTTGGTTTCTAGCTCCAATTCCCCTGTAAATTCATCCAAGGAGGGATGTAATAAAGTCGCTGACTTCTTCTCTAGTAAAGTCAAGAAGATTTATGCTTCCTTCTCCCATACTCCAGCTAAGGGCATTGATTTTAGAGCAAACAGCTCATTGGCAGCCCCGGACTCCTCACTTTTAACCTTCGAGGTTCCGGCAGCTGACAAACTAGCAACCATCTGTCGGAGCGTCAAGTCCGGCTCCCCTAATGACCCGGCCCCTGCCTGGGTCTTATCAGAGGGTCTGACAGCCTTGGAACCTCACATTAGACACGTCCTTCAAACCTCCTTTTCCACTCAACAAGTCCCTAGAGAGTGGAAGAAGGCTATAGTACTCCCAATAAGGAAAAAACCCAATGTCAGCATGGAGGTACTAGAAAACCTCAGACCAATCTCCTTATTGCCGTACGTGGCGAAGGTAGCCGAGAAGGTGGTTAATGCTCAGCTCACGGAGCACTTGGAAAAATGTAATCTACTCCACCCCTCGCAATCAGGTTTTAGGGTAGGCTACTCTACGGAGACGGCCCTCCTAAGAGCCACCGAGACTCTAAGAGCAGGGGCAGATGCTGGTCACACAATGGCCCTGATCATGCTGGACCTAAGCGCAGCTTTTGACACCGTAGCGCATTCCATCCTGCTACGGTGTCTGAACGAAGCTGGGGTCGCTGGTCCTGCGCTGGGCTGGCTACAATCTTTCCTTACAGAGAGATGTTTCCAGGTTCAGCAGGGGACATGCCGCTCAAGGGAGATGTCACTAGACCAGGGAGTACCTCAGGGCTCGGCCCTGAGTCCCACTCTTTTTAATTTATACATGGCCTCCCTGGCGAAAGTTGTACACTCTTTTGGCGTGGAATTAGTGTCGTACGCTGACGACACTCAGCTGCTGATCTCCCTATCTCAGAGTACTACCAACACCCCAAAAATTTTTAAATCTTGTATGCAGGCATTAGCAGAGTGGATGGATGCCCATTGTCTAAAACTCAATGGCTCCAAAACAGAGGTGTTGGTGGTAGGGGGAAAAAGCGAAAAATGGTCGGATGAGTGGTGGCCGCCTTGCCTGGGCCCTACCCCCATACCATGTCAGGAGGCTAAGAATCTGGGAATCTGGATGAACCCTTCGCTCTCATATGAAGGCCACATAAGGCGCCTGGTGGGCAAATGTTTTGGAGTCCTAAAGACCCTAAATAAAACCTTAGACCTCCTGCCTCTATCAGCCAGAAGAACTCTAACGCAGGCATTGGTGACCTCGCGGTTGGATTATGGCAATATTCTGTTCCTTGGGGCAACCGAGGGCAGCATAGGTCGCCTACAAGTCATCCAGAACTCCTCCGCCAGACTGGTGTTAAGAAGACCCAGGAGAGCTAGCTCGAAATTGGCGCTGGATGCGCTTCATTGGCTGCCGGTGAAGAAGCGTGTGCTATTTAAGTGCCTCCTTTTTTGCCACCGTATTGTCTGGGACAAGTCACCTATATACCTGAAGGAGCTAGTCAGCCGTTATGAGCCTACCAGGACCCTCCGTTCAGAGGGTACCGGTCTGCTGACAGTCCCCAGGATTAGGAAGGCGAGAATAGGTGGACGTTCCTTTGCGCTACTAGCAGCTCAAAATTGGAATAAATTACCTCCTGTGCTGAGACTGGAGGACAATGAACTACGTTTCAGGGCTCTGCTCAAAACTCACCTATATACTGCATAGTGGCTGGGTGTTCTAGGCAGGTACGTTGGTAGCTTAGCGCGGGGACACGCCGTGATGGCGTTACTGAGCGCTCTATAAGCTCTTTATTATTATTATTAAGACCACTAAAATCACCATAAGGGTTGTCTGGGATAGTGCAAGGTGCTTCACTTAAATACGTGTGCACCATTCACTAAGCCAGACTCCTACACTCACCCTCTGTCCCAACAGTAATAATCACTCCCCCATCAAACTAGAACTAGGTGCAAACAAGAGCATACTACACTATTGTCACCTGCCATGATCACCGCATGTACCAGTATACTGGGCTCCCCTAACCCACATTCCTAGAGTACAACTTAATGGAGAGGTATCCTCAACCAGCATTCTTCCTCCCACTGCAATAAAGTGCGCTAAGGAGGCCAAATGGCAGCATACATTGTTTTTCAAAATAATGACATTTGAATAATTTGCCACTGTCTTTCAGCAGTGCTCCAGTGGATGGATTTGTGGTTCCTATAATTCTGACACACATACAGCTCCCTGGGTTTATGGTTCCAATGGCTTTCCTGGGACTAGCAGAATGTGTGAAGCCTATGAACATCTCTTCTTCTCTTTGTTCTATAAGTTCCTAGTCCCCTTGACCTTGGCACCTAGCCCTTGAAGCTCCTGGTGGGAATGCTTCTATACTGGCCTGTATGAGGGTGAGGTGACGTTCCCTTGGCCTACGTGGCATTGGATGCTAGGAGTTATGGAGCAATTGGGATATTCACCTGGAGTCTCTATTCTTTTCTTATGTTTAAATAGGTCATGCTTTTTGTTTCCTACTTTAGATAAGCTCTTCAGTCAATTCCACACATTGAATATTTTAAAAGTCTTTATTATGCTGCAATGCTATAGTTTCAGCAACGGAAGTGGTCTTGAGCAGTTAAGTGAAAGGACAATGGTGGTGGAACTCCTCTCCCTGTGACACATGGCCTTACTAGATGAGAACACTGCAGTGGAACAATGGAAATGGCACATTTGGCTATTGCACCAGATAGTTGGGCACACATTACACCCTGTTTAGGGGGTGCATGGGAATTTATTTGACTGCACCCCCCTACATGATCAGAACCCAAATGCTAAAGGTTGTTTAGGGGATGATCTGAAAGGTATTATAGTAGTGACTTTATAAAATGCTACAAAATGATCATTTCGAAATAGGCTCCTCAAGTTTTTGCTAGAGCTTTCAGGCCACTTTAACTTGTTTTCTGAAATCTCATTGCTGGTCATCCCTTCTTCTGCTGTCGCTGATGGTTCTATTGAATACTAGAAACGTATTTCTTGCTTTTTGCTTCAAACACTTTTCATTTCCTTTGATTCTTAATTTGTGCATGGGTGCGTAAGCATCAACTGAGATGAAGGCAGAAAAGCTGTGTCTGCTCTAGGTTGTTGTGTGGAAGCAGAAGTTGTCAGTTTTCCACTGATTTTATTCTATGTTTAATTTTGGGGTCTATATTTGGAGCCAGTATTTGGTTCTAACATGTTTACTAACAAATATGGCATATACCTTTACGCGAACAAAGCGAACACAAAGAGATGATGGATGGAGTGCTGAAACTTTCTCAGACACTCACCCCAGGTCACATATCTGGGCTAAATCCATCATTGTTCTGAAACTGGTCCTAGGATGCTTCTTTCCGGTCCAGGGAAGACATGCCTTGCCAGATCGGGCTGGACTGTTCCCATGAGGCACAGGGTCAAGACTGATTTGCATATGGCTGTGTCTGAACTGGGGTGACGAAGTGAGCTAAAGAACGAAGATGGATTCAAGCCAGATCTGTGACTTGGGGTGAGTGTCTGAAAAGTTTCAGCGCTCCGTCCATCCTCTCCTTTTGTTTCCAAAGACCATTATGCCCTCTTTTGTACCATCTATGTGTTCTGTCTTCCTTCTCTGTCTGATATTGTGTCAATAATATCTTTATTTTGGCCTAAAATGTCATGAAAGAGCAAGATAGATACAGATTATATAAAAGCAAATAAAATACAAGTGTATAAAAGAGAGACAAGAGATCCAACTATATATATTACAGTAAAACCAGGCTAAAATATGCTAAAACGTTTAGTCTGATGTTAATCTAGGGTTGGAGATACAGAAGAATTTATGGGAAGGCGTAATCTAGTCTAATTTAACCCTGATTCAACAACATCAAGGAACAACAATGGCGATGACAACTCTCCGCATTCATTTGAACAGCTGTAGTTCTCCACCACACTGGCTGGCTGGTTTCACTGGGTTCCTGCTCCACAGCTCAAGACAACCTGTGGCTGGTGTGAATAGTGGATTTAGGGGTATAATCCTTGTAGGCTGTTGTCTTCACAGAGCTGGGTAAATGCTAAACACTTTTTTGAAGGACAAAGAGAGAACACAGGTTATAACATAACAGGACCCGCCATGAGCTTCCAGAGCCCACAGTGCTAGAATGATGCCCAGCCTCCATTCATCCAGTCCTTTATTTCACACATTTTGTAGGTACATAACTCACTCTTTCGGTTTTTGAGAGTGTGCTAACCTCCACAGACCCGATGTCTTCATGGATCAAGGGATCTACTGGCCAATGGCAAAAGGTCATGGTATGTTTAGGGTTAATAATTCACTTAGAATATCACAAATACTCTAATGTGAAACTAATACATCAGTCAGGATAGGTACATGTCTAAGCCGCCACAACAGTAAGTGATATCTTGAAGACATTGTACTCTTTAGTAGTCGTTCAATTGTTGACTCATCATTTTGAAAATTGATTGTGTTAATAGTCCTAAAAATATTTTTAAAATACTTAATTGAAGCACTGAGCCACCAACTGCAGCAATCTGGCAAATATTGGGTCATAAATTTTGTATGTTTCTGTGTACTTTGTATGATTTTAATTAATCGAATAAAGTGGTATTGACTTGACTTGGGTCATAAATCCAACATTGGAGTAGAATATCAATGCTACAAAATGCAATTATAAGTAAGGCTTAGGAATAATCATTATCAGTGGTATCACTCTTTGGCGCTAGTGATATTATGTGGTCATGAGTTTCCTTTCTTGGTTGTAGTTTTTTCTGCTGAGCAATTGACTCATCGTCTACAACCTGATATGCCTAATTTTGCTACATCATTGGCGCGCTCCAAGTTTTCCAACACCTTTGATTTTTGCTCAAGCATTGTGGTTTGCTATCAACCTCCCTAATATCCAGGGCCACTGAAATTATGCAGCAATGGATGACCAAATTAAGTGGCTGGGCTGACTAAATAATGCGGCAATAAAATGGAAATTATAGGGCATAACGTGCCACATTTGGTGGCAATATTATTTCACAATTGTATTACTTTGATGCATATTAATACTGTGTAGGTTATGGTTACAGGATGTGGCCTAATGGCTATGCCAGTCAACCTCAAATCTGGGGAACTGGGTTCGAGTCTTGGCAATGACCCTCAACATCCTGTGATTCTGGGCAAATCACTTAATCTCCCTGTGCCTAACAAAAATGAATGTGTCCATTTGTAACACAACTGGTGGTCATGTAAAGCGCTCTGATACCTTCGGGTTAAGTTCGTGCTATATAAAGCGCCTGAAAAAAAGTACAAGGTTAATAACTACATTCAGAACTCAGCAACAGAAAGATGACATCTTAAACTTTGCAAAGGTTTTAACTCTGTATGGCACAAGTTAGTACCTTTTTTGTTGTTTGACTAGAATAGTTTTTTTTGCTGATATCAGCAATGTATGCAGCAGGTGGAGGATTATGTGGAATGTGCCATGAATCCACAATAATGCAGGCAATACTGCAGACACAGAATCCCATAATTCCAGTTGCCTTGCTTATATATGGAATTGTTTTAATATTATCACAAAAGTAGCTTGATTTTTATATCAATCTAATTTAACTTCTCTCGAGCTTCCTAATGCCTGGCTTTATTATTATTCCAAATTCTAGACATTAATAACCACTACTCATCTTAACAAGTGTGATGAGTCTAGAAGTTTAAATCACTGACTTTAAACAAAATATAATTTATTGCAAACGTACCAACATACATGACCATGTACAGAGAGGTTAACAGTCCACCAAACTGGATACCAACCAATACAGCACAATGGATGACAATCATAGGTACAGAATGAAATTGACAGCTACACAGAGCAATCCAAAAAAATGAATATCGACAGTACAATAAACAATACTAAGCTTTTTAGGTTGATACATGATGGAAACTTGAAAATTAGTACATTTTTGTTCGTCAAGAAAAAGTGGTGATTGAGGTCTCCTGTGGGGGGTATCTGTTTCTCTCCCCACATTACAAACACACTTGTGCTCAACGGTCAGTCGTCCCACCTCTCAAACTTACAATTTTGTCTTATTGATTAACGAAGAAAGAAGTGGGACCCCTGATACTGAATGGGGTTGCGGAACAGGGGAACAATACAATATCAAGACAACAATTGCCACCGACCCCATCAAATTTAAAAAATGCTCATCAGCCTACACTAATTTATTGTCATACACCAGACACTCAATACAGAACCTAAAATACATCCAAAAACATGTATTTTTATATTTTCATACAATGATTTAGCTATTTGTATATATGTTTAATGAATTCATTGCTTTAAATTAGTACATCGCGTCTTATCCAACTCATGTATACAACAAACCTCCCCAACCTCGCACCCTTTTTAACCCAAATACACCAAAAGTAATTGTTTCAAAACTCGTCCCACTATCACTCATTCATTCTACATTCATAACATATTCAACACCCCAACTAAAACATTAAAAGAGTCCCATGGCCTATCAATCACAGATCTGTCTTGATATTTTGCTTTTAGTGTAATTCTATTCAGTAGTTTTTGCTGTAGCAGAAAACAAAGTTTCCTATTGGAGGTGAAATGTGACATTGCTCATTTTTGACACAAGCTGAAAGTTATCAATTAATGCTATTTGATTGAAAAGTTCTCAGCGTATTCATTAATTGGCACTAAAGTTATAAGCAAAGCAGAAATTTAGGCCCGGGAGAAATTTTGATTACGGCAGAGTAATTTCAGTAATTATGCATTACAACGTTTGCATGATTATCAGTAATTTGGCACAAAAGTCCTACCACAGGAGCACAGGAAAAAAAAGCATAGCGGCTGTTGGCTACTGTTGTCCATGCTCTGGTGTATTTAGTGCTATTTTCTTTTTGCAAATGCATCCTCTGGTTCATTTTGGACACAAGGGTGCATTTTGCACTAAGGAAATCATGTTAAATGCTGGGATTCATTCCTTGTGTAATATTTGCATCATTTTGCAGATTTCTTTAGACTGAAATTTTTTTATTGAGCAGAGCAGATAGGCAATTCATACAATATACAATAATTAATGATCAGGAATAATAATAAAACACTTCAGGAAAGACAAATGAAGTCTGGATTGACTGTTTGGTCAATAACATTATCAAAAAATGACAGAAAACAATGTTCCTACTACCATAATTTCTAAAGTGCTAACAGTGCTAGATGTTAAAATAATGTAGGGTTAACCAATAGCATACATTCTGTTGTTGTTTACCTTTACCCCCCAATATAGGTCGTATTCATTAAATGAATAAACATTCCATCTAGTCAAAAATCCCTGCTGCATTAAAATACCGTCGTGTCTTCCTTTGAACATATGAGAATAAAGTACAAAGTGCTAGCGTTTCTACTACCATGATTTCAAAAGTGCTAACTGTGCTAAATACTAAAAATATTGCAGGGTTAACCAAAAGCATACATTAGTGTTATTGTTTGCTTTTGCCCCCAATATAGATTGTATTCATTAATTGAGTAAACATTCTATCTAGGCAAAGAACCCTGCAGCATTAAAGTGCGGTGTGTCTACCCGTGAGCATACAAAAATAAAGTGCTGAGTGCTAAAGTGCTAAATATCAATCATAGATTCCCAGCTATCGGAGAACTTCCATACATTAGTAAGCTTGTTCGTTGCCCGGACCCTCTTGGCATAGGCCTCTTCAAACCTCCTTGTCCTTAGCATTTTGTTCACCCATTTTGAGTAAGATGGTACTTCCTCAGACCTTCAATTTTGAAGGATTAGGGAACTAGTAACTAGAGAACAAATCGCCGTATATGTCTCCTCGGCTTTGGTCAGTTCAGACTTTTGTTTATTAGAGATGCCAAAAAGAGCCACCTCGGCCTCAGGGTCAAGCGTCTTATTAATAGCCTGGCTTATTGACGAAAAGATCTCACGCCAAAATATTTCCAATTTAGGACATGAAAAAATATGGAGGCAATCACCTCCCCAGATTTCTGCCTCATTACGCTACAGCAAATTACACGAGTTATGTGCACCCAAATAAAAATTGCCTTTTGAATTTAATAAATATCCCTAACAAGCCTGTTTGAGCTGTGTGGGCCTTTGCCTGGGAGGAAATGTGGTTGCTCTCCAATATGATTTAATCATGAGAAACATTGTTACTATCGTACTATCAGTGTTCAAAGCTCCACTACCTCTTCTAGTTATCCTCTTTTCTTCTTCTTAATTGACAGATCGGATAATAAAATCCATTAAAAAAATACCATCCTAATAAAATCATGAAGGCAAAAAAAAAAACAATTATTAAAAGGAAATCTAAAAACATTATATACAGAATGTACAATATCCTCTTTTCAATTCACATCTTGAAGCATGCCTTGGTTGCCAGGCTGATGAAGGGAATTAGTCTTTCATGCTTAGTTGTTGCCCATTTCTTACCATTGGTTGGTTTAATGGTCTCCCATTTTCTTTCTTTTGGCTCGTCAGCTTCCATAGGCTTTCCTTCCTCTTCTTGCTTTTGTCCCTCGCCTGGATCATAGACATATTACTTTGTCCTTTCACTACTTGCTTTTTCAGGTGCTACTGTTTTCAATTCAAGCACTCTACAACAATGTGTGTGCATTCCAGCTGTCTCCCTGATGTACTTCTCCAAACTCAGTCGTCCTCCTCATTCCCCTGCTGCTAAACCTCCATTATCCGTGGGCTCCCCCCAGACTTTTCCGCCCATCCTCGATTGCCTGTGTGCTTCTCCCAGCCCCTCCAGCCTACACTCCATTGTCCATGTGCTTGTCCCAATCCCTCCAGCCCATCCTTCATTGTCTGTGTGCTTGCCCGAACCTCTCTCTGGAAGAGGTGTAGCATAGCGGCCAGGGTGCCTGACTCCAGACTAAGGGGTTCACAGTTCGATCCCCGGTGCTGGCGGCAGGTTAGCCTAGCACCATGTGACTCTGGCAATAGCTTGCTTAATCTTCCCGATGGCCCCCAGCGCCGGGACACCACTTCGGAGGTAGCTGTACGCTTTACAAATACTGGTATTTCATTTCATTTCATTTCTCACTCACCCTCCATTGTCCATGCACTTGCTCTAGCCTCTCACACCCACCCACCATTGCCCATGTGTTTGCCCCAGCCCCTTTAACTCACCTCCACTGTCTGTGTGATGGTCCTATCCCGTTCCCCCCTCCGCTGTCCAAGTCCAAGACCTTTCCAACCACCCTCTGTTGTCCATGTGCTTACCTCAGCCCTTCCTGACCACCCTCTGTTGTACATGTGCTCCTTATTGTCAATCTTCTGTACTCTCTCCCACCCGTGTCGTTCTCAGACTCTCCCTCCGAGATGCCTCCTCCACCACCCCACCACCACAGAGAGAGGTAGGGCAGGAGAGAACGACGTAGGTGGGTGAGAGGACTTTCAAGATGGGATGGAAAATCAGACAGCTGATATTAATAAAAATAATAATAAATAATAATAATTCCGTTTGTAAAGCGCCTGGTTACACCACACAGTATGTCTCCGCGCTAGGATCAGGACCCCCAGAAGAAGAGAGAGAGGAAACACCTTAAAGGGGAAGAGGAATTAAGGAAAGGAGAGCATACAGCGGGTTCCAAATTTAGGGAGGTAATGGCCATGTGTTTAAGATGCTTTCGGTGGGTTCGGCTCTCAGAAACAGTGGTAAAATGTTCCACTTTTTGGCAGCTAGATAGCCGAAGGATCGGGTTCCCATCCTGGCCCAATGGAATTTCGGTACTCTGACTAGGTGGTCTCCCATCAATCTAAGATTACGGACAGGAGTATAGGAGATTATCATTGGGTGGAGATACCTCGGGCTTCTATTCCACAGAATTCTGTGACAGTAGCACATGGCTTTGTAAAGGTTCCTTTTTTCCACTGGCAGCCAGTGGAGAGTAGCCAGAGCTTTAGAGGAGGATGTTCTTCTGGGGAGATTCAGGACCAGATGAGCGGCAGCACTTTGAATACGTTGCAGTTTGCTGAGGTTTTTTTAGAGGCTCCTAGATAAAGAATGTTGCCATAGTCTATCTGAGAAGTAACCTGAGAAGGGTTTGTCTGGCTGCAAAAGGTCTAGGAGTTTTCTTAGGACTTTAAGAGTCCTGAAGCATTTTCCGGCTACTCTCCTGATTTGATTCTCCAACGAAAGTTTGGGGTCAAACCAGACTCCTATTTTTTGGTTTCCCCTTTTGGGGCAGGTGTGGACCCCAGAGCCTGGGGCCACCATGCCAATGACCAGATTGAAGGCATTTTCCCAACTATCATTACTTCGGTTTTGTTGCCATTAAGTTTAAGGCTATTGTTGGACATCCATGAGGCAAGCTCCACTAGACAGGCAGAAAACTGAATAGCCGCAGTCTCCGTGTGAGATAAGGTGACAATTAGTTGTGTGTCATCTGCATATGACATGATCGTTACTTTGTATTTATTCACAATTTCTGCAAGGGGGCCAATATAGAGATTGAATAGAGTTGGGCTCAGTTTAGGGCCCTGAGGGACCCCCTGCCTAAGCGGAGTGTGATTGGATATGTGCGGATGCTGAGTGACTTGGAAGCTGCGGGCAAGGAGGAAGGAGGTCATCCAGCGAAGAACTGAGCCCCCAACCCCACAATGCCTTAGACTTTGAAGGAACAAATTATGTGATACAGTGTTGAATGCCGCGCTAAGCTCTAACAGGACCAGTGCTGCAGTATGGCCTTCATCGGCACTCTTCCGCAAAGTTTCTGTTGCGAGGAGAAGGGCAGTTTCTGTAGAGTAGGAGGCTCTGAAGCCAGATCGAGAAGAGTGGAAAAGATTGTTAAGATTAATGTGATGAACAAACTGGTTGTTCACCACTTTCTCTGTGATTTTGGCAAAGGAAGGCAAGAGAGAGATAGGGCATAGGTTTTGTAGCAGCATAGGGTCAGCGGAGGTTTTTTTTGTTCAAAGGGAGAACTATAGCTTGCTTCCATTTCAGTGGAACTTCACCTGAGCGGAAAGATATATCTATGAGTTGTTGTGCATAGGGCAGAATGGAGTCCATTCCTTGCATCAGGATTTTGGGCAGAGCTGGATCATGAGGGGAGCCAGATTTGATGCTCATGGCTAGACTCTTCAGGTCAGCCAGCGTGGGGATTCTAAATTCAGAAAAACCAGTCCTCTCAAATGATGTGTCCAGAGAAGTGTCTAGATTGATATAGAAACGTGCTTCTGACTGGAATGTAATGTAATTCTTCGCAACTTTAGACGCGAAGAAGTCAGCAATTATGTTGCCGTTCTCAAACGATGAAGATGGAGGGGCCGTGGTGCGATCTAGCAAGGACAGAGAATTAAGAATGGAGAAAAGTTATTTAGATGAGTTGTTGGATTGCTCAATTTTGTCAGTATAAAAGGCATAAAATCAAATTGAAGGTTGAAGATGGCATCTGCTCTTGGCTCTCCCACACTTTTGCAACTGCTCTAGGAAATCTCATCACAGCATATTTTCATCAACTTTAGCCTGTTGGTTCCATTTAAATCACAGGTGAGGTGGGCATTGCCGCTACACTGTTGGTGCTCTTTCTACCCACAGTGTAGTGGCATCAAAAGTTTTATTGTCAGGCTTTGGTCTAGTTTGCTGGTGAAGAAATTCAACTTTCAGAACCTTTAACTTCAAATTCAATAAACATGTGAACAAGCTTGTGTTAGAGACGCTTGGAACTTATAGAAGATATGTGCCTCCTTGTCTTGCCCTGGAATGATCTGTGTGTTTCGCTTGAAATCTGATGCCATTTGTTGTCTGGAGGTGCATGTTGCAGCATCTCTATGTGATTGTCAACATATTTGTGCCTGTGATCAGAACAGAGAACATAAAGGTTTATTAAACCCAGAGAGGCAGACATTACTGCTTGCTCAAGTTACTCTATTTTTCTCTCTGCAGGGGAAGTATTTTGTGGGTTTTCCTTAACGGGTAGATTTTAAGTTGCTTTTATTCAATTGTATTTTTTTGTTATGTACAGTTACAGGTTTTTATGCTTACAAGTAGTCTTCTTCTAATCCTTTGACATTTCCGGCTTGTTGGTTTGCTTGTTTACTTCCTTAGATCATCGCTTATTTTTTGTCATTGTGTTGCCTTGTCAGGATCATGTATACATTATCTGACTGCTATGTCCTAAAAACACAATTTCTTGCTTCATTTAAGCTTGGTGTTTTGTCCTGGCCTTCTGAAGGTACTATCAGCCTGATTCATGTACGGGCCGTTTTGCGTGTCCCTAATAGCGATTAATAGCGACTCGCTATTGAGGAAACGCAAAACGGCATTCATGTACTTTTCGGGGAAAAAATAGCGACTCGCACGCGGGCGCTAAAGCCGTTAGCGACCGACAAAAAACGCAGAAAAATCGCTATTTCCGGCTACCTGCGATCGGGATAGCGACTCGCAATCCCGATCGCACGGGATAGCGACTCGCAATCCCGTGGGATCGGGAATGCGAGTCGCTATCTCGCGGGATCTGGAAAACGGGAAGACGCATTACGAGCACCGTGATGACATCACAACCAGGAAGCAGCCAAATCCCACCCCCAAACAACACAGTGACGCTATCAGTCGAGTGTTGAAGACCGAAAGCTGCCGCTAAACTGCCGTTAGCGACTCACAACCCCGCCGAAATAGCGACCGCCATGTCGGAGGAACCCCAGCCAGGCCCCAGCAACAGCGCTGCCCGCAAGCGCAAACTGAAATTCTCCGAACAGGAGCTGGAGAACCTCATCGAAGGGGTGGTGGCCAACCACGACCAGCTGTTTGGTGCCAACTCCCGGAGGGTCCCAGAGCAGGAGAAGAGGAGGATCTGGGTTGGGATTGCCTCCAGTGTGAACTCTGTGGGCGTTGCGGACAGGTCTCTGGAGGAACTCAAAAAGCGGTGGTACGACCTCCGAGGCCGTGCCAAGGAGAGGGTTGCGGAGCGCCTTGGTGAGGCATCAGGCACCGGAGGTGGTGGACCGACTGTCCCACCCAACACCCCCCTGGAGGACCAGGTAGAGGACACGTTGGAGAGGGAGGCGTGTGTTGGCGTGACCCCTCTGGACTCCTCCCGCCCCACCCAAGACACCCAAGGTAAGTGGCATGCGACTGCGACCCTGTCCCCTATGACCGCCCCTGACCAAATAGGCTCACTCATTGGCCCTTAGTCATGCCTATGTTGTGCATCAGGAAATGCCCTGAAGCATTGTGGGAGACGTAGTATGTCCACAATGTAGTAGTACCACAATGCGGCCAGAAAGGTTCCAAAGTGCGCAAATACACAGCCACCCAGGGAATGACACCCAGCATGCATGTAAAATCTGCACGTCTGACAGTCACATGCACCTAATGAGTATCCACTTACCCTCACAGGTGCGGGAGACAGCAGTGACAGTGAGAGGCTGCTGATCGATGAGGAGGCCCAGGAGGAGGAATCCCTACCTGAGACACAGCCACCAGCCCCTGCAGCAGCGCCAACACCAGCAGCCAGGCCCCCCGCCTCTGCTGCATCAACACCTACAGGCCCACCGGCTGCCAAGGCCAGGCCCCCCGCCTCTGCTGCATCAACACCTACAGGCCCACCGGCTGCCAAGGCCAGGCCCCCCGCCTCTGCTGCATCAACACCTACAGGCCCACCGGCTGCCAAGGCCAGGCCCCCCGCCTCTGCTGCATCAACACCTACAGGCCCACCGGCTGCCAAGGCCAGGCCCCCCGCCTCTGCTGCATCAACACCTACAGGCCCACCGGCTGCCAAGGCCAGGCCCCCCGCCTCTGCTGCTTCAACACCTGCAGGCCCACTGTCTGCCAGAGCCAGGCACCCCACCAATGTGCCTCCAGTGGCTGCGGCACCTGCAACACCAGCTGCAACAACACCTGCAGCACGGCCAATAAGATCTGGCCCAGCCACATCCGCTACACAGCGGCCCAACAGCAGGCGGGGCAATGGGCATCTCCATGCCTGCCTGAGCGTGGAGCGGCGCATGCTCCGCATACACCAGCGGCAGTCCCAGCAGCAGGGAGCAATCCAGCTCCAGCTCCATAAGATAGGCCGCAATGTGGCTGGAGTCGGGGAGAGGATGGACCGCATGACGGCGGCCATGGACCGCATGACGGCGGCTATGGAAGACAACACTGCAGCGCTGGTGAAGCACCGCAGTGTTGCAAGCAGGCGCCACCACCAGTTGCTGAGCCGGCTGTCCACCTACAGCCGCTCCAATTATGTCTCGGCAAATGCCACCACCCTGCTTGCGCGGCGCTCCCTGACCCAGCAGCACCAACTGGTCCAGTGCTGCGAAGATATTACCCGGGTGCTGGAGCATTTGACCACCGCCGTCACCGCACTGCACGCACCTGTGCTACCGGCAATTGTGGGGGGTGATGATGCTAGTGAGGGTGCCTCCAGTGTCAGCAGCCACTCTGCCACGCAGGCCCCCCCACCTAGGCGCAGCACAAGGGCTACGCCTGCTCCAGCTGCCCAGGAGGAGGAGGAGCCTCCCAGGCGCTTGCAAATTGTGCGCCGGAGGCGCCAATGACATTGTGTCAGGGACACAGGCGCAGGCTGAACTTAAGCCTGCCATGGACCGTGTCATGCAGTATGCATGAATACTGCATTTTGTAAATAGTTGTTTCCAAGACCCATTATTTTTTGTGATAATAACAAATACATTTATTTTGGTGCACACATACGCCTTGTGTAATCATTACAGTTTGCATGCAATTGTGATATGTGGGGTGGGGGAAGGGGGTGGGCTAGAAATTGTTAGCTGTGATGTGGTTGCGACGTCTGTGGCCTTCAGCTGGGTTCTCCCCGCGTGCATGGTGCGCATGTGCTGGTGGCCGGTCGTCCCCCTCAGATTCACTGCCTGAGATGTCAACTGGTATCCGGCGCTTGGTTGCAATGTTATGAAGCATTGCACAGACAGCCACAATGCGGCAGCACGCTGCAGGACTGTAATACATGGCCCCACCTGTCTTGTGCAGTATACGGAACCTGCTCTTGAGCAGGCCAAATGTCCTTTCAATACAGTTCCTTGTCCGGATGTGCGCAACATTGTAGCGGCGTTGCTGAGGTGTGGCAGGGTTGTGGTAAGGGGTCAGGAGGTATTCCCGTAGGGCGTAGCCACTGTCACCTGTATGAGAGGAGCAGATGTTGATTGCCTGTGCAGCGCAGTTACTTCATAGCAATGTGACATTGTCGACAAAGTGTACTTACCGAGTAGGTGTCCTTCCCCAAACTCTCCCCTGATCAGTCGTGTGTGGAGTCCGCTGTGCCTGAAGATGAAGGAGTCATGGGTACTCCCTGGGTACTGGGCCACAATGTCAGTGATGATGGTCTTGGCATTGCAGACCATCTGTATGTTGAGGGAGTGGTACGACTTCCTGTTGCGGTACATATACTCCGTGCCAGCTGGTGGGCAGATGGCTACGTGGGTACAGTCTATGCAGCCAAGGACATGGGGAAAATGGGCAACATTATAAAATTGTAGTTTTGTGAGGTCCAAATCCTGTTGGCTCGTGGGAAATGTGATGTGCCGGTGGAGCTGGGTGAGCATGGCGTCAACAAAAGTGTGGAGGCAGCGTGACATGGTGGGCTGGGATATCCCCCCAGCAGCGGCTACTATGCCCTGGAAACTGCCGGATGCCAGGAGGTGCAGGCTGCACAATACCTGCACATGTGTGGGCACAGAATGGTTTCGCCTTGTTGGGTGCTGCATGATGGGGTCGAGTTCTTGTATCAGCCAGGTGATCATTTCCCCATTCAGCCTGTATTTAGCATAAATCTGTTCTCTGGTTTGCCCCAGCAAGGTGACCCGCTGCCGGTAAATCCTTGCCTGCCTCATGCGTCTCCTCCGTGCTGCTCGCTGTAGCCTTCGCCGCCTCACCACCATGTACATCCCAGGCATTGTGGAACGCCTATTGCTGCTGCTGAATGTCCTTATGTGTGATTGGTCAGGCCTGGACCTGTTGGTGATTGGCTAACAGTTTTTCAAAATTTGGTTAATCATGGCTTTTATGGTTACCACCTGCTTTGAGTTGTCCTTAAATTGCGCCGCGCAAATGTGCGATTTAGCGCTTTTTCGCTAATGTATTTCTTTCATGAATGCCGATTGAGACAATATTGCGTTTCGCTATTCAATTCGCAGATTCCGTGGTTGGTCGCTATTTCATTATCGCTAATGCTCGGCTTCCCGGAGTCTGCGACTTTTACAGCGTAATCGCTATTCCGGTCGCTATTATTTTTTAGCGATTTCGCTATTTCGTACTTGAATGCCGATTCCGTGTTTTGCACCCGCAATTGCGTTTTCGCAGCCATTGCGGGCGCTATTTCGCTTCATGAATCAGGCTGTATGTTCCTGTATCCCAAGTGATGTCCCTGGATGTGTTGACTATGATGCATTTTAATTCCTCCCATCCTTAAGGATTTCTTCTTCTTCTGATTAGGTTTTGGTTGCTGAGCTTTTTAACTTCTCTAACTTCAAGGCTATCAAAATAGGCGGTGTCCAGGGAAACAAGAGTTTTCAAGATCTGATACCGCTGTCGGCCATTGTGATGAATTTCTGCTGGATATCTGTAATCAATGGTGAGTTGTGTATACTATCTGTCTCCTTCTATTTAATAACATTTTTATTCTTTTGGGCTGTCTAGGAAAGTGGTCTTTGGCAGGTGGAATAGATATTGAGTCAGAAAGATAGTTTGCAAGTAAAAGGTGGTTGGAGAGGTGATTGGTAGACGTCCAGTCCGAAATAAAAGAGGTGGGAGACGGGTGCGCATTGTTTTGCAATAAAAGCACCCTGTTGTCAGCTCATCTCTCATCACAGCACAACCCAACTTGATTCACATCTACTGAGTTATCCAAAATTAAAGGTCAAAGAAAATTTTGTAGGCGTTCAATCTCTTAAAGATGGCTAATCTTGTTAGAACTGCTTTAGGATTTAATTGACTTACAGTCTTAACTCGAAACAGAATTGTTTCATGGCAGTTCCTGATGAGATTCTGACATGCCTACGTTTTTGTTCATTGTACATAATTTGTGCTGTGTATCTGCTGGTTAGGACCAATCGACTAATGACCAAATGAATAACTACCTGTTTTGTGTCTTGCAGGAAGGGCACTGACAAGCCACAGCATCTGGAAGAACCTCCATGAAAACCATGGCAGAGAGGAAACTCGTAATATGATTGGCAGGCTCACAGGGGTCCTGACAGGTATATTGCTGCCTCAAGACTGCTGCACCACTGCTAGGGAACGACAGTTCCCTGGCGGCTGTGGCAGTGCAATGGCTGTCTGATTGTCCTAGTTGTAATAGGGCGATTGGAGCGCCAGTGCGGCGGTGGCTGGATCTCCACCGCCGCACTCCCACAAGTCTCGGGTCGCCAGACTCATAATTAGGCCCTTAGTATTTCCCTGTCCTAGAATTGATCCTGCCTGTCTGAGGGTTTTCATGAACCACTAGCTTGTGTCCAAGACCACGAGAGAGATTCTTTGATTACTTGCTGGTAAACCTATTGTTGCATCAGGTGTCTGAGATAACTCCGTAAATCCTCAGGCCTTGACTCATGATTCTTCAGAAACTTGGTGGCCCTTAGAAGTTGGCAGTTTGAGGTGACAATTGTTGTCTGCGGGAGTTAGAATGCAGCTGCTGAAAGAATATTGACACCAGGAATCTGCAGACTGCTAGAGGAACCCAAAATAGGTTCTCTAAGAATCCACAATGAATCTAGATTTGAGTGAGGAAGCTGAAGTCAAGAACAGAGAACAAATATATAAAGGGGACTACTTTTGCTTGAAGCTGAATGAGAGCGTCCCTCGGGCTGGCGAGAAAGTACTCCCTACCACCTTTTTAGAGACAGCATTGATAGAATGAGGCTCTCCCTAGTTCAAACAGACCCCCCCCCCAGGTTTCTTCCCAAGAAATGGTTCTCATTCTGGAAAGCACTGGGACACCAGTAAGGAAATTGTGTTTCTACCAATATGATTGGCTGACTTGTGTCAAACAGGCCGCCACTTTATTTTCCTCCCTGTTCTTCAATTTCTGGCTTCTTGGACCAGCAAGGCCGGAATGTCCATCTCAGAGGCGGCGGAGTTCTGTGAATCGTGGGGCACACAGAGCTATTGAGTCCATGTCAAATGCAGTACTCACCTTTCCTCCTACAACAGACACCTGCGAAGCAAAGAAAGCACCTTGGAGGAAATTGACACAGTGTATCCTCACCCCACTGCCTAGAGGAGCTGTGCTGCTTTTTGGGTCTCGGATAGAAGCGCGTTCCCGCCAGAGAACCATAGTCGTCGGCTCAGCCGACAAGACCCGACAAGGAGTGGAGTCAAGAGCTGGCCACGCGCGCAGCATTGTCTATGGCGGAGGCGGATTCAGATGCGCGCCTTGGGATTGGGTCGCGCGCGTGAGCTTGTAACATAGACAGCTCACGCCCGTGACCCAATCCCAAGGCGCGCGTCGGAATGTCGGGTAGGCACGGAGCTCACAGGCGTAGGGCGCAGGGGTTCACGGGGAGGACAGAGGGCCTTCAGATATAGCTGCTCAGACGTCAGCACAGCTCTCCAAGGAGGGAGGCAGGTCGCCCAGGAATAACTTGGCGGCAGGACGTTCACCTACAATGCATCCAAGACCTGGAACCCCTTCATCTCAGAGCTAACCCCAACCTCTCCTCATTCCGCAAGCAGTTAAAAACATTCTTATTTCACCCCCCTCAGTAATTTCCTTTTCTGATTAGCCATCCCTTCAGGCCACCTCTGCCGGTTCCTCAGCGCTTGGATGCCCCCGGGCAACAATTCGCGCTCTATAAATTTACCAAATACAAATACAAATACAATAACTCGCCTAGTAAAAGGCCAGGGATCAGATTAACAGACTGGTAAATAATTGTATCCCTTTTACTTACAAGGAAATTAAAAGCTGCAGCACTCAGTTGCTTATCAGGGGGCTTTAACCCGGGCCCCTCCTGCTATTCTCTCGTGGCAGTGTGGCTGAGTCCCGCCAGTCACCCTCTCTGGCCTGAATGCTTTGCTCCATTTGCGGCCATGACCGCCCTCAGTAAGGCACCAGAAAGACGACAAACCACTTTGAGGAGCAGGAGGGTGTTAGCTGCTTTAGCGAGGGAGTCGGCAAAGTGCAGTAAATGGAATATGCGAGGAAAGTAATACAGCGGGTATACACACTGCTCCCAAAGTGTTTCATCTATAATAGTATACAGTGCTTACTACCCCTGAGGAGGCGTTGAAACGCTTTACGGCGAATAGAACGCTACTCCAGAACACAAGGTTATTGGTTAATCTAGTAGTTAATGTTGGTTGTTGCGATTAGTCATGTGCTCTAAGCATCCACTCCAGTAATGTTTTATAGATTATGTTAATACCAGTAGTATGTGTGGCGCTGTACTCCTGATGTCATACTGTTATACACAGGGTCGCTGACCTCTGAGTGCTCTTGCTGAGTAGTGGCGCTCCTGACGGTGCAGGCTCTGTTGCGGTGCTGCTCGACTTGAGCATGGTGTGTGTGGGTTTTCTTTTGTTTGTCCCGGCAGACTCGTTATCTTCCCCCAGCTCTTTCTTATTCACGGCGGTCTGCGACATTAATCACCCCTGCGAGTGACTTGAGAATACTGACGTGCTTGGTGAAGTATTTGGGAAAACTTCGTATGGTTTTAATAAAAGTGGCACGAAGTGTTTCTCATCTGGCCTTGTGTGCGTGCCTTGACCTGCGCGCGCGCCTCAGGCACAGGCTCACAATTTAGCACGAAAAACGTGTGGATGACGTGAGGTGCGGTGGGGTAAAAACAATAGGTTATTGGAAAAAGCCCTATTTGAGTGAAATTGTTGGTGAGTAAAATACTTAAAAAACGATTAGTCTTCGAGGTCATCACCTCAGGCACGGGTTGATGCAGTTATTCACACAGCTCTGATGATGCACCTCAAGCACGGGGCTGACGCAGTTATTATTCACACAGCTCTGATGATTCACCTCAGGCACGGGCTGGCGCAGTTATTATTCACACAGCTCTGATGATGCACCTCAGGCAGGGGGGTCACAGCTGTTATTATTCACACAGCTCTGATGATGCACCTCAGGCAGGTGCTCACAGCTGTTATTATTCACACAACTCTGATGATGCACCTCAGGCACGGGGCTGACGCAGTTATTATTCACACAGCTCTGATGATGCATCTCAGGCACGGGCTGAGGCAGTTATTATTCACACAGCTCTGATGATGCACCTCAGGCAGGGGCTCACAGCTGTTATTATTCACACAGCTCTGATGATGCACCTCAGGCACGGGGCTGACGCAGTTATTATTCACCCAGCTCTGATGATGCACCTCAGGCACGGGCTGACGCAGTTATTATTTACACAGCTCTGATGATGCACCTCAGGCACAGGGCTGACGCAGTTATTATTCACACAGCTCTGATGATGCACCTCAGGCACGGGCTGACGCAGTTATTATTCACACAGCTCTGATGATGCACCTCAGGCAGGGGCTCACAGCTGTTATTATTCACACAGCTCTGATGATGCACCCCAGGCACGGGCTGACACAGTTATTATTCACACAGCTCTGATGATGCACCTCAGGCAGGGGGTCACAGCTGTTATTATTCACACAGCTCTGATGATGCACCTCAGGCACGGGGCTGACGCAGTTATTATTCACACAGCTCTGATGATGCACCTCAGGCACGGGCTGATGCAGTTATTATTCACACAGCTCTGATGATGCACCTCAGGCATGGGGCTGACGCAGTTATTATTCACATAGCTCTGATGTTGCACCTCAGGCACGGGCTGACGCAGTTATTATTCACACAGCTCTGATGATGCACCTCAGGCAGGTGCTCACAGCTGTTATTATTTACACAGCTCTGATGATGCACCTCAGGTACGGGCTCACAGCTGTTATTATTCACACAGCTCTGATGATGCACCTCAGGCACGGGCTCACAGCTGTTATTATTCACACAGCACTGATGCGCTCTCTAATACTCTTTACTAATAACTCTCCTACTCACTATCAACTTCTCACTATACTACTTACTCTGTGTGTGGGTGCTAATGCAATAGGTCTCGCATATGCAAGCGATGAAGCTATTGGCAATGTAAATGACAATGCCATTTATTTATGATTTAAAAAAAAAGAAAAATCATGAGCAATGCCAATAGCTCTACCTTTAATGCTGCCGAGACCATTGCATTGTAAATGCTTGTTAATACTAGTTGACCATTAATGATCACAAATCTGGTAGTTCCATTAGGTTTTCCTCAAATTTGTTTTATTTCCCAATAGTCATTTAGGGCATCATTAAGAGATTGATAGTAAGAATGTATGAGAAAAATTGATGGATGCCACAGCTGATAACCTCTCACATGGCTTTCCCCATTTAGAGGTTAGGAGACGGCAGTTCTACAGGCCACTGAGCTACTGCCAGCTTTTAACCTGGAAGAATCCTCACGGTATGACATTCACCGGCAGACATGCCATCAGAATGCTCTCTCTACTTGGGTCCACTCTTGCAGTCCAGGCAGGGAAAATGCAATCAGTGCTCTGATGCAGTGAGAGAAAACTCCCGAACAACAGCAGCAACCAGTTAGCATTTTCCCAAAACATCCTGTTTTGGGAATGTGTCTCCAAAATACAGAAGAAGATTCCAAAGTGGGAGTTTGTTTCTTGAAAACAAAAGAAGCAATGGCTTTTTTACAGTTTTATATAGCGCAAACTTGACCCAAAGGTATCAGAGCGCTTCACATGAGCACTAGTTGCGTTACATAAGGACACAGTCATTTTTGTTAGGCACGCGGAGATTAAGTGATTTGCCCAGAATCACAGGATGTTGAGCATCGTTGCCGAGACTTGAACCCGGTTCCCCAGATTTTAGGTCTACCGCCCTAGCCGATAGGCCAGGGCACGAGTCTGGGTACACACAGGTGGACGGCGTCCACCCACTATTTTCACAGGGTAAGCGCCATCCACTCTGCCATGAATTTGGGCCCCACTGAATAATGTGCCGAACTTGTCCCGGTGTAACTTCCACACACCAGGATACTTTCAGCAGCGCCTGCACGTTGTCTGCTTTCAATCTGCAACATACAACAAAGAGCAGGCAGGAATAGGGCTTTCTTATTTAAGACTCCTGCTGGGCACATACCAAAGGCCTAATTTAAGGGGTCAATAGGCCTCTTCTCTTGGCTGGGAGCAGTCAGGAGCCTCACTCCTGATGCAAATGAAGTGGAGGGGAAACAAAGACGCACACCTTGTTAGCACTTCACACATACTTAAGAGAGGCAGCTTTTCACTTTGTTCAGTTCCTGTTGAGGAGATCTGGATGCGCTGTAAGAATATCAGATGTGTGTGTCTTTCCCAGTATTTACACCAAGCAAATTGCATTTATATAGTTTACTACACCTGAGGAGACGTTGAAATAATTTAAGTACCACTATTTTTTCACCTATAGCCCTACTCATCTCAATGCAGAGTGTCAGAGCGCTTTACATCAACACGTGCATATTATATGTACAATACATTTTATAAGTTTGTAAATGAATGTACAGGATGTGTTACATAAAACTGGGAGATTGCAAGGTGTAGATGTTACATATCATATTCCATAGCTCAGTGTGCTCAAACGTACACATGATAGACCTGCTAAACATATATGTGAGGGCTTTAGATCTGATGTCACTTCTTGTGATGCCACTTCCTGTAAAGTAGTGGCTTGTGATGCCAGTTTCTAGGATGTCAAATCCTGTGATGCCATGTGTGATGTCATGCGCCGTGATGTCGTGTACCGTGATGTTGTGCGCCAGATGTCATATGCACACTGCCTAACTAGGTTAGTCCCCCCACTTCTTTTTTTAGGACTTGTGCGCTGCAATAGGCCACACCTCTCCCCGATTCTTATCCCTACTCGTTGGAGTCACTATCTGAATTCCCTCCTGGGGACCACTCTACTGTGCAAGAAAGTCCTCGTCAGGGAAATCCAGAATGAATGCCCGGGGTGACTGCCTCTAGGCAGTCAGGGAATAGATTTTCCTTGGCAAAGACATCTGAGACTTCGCCATTGAAAACTCTGTGGATGTAAATGTAAAAATCCGTATTTGTAAAGCGCAAACTACTCACCCTTACGGGTCTCAAGGCGCTGGGGGCCGTCATGGAAATGAAGTGAGCTATTGCCCAGAGTCACATGGTGCTGAGCTGAGCTGCCGCCGGAGCCGGGGATCGAACCATGAACCCTGTGCCCTGAAGTCAGCTGTCCTGGCCGCTGCACCACACCTCCCCCACCTCTGCATCAGGTGAGGAACCAGGAGCTGACAGGGCAGGAGTGCATCCTTTTTATGGTGGTGTTCCCACTCCACAGACTCTAGATGACATCTATCTGGCAGATGCATCAACGTAGCCTTTTGCTATTCCTAAATAGCGATTTTGAAGGAATCGCTATTTAGGAATAGCAAAAGCCTATGCATGTAGGAATCGCTATTAAAATAGCGATTCCTAAACATTCCTTAATTGCTACTCGCAAATTGCTAGTCGCAATTAAGGAATGCTGTCCCATTCATTCCTATGGGCCTACAAGCCCATAGGAATGAATTGGAGATTGCATGAGCAATTTGCGAGTACCAGTAGGTACTCGCAAATTGCTCATGCAATTTCAAGGGTGCAAGGGTGTCAAAATGACACCCTGTTGCACCCCTGAAATTGATCTCTGCACATATGTTGCACACACACATGCCCTAAGGGCATATGTATGCGCAACATGAAACTTTGAAAAATGCACAAAAGTGCTTTTTTTCAAAGTTTTAGCAAATTACCATGAAGTTCAACTTCATGGTAATTTGCTACTCCTATTTGCGAATTCGCTATTTTTTTGACTTTCATGCATTGCATTTAAGGAATCTCAATTTGGGATTCCTTAAATGCAATCGCAATTTAAGGAATCTCAATTTAGAGATTCCTTAAATTACGATTTTTGCATTTGGGATGATGCATCCCAAATGCAAAAATACAGGGAGCAAAGGGGTAGATTCTGAGAATCTGCCCCTTTTCTCCCGGTATTTACTTTGATGCATATGCCTGTAAGAGACTTGTATTGAATGAAACAAGTTTATCAGAACTAAATGAATAGAATTAACATCTAAGGAGGCAATTGCTATTAGCAGACTACTCTTACTGATGATGACTTTGTAAAAAAAACTTCAATGTCTACTTGTGGTATGGGACACCAGATGTCAGCTTTGAAGTGCCCGACACCACACAGAACAAAATGCAGTTCAGCCATTGCCTCAATTAGGAGCTTGGGCTAATGACAAATCAAACAGTACCATCTGACAATAAAATACATCAAAAGTAACGGAGACAAGGTCATTGAATTATATGTTGTATTTCCAGAGAAAGTATCCTCACTGGAATCTGATTCAAGAACGTTTTGACTGATGATTTTTCTGAATGTAATATTGTGGGTGAATGCATTGCCAAGTACAAGCTCTGAGAAAGCCCACTAGAGATGTAATCTCACTGGGGCGAAACATCTGTCGGCTGTAGCTGGGATAATTGTTAATATAGAAAATCTGTCTTGACAGAAAAAAACAAAATGAAAGGAACAAATTAGCTTGGGAATGAAATTTCATTCGAAGTTGCGACATACATCACTTTATATATTTGTTTTGTAAAAGGAGTGCTTTTTATAAATTGAGATTAAGAATAGCTGTGGCAACTACTTAACTTCTTTTGGTCCGGGACCAAGAACAGAGTGTTTCAATTATTCATATGAACTGTGAGACTCCATCTATGGGCAAACTTACAGAGCAAAGCCGAGCAAAACTATAGAGGAGTGCATAATGATTACAAAACCATGAAGACATGAGTCATTACACAAGTAGAAAGCGAAAAAAGAGAATGTGAAACAAAGAAAATTGAAACCAGGAGGAATTAAGGTAGTACCTTGTGTCACGTAAACAATGTCGAATGCATACAATTCTTGCAGTCTATTATGTTCATTAATGGCAGAATTACACGGTTGTTACACCCTATTGTATAGCTCAGGAATACACAAATCATATAACATCTACATACACATATACATAGTTGTTGTAACACTTATTAAATACATGCTGACAGGGAATGGATTAGCACAGGTAAGGTTGTAGAAAAGATCACTTATTTTGCAGTTGTTACTCTTTGATTTTCCAGTAGTTGTGTTGATCCGGATCCCTGTGTAGTTCCAGGATGTTGTGGGTTCGCCTTTACGGTAAGTGCGATGGGAGAGAAGACACAACCACAAGCATGTCTTCCATTATCCCTCCTTTGGAATTTGCCAGATAAATGAAGGCTCACAAAATAATTTGGCGTAAGAAATATTTGTACAAAGAGCTAAAAAGCAAGCAGGAATTATATTGGATCCAAAATAAGTTGCAACCAAATGTATATTTCCCAAGATATATAAAGGAGCTTTAATCCCCACGGGGAAAATCCTGCTGCTTGGGCAATGGTCACTTCAGAAAGAAAGTGGTGGTGTTGTTGTCCATAATTACCTGCCCCGCCCAAAAAATTATTTTCAGAGCTCCTCCGCTCTGTCCTAGGTAAGTGAATTTGAAAAGCACAAACATGCACCCCTAGGAAGGGGTCTCTTGGAGCTATAGAAACAGTCCTCAAACTTAAAGACTTGCCTTCGCAAAGTTAGATCAACACGACAGCTTTTAGGGCCTTCCTTAAGTTAAAGGGTAGATACTATGTAAGCAACAAGCGGTATCCTATTGCATAAGCTGTAGTCAAGCTCTATTTTCATCCCCATTTAAATGGGAGATCAAGTGCAGGAAAATAAAAAAGAATTCTCTTTACCCAGTTCTGGATCATTAACAAGGCATTCCAGAATGTTCCTTCCTTTGACAATGTCAGTGGAACTTTGAGACCTATTGCGACGTCATTCACTCCAAGGCACCCTTAACTCTCCTGCATTTGGTGGAGGAGGACGACTTGTGGCCCAGCTCAACCAGTCACCATCCCAAGCCCCTGATAGCCAAAGACCAGCCGCGGCCCGTGCAGATAAGAGCGGTGGGACCGGGTTGGGTGGGATTTGACAGACGACCACGAGGGAAAATTAAATAAATAATTAAATTTCCCTCCTTGTCGTCTGTCGAAATCCCACCCCCAACCCGGCCCCACGGCTATTACCGGCAGGGCCGCGGCTGCCAAAGACGTACCCGTAGCACCTTGTAAAGACCTGCTCGGTTCTGAAGAGCAACCCCTTACTTCTAGAGACCACCCAGTGCTTAATTTGTGCAGGTACCTGCAGGTGGTGGGCACTGGCTGCCATGTTTGTGGACCAGGACTTTGACCCAGAGCAAGAAACTTAAAAGATAAAAATAAGGATGGGAAATACACAAAAGCAGTGACACAGGGAGAAAACAGGGGTGGAAAAGTACCTACCGGTGGAAGACAAGGAGACGTAATAGTAGGGTGGTGGAAGAAAGGCATTCAATGGAATCAAGCCCAGGCACCCTTGCTACAGGGGAACAGCGCTGGTAGCGGTGCCCTACCATAAAAGTTGGTCCTAACATAAAATTTGGGCCTCTGCACTCTTTTTTTTATTTTTTTATTAGAACCTAAGCACTGGACCACAGCATCCACAACCTCGGAATCATGGGATACAATGGCCAAGCAGCTGCACGTGCACTTTTTCTTTAATTATACCTAGCGCGAGATCTGTTTGTCAATTCTGGTTGATTTCCCTGCACCTCACAGCACTCCACTTCCGGCTGTGAGTTCTGTTTCTATTTTAATAGTATGCTAATTACTTTTTTGGAGCAGTGTTATGAAACTTGCAAGAGTGAGCGGAGAAACATGTTAATTCTTATATATATATGAAAAGAATAAATGAGTAGGTGGGCTAATCCAACAAAAAAGAGTGTTATCTCGAGCCAGCAGGCGGAACGAGACTGCACTAGTCCTATTTTTTATTTCTTCTACGGACAATCATCAGATCGACAACAAAGCAATCGTGAGGTTGTTCACAGCTTTACTAAACCCCTCGATGGCAAGGAGAGCGATTTCAAAAGAGCAGGTTTTCAAACTCAGGTTACAGAAAAATTGCTATTTTTTTGTAATTTAAATCCATCCTTTAGCTTTTTTGCTGGTGGTGGTCTGTGTTAGGGAGAGGGGTGGCCTCCATGTTCTCATGAGCCTTTGCAGGCAGCATCAGAGTCCCAAACATTGGCTCAGGTGCACAGTTCAGTTAAGTTCATTATCTTTATTCGAAAGTCAGAGACAATCATAAGGTGCATACGAAATGCAATCATTTGAAAACTAATTCAACAAGCATTTGCAATGCAATAGGTCTCGCATTATGAAAGTTTGAGCTATTGGTCTTGTAAATGACAATTTTTTTATTTATGTGTTGATTTTGAAAATAGCTAAATTCGTAGCTTTGTCATTTTCAATGCCAATAGTTATAACTTTCGCACATGTGACGACTATAGCATTTGTAATGCAACATGTTTTGTATTTACGTGACTTAGATTTATTGATATTACAAATAGCAACGGCTTTTAATTTTTTTAAATAATTAATACTTAAATAAAAGTGATTGTAATTTATATTGGCAATAGCTTAAACTTTTGTAAATAACGTTTGTGGAGATTATGTTCAGTGTATTTTATTGTGATGAAAATCCAAGAACAGAAGTGAAATAACATCTTTTTGTGACATTTGTAATAAAGCTTGAAACATTGAGAGAACATAATTGAACCAGTTGTTGTTGAATGGTTGCACAGATTGATGCTGTGATGTCGCTGAGTGATGCTGGGATTGCGCTGAGTGGTGCTGGGATTGCACTGAGTGGTGCTGGGATTGCGCTGAGTGGTGCTGTGGTGGTGCTGAGTGGTGCTGAGTGGTGCTGTGGTGGTGCTGTGGTGGTGCTGAGTGGTGCTGTGGTGGTGCTGAGTGGTGCTGTGGTGGTGCTGTGGTGGTGCTGAGTGGTGCTGTGGTGGTGCTGAGTGATGCTGTGGTGGTGCTGCTGAGTTCACTCTGAATCTGCACTCTGAATCTGCACTCTGAATCTGCACTCTGAATCTGCACTCTGAATCTGCACTCACAATCTGCACTCACAATCTGCACTCACAATCTGCACTCAGCACACTGCACTCTGAATCTGCACTCTGCACACTGCACTCTGAATCTGCACTCTGCACTCTACATATGGTATGTTATGCTTACATACGTTCCATATATTATCCATGTATATGCCACATTTAGTTAAGAATATATGTTCTGTTTAGTTACATTACTTTGTTTGTAAACCCTTTTATGCTGCTCTAAAGTTATTTCAATGGGTGAAATGCGGAGCCTGGCCGAGAGTAACAAGGCAGTGCTGGGAGGGGGGCTGCGCACCAACTGAAGTGCTCTGGTTGCACGGCCTGCGGCCGTGTGAAGTGATAAGCCTTTGAAGTATGTAAAGGCTATGTTTGCGGGGAGAGTAAGAATATATGTTCTGTTTAGTTACATTACTTTGTTTATATACCCTTTTATGCTGCTCTAAAGTTATTTCAATGGGTGAAATGCGGAGCCTGGCCGAGAGTAACAAGGCAGTGCTGGGAGGGGGGCTGCGCACCAACTGAAGTGCTCTGGTTGCACGGCCTGCGGCCGTGTGAAGTGATAAGCCTTTGAAGTATGTAAAGACTGTGTTTGCAGGGAGAGAGAGGGGAGGTGCTGGTGTGGGAGGAGTGCTGCTACGGCCTGGGGGAAGCTGGCTGGGGAGGGGGAGGAGAAATGAATGTAAGGCTGTGGGGAACAGAGTTTATGGCCCAAAAGCGCGTGCCTGTGGCCACGTGAACTTCAAGAAAACGCCAAGGAACGAAGCCCTTGGTTTGAAGAGGATTTCGAGCACTTGAATTCTCGCTCCTCAATGCGCTTGCGTGCATTTAAGGTCACGAGACCTAAAAGTATAGGGCTGCACCCCCCTAATGTCACTAGAGAGACTCCAGTCGCCCTCCGCGAACCTCCTCACAAACCCCTTTGGGTTTCCGCAGGTGTTAACCTAGAGGTACCAAACAACCAGTCTTCCTTTACTACAGAATTGACAGCGGCAATGCAGGAGGGGGTCGATCCTCAGCGCAAATGAGAGTACCCGACCCCGTGCCTGAGTCAAACACCACACAAACAACAACTCCCACTGACATTAGTGAAAGTGATGCCACCTCGAATCCGGGCCTACAGTTGAGGGTGCTGTCATGGAACATTGCTGGTATCAAAAACAAACTTCAAAATCCTGATTGGCTACAGTTTGTCCAGAACCACGATATGTGCATGTTCCAGGAGACTTGGGAAAGAGAAGACACTGTTATGAGGGGTTTTGCAATTTTTAATGTGCCAGCAACTATGGGGGGCAGAGGTAGACCATCGTGTGGGTTAGCCACATGGGTGGCCACACATCTAGCCTGCACTGTCTAACAGTTGATCACCTCATCGGATGATATCCTGTGTACACTCCTTACTTTTAATGCTGGGACTAAAATTGCATTCATCAACATTTACTCTCGCCCGGTGTCCTTTGCCCAGGAATCCCAGGCGATAGATATGCTCGCTACATTCCTTGAGCTAGTTCCCGCGAATACCAGGCTGGTGTTGGGTAGTGATTTCAATTATCAGTTTGAACCCCTTGCTCTCCCCACCGATCCTTTGCTCACTGCCGAGGATTCCCTTTGGTTGATTCTTGAACCATTGATCCCTTCGGTGAGAGCCTGGACCCCCCCCTGGTCCTACAGATCAACGCAGTCACACTAACCTACGCTTTGAGACCACGCAACGGTCGCACCAAGTCAGACCAACCCGGAAAATCCACCTTCAACAGACCGGGGCAAACATTCTTATTGGACTATATCTTGGTAGAAACTAGCATATGGCATTGGGTTGTCGACTTTGCCCTCTGGCCAAGACACGACAGCGACCACAATGCTCTGGTACTAGACCTCAAGCTCCCGGAATCTTATAGCCTTTCAACCTTTGACAACCCCAGCGGTACAAACTTAACTTTAGATAACAGGAGACGAATTAGGTGGGAAACTCTGAAGCAGTCACCAGACAAGATGGCCACCCTGTACTCCCTAACAATTCCACCTCTATTGGCAATAGAGAAGCTCGCACAGACCCCTTACCCCAAGGGCACCATCACTCAATTATCGGCTGTACATACAGACTTGACCATCAGTCTAACTAACATCTTTAACCCCCTGACACACACTAAAGCCAAAAGAGGCCCCCAAAACCACTTGGTTCAATAAATCTTGCCGAATGGCAAAGGGTGCCATCATTGATGCCATAAAATTAAAAGATAGATCTTTGATAAAAACAGGGAGGGCCCTATATGGCGACACTTTAAAGTCAGCCAAATTGGAGTGGGGAGTCTGAAAGATGGGGTGCAATAAAGCAGGTCCTCACCAATTAGGATCTGAGAGGGTTTTGGACCTTGGTTCACACAGGTAGCACCGTAGGGAGTTCACCTATTGAGCCGAACATTGCAGCCGACGCCTGGAAACTTCAATTCCAATCGTTGTATTCCACCCAGGATACTGCATAGCCTGCAGGAGAATCCACGCAAGACATTGAGGGGAACTCCCCCGAAGATGAGGGCGGATTTACCCTGTACGAAGTGCTTAGTGCAATTGGGAAACTTCCCTAGGGAAAGGCCCCAGGACTCAATAAGATCCCCGGGGATTTATTCCGGGACCAGCCTAATATATGGGCCCCTTACTTATGTGTAATATTTAATGGCATTTTAAATGGCATGGAAATACCGGACACCTGGTTAGGAGCAGAAATGTTTCCAGTATATAAGAAGGGATCCCCCCCTCCTGCCCACCAACTATAGGCCAATCAGCTTGATTGACATAACACAGAAGCTGTTTGCCAGGATCGTTTTGGAGCGTCTCCAGTCCTGGGTGGATGAGTGAGATCCTGACCCCATACCAGGCCGGTTTGCCTAAAAACATGTCTATCATCAACCACATCTTTAGGCTCCAACTACTATATTGGAAGACGGTGACCATAGAGAGTGGGAGCCTCTATTTGATCTTATTTGGTCACCCGTGCCAAACTGTGGGTGGTTCTAGAGCAACTGGGCATTCCGCCATACTTACTCTCTTTGATCAAGAGAGTTCACACCGGAAATTTTGCCTAGGTGAGATTTGGGAAACACGGAGAACTGACATCACGTTTCCCAGTGAACAGTGTTGTGTTTTGGCCCCCACCCTATTTGTCTTTTCATTAATGCCCTAGTGGACCAACTGAACATGATAGACAATACTGACGACCCCAAGCTAGTCCATGGCAAGGGGCCAGCAATGATGTTTGCTGACGACACCTTGTTATTATCCAAATCACCTATGGGCATTCAAAGGACGCTCAACAGCTTCGCTCTAGTTTATAAGCAAAGGGGACTAGAGATGAATACACAAAAAAACAAGTCTATGGTATTTAATCCTAGTAAAACATCTCGCCCTAATCCCACGTTAAATGGCATCCACCTAGAGAGGGTAACGGTCTTCGATTACTTGGATGTGACGTTAACGGAAACCTTTGGAATTGGCCCTCAGCAAGAAAAGGCAGGCCTAAGGCTAGCTCAGATGGCAGGGGGATTAGCAAACCTTTACAGGAACTCTACGTCTAGACAACCTGGCCCAATGATTGAGATATATAAAGTCCAAATCAGGAGTGCTGTAATGTACGGGGCAGAACTTTGGGGCCACCTCCCTGTAGGTAGAATGGCCAAAATTGAGAAAAAAATTTTGAGGCAGCTTTTGGGCCTACCGCAAAGCACCCCCCTCATCCCTCTATGCATAGACCTCAGGTTAAGACCCATAGATGAGGAGCTTGGACTGCGACCCCTGACCTTCCGGCGAAGGGTATGGGCGACTCCTGAGCTAATAGCCTACCAGTCGGAATTGAAAGCGCTCATGGGGCTTCCAGGGGTGGGTAGGCTTCCCTGGTTCACACATATAAAAGATCTGTCTTGTAGACTAGGTTGTCCGAACCTATGGAGCAAACCCGAGGTGGTGGCCCCCACAACATCACGGCTCGGATTGGTCAAAACTTATAGGTAGTTGAGACTGACTGAAGCACAAAGGAGTACAAATGTAGGCCGCTTAACTTCCGATTTCTTCCAGTTTAAAGATCAGTATTTATTTGAGCTTTTCCTGGATAAGGTTCAACCGTTTTTTGCAAGGAAACTTTATGTTCAATTTAGATTGGGTTGCTTGCCGGTTCACGCATTCCCAAAGTACTGGTCACAAGCTTCCCCTACTAGATGCCCTGCCTATAATAGCCAAGAAGAGACTCCTATCCATGTTTTCTTCTTCTGTCCAGAATACGCCATATCCACGAGGCACTGGCTATTGCCAATTTGCAGGAACTTGGGGTTCAGATAGTCACAGGAGGCTTTTAGAGTCTTGAGAACAGACACCCATCCTCCGATAGTCTTTGCAGTGTCACGGTTCCTTAACTATGTGGCATAGGCGTCGCAAGTTTTTAACTTCTCCCAGTACATGATAAATGTTTACTGGCCATTTCCAATTGTTTCGATTTTATTATGAACTGCACTCAAATGTTTAACACTTTTTTAACTTTGGTTTTTTTCCATTCACTTCCTAACTGGCACGAATTGAAGATGTGTTGGCGAGTGGGTTGAGAGTAGGTGTACAGAGATGATGCATATTAGAATGAATACTGAGATTTGTGTCTCAAATCATTGTGCTTCTTACATTTAGTATGTTAAAACAATTTTTTTAATAAATTGTATGTCTTTTCAGATAAGTATCATAGTGGTTCGAGCAATGTTTGAATCACAATGCTCAGTTGCGAATTAATAGCGCTTCAAAATATACAGGAGTTATACCCTTATTGTCTATCTAGTAGGCAGGGATTTTGGTTTTGTTGCTTTTTGCTTTTCCCCTGCTTCTACCTGCGTATTTTGGCTCCAATGGGCCATCGTCTTTTATGTAAACCCACAATACAGGACAGCAGCCTGACAAGAATTGAATACACCAAGAAATCCGGAAAATATCGGCAGTTGCAGTACCGAAAAAAAACATGCAATAAGAACTGCTCTTAAACCAAAGCGACACACCCATCTCATGCAGTCTGCCTTTTCTGGAATACCAGGTTTCAAAGGACAACTTGCAGTATTCCCACTGCCTGCCCTAGATGACACTGACCACGTCCGCGAACCTTCAGAATCATCTTAAGAATGCTACCCGTGTAAGACTTCACCGATTTAGGAAGCCAGGCCTCCCTACCCACTGCAGCGTGTCTCTTAGTGCCCCTACTACTACCTAGTAACCTCCACTTGACTAGAAGCTGCCAAGTGGCACCACGGCACGTGTGATACTTCTTACATGTTGTTCCTTTTTGGACAAAAGACAGTACTTCGCAACGTGGTATTCTTCAAGCCACACTTTCAAATTTTAAAAGCAAAAACTACAAGTCCCATACATCAACATGTTGTACTCCAAATTGTCAGGAGTGGTTGAATTACTGCATCACGCTGCTGTGACCACTTGGCGTGCAGCTTCTTTCACCCAACTACACTAGTACCCCAGGCCGATAGTGCTGTAGCCTCCTACGGTTAAGCTATGACCTCAACAATCCTCTTTCTGCATCCCATGCTGAAGACCCACCATCTCCTTCTCCCTCCCGTGCTTCATACGCACCAGTGAGCACCTCTCCTGTCATTGACCTCTCCTTCCACAGTGGGTGACCCCCCTCCCCGGGCCTCACCTGGACTGTCAGAGGCGTTCGGACCCGGCACAGGGTGACAGAGGAGACCTCCCTGCGGGTCTCGGTGAGCCTGAGGAGCTCTGAGCCTCTGATAAAAGCGGCGGCCGGTGGCACGCGAAGGGCGCCCACACTACGGACACAGCACCAGAGGGCACGCGACGCCATGACTGCTCCCACAGTGCACCGCACCGGAAGAGCAAGTCAAGGAGGGTAGACTGGCCGCGGAAACAATAGAGGGGAGGCGTGCACAAACAGGAGATAGAGCGTCTACCAGACTAGAGAGAGGTGAAATAGAGAGAGTCACCGCAACGGCTAGAGCATCTCCAGCAGAACTGAGCGGGTGGGTGGGATCGACTCCAATGTCACTCACAACGGTCGTCCACTTTTATCCCGCTCTGTGACCGTTTACAGTTCCTGTGTAGGTCTACACAGCCATGGACCAGTGATCGCTTAAAGTTTTGCAACTTCCTAAACAAGTACTAAAAACAAGTGACGTCAGGCGGGCGCACGCACTTCTGCGCAAGCGCAGAGTGTTCTTGGCCGCGTCTCCGGCTCCGACAAGTGGTGTCAGGCGGGCGCACGCACTTTTGCGCAGGCACAGAGTGTTCTTGGCCGCGTCTCCGGCTCCGCCTGCTAATGGCGTACAAGAGGTGATGGACGGCACTGGAGTCTCTGGCCGTTCCTTGCCGCGTCGCCCCCGCCCGCCGTAGCAGCACTGGAGCCCCTGGCCGCATCGCACCCGCCCATCCACTGGGAGCCAGGTAGAAGGAGCCCGCAAGAAAAGAGCTTGGTGAGGTAAGGGGGGGGGGGGCGTGTGTGTATGCAGTGTGTGTGCGTGTGGGTCTGCGTGTGTGTATGCAGTGTGTGTGTGTGTGTGTGTGCGCGTGGATCTGCGTGTGTGTATGCAGTGTGTGTGTGCCTGTGTATGGCTGTGTATGTGCGCATGCGTGAGTGTGGAGTGTGTTTGCTCAAGGGAATGTGGCACAAGAGGGGCACGGCGCCGTGCGCGCTCACGAGGTAAAATCTGAGTAAATCTGCGCTCGTGCACCCTCTTGTGTCCACATTCCCAGAAACGGGTGACAATAGATGTCTTCGCTGACTAAGCAATGCTTCGCATTGCTTACGTCTAGCTCGACCTAAAAAGCATAGGTTTACGAAAAGACCCCCATACAAGGGAGCCGGGGGTTACTTACTAAGTTTTTGTTGGGGAACATGTGTGATGCAAAGCATTGCATCGATTTGCGGAGTATAATAAAAACCTGTGAGATCATGATAATACAACACAGCAACATACAATTGCCAGTGCAACCCTTGGCAATGCTAGGCCACACTCTCCGTGTCAAACCCTAGGCATTCTTTTACCAGCCATAAATAAATTGATCTCAGGTGTGCTAGTCCAGTTGGTTATATTGAAGCAAAGAACACAAGTCCCAGAATGCAGCGATTTTGTTCAATGAAAATCCAGAACTGAGTACTCCTGACGTGAGGCGGTGTGACAACTATAAATATACCTTCAACACTGTAAGCTGCAGCCACATATATGTCCCAGTGGGTAGGCACCCTGACATGTAGATATATAGGGCCTGATTTCAAGTGTATATTACGATCAGTGTGAAAACATCTGTTTATGACGGGATTACAATTACAGGTGGAGGGGGTTTTATTACACCTGTTAATTACGAGGAGTGATAAGGATCGCACCTGTTAATTACGAGGTCTTATAAGGGTCGCACCTTTCGGTAAATTTCAGCTGACCAAACCTGCCAGATATTAATGCGGGGGGCAGAGGTCAGTATTTACCGGAATTTTTGTGCGATAAACACTAAAATCTGCATGTTATTCCCTAAAGCTCAGAATATTCAATCATTATCGCATTCTAATAAATTCCGAACACGTCAGTGTCAGGTTTTTTCAGATGTGATAATTATCACAACCAACACGGCCTACTTGTAATCAGGCCTATACTGTAATGTCAAATATGATGTTCCTAAAAGCTGGTGCTGCTGATTGGCTGGTAAGGTTGGGGAGGAGTCAGTTGCATAAAAAACTTTGTTGCATGTGACAAGACTCTGATACATCCCTCTAGGCATTCAAGAGCACATGCCAGTTATACAAGTCGTTTGGACTATATGGTGCAACAAAAAAACCTGCTAACACGAGGAGTTTTGGGTTCCTGGACTGCGGCCGGGTGAAGGGCAGCTGCCTTGTGAGAAGTTGGCCTGATATATGATGTTTCCAATTCTGGAACCACCTTGTATCAGTATAAACTATCCCTTATGGTGTCTGGTTGTAAGTCAACCTTGTAGACAAGCTATCTTAATGGTAGCATAGACTAAGCAGCCTTAAAGGCTTAAACTCAAGAGGTCGTGTTAAGCGAGCTGTTTTACCAATCACAGTCCTGTAATATCAAATGAAAGGACACCACACAAGTATATATTATAAAAATATATGTGTTTATTTCTAAACATAATCCCCAGTACTCTTTATGAACAAAGGGGCACAAGCGTTAAATCAAAAGCACAGTATAACATACACAGTTGCACAATTATGGATGAGGGCGGGTGGCCACTCAGACCATATATTAAGAAAGTGGTATAAGAGATACCAATCGAACAGTGGTTAGGCCTAGGGCCTAGGGAATCGCTGGGAGCAGTCGGGACAAGCAATGCTGAAGTCGGGAAAAGCCCACGGGATTCGGGTTGATCCAGCGGCCTATAGGAAATATGTCATAAGCAACGCTACCTAACTCTATAACCTATTTCATAAACACTACTCTAACTCATGGACCCATTAATCAAATATGACATATTTTGACCTACTGAATCAGGTGGCCAAATTAAACTTATATACAACTTATTTACAAAATATATACAACCGCGGTAAAAGATGACATCATTTGAACAAATCCTAACTATTTAAATGACCACCATGGCGATGGCATCTAGCTAATAGTAACCTGCGCTTCTGAATAACCAAGACCAGCTTGTTTCAAAAGTAAGATTTTTATTAACTAGTTTTAGATTGTTGAGAATATAATTTTTATAAATGCAATTTTATTAGAATCATAGTAAGCATATTTGAAAACATCATAGAAAATTACAGTTTAAGCAAGAAATTATAAGCTTAGCATTTCTAAAATCCTAAGTCCCTAGCTGAGCTAAATAAATGGAAAATAAGTAAAGTCTTTAAGGGTTCTTACGTGCTCCAAGCAAAGTCCGTCAGCACGACACCCTCATCCAAAAGTTGAAAAGCAGCAGCGAGACCCATCCATAGGGCATGGGTTTTTTATACCTTTCTACGCTAGCTAATCTAAGTAAAGGAAAATTTTCTGCAAAAGTCGATGTCTCATTGGTCCGAAGTGACAAGTGACAAGTCACCCCATATTTCAAAACTTCCATTTCGTCATATTCTTTGAGACCATTGTCTTTATTGTACGTGTTCAAAAGTTTCCTTAGTTTGCAACAAATTTGAACAAGAGTTCTCACTGGTTTCATTTCACTTCCTCGGATGCCAAGTTATCAAATGTTCTTTCTGTCGGTTTCTGACCTTGGCCACGTCCGACAAAAATAATGACAGCGCTTCTTCATTGTTAAGTGAATGTAACTTTCATGGAAAACTTTAGGATGGACATCGTGCTTCATGCAAAAATTGAATTCATCTTTTAGCAAACTCGAGCAAACTAGGCCCAAAAGCAGGCAACTTATTTTTCTAGTATAAAACAAACACAAGGAAAGTATTAATGAAAGAAATATTATTTTATTCTGTTTCCACCCTTCGTTTACTAATTGATTAACCCACCCAATTAGTCTAATGTTACCTAGCAAGAAGCAAACAAATAAAGCAGCATTTTATATCTACCAGTCTTCAAGAATCCATGAAATCTTATATGCACCTATAATAGTGGAAATAACATCACATAGACAAGGAAAGCAAAATAAGCACATGCCACTTTTAAATCTGCTGCAGTTAGTAATGACACAAATGAAAACGACAAAATTAATTTATTATTTTTGCACGAACAAAAGATGCAACAATAATGCACATTTATAAGCACACATGTTAATATCCCTGTGTGTAAAGTTTAATCTAAGTTGAGTTAGCATAACACATCACAAATCATTAATATTATTAATTTATATTATGGAAGTGTGACTTCACGAGTTTAAACAAAATTTTATTTTCTATCTCGCTTCATCAACTCCCTCATCTGGTGATTAACAAATCACCACACCACAACCCAAAATTTGGAAAATTTAGACTTCTTGGAAAATGATTCAAATTCATTTGAGTTAGTATTTCTAGAAATTTGTTTCTGCAAAATCCTTGCAATTGTCATATTGTGCTCTGTGTAATTCTTGTAACTCAATCTCCCTTTCTTCTTTTTTGATTTTATAAATTCTTCTCTTTTCCTTCATTTGTTTCTTTCTCTTATGCAACAAACAACCAATTTTTGTCAGAACAAATATGAATATTATCACAATCAAAGGTGCCAAAATCTTGCCAAGAACTGAACTTCCAATGTCATGGAACCAATTTTTTATTGTTTGGAATCTTTTTGAAAGTTTTTCTGAAAAATCTTCTTCTTCTAATGGAATTATCTCTGAATGCATTTCTGTGATGTTCTTAATGTACATCTCAATGTTCTTACTTTCATCGGGAATATAGGTGCAACAATGTTGCACATGTAAAATGCCGCAGACTCCTCCCTCTTTTGCTAGGAGTATGTCTAAAGCAAGGCGATCTTGAATCACCATGGATCTGATTGCAATGACCTCAACATTCACTAATTGGAAACCATCAGCTGTATCTGTTGACAATCTGTCAACAATTGTAGATAATTTTCTGATTCTTCCTGCATTCAGGGTTATACCTACCAAAGGTATCACTGCTTCAAAAATATCTCCCAAAATCTCTGTGAAAGTTTCTCTTTTAGCCCTATTTACATAATTATTAATTTTGAACAATCCCTCTGTATTTCTGTCGACATGAAAGATTTTCGGAAAAACAATCCCAACATAACAAGTCCCATACCAGTGATCAGGAAGGTTGTAGTAAGCTTTATCACCACAAACAAAATAAATCCCAGGAAAAATTGGATCTTTTCCACCTTTGAATCCCCAACCTCCCATGATCTGATATGTATCTTCACAATTGCTTGCACCCACAAAATAATTATCAAAAAGTGTATTGTCTCTTCTAATGCAAAGCTTACCACTAATTGGTTTGTCTATGTGAATTGCAACATTATCAAGCGTTTTGCCATTTAACTTTTCATCCTCTTTTTGCCAGAACCTAGACTTAGTCTGCTTGACTAATTCATTTCTCTTGTAAATTGCTCTCCTCTCCTCTACTAGGTTCAAAAATTTCTTTCCTTCAGCACTTAATTTGCAGGTTAGATTGTTCTTGTAAGCATACTCGTAAGTAAGTTCATTAGTAACAAGGAAAAATTCCCTCATCTGTTTAGCTTTTTTATGCTTATTCAAAGCACCCTCAATTTTTAAATTTGCAAAAATTTCATCAAAATCTGAATAATAATATTCTAAGCGTCCAGTTTGATAGAACAAGCTAGCTAGCACACTGCATGTCACACCATATGTAAGAGGAAGCATATTGTATGTCACTCCCTCAGAAACAGAAGCAGGTAATTTAACGCAGACGTAGCAATCTTTTGCATCCATTACCTTGACATATTCACTCAAAAGCCTTGTACATGTATTGCTTGAAAAATCACTAATAGATTTGTCCTGATGAATGTTAGGTCGATGATCAATAACTTTGCCTGTTGCACTATGTTTGTTTTGACTAACTGAAGCTTTGCTTGTCATGTTGACTTTGTGAAAATCTTTGTTAATTTCAAATGGAATAATAACAGCTAAAACTAACCAGAGCAGAATCAAAATGAGCACACACACCAGAGTCATCTTACAGCATCTCTTGAAAATGGAACACCTTGAAGTACTCTGTTCCTTAACGTAAGGCATCTTTTGTTAGCTTTGCCTCAAAAGAAAACAAAAATTATTTTAAAAATGATTTAATTAATTATTTACTTACACCCCCCTTTTAAAAGATTTTTTTTTTTTTTTCAAAACCCTAACAGTGTTTCTTCGACCTTATGTCACAAATAATTTTTCTCAGCTAAACAAATTTTCTTCGACCTTGTGTCACCTAACAAGATTTCTTCGGCCTCTTGCCAAAATTAAAAACCAAAAATCCCAATTAAAATTTCTGTACTTCAATCATTGTCACTAATCTCTTCACTTTCTTCTTCCTCTTGACTGCTACCGTAAATATCAATAACAGGTGGAATTACTAGATAAGTCCACTCAGGAGATTTATATTTTTGATTTGGCTTTATAATCCTCCTTGTCTTCCTTGTCACTACTTCAATTTTTCTTCCAACTCCAACTTCTTTTCCAGAATCCTTTTGACTACTGATTTCTTCCACCTGCTCCTCTGGTTTTTTGATTAACCTGACTCTCAATCTTCCACCTGGCCAAAAATCTGTTTTTCTCAAGAATTTTTTTTTTGGTTCAGAAACATTTGTTTCTGACTTCCAGGATCTTTTCTTTGCACTTCTACTTTCACCATCCACGTCACTTTCTTCAGAATCGCAGTCTGAAACTTAAATGATTGACTCAGGAATTTTTCTATTCGGCAGTTTGACTCCGTCAGGAACTATACTTTGTCTTCCATCACTGGTACTCGGTAATTCGTCTTCCTCCTCTTCTTCAATTACCTCCAACTTCCCAGTTTCAGATTTTCTGTTCCTTATTTCAGAGCTTGACTTCTGCTTTTCGATACTCTCCTGGTCAGAAATTTCAATTGATTCAGCTTCTCTGTCTTCAAAATTTTCAATAGAATTTACTCCACTTTTCTTCTTAACTGAACCTTCAGTTGCTTTTCTTTCTAACAGATTCTCTTCATATCCAGAATCTATTTCAATAATTTCCAAATCTTTTCTTGTCAATTCTCCATTCACAGGCACAGGTTCCAGATGTCGACTTCTCTGTCGATCTTCAGGATCTGGATTCCTCTCACTTTCTACTTCAGAATCAGAATCTTCTGTAGAATCACTCTCATCATCAGAATTTTCAGGAGTAGGCACTGGAATAGTATGACTAGGATGGATCCACCTTTTCAATCCTCTGCATTTCACTGCATTTGTAGTGACCAAAATTATTTGTCTATGCTTCTGCCATCTAGGAACCAGACAATTTCTTCTTCGAAGTACTTTTGTTCTGACCCAATCACCAGGTCTCAAATCATGTGTCTGAACTTTCTCATCTGATTGTGCTTCAGTTCCCACCTGATTAGACACAGAAGTTACTATATCAGATAACCTCTTACAGTAATCCAAAATAGCACTGTCATTTATGCTTAACAATTTGCCCACAGGTACAAAAGCTTGCCTCATGACTCTGCCCATAAGAATTTCATGAGGGCTCAATCCTGTCTTTTTATCAGGTGTACTTCTCAATGACATTAAGACAAGTGGAAGAGCATCAGTCCACTTTACACCTGTTTCTAGACACATTTTTCCAATCCTGTTTTTTATTGTCCCATTAATCTGTTCAACCACCCCAGATGCCTCTGGTCTGTATGCACAGTGTATTTTCTGCTCAATGTTCAATGCCTCACATATCAGTTTCATAAGTTTGTTATCAAAATGCCTTCCTCCATCACTCTCAATAGTGACTGGAAAACCGTACCTTGGGATAATTTCTCTGAGCAGCAGTTTTGCTACTGTAACTGAATCACAATGTCTTGTAGGAAAAGCTTCCACCCATCTTGAAAACAAACAAACAATCACAAGAACATACTTCAAACAATTGTGTAGAGGCATTTCAATAAAATCCATCTGCAACCTGGTAAAAGGACCACCCTCTCGACCAATTACCCCTGTACCTACAACTGATTTTCTGTTGGGGTTCATTTGTTGGCATGACAGACACCTTTGACAAAGAGACTCTGCAATCGTTCTAAATTTTGTATTAAACCAAGTCTCTCGGAAAAGTCTGATCATGGAATCTCTTCCAAGATGAGCTGGACCATGATACAATCTGGCCATGTCCGCAATCAAACAATTTGGTAAGACTATTCTGCCATCTTTGTAAGTCCACACTCCATCCTCATCATGTGGCCTACAATCTGCTCTTAACCACAAATCTTTTTCCTCATCATCTGCTTCGTTTTGCAAGTCTCTGATCTCCTGCCATGTCTCTACTGCTGTTGTTAGCATCAATGAATTTGAATCACATTCTTTACTTCTTTCCCGATTGTATGCACGACAATTTTTCGCACAGTATTTTGCTGTTTCATCTGCATAGGCATTGCCTTTTGAAATATAATCCACTCCTTTTGTATGCGCTGCGCATTTAACAATTGCAATCTCTCTTGGCAATTGTATAGCATCAATTAGTCTTTTGATAAAAACTGCATTTTTAATTGGTGACCCTGCTGAAGTTAAATAACCTCTCTGAGACCAGAGCTGTCCATAATCATGCACAACTCCGTACCCATACTGACTATCAGTAGTGATGGTAACTCTCAAATCTTTTGATATTTCACAAGCACGAATTAAAGCAATCAATTCAGCCACTTGTGCTGAACGAATTCCTTCAAGACATGATGCTTCTTCAACATCTGCAACTGTACAGACTGAGTACGCTGCTTTCAAAACACCTCCCTCTGTCCTCAGACAGGAGCCATCCACAAAGTAGACGACATCTGATTCAGGCAAAGGTACATCTTTAATGTCCTGCCTTGGTTTGGTGCAAAATTCCATGACATCCAGACACTCATGTTCCACCTCATTTTCATCAACAATTTCAGAATCAGGTAATAATGTTGAAGGATTCAAATTCAAGCATCTCGAAATGGAAACATTGTCTGCTCCTAGTATGATTTTCTCATACTTCGTCAACCTGCTGCTGGTTAAATGTTGAGTTTTACCTCTCGTCAGTAGTATTTCAACTGAATGAGGCACAAAAACTTTAACAGGAAATCCCATTATGATTCCTTCGCTTTGCTCAAGACTTACACTTGTAGCTGCAACTGCTTTCAAACAACCTGGTAAAGCTGCAACAGGGTCAAGAACTGCAGAGAAATATGCAATGGGCTTCTTCAGATTCCCATGTCTCTGAATTAACACAGACAATGCACATCCTTCTCTTTCACTGCAATACAGTTCAAAACCTTTCTCATAATTTGGCATGCCTAAGGCAGGAGCTTGACATAAGCTCTTTTTCAGGTTTTCAAAAGACTCCAACTCAGCTTCCTTAAGAATAATTGGATCTTTTACATCAGATTTTGTCAATCTCTGTAGTGGTTTTGCAATTACTGAAAATCCACGTATCCATTGTCGACAGTAGCCAACCATTCCCAGAAACATCCTGACCTGTCTCTGTGTTCTTGGTGGTTGCATTGCTTGAATCATTTTTATTCTCTCAACTGTCACCTGTCTTTTTCCTTTAGCAATTCTGTGACCAAGATATTTCACTTCTTGTTTACAAAACTGAATTTTTGCTGGAGACACTTTATGTCCCTCATCTGCAAGATGGTTCAAAAGTATTATTGTGTCTGTCACACAATTTTCTCTTGTTTTAGCAGCAATCAACAAGTCGTCGATATACTGCACCAACGTTGACCTGCCAGGTAAATCTAAATTTTCCAAAGATCTTTTTAACAGCTCATTAAAGATTGAAGGACTCTCTGTATACCCTTGAGGAATTCTACACCATGCGAGGGTCCTACTCTGGAATCTGAAAGCGAATATTTCCTGACTCTCTGGATGCAAAGGAACAGTAAAGAATGCATTACAAAGATCAATGACAGTGTACCATTCTGCATCATGTGGAATCTGATACAAAATGACTGCTGGGTTTGGAACCACAGGACAACATGGAACAACAATCTGATTGACTTTTCTCAAATCTTGAACGATCCTGTACGTTCCATTCGATTTTTAATTCCCATGATCGGTGAATTACAAGGGCTACTCTCAATTTCTTTTAAAACACCTTGTTTAATGAATTTTTCAATCACAGGTATAACTCCCTCAATTGTCTCTGCTTTCATCTTGTACTGAGGAATATTTGGAAATTCTATTCCCTGTTTCAGTGTAATTTTGACTGGATCGACATGTTTCATCAGACCCATCTCATTTCCAGTCAAATCCCAAATCTCAGATTTCACTGTTTCCTTGAGCTCTTCTGGCAGATTTTCTTTTTCAAATGCAGGAAACAATTTTGTCTCCTCTGATTCCATCAGCATCATTGTCATCCTGTACAACCCATCTTCTTCCATTGTTTGCAATTCTACTCCTTCAGGAGAACAATATATTCTGCAATTCATTTTGCACAATATATCTCTGCCCAAAAGATTTACTGGACTACTGTTACAAACCACAAACCTGTGCTTGTCTTTAAAATTTCCAATTTCGACTGGTACTGGGTCAGTTAAATCAGTTCTGATCTGTTGATTGCTTACTCCAACAACTTGGATTGTTTCCCCAGAGAGAGGTAGGTTTTCAATTTCCACTGATCTAACAGTAGAACGGGTAGCACCAGTGTCCACTAGAAAAGTGATGTCTACATCATTAACTTTCCCGCTTACAAATGGACCAGACTGGTCAACCTCAAGAGTGGCTCCAACAACACACTCTTCCCCCTCTCTCGGGCACCGTCAGAAGTAATCATCAGAGTCACTCCCCTGCCCTTCTGTTAACAAAAACTGTTGTGAAGCATTTTGCACAATTTGCCTTTGGGATTTTATTACCTGATCATCTCCTTGAAATCCCACACCAGAATTATATTTTTGAGTTCCCCCACAATTAGGAAAAGGAGGCTGTGGCAATTGATTCTGATGGTGATTCACCTGTTGCTGCAGCTGTCGCTGAAGACTTAATTCGTTTAAATTCTGTTGCAGCTGTAGCTGTTGCTGCAGATCAACATCACTCTGCATCTGTGGATTCAACAATGGACTTTTTAAATTTCTGGGTGGTTTCTTACATTCGTCTCGCCAGTGTCCAATCTCGCCACAAATAAAACAGGGTAATTTTTGCTTTAACTCTTCAACTTTGGGATTAAATTTCCTGATAATATTATTACCCTTAAATTTTCCCTGACCTTGATTCGAATTTGTAGTCTGAACAAAATTTGTGTTTTTATTTCCAAGATTAGCAATCTGTTGCTCAGCCACTTTCACTTGAGCCCACATTGCTTTCTCCTTGAGCTTCTTCTGTCTCACTTCTAACTCATCACTGCAGTATTTTGCTTTTCTCAAAATGTCATCAACAGAAAGTGCTTGCCATTCGACAATGCTGTTCCTAATCATATCTGCAATTTCTGGTTTCAGACCATAAACAAATCTGTAGACGAAATGACTCATATCCTTCTCGTCTAGTTTTTCATAGCCACTGTATTGTTTAAAAATCAACAGTAACCTTTCATAAAATGAATGAACTGATTCTTTTGGCTCTTGGTTCGTTCTTTCAATTTTAACCCAATCAACCTCTTTTGGTGGAATTTTGTTTTTCAACCAGTAAATCACTTTTTCATAAAAGTCCATTACAATTGGATTAGGAGCACCTGTTTCTTTAATTCGCTCAGGTTCCACTTTTGGCCAACTTATGGCTATTTTGTATTCTGTCCAAAGATCTGATGGGACAACAATGTCAAAAAATCCATCCAGATCAATCCACAGAACTTTTGAGATTTTGATGAACCTATCTACCTGTCTGTACCACTCAACAGGCTTCTCTCTCAGTCTTGGAAAATCATTTGTAAACAGTAATATGTCCTGTCTTGACCATGGGACATGAACATATCCTCCACCTGCAATCTCTCTCATTGGAAATTGTTTTGACAATTTTTCCAATTTCTCATCTTCCTTCTTTCTTGTCCATTTCACTCTCCACTTACTCAACTCTCCCAATTTTTTGATGTAAACAATCAAATCTTTTATGTGCATTATTCTTCCCATTGAGTTCAAATTCTCAATGTCACCCTCTGAAAAGTCTAATGTGTAATGTTTTGCAAAATTCTTTTGCCTGCTCAAATCAATTTCAAGTTCTGCTGCCAGTTCATCCAACTGATCATATTTGTTTTTTGTTTTCCACTGAATACTCTTGCAAATGAACAGGAGTTCATCATCTCGATAACATTTTAAACTGTCAGGACCAATTGTACCAATTATTAATTCCTCCAAATTTGCTTTTAATTTTGCAATATCAAGTTTAGGTTTTGTCACACTGACTTCAGAACACTCAGCATCAGATTCTGCACCCATCGGTGATTTTGGAGATGAATCTTCATTAAAAGTCAGATCAGGCATTCTCGTTTTTGAAGAATTAATTTCAGATATGTCTGAGTAAAATTTTTCAGCAACCTTTTGAATTTCTGCATTTAAAGGAACAGTCAAACCTGGCTTATTAACTTCTCTTTGCTCAAAAACAGGCTGAACAGGACCAATCGTTACTGGAACTGTCACAGCTTCCATGCTTTTTGTTATCTGGCGAATTAATTCTTCTTTTGATCGTAAATACCCAGAAGAATTTCCAACTTCCACATTTCTGACTTCTCTTGTATAATTTTTTGGAGCTTCCCTTTCTCTTGGAATTAATGAAAAATGTCTACCTCCAATACAGACATCTGCATTTGTCTCAGTTTCCGATTTTCTTGGAGTTTCATAAGATTCAGAATTATTTGGGTAAATTTTAGAAGTTTCATTAACTGGAGGTGCACTTGGTGTGATTTCTGTAGAAACCATCGGAGTAGACCATGACCTAGGAGGTCTCAAAGGCTCATTTCTTTTATTGGAAGTATAAATTTCTTCTAAAACTGCATCCTCAGTTTCACTCTCTACAGGGGCATTATTTTTCTTTTCAGTTCTTTTTTCACCAGGAGAACCTAAAACCATTTCTCTAATTAAATAGAGTCCCTCACTCATGCTTCCCTGTCTCCACATTCGCATCCTGTCTTCATGTGTCTCCCTTCTATAGCTTGGTATTTTAGGAGGTCTTTTAATTCCACTTGCTTCTCTTTGTAATTGAAACATCTCATCCTCCCATTCAACTAAAGCTTCAAATTGAGTAGGTCTCGGTTTTGGAATAAGAGCATTCATTTTCTCTCTCAAATTTCTCAAAACCTTTACATTAAATGAACCATCATCAGGCCAAGTCAAAACACCATCATCCTTAGTGTAGTGTTTCCAAATATCAAACCACAAAACAGTATGATAACCATATTCACCTTCCATATACGCTGCAGGTGTTTCGTACTTATGAAGTAATTTACCACCTCGCGTCTCGATTTTCTTGTCAGGTGAAACAAAATTTTTAAGTTTCTGAAGCAACGTTGGCTTTTTCTCAACGTGTTTAAAATGATAACTCATTTTTAAAAGTTAAATTCAATTAACAAATTTGTTCGTAAAATATTTCCGTGATGTTCCGCAAAGCCAGCCAATCCGTGCGCGAAACACACCAACAAGCCAATGAGAGTTGAGCTACGTCACTTTTATACTCAACCAATAGAAATAGAGATTTTCTGAAAAACCAATCAACTTACAGTTCGTCAGAAATTTGAGAACCAATCAGAACACAGTTTGTGACGTATATCACCCAATCACAGAGCGGCTCTGTGACGTACACAGCAGCTGCGGTTTCTCACTTCTCACTCTTAGCGCTCACCCCTCCTTCACAAAATCTTTTCACAGCGCCATTTTGAAAACGCTTTTTCAGTGAATTTTTTTTTTTTTTAACAACGACAATAAAGACTCATCTGTCTGTTTCTCTAACAAGTGACAGAATTTCAATCACTCAAGTATTCTCTTGCTCAGAATAGAAGGCGCTATTCCCATAGAATATACATTTGCCAGTATAGTAATCTTTTTACTCTACCCTTCAAACAAGTAATTATGAACTCATTTCCCTCAGAACGCACAACTAAGTGACTGTTCGAAAGTTCCACTTGAACATAACTTACAAATCAAACTCGCACTTTCACACGGAAAAGTCCCTAAATTCAAACATACATGAAATCCGTACAGGACTCTCACCTGTTTATAGAAATCATGCATCGTTAGTAGAATAACGACATTATCCGTACAGGACTCTCACCTGTCTATAGATATAAAACATGTACCCCTACAGGACTCTCACCTGTTTATAGATAATCATGCACCGACGTTACCCTACCTTTCACTCAAGCTCGAATATATACTAATACTTTTATCACAGTGAGTTTTATAACAGGCTCTCAGTCCCTATACTCATGCTGTTCAAATTTCTTAGAAAATCCTCACTATACAACATTCACACCTAGCCCTAAAATGTGTTGCACGGCCACAACACTTGTGATACACGGCGATATCACTACTCTGAAACAGATCAAATGCCCTGTGTGACTACCTTCTCATCACACAATCTGTACCGGTACAACTCATATATAGCACGAAAACAAACTCAACATGTGTTAAACATCGATCCTATATCCATACCATAACACCTTGGTTACCTTTAGCAACCATCAATCTCTGCTACCAGAAGAATTGATCCAGCGGCCTATAGGAAATATGTCATAAGCAACGCTACCTAACTCTATAACCTATTTCATAAACACTACTCTAACTCATGGACCCATTAATCAAATATGACATATTTTGACCTACTGAATCAGGTGGCCAAATTAAACTTATATACAACTTATTTACAAAATATATACAACCGCGGTAAAAGATGACATCATTTGAACAAATCCTAACTATTTAAATGACCACCATGGCGATGGCATCTAGCTAATAGTAACCTGCGCTTCTGAATAACCAAGACCAGCTTGTTTCAAAAGTAAGATTTTTATTAACTAGTTTTAGATTGTTGAGAATATAATTTTTATAAATGCAATTTTATTAGAATCATAGTAAGCATATTTGAAAACATCATAGAAAATTACAATTTAAGCAAGAAATTATAAGCTTAGCATTTCTAAAATCCTAAGTCCCTAGCTGAGCTAAATAAATGGAAAATAAGTAAAGTCTTTAAGGGTTCTTACGTGCTCCAAGCAAAGTCCGTCAGCACGACACCCTCATCCAAAAGTTGAAAAGCAGCAGCGAGACCCATCCATAGGGCATGGGTTTTTTATACCTTTCTACGCTAGCTAATCTAAGTAAAGGAAAATTTTCTGCAAAAGTCGATGTCTCTTTGGTCCGAAGTGACAAGTGACAAGTCACCCCATATTTCAAAACTTCCATTTCGTCATATTCTTTGAGACCATTGTCTTTATTGTACGTGTTCAAAAGTTTCCTTAGTTTGCAACAAATTTGAACAAGAGTTCTCACTGGTTTCATTTCACTTCCTCGGATGCCAAGTTATCAAATGTTCTTTCTGTCGGTTTCTGACCTTGGCCACGTCCGACAAAAATAATGACAGCGCTTCTTCATTGTTAAGTGAATGTAACTTTCATGGAAAACTTTAGGATGGACATCGTGCTTCATGCAAAAATTGAATTCATCTTTTAGCAAACTCGAGCAAACTAGGCCCAAAAGCAGGCAACTTATTTTTCTAGTATAAAACAAACACAAGGAAAGTATTAATGAAAGAAATATTATTTTATTCTGTTTCCACCCTTCGTTTACTAATTGATTAACCCACCCAATTAGTCTAATGTTACCTAGCAAGAAGCAAACAAATAAAGCAGCATTTTATATCTACCAGTCTTCAAGAATCCATGAAATCTTATATGCACCTATAATAGTGGAAATAACATCACATAGACAAGGAAAGCAAAATAAGCACATGCCACTTTTAAATCTGCTGCAGTTAGTAATGACACAAATGAAAACGACAAAATTAATTTATTATTTTTGCACGAACAAAAGATGCAACAATAATGCACGTTTATAAGCACACATGTTAATATCCCCGTGTGTAAAGTTTAATCTAAGTTGAGTTAGCATAACACATCACAAATCATTAATATTATTAATTTATATTATGGAAGTGTGACTTCACGAGTTTAAACAAAATTTTATTTTCTATCTCGCTTCATCAGGGTGCAGTGCTTAAAGCACACGCATGCACCAATGTTAAGTCAATGGTGCGTAAAAGTTACACAAATAGAGTTTTAGGATACTTCCGCTGAACCTAGAAGGACAAAACTTTAGACACAGACCCTAGAGGTGTGTACCAGTGTGGGAACACCGGCGTTGCAATGTTACCTCACCCAAAGGAAGCGGGTGCATAGGGTCGAAGTGGCGTCGGGTTTCGTCACGCAGGTTCTGGGTGCTTGAAGCTGAAGATGCTGCAGGCGATGTGAAGGAGAAGTGTCCGATGGAATCCAAGGGTGGATCCGGATAGAAAAGTACCTGAAAGCAGAGGGGACAGAGTCTGGGTCACTCAGCAGTGACCAGGGTGGAACCAGGACGGAACCAGGCAATGTCGGGCGCAATCAGGTCATTGTCGAGGAGCTTCTCTCCGCTGCCACGTGGGCTCTGGGGCATCTGCGACGTCCAGGAGCGGGTCACGAGCTGTCCCACGTAGGTTCTCACCGTCGGCGCTGTCGGCTTCAAGATTGGAGCAAACAACACTTGGCAAAAGCAATCCATGCGGAACTGGAAGATTGCTTCTCACTCGGACCAGAAGGGTCAGAGTGGGTACTCCTTTTCAGGGGAGCGGGTGCAAATCTGGAGCAACCAGAATCACAAGTTGTATTTAGGTTTTCGCCGGCACAGGGGCCACAAGCCAGCTGGCAAGTGACCGGGCCAACGCATTGAGCCAAAGAAAGCAGAAGGGCTACACGCAGCACTCGTCAAGTGTAGAGGGGTGAACTTCGGTGCAAGAGTGGCTCAGGGTTGGGGCTTCTCAAACCCCAGTGTACAGCTTCGAGGGTCACTCGTGGGCTGCACGGTCAGCATCTCGTGGTCTTTTCAAGATGGCGTGCCCCACGCTTCCGGTCGCCTCCACGGGTCTCAGCTCTGCAGGGACTGTGGATCGGGCTGTAAGAAGGCAGGCAAGCTTAATCTCGTCGATCTATGTTGCTCGAGTTCCGGCGGGAACTGCAACAAAGCAGACGTTGAGGTGCTGGATGGTGCCTGTTTGCACAGGGTGGTCACTCCTTGACCACAAGGGAGATTCTTCAATCTTCTACGTTGAGTAGGATGTCGAAGGGTCCAGAGTTTTGTTTCTTATCTTTCATCAGGATAATCTGAAGTGCATTGGCACTGCTCCCACTCTTATTCGAATCTGGGGGGCTGGATTACCTGCTAGGTCCCCTCCTATGGGTGGGACCCAGGAAGGGGGTGGATACACCCCTTTCCTTTGATCCAGGCCGTGCTGGGACTGGGGCTGGTGTGCCCCAGAACCGGTTTGACCGGATTATGCAAGGGGAAGCCTTGTGCTCCCCATGCAGTGTCTGGTTTCTTTCAAACCTCCCTGCTACAATCCACTATCTCCTGTCTGGGGTGGTGTGACACCTCCCTGTGACAGGAAATTCTTTGTCCAGGCCTCCTTGGCTGAGTTTCGGTCAGCTGCAGGAGGTCAGACTCGTGTCTGTGGCAGAAGCATCCATTTTGTGGATCTGAGGCTCTTTTAAAAATCAACCGCATTACAGCAAAGTAACATGTCTTCTCCCTCTAGAAGGGTGGAATGCTATCCCCGTCGCCAGAACTGGTGAGGGGATAGTATTCCAAATCGTATGACACCTTACACGACATGTTTTGATAAAGCCAAACCAAAGTTGCTATATAACCGCAAGGATTATAATGCACTTAATAGTATATGGTATGGCATTATCCCGGAACAGCTTAGGGAGTTGTTCCCGACAGCTGCAGACAGGCTCAGCTCATGCTAGAGCTCCATCTCACATTAAACCACGCACTCTGCCTCCAGGATTGATAAGGCCTTCCATAGGAGTGGCTCACAGGTTTATATGTGTCCAGATATAGGTTTAGATATAGGTATACTATATCTAAGCAAGAGGTGATTACACCATCTTGCCCCAGCTGAGTGATCAGCCAGTTGTGTCAATTTAAGAACCAGCCAGGGGTGGCAAAAGATATGCTGCAGCCCCTGGTAGGCCTTGGTGGCACCTATGCCCTGAGCACCTATAGTGCATGGTACAGGGGCTTACAAGGAGTCCATTTCCAATTGTGGTATGTACCTAGGGTACATGGAATCCATTTTACAGAGAGAGCAGATAGCCTGGGGCCCTGATTAGCAGGGAACCAGGCCAACTAAGTCGAAAACCAGCTAAATACAAGGCAAAAAATCTGGGGAAACCATAGTCAGGTAGCCACCTTCCTACATGCCTCCATTGCAGGGTCTCGAAGATCTAGTACCACCAATGGTGATGTGCCCCAAGTAGGCCCCTGGAGGGGTCCCTGTGGAGATACACCTTTGCGCCCTCCTTTCTCCGCCCCCCCATTCGCCCACTCGCAGACACGTGTCGACACACTGAGTTAGCAAAGAGCTTCTGATTAACATCTATCGCTCCCGGATGTATGACGTTACGACGCATACTTTTACAACGCCTACCTTTACAACGCAATTTTTACAACGCAGGATCCATTACAACGAATGTCTTTACAACGCATGTTTTTACATCGCAGATGCCTTTACAACGCATGCCATTACAACGTAAGTATTGGTAAGTATTTAATTTTTTTTTAAATGTAATTCATTTAAATTAATATAATTTAATTTAATTTAATTTTAATTTTATATTATTATTATAAATATATATATATATATATTTAATTAAATAATTTATGTGTTTTAAAATAATGGATGTAATAGTAGGGTAAGTGCTGGATAGTGTAGGGGTAAAAATTACTATTCTAACTCCAGGGGGGTGAAATAGTAGGGTAAGTGCTGGATAGTGTAGGGGTGAAAATTACTATTCTAACTCCAGGGGGGTGTAATAGTAGGGTAAGTGCTGGATAGTGTAGGGGTAAAAATTACTATTCTAACTCCAGGGGGGTGATATAGTAGGGTAAGTGCTGGATAGTGTAGGGGTAAAAATTATTATTCTAAATCCAGGGGGGTGTAATAGTAGGGTAAGTACTGGATAGTGTAGGGGTTAAAATATTAATTAATAATAGATTACATAAATTATTTTTTTTAATTAATAATATTTTATTTTTAAATATATTAATTAATTAATATTTATTTATTTTTATAAAAATAATTAAATACAATTTTTAATATAATTATATACTTACCAATACTTACGTTGTAATGGCATGCGTTGTAAAGGCATCTGCGATGTAAAAACATGCGTTGTAAAGACATTCGTTGTAATGGATCCTGCGTTGTAAAAGTTGCGTTGTAAAAGTAGTTCGTCGTAAAAGTTGCGTTGAAACGGTTGTCTACCATCGCTCCCCGTCCTGCTGCCTCTAAGCAGCATTAGCCAAAGGGTTTTGATGATTGTTGGTTTGTTTTCAGTTTCTAACAGGCAATTTGATTACTTCCCTGTTGGATTAGATGAAATATGTTGCTAGAGGCTTATCTTAATTGTCTCAAGTGCCACATGTTTCTATTTTCCTTGAATGATATGCTTGTAGGCTACTGTCTACTTTACAAAATAGGCCATGTTTGAGTACTTGCTTCTGATTGATACCTTTAGTTGCATTTTCTTTACTGTATGATGTATCCAATATAAATGCCAAAGGCTATTTTTTGTATAAGGTAAAAAAATCGAACAAAGTCGCCACAGCAGAAAGCATGCCCCAATGTGAATGTCAGCGTAACTGGATATCTGTTTTATGTTAAAGTGTATTTTTGTACAATGTAAAAAAATCCAATAAAATTATTTAAAAAAATAAAATATATATATATATATATACATATATATACATACATACATATATATATGTATATATATATATATATATATATATATATATATATATATATATATATATATATATATATATATATATATATATATATATATATATATATATTACCTACTGCCGGTCGCCAGTAGGTAGTTATAGTTAGGATTGATTTCCATAGGGAAATCGCAACATTCTATTTGGAATAACTTTGGCGCCGGTTGAGCAATCAGCCTGAATTTTTCAGCAATTTTGCCTCGCGGCGCTCCGCTCCTTCCCTGAAAGTTTGGGGGGGATTCGTCAAGCGGGGGCCGAGATAAAAGGGGGGTCCCAAAACGTGTTTTCCCCATGTTAATTTCCATAGGGCGGTCTGTCGCACTTTTAGCTCGAACGGCTGAATGGATTTTCACCAAACTTGGCAAAATTCTAGGGACTGGTAGCCCGATGTGCCTTTGCTATGTCTCAAGATATGTGCTCCAGAGGATTTTGAGTAATTTAGGTTCAAAAAAATGTATATATCTAGAGCCGCGCCCCGGTACGCGTACCGGGGAGCGCTCCGGGCGCGCCACGCGACTTGCGCACGGCAAGCTGATTGGTTCTCGGGTGTCTGTAAACATTCGAAACAGTCCGCAGCGGCCGCCATCTTGTGTCTCGGTAGGATTGAGACACAAGAGGTGGCAAAAATCAAAGGGGGAAATGAGCAAAAGGGGGCAGGGTACACCCCCCCTGACCCCCTAGGTTTGATGTGGGGGCCATAAAAGGGTCCCGTAGGACAATTTTTTTTTTTTTTTTTAGATTTTCGCGGGGGGAGCGCCGGGTACGCGTACCGGGGAGCGTACCATGGAGATAAATGAATGACAGACTTTTTTTTTGTAAAATAGCATTTTTTTATAAATTGGAGGTAGTTCTGAAAAGAACTTTTTTTTTTTGTTTTTGTTGTTTTATATTTTTTTATACTTTTTAAAACGATTTTATATTTTTGGGGGATTTTTTTCAGGGGAAAAACAAAAACAGGGATTCCAAAACTGTTCAACAGGAGCAAAAAAATTTGAAAATTTAGGGACGGGGAGGGCAGCGGTGTTCCTGTCTCTTTATAGTAATGAGTTCAACGCTCTGCTCCCCATAACAGAGCAGTTCCTCACACTCCACGCACAGAAATTTAATGCCTGCAAACACCGGCTGTATGTTAGGGACCATTCTTCCACGTGGTGGTCCCGAAGGTGTTGCTCCACCAGTGGAGGTGCTGCCGCCATCTGTTGGTAAATTCCGTGCCAGCTCCCTGACACTCTCCCTGGCAAAGTTGTTTGGGTGTCTTCTCTTGACATGCCTAATTAAATTGGCATTTCCAAAGCTATATTTGTTTAGAGGATTGCCTCTCGATAAAATACTGCCACATATTTTGCAGGTTACTTTTGCAGCATTAACTTTTTTTTGTCCTTCAGGGATGTCATAAAATTTCCAGATGAAGTGGTTCTTTTTTTTCTGGTAAGGAAGGTCCTCAGGCAAAAAACCTTCTGAATCACTGCTGGATGACTCCCTTGCAGCCATTGCTGTAGATCAGGAAAATTAGGAAAAGAAGACAATACACAGAACAGCTTTTGCTCTCTCCAAGTACAAAGCAATAGTGAGAGAAATGGGTGGGTTTCTCAAAATTTTGAAAAAAAAAAGTTCTGAACCAATGAAAAGTGTTATTTTAAAGTCACATGGCTTGACGCGCTTACGCTACGCGCCCTGGGGCGCGTCCCGGGGCGCGTAGTGTAAGCGCGTCGGGGCGCTTACGTTGCGCGATTGTTTACGCTTCCGGGGGCGCTTACGCGGTGCGTCATAAGACGCATCTCGCGGCTACGCGATACGTTTCTTATGACGCAAGGCGTGGCGGCTACGCGATACGTCACGATGTTGTTTTCGTTCGCGGCAATAGCGCTGTCGGGACGCTCACCGGTACGCGCCGTAACATTGCGCTTACCCGTGCGTTCACCGGTACGCGCCCCGGGAGCGCCCCGGGGTGGGGAAAAAAAAAATTACATATTTATACAATATAAAATTAGTTTTACATTTTTTCACTTTTTATACCTATAAAGATTTGCTATTAATAAACCATTGAAATTCACTAAAAAACCATAGGTTTCACACCAGTTATAGTTAGGAATTAGCATTAAAAAACCTATTAAATTCACTGAAAAAACCATAGGTTTCACACCAGTTATAGTTAGCTGAAAGTTTTACTCGCATAAAACCATTGAAATTCCCACGTTATAGTTAGTTGGACTCACTATAACTTGCGCGTGCAATGCACTGCTGATGACGTCACATATTACATCACTCATGACATGGTCAGTGACATCACTCATGACACTCAAGGTAGAGAGAAAGCGATCCCAGAGGGAGAAAGGACAGAGAGGGGAGAAAGCAGATGGGTGGATGGAAAGTGAGAGATTGTGCGAGGAGACGAAGGAAGTGGGGCTGGTTTGAGCATTTTTGCCAGAGCTGCTGTTGGTTCCAGAGTCTGACCTTGCTTATTGTACCACACTTTTTGCACAAGCTCTGCTTCCTCGTGGAGTGAATCAATGCACAGCTGAGCAGCTCTCAGTGGAAATCAAAATTTCTTTGCTTAGTGCCTCAATCCCATAGGTTCATTCATCTTTACGGGGGCCCTGGACAGAAAGGAGGTCAGCAAAACACGTAAATATGGGCAAATACTGCCGAAACAATACGCCCCACATCCACATCCACGGTCAAAGCTAAACTTCTGTATCTGCTGGCCTGGAATTACTCGGGGTTGCGTGGGGCGGAGCGGCTCTGCGCCCATGGCAGTGGGGCAATCTAAAATGAGGGGACCCTGCAAAATGTGAAGAGAGGTCCCTGAGTATTCTACATCTCACAAATATTCATAGACTTAGGGTGGATTGGGACCCCTATAAAGGGTGTGGGGTCCCCTGACGGGTTAAGGGATCCCCAGGGGCTTGTGTTATGCCCATGTATTAGGCGCTTTTGCGCTTGCCTGCCAATGCTGACCATACCTGGGAGAGGTTCTTGTGCATCCTTACTTTGGCCATAATATATAGATTTCCTGCCTAGCAATCACAACTTGACTGAATTACAGGGAAATATAGAGACTTATGTTAATGTCACAGTTATTTGTAAAAGGCCCACTCTGCCCCTGACATAGCATTGCAACTCTTTCCGCAGTCCAAATGATTCTGAGATTGCCACCTCTGACCAGCCTCCGATAGGCCGTGGGAAGATGCTTATGTTGGAGGGCTGGTGAAGATGTATATGTTGGTCTAGCATTGGAAACTAGGCTGAACCTGCCCCCTACCTAATTCGGCCCTGATGCGGACGCGCAACGGAAGTGTGCAGCGGGCACGCCGCTGGCGCGCCGAAGGCAAGCCCATCTGTTGCCATCCGTGCACGGCCCACGCACGGCGCCAGCCACGCTGACGGTTTCAGGTGAGCCCGTTTTCTTCATCATGTTCACGTACTCCCGAGAGACTCTGCTGGCCTTGTCCACCCCAGTCTGCACTGTGCATGGCCCATTCTTAATTGTGCTAAGCTCTCTTAGAGCTCTCCAACATGAAAAGCACATTTGCGGGGACTGTCCCTAAGGCTCAGTCAAGGCTCCAGGGTGCGCTCATTTATGCACGCTCGCTTATCAAACACAAGTTTGAATTTGCCAATTTCGCTGAAGAGCAAAAGCTTGACATCCTGTTCATTGTAGAAACATTGGCAGATGAAACTTCAGGGCCTGACCTGATGGTAGCTACTTCACCTGGTTTCGCCATCTTTAGGAAGGACCGCAGAGGGAAAAAAGGCGGTGGGCTAGCAGTTGTTTATAGGAACCACTTAAAAGCCACCTTCAGTGATATTCACGTGGGAGCATCACGTGAGGCACTCGCTTTCCAAATAGCTATAAATCACACTCATTCTTTTAATGGGGTGTTGATTTATCGCCCCCCTGGACCCAGGGCCAATTTTCTACAATCCTTGGGGCAACTACTAGAACATAAAGTTAGCTTCCAGGATTACACCATTCTCTGGGACATAGATATTGCACAGGACAATGACTCGACGGCCCTGATGGACCGTCTCACTAGCATTGGTCTGACACAGCTAACAGAAGGTCCTACTCACAGAGCCGGTCACCTACTGGATGCATTTTTTTCTGATTGTCCGCTCTTGAAATTTAAAGGCACCTTTCAACTACTCTGGTCTGACCACGTAGCGGTCATGCTCACTCTTACCGTGCCTTCTTTTGCAGGTAACAAGCAGGTGCCCATAAAAAAAGCCAGAGTCGCTTTCTCTGGCACCGTTTCAACCGCAATGAGTTTTTTACAGAACTTGGTCTTACTAGACATCAATTTCCTTTGCCCCGGAGAGAGCAGCCCTAAAATACCATGACTGGATCGGGTCGGCAGTATGGGCAACCGTCCCCCTGAAACCAGGGAAAATCACGAGGACAGCCCCCACCGAACCCTGGTTTTCAGAAGAGCTTAGACTTTTTAAAAGGCAGTGCCGCAGGCAGGAAAGGCGCAGGAGACTCACTTATGAGCCCAAGGAAAAAGAGCGCTATAGGGAAATACTCACCCAGTATAAAGGTATGAGCCACACTGCAAAAATCAAGTATTTTTCAGAGACAATTGGCAAAGCCAAGAATAATGCCAAAGAACTGTTTGCCAAAGTTCAAAAACTTAGCCAAGTGCAGGTCCACAAAGAGAATATCCCGGATCAAGCCTTTTGAGACACTTTGGCTTCCACCTTTTGCATTAAGGTTCACAACATCTATGACAAATTTACACTGAATCCTACCCAGGGGGCAAGTAGTCTGGATCTCCCTGTGCTGAAGCACTCCAGCAGCCAGGATTCCGCGCGTCTCTCCGAGTTCTCACCAATAACACACGAGCAGGTGGTCAAACTTCTTTCCGCTGCTAAATCTGGCTCACCCTTGGACCCGTGCCCTCCACGATCATTATCTCTGCAATCGAACCAATAGCATGCCATCTCACAGAGCTATTTCATCTTGTTCTCCAATCTGGTACTTTCCCCAAATTATGTAAAAAGCCCTCAATTTTACCTCTATTAAAAAAAAACAATCTGGATAAAGCAGACCCAGGCAACTATCGCCCGATAGCTCGCCTGCCACTGCCATCAAACTCACCGCGTACATTAATAATAACGACATTCTGCATCCATCCCACTATGGTTTTTGAGGCGGTCATAGCACGGAGCTTGCATTGATAACGGCTGCTGAAGAAATTAGGCGCTCAATAGATAAGGGAGGCATGGCAGCACTGATCCTTTTGGATCTGTCGGCAGCGTTTAACACGGTGGACCATGGCATCTTACTACATCGCCTCCAAGAAATAGGCATTGCCGGCACCGCCCTAAGATTGTTTAACTCTTTCCTCTCTAATCGGGAACAATTTGTGGAGATGGATGGCTTGAGCTCTCAGAGTTTTAATCTTCTGTGTGGGGTCCCACAGGGGTCATCCCTCAGCCCGCCTCTTTTTAATCTGTATGTGGTTCCCCTAGCTAGGCCTATCAAATCCCTTGGATTTGCCATGGTGTCATACGCTGATGATACCCAGATTATAGTATCCATCTCAGAGGACTCCTGCAACACTATTCACAACTTTCACGCCAGTATGGGACAGGTGAGTAAATGGATGTCTGAGAACTGTCTCAAGCTGAACTCCAATAAGTCGGAGGTTCTTCTTTTTGGAAAAGATGTCTCCCAATGGTCCCCGGACTGGTGGCCTATCGAACTGGGCCCTCACCCCATTCCAGTCCCCAGGGCAAAAAATCTGGGAGTCATCTTTGATACCACTCTCATTCCCCCATCATGTGAATGCAATCACATCAGCTACACCTTAAAGATTCTGAGGAAAATCTTCTTCTTTATACCACCTGACCCTCAGAAAACAACAGTGGTCTCTGCATTAGTTCAGTCAAGGCTGGACTACTGCAACATCCTTCTAATCGGAATGAATAAAGCCCTGCTTGTCAAAATGCAAGTTTTACAAAATTCAGCCACCCGCCTGCTATTTAAACTACCAAAACATGCCCCTGCAAAGGCGGCCCTGAATTCTCTTCACTGGCTCCCGGTGGAAAAGAGGATCACGTTCAAGGCTCTCTGCATCACCTTTAGGGCGCTGCACAACCAGGGCCCTGCATATCTGATTGACCACTTTTGTTGGTATACTCCTCCCAGAATGCTGCGGTCCTCTTGCCAGCGGCTGGTGAAAGTTCCCAGGGCTTGTCTTTCAAATTGGGTTTGCAAAAGCTTCCTATACATTACCACCAGATTGTGGAATCAATTGCCACTCCCACTGAAAAATTCACCAGACCTGATATCCTTCAGGAAGGGTCTGAAGACCTGGCTTTTTAAGACCTAATAATAAGCAGTGACTAGTTTTCTTCTTTTTTCAGTTTTCTTCTCCATCCCTTTTTCAGTCTTTGTTCCCCATGGCAGGCAGGAGGTTGGTTGTCAGCACCTTGACGCCTCAGGGTATTAGTTGCGCTATATTAATATATAAGTAAATAAAAATGTTGGAGGGCCGGCGAAGATGTTTATGTTGGAGGACTGGTGAAGATGTATATGTTGGAGGGCTGGTGAAGATGTTTATGTCGGAGGGTTGGTGAAGATGTTTATGTTGGAGGGCCGGTAAAGATGTTGATGTTGGAGGGCTGGTGAAGATGTGTATGTTGGAGGGCTGGTGAAGATGTGTATGATGGAGGGCGGGTGAAGATGCAGGAGTTGGAGGACCGGTGAAGATATTTATGTTTGAGGGTTGGTGAAGACGTTTATGTGGAAGGGTTGGTGAAGATGTTTATGTTGGAGGGCCGGTGAAGATGTTGATGTTGGAGGGCTGGTGAAGATGTGTATGTTGGAGGGCGGGTGAAGATGCAGAAGTTGGAGGGCTGGTGAAGATATTTATGTTGGAGGGTTGGTGAAGACGTTTATGTTGGAGGGCTGGTGAAGATGTTTATGTTGGAGGGCTGGTGAAGATGCTGAAGTTGGAGGACCAGTGAAGATGTTTATGATGGAGGGCTGGTGAAGATATTTATGTTGGAGGGCTGGTGAAGATGCTCATGTTGGAGGACTGGTGAAGATGCTTATGTTGGAGGGCTGGTGAAGACGCTTGTGTAGGAGGGCTGGTGAAGTAGTTTATGTTTGAGGGCCAGTGAAAATGTTTATGTTGCAGGGTTGGTGAAGATGTTTATGTTGAAGGGTCGGTGAAGATGTTTATGTTGAAGGGCCGGTGAAGATGTTTATGTTGAAGGGCCGGTAAAGATGTTTATGATGGAGGGTTGGTGAAGATGTTTATGTTGGAGGGCCGGTGAAGATGTTTATGATGGAGGGCTGGTGAAAACGCTTATGTTGGAGGGCTGGTGAAAACGCTTATGTCTGAGGGCTGGTGAAGATGTGTGTGTCGGAGGGGTGGTGAAGATGTTTATGTGGGAGGCCTGGTGAAGATGTTTATGTTGAAGGGTCGGTGAAGATGTTTATGTTGAAGGGCCGGTGAAGATGTTTATGTTGAAGGGCCGGTGAAGATGTTTATGATGGAGGGTTGGTGAAGATGTTTATGTTGAAGGGTCGGTGAAGATGTTTATGTTGTAGGGCCGGTGAAGATGTTTATGATGGAGGGCTGGTGAAAATGTTTATGTTGGAGGGGTGGTGAAGATCTTTATGTGGGAGGGCTGGTGAAGACGCTTATGTTGGAGGGCTGGTGAAGATGTGTGTGTTGGAGGGCTGGTGAAGATGTTGATGTTGGAGGGCCGGTGAAGATGTTGATGTTGGAGGGCTGGTGAAGATGTGTATGTTGGAGGGCCGGTGAAGATGTTGATGTTGGAGGGCAGGTGAAGACGCTTATGTTGGAGGGCTGGTGAAGATGTGTATGTTGGAGGGCGGGTGAAGATGTTGATGTTGGAGGGCTGGTGAAGACGCTTATGTTGGAGGGCTGGTGAAGATGTTGATGTTGGAGGGCTGGTGAAGATGCTGATGTTGGAGCGCTGGTGAAGATGTGTGTGTTGGAGGGCTGGTGAAGATGTTGATGTTGGAGGGCCGGTGAAGATGTTGATGTTGGAGGGCTGGTGAAGATGTGTATGTTGGAGGGCCGGTGAAGATGTTGATGTTGGAGGGCAGGTGAAGACGCTTATGTTGGAGGGCTGGTGAAGATGTGTATGTTGGAGGGCGGGTGAAGATGTTGATGTTGGAGGGCTGGTGAAGACGCTTATGTTGGAGGGCTGGTGAAGATGTTGATGTTGGAGGGCTGGTGAAGATGCTGATGTTGGAGGGCTGGTGAAGATGCTTATGTTGGAGGGCCGGTGAAGATGCTTATGTTGGAGGGCCGGTGAAGATGTATATGTTGGAGGGCTGGTGAAGATGTTGATGTTGGAGGGCTGGTGAAGATGCTGATGTTGGAGGGCTGGTGAAGATGCTTATACTGAAGGGCCGGTGAAGATGTGTATGTTGGAGGGCCGGTGAAGATGTTTATGTTGGAGGGCCGGTGAGGATGCTCATGTTGGAGGGCTGGTGAAGATGCTGAAGTTGGAGGACCAGTGAAGATGTTTATGATGGAGGGCTGGTGAAGACGTTTATGTTGGAGGGCCGGTGAAGATGCTGATGTTGGAGGGCTGGTGAAGATGCTGAAGTTGGAGGAACAGTGAAGATGTTTATGATGGAGGGCTGGTGAAGACGTTTATGTTGGAGGGCCTGTGAAGATGTTTATGTTGGAGGGTTGGTGAAGATGTGTATGTTGGAGGGCTGGTGAAGATGCTTATGTTGGAGGGCTGGTGAAGATGCTCATGTTCGAGGACTGGTGAAGATGCTTATGTTGGAGGGCTGGTGAAGACGCTTGTGTGGAGGGCTGGTGAAGAAGTTTATGTTGGAAGGTTGGTGGAGATGTGTATGTTGGAGGGCCGGTGAAGATGTTTATGTTGAAGGGCTGATGAAGATGTTTATGATGGAGGGTTGGCGAAGATGTTTATGTGGGAGGGCTGATGAAGATGTGTATGTTGGAGGGCTGGTGAAGATGCTTATGTTGGAGGGCTAGTGAAGACGCTTATCATGGAGGGCTGGTGAAGATGTGTGTGTTGGAGGACCGGTGAAGATGTTGATGTTGGAGAGCTGGTGAAGATGTTGATGTTGGAGGGCTGGTGAAGATGTGTGTGTTGGAGGGCCGGTGAAGATGTTGATGTTGGAGAGCTGGTGAAGATGTTGATGTGTGAGGGCTGGTGATGATGCTGGCGTTGGAGGGCTGGTGAAGATGCTTATGTTGGAGGGCCGGTGAAGATGCTTATGTTGGAGGGCCGGTGAAGATGTTTATGTTGGAGGGCCGGTGAAGATGTTGATGTTGGAGATCTGATGAAGATGTTGATGTTGGAGGGCTGGTGAAGATGCTGATGTTTGAGGGCTGGTGAAGATGCTTATATTGGAGGGCCGGTGAAGATGTGTATGTTGGAGGGCCTGTGAAGATGCTTATGTTGGAGGGTTGGTGAAGATGTTTATGTGGGTGGGCTAGTGAAGTTGTGTATGTTGGAGGGCTGGTGAAGAAGCTTATGTTGGAGGGCCGGTGAAGATGTTTATGTTGGAGGGCAGGTGAAGATGTTTATGTTGGAGGGAAGGTGAAGATGCTTATGTTGGAGGGCTGGTAAAGATGCTGACGTTGGAGGGCTGGTGAAGATGTGTATGTTGGAGGGCCGGTGAAGATGCTTATGTGGAGGGCTGGTGAAGATGTGTGTGTTGGAGGACCAGTAAAGATGTTTATGTTGGAGGGCCGGTGAAGATGTTTATGTTGGAGGGCTGGTGAAGATATTGATGTTGGAGAGCTGGTGAAGATGTGTGTGTTGGAGGGCGGGTGAAGATGTACGTACTTGGTCGCTTTGGGAAGGTGTGCAATCAGCAGTTTGAATGCACAGATAACTTACATATAATCTTCAATAGTCATCAGTGACCAGGAAGTAGAAACGAGACAACCACATCAGTCTAAGAAGCAGAAATTGGACAAATAAGAATAGAAGATCTCCAGTATGTTATCTTGGAATTACCAATGAGTCGATTGACCCAGTCATTACATGGCAAGAGAAAGAAAAGATCAGAAGTGGTCCAAAAACAAACTGTATTGCACATCCGGGTTGGAGAAACAGCACAGACTCCCTGTGCTTGAGTGAGCGTGACTTCAGGCCGCTTAGGCCAATACCCCACTGCTCTCGTGCTTGGCAGCAAAGTGAGGATTGGCTGGGGAGTCTGTAATGCCAGGAACTGGAAGCAGATGAGCGCGAGGGGGCTGGCAGCACCAGGTAAGTGTTTTATTTATTTTTAAAGCCACCTGCCATGTGCTTCCCCGCGCGTTTCCCACCGGCTCCCTCTCCCTATCAGGTTCTAGCGGGTGGGCCCGGTGGGCCAGGCCCACCCAAACACGAGCCTTGACCCTGGCAGTGACGGCACGAAGGCCAGTAGTAAATGGCTTCTTTCATTTAAAATGTTCCTCCGAACGTTGTTTTTTTCCTTCCTGTCCTGGGAGTTGCGTGATTGGGCCTGGGCTATCTCTCACAGGTAGCCCCAATCACGCATCTCCTTTTAGAAAGATGGGCTGTGTTTCTGCCCACTCGTTCGGGTAGAATAGGGTCATGGCGAAGGGGACAAATCCTCTCTTTGGCACCGGGTAACCTTAACCGTTCCGCAGTGTGAATTTATTTATTTATTTTGAAGGTTTTGTAGAGCGTGGACAAGATCCTTGCGGATATCAGAGCGCTTTACAGTGATCAAAGCTGATTATACATAACAATAAAAGAGGGTAAATCACGAGTAGCATAATAAATTATTCAGAAAATTGTGTGAATGAAAGATCACACATGGCATAACAGTTCGTGCACAGAGGAAAAACCGTAGAGTACATAACAAAAAACATCACGATTGATTCAAGTCAAGGGCAGAATAAAGTGACTAGGGCGTTTAGTTGGATCCTTAACAAAAGAATGGAATACTAGTAGGGTACTATTGAGCTCAAGATTTACTTAGTCTGTAATCAGGTGAATTTTGCCATGAGAATCGCTTTTACTTCATTTTTGAAAAGACGGTAGAAGCAGTCAGTCTGATTTCTGGGGGAAGAGTGTTCCAAATCCTGGGCACCATCCCTGAGAAGTTTCATTTATATGTTTTTTTCTTGTTGAATTTCGATGTTTCAGTAGTAGGTTGTCTGCACTCCTTGAGGACCTTGACCCACCAGAGATTGTCAGTTTCTGTGCGAGGTAGCTGGGTGTATTGTGATGTAAGGCCTTATGTGTCATGCACGCTATTTTTAGATGAATTCTTGCTTCAAGCGGGAGCCAATTCAAGGAACTTCTTTTTGAGCCAGTGATGAGTCTCGCTGCGGCGTTTATTGAGGCTCCAAGGGGAGCTGTCGTAGCTTTTGGAAGGCCACATAAAGAGGCACTTCCATATTCGACACGAGGGATAACTAAAGCTTGTACAGCCAGTTTGAAGTCGTTGACTGGCAGGAAGGGTTCCAGCTTCCTCACTGTGTTTATCTGGAAGTTTGCTCCCTTTGTAGCATTGCTAATGTGTTTCTGCATAGTGAGATTGCTGTCCAGAGTTATTCCCAACGATTTCGCTGAGTCCACAATGGTTGGTTGAACGTTGAGTGCAGTAAGATGTTGGATCAAGTCTTGCATAGTGGGGATTTTGGCGGGTGGAGCAATAAGGAGGAATTAGGATTTTAGAGCGTTCAGTTTGAGATGGTTTTCTGCCAGCCACGTCTAGGTGTTCATGAGTGTTGTGGTACGCTGTTTAATGTCTTCTAGGGTGTTGATCTTAAGATAAAGTTGTGTATCGTCAGCGTACAAATGATATTGCACATTAGACGCATGTAGAATTTTGATGAGTGGCTCCATTAACAGGTTAAATAATGTCGGGGATAAGGAGGACCCTTGCGGGACTCCTAGCCTTACTGGTACTGGTTTGGAAAGAGTGTGGTTGACCTTCAATTTTTGTGTTCGGTTATGGAGAAAAGAGGTAAACCAGTTTAACACTGACCCTGATAGACCCATTCTGAGTTTGAGAAGATCTAGCAGATTCTCGTGTTTGACCGTATCAAAGGCTGAAGATAGGTCTAGTAGGATGAGTAGGCATGATCCGTTCTGGTCAAGGATTTGTAGCGCATCGTCAATAATGTGTGTCATGGCCGATTCAGTGCTGTGACCTGCTCTGAAGCCTGACTGGTGATTGTTAAGAAGGTCAAAGTGATCAATATGTTTAGTCAGTTGGTGGTATACACATTTTCCTAGTAGTTTGGCCAAGGTAGGAATATTGGATATAGGACGGTAGTTGTTAAGATCCGTGGGGTCAGCTGTTGGTTTCTTTAGGATGGCTGAAACCTGATCGACTTTGAGGAAGTCTGGGATGCAGCCTTGTTGCAGTGAACTATTCATGATTTTGGTCCATAGAGGTAGAAGCCAAGGGGTTAAGTCATTAACAGCGTTTGCAGGTAGCAGATCGATGAGATGGCTGGAAGTCTTCAGGGCATTGAGAATCTTGCCTAAAGCCTCTTCAGTGTAGGTATCGAAGGATGACTAGGCTGCTTCGTTCTTAAGGTCACGCTTTGAGGGGATTTGGAGTGGCGCAGTTGGTAGTGAAGGGGAGGTTTGTGAATGCGGCACAGAGAATAATAATAGATCATTTAGTAGATCCTTCTCGATGTTGTCAGTCTTCTGATTGAAGAAGGCAGAAAATTCTTCACATTTGGGTTGAGGTCGGGCTGCGTCTTGTAGCCGTTGAGGTGCGTCCTTAGATTGAGTTTTGATTAACTCAAAAAGTTTTTTGGGGCGATTTCTAGCTTGGTCTAGTTGGTGGATGAAGAAGTCTGCTTTAGTGCACTTGATCTTTTTGTAATAGGCATTTCTCTTTTTCCTTAATAGCTTCAGGTGAATAGTGGACGGGACTGATCTCCAGTTACGTTCAAAGGTTCTGAGATACCGTCTGTCCTCGTTAAGTTGGCCATTGTACCAGGGCTTAGAGTCTTTAGTGGAAACTCTCTTTAGTTGAAGGGGGGGCTACCTCATTAATTATTGCCGTTTCTAATCCATGCTTGAGAATAAAAGTTTGTTTCTCTCCGGATTCACCTTTCCTGGCCCCTGCAGCTGCTTATCAGATCGGGCTGTGACGAGGAACCGAGCAGGTGAGAGAATGTTTGGCTATTTGTTCTTCTTTTGAAAATCATCAGGGAAGGCCCAGCAAGACACATTCTTCCTGTATGCTTTATACAAACAGTTTTTATCATTATCAAGGCGGGCTCTGCAACAGATGTAAGACAATAGAAATGTCCAGATAACTGTTGATTAATGATCCCGCCAATCCTTTGTCTGTTGGTAGTTTTGAAATGCAGATAAACTGTATTTTATGTGGATAGCTCAGTGGATTACTGTCACTGAGATTCTTGTTACTTGCAGTTCAGAAATTACAATCCTATCATAGGACAGTGACCTATGAAATGTCATCAAAGAGCTGCATGCAAACCTGAATGATATAGTTAGAACAAAGCTTTGTTTTGTGTTGTAATATTGTTAGAACTTCCCCAGTCTTTCATTATTCTAATGTTGCTAAAAAGAGTTTGTCTGGACAGATATACATTTTGTATCAGTAAAGCCAACCCCTAACCACTGGGTATGCTTTAAATCCAGAGTTTGTGCTTCTCCAGACCAAACCCTCTTAAAATGTTCTGCCCACCAGTATGGGTGACATGTGATTCCTACACCTTGTAACACTCATTGGCTTATGTGACATTCCCTATAGGCTGATTTACATACTTGTATGATTCATTGTTCTGTATAACGAGTACGTGATGTAAAGTACTATGACACCCTACAGTGTTATGAGTAGCGCTATACAACAAATGAAATACATATGAAAGGTGGCTATGTAGAGATGAGGGGTGCTGGTGGAGGGTGGCAGTGAGGTAATACGAGGAAGAAGTCCATGGGGGGGGCTACGGAGAGATGAGGAGCGCTGGTGGAGAGTGGCAGTGAGGGAATTTGAGGAGGAGGTCCATAGGGGGGGGCTACGGAGAGATGAGGGATGCTGGTGGAGGGTGGCAGTGAGGGAATTTGAGGAGGAGGTCCATTGGGGGGCTATGGAGAGATGAAGAGTGCTGGTGGTGGGTGGCAGTGGGGGAATCCGACGACAAGGTCAATAGGGGGAGGGCTACAGAGATTTGAGGGGTGCTGGTGGAGGGTGGCAGTGGGGGTATCCGAGGAGGAGGTCATGAGGGAGAGCCAGAGAAGTGTCGCTTGCCTGATACTCCCACCTCAGAAACCTCCTCTTCCCATCAAAGGGACATTACATGGAAAAAAACACTTTTTGAGAGTGATAACATTTAGACATAGATATGGAAAGAAAATAATGTGTTTTACTGGGCCTTGTAAGACTAAGGAGAGATAAACGAGGGCCCAGAAGCAGGCCTGGCTAGACATATAAGTGACAAATTGGGCCCGCAGTGGCCCACCCGAATGCACCCTTGGCCCACTCAATTAAAAATTCATGGAGCAGGGCCTGCTCCCCATGCACCCCCTACACCCACCCACCAGCCTGTATCTGTATCGCCCACCACTGCGGCGAAGGCAGGTTCCTCACACTCTTGTGGCAATTAAGGACACACACTGCCTGTGCCAGTGACGCATGGGTATATGATCTCTGAAATGCCTTCCTTGAGGCTAGGGCCAGGCCCAGACCACATCACTCACTCAGAGTCACTCGATTCGCTCTTGGAAATTTCAACAAAGAGACTAAAGAGCACGCTCCAACGGCAGTCTGCGTGCTGTTGGCAGAAAGTTCCAGAAACAGAAACTAAGGGTCAAAAATCAAAACTGCCCAAGTGCCAATCACACTTCATGGCTTGGTATTTATAATTAAGCTAGCCAAGCCACTCAGTGTCCGCTTGCCAACTGCTATCAACCAGTGAGTGATCTCAACGGAAAACAGTGCACTCGATTTAACTAGTGTCAATCAAAATCCACTCAGTCTCATGTAAAGTAATACATTTTTTATTCTATTTGCTTTTTTTTTACACAGCATCACGAGGCCGGACATGCAAGACTGAGACTCAAAAGGGGACAACGAGGTCAGAAGGAATAAATACCTCTCCGACTCCACTGCTTCCCTTTGCCACCTTGTCGTGCGCCGTGAGTGCTGTACCTGACCTGCCTGTGTGTACTGCAGCAACTGCAATGCCGTAGTGGTGATGGTGCTGGCAGACGTGCTCAGTGCACGAAGAGTCACTTCGAAAAAGACAAAGAGACTAACAGCTCGCATCAACGGCAGAAACTAAGGACCAATCTCTGGATGGCTTTATAATAAAGTCACACAGTGATTGGTCAATAGCTCTGTTGACCTGAACGGAACCTCCCACCCCCACGCTGCCTCACTGCACCGGAGGCCTGGTAACTGCACCTCTCCGAGCCAATCCAAACACTGTTCTCTTGCTTTTATGTTATCAACACTGCATGAGAGCAGTGACAGGATTGGCTTGGGCAGGCGAAGTTAGCGCCCATTAGGAAACCGGGAAGGGGGGTAGGGGGGGCGTCTGCAGCTGTGACTTCTCTCACATGCTCACTAATTGAGCATGTGAGAGAGGCTTCTAGTGAGGATGTCGTGCTGGCAACAGAAAGGCTGCTATCCAACGTGACATGCGCAATTCCACTTTCAAAAGTAAGTGAGTGGCTGTGACGTAACAGCATAAGATAGGTGAACCATTGTGGAGTCAGTGGTTGTCTATTTTTAAGCCCCTCCCACCTTTCCCAGGAACTTACCAATGGCCCTCAGCAAACTGACCACCGCAGCCAGGAAATAAAAACATAATTAATTGAGTGTTTTTTTATATCTCATACTGGTGATGGGGGCCACAAAGAGGGGACTGCAGAGTCACAAATATAGGGGGGGCGAGGCCCCAACTCCCCCAAAAATGAACCGCCCCTGGAGTCATGCCAGCTTGCAGGGCCAGCACCGCGTGCTGACTTTGGGTGGAGGCTCCTCACTGCAAGAATGTTATGGTTTTAAAAGCACCTGCTGCCACGTTCCTTGCCTCCACCAATTTTGTCTAGTGTAACTTCTGACTCATCATAAAGTAGCGCAAAGGGTTAATATGTCTGCTGCAAAGAATGTGTGCCATGCAGATCACAGAGTGCATATAATGTAAATAGATCAGTAGGTTACTGCTTTTGTCAGAGAGATACATTTGTAACTTGCAGTTTATAAGTTCAAACCTTAACATAGAACAGCGGACTATTAACTGTCATCAAAGAGCTGCCATCTTTTGTTGTGTATTTCTATAGGTTCTGAATCAGTCCCCCTATTCCTGACCCTATTCTGGTTAAACTAACTATCAAGTTAACTAACAGTCAGCCCATGAGGCAAGAAAACCCCCATGATGCAGATACCGTTATCTGACGCAGTCACACTACGGCACAGGAACGTGTTATCTGATTAGGTCATAACGCTTGAGATCTAATTAGACAAGCGATATTCCTCCAGCCCCTGATAAGGCATACGACGTTCTCATAACAAATCAAACCTATGACAACCTGGATAATCCGTGCGGCCATTGTTTTGATTTCACAGAGAACTTTAGTAAAGAATGTGCTAACGAGCAAGTCGTATGACATCTTTATTGACGTACCTATGTCCATCCTTACGTCAATCCCGGCACCTTTAAGGTATAAATATTGCCGACCTTGCCCTATGCAAACACACGCGTGGTGACAAGACGGAGCAGCCATACTTGCCGAAGCCGAGAGCAGAAGCAGACCCCGCAGGCAGCCTGGAATATCGAGAGCAGAGAAAGAGATACCATTCCTCATTTCATCCTAACTTCCAGGTACAGAACTGAATAACCCCTCCTAGAGAATTCTTTAGTTATTCACTTGGCAAAAACAAACTTAACTTAAACTGTAACTTTCTATTCCCGCCCACGCATTAGACTTAGGTCAGGTACACGGGGTAGGCGTATTTAGAAACACCAGTTGAGTGCGTTTAGTCAAATGTATATGTGTATGTAAATATATTTTAATCATTTTAAACATCATATGGCTCAGAAACCATATCAATGTTTTTACAGTATTATTTTATACTATTGCTTCTAATGTATGCACTTTACTTAACTATAAGTATTGCAATAATATCGATCCATTTCTCTTGTACGAGAAAAGAGACTGATCAATAAATAACATCTTTTATTGAACACGCCCGTCTCTTCCTTTTCTCTACATTCTGATGAGACTAAGAATGCACGTACTGACTGAGTAAAATAATTGCCTTGTGCTCACACGACTCTTGAGATTGACTCTTGATTAGGGGAGAGCAAAGTTGTCATGTTCTATGGTTGTCAGAAACTAAATCCCTTCTTGTCTAATCAGGGGAGTTAATTCCTTCCTTGAACATTCGAGAAAGTTTCTAGCGAACTCTGAGCTTAGCTGGCAAACCCAAAAATTAAGTCTAGTATCGACAGTAGTAGACCTAGTTAACGTCTGGCCTAGGCCTTTACTGCTGTAGGTACTATTCCAATGCGCAGAGCCTATTGGGAAAATAGGAGCTACACTACATGGCGCCCAACGTGTTTGGAAAGGGCGATAAAACTAACGTAAGACATTTAGAGTAACTCAGTCGTGCTTTCTCACTCAGACCCCTTTTCCCAAATACTCCAAAGACGTCTGGAGTGGGTGAAAGGTTATAATATCCTCCAAAACCTCGCAGGAGGGAACTCCTATGTATGGTTCTTGGTCTAGTCAACGTTGAAGGATAAAACAGTTCCAAAATATTGTGCATCTAATCTCTGTTTCCATAAAGAAACCTGATCTGCAAATAAACATAATACCATCCTGTCAGCAAAATGGACAGCGATGAAGAACGAGAGGTTACTAGATTAGCTACTGAAATAGCAGATGCTGATGCTACCATGCAAGCAGCAGACGCGGATATAATACTCATTCCGGTCGCCAAAAGGAGATCTATAACCTTAAAACTTATAGAAAATGGACTGACACCTAGAGGTGGCACAGTCATATTCGTAATCGAGGCACACGAATATCGGCAGACAGAGGTATACTATACATGGATACATTTTCCAGCAGCTAATACTATAACAAAGTACTTCCACTATTACAAAGTAGAGGAACCTCCTAATGAGTACACTCCTTTCAAGGAAGTGGAAGTACCACTCAAATTCCAAGAGCATTTGCTCTTATTTGATGGCGCCCTAAAACATAATAATCACATTACAAGGCTCGGTCCTTTAGGAAGACCAGGAGCAACGTGGCCGGTCCTAGCCGGATACACACCATATCCAGACATCGAAAGAATGCCTGCAGCAGAGCTGTTAATACAGCTAAAACAACTACTAAAAATTCACAGACAATTAGTTCAGTATGTAATGCGGACTTCAACAATTCAGCCAGCGATTAAACTTCCACAGCTGACCCCTCACCAGGGGAACACAAATAAAATTACACCACAGAACATCCAATCCTGCCTAGGTAAAGTTCCAGCTAAACGGGAACAGATACCATTCTGGTTGGCACAGAAAATTACCCAAATAGAGGCGGTGTTTCCTGACACCACCCCATTAGAAAAACACAGAATTCTGACTATATGTCTCCCAATGGGAATCGCACCACACATTGAGGACTGTGACACTTGGGGTACAGTCTTTGCTTCCATCTACACAAAAACGCACGGTGTTCCATCCATTTCGGTAATACCAGATGTGCTAAAACAAATTCAAGATGAATACGGTCCAGAACCTGCTTTAACTCTTGGTATGAAATTACTAAAAGACTTCAAGCAGGTCTCGGCTATATTACTAGCCAACATAAAGGGTGAAGCAGCAAACGTGGCGATCCGCCAGAGGTTAAAAGAGACAGATATAGCAGACCAACCAGCTGAAATTGCCAGAATCATAGAAAAATCCTATGAAGAACTAGGCAGAGATAGTCTAGGTGGAATACCAGTAAAACCGCAACTGACTACAAGTCCAGAAAAAATATTTTTTAATAATAATAATTCACCAAAAAAGAACTGGGATGGAAACAAACAATCCAATCCTAAAGAAAAGAAATTCCAGTCCAGAGGAAGGTCTCCTAGGCGAAGAGAGAAATCTCCAAACCCGAGACAAAGGTCACCTCAGAGTGAACCCTCTGGGAATAGATATAACCTTAGAAATAGGGATAATATTAAAAAACCTGATAGATATCAAGACATTGATACACGTCCCTCTCAATCTTTTCAGACTTCCTCGCAGAAATCGGAAAGAAGAGGACGATCAGAAGAGCACGCCAAGTCCAAAGACAAGGAACCTGCTCAACTGAAAAAGAAATCACAATTTCCAAAAAAGAAGGTAGCCAGTATCAAGGTAGTTAACAATGCCGAGAATACTGAGGACACAACTGAAAAACGGAGAATGGGCTCAGACAATGCTAGACAGCGCAGCAGAGGTGAGCATAGCTCGCAAAGTCCTGATGGATCATCTGGAGACAGTGGACACGAATGAATATCTTCAAGTGGAAACTGCAGATACCAGAGTTAGCAAGCCCCACAAAATATACGAGATAACATTACGTATAGAGGGAGATAAGACTAGGAAAATAAGGGGACTATTTTGGGATAACCTCTCAAAGGGTTATGACATACTTCTAGCTGAAAAAGACTGGCCACCAGAGTTTGTCAGGGAGTGCCCTCATGGCGAAGAAGTAATTATGCCTGCCTTCTCGAATCAAATACCGATTCATAAAAAATATACACTTGCTAGAAAGTGGGCAGTGGCCTTAGCACCTGCTTTATATAAAAATCATGTAGGATGGGATGAGGATTCTCCTCCTCACAAAATCTAGTTAAAATCACAACCTACTGCACAAAGGCAGTACCCAATTAAGCAAGAAGCTAAAAAACAAGTAAATGAAATACTAGATCAGCTAGAATACCAGGGGGTGATTGAAACTTGCACCTCACAAATGAACAATCCTTTGTTTCCGGTCTCCAAACCAGACAATTCGTACCGTCTAGTTTTGGATTACCGACACCTTAACACATGTTGCAAAACTTTTGCAGTGCAAAACTCACACAGTGCTGCACTAATGAATAACATAGTGCGCAAAAAATACAAAACAACCTTGGACATCTCCAACGGATTCTTTTGTCAAAACATAGCACCAGAGAGCAGATATTTAACTGCATTCTCAGTAAATGGCACTCAAAAACAATTCTGTCGGTTAGCCCAGGGGTACAAGAACAGCCCGGGGGTATTCTCAGCAAGAGTAACAGAATTACTACAACTATATGATGATGAAGCATTATCTTATGTCGATGACATTTACTTAACAGATGATGACTTGGAGACTCACTTGAAAAGAGTGAACACCATAATACTTGGTTTCGCTGCAGAGGGTTACAAATTCAACTTCAAAAAGTCCAGAATTGCCCATCTGACGGTCCTATTCTTAGGATATGAGTTATCAAGTGAAGGCAAAAGCCTGGCAGACAATTTCCTAGAGAAATGTGCCGTAATCCAAGCTCCTAAAACACTAAAAAACCTACAGTCAATTCTAGGCTTCCTAAATTTCGGAAGAACATATATTGCAAATTACGCAGAAAGGGTCAAACCCCTTTATGATCTAATTAAACCAGACTTTAAAAGATCCAGTTGGACTTAAGCACACACAGAAATTTTGAGATCCTTACAAACAGACATGCTAATTAAAACAAAATTAGAAACCCGTGATAATACACGCAACCTTGTGATCCGAGTCATCCCAGGGAGATGCGGATTCACATACCTAACCTCTAATGAGGGAGATAAGGTACCAATTGCATTTAAATCGCACTTGTACACTAAGGCTGAAATGAAATTTAGCCCAACGGAAAAAATTCTTACAGCAACACAGACAGCTATAGCAAAAGAACGAGCCCTGGCACAAGGTAAACGAATAATAATCGTGACACCAATACCAGCCTTAGAGGCGGTAACAAAGGCAAGCATTCCAAATGCGAAAGCACTCCATCCGAGATGGATACAATGGGCTAACTCTCTTGCTGCAACAGACGTGGTGTACGAATTTGATCCTTACTTAAAAACACAAGAATTTCTACAATATGAATTCGAATGTCCTCTGCCAACCGAAATTCTGCCTCTAGACCAATACGGCTGTATAATATATACAGACGGATCAGCACAACCCGCAGTAGGGGGTAAACAAGCTTACAGTGCTGCGTGCGCGATTGTTAAAGGTCGTTGGCACGAAGGGAAATTTAAACCAACCCTAACTAAGACCCAATCTCTAGGAGATTGCACAGCTCAGCGAGCTGAATTACTAGCATTCAAGATGGCGCTTGAAAATACCGATCGAGAATTCCCCACACTCATAGTGTGCGATTCGTATTATTGCGTTCAATCTTATAATGAATACTTGCAGATCTGGCTTCAAAATGGTTTCAAGGATGCGAAAGGAGGCACAATCAAGCATAAAATGCTATGGGAACAAGTAGCTCTTTTACAAAAAGAACTACCAAAGACTCACGTGATACATACACTGAGTCATCAACGTGATGGCGTTCACGTTGCAGGGAATTCATTGGCTGATGAGGCCGCGAAGGCAGCTGTGCAAACGGCTTCCGTAGCTGCCATCACCCGGTCAAAAACAAAAATAGACAGCGAAATATTACAAGCTGTCAGCGCTTCTGAAAAGGATTCGATAGAACCACTCCCTAAAGGCTTTCCATTAAAGTACTCATACATAACAGATGAAAACAATGTTCCTTTTGCTCAAATCCCTGGAGTGGGGGATAGGGCAATTCCAAACATGGAACACAGATTAGGACTAATAATAGCGGCACACGAAGGGCTTGCTTCTACCCATGCTGGCGTCTCAGCCACAGTATCATTATTAAAACAGAGATACTGGTGGCCGCAAATGAGAAGACAAACAAGGAACTATGTTCTAGCATGTGAAATATGTCAAAAAATGAAAGTATCAACTGTGAGACGTCCAGCACAGACGCCCCTTCTAATCTCGGATAAACCATTAGCCTGTGTTTATCTAGACCACTGCGGTCCCTTACAAAGGGACGGTAACTATAAATATATCTTGGTCGCAGTGGACTCATGCACGAGATTCATATGGATGTGGCCCCAGCGAACGGCTGACGCCAGAACTGTTATAAAAGATTTGCGGGTCTTTATCGGCACATACGCAATTGGCATTCTGCATTCGGACAATGGTCCTGCTTTTAGCTCTCGGGCTTATAAGGAGGCCATGGTCAGCATGGGCGTGCAATTGCGGTACTCTTGTCCATTTCACCCTGAGGGGAACGGAATTGTTGAAAGAAAAAACCGTGACATAAAGCAATCTATAACGGCAAAGGTATTAGGTTCGGGAGCTGGGTGGGTCAAACATCTAATAAGTGTCCAACGTAGTCTAAATAACTTGCCAAGAAATTCTCTGAAGGGATTCAGTCCGTACGAATTATTATTCGGAACTAGGATGTTGATCTCTGACCTTGATAGTCAGACTTCAGTGGTAACAGAAAAAAGCTTTGATGTCAAAGACCGTTTGGCTATTTTGCAGGACTTAAACAAAACAAGAAAAGACCTGAGCAACATACAGTTGAAACAACAGCCAACGACCACTGAAGATTCACCACCTGTCCCAGCAAGACCTGTCTGGATTCCAAAAGTCGGGGATCTAGTCAGGGAGAAGATCGCGGTAAAGAAGGAATTTGGGCCTTCTTACAGAAAAGCAGTTCCTGTATTGTCTGTCAACGGGACAAGATCAGTTGTACTACCGCCACTTGCTGGAAAAAAGGAGAACCGAGTTGTATCCATCGACCTGGTAAAACCACAACATGTGGCCGATAACCAACGGTAGGCCAAGTGGACTCCCAATAAGTAGCAGAACACCAAGGTTTGCTACCAGTACAGAGGTCCTATCAAAGAGGCTCATCACATTCGAAACGCCAACAGAAGAACAACAAGGACTATGCAACAATGCAATAGAACTAAGACCTCTGAAAACCCAAATAAAGACATTTAGCAGAGACACACCAATCTATACAGAAGTACCAAGTGAAAATGCAAGAAACAAAAATCCTGAACCAATTGGAACAATTGATAGAACTGCATCTGGTTACTTCATCAACTTCGATGATTCCTCTGACGGCTTCAGTGAACAAAAGACACAGCCATCACCAAAATCCTTTAAAGACAAAGCGAAGGAACTTTTGAAACAACTAAAAGAAACATATCTGATTTCTCCATGGATTGAATTTTGGGTGGGTTTTGGTGCATTTATCCTCATACTTTGGCTCATCATGGTATTTACCTTGGGACGCTTCATTGAGGGAAAATATGCTAAAATGGACACAGCAAGTCAGAACATCAACTTGGTCCTCAAACCACACACATCTTCACACGTCGAGAAACGAGAACTTTCTTCAGAACTTTCTTCAGCCAATTTTACAGCAATTCCAATACCTGGTGGGGTAGCCTGGGACAACACTGACTATGAAATGTATGGTCCGGTCGAGATCCTGAAATATCCACACCAAATTAAGATCTCTTTGAGTGACTTTGCAAAACCAAACTCATTTGCTGATGATTGGGACTTTGAAAGTATTAACAATATGATGTCTGGGGGGGCGCTAGAGGGCGCACTGCGGAATGGCTGACTGCTAAGTCAGCTCCGCCGGACGGGCGCGCTTCCACGGACCCCTTGGCCCCAAACCCACCCTGATTCCCGTACAAAACACCGGGAAGGACGACTGAAAGATCCGACTCTGCAATGCGTTGACGCTGGCCAGCAATTATGCAGCACGCCGAAGGAAACTGCGAAAAACCTCCCGGCGCTGGAAGGCTGGACAAGATGGCGGCGCGCGGATGTGCCGACCGCAGCTGAAACTGAACGCTGCCGCCCTCAGATGGCCACAGGACTCTCCCCATCCCGGCGCACAAACAGTAAGAAACGGGAACCGGCGTCATTCTGATATGAAATGCCTATATAATGAACGGATCATTGAACAGGCGCTGTGCGTTCCACGGCGGCCAAAATGGCGGCGGCGGTGAAGCGCAGGACTGGTGACTCTGCCCCAGACATTGCCGGCTCCCTGTTCTCCTGCTCCGGCGAGTGAACAGGTGCGGGAAGGCTACACAGCGCGGCTGAGGAGGTGAGCGGGGGAGATAGGCAACTGGGAGCTCGCTGGCAGACGTGAGGTGGCGCGAGGCTTCCCGACACTGCTGCGCGCCGCTCCAGAAGGCGCGAACCGGACCTGCCCTCACTCACGGGTCCGCCTCACTCGGACAGGGTGCTACAAGAAGAGCAACGCAGTCCCCTAAGCATATCCACCATCAAGAGACACGCCTGTGAAACGCCGGACGCTACCCTGGGCCAATATGTGACTACGTGGCCATTCAAATGAATAGATCCCCAGCACAGGGGACGGCTGGAGCGAAAGTGCGACGCACACGGACGACGACCAAACCAGCAGCCCCAACGAGCCCGATAGTCGCTAGCCCAGCCGCACCCGCGGGCTTCATGGGGAAGCCCGATAGACAGCAGACGAAACTGCCTTTCGAGGCGAAAAAGCAAACGGCGAAAACGGGAGCTGCCCAGGACACTGACGGAGACCAGGTTCTAGGGGACGGCGCCGGCATGGAGGCAGTACTGAGGGCTATCCAACAGAGCTTGCACGATATGAATAACAAAATGGACAGCGTCATGGCGAGGGTGGACTCGTTATCAAACAAGCTGGAAAACCACGACGAGAGGCTAGTGGAGGCGGAGCAGAGGATCTCCTCGGTGGAGGACCACTCCAGAGACATAGCGAAAACGCACGGCGCCATTGCAAAGACCCTGGACACCCTGAAGGCGAAGGTGGAGGACCAAGAAGCGAGGTCTCGCCGCAATAACGTACGCATCTCGGGCCTGCCGGAATCCACCAACACGGGCAGAATGGAGACGTACGTTGAGAACATGCTGAAGGATATCTTCGGGGCTGAAAGCTTCTCTGCCGTCTTCCTGGTCGAACGGGCGCATCGTTCCCTGGCCCCCACTCCAAAACCGGGGGCTACGCCTCGGATAATCATCGCCCGAATGCTCAACTACAGGGACAGGGACGCCGTACTACGTATGGCGAGAGAAAAAGGCGCCATTACCCACCAGGGTAATTCACTGGAATTCTACCCAGACCACACCATGGCGGTGCAGCAGGCAAGGAAGGAATTTGCTCCAGTGAAGAAGAAACTTCGGGAGCTGGACATTGGATACGCGATGCTGTACCCAGCAAAACTTAAAATCCTAACGGATGGCAAGCCGGTAATTCTCACGACGGTTCAGGCGGCGCAGGATTATGTCAAGAACCTCACCAAACGCCGGAAGACTCAGGAGACTGCGGCCAGAATGAGCGACAACGACTGATGACAAAATGGCTGACATGTCCGCGTCATTGGAGTACTTTCTAGACACTGGCAGCGGGCGACGGACATTTTTGACTACGTGCAGCCGCTTGTTGAGACCCACGAGACTGATGTTGTCGATGCTGACGAGTTCTGGAAGGAAGACGCCATCGGCAATAGCGCAGTGAGTACACCTGGGGAGTGTTGTTGCAGAACCCGGCCAAGTACTATGGGTCTCACCTGATCAAAGACATGCGGCCGGCCGGCTGTACTGACCGCTCTATCACTGTGATACCCTGAGACACTAACTACGGAGATGTGGGACACTGCCTGCATGGGTATTGAAACCTCGGAGGGACATGGAGAGAATGGCGCTGCTCAGGTTGCTCTTGCGGGGGATTGGGGGCGGGATGAGGGGCCTAGGGGGTGATTATTGACGCTACTATTATCTTGACATCGCGCTCGTCCACATCCACTATGTGGGTGGAGATGTGTGCTTCAGGCGGCACCCCCAGGAGGGTGTTCCCCACAACAAGTTTATTCTTAGTTCTGAAATTTGGGGGGGGATGGCTTTGGCACAGTTTGGGCGCTAAAGTGGGAGGTGGGGGGATGGGGAAGCTGGGTAGAGTTCATATGTTTGCACTGTGTCTGAGAAGCATTGCGACCTCTTTTATTGCCTGTATTATGTATGATGAAAATGAGCTGTTCCACAGGTGGCCGCATAGATCACACGACACACAATTTTACCTGACCACGTACTAATGGCACGCTCTGACACACTAAATTTCATCACATGGAATGTCAGGGGGTTGGGAAATCCGAAAAAGAAAAGGCAGATGTTTGCATACTTTGACAGACTTCAGGTAGATGTGGCTTTTCTCCAAGAAACACACATGGCACCCAATTCCACATCCAGGCTGGGCTCAAAATGGGCGGAATCCGCCACAGGCGCATGTTACTCGACATACTCCCGAGGCGTCAGTATCTTGATCAAGAAAGGCACACACTTCAAAATTACAGACACGTACACTGACGCAGGAGGGCGATATGTTATAGTGGCAGGCGAGACGAGACACCAGAAACTGGCCCTTGTAAATGTGTATGGTCCGAATGTGGATGATGCGGGTTTTTTTGAACGGTTATGGCACACTGTGGCGGATATACAAGCGGACAATGTCATTTGGGGGGGGGACTTTAACGTGACACTCAAAGATGGGCTCGACAGAGCGACACACACACCTGAGCACCATACCAAGGCGAGGGGAATGCTGCTAGACGCTATGTCTAATTTACATGTAAGCGACCTGTGGCGGCTACTACACCCGGGGGACCAGGTTGCCACGCACATAAACGCTGCAAATAGAAGCTGGTCCAGATTAGATTTTTGGCTGGCTACTCAGGACGTCCTTGCATGGGTGGAGCAGATAACACATCTCCCGAGAACACTATCGGATCACGGCCCTGTGCTTTTGAGGTTACGGATCCCACACTATGCCCCACCTCCCTACACCTGGCGCTTTAACGCACAGGCCCTGCGCGACCCGCTGTATGTTGACACAGTCCAAAAAGCGAGCACCGACTACTTTGAATTGAATGCCCCCACCACGGAGGACCCGTGCCTCCTGTGGGAAGCATTTAAGGCGACTATACGGGGCGTGTGCATTAGCACGTCCGCTGGCATATTAAAAGATATTCGTCACCAACTAAAAAGAAGGGAGGAGATGCTTCAAGACCTAGAACAGAGATACACAAACACTGGAGACACGGCACTGCTAAGTGACATTCAGACACTACTATTGGAATACAACACATTTGCTGATGATGAACTTAAATACATTTTCAAGAGAACGACGGCTAGGAGATATGGGGAAGGAGGCAGACCGGGCAGGGCCCTAGCAGAAAAGATCTGCTCGGGGAGGGCGCCACAGCATATAGCGACAATACACACCAAACAGGGTACTCGTGCACATGACATGCCGACCATTTTGGGAGAATTCAGAGACACCTACGGGACACTGTATGAGGCCAGAACTCAATTATCTCGGGAGGAACTATTGGAATACATGGCTGACGTTGAAATCGCCTGGCTGGCTGACGGCCACAGGGAATATTTAGCTAGGCCTCTCACGACACGAGAAATCATAGACACTATCAAACGACTCCCCAATGGCAAAGCGCCGGGCCCAGACGGCTTCGTCATAGAATTCTACAAAACATATGCAGACACGCTAGCACCCCACCTGATGAATCTATACGAGTCCGCACATGAGGCCCAAACACTGCCACCGTCCATGAGAGAGGCGCTGATCATCGCTCTGCTGAAACCGGGCAAAGACGAAGAATACTGCGACTCTTACCGCCCCCTCTCCTTGATAAACATAGACACCAAGATATTGGCTGGCATCCTAGCAGACCGACTGAAGCCACTAATGCCGATGTTAATTAGACCTGACCAGGCTGGTTTCATTCCGGACCGATCGACCACGCACAACACTCGTACTCTATTTGCACTGGCACACTATTTGGCCCCGGACATCAAAGCGGTTGCTGTCTTGTTGGATGCGGCTAAGGCATTCGACACGATTGACTGGCCGTTCCTCCACGCAGTCCTGATCCGGATGGGGTTCCCCCCGTTATTCATCGGATGGATCACAATGCTATACTCGGGCCTGTCGGCCCGCATACGGGTAAACAAGCATCTGTCGTCCCCTATACCCATCGAGCGAGGCACTAGACAAGGGTGTCCTCTATCGCCAATGCTGTTCGCCCTTATACTGGAACCCTTGGCTTGTAAGATACGACAACACCACCACTATTCTGCTATTCAGTTGCCTACGCGACCCATACACATAGCCTTATATGCCGATGACATGGTCCTGTACGTAAAAAACCCTGAGACGAATCTAAACCCACTGCTCAGGGAATACATTAAATTCGGCCAATATTCGGGCCTGCACATCAATTGGGGCAAATCCCTCATACTCCCGCTGACGGACGGAACCCGGCCCACTGCGCTGGACTACCCCCTGGAATGGCAGGAGGAACCGACGAAATATTTAGGCGTTTGGTTCCACAGAGACCCGGAGTTGGTCATTCGCACCAACTACGGAAGGACTGTCTCCACGCTAGCAGATAAGGTCCAAAGATGGATTGGACTGCCGCTCTCACTGGCTGACAGACTTGCCATTGTGAAAATGGTGCTCCTGCCCAAATTCTTATATCTCTTCAATAATATCCCAATTAAGCCACCGGCCGAGGTGTTTCGAAACATCAAATCCCTCATGCTATCCTTAATATGGGCGGGGAAGCAGGCCAGATTGGACCTGCAAACTCTGACTCTCCCATACGCTAAAGGGGGCTTCAGGGTGCCAGATATTTACCTATACTACCAGTGCGCCCAGGCGCAATTCGCGCACTATTGGTTCCATGAAATTCCTTTTTTAACGCACGTGGCAGTGGAACGCGGAGACGCTGACCCCATCCCACTGACAAGTATATTAACACACAAACGTCCCAGGTTGCACGATCATGACATCAACCCAGTAAACACCACAATAGAAGCATGGAGGACACTGAGTAGGATGGCGCACTGCACACCAATCTACGCACCAACACTCCCATTAGCACACCATCCGGCACTATCTGTCACACAGGAGCAGGTGGGGATGGACCTCCTTAAACGTGCTGGCATAGACACCCTAGGGGATTTATATAAAGATGGGATGTTTGTGCCACTGGACCAACTGACATACATTCAGAACCCGACACTGTTATTCAGTTTCAACTATTACCGATTACAGAGGGCAATGAGGGAGCATTTTGTGACTTTCCCGGTGGAACCACAGGCGCTCGCACCACTGACACTTGTGATAAACACCCCCTCAGCATCACACTTGGTGTCCCGACTATACCGCAGTGCGCAAGCTAGTAATGGGGGTAACACTACCAGAGCCAGGCAGAAATGGAACGCAGCACTGGGGGATGACCTCACGGAGGAGGAATGGGAGGCCACCTGCATTCTAACGGGGATGCTGACACCTAACGGGAATCTTAGACTGATTCACTACAAATATTTGCACCACATGTATCACACGCCTGCAAGGCTACACAGGTACGGTCTGAGAGACAACTCTAACTGCGCTAGGTGCGGACAGGGGCATGCAGATTTCATTCACTTGGCATGGCACTGCGATGCGGTGGCACAATACTGGGATCGGGTGGTGCGGACGCTTAACACTATACTGGGGGCAAAATTGCCGTGTACAGCTAAGGTATGTCTCCTGGGGTTAGTGCCACAATTGAGGGCGAGACGACGTAAACTTTGTGTGATTGCACTACTGATGGCAAAGAGGAGAATATCCTTACATTGGAACAGTAAGCGGAAACCTACAATAAAAAATTGGCTGGAGGACTTGGCCTATTGTAGAGACACTTTGGTCACGTATGAGGAAGAGTTGCCTATGGGGTCCCGCCCCAGAGACTTCTGGGAACCATTTCAACAGTACCTGGTGTCCGTGGCCACTGTCAATGACGCGTGCTGAGCGCTCAACTGCCACGAGATGTTTGCCACTCTGGGATACTATTGGCGGAGCGATGAGGGAGGGAGAATGTAGTGACACAGTGCTTTGAGTTTTGTAAGGGGTTATTTCTTAGTTGTTGGCATCATCCTCCCTAGGTTATGGAGGCTTTGGTTGAAAAATACTGAAACTGTGAGACTGATCTGGCGTATATACTATGCGGATGCATTGTCTATGGAAACCGAGACTACATCGATACCGAACAAGCGCCGCCGGACCTATGGTTGTCGGCTGATGGGCTGTGTATGACTAAATCTCTGAGTTGATCCTGCGTACTATACATAGCCGGCCTTTTCAGGTTGTAGGCGATATTGATTGTATTATCTTTCTATGACAGTGTGCAATAAATGTCTTGCCCAATAAAAAAAAAAACAAAAAAAAAAAAAAACAATATGATGTCTGACTTAGTAATGTCTGCTAAATTTACAAAACATGATTATTTGCAGGGTTCTACAAATTATGACAGCATGTACTGCTATAACCATTATGGTAACCATTTCTTGCATAAATCTGCACAACCTAGAAATGTTTTAAATTTTAATCAATGGGAACATTGTGCTACACCTCCAAAAGGGAGCTCAAGAACCGTGTATGGCAAATATTCATATTTTTCAGGTTTTAACACAAGTAATGCGGAAACATTTTATTTTAAATTGTCAAACAAGACAGGGACCAAAACCATGATAACCAACACAAAATTGATTTATTCTGACTTATTCTTTGAACAAATGAATACTTTTGGATTTAATTATTGGGACAAAAATGTTGATTTGAAAAGTGTTTGGGGTACAAAAGAATGGCAAGTACAGGGTATAGAAGCTTTGTTTAGAGCCTGCATGATCCCAGAACAAATGATATTTTTAAATGACACTGTTCAACAAACCACCTGTCTTGGCTTAGCCAAAATCAAAGATTTAAATAACCTGTCTATTCCAAAGCCAACAATGTTTAGCAATAACTCTGATACAGATGAAGAAATAGACATAAACCATATACTTAACCAAAACAGAACACCTCCTGATTGGAAACAATGGTTGATCTGGCCCACAGATACAAATAACTGTCAAGATAGATTCCTGAATAAAACACAGGGTTTCAAAATGACCAGGCCAGACCCTAGATATCCCCAAAGGCATCACCCAGGGATAATAACAACCTACAGTGTGGGCAAATTATGCCTTCAATGGCTACAAACTTCCACACTGCCTGAAATTAAGCAACACCTAACTTTACTTACTGATGGTGCTGACTTGCGTGATTTCATAATGGGACCACGCAAACAGCGTCAAAAGCGTTTCATAGCAGCCTCTGTATATGCAGCATACAATGAGGCCTGGAAGGTTACTCAAATTGAGACAGCAGAAAGAATACGGGAAATTGACCGTATTAATTTGGAAAAATCACTTTCTGTAGTGGACAATGGGTTAATGACTCTGTCCTCCAGAATTTTTTCATTGGACAGCATTGTGTCTTCAGCAATCGATATATTATCGCAAGACTTACTGTTATTACAACATGGTCAGTCACAATTGCGTTCTATTGTACAGCTTGGCTGGACGTTACAAAATCTGCGTTCAGGCTACGTGCCTTGGCGTTTAATCAACACAACGTCACTATTCCAAATCTTTAACCTTACTGATAGACAAATCGGTATGGCGCAGAAGGGTGCTGATTATACAATCTTGAGCATTGAAAAACTAGAAAGATTACCAATGACAATGTCAGAACGACCTGTCAGTGAATGGATAATCCACGGAATCATAAATATTCCAATCTCAACCTTCAGGTTTCAATACTGCCAAAAATATATACAGGCTGGCATGTACGAGAAATTGGGAAAGGGGTACCTTAAAACAACATGGAACCTGCCCTATTCACATGCATGTGTCAGTAATAAAGGACAGAAAGTGTTTCTTAGTGGCAACAATTGTGCTATGTCACTAAGCGGCACGCTTCTATGTAACGGTATTAGTTTGCACGGAGCCTGTGAAGGGAATTCATACAACCTTTCATGTCACCAGCAAGGCGCACCTGCAACTGAAATAGAACCATTCTTTCAAAGACTCTATAATGGGAGTTACATTCTTATTGTAGACCGCAGATGTTGCAGTCTTATGCCCGGGACTCCTTATCTAGTAACTACAACAGCGAAGGTCAAGTGCTGTGGACGTTCTTTGTTCCCCAGCTCCTTTCCAGACAGGGAGGCGAGGGCATGGCCCAGTTTGAAAATTACTTCTATTCGAATAGACACTTTAAGCAGAATGAAAACAGTGCTTCTTCAGACGCCTACAAGGCTCACGTCATCAAAAGAAACGTATGATCTACAAGTCGCAAGGACGACTGCAGAGATACATACATTATTATCAACCAATTCCCCCGTACATTTCGCGGAAATCCTGAGCGAAATCTTAAATATTTCTGATACCACTGGGGTCTCAAAGGTATTTAAGACAGTATTTTCGATGGCATTAACACCATTCAAAGCCATACTGGGTATTTTTCCAGATTTCGTCCATTCGATTTTTGGCGGACTTCCCCTGATCCTGGGACTAATTGCAGGAATCCTATTCCTAGTCCTTATTTTTCGTTATGGCAACCCATGTCACAGACCAAACTCTGACGACAATGGAAGAAACGATCCTAGCCATTGGATACCGGGACCGGATATCAAAAATCCTGGGACTCTCCCGGCTTAGAGACCTGAACATGACTTGGTTTCTATCATTTCGACCAATGTGGCAAAGGTGTGTTTTACCTGTACTAAGGTGTCTGCTATGCGGAGAAGAATGCGTGTTAGACACCTGTCTGACGCTACAATCGGATGCGCCGGTGGATGCAGATACACTGTTGGTTCCTACCAAGGTTCACGCACTGTGCTGCCCTCAAAGGCTGCCAATTCTGATGACGGCATTCCTGGAATCTTCACCACTGCGATTGAAGAGTAGTGAAGTTCAAGATGAAAGCAGCATCGAACAGGTACGACCTTCTGTCAGCAATGCAAATCAGAATGTCAACGGAGACAATCATGCGCATGAATGCATGGTTACCCCTATTTCCGACTTAGAGGAACTTTCCCAAGAAGCTGTTGACAGTTTTTTCGAAAGCCTGAATGATATGATGTTCTCTCCGGAACAGAAATAGAGACTTTTGAGTAAACTCGCACACGGCGTTCCCTGAATTCGGCCTTCAACTTTAACAATAAAGTCACATGAACAAGTACAATCCAGTTCACGGACAGCAACTTTTTTCAGCAAGCCCCTAAAATATTTTTCTATATATTTTTTCCCGGGACACTGATCTTCTGCTTAAAGTAAGAAACTATTCCTAGAGAACTAAGATTTCTATTTTTTTAGATACTTTATAGACTTTATATAGACTTTAGCTGCCCGCTGGTATGTTCACAATATATTTTATGTGATGAAATGGTTTCGACTTTTTTTCTGTATAGCCATATTAAGAGCCATTTCATGTGTATTTCTCATATACCAACAAGCAATAATGCATAAAATGCGTGTTTACTTTTGCATTTAATTCATAGCTTAAGTGCATACAATATATATGACTGCAATTTTTCAGTATATTTGAAAATTTCGAAATGCATTTATGTATTTTGGGGTGGTAAGGTATACACTATACTCTATAGTATGTTGTACTATGTTATACTATGCATAGATTAGTAGATATGACCATAGTTAGCGTGGAGTGGGTGTCGTGTATTTCTATAGGTTCTGAATCAGTCCCCCTATTCCTGACCCTATTCTGGTTAAACTAACTATCAAGTTAACTAACAGTCAGCCCATGAGGCAAGAAAACCCCCATGATGCAGATACCGTTATCTGACGCAGTCACACTACGGCACAGGAACGTGTTATCTGATTAGGTCATAACGCTTGAGATCTAATTAGACAAGCGATATTCCTCCAGCCCCTGATAAGGCATACGACGTTCTCATAACAAATCAAACCTATGACAACCTGGATAATCCGTGCGGCCATTGTTTTGATTTCACAGAGAACTTTAGTAAAGAATGTGCTAACGAGCAAGTCGTATGACATCTTTATTGACGTACCTATGTCCATCCTTACGTCAATCCCGGCACCTTTAAGGTATAAATATTGCCGACCTTGCCCTATGCAAACACACGCGTGGTGACAAGACGGAGCAGCCATACTTGCCGAAGCCGAGAGCAGAAGCAGACCCCGCAGGCAGCCTGGAATATCGAGAGCAGAGAAAGAGATACCATTCCTCATTTCATCCTAACTTCCAGGTACAGAACTGAATAACCCCTCCTAGAGAATTCTTTAGTTATTCACTTGGCAAAAACAAACTTAACTTAAACTGTAACTTTCTATTCCCGCCCACGCATTAGACTTAGGTCAGGTACACGGGGTAGGCGTATTTAGAAACACCAGTTGAGTGCGTTTAGTCAAATGTATATGTGTATGTAAATATATTTTAATCATTTTAAACATCATATGGCTCAGAAACCATATCAATGTTTTTACAGTATTATTTTATACTATTGCTTCTAATGTATGCACTTTACTTAACTATAAGTATTGCAATAATATCGATCCATTTCTCTTGTACGAGAAAAGAGACTGATCAATAAATAACATCTTTTATTGAACACGCCCGTCTCTTCCTTTTCTCTACATTCTGATGAGACTAAGAATGCACGTACTGACTGAGTAAAATAATTGCCTTGTGCTCACACGACTCTTGAGATTGACTCTTGATTAGGGGAGAGCAAAGTTGTCATGTTCTATGGTTGTCAGAAACTAAATCCCTTCTTGTCTAATCAGGGGAGTTAATTCCTTCCTTGAACATTCGAGAAAGTTTCTAGCGAACTCTGAGCTTAGCTGGCAAACCCAAAAATTAAGTCTAGTATCGACAGTAGTAGACCTAGTTAACGTCTGGCCTAGGCCTTTACTGCTGTAGGTACTATTCCAATGCGCAGAGCCTATTGGGAAAATAGGAGCTACACTACACTTTCATTATCAAATGCTGCAAAAAGTGTTAATTTGGGTAGAAATCTATTCTTACCCCTAACAATGGTGGTACGTTTTAAATTCTGATTTTGTGCTTCGCCAGAGCAAGCATTCTTAAACTATACTGCCTACCAGTATGGATGACATGTGACTCATATACCTAGTAGTCCTCTGTCTTATGTAACATTCCATAAAGACTGATTTACACACGTATGGTTGTCTTTGTGTAATGTGTGTGTGATGTAAAGTGCCCTGACCCCCTACACTGGTATGAGTGGCGCTATAAAACAAATTAAATGTATCAGAGAGAAAATGGCTATGGAGACTTGAGGGGCACTGTCAAAGGTTGGAGATGAGGGAATCCGTAGGGGCGCTAGCAAACATTGTCCAATGGGGGCCACCAGTGCTAAAGTCTGCCCTGCCAGCTTGTCCTACAGTCCACCCTCACCCACATGCTGAGAGTGGCAGCTGTAGGTCTGCAGCCTTTACTGGACTGGCCAAAGGGAACCACCAAAGCCAGAAATGAGTGAATCAGAAGCATACATCCCAAGTAAAACCCAAATGCATGCTTCACATCCAAAGAAGAGAGGGACTTCACACCCAGAGATACAACACTCATAACCAAGGATGGAAGACAATGTCCTGGTACAAACAAAATTCTGAAACCACCGTAGGAAGAAATGTAGGAGGAGGGGCACAACACTAGACCCTCAGTAAGGAACAAGGGATATGAATTTTCACCAAGCAGAGTACCCACTCACTGTTAAGATTACAATTTAGGAAGCACTTTGATGACAATTTTTTTCTTCAATTTATTGAACTGCAATAGTATTATTTGTACACAAGTAGTAGTGTCAACAGAGTCCTACCCTGGACATAAGTAACAAACCTGCTGCATGACTGCAAACATGGGTTACGCTACGTGTAAAGTTAATTTGTTGGTTCCTAAAGGTATAAATGCACATCAATTAAATTATGTTATGCATTTTTTTTAAAACAGAGGAAAGAATTGTCTTGCAGCTTAAAAATGAACTAACCTATTTGTCATCATGAACTATAAATTCAAGAGTCTTATTCCATAATGCATCAGTCCAATTGTTGTCCTCCATCACCATGATATATAGATTCAAATGATTCTGAATATAAAGCCTCAGCCAAATGTGTTCTTCATGTGGCCAGTGATCACTATCAGATGTGCACTAGTCAACAGTGAGTCACTAATAACCCTTCTACTGTTCTTAATCCACCATGTCAAAGTGATAACTGCTAAAAATAGGATAGGGTCGCCTCCCACAGAGATTCGAAAAGTGACTGAAGGGCACTGTGGACAAAGGGAAGGATAAAGGCATGGACAAGGAAAGAGAAAAATTCCTCAAAATACAAGAGACCGAGCAATGCCCAAACCACCTCAATGATCCTGAACAGCACAAATGGAGGTCAACCACAACCATAGGCAGCCATGGCCCGTGCACGTAAGAGCGAGAGCGGTGGGGTGGTGGAGCCGGGTGGGAGGGGGTTTCAACATGCAACACCTCGTGGTCGTCTGTCGAAATCACCCCCCCCCCCCCGGCCCCACCGCCTCACTGCTCTTATCTGCATGTACCCCGGCTGCCCTTATGGAAGGAACCTGCGATGAAAAAGAAGTTCATCCTCAAACAAATTGTTCTTTCTGACTCACAGGACAGATTCAATAGGGACATAGGAGAAAACCAGAGGCCTAACAGGTATAGGGGTTATGGGCACATATGGATATCCAATGCCACCTGAAAAGACAAACCCATGCGAGCAAGGCCCAACTTTTCAATTTCGAAACAATTAGGTGCATGCAGCCCAGAAAACAAAGCGGCAGAGGTCTCCAGTGGAATGGTGATGGGTAGAAAAGGCAAACCCACCAGCTGGACTGAGACGGAAGGAAGAGGTGAGGATACTGCAGCTTCCTAATGTAAATGGAAACCTCCAGTAGAACAAAAGCACCCTTTTCCTGGTTTTAGAATGACACTCTGGATTAGTGAATATGGAGAGAATGTAAACAGGTGTCCAGAGGTCCAGGGGGCAAACAGAACTTTAATTCCCAACTCCATGCATTGGGATTTGTTGAGTAGAAGTAAGGAGCAGGGAGAAGGGCATCCACCAGGAGGCAAGAGATGCAGAGTAGGAGGCCCAAACACCCTGCAGACCTTTTTAGAAGATCTCAGTAGAGAGAGAGACCTGCTTGAGGGAAACTCCTGACTTTTAGCATCCAACTGAACATTGACTACCCTGACTTAGGCATTGAGGGTTTGAGATTTTTTAAGGCAGTGCACCCTGGACTTCTAATTGTACCCACACTCAGTTGGTCCAGCGGAAGGCCTTATCAAATGCAGCAGGTCATTAGGGTTGGTCTAGAAGACCTTAACTTTCTTCCAAAGGTCAGCATGAACCACCTTACTAACCATCGACTTGAAGTCTATAAAGGAAGCATATAAAGCCCTTTGTAAATTGGACTTAATTGTCAAAAGCTATAAAGTGAAGAAGTTGTGGGTCACTCATTCTCAGCCCGAATTCTCTTTGCTCCAGAGGGAATCCATTACCAATGTATCCCAGAACAATAATACTTTTCGGTAATTGTCTATTCTACTAGGCTGTGTCGAGCGAGAAAATCACATGAACCTTTCAGGAGACAATGCAACAATAATGGACCACCAACCTTCTGTTTAAAAAAAATCTGTAAAACCCTTCATACAATAATCACCACACCTTCTCAGAAGGCTAAAGGATTAATTATCAGGCCATATTGTGAGTTTCATGGATAAGTATTTTATATACAACATCTTATAGATCATTTAATAAACAATATCTTTGAAGTTCTCATTCATTTGTGGTTGAGTTGATCTTCCATTTATCCAAACCAGAACCATGAAAATTTAGTTTCCTACCAGTACATTATATTTTGTCAAAAATCAATATTCCCATCAGGGACTGACGGCTGGCCAAAGTACAGCAACAGCTCAAGGCCCAATTCGCTAAATGTTACTTCCTCAGTGTTGCCCAACAGTACTCTTAAAGTAGGCATAAAGATAAATCCCCTGGTGATGGAGTTAACAAAATAAGTTTCCTCTATGAGAGTCTCGCTCATAGAGGCCAGAGGATGGACCTTTTGTTATTCTGTCTGTAAATAACTTTGATCCAAGCTAACGTTCTCCTATCTGGTTCTTGGCATCAACTACAGGTTAATTGTGATAGGTTCCTTCCCATTTATAGGTATATTCTCGCATACATATAACTTCTTTATGCTAGATCAGCAATTATTAATCTTGCGCCATGGACTCCAAGGGTCCGCAATTCTCAGGCAGTCCGCAGTCTAGAGTGCCTAGCTAACCCAAGCTTTCTGGAGAAGCTTGGGCCTAAGGCCAGCAATGATACTGAATCAAAATGAGGTAATCGATGTTAGTTAGAAAGCTCATGTTTACATTTCTCATGTATGACTTACTTTACTCCACTATGGGGCACATACATCAATGGTTTTTGCGATCGCAAACGGTGCGATTTGAAAAAATCGTCCGTTTGCAATCGCAAATTCTCCTTTGTAAATGCATGAAAGTGTTTCCTATGTGCAATTTAAGAATTTGCAATTATTTGCTTAATTCCTAAATTGCGATTGCATTTAAGGAATCCCCAATTTGCGATTCGTTAAATGGAATGCTAGAAGCACTTTCAAATAGCCATTTCGCTATTTGGGACCCCAAATTACAGACAAATCAAATTTGTCTGCAATTTGCAAAAACTTTGAAAAAGCACTAAAATGCAATTTTTAAAGTTTTAGGTTACATACACACATGCCCTTGGGGCATGTGTATGTGCAACATGGGTGCACATCACAATTTCAGGGGTGCAACAGGGTGTTATTTTGACACCCTTACACCCTTGACATTGCATGAGAAATTTGCAAAAAGCTATCGGTACTCACAAATTGGGCATGCAATCTCCCATTCATTCCTATGGGCCTGTAGGCCATAAGAATGAATGGGAAGGCATTCCTTAATTGTGAATCGCAATTTGCGACTCGCAATTAAGGAATATTTAGGAATTGCTATTTTTATAGCGATTCCTACATGCATAGGCTTTTGCGATTCCTTAATTGCGATTCCTTAATAATCAGGAATCCCAAAAGCTGTGCCAGTATGAGTCTTTCTTTTTTTCCAGTGCATTGTTTTCCTCCAGTTTTTGTTTTACACTGTATATTAATCTTGCAGAGCGCGTACTGTGGCCTTGGTCCCATGGGTGTCTCTGTGAGCTCAGGCTGTTGGTTGGTGTTTATAACAGGACATTACTGAGAGGTTTGCAGTGAAGGCAGAAGTCCAAGCAGTACATATCAATGATGTCCTTGTAAGCGAACATACTGATCCTCCGGGTCTGGTATTTTCTTTTGAGTTGGATGTATTGTACTACTGGAATGCGGCAAGGGCATTTGGTTGTAATATTCGTCAAATTATTATTTATTTTTATGCAGTTTGTCTTAATGGTAATAGAGCCAAGCAAAGAAGGGGATGATTTCAGTGGACGTTGTTCTTCTTTTTGGCATTCATGTTGAGGAAAAAATATCTTCCGGCTTTGAATATCCAATGGGAATCAGTGTTACATATTCTGTATGTTCTGAGAAGCAGCTACTGCACCAGATTTAGAAGCCATTAAATTAATTTCTGGGGGAACTGGTAGAGTTTAACATGCTAAACAACCCAAAGTAACATTTGAGTTTGCCTGGCTTGCTCCAAAGAAGTATGCATTAATGATTCAAGTACACCTCGTAGGAGCGGTAGAGCACTATCAGAGCTTCCGGATAGGAGAACATCACACTCTCCGCCTTGTTCCACTTATGGATTAATATTCTGAACACTGCTCAAAAGTTTCTGTTGGCTCCAAGGATAAATCACATTGGTCTTCAGTAGTGCTAGACCGCCAATGTAGTTCACAATTCTCACTGAGCGCAACATTGTGGGCAGGGCCGGCTCTAGGTTCATGGCGGCCCTGGGCAGGGAGCATAGGTAGGGGGCCCCGGAAGAGGAGGCCCCGGAAGAGGCGCGGAGGCCAGTGTAGAGGGGGGGGCGGGGTGTTTGGAAGTGGAACAGAGCAGGAGGCCGCCAAATCCCTGCCAGGGGCAGCCACGCAAATATGTACCATCCTCAGAGGATTATTATATTAAGAATATATATTGGCGTGGTGGCCCCTGGGGTTTGGTGGCCCTGTGCAGGTGCACAGCTTGCACATGCCTAAGGCCGGCCCTGTTGTGGGGAAACAGACATTCTAGGAGAAGAGTAAGCCAGGGCATCACCTTTTCAGGACGAGGTGTAGACTGCACAAGATGAGCTGAACATTTCTGGTTTATTTACTTGCTCCTTGAACTTCTTGGCGCCTGGGATTTGGTCGATTGCATGAAATTCATGGCTATAAGTGATCATTGACGTTGAGATGGGACCTTCAAGAGCAAATCTTGAGACTGGACGGTCAATATGAGCTTTGAGGTGGTATTCTCGTCTTTTAGGATGGCAAGCCACCAAACTGGTGATCTGAATTTGCCTGAACAAATCATAGTGTAAAGCAGAGGCAAAGAATATTGATTGGGTGAAAAATGATTAAGCAATTTAAGCAATTCATACATGGAATTGTATTCTCTTCTTGGCTGTTGCTTCGCTATGGAACCCATGGCTGGGTCTAAACTCCCAAACTCTGATCTAAAATATTTTAGTTGGGGTACAGGGGGTTTAGGAAGAGAAAATAAACGTAACTCATTATGGAGAGTAGGGTATGTTCCCTCAAAGTGGCATCATATTTCCCAAAGTGGCATCAGTGTTTCTTAGCACCCGACTTGCACGTCTAAAGACATAGCTTAGTTTCAAAATAAAATTGTTATTCAGTCAGCCGAACAATTTCCCTTCTACTTGAGTTAGCTGCTATTCCAACTATAAGTACATTTTATCACTGGTGGTGTAGTAGCCAGATTATTTGTCAGGTAGACTCCTCCATTGGATTACATTGAAAATGTATAAAACCGCACTTAGAGTCAGTCATCAGAAATGGTAATACGCAAATAATTGGGATGTAGGGATATAAAGTCTGGCTCCTATTCCTCCGAAACCAGTCCCCACTGGTACATTTTGGAACATACATATACTAAATGGGAGGTCCATGATATATTTTTTTTTAACCCTGTTAAAGGTATTAACAGTTATTCATTCATATCAGTCCATTTTAACAGATCCATCGTAGTCCAAACTTTTTCATACAAAGTTCTTTATTGAAAAAGTTCATTGCTTATATAGTGTATCCATTTTAAAGATGCCGTATTTGAATTCCAACAGCCGACACGAGTTTTGAGTATACTCTCACTTAAGAAGTTTACTTATCTGTATGTCATCCTTGAAAAAAATGTTTTATTTCAGTTGTTGTCGCTTCAGTCCAATATTCCAATATGTGCCTCTGCTGATCTTGGAAGTTATTTGGAGTTATATATCCCAATACAGCTGGTTGCCCCGAACACGGTATCAGCAATCTGAACTGAATAGGAGCATGTCTTCCCGATGAATTGTCGGTTCAAAACTTTTGAACAACAATTGAAACAAATATTTTTTTAAGTATGACATACAGATAAGAAATATTTTTTTAATGCTTGACAAAGAGGCTTTTTTCGAAACACGTTTTAGCTGCTGGAATACAAATAAGATTCAGAAAAGGGGGTGGTGATGAACAGAGTGTCTGAATTAAGCAGACCACTCTTACCCAGTCCAAAGATCAGGGCTTGATCCATCACCGTTATTTAGCTCACTGCCCCATCCCAGCTCAGAACCTGGCTATATGCAAATTAGTCTGTCCCTGGCCCAGTGCATCATGGGAACAGGGCAGACCAAACTACCAAGCCAATTCTTCACCAGAAAGGAGACAAGCTTCCGGGGACCGGTTTCTGGCATTTCAGCCGTCGTCGGCCCGGCTTGCTTGAATCCTGATGGAGCAGTGAGCAAGGGACTCATGTCTGAGTATACCCTGCCACACCTATAGTGGCCAAAAACGATTCAGAAAAGGGGGTGGTGATGAACAGAGTGTCTGAATTAAGCAGACCACTCTTACCCAGTCCAAAGATCAGGGCTTGATCCATCACCGTTATTTAGCTCACTGCCCCATCCTAGCTCAGAACCTGGCTATATGCAAATTAGTCTGTCCCTGGCCCAGTGCATCATGGGAACAGGGCAGACCAAACTACCAAGCCAATTCTTCACCAGAAAGGAGACAAGCTTCCGGGGACCGGTTTCTGGCATTTCAGCCATCGTCGGCCCGGCTTGCTTGAATCCTGATGGAGCAGTGAGCAAGGGACTCATGTCTGAGTATACCCTGCCACACCTATAGTGGCCAAAAACGATTCAGAAAAGGGGGTGGTGATGAACAGAGTGTCTGAATTAAGCAGACCACTCTTACCCAGTCCAAATATCAGGGCTTGATCCATCACCGTTATTTAGCTCACTGCCCCATCCCAGCTCAGAACCTGGCTATATGCAAATTAGTCTGTCCCTGGCCAAATACGGTGTTGGATCTAGCCCTGATCTCTTGACTGGGTGAGAGTATTCTGCTTCATTCAGAAACTCTGTCCATCACCACCCCTTGTTGTTAAATATTTTGTCCACCCTAAGCGTGGAAGGGCATACTCAGATGTGAGTTCCTTGCTCATTGCACCATCAGGATTCAAGCAAGCCGGGCCGACGACGGCTGAAATGCCAGAAACCGGTCCCCGGAAGCTTGTTTCCTTCCCAGTGTAAGAATTGGCTTGGTAGTTTGGTTTGCCCTGTTCCCATCATGCACTGGGACATGAACAGACTAATTTGCATATAGCCAGGTTCTGAACTGGGATGGTGCAGTGAGCTAAAAAACGGTGTTGGATCTAGCCCTGATCTCTTGACTGGGTGAGAGTATTCTGCTTCATTCAGAAACTCTGTCCATCACCACCCCTTGTTGTTAAATATTTTGTCCACCCTAAGCGTGGAAGGGTATACTCAGATGTGAGTCCCTTGATCATTGCACCATCAGGATTCAAGCAAGCCGGGCCGACGACGGCTGAAATGCCAGAAACCGGTCCCCGGAAGCTTGTTTCCTTCCCAGTGTAAGAATTGGCTTGGTAGTTTGGTTTGCCCTGTTCCCATCATGCACTGGGACATGAACAGACTAATTTGCATATAGCCAGGTTCTGAACTGGGATGGTGCAGTGAGCTAAAATACGGTGTTGGATCTAGCCCTGATCTCTTGACTGGGTGAGAGTATTCTGCTTCATTCAGAAACTCTGTCCATCACCACCCCTTGTTGTTAAATATTTTGTCCACCCTAAGCGTGGAAGGGTATACTCAGATGTGAGTCCCTTGATCATTGCACCATCAGGATTCAAGCAAGCCGGGCCGACGACGGCTGAAATGCCAGAAACCGGTCCCCGGAAGCTTGTTTCCTTCCCAGTGTAAGAATTGGCTTGGTAGTTTGGTTTGCCCTGTTCCCATCATGCACTGGGACATGAACAGACTAATTTGCATATAGCCAGGTTCTGAACTGGGATGGTGCAGTGAGCTAAAATACGGTGTTGGATCTAGCCCTGATCTCTTGACTGGGTGAGAGTATTCTGCTTCATTCAGAAACTCTGTCCATCACCACCCCTTGTTGTTAAATATTTTGTCCACCCTAAGCGTGGAAGGGTATACTCAGATGTGAGCCCCTTGCTCATTGCACCATCAGGATTCAAGCAAGCCGGGCCGACGACGGCTGAAATGCCAGAAACCGGTCCCCGGAAGCTTGTTTCCTTCCCAGTGTAAGAATTGGCTTGGTAGTTTGGTTTGCCCTGTTCCCATCATGCACTGGGACATGAACAGACTAATTTGCATATAGCCAGGTTCTGAACTGGGATGGTGCAGTGAGCTAAAATACGGTGTTGGATCTAGCCCTGATCTCTTGACTGGGTGAGAGTATTCTGCTTCATTCAGAAACTCTGTCCATCACCACCCCTTGTTGTTAAATATTTTGTCCACCCTAAGCGTGGAAGGGCATACTCAGATGTGAGTTCCTTGCTCATTGCACCATCAGGATTCAAGCAAGCCGGGCCGACGACGGCTGAAATGCCAGAAACCGGTCCCCGGAAGCTTGTTTCCTTCCCAGTGTAAGAATTGGCTTGGTAGTTTGGTTTGCCCTGTTCCCATCATGCACTGGGACATGAACAGACTAATTTGCATATAGCCAGGTTCTGAACTGGGATGGTGCAGTGAGCTAAAAAACGGTGTTGGATCTAGCCCTGATCTCTTGACTGGGTGAGAGTATTCTGCTTCATTCAGAAACTCTGTCCATCACCACCCCTTGTTGTTAAATATTTTGTCCACCCTAAGCGTGGAAGGGTATACTCAGATGTGAGTCCCTTGATCATTGCACCATCAGGATTCAAGCAAGCCGGGCCGACGACGGCTGAAATGCCAGAAACCGGTCCCCGGAAGCTTGTTTCCTTCCCAGTGTAAGAATTGGCTTGGTAGTTTGGTTTGCCCTGTTCCCATCATGCACTGGGACATGAACAGACTAATTTGCATATAGCCAGGTTCTGAAATGGGATGGTGCAGTGAGCTAAAATACGGTGTTGGATCTAGCCCTGATCTCTTGACTGGGTGAGAGTATTCTGCTTCATTCAGAAACTCTGTCCATCACCACCCCTTGTTGTTAAATATTTTGTCCACCCTAAGCGTGGAAGGGTATACTCAGATGTGAGCCCCTTGCTCATTGCACCATCAGGATTCAAGCAAGCCGGGCCGACGACGGCTGAAATGCCAGAAACCGGTCCCCGGAAGCTTGTTTCCTTCCCAGTGTAAGAATTGGCTTGGTAGTTTGGTTTGCCCTGTTCCCATCATGCACTGGGACATGAACAGACTAATTTGCATATAGCCAGGTTCTGAACTGGGATGGTGCAGTGAGCTAAAAAACGGTGTTGGATCTAGCCCTGATCTCATGACTGGGTGAGAGTATTCTGCTTCATTCAGAAACTCTGTCCATCACCACCCCTTGTTGTTAAATATTTTGTCCACCCTAAGCGTGGAAGGGTACACTCAGATGTGAGTCCCTTGCTCATTGCACCATCAGGATTCAAGCAAGCCGGGCCGACGACGGCTGAAATGCCAGAAACCGGTCCCCGGAAGCTTGTTTCCTTCCCAGTGTAAGAATTGGCTTGGTAGTTTGGTTTGCCCTGTTCCCATCATGCACTGGGACATGAACAGACTAATTTGCATATAGCCAGGTTCTGAACTGGGATGGTGCAGTGAGCTAAAAAATGGTGTTGGATCTAGCCCTGATCTCTTGACTGGGTGAGAGTATTCTGCTTCATTCAGAAACTCTGTCCATCACCACCCCTTGTTGTGGAATACAAATAAGGCATATTAAAAATAATGTATTATATAAACCATGAAACTGCTTAATAAAGATGTTGTACGGAGAAAATTGAACTACGGTGGATCTGTAATTAAGGCCTAATATGAATGAATAACTGTTTATTGACTTTAATAGTGGTAAAAAAGAAATTATGGACCTTCCATTGATTATGCATCTGAAATATAAGTTTCAAATATTATCTCTTTTAAACATTGAAAGGATATCTGTCAAGTCTTGGATGAGCTTGGGATCCGGAACCATGTGAGACTGGAGGCCTATGTAATGACTTAGCCTTATTTCACTGTCACTTAAATTTAGAACATCCATAAAAGGGACACTGAGAAAAATCGTATATTTTCCCCTAAGGTATTTTTACAACCCGCTTCATGCATTTATATTGAACATCAGACCTCTATATAGTCAGCACACCTTAGATTATGTGACGTTTGTGATTTACAAAATATTTTATTGAATATTCACCAGATGTTTCTCGTCAATAGCTCAGATCTGGCTATGGATTTGCCACTGGCTTGATTTTGCTCTGCCCTCATGATGTATTCTCTGGTCTACCCATTACTTTGATTGTTATCAGGGTCAAGTCAAAGAAAATTGGTTCTTTTTTATTTTGTAATTGTTATATAGATGAATAGTGTTATTTGTGATCTGCAGGTTACCCGTCAAATGTGTGGTAAGGCTGTATCTGTATTTCCTCCTCACAAAGGCAGATAATTGAACCAGGCAATGGGAAGAACTTTTATTTATAGGACATAGAAACGGGAGAAATGTGTATGAAGCATAATGTAAAAATAAATTACTATCACTATGGTAAACCTGAAGAATGGGGTCATTTAGATCCTGGTGGGAGGCCTGTAGGTCAGAAGAGGCTTCTCTGGAGGAGGATCCCCCACCATATTTAGAGATCCTCACCAGGCAGGGAGGGGACCTTGTGCCTTCAGTGGGCACACTGGTGCAGCTGCACCATTAAGGGTAATTAACTTTGCTTGGGATCATGTAGTTTGCCAACACAGGGACACAATTCAGCAGTGCTGCATGTTGTCTGCTTTCAGTTCGGAATAGCAATGGACAGGGGGTGAGGAGGCTTTCTATTTTAGACCTCAGCTGGGCCCAAAACAAAGGCCGAATGTAAAGGCTTCATTAGAAGTTGGACCGGCAATTGATGCAATATATATTACATTGCTACATAATTTATAGGATGCAATCATTATTCTCTAGTTCCAGAGCTTGCTTACCGCCACAAAATCTGCATTTTATGGTAAATACTGATCAGTGGCAGCTGCCGGCAGTTTAAAGTTGTAGGGCAGCACAGATGGGGGGGAATAAAAATAAAACTAAATGACTTACCGGTCACTCCCGCTCCTGCTGATGCAACCTGCTGCCTCATTGCTCCTCTCGCGATGGGGAACAAAGAATAGACTCCCCACCCAATTCAGATACTGCTCTCATGCTATAACTAGCAGAAGCACCGGGATTGGCCTGAGGGGGCTTGTATGACGCCTGCTCAGGCACAGGGAGTCTGAGCCGTTTCTCCACCCAGCTGTAGAATACAGCTGAGCTGGAGAAACCTAAGTGCGCATGTCTGTGAGGGCACCCTAAAACAGCCGGCCAAACCGACCTGAACACAGCGTCCCCCCACCACTCCTCGCTGCCATGGCCCGGCCCCGCCTCAGACTCATTCGCTTTAAAGCCAGAGTACAGTGCTAAATAAAATGATAATAATGTATTATTATCAATTTCTTTATCTGCTGTCTCTGAGCAGTGGGGCGACGCTCCTCCGTCATTACGGAGGAGATGCCCCTGGGCATTTTTCTCACTCTAAATACCGGCAAGTTTGACTGGAAGGCCTGATAAGCAGCTTCATGAGACTAAGTCAAGAAAACAACAAGGGGTTTGTTTAGTGCTTAATTTGCAAACAAATAAGTGCTGGGGCTCTCGTTGGTACACCTTAGCAGTTTGCACCACACAATATCACTGACTGCTGCCATGGACAGTGCCAACACAACTACTATCTCACTCTTACAAGAGTGACAATTCACACTATTCCATGCCCCCAAAGTTATAAGAATGGCTTGGGAGGCAGGTATTAGTCATTGTAAATATAAATTCAACTAATAAACATCTGTTGTGGTAATACCTAAATTAGCCAGACAGTGCCACCATTTGGCAGACGCAAAAACAACAGTTGATGGACAGAATGATGAACAATGTCATACATTCACCCCAGTACAGAGATCTGGGCCTAAATCCATCGTTTTTTTGCTCACCATGCCATTCCAGTTTGAACCCAGCCATATGCAAATCAGTCTTGACCCTGTGCCCCATGGGAATAGTCCAGCCCGAACTGCCAAGCCAGGTGGGACGGGTATGCTCAAACATGAGTCCGGTGCTCTCCATGCCACTGGAATCAAGCTATCCTGGCTGATGACGGCTGATAGCCAGAAACCGGTCCTAGGATGCTTGATTTCGGGCCAGGGAAGACATGGCTTGGCAGTTCGGGCTGGACTGTTCCCATGAGGCACAGGGTCAAGGCTGATTTGCATATGGCCATGTCTGAACTGGGGTGGTGTGGAGTGCAAAAAAACGATGGATTTAGGCCCAGATCTCTGTACTGGGGTGAATGTATGACATTGTTCTGCATTCTGTCCATCAACTGTTGTTTTTGCATTTGTCACCCCGAGTGCGATGGATATGCTCAGACGTGAGTCCCATGCTATCCACACCACTGGAGTCAAGCTATCCTGGCTGAAGACGGCTGATAGCCAGAAACCGGTCCTAGGATGCTTGATTCCGGTCCAGTAAAGACATGGCTTGGCAGTTCGGGCTGGACTGTGCCCATGAGGCACAGGGTCAAGGCTGATTTGCATATGGCCATGTCTGAACTGGGGTGGTGTGGAGTGCAAAAAAACGATGGATTTAGGTCCAGATCTCTGTACTGGGGTGAATGTATGACATTGTTCTGCATGCTGTCCATCAACTGTTGTTTTTGCGAATGTAAAGGGCCATCAGCCCTCCTTTTGTTTGAGTATAATCCTGGCTGGGAACCTTCCTAGAGCCTAACACCTATACACCAATGCAATGGAGGGGTAACAAAGGTGCACCGCTTGTTATCACTTCACAAGTACTTCAGAGACACTTCAATTTTAGGTATGCTTTTGAATTTGTTCAATCCCTCTAAACAAGACTTATGCATGCACTGTAAGAATGTCAGATGTATCGGTCTGTACAAGTATTTATATGAATAACAATTTAAACAGCACTTACTTTTTAAAAAGATTACATTATTTTATGGCGCTTCTCATCCCAATCTAGGGTATCAGAGTGCTTTTTATCACACACACATTATACATTGACAATAAATCATCAAAGTGTGTACCTCAATGCACAGGATATTACATAAGACAATGAGAGTTTCAAGGTGTACGAGTCACACATCGTCTTTACTAGTAGGGAGTATATGTTAAGAGTACATGGCCGGGAGAAACATCATCTCAGAATGTAAAACGAAACACAGTGTTTAGGGATGTCTGAACTAATATGACTTTATTACTATCCAAAGAAACCATGTTTAGCAGCCTTATTATAAAACATATTAAGAAAAAACAATAGGGATTTAAACCCATCCCATGACGTTTGCATGCAGGCCCTTGACGCTGGTTCATAGCGCACTGTGCTATATTAGAGGGATTGCAATTTATGCAAGTAATAAAATGATTCCTGTGTCAAAAGCAGTAACCCACTTACCTATCTACATAGCATAAAAATCCTTCATTTGTATGTTACAGATGGTCTACGCAGGAGGCACATAAACCCTCTATGCTATTTTAGATGTCAAAACTGTGACTAGACAGATTCAGATCTCTCCAGCAAGTGTATTAACTACTAGAATTATGCTTCTAATATTACTAATCCCTGAGATTTACCATGCACTCAAAGATCTCAGCTACAGGTGCCGCAACCCCATAAGATAATTTAAATTGCAGCCGTTGTAATCAACTATGCCAGAACGGGAAACATCCTTTACAACGAAACTTTTACAACGCAGTGCTTTTACAACGCAGGTTTTACAACGAAAACCATTACAACGCATTGCGCTGGGGGGCGCTCTAGGATAGGGAATAGATTTAATTTACTATCCAACACCTTCCCTAGTGTCCACGGGGACTGGAGTTGGAATAGTAAATTAAACTATTCACTACCCAGCACCCCAAAGCGCTATGCGCTGTACAGGTTTGCGTTGTAATACTTGCGTTGTAACAGCATGCGTGGTAAAAGCATGCGTTGTAACGTCATACATCCTGCAAGAACAGATTTACTGTCACATTTGTCCTTGTTGTTGATTTCTTTGTGGCAGACTTTTAAAAAATGAAATGTATAATCTGAACTTCAGACTGCTTTTCATGGCTCCGCCCTGCTTGACTCCACCATCTTTTTGTCGCTACACCTTGATCCCCAATTTATGCGTTCCAGAACAAAGATTTTTCAATTCCAACACTGAAAACGACAGTCACCCCACCCTAAAATAAGCAGGTCGACAGCCACTTTGACCTCATGTCCCTATTGTGGATAGGCTGCCAGGTCAAAGCTTGGAAGGTCTGAGCCTGTGGAGGCTCCGCCCGAGGGCGTAGCTTCAGGGGGGGTGTTTGGGGTGTTACACCCCCCACTAATAAATATATTTTCAGATGTATAGTTGGGTACAGGTGCTCTCAGTCAGGTATGGTGAGGTGTCTGCCGGATTTCACCTGGGATTTTTGCATACACACACTGACAAACACACACACGCACACATTCTCACTCATCTCTGTTTTGAAAGCTCTAAAAAATGTTTATTTTACAAAATATGGGGCCTCATTTATGAGAAATGACGCATCGCTGCGTGAAAGCAGCGATGCGTCACTTCTCTGTGCACACTCCTTGCATCATGATTGATACGTTATATTTATAATATGACGCATCATGTCGCAAGGAGTTACAGATACGTCAGTATTTCTGACGTATCTGTAGGCGCAAAAGTGACGCATTGCTGTAGTGTGTCACAAAAGTGACGCAACTCCAGCAATGTGTACTTTCACATGGGCAAGTCCCATGTTGTTAGTGCCAGCGTCAGTCTTACGCCTGCCATGAAGCAGGCGTAAGATTTTGACGCTTTAGTGGCCAAGAAATGGCGCAGTGAAATCTTATAGATTTCACTGCGTCACTTCCATGACCCTTTCTTGCGTCAAAACGCCCCCCTTGCATACATTATACCTGGCGCAGGTATAATGTGGCGCAGGGGTTTACAAAGTGACGCATCTACCTAGATACGTCACTTTGTAAATATGGCGCAACAAGGCGCAATTTTTACGCCACTGGTGCGTCACAAAAAGTGACGCACCGGCGGCGTAAAAGTGACGCACGGCCTCATAAATGAGGCCCATGGTGTTTATCTCATGTGGTACTGCTATTAATCCATACTCTTCCCCCTTTCCAATGCCTCATGCGCCCTGCTTGTCATATAATATATTTTAACCTTATATGCCAGCGTGATGGTCGGAAAATCTGATGCCCCCTCCCCCCCCCAAAAAAAAATTGACTAACTAATCTAGGCGCCTGGCAGTGGTGCTCCTGGCCTAGGTCATACAGCACTATTTGAAATACATTTAAAAAATAAACATTCCCAAATGCTTCAACATTAATTTCTCGCTATCACATTACAGACCACGTCTCTCGCTAGATTGGTGCTTGGCAGTGCCGAACTTCCCAGAATTTGAGGCTCATTTATTTTATTTTGAAATATATTTTTATATCGCTCATGCCTAGGTGGGCGGAACGCTGCAATCCCATGGCTATAACTATTTGACAGAAATAACAAGCTACCCTTGAAAACTGAAATATTACCTCACAAGTATGGCATTCACACGATAGCTTATCAGCGGTGGGAAAAAGTCAAAATACCAGGCGCCTGTGAGCAAAAATGGGAGAAGCACTAACTTTATAAATAAATAAATAAATTGTTTCTTACGAAATTAAAATGTACATATTTAAATCTTTCCTGAAGGTGGAAATCTTTCCACTGCAGATAGATGTAGGAATGCTTAGGGCCTGATTACAAGTATATGTCCTATTTATCACACCTGATAAATAACAATACCACGCTGTATGTTATTTATCGGGTGCAATACGTAGCCCCTATTATGAGTTTCAAGGAATATGCCTCCTTAATCTGCATGCCTTCACTCTGCATGCAATTACAACGCGGTTGTTACAACGACTGCGTTGTAGGAACGCATACCATTACCCCGTAGGTTGTAACAACAAATTGCGGAGGGGGGGCTGGATGTTGGAATAGTATAATTTACTGTTCAAACTCCAGTCTGTATGGACAGTAGGGAAGGTGTTAGATTTTAAATCCAACACCTTCTCCCCTCTCCGCAAGTCGTTGTTACGACTTGCGGGATAACGGTATGCGTTGGTACAACGCCATCGCTGGTAACAACAGCGTTGTAATTGCATGCGGGGTGACGGATTGGTTATAAGGGGTGTTTACAGTTTCAAGGGAATAACATGTGGATTTTGGTGTTTAATGCACCAAAATATGCATATGCTAAATACCATGGGGCAGATTTATGTTAACTGACGCATCCCCAGGGATGCGTCAGTTAACATGCGCCACGGTGCGCCACTGCTACGCCACCCATGGTGCGCCGCATTTATGATGCGGCGCACAATGGTGCAAGGAAGTGAGGATGCGTGACGCATCTCTCGACGTACGGGCGGCGCATTGCAGGAGTCATGTCGCAAGTGCGACATGACTCCTGCAATGCACGGTAGCCACCTATTCTATGCATTGTGCGTCACCCTTACGCCTGCTTCAAGCAGGCGTAAGGAAGTGACGTAGAAAGTGACTGAGTGAAATCTCATAGATATCACTCAGCCACTTTTAGGAGGCGTTCCTGCGCAGGGGGGGGGCGTTCCTGCGCAGGAACGCCCCCCCCCTGCGCAGGAACGCCTCCTTATGGCGCAGGGCTTTCCAACGTGACGCATCTCTTAGATGCGTCACGTTGTAAATAGGGCGCATTGTTTGCGCCGCCGTTGCGTCACATTTAGTGACGCAATTGCGGCGCAAGGAGGCGCAAGGCCTTCATAAATCTGCCCCCATATGCTTTTCCTCATTTAAATTTCAGCCGGTTTGACATGCCGAAATGTAACAAAGGTTGAGTATTTAAATATCCAATAATTATCAGATGCATTAAATAACACTCAACTCATAATTCTGACCCCTGTGCAAACCAGGGTTTATGCAGGGGTCAGAGAATAAGGACCCACTTGTAATCAGCCTCTTAGTGTATGACACAACTGAGGTGACAAGCCTTTTATTTATTGCACTGGAACATTTATAGAGCCCTTACCGTGTAACATGTGTGGGTGGAAGGATTTTATCATTGTTTTGATCCTTTGTAGGAAGTGCTTCCACATTGTGCGTGATGACTACGAGGTGCGGGTACCGTATTATGGAACGCAGCACTTAGCAGTGGGATGGATGAAGAAGTGTGGGAGACAGGCGCTCAGTTTTCATTAGGTTGATCGCTTTGAGCAGCTTTTTAGGTCTGTTTATGGTACTTCTTATGTTCATAGTTTACTTAGCTGGTTACTGTAATGAATTGTCAATTCTGAGATATTTTGTTTAAAGTTTATGGACCTGAGCATGCACAGATGAAAGGGAGAAATGGCAGAGAGATCTGCTGGGATTGACTTTGTTAATATCACCCACATCTGACTGTCATTTGTGATATGTCAAGATGAGGTCATAGTATGTGGCTTGTTGGGACCAGCAGTGGTGCACTAAATGAAAATCCTCCATTGGCCGGAAGCATCTGGCAAATCTCTTCAGTTATTCCATGCCTGGTCAGTTGGTGATGGGTGGGTTAATACTGTGGACTGGTAAACTACAAGGCCAGGGACAGGACCCATAGCAATTTTGACTTATGTGTTAACCACTAAAAATATATAAGGCATCCAAGCAGAGCTGTACAGTTATCAATAAGAAAGCCCGACATCATGTTGTGTAGAGACAATATCAAGGCCGTATATAGAGCCTTGACTTTTCATTGTCGCTATACAACAGTAGCATTTTCTTATTGATATCTGTACAACTCGGCCTTATTCAGTATTTATCAACCAGGCTCATCGCATAGGGGTTGTTCATATATGTATTTATGTGTGAGTGCAGATATATTGTTATATATATGTGTCATGTAGGCATTATATATACATATATATATATATATATATATACTTGGCCATCCGATCCCGGCTGATTGCTGCATGCTGTGATTTGCGGTTCACCATACAATCCAGGAACTGCAAAAGGTGAAATTGTTTCACCGGAGGGGGCGGAGCGAATTGCAGCTATTTCAGTTGTTGCAGGTTCAACAACTTTGTGGCAAATGACTCTCCTCCTGGACTATACTGGGCGCTGAAGAGGCTACATAGCCGAAATGCATACGCCCGTTGTTGCCTATTTTTGCAATAAAGAGCCTTCGAGTTGTTCCCCTACCGTGGCCTCTGCCTTTTCTTCAGAAGGGGGTGTTTGGACATATATATATATATATATATCACTGCAGTCCTGTATTTCTTCCGGTCTCGTCCACCAGGCGAGGTCTGTGCATGTGCAGGGCACAGGACCCCGCGTAATATTTCAAAGTACTCGTGCAGCCACACACGTCAGTGTATACAAATAGACATAATTGCGCGCATTGGAATAAGTGCCTGATTGTGTCGGTGCCACTGCCCATTGCGATGCTACACGTCGTGACCCAATCTCACCCAGCTTGGCTTTGTTGTTATTGCTACCATTTTGTTGTTGTGCCGTCCCAGCCCGTCTCTCCACCCCGCTCCCGCCTCCCAGCTGCTCCTCCCTCGCCCCTCCCCCTCCATTATCCACATATGACAGTTGACTTTGCGCGCAGCGTTCACGCGCAGCGGTCGCGCCCTATGTGCGCCAAAGGTGCGCCAAAGGTAAGCCCGTCTTCGCCCGTCCGCGCCTGGACCGCGCCCATTGCCAGACCCCCTGCCCCCCGCAATACCCATTCCACCCGCATAACATACGATGCCGCAACCCTCTCAGCCCTTAACCCCGGCCGCACCCCACAATGCTACCAAGCTGCCCCAGGACACATCCATGGACCCTTCACCTGCCACTCCTGCAAGTTCGACTGCATCCAGACCCACACCAAATCCACAAACTCCAAACAGAGCTCCGACACTAACCGCCTAAAGTGCATCCTGCTCAACACCCGCTCAGTCCACAGACACTCCATTGAACTCTGGAACCTACTCGACACTATATCGCCGGACGTCGCCTTCCTTACAGAAACATGGATGAACGCCTCATCAGCGCCCGACATCGCCATAGCCATCCCGGACGCCTACAAGATCATCCAAAAAGATCGCACCAACCAAACAGGAGGAGGCATCGCCATCGTCCATAAAAACACCATCCGCATCACGACCAGTTCCGACGTTAACCTCGCTACCGCCGAACACCTTCATTTCCAGATCCACACCGACCCCAAAACCACACTCAGAGGCACCCTCATCTACAGACCACCAGGACCCCGCACACAATTCAGCGAAGACATCACTGACTTCATCAGCCCACACGCCCTCCCCTCCGATAACTACATTCTACTGGGAGACCTCAACTTCCACCTGGAAAAGAAAAACGACAGCAACACCACCACCCTTCTGGACAACCTCACCAATCTCGGACTCAAACAACTTGTCGACACCCCCACCCACTTTGCCGGTCACACGCTCGACCCTATCTTCACCTCCAGCAAGCACATCTCCTTCGATCACACCACAACTCTCCATTGGACGGACCACAGATGCGTTCACTTCAACTACAAAAAGACCACGACCCGCAACCCCCCGCAACCTATTCCTCGAAGAAATTGGAACAAAATCACCACCGACCAACTCCTCACATCGCTTCACCAAAACCCCCCTGCCAAATCATCGGACCCAAATCACGCAGCCTCCAACCTCACACAATGGATCACCCACAGCGCCAACGAACTAGCACCCTTGAAAAACCATCTAATCAAGCAAGGTAGCAAAAAAGCCCCCTGGTTCAACGATGACCTTAAGAAATCCAAGAAGTTCTGTCGTACTCTTGAGAAAACCTGGAGAAAAAACCCTACCACTGACAACCTAGCCACCTTCAAGAACGCCACCCGCAAACACCACCAACTGATCAGATCCACCAAGAAATCAGCATTCAACGATCGACTTGACAACAATGCCCAAAACAGCAAGGAACTATTCAACATCGTCAAAGAATTTACCAACCCCACCGCCGGCTCCAACGACATCACCCCCTCCCAAGACCTCTGCGACTCTCTATCCTCATTCTTCCACAACAAAATTGCCGAAATACATAACAGCTTTGAAAACCAGTCCGAAGAACAGTCCACTCCACCCACCTCCGAACCAAAACCGCACTCTAACAACCTTTACGCCTGGAACCCAATCACCACCGAAGACACCATCAGCCTGATGAACTCCATCCACTCAGGATCGCCAACCGACCCATGTCCCCACCACATTTTCAACAAAGCAGACTCCATCATCGCACCCCATCTCCGTGATGTCATCAACTGTTCCTTCAACTCCGCTACCTTCCCGGAAAACTGGAAACATGCCGAACTCAGCGCCCTTCTGAAGAAACCCACAGCAGACCCCACCGAACTTAAGAACTACTGCCCCATCTCGCTCCTCCCATTCCCTGCCAAAGTCATTGAGAAAGCCGTCAATAGTCAGCTCGCCGCCTTCCTTGAATCCAACAAATCCCTCGACCCATCTCAGTCCGGCTTCCGAGCCAAACACAGCACCGAAACCGCCCTTATCGCAGCAACAGACGACATTCGAACACTACTGGACAACGGAGAAACAGTTGCCCTCATCCTACTTGACCTCTCCGCAGCCTTCGACACAGTCTGTCATAACACCCTCATACAACGCCTCAGCAACGTCGGAATACAAGGAAAAGCATTGGACTGGATCATCTCGTTCCTCGCCGGAAGAACACAGAGAGTCCGCCTTCCCCCTTTTAGATCAGAGGCCACCGAAGTCATCTGCGGCGTACCACAAGGATCTTCACTCAGTCCCACCCTCTTCAACGTATACATGAGTCCCCTCACATCCATCGCGCGCCAACACAACCTCAACATCATCTCCTACGCAGACGACACCCAGCTGATCCTCTCCCTCACCAAAGACCCAAACACCGCCAAAACCAACTTACACGAAGGAATGAAAGAAGTAGCCGAGTGGATGAAGAACAGCCGTTTAAAACTAAACTCGGACAAAACGGAAGTCCTCATCCTAGGGTCATCCCCCTCTGCCTGGGACAACTCATGGTGGCCACCGGCCCTGGGAACCGCACCCATACCTACGGATCACGCACGTAACCTGGGCTTCATCCTGGACTCCTCCCTCTCGATGACCAGACAAGCCAACGCCGTCTCATCATCATGCTTCAACATCCTACGCATGCTCAAAAAAATCTTCAGTTGGATCCCCACCGAAACAAGAAAGACGGTCACTCACGCATTGGTCACCAGCCGACTGGATTACGGAAACACCCTTTACGCCGGAACCACAGCCAAACTACAGAAAAAACTCCAACGCATCCAAAATGCTTCAGCCAGACTCATACTGGACATCCCTCGGCAAGCTCACATTTCCGGCCACCTGAAAGACCTCCATTGGCTCCCTGTCAACAAGAGAATAACGTTCCGTCTCCTCACCCACGCACACAAAGCCCTCTACGACCTAGGACCCGAATGCCTCAACACGCGACTATCCTTCCACACCCCCTCCCGCCAACTACGATCGTCCAATCAAGCCCTCGCCGCAATTCCGCGCATACACAGATCCACCATGGGAGGAAGATCCTTCTCCTACTTAGCGGCCAAAACCTGGAACTCTCTCCCCACCCACCTCCGCCTTACACAGAACCACCTCTCCTTCAGAAAGCAACTAAAAACTTGGATATTCGATAAGTAAAGCACCCCCCTCCCTCAAGCGCTTCGAGACCCTCTGGGTGAGTAGTGCGCTATACAAATTTTGGAACTTGAACTTGAACTTATAATAGAAAGACTGACGGGACTCGTGTTGTTCTAAAGAAACCCCCACAGGAAAAAATGACTTAAGTCAATGCAGTACAATGTATGCTGGCAGGATGAAATAAAATACAAATAAACATACAGGTGTATATTCTCAATGTCATAATGACATGCACACTCTGCCTGTACTGTTTTCAATACAAAATAAAATTATATTAAAGAATAGCATAACGCTGTTTTTGCTAAAGAAAGGAAAACGGGAAGCTCTGACGTCCTTAAAAGAATTCAAGTTGTTTTTAGTGAAACCATCTGACAAGGGTGGCAATGTTGTACTGTGGGACATGAACGAATATAGGGCAGAGTATATATACCCTGTGGAGAACTCTTATTTATTTATTTTATTTATTTAAGCTTTTACCGCGCACAGCTACCCACAGTGGGTTTCCCGGCGCCAGGGACAGACTGTAGAAGAAAGGACTAAGCAACACCTGTCTTGAGGCCGCGACCAACAATTAACTGCGCTTAAACAGAAGGGTCTTCAAAGCCTTACGGAAATGGAGTAGGTTGGTCTCTGACTTTAGTGCTAGTGGGAGGGAGTTCCAGTACTTCGGGCCTAAAACAGAAAAGGAGCGACCTCCCATTCTTGCCAACTTAAATCTTGGCACTGTGAAATTGCCAGTGTCCGATGACCTTAGTGAGCGCGAGGGTATGTAAGGTGTTACCAACCCTTGGATATAAGTTGGAGCGCTACCCTGCATGGCCATGAACATATAACAGAGTGCCTTGAATTTGACACGTTCGGGAACGCTCAGCCAATGAAGGTCATGCAACGCGCCAGCAGCTGAAGTGCGTCTAGGGACGTTCTTCAACAGGCGCGCAGCCGCATTTTGTACGACCTGAAGCACATGTATGGTGGCTTTATCTGCGCCCAGGTAGAGAATATTACCATAGTCCAGGCGTGATGTTACAAGTGCCTGGACTACGGTTCTGCGAGAGGAAAGGGGGAGCATCCAAAGAATCTTATGAAGCCACCGCAGCGTTGAGAAGCAGATGGCTGCAACCTTAGTAGCCTGTTGCTTCACGGTTAGCCTGTCGTCAATGATGACGCCCAGGTTACGAACTGCAGTGGATGGCGTAGGCGCATTGCCTAGTTCAGTGGGCCAATGATGGGGGCCCCAAAGATGTTTGTTCCGACCCAGAATGACCACCTCGGTCTTCTCCCCATTCAGCTTGAGACAATTTCTCCGCATCCAGTCGGCCACAAGAATGAGGCCAGACTTGAGTGCGGAGGTGTTATTCTCGTCTCTCCCTGATAGGGAGAAGACAATCTGGGTGTCATCTGCATAGGAGAACAGGGTTAGCCCAGCCTGTTCGACTATGGATGCCAAGGGTTTAACATAAATATTAAATAATAAAGGGCTAAGGATTGAACCTTGGGGAACGCCTCGGGTAGATGGACAAATGGTAGAAGCTGCTTTCGGGAAGAACACTTGAAAAGTTCGGTCGCTAAGGAACGACACTACCCAGGCCAGAGCCTGGCCTGCCACACCTAGGGATTTCAGAGAGTCAATAAGGATGGAGTGCGACACGGTGTCGAAGGCTGCGCTCAAATCCAGCTGGATGAGCGCCATGGTGTTACCCTGGTCGACACCGTGCCTAAGACTCTCTGTTACCCCCAGGAGGGCTGTCTCAGTTGAGTGTCGTGGCCGAAAACTCTTAAAAGCAAAAAGGAATTGCAGTACCAACAATTCCTTTAAAAATGAGGGAAGTAAGATGGTGGGGAGATTCAGGCAGAGAGGGTACCCCGAGAGAGTCATCAGGTCAGCTAATGATAAAGTTGACAGTGCTAACAGGGATAGTCTTCTCAGCCCCAAAGAGAAGGAATGTAACAGCAAGGAGGTCAGAAATATAACTACATTCAACCACGAGTCCACTGCTGTTAACAAGATTGTTATTAAACACTGGTACCTGGTTAGATCAGACCTTGTTAGAGACAAATTGGTCAGCCCCTCCCAACACATCACCCATCGTAAAAGTGGCTCCCTTAGAGACATACTGGTGCACAGCTATCTGAGACAGCAATGTAACCCAGCATGGTCCTGGCTTACAGAACTACCAGGTTTCTATAGATGTGGGGAATGCAAAGCTTGTGGCCATAGTCCCACTTTGAAGACATATCCCTTACCCACAGGGAGGAAGGTAAAGATAAAAACATTTCTGAATTGTAACAGTGACCATGTTGTGTATGTGTTGGTGTGCACATGTGACCTTTGATATGTAGGCAGTACAATTTTCCCAGTTAATAAAAGGATCTTGGAGCACCTGCGTGCTATCAGAAACCATACCACCAGTTACCCAGTGGCAAGGCATTGTAACCAGATACACAGACCCAATTGCATTGACATCTCATTTTTTGGTGTTCACAGGATCCCAGTGAACTTCAGAGGAGGTGACAGAGAACGGGCTCTAAAGAAATTGGAGTCAGAGTACATAATTTGCCTCAACAGGAAATTTCCCGGTGATCTCAACCAAGATGAAAAACTACATGCCCATTATGGCTAGATCCACCTCTTTTGGGTTGATTTCATCTTTGTGCCAAGATTGTCCTTTAGTTAAAAGTATGAAGACAGGCAACATACCTTTCTGCTAAGCACTTGCATGATTATGTAATTAACTAGACAAGCTGTCTCCCCACTAAGAACATTCAGACAACTCAGTATTCACCAGTAATTAAACCTTTTGTTTCACACACCACATCTCACTTTCACGTTTTATAGAGTAAGTTTAATGTATTTGCTTAGTATGAAAATATGGGACCTCTTGAAGGAAATTACCTCCCTGATGTTTGGATGTATGTGATGCTTTAATTTATGTTGGTCACTAGACCACCGAATTTGCTTTAAACATCTGATGAATTGACAGTTGCATGACTTCAATAGATTACAAAAAGAGCCTTATGCTGTTCTTTAATGTAATTTACTTTTATTTTGTATTGAAAACATTAGATGCAGAGTGTGCACACGATTATGACATTGGGATTATACACCTGTAGGTTTGTTTGTATTTCATATCATCCTGCCCGCATCCATTTTAAAGCATTGACTTAATAAGTCTTTTTCCCCCCGTGGGGGTTTCTTCAATACAACACTCGTCCCGTCAGTCTTTCTATTATGTTTATTTGTATTCACTGACGTGGGTGTATTGTCTTTATTGGAAATAGGGCACTGTATTGTTTGAGAAAGACCGCTTCGGTCGAAATGCGTCAGCCGCAATAAATTCACTTAAACCACCTCTCTGGAGTGCAGACCTTATTTGTGCTGCTGCAGGAGTACTTTGACATATACATGTGGAGACATTGATTTTCTTTCCTGTTTGATTCCGGAGACGGGGTCAAGGAGAATTAAAAATCAGTGAATGCCATTGGCAAGATGAGTACCGAAAAGGAGAAGGGATATATTGAATGCACATGGGCATTACACGTCTGTATAAGTTAATGTTGGTTTGTGACAATTGTGAAAGCTATAGCAGATCTGAATTGAACATTTGGCCATCATGTCACAATGAGGAGCTTTGAAAGAATTTTGCCATTAATGCAATTTACATTTATATCACAAGATGACCACAGAGAAAAGACTACACATATGTGTAATGGAATCAACTAAGGGGCTAATATGGAGGATTTCCGACCGACATCCCTAGTTTGACTTCTGAATGCCGTATTACAAAGACTGCGGACAGAATTCAAACCGACTGGTCCATCAGGATGACTTCCGTCGGGCTCGAGGAGCCACTCGACCAGTCGGAAGGGCTGCATAATCTGTGAGGAAGGTGTTTCCGCCTACGGGATTATGGTGGCTCTTTCCGAGAGCAAATTCATCTTGGCCTTTCCGACATAGAGTTTATTTTGGGAAGTGTCTTTGGGGGCCCCTAGCAGGTCCCTATAGCCCCATGGCACTCTAGTTGGGGGTTTAGGGGGCACCTATTGCGATGGTGTCAGTCTGCCTCAGCTCCTCAGCAGAAGGTCCTGGACAGACCCTCAGGGCAGGTGCATAGCTCCAGTTAGTGTGGAGCACTGAGACAGCAAAGTGAAAGCTGAAGCCTGTGCATACACCATGCTGATCCCCTATGCAGACTCAGGCTTGCCACCTCTTGTCTTTCACCTCACCCTCTGCCAACTCGTCACAGGGTGGATTCATGTCAGTGAGGCTCCTGACCCCACCGCACACTTTGTCGAGACTGGAGAGGATGGAATGGGCTGATTGAAGTGTACCCGGGCACTAAAGCACCTGGCGTAACCTTTAAAGGTGATGCTGCAGTGCATTACAAATGGGGATGTACGCTAGTCTGTCAGGTTCCTAATACCAGAGGTGGAATTTCACCAGCCCTGGACAATCCGGCTAAGGGCTGGTACAGGCACCTCTATGCAGCCGCGTCGACTCTGACAGATTCAATGCGTCAGGCTTCAGCTTTTCCTTCACTTGCAGTGAAGGTCCGCAATCTTTATTACTAGACCCCTGGTAAATAATAAGCTATAATGTACTATTGGTATAATTAGAAAGGAGCAGAAAACAAGTGGGGCAGAACCCTGGCGCCCATATTGGCGAACCGCCACTAATACCTGAAATAGCAACTTTTGATCCTGGGGGCAGATTGACTTCAGAAACAAACAAACCCTCACACAAGAAACCCCAGGTTCGACAGACTTGAAGGCACATCAGAAATCAAACTATCCACACCTTCAAAATAAAATAAATATGAACAAGTGCTACCATGCCAAAATCATCCAATAAGTAACAGGTCCCTATCACAAACAACTAGAGAACAGTCACTAAAACCTAGAGGTAGTATAATACAAAAGTCTCATTCCACACCCACCCAAAACAGAATGCCCTCTAACAAAAGCATATCTAATCCATAATTTATCCAGTCGGTTAGCCATCAGAGATAATATACCTATTTGCACACTGCCTAAACCAAGTGTTATTAGATGCAATATGAGATGTATATGACTATAAAATGTCTATATCAAATGTTAGGAGAATGGATGCAGCGTCAAAATTAGAATCAAGATGAGTCAATTATGAGTAGGGCTCCCGGTTTTATGGTATTTGTTTTTTACATTTCCCGCTGTATTTATCCATATTTATTCTTTGGCCATCTTATTGGTATTTATCCATATTTATTTTGTGTTTTGAGAATAATAATGGATCTGCAAAATAGTATATTTCCACGTTTATTTAACTCTTGGTCGTGCACCCATACATGATGCCTGTCACATTTTAGCAAATTAAGCAGCTACATATAACAAAACACTACACTCACAGGTACATATTAGTGTTAAACAACAAATATATGTTAACATATGCTGATAGTTAAGGAAATTACATCCTGTTGTTTAACTCTCCATTGCTGTCTGTCTGCTCAGCTGCTGCCTGGCATTCATGAAAGACAGCATGGAGAGTCTCTCACAAGATACACCTTTTTCAGTATTTTTCCGCTTTTAAACATAAATACAGACAGGAAACACATTGTTTACTGTCTGTATTTATCTGAAAGAAATCAGTAAAAACAGAAAACTGGGAGCCGTATACTATGAGCTACGCACAATTTGTTGTTCCAATATACCACGCCATCTGCAAAGGGCTTGCAACCAGGGGAGAGGATCAGGGCCGGATTGGGAACCACAAAGTGCTCGGCCAGCCCCCCCCTCCCCACTCGGGGGGTTGGAGGTGCCGCCGAGCTCTTTGCCGGGGCCTGTTTTTGGCCTATTTTGGTACAGGGCCGATTTTGCAGCTATAACAAACGGCCCTGTAACAAAAACGGCCTCCAGGGGCCCTAAACCGGCCCCCACCCGTGCGGCCCACTGGGGTATTGCCCAGTGCCCACTATGGCCAGTCCGGCCCTGGAGAGGATGTGGTACGGCGGCTACATTTCCGACTTTGGTGCTGTAAACCAGGGTTTGAGCCTCGGGGTTGCGTCCACATCCTGTGATTCTGGGCAAATCATTTAAGCTCCCTGTGCCTTAATGTGTAATGTAACCGGTGCTCATGTAAAGTGCTCCAATACCTTCGGGTCAAGTTTGTGCTATATAAGTCTGCATTAAAAAAAATCTGTATTGAAATTGAAAGTCTGGGAGCCTTATATTATGAGCTACGCACAATTTGTTGTTCGAATATACCACGCCATCTGAAAAGGGCTTGCAACCAGGGGAGAGTATGTGGTCCGGTGGCTAGATTGCCGTCTTTGGTGCTGGAAATCAGGGTTCGAGCCTCGGGGGGGGGGAGGGGGTCGAGGGGAGAGGATGTGGTCCGGTGGCTAGATTGCCGACTTTGGTGCTGGAAACCAGGGTTCGAGCCTCGGGGTCGCGTCCACATCCTGTCATTCTGGGCAAATTACGTAATCTCCCCGTGCCTGATGTAAAGTGCTCCAATACCTTCGGGTCGAGTTCACGCTAAATAAATCTGCATTAAAAAAATAATCTGTATTGAAAGTCGACGCCTTTGGTCAGTTCTCAGTTAGGGCAAATTAACGCCGTTGGACGTTAAGGGAGCTTGGCTAGGGGTACCTAAAGAGATGTACATTTTGCATCAAAGAGCAGGAACAAGTGTCACACCAATTGTTGGGTTCTGCAGGCCTGGAGTAAATGAGAAGACAAGTGCTGAGTTGTTTACAAACCCTTGCTAACTATGGTGTGTCAAATAATTACATTTTTTCTGGAAATGTGTAATGGTGATGACAGGATAATGTGACACTCTCTCCATTTCTTAGATGCTGCTGGGTGCACTTTAAAGGAATTTAAGGTTGTCTGGTTGCTTTTACGTTCCTAAGCCTGCAAAACAAATGAACTCAATATAAATGGAATTGTTTACATGCTTACTGCACTTCCTATTATTAATTTGATGCATTGTAACCTCTCCTCTGTAAATATCCCTTAGGCTCTTTCAAATATGCGGTGCCCACTGACCTATCAGAAGAAGATTCTGCGCTATAGGAATAAACAATTAATCAGTTGATAAATAAATGATAAAAAGTAGCAGAGAGAAGAAGGACCTTGGGGAATATAAACTGGAATAAGAGTAATTCATAAAGCAAATGGGTAACCAGGTCAGGGAGACAGAGGCTAGAAGATGGCGTTTTTGAATGGAAGCCTGTTTCGTTGTCAAGGTAACAGAGGTAGCCAGAACATCAGAAAGAGATGTAGAGCAAGTGAGGACAAGATGAGAGATGAAGGAAGGGATGGGCTTGAGATGGAGATGGCCATAGAAACCACCCTGTCAGGAGAACGCAAGGTGATGGTGGACTGCTTCTGTGAATGTATGGGGTGCTCACGGGTATGGGAGAAAGCCAGTGTGTGTGGGTGAGTAAAGGGCTGAGAATTGCCCTGGGTGAAAAATGCAGGAGGTGAGGCGAGTAGTGGGTAGGGCGCTGCATAAGTGAGAGGTCTCCACATAAATCTGTGTAACCAACAGAATGGTTAAAAAAATCTGTCAGGTCTCAGACGTGTAAGCTTAATTTCATAGGAGGACTCGCCTTTTAGGAAAAGAGAACATTTCTTAGCTGTCCGGGAGTCTTAAAGGTCAGTAGGGCTGGTTCAGAGTCCGCCACATTTGTTATGCATTTGATGAAGCCCATTTCAACATCGAGATGGCTAGTACTTAATTTGTAAAATTATAAGTGCCAGGGCCCTGACCCGGAGGCCACTGCAGCTTGCACCACCCGTTGCCCCGTCATCACTGTCAATGACGGTACCTGGTGGAAGTGGTGGCAGCCAATCAGATCTCAGCAATGACAGTACCAAAACAACTACTAACTATCTCTCTCCGCTGCAAGTGCGACAGTTCAGATTATTCCAGATCCCCAAATCTAAAGGAATGGCTGGGGAGGCAGGTATTAGTGATTTTGAATGCATATTGTATTCATAAACAACCGTTGTTCGTCTTATCTCTAAATTAGAGGAGCAGCGCCACCATGTGGCAGAGTGTCATAAGTGTGGTGATGACAAGTACTGGTGCCGAGCACCAGAAACCAATTAAGCGCCGGTGCCGAGCATTGGAAAACACTGGCTCAAATTAAGCACTGATTAGGTAGCACAAAATAATCAATATTCAAAGAAAACAAAAGATTTCAAAATGTGCCTGCTTTTTTGCTGAAATGTATTTAAAAAAACGGTGTGTTTGTATTTTATAACAAGTGAAAAACATGTCCTTCATCTCTCTTACTTCCCGTCCCTCGTTCACCTACCTCATCTATTTGTATCACTGGATTTTATTCTAAAACAAGGCTATATGCTCGTAGTAGAAGTATGGTATGTAAATAACTCCTACGGGGAACACAAAGGAAGCAAATGCACTTTGAAAAATGAGGCTGTCGCCACTGAAGTGGGGTCAAAGGAGTACCCTACTACTTTGATGTAAATAACACCCCCATTTTCAATTTTTACTGTTTTACACATAAATACTGATAGAAAACTGACAGTTGTATGTGTAAAATACGGTCAATATTTATGTGAAAAAATAAATACAGACACTTGCGCGTGTACAGAAAATACAGAGAACAGGTCATTCTTTCAGTTATCCACCATCCTGTCCATCTTGACTGGTAGGCTAATAGCTGTGCAGATTAGCAGGGGAGAGGTGTTAAATAAAGGGATCAAATTGCCTTAAAGAGCTTCAGAAGTGCACACATTTGGCCTGCATTGTTATTTTTTTTCATTTGAGTGCATTGTTGTTTTATATATTGTCCCTTGCAGTGCATCCGAGTTTAAGTGTATATTTATCTGGTATTAAAAGTGAAAATGTAATTATTGCCAATTCATTTTCTCACATAACAAAAAAAATATGGACAAATACTGATATGATGAGAAAAAATAAATATGAATCAGAACAGGTAGAAATGTTTAAAAAAAATGCCATAAGGCCGGGAGTACTACATTTCCTGATCAAAGAGTCCTGCAAACACAACTCTGCATTGCTGAAAAGCACTGGACAGCTCTGGCCCTCGTGAGAATAAATTAAGCATTCTGATTCTATTTTTGTTTTCTACTGCCAGGTTGCCCAAGAGAGGCTTTCAAGCTTGTGTGAACAGACTGAGAACAGTTAACCCCTTACTTGCTATACTGATATATATATTGATACATATGGTCCGTGCTCCATCATTTTGCGTCAACGGCGTGGCTAGTGGCAGTGGAGTGCTTTTGATATATATATATATATATATTCACTGAAAAAAACAAAGGTACAGGGACGTTATATTTAGGAAATAGAATTTTGAAGAAGCCTTAGAAATTCACTTAAAATGAAGGTTACAGGCAGGTGGTTAGGTTCAGATTTTACACACACAAAACCATAGAAATTCAGCAGTTATGATTAGAGTTATCTCAAGTAACTGGAACTCGTGCCCTAAGGTATCTATAACACACTATCCGTTTGCACAGTTTTCTCATCAATAATTTTAAAGCAAATGTTGCAATGATGTCATAGAAGATGTCATGAGTGATATATATGTGTGGTAATTAGCAGTGCATGACGAGGGCGTGAGTTATAGTTACCTGAGGGTACAAGTTATAGTTACTTGGGATAACCTTGTGGCCATGACCCCGCATGTAGCCAACCCACGTCACGCAAGGCCTTCAACTGGGGCTTGGCTACAAGGCCAGGCCCTGTGGTCAAAGCCCCAAATGCAGCCAACCCAGGGGGAACATGCTGACCCCCTACCAGGGGTGATTTCAGCTCTGGGTCCCCCTTTGGGCAGGGAAACCACTATGTCCTAGGGGAGGCCGCCCCAGGACATAGCAGGAGCTAGCCCTGGGAATGGGTTCCCCAGGGCCATTAAAGGATCCCTCTCCCATTCTACCGCTGGGCCCTGGGGTTCCTGGGGCTGAAATCATCCTGGGAAGGGCGCCCTGCTTGTTCCGTTCCCCTTTTTAAGTTTGTCCGGGCCCAGGGAGACAGGGTTCCCTGAGGCTGAAATTAGCCCGGGAGGGGGTGCTGCGTGTCCCCCACCCAGTTTTAATAAGTCTGGGCCCCAATGGATGGGGTCCCCAGGGCCGAACATGGCTGGGGGAGGAGAGCCATGTGGCCCTCCTCCCCTACTGTTAATATTGGGCAGGCCCCCGGGAATGGGGTCCCCTGGGCCTAAATTGGTCTGGTTGGGGAGGCCTCGTTTGCAAATGATTCTACTCAGGACTTGGCCCAACTGGGGGGCAAAACAAAAATCACAGGAAACCATGCTTGGTTATTTTTCAATTTTGCTGCAGTTCCTCCATGAATTCACAGCAAAATGTAAAAAAATAAAAACGTTTTAGGCCCCCATTGACAGGGCCGGACTGGGAACCAAAACCGGCCCTGGCAAAGTGCTCGGCCGGCCCCCCCGCCCCCCGGGCGGGAGGGGGCGAGCGCTTTGCCAGGGCCGCTTTTCAGCCGATTTTGTTACAGGGCCGATTTTGCAGCTATGCTGCAAAAACAGCTCTGCAACAAAAACGGCACCCAGGGCCCAAAAACCGGCCCCCACCCTTGCGGCCGACCGGGGGATTGCCCGGTGCCCACAACGGCCAGTCCGGGCCTGCCCATTGATGTCCCTGTGAGGCCCCGCCAGCAGGCCTAGGGTGTTCAGGTGCTTCCTCCCTTGCCCCCTTGTATTTTTTTAAATGTTTTTCTTGTGTACTCGGGATGAGTCCTGAGTCTGAAGATGGCTGCCAACACTTCCTGGTTAAAGTGGTGGCAGCCAATCAGATCTCAGCATGAGATCTGTCGGATCAGCTGACCCTCCCTGTCCCTAAATAGATTCATAAAGCTTTTTCTTTTTAATAACTGCAAAACTACTGAACAGATTTACACCAGATTACAAAAAGAGACCTTTCTGGACCAAGATCTAGCTTTAAGCCAATTTTGGTGTTATTCTGCTAAGTGGTTCGGAGTGTAGTAGTGTCTAAAAACCCTATGGAAAACTACATGGGGGAAAAGCGTTTTGGGACCTCCTCCTTTTTTCTCAGCCCCGCTTGATGAATCACCCCAAAAACTTCCAGACAGCCGCTGAAGTGAGTGCCAAACTAGTTTTGAAAATTTCATAAAGATTCGTCAAATGGCGCCAAAGTTATTACCAAAACAAAAAATGCTTTTCCTATAAAAACAAAAATAGACTGAAAGATTACAGCCTTACATAAATAGCTCCCTACTATAATTCAAGACCTGTTCCTATTTGTTTCCAAACTCCCTACCCTCTGATTGTGGACATTAGTTAATTTATCGCCCAGCCTCCAGTCCTTGCAAATTCAGAGGCAATGGCTTGAAAGGGGGTTTAGGTTGATATGGAAACTTTTGTAGGTAGACCTTTGTATACAGTCTTGATGTTGTCAGTCTATATTTTTAATCAGATACATTTGTAGTCTACCTTTTTTCAGGCCGTGTTTTTAAATACTGTCTTGAAGGCATCATCAGAGTGTTGGGAATTAACGGTAGGACAAATCTGCTTCCTCGCTGAACTAATTCACACATTTGGTAGTCAAGGTAGATGTGTTGGTGACTCCAGGGAGGAACTCATCACAATCCCTGGCACCTCTGTCCTATGTGTAACTATGCTTCGGTCTTACTTAGTCATTTTGATAAGGTTAGCTTCTTGCATTCCCAAGGATATTTATGGGTCTATAGTTATTGGTTAATCTAAGACCTTTATAGTAGCACATAGGATCTATGTCCACATTGGTCGCAATTTAGAAGCTTCCACAGGTTAGGACTGGCCTCTAGGGCAATCAGGCGTTGTCCCATGGGCTGGTCTCATAGATCAGTGTGTGGGCCGGTTTTTCAGCAGTTTATGGGCCTGTTTTATGGCCAGGTGGACTCGTTTTTCTGTTGATTTCACTGATATTACCACAAGCAGTCCCTGCAACAAACACAAATGCATGCAGTCTCCCATACTTTTCAAAATATCCATACAGCATGTCTCTACAAGTTCAAAAATGGCTTGATTTGCAAATGTAGGCCACTTTTTCAGCAATCTGGTTCAATAATGGGGCCATTTTTTATTTTGGGGGCGGAGCCTACTTTTTATCCCAGTCTAACCCTACACTATAACCATAGATCAAACGGTTTCATATCTAACCATACTACAGCCAGTAAGCATGGATTACTTTAGAAAACAACATGACAGTTTTCACCCCAATCAAGCATAAGCATCTCTCCTATAGACTTGTTAACTATTTTGTAAACTTTTATAAATGTAAACTTTGTGGGTGTGATTCTTTGGCCCCATGTGCATTTTAATTTCAGTTCTCTTTTTTGTCGCTTAATATACCATCTACAGTGTTGGGTTGGGAACACAAATAGGGCCGGGCACTCCACAAAAAAAGTGCCCCTCATTTTCTGTTTGTTAGCTTCCATGGACTATTCCTTGGTTAGTGTCAGGGGCTATTTTTCAGGAGAACTTTGTGGGAATAGCCTATTTGTTTGCCTTTAGGGCAAGTAACACCAGAAGGAACTGAGGGGCATATTTATGAGGGCTTTATCTCTGCTTTTTTGGCTTAAAAAGCCAAAAAAGCGGAGATTAAACTATCACCCTATTAACAAGAGGGTGCTAACATGCATAATTACTCCTGAGGCGGAAGCCGGGAGATAGCGAAATTGGTATTTTAAAAAAAACTGTGATAATTTGATAGCACTTTATTCACCTACCTCCCCCTCCTGTGCACTTGCTTTTTAAACTTTTAAGGTTCTGGCAGTCCCGCGCAGCTGATTGTATAGCTGCAGCGCGGCCACAATATCATCGCGGCCATTCACCAGAGGCCGCTGGCCACGCCCCCCTCCAACAGGCCACGCCCCTCCCTTATCTCTCACTTCATTAATAATGAGTTTTCCCCGTACGTGCAGCGGACAGGCGCAGCGGGCGCGCCTAAGGCAAGCCTGTCTGCGCCCGTCCGCGGCCTTTCGGGTCCAGGGGCCACACCCCCTGGTCAAACGATATGCCCTCGCTTGTGCTATGATGCTGATCAGATCCTCGCTCTTAACTCTAAACTGGACCGTTACTCTCAATATGTTAGATCGTTTTCCGCTATGCTGTCCCCACTGCTCCTTCCATCTGGACCCCCCACAACGTTGCCGTAGTCTAGCTTCCCGAGCAGTAAACTACTCTCCTTCAAGCTACACCTTCCTAAGCCTGAACTGCCGTTCACTACCCAAGCACAAACGTGAGATTTTCGATCTCCTCACGGATGAATCTCCTGACGCACTTTTTATCACAGAGACGTGGCTCCGTGATAGTTCTGGACCAGATATTGCAGAAGCTCTTCCTGCTCAGTATGCGATTGTAAGGCATGATCGCCCCAAGAAAATTAGTGGCGGCATAGCAATAATTTTTAAAAATACCTACCAATGCCATCTGGATCCTGTTCCTTTAAACGGCTGTGAGGCTGCGTTTTTTAAGCTGGCTCTCCAATCTAAAATCACTCTTTCAGGTCTACTAGTATATCGCCCCCCCAGGTCTTGGCAACGCCTGGCAGTCACAGTTCTCCGAACTCATAGCTTCGACCTTATCTACTTCTAACAACTTTTTTGTCATTGGCGACCTGAATGTTCATTTGGACGATCAAAATGACAATCTGGCCTGCAACCTTATTGCTGACCTGGCTTCCATGAACCTCAGCTTATCTAACAAGGGCTCCACTCATAAAGGTGGTCACCTTTTAGACCCAATTTTCTCCAACAGTATCCACGTAAAGTGTTCCGCAGCGGTGCCTACTATCTGGTCCGATCATTTCTTAATTAAATTTACTATCACAAACTATGTGAACACACCCACTTTTAAACCTGACACCAACCCAGAGAAAAGGGATTGGAAAAAATTCGACCCTACTGCTTTTAACAACATTTAATCTGATCTTAAGCCAGATAACATATTTGCGTCCATCGATATGGATGTGATGGCCAGTGCTGCTAACGACTGGCTCTTAGAAGCCCTAAATACCTGTCTTCCCATTACCCACAGGAAAGGTATTATCCATAAAGCCCCCGCGCCCTGGTACAATGAGACGCTCCGCTTACATAAATCAAAATGCAAGAAATTAGAACGCTTATGGATGAAAGACTACTCACTTTCATCAGGTACCGCATATAAAACTGAATTGAAATGCTATCATAAGGCGTGTGCTACATCCAGAGCCATCCATGTCAACAAATCCATAAAAGAAGCAATAAACAAATCAAAAACCCTGTTCAACGTGGTGAAGGAGCTCGCTGGTTCACAGACCACAGCAACGCCTCCCCAGCTGTCCAATACGAAATGTGATGAGCTTGCCCAGTACTTTATTTCCAAAATTACAAATATACATCAGGACATCCTCGCTCTAAGCAAAACCCATGTTTCCTCCACCTTCCCTCAGACTAATAACATGGCTATAAACACTCCTGGGTCACCTCCGCCTCTACTGCTGGCTTGGCCTGACCTCTGCCCGATAACTCTTTTAGAAATATTGAACAAAATCAAGTCAGGTTTCCCGCTAGACCCTTTGCCCGCCCCGATTCTACGCTCCCTGAACTCTTCGCATTTAGCCACCATCTGCAAAATGTTAAATAACTCACTTGATACTGCTACCGTTCCCAGCTGTTGGAAACATGCATGGTCACCCCGCTCTTAAAAAAGCCTACAGCTGATCCTAAAATATCCGCCAATTACCGTCCCATTTCGTTACTACCGGCCTTTTCGAAAGCCCTGGAACGTCACATCCATGCTCATCTTTCAAAATTTGTAACGGACAACAACCTGCTACATCCTTCTCAATCGGGGTTTCGCCCCGGTTTCTCCACGGAGACGACCCTGCTGGGCGTTACGGATAACCTGCGTCTGCTTCTGGATCGAGGAGAAACAGTTGCGCTGATCTTACTCGATCTCAGCGCAGCTTTTGATACTGTGTTACACAGTATCCTTCTTAAATCCCTCGCTGCCATTGGCATTGGAAACAAAGCTTTGGACTGGCTCGCATCCTTCCTGTCTGACCGCACTTTTCAGATTTTCTCCAAGTCATCGTCCTCTAAGTGTCATCCATCCCCTCATGGGGTACCCCAAGGGTCTATCCTTAGTCCTCTTCTTTTTAATTTATATGTCACACCTTTAGCCTATGTTGCACAATGTTCTGGATTAAATCTTTTTTCTTATGCGGATGACTCACAAATTGTTTTTTCACTGTCTCAAACTGATCCCACGGCTCTCTTCCCTCTGCAAACAGGACTCTGCAAAATATCCGAATGGATGAACGACAACTTACTCAAATTAAATAGCGGAAAGATTCTTGGCAACAAACCTGATCTCTGGAACCTGAGTCACTGGCCCACTACCATGGGTCCCATTCCAACTCCATCTGAACAAGTACGTAATCTGGGTGTAATTCTTGACAGGGGACTATCCATGAAAGATCAGGTCAACAGAGTCACAGCTACCTGTTTTACCATTTACCATTCTACGCTGCGCAAAATCTGCTGGATGCTCCCCAAAAACACCCAGAGATCTGTTGTGAGTGCCTTGGTGACCTCCAGATTGGATTACGGCAACGTGCTCTATCTGGGGTCCTCTAAGGCCGTCACACGGCGCCTTCAGCTGGTACAAAATGCTGCAGCTCGGCTTCTTTGTGGCTGTCATAAACGGGACCACATTACAGAACGCCTGAGAGAGCTGCATTGGCTTCTGGTTGGAAACCGGATAAAATTTAAAGCTCTATGCTTTATGCACAAGATCAAAATCGGATCAGCACCCCTCTACCTTCAGGCCCTTGTCAGCCCCTACCTTCCTACTCGTGTTCTCCGTTCTTCATCCCTCCATCTCTTTAACGTACCTAAGCTCAAACTTACCAGAATGGGCTGTAGCTCCTTTGCGAACTTAGGACCCAGACTATGGAATTCCCTTCCGCTGGCCCTACGGATGGAACACTGTCACATGCGATTTCGCAGAGCGGTGAAGACCTGGCTCTTCAATCTCTAAATCTTCTGCCTTATATTGTTGATCTGTCTCTTAGCGCCGGGAAACCCTCAGGGGTAGCTGTTTGCGCTTAATAAATTCAATAAGTAAATAAATAAATAAATAATGAGGTGCAAAGTGGGCGCCACTGGGCGTACCCCGGATGGACAACCTTGCAAATATCTCTAATGATCACATCGCGATATTTACAAGGCTGCTGCTTTCTTCAAAAACTAACGTCTGCTAAAATTCAGACTTACCTAGCCCTAACATTGGGGTGGATTATGCTGATACGACCCTGTGTTTCGTATCAGCAAGGTTATCGTCGTTTTGCAGGGAACATCGTTGGAAAACCAGCCATGTTCCCTGCAAAACGGCAAAAACCTCGCTATCTCTGGAATTTTTATCGCCCTGGAGAAACGCGTTGTTAATAATGCGCTACCAGGGCGATACATTCCAGAGATAGCCTGCAATAATAAAATTGTCGCTAAGCATGGCCAGCGATAATTATCGCTGCCCATTAAAAAAAATACACCCGGAAAACGTAATTATTTACCGCAGCTCATGTTCATTTTCAGGTTCATGACTCTCCCTTCGCCTGTGCTCACCCTTGGATCCCCGAGGCACCACTCTACTCTTAGGCCTTAAAGCTCCTACTCATTCATGGGGATCCTCATTGTCCACTGACTTACAGGTCCCAGAAAGATCATGTTTACCCTGAAGTCTGACTCCTGTTTTTTTAAAGAGTTTTATATAAAGCAAACTAGACCCGAGACATCGGGTATCAGAGCGCTTTACACGAGCTCCAATTTTGTTACAGACGGACACATTCATTTTTGGTAGGCACAGGAAGATTAAGTGATTTACCCAGAATCACAGGATGTTGAGGGTCGTTGCCGAGACTCGAACCCGGTTCCCCAGCTTCGAGGCCGACAGCTCTAACCGCAAGGCTACATCCTCTCCCCTCATTCTCTCTTCGCTTATTTTCAAGGACCTGGGTGCCCTGCTCATCCTAAGACACTTTTAGGTTCTTGCTTATCATCAGTTGGTCCTAAAACTACCCACTCTTCCTCAGGGGCCTTAAACTCAATTCTACTCTCTGGTCCTGCTCAAACTCACATCCCTGAGTCTCCAACTCACATTGAGTACCCACGTGGCTCCTCTTCACTTTCAGGTGCCCTTGCAATCATGCTCTGTCCTATGTGTCTTGGAATCCTGCTCACCTGCAGGTCTGCTTGGATCCCTGTTCAACCTTAGGCCCTGTATCTCTTGCTCACTTTTACCTAGAATCTTCTGCTCACCCTCAAGTCAGTGGGAACCATGTTCACCATGAGATTCACTGGGGCTTCTTGTTTACTGTCAGCTCTCCTTGTGCTCTGCACACTGTCTGGCCCCAAGGTTCCCACTCACTACTGGATCTCCGAAGTTCCTGCTTATACCTAAGCCCCACAGGCTCCTTCTCACACTAATGTTCCCTGAAAAAGCCCTTCTCAATTTAAGGTCTTTGAGGCTCCAACTAATACTAAAGTCTTGAATGCTCCAGCCTCAACCTTAGTTGCCAGAGGCTTTTGCTAACCGTAAATTCCAAGAAGCTCCTGATTACCTCCCTTAACCTCAAATCTCCTAACACCCTGCACTCTAAGATTTTGACTTGAATTGCCATGTTAACATCCACCAATTGGACCTTTGTCATGTGTGACACCACCAGCCAACTTGACTTTACAACAGACAACACTTTGCATACAGATTCTTTACGGTCATACTACTGGCTTTTATATGGAAATACAAGTCCCAGAATGCAACCTGTTATTGATGAAAGTGCCAAAACTCAATGGGTGTGTCGTACAAGGCATTGGACCATTTAGCAGTTCTGGATGCCATGAATATAAGACCAATCTTGATTTTTTGGGCTGGGGGGGATAGAGTTTTCCCTGTTTGGAGCCTGTGCAGTGCGAAAAACTCTGTAATTGTTTTCGCGCACAGCTCCCAGTTCGAGTTCCTGTTAGAAGGCAGTGTCTGTCTCCGGACTATGTGCATTTGAGAGCCCAACATGACCGTCAATATTAGGAGAGCCCAAGAGAATGTCTCAGCTCCACCGAGCTGGAGGTGGTGTTTCGTTACACTACCCCAAGGAAAAGCGTATTGAGAATTCTTCAACGCTAGCCTCTTTAAAGATCCTCCAAGCTTCGCCCTTCGTCGGAAGCTCTGGTTCAGCTAAGTATCAATTTACTTAAAGGCGATAAGTCTTTTTTGCTATACAAAAAAAGGTTACAATTGAAGTAAATATAAAGCAACATATAATGTGAAAATAGAGATACTAAAGGAGAAATACTTACCAGAACTCCATTGAGATTTTTCAGTACCTACAAGAGAAAGCATCAACAAGAATTATTAGAGTGCAGCAAAATTAATAAACCTACAAATAAAGGCAAGAATAAACTGTGAGAAGTTGGCCTGGCATATGCTGTCTACTATTCTAGTGGGCACCTTGCACCAGTCCAAACGACCCTTTTTGATGGTGGGATAAAGACAACCTTTATAGAAAGCTATCCTAGTGGTGGCTGTGGAGAGCAGCCTTTAGGCTAGGTCTTGGGGGAATGTAAAGCAGCTTGTTTTACCTGTCGATAATCTTGGGAATGACCAAATGAAAGGAGAACCACACCAGGTATATATATAAAATATATGTATTTATTCTAAACACATCCCTCTAGTCTCTTTATGAGGCTAGAGGCAAAAGTACAAACGGTAAAGTTAATATCACACAGTAATTTAGCACAATATACGTTGAGCCCTAGGGGCGTACCAAACCATATAATAAGAAAGTGGTATAACAACCACGACTTGACCAGACACAAGGCCTAGAGTCTGTAGAATCGCTGGGGCCACAAGGAACCACCCAAGGTAGTGACACATGGGACCCACGGGAGACGCGTGCAGTCTGAGAACACAGCCGAGAGACGCCGTCAGCTTCTATGGGGAAAGTCGAGGTTGGAAATTTAAAGATTAAGGACACTTAGGAATGGACTTTGAGCAAACCCCTTTAGACTTAAGGGGTTCTAGATCCAACACCCACAGGAGCACTGGAGTACTCAAGTTACCTTACCCAGGGAAGCTGGGTGCATAGGTGTCTTTTGGTGTCGGGTTTCGTCGTCGTTTTCAATGCCGATCTGCTGCAAAGTGCTGCTGCCGTCCAAGTGGAAAGTGTCCGGTGTGATCCAAGCCTGGATCAAAGATGAGAAGAACCTGAAAGCAGAGGGGACGGAGTCTGCGTCACTTGTCCGTGATCAGGGGCATGATAGTCGAATACCCACCGATGTCGGGTGATTTCAGGTGAAAGAGGTGAAGCTTGACTCATCAGCCATGAGGACCAGGAGTCGTCGACGACAACCAAGATCTGGAATCGAGCTGTCCCACAAAGAATGTCGAGTGCTGCGGTGTCGGTGCCTGGATTAGACCCAACATGCCTTGGCAACAGCAACCCACGCAGGAATCAAAGAAATGCATCGGTGTGGACCAGCAAGGTCCGAGAGACTCCCCACACGGTGGAAAATCAGGGCACATCTGGAGCAACCAGGGAAGCCCAAGGAAAATCAGATTTGCATTCATGGGGACCCACCAGTCGACAAACGAGGGATCGCAAAGGAGCCTCAAGCTGAAATGCAAGAAGCGGGCTCATGGAACACTCCTGGAGTGAAGGCCCACAATATTCGATGCAGATGGTGCTCGGGGCTTGGGCTACAAGTACCACAAAGCACAACTTCAATGCACTAGCAAATGTGCACGGTGTCCAGGGATTCCGGTTCCACATCACTCGTGAGTGCTGCGGGTCTCAGCTTTGCTGAGACTCGGGTTGGCCTCTGAGAAGTCTGGAAATCCTCTTCCTGTGTTGTAAATACTTTGGAGTCCGGCGGGAGCTTCGGAAATGCAGACCTGCAAGATGCTTCGTTGGTGCCTGCCAAGTAGGGGAGTCACTTCTTAACCCCAAGGGAGATTCTTCCGTCCTCTAGTCTTTAGTAGAGCGTGAACGTTCCAGGATTCAGTCTCAGAGTTTTATCCAGGTGTAATCTAAAGTCCTGTTGCCAGGGGTTCCTTACTTATACCTAAGAAAGTGGTTGGACACACTCTGGAGGACCCACCTATAGGAGGGTCTGGAAAGAGGGGTGGCTACACCCATTTCCTTTGTCCAGTTTTGTGCCAGAGCAGGGGTTGGTAGCCCCTGCAACCGATTTGAACTGGGCTTTGCACAGAGACACCAAATGTGCCCCCAGAGCAGACTTTCAAAGCACTCATGGAGTGCACCCACCCAGCCCCAATACACTAAAGCCTGTCTGGGAGGTGGTTAACCTCCCTGTGACAGTAAACCTATTTGGCCTCTCCTGCCGGAGTTTCAGTCAGCAGCAGGAGGCCAGACTCGTGTCTGTGGCTGCAGCATCCATTTTGTGATGCCAGGGCTCTTTTAAACTATTACCGGTTAGACCAGTGTGTACATGTCTCTCCCTCTACAAAGGTGGAATTCTACCCCCACCTGGGGGGGGGGGTTGGGGGGGGGGAAGGGGTAGGATTCCAAAGTGTTTGACACCAAACACGACATGTTTCAGTGCAGCCATTCCAAAGTTAGCATTTACCGCAAGGTTATAATGCACTTAAGAGTATATGGTCTGGCTGCATCACAGAATAGGCTCCGAAAGCTGCAGAGGGGCCCAGCTCATGCATGGGTACCCTCTCACACAAAACCAAGCACTCTGCCTTAAGGATTGATAAGTAAGCAGATCCTACTCTCCTACATAAACATAAGACAAGGAAAGGCAGAATACCCTACATCTTCAATATTTCTTTATTCGGTAAGTAAAATCACCATAAAAGAGTACACATCCATATAATAAAATCGAATTCATAAAAAGACAATAAAAACAAACAATGTGGTCGCATATAAAAACATGGAACGCATAAAACAATAAATCAGGTCTCGATTCCCTCGATGCCCAGACAGCGGGTAAAAAGGATAAAACAGTCAAAATGACCTGGACCGTGGGTAGCATCTGTAAATACAACAAGGCAGGGCTAACTTGTTTAAAATACAACGGTTTAAGCAAAGGGATTAAAAAACTCTTCCTCGGCCAACTGTAATAAGAGCAAAACATTGTAAAGTGAAGCAAATCCTGTGGAGACACATTCCCCGACTCAAGAGCGGAGAGATCAGTTGGATTAAAAAAAATGTCAGGCCTACCTAAAGAAAAAAAAATGCCTTAAAATGGGCTAGCTGTAGAATACTCAATGCCCGATCCAAAGACAAGCCGTCCTCAAGAATCAGCCAACTAAATTTCAGCTGCTCCTTGCTCCAGACCTTTATCCAGCACAAAAGCAGGCTTAGAGTGATTAGGTCTAAGACGTAATCAAGCTCCAGTTCCGCGTGCACAGAAAAAGCTCGGTGATTAGGGGACCTGGACCAACGTGCGCAAAAAGTTGTTCTCCATAGTCTGGATCCAGTCCACCTTGGTGTATCCCCAGACCTCACTACCATATTGCAGCTGTGCAATACACTTAGATTGATACATTTTTAAAAGATCCCTTGGTGCCCTAGAGCCAAGCCTCTGTGCAAGATTAAAAACAGCCCCCATGGTTTTAAAAGACTCTGATCTTTAAGCCTCCATCAGGGGTTTCCAGCAGTTTTTGGCATCAAATAAAACTCCCAAATAGAGGACGGCATTAACGTTGGACAGGGTAAAATTTTATACTTTGAAGGTCTTGCTCCTAGTGGATTTAGGGCCCACTACCATAACGTAAGATTTTGAGAAATTGACTGAGAGGACCAGTAGTCCCATAAAAGACACATACTTAGCTAGTAGTAAGTCCAACCCCTGTGAAGTCCGAGCCATCAAGACCTCATCGTCCTCATATAGTAAGATAGGGAGCAATCTGTTCTTGATCTTAGGGAAGTTGGCCGGCACCGATAGAAGAGCAGATTCAAGCCCTTTCACATACACAAGAAACAGTTCCAGTAGGGATCCCTGACGAACCCCACAGCTTGTTGAGAATGGTCGGGTGCATGCTCCTCTTGAAGAGAAGTGAACCACAGCTGAGGTTGTTGAGTGCAGATCAGATAGTAGTGCCACAATACTAGAATCGACCACCAGATCAATACACAGAGCCCACAGTGTACCTCAATTCACCTTGTCAAAAGCAGATGTCAAGTCCATAAACGCAAGATGTAGCGATTCTACCCGAGCCACTGTGTATTTGTTGATAATCAGATGTCGATTGAGGCATTGGTCGGCTGTCGACCTGTGGAAAAGTAAATTTTGCCATGTTCTGTGTCCCTACGCTTCATCCATCATATGTTATGTGTGCATGACCAATATGCATATGTTATTCCCCATGCCTGATTAATGACGCAATTCCAGTTGTGTCCACCTCTAGTATGTTAGTTTCCAGTCCTCGTGAATACTACGAATATTAGGCCTATGTAAAGTAATGTTGCCACGTTTCTTAGTGTGCACGTTATTCCATTATAAAATCCCCGTTTCCAGGCCTCAAAAGGGCCCGGACCACAGATTCAGCTCCTGTCTCCTGAAAGCCTCGCTGAGGAGCGATACAGCCCCCACCTGTATCCTCGACCCTTCACTTACTTCCTGCCTCGCAGTGCCCGGTGCAGCTTGGCCCTGCCTCTGAGTCTGCCAAAAGTATGTTATAGTTCCAGTTATCAGTTCAGTCCTCCTCCTCTGCATTCCTAAGCTACTGAACTGCATCAATAGTTTCCGTCATTGTCTAGCCTTCTCGTCTCCACGTTAGAGAAATACTGTATTTAATGGTCATTTAATATTCTTCATCACGCACTACATGTAGAATAATGCATGGTCCAGTCTTAGAATCAAGTTAGCTTTTCCCCTCATGACTTCTAGTTTATATCAACATGTTCCCTAAACATCAGATACCAGATAGGGTTTAGGTACATGTCGCTCCGACCCTTCAGACTCTAGTCTCTGCTCCTAGCACAGAGTTCATAGCCCCCAGCTTCTCCTAGTAACACGTCATTGCCAGTTTTCGCGCACCATTAGGTTAGAGGTCCCGGCTCCTTAGGTAGCCCCCTCCAAAGTTTCCGCCCATTCATGACATATTCTGTTACGTTTGCATCACATGTCTATGTATACTCCCAGTTACACCTCTTTTTACTGTTATCTCTCGCGACTGCTACGCGTCACGTCTTCTGCTCCACCCACTGCTACGCCTACTGCAATGTAATGCTATGTGTTTGCGCTATGTATATATGCCTGTGTTTTGTTATTGAATGTTAGCGCGCTCATCCCAGACCCAGCCCCGGCAGCTGCCGGGCCTTATTGTCCTATTCCCATGCAGGTTGTCCTGATTCTGTCCTTATGCTGTAATAAACCTGCAGAAACTCCTACTACCTCGAATCTTGACTCTTATTTTATTGAGCTATCTGTTATGCTATAAGTCTAGTCAAAAATAGGGTATTATTTATTTATTTACCACATAATGGCGCCCGAATAGGGACTTGCCCTTTCCCCACGCGTCGGTGAAGCCACGCCGACCCCCTGACCCTCTGCAGTCGTGACGGAACCATACCGTGCACTGGCAGATATTTCTGCTCCAAGTATCCCTCAGGCCCACGGAGGAGACGGAGGAGGCGGTCCAGCATCCAAACGAGACGGTGGAGGAACGCGGCGAGTCCCGACCAGAGCCCAAGCCGAGAGTCCAAGGTCCGAGGTATCCGGAGGCCCACCCATAACTGAAGTCCGAAGTCCGAAGTCCGTCGTAGTCCAGTCCCGTCCGAGGCTTTCCGTTCCGTGCTGCCCGGTGAGTACCATTGCTGGGGTAGTATCTAGACAGGACCAATCTAAATTGACTCCTGGTCCGTGGGTTGGTGGTATCCAAGCCCACAAACGAAGTGTTCACCTAGGTGGATACGGGTCTTGATGCGTTCCTTTATGGGACCGGTATGTTCCGTACTGTTACACCAGTGCATCCAGTAACTCTAGTCTGTTCCGTTCTCGAGAATTCTGTTCTGTTTCTGTTTTCAGTATTTTCAGGTAGTATTCTGTTCGAACTGTTATGTTATGATATTGTTTAGTGTATTTCCAATGTCGTGGTATGCCTGAATTGTTTTCCCAATTGTTATTGTTTTTTGTGTATTGTATTGTGTTCCGATTCAAGTTTAGAATGCCGCTCTTTTCCAAGTTACGTCAGTTAAAAACTAGAAAGGGTCTGTTAGAGGAAGCAGTTCCTGTCCCGCCTAGGGACAGTCCAGGTCATTTTATGTATCAGAAACATGGCATAAGCGCCATAATGTATCTAGATTTATGGGTAGAGTATACCAAACAGTTAGAAGAAAAGTATAGATGGCCCGTATCGGGTACGTGGGATGCCGAATGTATCATGCGAGTAGAAGAAGCATTATGGAAAAAGAAAGCCAGACAGTCACAGAAAGATGCCATCGAGTTATGGCACAAGGAAGCTCATAGAAGAACGGAAAAGGAAGTCAGAAAGTCAGAGTTAAGTAGAGAATCCCAAGAACGAGCTCAAGAAAGAGAATTAATCGAGATAGGTGAACAAGTCAAAGCCGAACAGTCAGACAGACAGAGGCATGCCCTTATTAAGGGTATGTATCCTCTTCTTGCCGAAGGAGTGCCAAAAGCGACCCCAGAGGCATCTAGTAATTTCCCGCCACCATTAGTTCCGACCAAGCCACGTCACAAACCGACCGCAGCTGATATTTTTATTTCGTCCTATTTGGACGACACAGTCCCCGAATATGCCAATCCTGTTCGCGCTCCGCCAGTCCCTGTAAACCAGGTAATTCATGTTCCTCCAGACACCGGAGTACCTGTTACGGTACCCCCGGTCCAGCCTATAGTTCCATTTCCCACTCTGCCAGGACGTAGAGCCTCAGTAGACGACTCCAGTCTAGGGGCCGCAGGAGGAGCTACTCCTCAAACCCCGCCGCCACACAAGCGTTTATCAGCACTCGAATTACATGCTCAAGCATCACAGCGTACTCCTAAAAGTAATAAGTCTGTTACAGAAATCAGACAAGCCCTTAACGAATGTGTCTATGATCCAGTCCCAGGCGAATATACTATGGTTTTATATTCCTTACGTGTAAGGAGAGTGACCGAGTATCTAGTCACCTTGCCGAATATGAAAGAAGATCTAGACAGAATATATCGTTTCATCCGTACAGGGGATGATCCAGAAAGTATTGGCGAGATTATGTCTCAAAGGAAAGCCGAGATTCAGCTCATGATATTAAAGTTCCTGATCAATTGTTTAATAAGAGAACAAGATTACCCGTCTAAAGATCCCGCCGAAATGAGAATCCTGACAAGGTGGAGTGATAATATAGCCGAGGGTAAGCACAAGACCGTCAGTGCCATGGAGAGTATGTACAAGAAAATTCGTAAAGAAATAATAAGGTTACACGAACAACGTAAAGCAGCACAAGTAAGCGAGAAAGAAAGTATCTCTGATCCTGAAGAGGAAGAGAACGAGAATCCCGCCAGAATAGCGTATGTAGGAAAATCTAGATTTCCAGATCGCCATTTACGTCTAGAACCCAAGTCTATTTTTCAACATCTAGCACCAGAACAAGGTTCCCTAGAACAAGTATTTCAAGCTACCGATCACATTCTGAAATCACGAGTCGGTTACAGTGAACTAAGTACTATGCATGAACAAGAACTAGCCCGATCAGCAGTCCGATGGATTACTGATTCTACCACTTTTCCAGACGAAATAGTGGCACAAATGTTTCTGAAATTGCCCCCAGCCGAGCAACGACTGGTGGGTATGTATATGATCCAGCACCTCATTACTCAGTATGAGGGTCAACATTCTGATCCAGGCCCGTTGCACGATATCCTGAACGAGTTACTCCAGTATAGATGGAGAGGTCTAGGTACCGATTTAGTTAGTGTCATTCTAGAACAGCGTCACAAGTATAGAACGTTTTTGAACCCGCATTTTGTTCATGTCTCACCCCCAGAAAGTAAATCATTCTACATAGACAGACAGAATCCGTTACGAGAAGTCCACCCAGTCCAAGGGGCGGGTGGCGTAATGCAACGAGTGTTTGTATACACTCCGATTTCAAAGATGGAACTTCTTGAAATGAAGAAATTAATTCCCTGTCATGACAAAGATCCAGCAGGGTTCCATAGAGAATTAAAAGACATGCTCCGTATGGGAGAATACACTTACCCAGATATCATTAAAATGTTAAAGGTCCTGTTACCCGCAGGGGTGTATGAAAAGTTAAAGGAAAAAGAATGGGAGGTGGGAGAGAAAAAGATCGATTGGACAGCTCTAGAAGCTGAAGACAAGGCACGAGTACCAGGTACCGGTCTTGGAGATAAATGTAAAGAATTACCAGAATTATTGATTCAAGTTTTACCCAGATTATTGACAACAAGGAAAGAAGACTGGGATGCAATCTCAGCCTGTAAACAGAAGCAAGACGAGGATATTAGTGATTTTTATTCTAGATTTGAAAAATGTTTCAGTATCAACAGTGGTCTCAAGACAAGTAGTGAGTCATACCCTCATCTTTTCGTCACCAAATTAGTTGAGAATTCAAGTCCACAAATTAAAAATCGAGTTTTGAAAGTCGAAAGCACCTGGCAAGCAAATACTCCGTCCCAGATGCTCCAGATGCTCCAGTACCACCAGAATAGAATCAGGGAAGAGCAAGAACACGAGAGAAAACGTATGAAAGACACGAAAATGAAAGTGCTAGTTGCACAATCTGTTCCTCAAGACAGTCAGAAGAGGGGTCCGAATCAAGCCAGTCATCCTGCAGCTCCCGTTAAAGGGAACTGCAATTATTGTAAACAGCCAGGTCATTTTATAAACGAGTGTGCAGTTCTGAAACACAACATAGCTACTGGTAAGACTAAAGAAAGACCACGTCCGCCTAGACAAGAACAAGTTTCACAGACTCCGCAGTCACAGAATGCACAACAGACAGTTACAGTACCGCAGCCCATTGCTGCAACACAGCATGTTACATCGCAGATGTACCAGTATGCACAGTCTGAGTATCCAGAGTACCAGTCATATTCATGAAACAGCCTAGAGAGGGAGGTAGGCTTGCCTCTCATCGAGATACCTGTAGATCAAGAAGGTCCCTATGTTCACAGTCAAGTATTGGGGAAAGACAGAAAGTTTTTGATCGATACAGGGGCAAGTAGGACCACAATTAGTCATGCCGAAGTTCCAGGGGCTCCACTCTCAGGCTCAAGAAATGTTTCCCTTGGATTTTTAGGAAAGCCAATAGTTAATGAAATATCTAAGCCAGTTACTCTAGAAGTAGGTCCATTGTCCCGTACTACTGATCTGTTACTTACTAAGTCATGTCCAGAAAATCTATTAGGTATTAAGACACTGAAAGAGTTAGGTGCAGTTATTTGCTGTTCCCCAGAGGGAATACGTCTGTTCCTACGTGACTTTAAGGGTCACTATGTGTTACGAGATTTTGATTCAAGATTGTCTAATGTTCCACAGCATTTATGGGCGCAAGGTCCAACTGATGTAGGTTACATGCAAATCACACCCCATCGTGTGACTCTCAAACCAGGTGTAGTGTTACCCCGAATCAGACAGTACAGATTGCCACCTGAGGCTGTAGCAGCCTTATCCAAAATTATTGACGAGCTCATGGCTCAAGGAGTAGTTGTAGAAACTGACTCCAATGTATGTAATTCTCCGATCATTCCAGTCATGAAACGTACTGATCCGAATGCACCCCCAGTATATCGATTAGTGATTGATTTACGAGAGCTTAATAAATGTATTATTCCTCAGTACCCAGTTGTTCCAGACATTTCTTCCCTGTTAACAGCCATTGATTCCGAAGCCATGTTTTTCACTGTCATAGACCTCAAGAATGCATTTTTTAGTGTTCCAATTCATCCAGACAGCCAGTTTCTTTTTGGATTTTGTTTAAATGGAAGGAGCTATATGTTCACACGCGCTCCTCAAGGTTTCACAGAAAGTCCCAGTATTTACAGTCAGGCACTCAAGAGACAACTAGACAATATTCACATGCCAACTGACACTGCCCTGCTCCAGTATGTCGATGATCTACTGATCACAGCCCGTTCTGAACGTGCTTGCGAGCGAGCATCCCTTACAGTTCTGTATTTTCTAGCTGAGATGGGGCACAAGGTGTCACCTTCGAAGCTTCAATTCTGTGTCCAGCAAGTGGTATACTTAGGACACTTGCTGTCCAAGAGGGGTAGGCAGTTGACACCCGACCGTATCCAGTTAATAGCGAGTCTTCCCCAGCCCAGAACCCAGAAGGAGGTACGTGCTTTTATCGGCCTTACTTCTTATTGTAGACAATGGATTCCCCAGTATGCATTTCTAGCCAAGCCACTGATACAGTTAACGACACAGGAGACAGCCGTATCGACTGTCCTCCCTTGGACATCTGGACATACACTTAGTTTTAACGAGTTAAAGAAAGCTTTATGCCAAGCTCCAGTTCTAGCTACACCGAACTACAGTAAGCCTTTTACACTTTTCGTTACTGAACGGGAAGGTACAGCATTATCTGTTCTCACACAAGATCAAGCAGGTCAATACAAGCCCTGTGCTTATTTTTCGAGCACATTAGATCCAGTCGCCCAGGCGTTGCCTGCGTGCCTCAAGTCAGTTGCAGCCACAGCACTAGCTATCAGACAAAGTGATTCCATAGTTTTAGGACATTCCCTGACAGTACAAGTCCCACATTCAGTAGAAGTTCTTTTAAACCGAACACAAACTCAGCACTTGACAATTGCACGTTTAACAGGTTATGAATTGACACTGTTCCAGCCACACATAGAAATCAGACGCTGCAACGTTCTGAATCCTGCTACACTGTTACCATCAGTTAATTCAAATCTAGACCCACATGATTGTGTGGAAGTAGTTAACATTACGACGAAGCCAAGACAAGACCTGACAGACATTCCGTTACCAGATCCTGACCTGACACTTTATGTAGATGGTTCATGTATGAGAACTAGTACAGGAGAACTAGTCGCCGCGTATGCAGTGACTACCGACACTGAAGTTATCAAGACACACCGTATTGACACCCTGTCCGCTCAAGCAGCAGAGCTAGTCGCTCTGACACAAGCCTGTATACACGCCAAGAACCAGAAAGTTAATGTTTACACAGATTCACGTTACGCATTCGGAGTTGTACACGACTTCGGAGTGCTCTGGCAGGAGAGAGGTTTCATGACTTCTCACGGAACCAAGATTCAGCATGGTCTCCTTATTCAAGCCCTGTTAGATGCCATACATTTACCGACATCTATTGCTATCATGAAATGCAAAGCACATACGAAAGTCACTGACATTATTTCCCAAGGTAATGATCTAGCAGACCGCACAGCCAAGCTTACAGCACAGACTCCAGACATTCCAGTTAATCTGACACATACTCCAGATCCGATTACATGCATGACAGTTAAGGACCCTACACAAGATGTCATAGATATACAGTTACATGCTACTCCTGATGAAATCAAGAAATGGTCCGAACAAGGAGGGGTTCTGACAGATCAAGGATGGTTAACGAAGGGTAGAGTCACATGGTTTCTCCCCGATTCTATGGTTCAAGTCATTATCAATACCGCACATAGTCCAGCACATTTAGGAGAAAAAGCTATGTTAGACAGTATCCAGAACATTTGGTTCAACAAGCATTTACGAGCTGCAGCCAAGCAGAAAGTCCGTACCTGTATGATATGTTGTCAGTTTAATCCAGGTAAAAGTGTCCCGGTGGAACAAGGTGGTTTCCAGCCCCCTGACCACCCTTTTGAGGTCCTCCAGATGGATTATATTCAGATGGAGCGATGTCGAGGTTTCAAGTATGTCCTTGTAGTAGTATGCGCTTTGTCCAGGTGGACAGAAGCATATCCAGTCCCAGATTACACAGCCGCGACCACTGCCAAGCAGTTGGTTCGTGAATTTTTCCCTAGATACGGACTCCCTAGAGTCGTATATTCTGATAACGGTCAGCCATTCTCCTCAGAGTTAATGAAGCACGTTTCCCTGTTGTTAGGGTACCAGTGGAAGTTTCATTGTGTACGCCATCCAGAAGCAGCTGGACTAGTCGAAAGGCATAATCAGACTCTGAAAATCCGCATTGCAAAAGTCTGTAAGGACAAAGGTGTGGACTGGTTAATAGCTCTGCCAGTCGCTTTATTTTATATGCGTATGGTCGCACATTCCAGATCAGGTCTGTCCCCGTATGAGGTCGTATTCGGCCGCCCCCCTAACATGTGGGGTACTCCTAGACCCCGAAGTATTACCGATGTTTCATGTAATATGCTGACAGATTACCTAGCTTCCTTGATGTCTGCCCTCAACTCATGTCGTTCACAGGTTGCCGCCGCATTTCCAGACAATACCGAGGTGGCACCGCACGAGATCGTTCCAGGCTCCCTTGTGATGATCAGAAATTTCGACAGATCAAGTCCGCTGGAACCACGTTGGAAGGAGCCACGTCAGGTCCTCTTGACCACCCGTACTGCCGTCAAGTTGGAAGGCAGGAAGGGGTGGGTCCACCTTTCTCATGTAAAACTTTTCAATCCATTGAAATCAGTCTCCAAAAACATTTCCAAGGATTTCCAGGATTCAAAGGACTGCCAGAACATTGTTTTAAAGGACTGTCCCGCACAAGACATTATTACAACCCCTCCCTTGTTAGAGAAAACTCCGCAACAGGAGTATAAGTTGAAGCTCAGGTCTAGTAAAATAAGTCAGTCAGTTTGATTGTATAAGTCCTCCCCTAGGTGAAACGGTTAAATTGTTTCTGACATGTATAAAATAGACCCCCATAGTGAGAGAGTCAGTCAAAGTTCAATCAAATGTATCGTTTTTCTGAGTTTCGTATTATTTCTCAGCATAATGATTTCCTGCACCAGCTACGCACTTTTCCTGTGTTTTCCAGTCCCTCATGTAAATATGTCTACTAATGTTACAGTAGAGCACACGTTTAGTGATCTGCCTCCTCACGAATATTCTTACCGCCTCGCTATGCGCAACAACACATTTATCCGTATGTTACATTATTCACACCAGACCAGCAATGCCACTAATTGTTGGGTGTGTGGTCGACTCCCCCCTTTCCAGACACCGAAGGGAGTTCTGCCACTTTTTCCTTATCCATTCTCACACAATGGTTCGTGTGGAGCATGGTCCACGTTAACGTCATCCTCAACAGATATGTCTTTTCTTAACAGTACATGTTTTCCAGACAAGCAAGGTCTCCCCCACAGAACAGGTTTAGATCTAGAAAATGAAGTTTATAATTTAGGTAATTATTCGTCGAATTTCATGGTCCTGAATGTTCAGTCTGATACTACTCCAGACTTACCTGCTATTTCAGTACTACCAGTCAAAGGCGAATTATGTGTCCGTAGTTATGGTTCTGTACACATAGGTCATAGTGAATGTACTACTGTTATCAAGTATAGTGACAGTGGGAAATCTATTTTCAAAGCTTCACGTCATTCTTATTTTATTTGTGGTCAAACTGCATATGTCCGTCTGCCCCTCGATTGGGAGGGAACCTGTTACATTGCCTTCCTACTGCCACCTGTTTTCCTAGCCCCACCTGACTATCATAGGAATTCCTTCCTAGTACATACCAGACACAAGAGAAATCTCCCGATTGTCGATTATACTGAAACTGCTGCAGAGCAATTCATTGATATTGATAAAGGTGTGTTCCCTTATTTAGGCACAGTTGTAAACAGTAAGCTAATCCGTAGGTTAACAAGAACCCTTGAAGCAGTAGTAGATGAGACTGCCTCCGCTCTAGGTAACTTAACCGAAGAGCAATCTGCTATGAGATTTGTCGTTTTGCAAAATCGTCTCGTCCTTGACGTCATACTGGCCGATAGGGGCGGGGCCTGTAGAGTCCTCGGATCCAGTTGTTGCATTTTTATTCCAAATAACGCGCCGTCTGTTTATTCAGCTATAACCAGACTCCATAAAATTGCCCATCTGTTACACCAAGATCCAGGCACCTGGACATGGTCCGGTTGGTTCTGGAATGTAATTTCCGCATGGGGATGGAAAGTCCTGTCCTTTTTAGGTATTGCAGTAGCGATCATATTTAGCTGCTGCCTCTGTATACAATGTGGCCCTGCGATTTGCAGCATGTGTGCTACCTCTTGTATTCCTAGTCCCAAGCCCCGTTCTAAATCCCGTTCCAAGACAATTCGAGACGAGCAAATGATACTGTATGAAATGATAGATGGTATCATGAAAATTGATGTTTCCTGATGGAAACGTAGTGACAAGGAGGGAATGTGGAAAAGTAAATTTTGCCATGTTCTGTGTCCCTACGCTTCATCCATCATATGTTATGTGTGCATGACCAATATGCATATGTTATTCCCCATGCCTGATTAATGACGCAATTCCAGTTGTGTCCACCTCTAGTATGTTAGTTTCCAGTCCTCGTGAATACTACGAATATTAGGCCTATGTAAAGTAATGTTGCCACGTTTCTTAGTGTGCACGTTATTCCATTATAAAATCCCCGTTTCCAGGCCTCAAAAGGGCCCGGACCACAGATTCAGCTCCTGTCTCCTGAAAGCCTCGCTGAGGAGCGATACAGCCCCCACCTGTATCCTCGACCCTTCACTTACTTCCTGCCTCGCAGTGCCCGGTGCAGCTTGGCCCTGCCTCTGAGTCTGCCAAAAGTATGTTATAGTTCCAGTTATCAGTTCAGTCCTCCTCCTCTGCATTCCTAAGCTACTGAACTGCATCAATAGTTTCCGTCATTGTCTAGCCTTCTCGTCTCCACGTTAGAGAAATACTGTATTTAATGGTCATTTAATATTCTTCATCACGCACTACATGTAGAATAATGCATGGTCCAGTCTTAGAATCAAGTTAGCTTTTCCCCTCATGACTTCTAGTTTATATCAACATGTTCCCTAAACATCAGATACCAGATAGGGTTTAGGTACATGTCGCTCCGACCCTTCAGACTCTAGTCTCTGCTCCTAGCACAGAGTTCATAGCCCCCAGCTTCTCCTAGTAACACGTCATTGCCAGTTTTCGCGCACCATTAGGTTAGAGGTCCCGGCTCCTTAGGTAGCCCCCTCCAAAGTTTCCGCCCATTCATGACATATTCTGTTACGTTTGCATCACATGTCTATGTATACTCCCAGTTACACCTCTTTTTACTGTTATCTCTCGCGACTGCTACGCGTCACGTCTTCTGCTCCACCCACTGCTACGCCTACTGCAATGTAATGCTATGTGTTTGCGCTATGTATATATGCCTGTGTTTTGTTATTGAATGTTAGCGCGCTCATCCCAGACCCAGCCCCGGCAGCTGCCGGGCCTTATTGTCCTATTCCCATGCAGGTTGTCCTGATTCTGTCCTTATGCTGTAATAAACCTGCAGAAACTCCTACTACCTCGAATCTTGACTCTTATTTTATTGAGCTATCTGTTATGCTATAAGTCTAGTCAAAAATAGGGTATTATTTATTTATTTACCACAGACCTACCCACCCTAAATCCATATTGGATGTCACTTAAGATGTTATTTTCTTCTGCCCATTCAGACAACCTGTTTAAACAGCCCTTCCTAGAATCTTAACTGAGGCATCCAAAAGTGAGATTGTTCGAAAGCATTGTGGGTTCTCTCTGTCCCCCTTCTTGAATTTGGGGACGATCATAGCGTAGACCAGGAGGGTGGCGATATGTTATCTGGGCCCGGTGCCTGGTTACTGGTCAAGGCGAGAATTCCCTGTTGGATTTCCTCTAAGGTGAAAAGACAGTACACACACCCCAGGATAAGGCAGACAAGGTGTTAACTGAGTGAAAGCAGGAACCAGAGAAATTAAGACAGACTCTCTTTTTGTTCTTTTATTATTTTATTCCCATCCCCTTTCCCCCTCTGAACTTTCCTGTCGCTAACAGTCAAATTTGGTTATGGGAGAGGTTCTGGGAGAGGCATTGGAGACTGTCTTTGTTCTGCTCCTGCGAAAGCCTGGAGGTAAGACTTCTAACAGCATGCAAGTCAGTGCTTTGTATCTTCTGTGTATGACAACAGCTTTTATTGTTTCTGTCCATTCCCTCCATGTTCATTCCTTTTACTTAAGTTTGAACTTTAAAAGTAAGCCAAATGGAATCCTATTGCGTTTGCCAGTGCTTGTTATTCATGACTTCTCAATAAATTGAGAGAACCTTCCAGCAGCAGTGGCCACCTCCTGTGTCTTCCCAAGACTGGTGACAGGTACAGTCAAACCACTTCCTGCTTTGGATTTTAAGTCTTGACAAAGGGGACACTTTGGTTTGAATTTGCCTTTATTCTGCTCTGCAGGCAGCAGCCAGGGAAATTATTATTTGCAATAAACAGAAACAATTTTTCAGAACAAATGAAGAGCTTATGCGTTCTGAATTCCGCCTGTTCTTTTGCTGCTTTTCATTCAGATAAGTAAGCCTGGGCTTTGTCTGCACTGCACTTTTACATCAAATTTTTTTTTTTTATTAATTGAAAAAAGGAGATAGCTGCGGGATAGCTCTTTAATGTAGTGTGCCTTTCGAGCTGCGCACCCTGCAGTTTATAGTCCAACATTTTAGACAAATCAATGTGACAGATGTTTTGTTTTCTGAGCTCTTTGTATATAATTTACATAGATGCTAAAACAAATTGATGACAAACGTTCGAAAATGTATTTACATGTATTATTTCTACAATTTTTATGCGTGGGAGTAGCCAAGACCCTTTAATTTAAGTACTTTATAAATGTACTAGTAGATTTCACCGTAAGATTTCACGGTATACCACATTTTTGGTCTCATTTGAATGTGGCCGTAGAATAAATTGAGTTTTGCAGCTTTTGTGTGTTGTGGAGTGTGTTGGTTATATAATTCCCAAGCGGGTTGTCTTTGACGTTAATGTGTGTAGGCTGACAGTGCCCGGCGTGATCCCGTGTTTGCGAGGGCTGGTTTGAGGCCCCGCCTGAGCCCCGGACAAAATTTTAATTGTGAAGTGGCTTAGATCGTGTGGTACGCTGCCTGCCTTCAGTGTCCGCTGGAGCCGTTCACTCGCGGTGAGTGAATGGCGCGCTTGTGCGCCCCTTTTTTTTTCTTTCCTGCAGCCACTTTAGAGAAATCTTACGTTCCTAACGGAGTAAAGTTTTGTTTTGTTCGTTTAGTTTTGCAGACAGTATGGCAAGGTCCGTGAATGCGGCGCCCGTTGGTGTTTTGATACGGCCGTGTGAGAAGTGATCAGAACGCCAAGGCGGAGCGTGAATGTGCGCGCACATTGGTGGCGAAAGCCGCGCCCCTTTTTTTTGTTAATTTTAGTGCAGCCCCCTCTGACAACGCTGACGCCCACAAAGTTTGCGCTGCACTATATTAAATTAATGTCGTGTCATCAGAACGGCATGGTGGAGCGTGAATGTGCGCGCACATTGCTGGCGAAAGGCGCGCCCCTTTTTATTTTAATTTTGGTGCAGCCCCCTCTGACAACACTGACGCCCACAAAGGTTGCGCCGCACTATATGTGATTAATGGCGCCTGAATGGCAAATGCAACGCAGCTTGGTGTTTGTAGACGGACGTGTGAGACGCGAAGGTGGATCGTGAATGGACGCGCACATTGTTTCTGAAAGGCGCGCTACTGAAGTACGCGGCCATTTGTTGTTTTATTTGTGGCACGCCCCTCTGACAACGCTGTTGTGCCACGCCCTCTGTCAATGCTGCACTCCCACAAAGGAATAATGTAGTGTCGTTTGACACACCCACGACAACGCCCAAGTGTACTTTGACATGCCCACACCAACGCCCACAAGGGACTACTTTACCCCGAAGGTTGTTTGACCTTTGTAATGTATATGGTGGCCAGCTGTATAGCCTATGTTCATCTGCTGCATCTCCCCTTTACAATGCTGTATTGGGTGTTGTGATTGGTGCTGTACTTCTTGAGTTTACCCGCCTTAAAGGTTTCAGCTCTCTCTTTATAATAGTAGTATAGATAATATAGTTACCTCCAGGCAGGGCCATTGGAATTTTGTGATTCTGTGGTCGCAGTGATTTCCACATAATAATGGATTTGCCGCAGTTGCCACATAATCCACCAACTGCTGAATAATTTGCAGATTTTTTTTTTTTTTTTATAAATCTTTTTATTGATGACATTATACATAAAATACAAATACAATGACACAGTATTGTACAGAGCATTACATTGATCTGTATCTTGCTCTCCTACGCTCAACACTGTCTATTGCTAATCCGCAAATGTGCCTATATTTGAGGTATACCTATTCATTCTGTAACTGAGGAGGAATGGGGACTTGTCTGCGGGGCCTCGTAAATATTCCCTCTATATTCATTCCAGTGTCCCCATATTTGTGACCACTATTTAGGACATCCCCTAGATTTACATACGGTTAGCTCCATCAACATACACCAATCTAGTTCCTTTTTCCATGCTGGGATCGTCTGTGCCTCTCGTACTCCCCATAGCTTAGCGATGTTACGGTTCGCTATCATCAGTCCCAGCATCACCCAGGTCTTTGCCTTACTACCAAGGTCGGTCTGCTCCCAGATATTTAGGAGGCACACTCCCGGTTTCAGCTCTATTGGAATTTGTAGAATACCCCCTAAACATCGAGTAACTTCTGACCAGTATTGTTGAATGTGTGTGCACTCCCAGATTATGTGTATGAATGTGCCCTCCTTGCCATACCCTCTGCCACAATCAGAATCTTCTCTGTAGCCCATTTTTACCAAAGCTGGACACAACAGGTACGCCCTATGTAGGACCTTGAGTTGTACGAGTCGTAGTTGTGAGGAGATCGCCGAATCTCGAGAGGACGCCAGAGGTACCTGCCAGTCCTCTTCTTCCATACCCACCTCATCTCGCTCCCACTGCTCACGCAATCTCCATAGGGGATCAGCCATGTTGTTGATTAATTTTTGGTACGTCAACGAGATGGCTTTCTGGGGCATGCCCATCGAAAATCCGGTCCTTGAGCAGGGTGGATTCTACCAGAAATTCTGACTTTGGTATGACTGCTTGTGACGCATGCCTAACCTGCACGTATCTGAAATACTTCAAATTCCGTCTTCAGTTGCGCAAAGGGAGTCACTCCCACTTTTTCCAGAGGTCCATAACCCTTGAGATACCAATCATGTCCCACCGGTCAAAGCCCTAAGTGTTTCTTAGTGTACCGAATCTGTCTGTGTCCCACAGTGGGTTCATACATGTGATTTGCCCTGTTCCCCCAAGCTTTTGTTTGCAATATGCCATATTCGAACCGCATGCTCAGTGGGTCCCGTCAGATGCAATTTAGTCAGGTTGGTAAATGATGCTCTGATATAGTGCCTGCCTGGAAAAAGCCAGCGGTCCATATTATAGCCAGGGGGGCCATCCCGGGCCTGTATATGCCGTGATTTGTTGCTGCTAGGTGTGATGCCCAGTAGTACCTCGTAATATCCGGCAATCCAATGCCCCCGTCATACCATCCTCTATTTAACTTTTGGGTTGCTATTTGGAGTGGTTTTCCCTCCCAAAGGAGATCTCTCTGCTCCCTCTCAATTGCCCTGAAGTAGTCAGTGGGAACCAGGTTCTGCGAGTTTTGTAATATATATAAGAAAACAGGCAACAACATAATTTTAAATAATGCAGCGTGGCGAGCAAGGACATAGGGAGAGACCTCCAGTGCCTCACATCACTTCTAAGTCACTGCAGCGGGTGCAAAAGGTTGCGGTCATAATATGCTGTATGATCTTTTGTGACGTATATTCCTAGGTACTTAAAACCTTCTTGAGCCCTTCTATCACATAGTTTTGGGGCAAGCGGGGACATTTCCCACTCAGTACATAGAGGACCGATTTATTCCAATTTATTGTGTATCCGGAATATATCCCGAAATTTGTAAAAAATATGGAGCACTCTATTCATTGAGGCTCTTGGTGAGGCCAAGTATAGTAATATGTAGTCGGCATACAATGAAATGCGGTCTTCCCAACTGTCTGACCATCGTAGGCCCCTTATAACAGGATCTTTCGGTATCCATAATGCCAATGGTGCCAGCTTGAGAGCTAAAAGCAAGGGGGATAGGAGACAACCCTTTCTAGTTCCCCTCTCAAGAGTAAATTTGGATGATTTTCGGTTATTGACTACGACCTATGCTAGGGGCTCCGTGTATAGAAGTTTTATCCAGCTTAGGAATTCTGAGCCAAAACCTAATTTTTTGAGGACCTCATACATGTGTGGGCATTCTATAGTGTCGAATCCCATAGCGGCGTCTAAGGAAACCACTACTGCATCTTAATGCAGGGTATTGGCTCTGCACAGCACACCATGTAGCCGCCGGAGGTTCAGTGAGGTATTTCTAGCTGGCATGAAACCAGATTGGTCCGGGTATACGAGTTTTGTTATGACTTGAAGTAGGCGGGTGGCCATCAGTTTCGTCAATATTTTAACCTTGGCGTTGAGCAACGATATCGGTCTATAGGACACGCATTTATATTTGGGTCTACCACTCTTATGGACGACCACAATTGTGGCAAGTCTCTGATCAGCGGGAAGTTTCCCTTGTTCTCGACTTTATAAGTACATCTTGGTGAGGTGTGGCACTATTTTACAGGCATAATTTTATACATTTCAATGGGCAAGCCATTGGGGCCCATCGCCTTTCCAGCTTGCAGGTCTCCAATGGCTCTCTCAACTTCCGTAACTGTGAGTTCAATATCCAGAGCCTCTAGGTCGTCTGGGGTCAGAGTTGGTAATGCCATATCTGAATCAGTGAGTAAACCCTGCCCGAGATGCTGCCATCTTAAAGAAATTACGGATCTGCCTTTGTTCGTAAGCCACAGAAAACGTGCCCGAGACGCTCCGCGCAGTGAAAACACGAAGCTGCCGAGTCCGGAAATTAAAAAGAGAGCACTTCAAAAATAAGGAACTACTATCAATATACCGGTGGACCAAAATTGACATGAATGTTTCCTGCCGTTGATGTTAAAATGAAACCACCCTAAGAGTCCACAAAAGCGACTGCCCACCAGCAGTGTCCTACAATTTTACAAACCCCAGCCCTGAGGAAGACCTTCCTTGAAACCTCACGGTCCACGCACAAAGGTCGAAACGCGTCGGCACCCCCACTACCCCCTCCACTATGGCCAGGAGCACCTGTAGTCCCACCTTTGAATTTGATCCCAAACAAAAGGATACACAGATCGAGGTTCAACAAAAGACAAATGTTTTTCCTCCCCTGTCTTTAAAAATCTTGGAGAGATGCTCTGACCTTTGTAACACATGGACCAATACATCACAGGCGCATTGCATTCCATTCCATTCCATCTATAACCCTTGGTGGGAAAAGAATTGGCCAAGCTAGAGGCCACTGGCATCATCGAAATGGTAACGAGGCCCACCCCATGGGTCCCCGTCGGGGTAGGTGGTAATATGTGTGGACATGCGCATGCCCAATGTGGGGATAAAAAGGGAACAGCATCTCACACCAACAATTGATGACCTGGTTGGAGAACTGAGTGGAGCTAGCTGGTTTTCAAAACTTGATCTGCAATCAGGATATCACCAGTTGGTCTTGAATGATGAGTCGAGATACATAACAACCTTCTATACCCATGTAGGCCTAAGGCAATACCAGCGGTTAACCTTTGGGATATCTAGCACGGCCGAGGTGTTTCAGGACAACATTTTGGGACTCCTGGCAGACCTGCCCAGTGTTGTTAATGTCAGTGATGACACTTTGATCTATGCGAAGACAATTCTGGAACACAATGTGAGATTGAGGAAAGTACTCATGAGGATCAAGAGGCTGGTCTGACGCTTCACTGCAACAAATGCAAATTTTTACAACAGAAATCGAACTTCTTTGGATACATATTCTCATCACTGGGGTAACCCCGGATCCGGATAAAGTCTGAGACAGCAAGGAAGTTTTTGCTCCTGCCACTGTGATGGAGATACACATATTTTAGGCATGGTAAACGGTTGTGGTTGTTTCATTCTGGACCTCACCACTCTGATGCAACCTTTGCCCGAGTTCAAAAACATGTCTGTTTCCTAGTCCTGGGGCGCTGAACAGGAAGCTGCTTTCCAGGCCACTATAGATGTCCTTTCATTCAAATTACATTAGTATACTTTGACCCCCTCAAGAATACCCTGATTGTAGTGGACGCTGGCCCAAAATGATTAGGGGCTGGACTGATGCAGCGCTGCACTGAAGATGGTGATTGGGCCCTAGTGTTGTTTGCAAGTTGCTCACTAACAAACAATGAGCAGAGATATTCTCAGATTGAAAAGGAAGCAATATCCATTCACTGGGAGTGCCAGCATTTCCACCTGTATGTCTACGGTCATTTTATCACAGTGCTCACCGATTACAAGCTGCTCCTTCCTTTGTTTCAAGGGCACGGCTGTTAATTCCCCTTCGCAAATTGAAAAATGGATGCTTCAACTTCAGGATTACAATTGTCAGGTGGAGTACCGTCTAGGATCTCACAACCCCGCAGACTATCTGTCCTGGCATCCTCAAGTAGCTACCCATGAAGAAGAAGCTGACGCGGATGAGACGGAGGAGTATGTGATGGCCTGATTTTGTCCCATCCCACTTTCGATGAAAGTTCTATGTGAAGCTACCCGACAAGATGAATGCCTTCAGAAAGCATTGGAGACTGTAATGAACAACCAGTGGCAGAGAATTAAGAATGCAATGGATTATGGATGCTTGTATTATATTCATGAAGAACTAAGTGGAGACTCCACAGGGTGCCTTTTGAAAGGGCATCGCTTTGTCATACCTACTGCCCTCACAGATCTAGTTATTCAACTAGCCCATGCAGGACATCAAAGCATGATGAAAACCAAAAATGGATTGCGAAACAAGGTGTGAGTCCCTCTTATGGATGAAAAGGTTGAGGAAGTGGTCCTGTTTTGTCCATGGTTCCCGGCTGCTGGAGAAGCCAGTATGCCATCCTCTTTATTAACCAAAACTGGACCACAATGTCCCTCGATGTGTGCAAGTCTTGATTTTCGGAGCCTGCCAGATGGGAGACATACATTTGTAATGATTGACAACTACTCCAAGTATCCGAAGGTAGAAGTGGTGTCTTCTTTGAGTGCCAGTGTGGTGATCCCCAAATTGGAGATGGTAATGGCCACTCATGGTCTGATAAAGGAATTACAAACTGACAATGGCCCTCCCTTTGGGGGACAGAAGATTTTCACCTATCTGTCTTCCCTTGGCATTACTCACAAGAAGATCACCTGACCGTGGCACCAGGCCAATGGGGAGGCAGAAAGATTAATGTGAATGTTAAACAAGGTCATTCGGATTGCCTATGCGAGCCAACAACCTCTTAAACTTGCAATATATGCTTTCCTTCATGAGTATTGCCAGACACCCCCTCCACCACTGGGAGAGCTCCTGGGCACCTCTCCATGGGTCGGGTTGTGGTGGATTCTACTCTGCATCATCCCAGATGGCAGCTTGATCCTATTAATGAAAAAAGAGCCCATGGGAGGCGACCGAAGTTAAATGACCATGCTATTCGTTGACAATGAGCCAAGATGTCTGACTTAAAGGTGGGCGATTTGCTGCTGGTACAGAATCTATACACAAGCAGCAAATTTCGATTGCCTTTTGAGCGAGAACCATGGACCATTGTCCATCAGAAGGGTACACGGGTCACTGTGCGATGGAACCTAGAGATCATCACCCGGAATATTTCAGCTTTTAAGAGGTTCCATCCTCAACTGAAACCGTCTCCCAGTGAAGGGGAGGAGGAGTCTGAGAACACTGATGATTGGGACTATTCTGAAGGTGAACTGCAGCAGCAGCTTAGTGATGTCCCCGAGGTTCCAGGCCCACCCCACATCCCTATAGAGACTTTCACTTTCCAGTGTGTTGCACCCGATATGAGCTGAGAAGTAACCCGATGCAGTCTACCAGACTGAGGGATCACCTAGTGTAAGACGTTTCCATTATATTTGATATTTTGTGTTGTTTCGCTTGTCAGGCCTGTGACTTGGTGGCTCTTCCATGGTGTTTTTGCTGTGACAATGTTATTGATAGACTTGCCTAATAATGATTCATATGGGGCATGATACTGTGGCATTTATAGAATTGTTTAATTTGTTTGTTGCTTGCTTTGTATTTTGGGGAGGAATGTAGTGTCGCTCCTGTGATGTAACAGAAGCATCATGGAATGATCCATGTACGCCCTGAGGAGAGGGGCGTCCTTGTAAACCCCTACTATGCCATGTCTGAATGGTTGGTGCTGTAACGCGTGGAGCATTTACAATAAATATGCCCCAGGCGGGATATGAGGTCAGAGGAGATCCTGACCTGGGCTAACGAAGTTAGCTGTTGGTGTCTGCGTCTTTTTCTGTACTGTGCCACCCGGCCTCTCATAACTGCCGATGATGCTATTCGCATGGAGCCTGAGTCTGCTACTCTCGCAGACATAACAATTTGCACACAAAGTCAGTGCCTGTGGCTACTATACCAATGTGTGCTTTTTGAGGCCAGAAACGATTTTTGCTTTTATGCAAACTTTCGGAAATATATTGGCGAGCTCGTAGCCGCCCAGCACACAATAAACTTTTTTTTAAGGCATGACAAAACAAAACATGTACAGGACAAACTGCTCTCCAGAGTTCTTTATTAAAGAAAACCGTTTAGAGATATAGTATAAATCATTGTTTGGACAACCAGTGAATGGCATTTAGTTGGACAGAAGCTTGTGTAGTTAATGGACATTCTTCATTCAGTCTCACAGCGGGATGGTGAAGGTGCGCGCGCGGCGAATGTCCTCGAGCCGCGGGCCGGATGTAGCTGTGTCGTTGCTGTCACGCGGCTCCGTCCCACTTCCGCCCTGTCAGTCCGCTCGCGCGCGCGCCCCTCCTCACAGCCCACACCTCCCCACACGCAGGGCTCTTAATACCTTAATACAGTTCCCGCCACTTCGTGTTCGGCTAGGCGAGGGATTATGAGCTTTCTATTGATTTTGTACTTAACAGAAAAAAACGTAATCACGGGGAACAAGGCCTTTCTGCCGTCTCCAGTGCAGCGTGGCGGGCGGCGCCACCGCTCAGGTACTGGCCTGGGTAAGGCTTTGCATTAACCTCTGGAGCTCACACTGGGCATGTATCGCTTTTCATTACCTCTCTGTTTGTGAACAGAAAGCCCACCTGACAGGTCCCTCGTGTTGTCCTCACGCATGCACATCTGCTCAAAGTGTCACAAAATGGAGGGCGTAGAGGGCCTATAGTGGAGCTGGGACCATGTAGGCATGGGAAGGCTTGTGCCACTCTGTGTTATCATTTGCTTTGCATTGTGACTAGACTTAACTACACAGACTCAGCCTTGAAAGTCGCTGGTGGTGGCGAAGTACCACTATTAATAAAATAGACAAAATGATGCGCCAACGTTGTCTAAATTATGTGACAAACGGCACAACTGATGGTAAATTATGTGGCACATTCGTTATCAATATCAACTCTATTGTAACATTGTAAGAGGTGGCATGGATAGAAAATCAGTCCCAATATTTTAGGACATTCAGATGTTTCCATATAAATAAACCTTCAGGTATTCAGCAGCCACTATTCTAAATGTTATTCACCAAAAATTAATGGCTTTGTCTTGCATGGAGGCACCAGAGCACCATTGTAATAACTCTGTTCTTTCTACCTCTGGGAGAAAAATAATTGCATCCAGAAGACCATGAATCTTCATATAAACTCCTAGACCTGAGGACCTCTTGGCGCAGCACATAAACACGCAATACTTTCTCCCTTTTATCCTTATGACCTTGCCAAGTCTAGGGCTACTCACATCTGAGGGCGATATCAATGTCTATACAAATGCTATTAAAGATGATACAAAGCGCGGTGCAAGAACAACTAGAGGCACACCTAGAACTAGGGTCGGCTTTAGCGCTGGAGGTGCCTGGTGCGACAATCTTTTTCGGCACCCCCCACGACCTCCTCCTTGGACGCCCCACAACCATCCGGCAAATGTTCCCCATATTTCTCCATAGCCCCTCTCTCACATACATTTCATTTGTTTTAAAGCGCTGGTAAAGGCTGTTTTTTTAATCTACTCAGCTATCTATGTAAAATACAGGTCTCTTCTTTGCAGCAGGTGCATTAACCCTCTGTGCTACTTTATAGCGAGACTGCCACTAGACAAAATTCAGATCACTCTCTCTCTAGCTGGAACATTAATCACAAGAGTTACCTTGACATTTTTATTGCTGCCTGAAAGCTGGCCACACAAGGAGCTCTGCAACAGGTGCTTTTAAATCGCACTGTTATTACTAAACGCAGCGCCAGCCCTGCAGTCAGTGCCTCCCCACCTTCAGGTCACACCCAGTGCGACTGGACTGGTCACACCTCTCTAAATCCGTCCTAGCCTAGAACTCTTAAACTATGATCGCACGCCCATAAGGTTCTGATAAGTACTGTATTATATTCTGACCTTTAGATAGGGCTAACTATCGGTCTGTTGAGCACTGCGCCCAAGCCTATGTGATTAGCATGCTGCACCATGTAGGATCTGTGGTTGGGAGGATGTTGTCTTTGTTTGGATTCTAGGTGGTAAGTGCTTCCATGTTGTGAGCGATGACCACCGAGGTGTGGATATCTTGGTATGGGATGCTGAGCTTAGTAGTGGGATGGATGAAGAAGTGTGAGAAACAGGCGTCTAGTTTGTGGCTTTTGGTGAACTGGCCGCTGTGATCAGCTCTGCATGTCACTTTAACCCGTTGACTGTGGCGCGAATTCCGCCGCAGTCCGGGGGTTTTAATCAGTGGGCGGGCTTCGGACGGCTCGCGGCCGTCCTCTGCACACGCCCAGCGTCACGTGGGATGGAGGGTGGCCTTCCTCAGCACTGAACGGGTTAAGGTATTTTTTCTCATCGCAGTCAACTAAGCTGGTTACCGCACAGGGTTGTCCATCTGAGAGTTTTGTTTGGGTTAATGGCCCTGAGCAGGCATAGATTAAAGGGAGAAGTGGTCAGGAAATCTGGTGGGACAGACTTTGTTACATGAGGCCGAAGTGGCGCTGTTTGATGACGACCTGCGGGGCAGGGATCACATGTACCCAACAGTCCTCATGGTGTTGCTTTTACTGGTTGCCTTCCATATGGTAGATGATCAGTACTGTTAGGGAATTTGAATAGCACACATTGTGCCACTGGTGTGTCCTATCATCACTAAATGTTTCCGTTGGAGAAGAGATCACGTCTCACACAGTAGACGTCCGTCACATTGGCATTCCATAAAAGCCTGCACTTGTTTCAAGGTAAAAGTGCTCTTGTTTAAATCCATCCAACAGAGGGCCAGGACCTGCTGAGCTCCAGGCTGGATGGTCATTTTTGTAGCTCTGGCACAGTTCCATCCTTTGGGCTGTTCTCTGATGGTGGGAGTAGGGTCTGAAATCGAGAGCCCTCACCCACTGATGTGGCATCATCCCTTAGGGGGCATCAGTGGACTTGAAGAATGCCTGAGGCTCGTCACCAGATGTGAGGAGAGCTGTAGTTGATGCAAACATATGGCGGCTGTTGGTGTCTTCTACCATATGCTCAGCTTGGAGCTCATTTCCAAGCATGGATTGGCCAGCCTGGTTACCATGTATGAATTCCTTAGGGAACTCTATTACCCAAAGGTTTTCAGCAGGATGGAGCAGCTGTGATGGATGGAGCAAGTGACTCAGCGGGAATGCATGGCTAATGATGAGGCCTACTCAGTGACAGTCAGCTTAGTTTTATGGACGTCTGACACCACCATTACCTCTCGTCCTTGACCAAGTCCTTACCTATGAGGTTAGTTGCCCAATCCCAGGGCAGGAAACAAAACAAGAAATGCTATCTAACCCCACCCACTCTGTTACTACAAGAGTGTAGCATTCCCCCAGCACTTCCTGTTTTGTTTCCTGTCTTCGGACACAAGACAATGAATGCTGAAGTCTTTACCGGGCATTGACTTCCATCATTTTGGAGGACTATTAGTTTCTCTGCTGGGCTTGGTAGCTTCTTCGCTATCTAGGTGGGACCAATCCTGAAGGGGAGTGCTGGAAGGGATCCCCAGGCAGCATGATGATCGGTACACGAGTAAGATTTTAGCAGACAGATTATGTCTATTGAACCGTTGTAGCTCAAACACGCATTTTATTAGGCCGTGTGTCTGAAAACGTGCTATTTAGTAGTATTGCCTCCCGGTCTATCTTGCAGTGATGTTGCGGTATGCCTCCTTGGGAACTGACCGTCACATGCACCTTAATGGACAGCTAGTCCCTTGGTCATTCGCCTTATGGATGTGGAAGCGGTGTAGTTGCATCTCCTTGCACAGGGATCTTATTGTTTATTCCTGATCTGTCCTGGAGGGGAGGGTTGTTTTTGGAGGTCTGATTCTTCGTATTCTATTGTGATTGCCATTGTCATATTCCCATGGAAAAACACATACTTAAAAAGAGGCACTTACCTCCTTCTTTGAGATCTTCCTCTAGCAGATCAGTGTCTCCTTCTCTACCAAGGAAAAAGGGTAGAGCTTCTCCAGATGAGGACATGATCATAAGGCTAGTCATGGTGACTTTGGTTGTTCTGAAGAAATGCAAGAAGGGGGTTGGTGACTGTGGATCAGTAAAGCATTTACTCTGACCTATCTGACTCTTAATTATCTGGTGGTTCTTCTTCTCTTCCATCTAAGCACAAAGGGAATATATTGCTTAGGAAATGCTACTAGATTTGCTATCCTATATTAAGAACAACACGGGGTTTCCCAATGAGGAGGTAGCTGAATCCTCAAAAGATGAAATTCTGCGTTATTTTAGAAGGCCTTTTAATATGAGGGTGCGTATACATTAGTATGTTCCAGAAGTGGTTCTAAATGAGTTATAAGATCTGACGAAAGATTTAATGTTCCTTGCTTCATGTCCAGTCCATTAGAGAGGATGGAGGAAAAATTGGCGGACCCTGTACACATGGATTCTATGGTGGCTAGCCTTGTCGGTAGATCCTCTGTGGCAAAAGACAGCATTTTGAAGGATCCAGCAGACAAGAATGTAGATGCATCTCTAAAGGAAAAGAAGGGAAAAGGGAAATACTCAATTGTGGTTCTTCTTTCCAAGGTTCAATGGACATTTTGAATTGGCATAGACTTGAAGGCCTTAAACAAATTTGAGGAAAAGATACCCTTGAAGATGGAAACACTTCAGAAGATCATACCTCTAATAGAACCGAATGCCTTTCTGCCACTCTTTACTTAGTGGATTCATACCTTCATATTCCAATGTACAAGCCACATCAGCAGTTTCTGCTTTTTTTTTTGGGGCAAACATTAGCAATGCAGAGTTCTCCCATTTGGGCTCCAGTCTTCCCCGAGGGTATTCATAAAGGTGGGGGCTCCGCTGGTGGCCCACCTTCATCTCAAGGGTGTGTCACTATTCCCATACCGCAACAACTGGCTCTGTCAATACAGATTTTGGAGCAGCATCTCTCCTTGGAGATTGCTACTCTAACTCGCCATGTGTTTCTGTTAAATCTCCCGAAGTGTCTACTTCTTCCTTCCTGTGATCTTCAGTTCATTGGAGCACAATTTAGTCCTCGATTAAGCAAGGTATTTCTCCCCATGGAGAGGATGTTTCGTCTCTAGAGTTCAACCCTGTTCAAATGAATGGAGGTACTGGGCCATATGCATTAGTATTCACAGTACCATGGGCAAGGCTACATCTGAGACCACTGCTGTGTCGTCTGCAAACCATGGAGCCCTGTAAGCCAGGCTAATTCATTTTGTGATTCCTGTCTACCCCGTCATCAAGCACGCTCTGCAGTGGTAGAGAACTGACCAACGTCTGCAAGGGAGTAGTGATGCGTCCAGACTCTCCGATTATTTTGACAACTGATGCAAGTACTTTGGGCTGGGGAGCTTCACTTGGAGACTTGACAGTCTAAGCAAAATAGTCACTGAATAAATATGTGTATTCGGTCGATTTTGACATAAAACATCACACATAAACATTACATAAAATACATAATCCATTACATTGTAGTATGATACAATCATATCCTCTATAAATACAAGATAATAAAAATACAAGTAAAATCCATTAAAACCATTGAGAAACTGTGCCCTGTTACATTAGCTATCTTCCATAAAGTGCAGATACACTACAAGACCACTCTATGTAAACAAAGATTTCAATGTCTCAATGATAAATTCAGGTCAATAGAGCACCTAATGTTGAGGCATAAAGGATATCATTAAATCTCGATTTGAGTGATGCAATCATCATAAAGGAAAACAAAAGTGAAAAACCAAAACTTCACTGTCAGAATTCAGTGACAATAAAAACACAGATAAAATTGTATAAAAAATAGTGAGTAATGGGGCAATTAATCAAATCTCGATCTTCTAGACACCCAAGCTGCTCGTAAAAAGGATAGGACTGTAAGGATTACATGATCTATTGGAAGTATCTGTAGATACATCAAGGCTGGTCTAATTTGATTAAAATTCAGGGATTTCAACAAAGGGATTAAAAAGTGCTTCCTCGTCCAGCTATATTAACCACATGGATACTTTAAATATTTCTCTGCTGTGCTGCAGATCCTAGATTCCCATTGTTCATGACGAGCTCAGCTCGTCATGAGCACACAAGCAGTGTACTGCATGACGAGCTGAGCTCGTCATGAGCATGGAAGGGGTTAAGAACAGAACAGGGGAAAATGCAACAAATACTGCAGAGACATATTGTCCCAGCCACAGGCTTCCCATGCCTCAGGCCGCATCCACCCTGAAGGGGATGCCAATAAAATTGTGTAATTGGTTGAACCTGAATCTGGCCAGTAGAAGCCTATTGTGCTGTGAGCGGACCATGGCAAGATACGGCTACAACCCCTACACAGCTTTTAGCAGCATGTGACCCCGAACTGAAGTTTTCTGAAGCTCTAGGTACTCTCTCTCTAGGCGAATGTTCCAAGAATAGCCTTTTGACACCCCCTAGCTCCCGCTCCGAGAAAGAGGAGGGATCATCACAAGTATCTGACCTACCAATGTGGTTAAAGGCTGCTTTAACATTGGCTATCCAAGATATTCTGTGTGACCGAACTAGAGCCACACAGTCGAATCATTCTATTCAGAGACAGTTTCACCCTGCTCCAGATCGTAATCAAACACAGGAGCGTACTAAAGGATATCAAATCTGGCACGTGGGCAAGCCCATGCTCCGCCTGTACAGAGAAAGCAGGAGTGGAGTGTGGCACCTGTACCAATCTGCGAAGAAAATTATTTTTGGCCGATTGGATACGATCAGTTTGGCATACCTCACTGCTGTAACGTAGCTGGGAGATGCACTTGGCCAGATACATTTTTTACATGTACCTCGGCAAATTAAAAATTTCCTGTGGATCTGAGAAACTCAGCTCTTTTTGCCTCCACCAGAGGTTTCTAACAAATGTTAGCATCAAATTGGACCCCCGGGTAAGGGAACACCTTAACTTTGCCCAAGGTAAAATTTGCGACTTTAAACGTCGTGCTCTTTGTTGACTTGGGGCCCAATACCATTGCATATGACTTTGAGAAATTAACCGCCAGATCAAGGTTCCCCATGAAAGATGCGCGGACGCAAGCCCATTTACATACAAGGTAAATAAAACGGGGCAAGAATACATCCTTGAGGCACACCCAAATTGATCCGGAAAGGGCGAGTACAGATGGCAACCTGAGAAAAACAGACCAAGGCAGGTCTCTGAGTGTAGACTGGCTAGGAGGGCCACAATGCTTGGGTTTATCTCTATCCTGCAAAGCAGGGTCCATAGTTTCGCTCGATTCACCCTGTCGAAGGCAGAGGTCAGGCCCATAAAGCATAATGTATAGATTCAGACCGAGCCTCCATGTATATTTTTTAATTATCAAATGGAGATTCAGACATTGTTCTGATGTGGACCTCCTATTCTTAAGCCATATTAAACATCACAGAGGATATTATTCTTCTCTGCCCAGTCACTTAGCCTATTTAGAATCACCCTCCCCAGGACCTTGGCCGTTTAGTTCTGTAACGATATTGGTCTATAACATTGTGGGTTGTCTTTGTCCCCCTTGTTAAATATAGGAACAATGACAGCAGTAGACCAAGAGGACAATGTCCCCACTTGGGTGGCCGAATTCAACACCTGTGTTAATAGTGAAGCCCAGACCTCAAAATTAGGTTTAAACAAGTCTTGTGGGATACTATCGGGCCCGAATACCTTGTGTGACTTCCTCTGAGGTCCAAACCACTGGGTCACAAACTGTGCTAGCGGAAGTTATGTTGCTCCCACATATCCCTGATTATACACACCCTCAAAATGACTCACCCATTGGTGCTCTGAGATGTGATGACATACAGATGGCATGGCACCCACCGTGAAGCAAGGCCTATTTACCATTCTCCTGCAAAGTCGTCTGAGACAGAGGGTCAGAGATCATCGAGTTGGAGAGTATTGATGGCAGTCTACGGGGCCTTCCAGCAGTTCCATCAACAGTGGCTTACGTAAACCATCAAGGAAGAATCCGTTGCTGAACCCTGAACGAGTTGGCCTGCAGTCTGCATCTGTGGGCAGAGACTCAACTTCTTTTCTTATCAACAGGGCACATCAAGGGTCTGGACAATGTGGTGGCAGACTGCTTGCATCTGGAGTTGCCCCCTTCTCAGTACTTGAGACTGACCAGGTCCATCTTCAAGCCATCAGCAGAAGGTTTGGCACTCCCTTCCTGGACCTGTTTACCTCGAAGAACAGTGCTCTTCTTCTGAGATATTTCTCCAGGTTTTAAGAACGTAATCTTTGGGTGTGGATGCATCGACCTTGGAGTGGCCTCAGAGACCCCTTTTTTGTCTACCCTCCAATTCCTTTGATTCAGAGACTCTTTATGCAAGATTTTTCTGGAGAAGGCTCAAGTAGTTGTGGTGGTTCCATACTGCTCAGAAGAACCTGGTTCCAGATTCTGAAACACATGGCATGCTTCCCTTTGTGGGTCCTCCCTCTTCCTCCCGCTCCACTGATATTTTGCAGCTCTCTACAACCTCTTAGTCTTTTCCTCTCGGTTTGAAGGTTGAGAGGAAGAGTTTAGAGGTTTAGGGTTTACCTCCTTATATTATTGAAGTAGTACAAAAATCTAGAAGATTTTTAACTCTTGCTACCTATTCTATACACTGGAACATCTTTGATTCTTGGTGTTCTGCACAAGGGTTTTCTTCAGGGGAATATTCTGTTTCTTCTATTCTTCAACTGATGGATGGGTTTCAGAAAAAATATTTTCCTTTCTACATTAGGGACACAGGGGTATGCCATTAAGGCATTCCATATGAAAAGTGGCGTAGTTAAGAATGCAATTTGACACATTAGGTATTCCAGAGAAGATTGTAGCACAATTCAGTCTTCAAGCTGAGCAAAACACAAACAGACAACAATCTGTTTAAGATCATTTCTTAAGGGGAGGTCATAAGCTCAAAATGGGAAGTCTTTGTACGCAAATATTCTTTGTGAGTTACTCCAATTCTTCGCCTCTTTAAAGGCTTGGTGTCAATGCTTTCTTGCTAACAAGGGACCGCCACTTTTAGATTATATGAAGATGACCCCAGTTGGAAGTATAGTTCAGGTAGGATGAAGTGGATGGGCTGGCTCCTGGCCTAGTATGTAGTGGAGTTCATGAGATGAAGTGAGCTTGCCTTGATTAGCTCAGAGGTGGCTGTTCTTTGGTCGCGAACCTCAGTCTCTTTGCTTGTTTATTTGACCGCCAGATGCATTTGGCAATGCTGCTCCAAGCCTCTTCACGTCATATATATCTGCAGGTGTCATTTTGATTCAGGACTGACTGTAGCCAAGTACATTTCAGACTTTGTAATACAAAACAACTTTCCAAAGTGTACTGCCAATTCTGGACAGTTCTAAGTGGAGCAGCTGAGAGGCAACATCCACCAGTGCTGCTAATGAGAGGATTAACTTAAAGTTCCTGTGCCTGGTTTATATCTTTCCTGCAGCTAAGATCCTTGCTACTTGGATCAGTATTTGACAGCAACAACCCCTAGAGATCCTTGACATCATTAACTAACAAGTTGTTACTATTCCCTCCTGCTTCCTGCATCGGTTTTACTGACCTCAGTTCCCAATCACGACCAAGTCAGGGGCGTAGTATCGCGACACTGCATAAAACAGATGACAGGCAATTAGTTAACTTCTTCAAAACATTAGAAGTTGTATACTTTTGTGCAAGGAGCCCATTTAGTAAAATGTGATCCCTGTAAACTCACATTTATGCAAATAGTGAAAAGATCATGCATTATATGACAAATTCTATTGATCTTGCTCATAAGTAAGTTAAGGCATTTGCCAACACATAATTTCCTCTAGGAGGCCAATAACATGGGGGAAAGATCAATCATATACCAGGTCAGTTCCTGACGGTTGTATTATGGAACAACGCTGTGAAATAGTCAGCATGTCTTTACCACGAAATTAATTTTTACCTCGCATTTTTTTAGAGCGCATATGCTCTTACGTTTGCACTTACCATGCATTGATTATACATATATTTATATATATAAACAATGTATTTGTGGGGGGAGACCCCCCACACCCCTGAACTTAACCTTAAATGAGTGGTAAATGCATAGGTTATAAAAGCATGTGCAATCCAAAAACATGCATGGTAAAAAATGTGTGTTAAAGTTACAACTAGTAAAAACCACGTTGTAAAGGCTGTTTCCCGTTTCTGACCTGTGGTGCACCTGGAAAGACATTTTCAGGCACTGTAGTGTCAACCCTTCTACTCTTCTAAAAAACTCCATACCTAATGGGTTTTTAATTATAGGTCCTATTTATCTGCCATTCTATGCCCTGTGGCTTCTTCTGGTCCTTACTGATAGTGATGCCTCAGCCTCCTAGACATTCTTCTTGCTCCACTAGATGTTTTTGCTTCAACAACCTGAGGCTTCTTCACATATCTTGCTTGGGTCACATAAGACTTCTCTCCGCTCCCTGGAGAGTGATGCATTGATCTTTAAGGCTTCAGTAAGCCCCATCCTGGTTCATGCTTAGATCTCTTGGGCCTACCCAAGCGTCCCTTGATAGCCATGCTCTTACTTCTTGAAGATTCTTCTTGCTCGTACCTAGATTAATAATCTCACATCCTGAGGCTTCTTCCAGCTCATTTATGCTCTGACATCCCCACTGCATGTTAGTTATGGTCAAACGTCCTCAGCCTTCTATGGATTCATTCATTCTGAACACCTGAGCCTTCTATGAATTCCTTCATATTTCCAGGTCCGACCTTCTGAGACTTCTATAAATTCCTTTAAATGCTATGCGTGACCTCCTGAGGCTTCTATAAATTCCTACATACGGCCATGTTGCAACCACTTGAAGCTTCCATACATTTGTAAAGCCATGCGTGACCTCCTGCAGCTGCAATAAACCCAGTGCTTAATTTTAACCGGTGCTTGGTACCGGCACCTAATTGCCAGCACCGGCTCTTATTGCTGTCTACCAAATGGTGGCACTGTTTGGCTAATTTAGGTATGACCACAACAGCTGTTTATTAGTTGAATTTATATTTACAATGACTAATAACTGCCTCCCACACCATTCTTATAACTTTGGGGGCATGGATTAGTATGAATTGTCACTCTTGTAAGAGTGTGGTAGTAGTTGTGTTGGCACTGTCCTTGGCAGCTCGCAGGGATATTGTGTGGTGCAAACTGCTGAGGCGTACCAACGAGAGCCACAGCGCTTATTTGTTTGCAAATTAAGCACTAAATAAACACCTTGTTGTTTTCTTGCCTTAGCCTCATGAAGCTGCTTATCAGGCCTTTCAGTCAAACCTGCTGGTATTTAAAGTGAGAAAAATGCTCCGGGCGTCTCCTCCGTATTGGCAGAGGAGCGTCGCCCCACTGCTTAGAGACAGCAGATAAAGAAATTGATAATAATACAATATTATTATCGTTTTATTTAGCACTGTACTCTGGCTTGAAAGCCAATGAGTCGGGCAGGCCGGGCCATGGCAGAGAAGGGGAGTGATGGGGGGCGCTGTAAGTGTTCTTGTCGGTTTGGCCGGCTGTTTTAGGCTGCCCTCACAGACATGCGCACTTAGGTTTTTCCAATCCAACTGTATTCTACAGCTGGGTGGAGAAACGGCACAGACTCCCTGTGCCTGAACAAACGTTATTCCAGCCCCTTCAGGCCAATCCCAGCGCTTCTCTCATGCTAGATATAACATGAGAGCAGCATCTGAATTGGGTGGGGAGTCTATGCTTTGTTCCCCATTGTGAGAGGAGGAACGAGGCGGCCGGCAGCATCAGCAGGAGTAGGAGTGACCGGTAAGTCCCTTTATTTTATTTTTACACCCCCCCCCCATCCGTGCCGCCCTACCACTTTAGACTGCCAACAGCTGCCACTGATCAGTATTTACCATAAAATGCACATTTTATGGCGGTAAGCAAGCTCCGGAACTAGGGAATAATTATTGCATCCTATAAATTATTTACCAATGCAATATATATTGCATCCAACGTTTATTGAAGCATAAGTGTGAAACAGATGCACATAGCTTGAAGTAGCTGAAAATCACATGCAAATGTTCTTTAAGACATTTATATGTGTAAAACTATTTGATATATTTATTGCTTTCATATTGCTCTCAAATAGTCAGGGGCTGCTTCAGATCCCTAATAAAACAAAACCATGTTGTTTCTCATGTACCATGAGACTTGTTATTTTATATATCACTGACATCAAATTGATGAGTTTAAATTAGAGCTGACAGCGCCATTAAGTGTGCATACCTTCTTAAAGCAAGTTCGTCATTCATTCATTTCAGTTTGTTGGGTGCCTGCAAGGTATACCTTTGGGTTTGGGGTGACTGCAGAGAGTAAATAACTATGAAGTCTGCATGTACCTTGAAAAGGCTATTGTTTGTAATGCAACGTATAGGATAAAACAATAACTTGTTGATTTACTTGTGCGTGTTGTGTGTGCATAGATTTGTGCATATGTGCCAGGAATGGGGTAGTGTGACAGCACGTACTTGGGCATTTTCGCCTAGCGCTGTGAATACATTAGGGGCCGCCCTGGACAGCTCTGCTCAAGACAGGGGTTAGAAGTTTGAGCTCAGATACAATATACCACAGATATATGATCGCAGATATTAATATTTTTCAGTACCATCCGTATCTCTTAAAACAAGAATATTTTAAAGGACGTTTAGAGGAGTAATGAACACCATTCACAAAAGTGAAAACCTACCGAAAAGCCTATCCATGGATGAAGAGATTTGATCCTTTAATGCTTTTCTATGGGTCATAAACTATAGATTAATGTGATCTCATGAACAGTGATGCTCTGAATCCTTTTCAATGGGCTTGGCGTTTAATTTTAGTCATATACTGCTTACTTTTGTGTCCTGTAACACATGGCTGAAGTTGCAAGGACTGCAGTTGTGGTGTCTCTTTTGATCAAGAGAGCTCAGTGGGCTTAGCACCCTGCTAGTGCTTATCAGGAAAACTGCAGTTAAGTTTCTAGCTGGGAAAAGCAAAAGCAAAGGATGGCCGAGGGGCTCACATGTGGGCATATTTACAATAACTGGCGCATCCCTGCATATCAGCAGGGATGCACCAGTTATCTTGCGTCACAGCAGACACCTCTTGCGCCACCATGGATGCGCCGCATTTACAATGCAGCGCACCATAGCGCAAGAATAGACAGAAGCGTGATGCATCTGATGCTGTAAAGGTGACGCAGTGCTGGAGTCATGTCTCAAGCGTGACCCAACACCAGCACTGCTCGGGGCGCCCTATACTAGCTGTGCTGCGTCACTCCTTACGCCTGCTTCAAGCAGGCGTAAGGATTTGATGCAGCGGGGTCGAAAAAGTGACTGAGTGGAATCTTGTAGATTTCACTCTGCCACTTTTCCGAGGCGTTCCTGCGCTGGAACCCCCCCCACCCCCCCGCGCCGGAATGCCCACAATGGACGCAGGGCTTTACAACATGACGCATCTCCCTAGATGCGTCACGTTGTAAATACCCCACAGCATGGCGTGGCTTTGCTCCGCCGATGCGTCACAGAAGTGACGTAACAGCTGCGTAAAAGTGGCGTACGGGCTTGTAAATAGGCCCCTACATCCTTAAGCAGCTTGACCTCAGCATGTTATGGTGAGTCGGACCCTTCTTTAGTTCCCGGGGATGGCTGGGGATATGGAGAAATGTAAGGCTCGGGTATCCTCAAACTGCCCAGTTTGAATGTTTAGGTGACCCCCGAGGCCCCTGTGTCTTCAAGGGCCCATTTCTAAACGCAGGCATGTTGCAGTCTAGTTTATGCTGCGCCCGTGGGTTCTCTTGCACATTAGGGCAGGTGGCACTGCTCATGCCTACAGAAGAAACTTCAAAGCCTGATATCCCAGAAACCACTGGTTGTGCTGGGAAAAGTATTTTGTGGTGGGTTCCTAGAATCTGGGACTCCTTTTGGGATGGTTGACAGAGCTCCAGAGCTGAAGGAACTTAGGGAAATCAAAAGGGTCACTGTTTTGGAATCAGGAGGCCCTGTGCGTCTCCAGACACTATCACAGGAATGGCTCCCATGACCTTGGTCATGGGGGGACGGGCCTCCAGGAGGTGGCTGCGTGAAGGATGAGGTACTTCTATGTTAAGAATTTAGGATTTTGTGGTGGTACAGGTAAGAGCCACTAGGCAAGGTCACTACTCTTGGCTAGCTCCCCTGATCTTTCCACATTGTCACATAAAGCTCTTGACCACTGGATCCACTTACACGTCACTTGACTTTTACATAAAGTAAAAAAAATAAAACACAACTTGTGGAAAGAATCGAGAACATGCAAACCTCTCATTCGTCAAAAGGGTGGCAATAGAGAGGTGCTTTCGGAAGCGGTCTATTGTTTGGACCTCCTTTCACTAAAACGTGAAAAGTGAAGATAATCAGCTCAAAATGGTCAACAGGCAGATAGTGGGTAGGAGGTTTTAGGTGAAAAGTTGTAGTAAGTTCACATAGAGCTGTAATTCCATATTTCTGATTGCTCGGGGCACTCAGATAAGCAAACGTTGTTCTGCTAAGATCCAGATGAGCTAAGAAGGGCCCACTGCAGAAATGAGGCGCTAGGCCCTAGAAACCGTTTGGCAGAATCAACATGCTCAACACCCTTAACAGTTCACTAAGTACAGTTTTGACAGGCAGTGTGTGCCAAAGGTGAGCGAGTGTGAAACAGTGTTCACCCAGGGACATTTTATGGATTTTGGGGGCCCGGGCCAAAAATCATTTAGGCCCCCCTGCTCGGAAGAACTCTGAATTTATTATCCATTTCAGCTCATTCAAGTCCTTAGCAAGTATGGTCTGATCATTGACAACCTTCTTTGTTGGACCCCAAACATTTATGGACTCCAGTCCTTCAGGGGGCAACCCCTTTGAATATTTATGAGATACTGAGACCCGGGAGCCCCATTTCATATTATGCAGGGGGCCCATCATCTTTTTGTTCTCCCACTGTCTGGGACTATCCTGAAAGCTTAATAATGGGGCCCCTAGAAAGATGGGGGCCCTCGACTGGAGCCAACTTTGCCTATGCCTTAACCACATCACTGCGGCGGCTATTCCGCCGCAGCGCTAAGGGGCGGGGTGGCCGCGCGGCGGGCCCATGCTGGTGATGGAACCGCTCCGTCACCAGCCACGGTTGAGCTGTGCTCATGACGGAGCGGTTCCGTCATGGCCCCGCCCGCTTAATAGAACGCGCCGCGCAGGCGCGTCGGGCGGACCATGACGGAACCGCTCCGTCATCAGCACAGGGCCACCGTGGCTCATGACGGAGCGGTTCCGTCATCAGCACGGAAAGAGTTAAAACGTCTCTGCGTTCACCTTCTCTGACACTCTCATACGTCTTCACCGTCTCTTCTTTTCACCACTCCTCTTGACCTGCTCCGTGTGTTCTCAAAAGTTCCCAACAGAAGACATTTGTAAACATGGTTCTAGAATTTTGACATGGCCATCATTTTTTCAACTAAAATGATTGCACACTTTCGGTGTTTACAGACAGGCCAAGTTTACAGGCACAAATAATGTTTTATTTTATTTTACATAAAAAGCACACAATTTTCCAAAATGTGGCTTAATGGCCCTGACCCAGCTAGCTCAGAGATGCAAAAAAATGCAGATGTGTTTTGGGACTTTATCGGGAAAAGCAGGATTTGTGACTTTTTGCAAATGGAGGTGTTTCCTCTATCAGTGCTCCTGGCATGAGAGATGGTGAGTCCAATAATAGATACCCAAACAGATGGAATGGCAGCTAATTGAACCCTCATGGTGGAATATGCAATCATAAGGCAACCGAAGAGTGGGCAGAGGCAGCCTTAGACCATTTTATTTATTTTTTATTTCTGTTATTTGATTGTTTCCTTCAAATTTTGCACACCACTTAAATTGGTATCCTAGGTAACCACCAAGTGTGTCCATAGGGAAAGGCCATCCCTTGGGGCAGTGATCTTGGGGGTCGATAATGGGGTGTATCTTTGCAAAAAAGAGGGGCCTTTTCTAATAGGATTAATAAATCAAGCAAAAAGTATTTGACACTACGAGCCGCAAGTGAAAGCAGCAAAGGACCAAAGACCTTTGGGAGATTGTAGAAAATGTGCACGGATAAAAACAGAACATAGCCATTGGCCCCCTTTTTACTACCAGTGTAACAGGGAATGGCACAAATGGTATCTGCCACAGGGCAAACACTGGTCTTACATTTTCTGCTGTTTTCATCTTATAAGAAGTGTAAAAGATACATTTTATCCACTTTTCAAGTACGAAAGATGGGTCTTGATTAAAGCCAAATCGGTCGTCTGTGTTTTATTACATAGATAGCAAACATGCTCCAAAATGAAATTGCCCTATCCTCTTAAAAAAGGGTTTGTTCATGGACTAGAATTTACATGACAAACTCTCTATAGCACATATAAAATAATGTAAACGCAAATATGTTTTTTATGTCGTTCCACAATCAATATTCTTAATTTCTAGCCTGGTACAATAATCATTCTGTAAATCAGATTGGGATAATTTTTGTTTGCTCCATTCTGTATGGTGCAAAATAGTTTTGCCCTGTTTTTGCACTAGTGCAACGTTTGTGTGACATAGGGTCTCTGTGCTGCTCTCTAGGAGACATGTAGAAGAAAAACAATGGTTCCCTTCAGGGGAAGTTTCAAGCCTAAACCTCCCAAGCAAAGTCCTGTGTTTTTAAAGCCATTGATGGTGGTTAATCAGTTAGTTTTATTCACTGTATAAAGTTCATTGATGAGTAAAAAATACACTTTTTTGCATATCATATCACATTACAGGTGCTATAACATAACGACGCAGTGAAGTTGAAAAGTGACATTTGTGAAACCTTGTGTCGTGGTGTAGTACTTAAAATATATATACAACATAAATGCATGTATTACTAGGGGCTGATAAAATTATAAATTCTCAGCATGATTAAAAATAATAGTATAATGTATATATCATAATAAATCATATCAGTCCCTTAGTTCATTTGTCGACGTTTCGACCTTATCGGATACGACTATATCCTTATTTTCAAATATTTTCCCAAACAACTGTAGCCGGTGAACTGTTTAACGAGGAATATTTTTAAAAGGCCTTTCACAGAATGTTACACAATTTGTGATACCCCAGGCCTGATGCCCATTGAGATCTACGTTCAGCATCTTATGTGCCAACTGAGGCCCTGAAATTTAGAGATTTGTCTCCTAGGCATGGATTGAGCAATCCGTTGGGACAGAATCTGCTACCTAGTGGCTGATAGAGGCCAGAAATTATTACCTTCTCACCATTTCCTGCTACTAAAAATTAACAATGGAATTGCCCCCAAAGTGTTCATAGAACATAAATAATGTATGTTCAGGAGAACACTCGAGACCTTTTTGAGTGCATGCTAAAGACATTTTCTGCAAATAGACATTTTGCTTGACAGAGTCATGGGCGGCGCTGAGCCAATATTACTGATAATGGTCAAAGTCTGGGGTAACTGGGTAACTCTTGTGTGCCCTGGGACCTCCTTATACAGCCCTAAAGGCTGTAAGGCCAGGGTATGGAGTAACTTTGAGTTTCTCCAGACACTATGCAAGACAGTCCAAAATCAATGTTATGAAATAAGGTCAGAGTCTAGGGTAGCTGCGTTTCACCTTGAAATTACTAAGCCACTCCAGAGAATTCACACAGATGAAAGTCAGAATTTCTTTGAGGATCTACATCTGCTACCTTTTGTGGTCCAGGGTATACCTTGGCGAACAAGGTCATAAGGTCTGAGGTAATTACAAGTTTCCCCAGCCATCTCCCAGAACAAACCTTAGTGATTACAACTGCAGCCTGTGATATCCCTCGGGTTCTGTAGGCGTCATCTACGGTGGTCGAGAGAACATTTTGACAACTAAGATGAGAGGGCCTGATGGTTAATCTGATGCATCTCCAAATATACTCCAGAGGAAATCTTAGTTATTAGGGCAGTCTCGACAACCCTGAGGTTATATATGCTTCTGTTATAGAGATCAGGGGTACATTTTGATGAATAAGGTCATAGAGTCTGTGGCAAGATCAATGTTCTGCAGATGTCTGCTCCAATCAAACTAAGGGGCATATTAGCAAGAACCTCGTTAAAATTATCTCAGTTTTAGCGCCAGCAAACTGCAGCTAAAACGGCGATAATGGGCTTGCTAATATGCGTTATAGAATTCCAATAGAAGACCAGTTTAGATGTACTACACATCCCAGGAAACTGCCGCTAAAACAGCAATAATTTTAAAGAGGTTCTTGCTAATATGCCCCTAGGTGATTTAGGCCAGTGTCTGGACAAATTCTCAGGTGCTCCAGCCAGGTGTCTGAGGGTTTAGGCAATAAGCTAAGAGTCTGGGGTAACTCTGAGGTTTCCAGGCACTTCCCCAGATGCTCAGAGGAAAAGCTAGTGATTACGGCTTGACAGCAGTAAAAAGTCTTAGAAGGTACGGTCAAACTCTGAGATTCCTCCAAGGTTCTCTAGGCTTCTCCTGAACTGGCACAGATTCAGTGAATTCTTTCAGAGTCTCATGTAACTGTTGATCTGGAGCACCTTCTAAAATGGCAGACAATGATTCGTGAATAAGATCTTCATCCAGGGTACGGCTGATGTTCTGAGATTGCGAGCCAAAACACACAGTGCAAACCGAAGAAAATAAACCAAAGTCTGGGTTCAGCTGAAATTCTGAAGGTGTTGGCTACGACCCTCTTGTGCAAATCTTAATGGATGGTGATAGAATGTGGCATTGTTCAGAGCTCCTCCAGTCATCTGTTGTGATAGCCACTCCAAGACTTTGCACATTAAACACTTTGGGCCTCATTTATGAGGCTGTACGTCACGTTTACGCCGCCGGTGCGTCACTTTTTGTGACGCACCAGTGGCGTAAAAAATGCACCTTGTTGCGCCATATTTACAAAGTGACGCATCTAGGTAGATGCGTCACTTTGTAAACCCCTACGCCACATTATACCTGCGCCAGGTATAATGTATGCAGGGGGGGCGTATTGACGCAAGAAAGGGTCATGGAAGTGGCGCAGTGAAATCTCATAGATTTCACTGCTCCACTTCTAGGAGTCAAATGCGTCAAAATCTTACGCCTGCCTCACAGCAGGCGTAAGACTGACGCAAGCCCTTTCACGTGAGGTTTGCCCCCTGTCAAAGGACACATTGCTGGAGTTGCGTCACTTTTGTAACACACTCCAACAATGTGTCACTTTTGCGCCTACAGATACGTCAGAAATGCTGACGTATCTGTAACTCCTTGCGACATGATGCGTCATACTGTAAATATGACGCATCATTGGTGGGCGCAATGAAAAGTGACGCATCGCTGTTTTCACGCAGGGATGCGTCACTTTTCATAAATGAGGCCCTTTGTGATTATTTGACTGACAGTTTCAGTTAGCAGGTGAGTGTGACAGGTGCCAGGTCTCCATCCGGACGAATAAAAGTGTGTCACTAACAAAACATGAAATGCCACTATAAGATAAGGAGGACCCAGGAATCTGCCTCTTCTTGGGAGGCACAGTCTAGACATTTGCTGAAGACATTTTGCAACAACTCTTTGGAACATTCACTGTTTATTTTTAGCCAAAAAACGCAAGCACTTTCCATGCATTCTTATTTGGTAATTTTGTTAATTTAATGTTTGGAAGAAATAACTCAGGCTGCATTGGCCAATCTTCACATAGCCTCCCCAGGCAGCCTACACCACGAGTATCCCTGCACTGCTGTAGGGACTGGATTTTACGATCTCTGGCCTCTCAGGATGTACACTGTGAGTTGTCATACTTGCAGACCACTGGCAGTGTCTCACAAATATTAAAAAGCACTTCAAAGGGGGGAGGGGGCATCTCTGGGAGCTTTCATCCAGTTTGTTTTTGCATTCCAAATTTGGTCTCCCAGGCACTCCAGCTTGTAAATCATCACTCCTTTCCAAGGCTGAAGACATTTTAATCCATATAAAACCTTAAGGTTTTGTTCTTCCTGAGTAAAAAAGAGAAAATCAACAATTCTGTAGACAAAGTTTCTTTGTTCGAATCACAGTCCCACATTACATTGCGGGTACCACAAAAAGATCCCATTTGAATAATCGCCTTTGTTACCTAATAGGACTGTGGTGCCTTGGGTCCAGCCTTACCCGCCTTTCAAAGGCACTGGCCTTTTGCCATTTTCCCCAACAGGCCAGAGCACACCATAAAAAGGCAATTTCGTGGAAACAACGAGGTTATGCACATGTCCAAGTTGTCAATAAAAGTTTGACACCACCTTTTCAGCATGGAAGGCTAAGGCGTCTACCAGAGATCCTGCAGGCCAGGATTATGGGACAACCTAATAAGATATATTTGCATACAATGAACCTAAATTAAAGTAGTTTCCACAATCAGTGGTTGTCCCGAAAATCTGGATTTCATCATCTGGCCCGCCTGGATTTATCCGACACCACAGAGAACTGAAGCACAGCTGTAGTAAGTGCCTGATTAGGATGTTGGTGGATGGGATACTCATCACAAACGTGACCGATATCCCGTCCGCCGTACTACAAGTTCCATAGGATATAAGTAATTTACCCAAATTTCACATAATTTGGTCAAGAAAGAAATGGAGGATGCTGGTATTAGAAAACATACCTTCTTCATACGCGTCCACCAATAATCCACGCGCACACTCTTTTGCACTGGCCCCCCCTCACTTCCAGGAACACTTGGCCAGCTGTGAAGGGGAGAATTCCTAATGGAACCTCATTCAAAATAGAAAGAAGCTGCAATGCACGCCAAGAGTACTTTTTAATAGTCACAAATTTTCATCTATGAATCACAGATGGCCTTTTGGGAAATTGGAGAATTTTGAGAACAGCGGAGAGAACTGGAGGAAAGCCAGTCCATATAATGTCAGGCACATTAATGGCATGTACCTGGCTCTGTCCCAACCAACCTCACAGGCTATGTAGAGGCTGAGCCTGACAGAAAATTTCCTGATTCTACAAATGCCCTGTCCGTTTATGCAACATGTTTTAATGTTGCCACTTATCTCAAGTATCCTGACTTGACATCTAAGAAGGTCATTGCTATCTTTCCTGCTCCTTGAAGTTGTAGGGAGCTGTGTGGGGATGGTCCAGTAACAGCATCATGGATGTGGGCCGGGAGGGTGGACACTAACTGATCAGCCATCTTTCCACCGCATACCCCTACAGTACGGTATTACATTAAAGATTAGAGAGAGGGGCTATGAACCTAAAGCAGGTTCAGAGACAGCCTCCTTCAAGGAGAACGACCACTTCCTTCCAGAAAAGGGGACAGGGAGAGGCAAACTTAAAAGGACACACACAATAGGGGAGGGAAGTGCCTGGATTGAATAGGTGGAGGTTAACTCCATAATCCGCAGAAGACCAAAAACTACCCAGCGATCTCTTGAGACAGAATTGCCTGTCCCCTTGCTGTCTCTCTGAGTCCTGTGTCTGCAAGGTTCCTGCGTCCCTCTCGAAGATATACCCACACAACGGGTGGCCAGGGAAGCAGCCTATACCCACTGTTCTTTTTCGGTATTCTTGGCGCTAACCTTGCTGTCCCTCGCCTTAGCGCTCTTTTAAGACAGCAAAATGAACAGAGACGTAAACAAGTTTTGGGGTTGAAGTTCTCTTTACGTTCTGTAATTTGCAGTCCCTGTCCTTCCCCATAGCAGAAAGGAGATTACGGTGGAACAGCCAATCAACACTGTGATGTCATCATGGGTCAAATCAGTGCTTAATTTGTAAAAAGAATGGTTGTACAACGCTGGTAAATACATCGCATGCCTTTGCCTCACATTTTTTAGCACGCATGTTTTTACAGCGATTATGCATTTACATCTCATGCCAATACCACACATTGTTTTTAGATTTAAAAACAATGGGGCCCATTAGGATGGCGGGCGGATTGCCACCGCCAGCCTGGCGGGGGCATTCCGCCCGCCATCCGCACCTATATTACCCCCGCCATATTAGTATGACGGGGGGACCGCGGCGGACGGAAAGTCCGTCTGCCGCTTTTCCACCCCAGTCGCAAGGCGACCGGGGCGGAAAAGGTTTAATATGGTGGCGGTGTCTAATAGACACCGCCAGCCATATTATGATGGGCTGCTTTAGATGCCTTTCCGCGGCGGCGATGCCGCCACGGAAAGGCATGCGGTCTTCACTCTGGGGGCCCCATGCGGGCCCCCAGAGTGAAGAAGAGGTGGGGGGTGCACACGGGGGGTACCTGTGGTACCCCCCTGCATTTGCATAGACAAAGCGGCAGGCACCACGCAGTGCCTGCCGCTTTGTCTATGCAAATGCATGAATGCATTGTTAGCATTGTGGCGGGCGGTGCTGAGAGCACCGCCCGCCACAATGCTAACAATGTAGGATGTTCCCGCCACTGTGGCGGGCACAGCCTAATACCCCCCACGGGACCCCCGCCCTTATGGCGGGCGGTCCCAATCCCCGTGAGGATGGCGGGCGGGCAAAGTCCGCCCGCCATCCTAATGACCCCCAATGTATTTGTGGGGGGAGGCCCCCCAACTTACCTTAAATACGTGGTATTGGCATGCGTTGTAAATGCATATTCGCTGTAAAAATATGAGTGCTAAAAAATGCGAAGCAAAGGCATGCAGTGTATTTACCTGTTGTGAAGGCTGTTTCCCAAAAATAATAAATACCAGGGCTCTCGTCGGAAGGTCACTGCAGCTTCCACCACACATCACCCCTGCAAGTGCTGCCAATGATAGTAACAACACAACTACTAACTATTAACCATTAAACTCCTACAACTGTGACAATTCAGGCTTCGAAGCTATAAGAATGGCTTCGGTGGTAGGTAAGAGTAATTTTAATGTATATTGAATTAATAATTAACTGTTGTTGTGGTCATCTCTAAACAGCCCCACCTTGTGGTTCACTGTCAAAAGCACCAGTGTTGACAATTAAGTGCCGGAGCTGAGCACCGGAAACCACCGGCTCAAATGAGGCTCTGGGTCAAATAGTGCATGATGGTGGAGGTTTGGAATATCGAGTTATCAGAATATCATAGCCAAAATATTGAGGACCAAAATATAAACAGGTAAGTATATACAGGTAGTTCCAGATATTATCATAATTACCATAATACATACTACCGTATACCACAATTCTACAAAGGTAATTCCACATATATGTACCTTAACGATATATTTATATATCTTCAAAAGATGTAAATTTGGAGTTAAGAATAGTAAATGTATACTTGCCTATATTTAGCTGCGATAATCTGTTGGGGGAGGAGTTGGCCTAACGGCTAGGGCGGTCAAATCACTTAATCTCCCCGTGCCTAACAAAAATGAATGTGTCCTCATGTAACGCAACTGGTGCTCGTGTAAAGCGCTCTGTTACCCGATACCTCCGGGTCAAGTTTGCGCTATATGAAACTTAGTTAAGATTAAAAAAATTAAAAACTCAGTAATCCGTCATTCAAGGGTGGACTGAGAAGCCTTGAGTGGCCTCGGCTGTATGTCCCTTGGGAGATCGAACTAAGGGGCATATTAGCAAGGGCACTATCGCCGCTTTAGCGGGACTTTTTCCCGCTAAAGCGGCGATAATTTTATCGCCCTATTAGCAAGCTGTCGCTAACAACAGTTAGCGACAGCTTGTAGGCAATAGCGACCGGTTTGGGGCCCGCTTTGCGTGTCAGCGATATTTATTACTAATGACATGCCAAGTGGGCGTACCCAATCTGTTAGCGACTGAAAGCAGTCGCTAACAGCTATCACCTATTAGCAAGGCAGGCGAAGCAATAGAAAAATTTCCTCTAAGCGCGAATATCGCTAAAACCTAACGCCTGCTCAGACCACTTCTTAACCTGTATATCCAGTGGGAGGTGGATATTCAGGTTAAGACCCTATTGGCGTTAATGCCCGAATATCGCTGGATTTCCAGCGATATTCACGCATTGAGCCGCTATCGCCGGGTATTTTATCGCTTTTGAGATAACCGTTGCGAATAGCACGTCATCTCAGCGATAATATCCGGCGCGGCGATAAAAAAAAATGCGCTAAGCTCATTTAGCGATAAATATCGCTATTTGTTGCTAATATGCCCTTCGATGTCTCTTGTGCGACCATATATGCTGTGAACATGAGGTGTAAGAAGGTGTATATGAACCAGCCTTTCATAAAAACCTAACAGGGAGGGTGTGCTGCACAAAATGTACCTGCTCAAAGCAACTTTAGGAACACATTTTCACCTGAATAAAAGCTACTAAAGATAAGGGCCACTGAGATTATGTGACAGGCGAGCACCAAATCATGTGGCAGTGTTGACTAAATTATGTGGCAAGAAAAGACAAATTATGTGGTGTAACAGCATATTTTGTGATAGTATTGTTTGATTATTTTTACATTTCTATGCATAATAACACTGTTTCGGGCAACGATTTAATATCATTAGTACAAATGTAAGACGCAAACAGAAATAAGTTTGTCTTTCTCATTCCTTGGTGACAATTCTGTTTTCTCTCCAAATTTCTCCTTTGCTCTGTGCTAAGACCTGTATGTTAAAACAGTGCACTCCCAGCCACCATTTTGTGTTCACAAGCCAGTGAAACCAGCCCTCCTGCCCCCCCCCCGCAACAGGGATTTTCTACATCAGAGGGTGCTTCTGTGAGCTGTTTAAACTGTTTTACTAGGGCCTGTGCACTTTGTTTTTTGGCCAGCAGGGGGAGTAAAGTTGTATTCAAACAGTATTGTTAAATTTCAAGTTAGTGAGGCCCTTACCTGCTGAAGTCCAAAGTGTGGATTGAGCCTGTCTGTCACCTAGGAGATTCTGAACAGGAGAAGCAGCTGCCCAGCCCCCACCCCCAGGCCAGCAGACCATTGGCTATTCAGCCATCAGGCAAGTCTGAGCCCTCCTCTCACACCTACCCATGCCCCTTAAGGCCTTGCTGGGTGCACCCCAAATCATTCTCCTCCATCTTGTGAGTTGCAGCCTACCTGTGCCCCAGATTGCAGTGAGCACAGTCCAGGAAGTGGTAAGGAGACAGACTAGTGCTGTCTCTTCCCAAGACAAAAAGTTGTTTAAAAAACGATTTTCACTTTCTGTGTTTACTGTCTTTGCCTGTGGTTGTTACAGTTAAAAATTGTAGTTTTAGCCTGCCAGTAATTTCATATTTTATCACCTGTGTTGTGTTTTAAACTTGTGGTTTTCCCTGCCCATGATTGCCTCAATTTAGCGTGTTGAATTGTGGGATTTGCAGTCCAACCTCTGTAGTTTGTCTTTCTCATTCCTTGGTGACAATTCTGTTTTCCCTCCAAATTTCTCCTTTGCTCTGTGCTAAGACCTGTTTGTTAAAACAGTGCACTCCCAGCCACCATTTTGTGTTCACAAGCCAGTGAAACCAGCCCCCATGCCCCCCCCCCAGCAACAGGGATTTTCTACATCAGAGAGTGCTTCTGTGAGCTGTTTAAACTGTTTTACTAGGGCCTGTGCACTTCGCTTTTTGGCCATCAGGGGGAGTAAAGTTTTATTCAAACAGTATTGTTAGATTTCAAGTTAGTGAAGCCCTTACCTGCTGAAGTCCAAAGTGTGGATTGTATTTTGAGAACAAGGGTACCCCATAAAGCGAACCTGGGGTGGAAACTTATTTTTAGAAGAACAATGGTTCAGGGGTGGCCTAATGAGGTCCTTGAGAGAATATAGCGTATGATTAATTCACGCTAGGGAGCTAAAGATGTAGGTAAACATAAACTCATTAATTTATTTTCATTGTTTAGCATATATCAAAACGTTTCAGGTGCTCATATGGGTGACAGAGTGCATAACGTGACACAAGTGAACATAGTGAAAACGAAACAAAATGTCACACAACAACAAGGTATAAACCACAGAAATATATACAATGGAGTGGGGGTATTTCCTTGAGTGGGTCGACGACGTTTCGATCTATAATGATTTTAGATCATCTTCAGGACTGATGAGCTTCCTGAAACTGTGAAGAGGTAAGTAGGGTTAGCAAGGGGACCTACATGATCAATTTCTTAGCGTTGTGATTCTTATGCTCCCAGTGGCATGTTTCATTTTCATGCACATTTAGCTTATAATAGAAGAGGGGGCACTTAGGGCCGGATGTAGGTAGCCAAATACCGGTCGGTAATGGCCGAATTCGGCCGTTACCGACCGGTATTTGGCTTTTGAGATGTAGGTGGGCAGTTATTTACAGAATCTGTATATTTACCGATTCGGTAAATTTACCACTTCGGTATTTTACCGAATCGGTAAACATACCGATTCTGTAAATCCATATGTAGGTGACACTCCTAAGAGTGCCACAGGCCCTTAAGAGTCGGTATTTTACCACCCAATCCTATTGGGTGGTAAAATACTGAATTCAGGTGTGTATGCACATCTGTGCATGCACACCTGTGCAATGTGACACACAGACATGCCCTTAGGGCATGTATGTGTGCCACATGTCACACTAGCCTGTACTTGGGGTGCTAGAGGGTGTCAAAGTGACACCCCCTGCACCCTTGCAGAATTCGGTATTTACCGATTCTGTAAATACCGATTCTGTATTTCCCATTGATTCCTATGGGCTTCAAGGCCCATAGGAATCAATGGGAAATACAGAATCGGTATTTACAGAATCGGTAAATACCGACTCTTACAGATTCGGTAATTTATTACCTACATCTGCCTCCTTCCAATTTACCGACTCTTAAATACCGATTCGGTATGAGTCGGTATTTAAGAGTCGGTAAATCGGAATTACCTACATCTGGCCCTTAGCATCCAAACCAGATGTGTGCTGCGCTTGGTATTAATCATAAGGGTGAGGGGCATTCAGTTGCATGCAATGACATAAACATTTGGAGTGTGACTTACTCTATAATTGTGTATGAGGGTCGAACAATCCAACTGGACAGAATAGTAGGAGCTTGAATCGGTATAGCCGGGATATCGAACCGATATGGTCGGATTGGTTTCTTAGTCTGAAAGGGACAGAGGGAAATGAATGCCTTATCATAGTTTCTAGGGCGCCGTGTATACGGACGTACTACGAGGCGTGTAGACTTAATTGTAACAATTACAGTGACAGTCCAGTGGTCATGGTGGTAACTATTATGCAGTAGCAATAGGATATTCTGCTGTAAACCTATAAGGGGGAGCAGTTAATATTCCATACCTAGTGTAGCAATTTCTAATGGAAGTTAAATAACGTATCCAACTCAACTCATACAACCATGACCAGGTATACTAGTTACATCGCTCATGGAGACAATAACTTCAAGTAGAAACCCACTCAAAAGATATTTGACTTACTGGATCCGAATAAATTCAGGGTTCTACGATTCTGGACAATTAAACATAATGGGTTGTATGTGGGTCCTTCTGGAGCTGGACGGACAACAATTAGACGTGCAGATTAAAACTAGGAATTAGCAGGACCTGGGCTATGTGGAGTAAAGGTCGAAAGGACTTACTGAGTTTTATTAAAAATGTGGTCCGTAGTTGGGGGTCCGAATAGCGGCTTACTTGCTATGAAAGAGAGTGACTTGTCCTATTAAAATCGATTCGCCTGGAGCTGGGGAGCAAGAATGCAGTAATTTAGATACAGCAACAAAAATGCGATCTGTAACAGGGCGTGACTGGCAGCGGACTCGGGGCGTGACTGGCGGCGGGCTTACTTAATCTCGGCGATTTGGTGGCTGCAGAGGGGGGTCCGAATGCCTCGTTGCTTAGCTGCTCTCACAGTTAGTTTCGAGCGGCGAGCGCGATTTCAAAGCTTCCGGGTTGTGCGCGCAAGCGCAGAAATGTCCAGTTTACGCGCATGCGCGTTAGGGACTTGTAGTCCATGCGTGGAGAGGGAGTATAGTGTACTACAGCGCGCATGAGCAGAGACTTATTCACTTAATCAGAAAGAAGGCACTATTATATTGAAAGGATTTCTTAAATTTGTAACACCCCGAGATGGAGGAGCTACTACAAATAAATTAGATTATTGGAAGTATGGTGATGTGAAAAGATCAATGCCAGAACAGAGTTACAAGAGGGCATCCATCATTATTTGTACACAGTTTTACATCCATAGGGATATCTTAGAAAAAAACCTTAAAATTTGCAATATAGTAACGTTAAACAATGACATTAATCAGTACATTCATGTAGTGGGTAACCTGATGACATTTAGTGGATTGCAATCAGATGCACATATTTCATTCATCAAGGGAATTGAGTCCTTTCTCAATAGTCTTGCAATAGTAAATCCATTTACATTCCAGGCGGTTCAAGATAGTCTGTTGATTTCCGCCCCTTGCATTTGGTGCAAGTTTATCAATAACCTGCCACTTGAGATCGTTTTCTAAGTGTCCAAATTCAAGAAAATGTTCAACAAGAGGTGCAGTGATTACCTTGCACCGGATCCTGCTCCTGTGCTGGGAAATCCGGTCTTGACTTGCTGGGTCGTTTGGCCAATATAGAGCAGTTTGCAGGGACATTCAATGCAATAAATGACATTTTTTGAGTTGCAATTAGTGAAAAAATTGAGAGTGTGCTTACAACTTTCATACTCAAATACTTTTGTGTTCTTTGTGAATTCGCATGCCATGCAGTTATTACATTTAAAATGTCCTAAAACGGGTGGTAGGTTAAGACTTGTTTCGATTGTATTGTTCCTACTTGGCGCAACTGCTGCTCTAACAAGGTGATCTTTAAGGTTTCGACCTCTTTTAAAGGAAAAGAGGGGGAGACCTGTATTTAGTTCTAGGGGGTCCAGTACAGTCCAATGTTTTTTAATTAGCTTGGTTAACTTATTACTGACTGTATTGAATGTTGTAACACAGGTGATTTTAGACAGTGCTTTTTTGGGGTGTGGTTCAAGCAGGTGTTCTCTATGTGTATACCACGCTCTTTTCATTGCCCTCCTTACTAGTTTTCTAGGGTAGCCCCTGGATGTTAATTTCTTGCATAGGATTTCGGCCTCTGTGAAGAAATCATTTTTGTATTTACAGTTTCTTCTGATCCTCAGAAATTGGCCGCAAGAGAGACCATCCCTCAGTGCCCTTGGGTGTGCGCTACGGTATTCTAGGAGAGTATTGCGTTCTGTGAGCTTACGGAACAAGGTGATATACAATTGTTCATCCTCGCATTTAATAGTTACATCTAGGTAGTCAACTTGTTGTCTATCATACGAGAAGGTGAATCTAAGATCAGGCTGATTCGTATTTAGCCAGTCACAGAAGCTATGTAATGGCTCCTCATCGCCACCCCAGATCATAAGGACATCATCGATGTACCTGCGCCATAATTTAATTTGGTCATAATAGGGGTTGTTTTCGGTAAGGATGATGTTAGACTCCAGGTCATCCACAAAAAGAATGGCAAAATTGTGGGCAAAAGTTGCCCCCATGGAAGTTCCCTTGCACTGTCTGTAGTACGTGTCTTTGAATAAAAAATAATTTTTGGTTAAGGCAATTTCAAGAAGGTTGATTATAAACTCGGTGGGCACTTGATGGGGTGCTGGACGGTTGTCTAGATGTTTTTTGATCACAGCTATCCCTTTTTGTTGCGGGATGTTCGTGTAAAGTGACTCTATGTCGAGAGTGACAAGAATTTCACTGTCGGGATGGAATGGTTGTGACTCAATAAGGTTAATGAGATGCATAGTGTCTTTCATGTAGGTGGCAGTGTCATGAACTAAGTCTTTAATGAAAAAATCAATGTATTTCCCCAAGGGTTACACAATTGATCCACACCCTGAAAGAATTGGTCTACCGGGTGGTTGTGCTGCATCTTTATGCACCTTAGGGAGTGTGTAGAGCACTGGGGTGCGGGGGTCTTTATTGTTCAGAAACAGGAATTCGTTTCTGCTAGTAAAGCCCTGGTCAAGTGCTTCTTGGGTAATCAGGAGGATGGTTTCACTTATCCCTTTAGCAGGATTACCCCTTAGTTGTTCATAGTGTTCCTTGTTGCTAATTTGACGCATGATTTCTTTTTCATAGATAGTGCGATCTTGGATGGCGATCCCGCCTCCTTTGTCACAGGGTTTTATGACAATATCAGTATTTTGTTTTAGCCTAGCCAGGCTGTTTTTCTCCTCTATGCTGATATTGTAAATAAATAATCCACATTTGTAAAGCGCACAATCACCCGTAAGGGTCTCTAGGCGCTGGGGGCCGTCGGGAAGATTAAGCGAGCTATTGCCCAGAGTCACATGGTGCTGGACTAACCTGCCGCCGGAGCCGGGGATCGAACCCTGATCCCCAGATTCCAGCGTCAGTCGCCCTGGCCGCGGCTTTCTTTAAGCTTTCCTAAGTCTCGAAGTACCAGATGTTCAAAAGTAAGCACTTCCGGGGGCATATTTCCGCTTGATGGATTAAACGTAGAGGGAGGGCGAAGACCTGTGGTGTCATTTTTTCTAGAGCCATTGCGGTTTTTGAAAAAGGTTTGTAGCCTCAGTTTTCTGAAGAGTTGCATGACTTCTGACTGTATATTAAACCAATTTGGTTTTTCAGCAATCACGAACGATAGGCCTCTACTGAGAAGAGCTATATCTGTAGAATTTAATTGATGTTGAGATAGGTTGAATATGGGTATTATTTCCATATTGATATGTTGTCCTGTCTCAATGTCTAGTATTGGTAACCCCATTGGTAGTGCCTGTTCCTGGTCTGGCGTTCTCCCGGAGGGAAGTTGTATCTGGGTCTGGAGCGTCCTCTCCCTCTCCCCTGTGGGGGGGTCTGTATTCCTGGACTGGCCCCTGTCTAAAAAATGGGGGTTCGTGTTGGAGGAGGTACTTGGGCCTTCTGTTCCCTCAGACCCGTCAGATTCAGCTGATGAGTCGGAAAAAGTAACAGGCGCTCTGTTTTTGAAACGGCCCCAGGTGCCTGTGGGAAAACTCTGTTGTTCCTGTGGGCCTACAGTAAAAAAATCTTCCCGCAGGTATGGGTATGTCTTTTCTTTGTTATATTGTTTAATATCTTTAGTGACTTTTGTAGTTTTTTTGTGGAGTTCAAAACCTTCAAAATCTTTTATTGTGCGGTCTATTTTTTCTAGAGCAGACTTAGCGTCTGCTAGGCTGTCCAATTCGCGGATTGCTTGTTCTAGTGCTTGTATCTCTTCTAGTTCTCTCTTACTATGTTCTAAAGCGGTATCGATGCCAAGCACCATCCAATGGCGTGAGCAAGTCGTTCCTATGTGTGAGAATCCTAACTTAAATTTAGGGTCTTGGATGAAGATTGCTGGAACGTTGCGTACCTGAAGGCCTATGGGAATGACTTCGGCTCTTAGATAGTCTGTAAGCATGCGGGCATGCAACTCTGTACGTATATGTTTTTTCTTTAGACGGTCAAGCTCAGCTAGTTTCTCGCTCGCTGTATCTAGGGGGGCCCTAGGGTTGATTAAGGGGCCCTGAAACAGGGATGGGCCTGTAAGTTTGCTGGCAATGTATTCTTCCGTATATGTTGTGCCTATAGTTATAGACATTATCTGCTTGAGTCTTGGAACAGGAGGAGGATACTGATAGTCCCTAGTTTTTTGTTTAAAAACCACTCAGTGAGTGATACCCTTGCAGTGTAGCCACTGCGCATGAAGTATATTTTGAGAACAAGGGTACCCCATAAAGCGAACCTGGGGTGGAAACGTATTTTTAGAAGAACAATGGTTCAGGGGTGGCCTAATGAGATCCTTGAGAGAATATAGCGTACGATTAATTCACGCTAGGGAGCTAAAGATGTAGGTAAACATAAACTCATTAATTTATTTTCATTTTTTAGCATATATCAAAACGTTTCAGGTGCTCATATGGGTGACAGAGTGCATAACATGACACAAGTGAACATAGTGAAAACGAAACAAAATGTCACACAACAACAAGGTATAAACCACAGAAATATATACAATGGAGTGGGGGTATTTCCTTGAGTGGGTCGACGACGTTTCGATCTATAATGATTTTAGATCATCTTCAGGACTGATGAGCTTCCTGAAACTGTGAAGAGGTAAGTAGGGTTAGCAAGGGGACCTACATGATCAATTTCTTAGCGTTGTGATTCTTATGCTCCCAGTGGCATGTTTCATTTTCATGCACATTTAACTTATAATAGAAGAGGGGGCGCTTAGCATCCAAACCAGATGTGTGCTGCGCTTGGTATTAATCATAAGGGTGAGCGGCATTCAGTTGCATGCAATGACATAAACATTTGGAGTGTGACTTACTCTATAATTGTGTATGAGGGTCGAACAATCCAACTGGACAGAATAGTAGGAGCTTGGATCGGTATAGCCGGGATATCGAACCGATATGGTCGGATTGGTTTCTTATTCTGAAAGGCACAGAGGGAAATTAATGCCTTATCATAGTTTCTAGGGCGCCGTGTATACGGACGTACTACGAGGCGTGTAGACTTAATTGTAACAATTACAGTGACAGTCCAGTGGTCATGGTGGTAACTATTATGCAGTAGCAATAGGATATTCTGCTGTAAACCTATAAGGGGGAGCAGTTAATATTCCATACCTAGTGTAGCAATTTCTAATGGAAGTTAAATAACATCCAAATCAACTCATACACCATGACCAGGTATACTAGTTACATCGCTCATGGAGACAATAACTTCAAGTAGAAACCCACTCAAAAGATATTTGACTTACTGGATCCGAATAAATTCAGGGTTCTACGATTCTGGACAATTAAACATAATGGGTTGTATGTGGGTCCTTCTGGAGCTGGAGGGACAACAATTAGACGTGCAGATTAAAACTAGGAATTAGCAGGACCTGGGCTATGTGGAGTAAAGGTCGAAAAGACTTACTGAGTTTTATTAAAAACGTGGTCCGTAGTTGAGGGTCCGAATAGCGGCTTACTCGCTATGAAAGAGAGTGACTTGTCCTATTAAAATCGATTCGCCTGGAGCTGGGGAGCAAGAATGCAGTAATTTAGATACAGCAACAAAAATGCGATCGGTAACAGGGCGTGACTGGCAGCGGACTCGGGGCGTGACTGGCGGCGGGCTTACTTAATCTCGGCGATTTGGTGGCTGCAGAGGGGGGTCCGAATGCCTCGTTGCTTAGCTGCTCTCACAGTTAGTTTCGAGCGGCGAACGTGATTTCAAAGCTTCCGGGTTGTGCGCGCAAGCGCAGAAATGTCCAGTTTACGCGCATGCGCGTTAGGGACTTGTAGTCCATGCGTGGAGAGGGAGTATAGTGTACTACAGCGCGCATGAGCAGAGACTTATTCACTTAATCAGAAAGAAGGCACTATTATATTGAAACGATTTCTTAGATTTGTAACACCCGAGATGGAGGAGCTACTACAAATAAATTAGATTATTGGAAGTATGGTGATGTGAAAAGATCAATGCCAGAACAGAGTTACAAGAGGGCATCCATCATTATGTTTACACAGTTTTACATCCATAGGGATATCTTAGAAAAAAACCTTAAAATTTGCAATATAGCAACGTTAAACAATTACATTAATCAGTACATTCATGTAGTGGGTAACCTGATGACATTTAGTGGATTGCAATCAGATGCACATATTCCATTCATCAAGGGAATTGAGTCCTTTCTCAATAGTCTTGCAATAGTAAATCCATTTACATTCCAGGCGGTTCAAGATAGTTTGTTGATTTCCGCCCCTTGCATTTGGTGCAAGTTTATCAATAACCTGCCACTTGAGATCGTTTTCCGAGTGTCCAAATTCAAGAAAATGTTCAACAAGAGGTGCAGTGATTACCTTGCACCGGATCCTGCTCCTGTGCTGGGAAATCCGTGTCTTGACTTGCTGGGTCGTTTGGCCAATATAGAGCAGTTTGCAGGGACATTCAATGCAATAAATGACATTTTTTGAGTTGCAATTAGTGAAAAAATTGAGAGTGTGCTTACAACTTTCATACTCAAATACTTTTGTGTTCTTTGTGAATTCGCATGCCATGCAGTTATTACATTTAAAATGTCCTAAAACAGGTGGTAGGTTAAGACTTGTTTCGATTGTATTGTTCCTACTTGGCGCAACTGCTGCTCTAACAAGGTAATCTTTAAGGTTTCGACCTCTTTTAAAGGAAAAGAGGGGGAGACCTGTATTTAGTTCTAGGGGGTCCAGTACAGTCCAATGTTTTTTAATTAGCTTGGTTAACTTATTACTGACTGTATTGAATGTTGTAACACAGGTGATTTTAGACCGCGCTTTTTTGGGGTGTGGTTCAAGCAGGTGTTCTCTATGTGTATACCACGCTCTTTTCATTGCCCTCCTTACTAGTTTTCTAGGGTAGCCCCTGGATGTTAATTTCTTGCATAGGATTTCGGCCTCTGTGAAGAAATCATTTTTGTATTTACAGTTTCTTCTGATCCTCAGAAATTGGCCGTAAGGGAGACCATCCCTCAGTGCCCTTGGGTGTGCGCTACGGTATTCTAGGAGAGTATTGCGTTCTGTGGGCTTACGGAAAAAGGTGGTATACAATTGTTCATCCTCGCATTTAATAGTTACATCTAGGTAGTCAACTTGTTGTCTATCATACGAGAAGGTGAATCTAAGATCAGGCTGATTCGTATTTAGCCAGTCACAGAAGCTATGTAATGTCTCCTCATCGCCACCCCAGATCATAAGGACATCATCGATGTACCTGCGCCATCATTTAATTTGGTCATAATAGAGGTTGTTTTCGGTAAGGATGATGTTAGACTCCAGGTCATCCACAAAAAGAATGGCAAAATTGAGGGCAAAAATTGCCCCCATGGAAGTTCCCTTGCACTGTCTGTAGTACGTGTCTTTGAATAAAAAATAATTTTTGGTTAAGGCAATTTCAAGAAGGTTGATTATAAACTCGGTGGGCACTTGATGGGGTGCTGGACGGTTGTCTAGATGTTTTTTGATCACAGCTATCCCTTTTTGTTGCGGGATGTTCGTGTAAAGTGACTCTATGTCGAGAGTGACAAGAATTTCACTGTCGGGATGGAATGGTTGTGACTCAATAAGGTTAATGAGATGCATAGTGTCTTTAATGTAGGTGGCAGTGTCATGAACTAAGTCTTTCATGAAAAAATCAATGTATTTCCCCAAGGGTTCCACAATTGATCCACACCCTGAAAGAATTGGTCTACCGGGTGGTTGTGCTGCTTCTTTATGCACCTTAGGGAGTGTGTATAGCACTGGGGTGCGGGGGTCTTTATTGTTCAGAAACAGGGATTCGTTTCTGCTAATAAAGCCCTGGTCAAGTGCTTCTTGGGTAATCAGGAGGATGGTTTCACGTATCCCTTTAGCAGGATTACCCCTTAGTTGTTCATAGTGTTCCTTGTTGCTAATTTGACGCATAATTTCTTTTTCATAGATAGTGCGATCTTGGATGGCGATCCCGCCTCCTTTGTCACAGGGTTTTATGACAATATCAGTATTTTGTTTTAGCCTAGCCAGGCTGTTTTTCTCCTCTATGCTGATATTTTAAGGGGTGAACTTATAGTTTTCTTTAAGCTTTCCTAAGTCTCGAAGTACCAGTACTTCGCTTTTTGGCCATCAGGGGGAGTAAAGTTTTATTCAAACAGTATTGTTAGATTTCAAGTAGTGAAGCCCTTACCTGCTGAAGTCCAAAGTGTGGATTGAGCCTGTCTGTCTCCTAGGAGATTCTGAACAGGAGAAGCAGCTTCCAACTCCTTGGCCAGCAAACCTTGTCTGAGGTCTATCTTGTCTATCGCTGACTTTTGCCGCATTTGAGTTTAGCACATTATCTCATTGTTTCTCTGATTGCATTTAAAGCTGGGAACGCTGACCATCGAAGCGCTCAGGTTGTTTTGCGTGTAATTTAAAAATTGTTACCTGTTTGTGCCGGTGCCACTGCCCATAGCGTCTTTCTTCTCTGTGCCCCAATCTCGCCCAGTCTCTGTTTTGCTTTCACCGCCATTTTGTTTGTTGTGCCTTGTAACCAGCATCTCCAGCCCGCCCCCGCCTCCCAGCTGCTCCTCCCTCCCACGGACTGATAAGGCTGCCCTGTCTGTAGTTGCACTGTGACCTCTCTTACTTCGTGAGAAGCGGTCGCTCCCTGCCTGATTGTCACTGCGCCTCGCACTGCTTGCCTGCAATAATCTTGGTCTTGGTGTCTGGGTATCGTAGCGCTCTATTGCATTGTAGCGCTCTATTGCATTGTTTGCCTGCTATCGCTGACTTTTGCCGCATTTGAGTTTAGCACATTATCTCATTCTTTCTCTGATTGCATTTAAAGCTGGGAACGCTGACCATTGAAGCGCTCAGGTTGTTTTGCGTGTAATTTAAAAATCGTTACCTGTTTGTGCCGGTGCCACTGCCCATAGCGTCTTTCTTCTCTGTGCCCCAATCTCGCCCAGTCTCTGTTTTGCTTTCACCGCCATTTTGTTTGTTGTGCCTTGTAACCAGCATCTCCAGCCCGCCCCCGCCTCCCAGCTGCTCCTCCCTCGCTCCGCCCCCCTCCACCACCCACATATGACAGATGCTTTTGCGCGCAGCGGACGCGCCCCATGCGCGCCGAAGGCGCGCCAAAGGTAAGCCCGTCTACGCCCGTCCGCGCCTGGACCGCGCCCAGCGCCAGACCCCCTGGCTACCGCAATATCCCCCCCACCCGCATCACGTACGACGCCGCTACCCTCTCCGCCCTCAACCCCGGCCGCCCACCAAACTGCTACCAAGCCGCACCAGGACACACCCATGGACCCTTCACCTGCCAATCCTGCAAATTCGACTGCATCAAGACCCACACCAAATCCACAAACTCCAAACAAAGATCCGACACTAACCATCTGAAGTGCATCCTGCTCAACACCCGCTCGGTCCACAGCCACGCCATTGACCTTTGGAACCTACTCGACACCACATCACCTGACGTCGCCTTCCTTACAGAAACCTGGATGAACGCTTCATCAGCTCCCGACATCGCCATAGCCATCCCGGACGGCTACAAGATCATCCGAAAGGACCGCATCAACCAAACAGGAGGAGGCATCGCCATCGTCCATAAAAACACCATCCGCATCACAACCAACTCTGATGACACCCTCACAGCCGCCGAACACCTTCACTTCCAGATCCACATCGACCCCAAGACCACACTCAGAGGCACCCTCATCTACAGACCACCAGGAGCTCGCACACAATTCATCGAAGACATCACTGACTTCATCAGCCCTCACGCCCTCCCCTCCGAGGACTACATTCTACTGGGAGACCTCAACTTCCACCTGGAAAAGAACAACGACAGCCACACCACCACCCTACTGGACAACCTCGCCAACCTCGGACTCAAACAACTTGTTCACACCCCCACCCACTTGGCCGGGCACACGCTCGACCCAATCTTCACCTCCAGCAAACATATCACCTTCAATCACACCACAACTCTCCACTGGACGGACCACAGCTGCGTTCACTTCAACTACAAAAAGACCACAACCCACAACCACCCACAACCATTACCCCGCAGAAACTGGAACAAAATTACCACCGACCAGCTCTTCACATCGCTTCACCAAAACCCTCCTGACAAATCAATGGACCCAAACAAAGCAGCCGCCGACCTCACACAATGGATCACCCTCAGCGTTGACGAATTAGCACCCTTGAAAAACACTCATATCAAGCAAGGTAGCAAAAAAGCCCCATGGTTCAACGAAGACCTTAAGAAATCCAAGAAGACCTGTCGCACCCTAGAGAAAGCCTGGCGAAAAAACCCAACCACTGACAACCTGTCCACCTTCAAGAACGCTACCCGCAAACACCACCAACTGATCCGATCCACAAAGAAATCAGCATTCAAGGATCGACTCGACAACAACGCCCACAACAGCAAGGAACTTTTCAACATCGTCAAAGAGTTTACCAACCCCACCGCCGGCACCAACGACATCTCCCCCTCTCAAGACCTCTGCGACTCTCTAGCCTCATTCTTCCACAACAAAATCGCTGACATACATAACAGCTTTGAAAACCAGTCAACACCCCCCCCTCCGAAATAAAACCCCCTTCCAACAACCTTTACGCCTGGAACCCAATCACCACTGAAGACACCATCTGCTTGATGAACTCCATCCACTCAGGATCGCCAACCGACCCATGCCCCCACCACATCTTCAACAAAGCAGACTCCACCATCGCACCCCACCTCAAAGACATCATCAACTGCTCCCTCGATTCCGCTACCTTCCCGGAAAGCTGGAAACATGCCGAACTCAGCGCCCTTCTGAAGAAACCCACAGCAGACCCCACTGAACTTAAGAACTACCGCCCCATCTCGCTCCTCCCATTCCCTGCCAAAGTCATTGAGAAAGCAGTCAACAGTCAGCTCGCCGCCTTCCTCGAATCCAACAAATCCCTCGACCCTTGACAATCCGGCTTCAGAGCCAAACACAGCACTGAGACCGCCCTCATCGCAGCAACAGACGACATTCGAACCCTACTGGACAACGGAGAAACAGCTGCCCTCATACTACTCGACCTATCTGCAGCCTTCGACACAGTATGTCATAGCACCCTCATACAACGCCTCAGCAACGTCGGAATACAAGGAAAAGCACTGGACTGGATCACCTCGTTCCTCACCGGAAGAACCCAGAGAGTCCGCCTCCCCCCTTTTAGATCAGAGGCCACCCCAGTCATCTGCGGCGTACCACAAGGATCATCTCTCAGCCCCACCCTCTTCAACGTATACATGAGTCCCCTCGCAGCCATCGTGCGCCAACACAACCTCAACATCATCTCCTACGCAGACGACACCCAACTAATCCTCTCCCTCACCAAAGACCCAAACACCGCCAAAACCAACTTACACGAAGGAATGAAAGAAGTAGCTGAATGGATAAAGAAAAGCCGTTTAAAACTGAACTCGGACAAAACTGAAGTCCTCATCTTAGGTTCATCCCCCTCCGCCTGGGACAACTCATGGTGGCCTCCGGCCTTGGGAACAGCACCCATCCCCACGGACCACGCACAGAACCTGGGTTTCATTCTGGACTCCTCCCTCTCGATGACCAGACAAGTCAACGCCGTCACATCATCCTGCTTCAACATCCTACGCATGCTCAAAAAAATCTTCCGCTGGATCCCCACCGAAACTAGAAAGACGGTCACGCATGCACGGTCACTAGCAGACTGGACTATGGAAACACCCTTTACGCCGGAACCACAGCCAAACTACAGAAAAAACTCCAACGCATCCAAAACGCTTCAGCCAGACTCATACTAGACATCCCCCGCCAAGCTCGCATTTCCGGCCACCTAAAAGACCTCCACTGGCTCCCCGTCAACAAGAGAATAACGTTCCGTCTCCTCACCCACGCCCACAAAGCCCTCTACAACTTAGGACCCGAATGCCTCAACACACGCCTGTCCTTTTACACCCCCCCCGCCAACTACGATCGTCCAATCAAGCCCTCGCTACAATCCCACGCATCCATAGATCCACCATGGGAGGAAGATCCTTCTCATACTTAGCGGCCAAAACCTGGAACTCCCTCCCCACCCACCTCCGCCTTACTCAGAACCACCTCTCCTTCAGGAAACAACTACAAACTTGGATATTCGATAAGTAAAGTATCCACTTCCCTCAAGCGCCTTGAGACCCTCTGGGTGAGTAGTGCGCTATACAAATTTCAAACTTGAACTTGAACTTAGGTCGCTGGGACCTAATATGATCTGCTAGTGGTTGGTACATGTCTACACTGATTGGTGGTTGTATCTGATGTTTCTATTGGATTAGGGTTAATGTCCTCATTGGTTGGGTATTGAGGGTTCTGATTGGTTTCTGGGTCTGTGATTCAATCATTGTAGGGTTGGGACTAGGGCTAGGGTTAGGATTTCTATTGGAAGTAGGGACTAGGGCTTTCTATGTTATTGGTTATTGGGAGTAGGGTGGGACTAGGGCTAGGGTTAGACCTTTAATTGGAAGTAGGGATTAGGGATCTGGTGTGATTGGTTGCTGGACTAGGTGTGGGACTTAGAATAGGGTTAGGCTTTCTATTAGAAGTAGGAACTAGGGCTACCTGTGCCATTGGTTGCATGGACTTGTTTAGGGACTACTGGTAGGGCTAGGGCCTTTATTGGACGTAGAGATCAGGGTTTTTGAACTGATTGGGTGCTTGGACTAGGGCTAAGATTGGCTGTAAGATCCTGCTGTCCTATTGGTTCTAGAGTTTAGGGATAGTGTTGTGATTGGATAGTGTTAGGGCTAGGGTTCCCATTGGCTGATGGGGTCACCTGATTACTAGGGCTATAAAAAAGGCCAGGGTTAGGGCGTCTCAGCCTGGGCGTTGAGGCTAAGGGCAGAGAGGACATGGGCAGAGAGGACAAGGGCAGAGAGGACAAGGGCAGAGAGGACAAGGATAGTTGCCTGTTTGAGCCTGTTCTAGACTGGTCGGGTCCAGGGCCAGAAATGCTGCCCATTTTCCCATTTAGCAATACCCAGCCCACACCATCCACATCCACAAACTTAAGATACTTATGGATCTATATATTTATCACTTTCTTCTAATTTAGCATTTCTCAGCCTATAGATCTATCAATATATCCTCTAGATCCACTCTCATTTATCCCAAACCCCATGCCACTCATATGATCCCAAAATAACCCGTCTTGACTCTCCTACTCTACCCCTCCTTGTATCATCTGACACCTCTTTCTACTATACCTATCCCCCAAAACAAACCTTTCTAAACTCTTCCCACTGACTCCTCCCCTCCTTTTTACTCATCCAAAAGCCTTCTCCTACTGCTAAGACCTAAAAAAAAAATGTTAAAAAATCCTTCACTCTTTTATTCCTCCACTATCCTTTTGAATAAAAAATTAACAGACTAACATGCTCACTTCTCAAATTCCATATTCAACTATACTAATTCACCACTAATCCTTTATGGGTTCCGGAGTGGCGTGCTTCAGCACCCCATCAGGGGTAACAAGTGCTATATGAATGCAAACCTTTCTTCCCCTTTTTTCCTTCCGCTATCTTTCTCACTCCAAATAACTGACTAATATCCACCACTGAGATTACTTTCATATTTCACCATACTAATTCACCACTAATCCTTTATGGGCTTCTGGAGTAGCGTGCTTCAACACCCCATCAGGGGTAACAAGCGTTATATAAATACAAACCTTTTTTCCTCCTCTATCCTTCTGCTATCATTCCAAATCCAAATAACTGACTAACCTATCCACCACTTAAGATGTACTTGCATGTTTCACTATACTAATTCAACACTAATCCTCTATGGGTCCTGGAGTAGCGTGCTACTCGCCGAAAAAGCGCTTCGACGCCTCGTCAGGGGTAGTAAGCGCTATATCAATGCAATTACAATACAATGAAAGGACAGGAGAGTGACCCAAAAGTCTTTCACGTAGTCCAGGCCGTGTGCCATTCTCCCTATGGAGTTAATGGTCAGTCCGCCCCTTTTGTCTTTCATATTTGCATGACTCGATGTCTATGCTCTTCCACACTCACGCCTCCAGGTTCAAGAACAAGCCTTGGCTTACCCGAGACCGGAGGAGGGAGGGTGGGGCTGCTGGATGGGGGCCCGGCTCACTTTTCTTCATCAAGTCTGCTTATTTTGTTCAGAGCCAACAAAACAGCTGCAATTTAAGAGCGAATGAGGTGTGATTACCGCCTGCGCGCGTGGATGCAGCCCGGCTCCCTCATTTCTCCTAAACAATCGCATGTTTTGGGAGAAAATTGGCCAATTCCCCGTCCCAGAGTTGGTCTAACCACACAAAATGCCCCTTAATGATCATAGCCGAAAATCTCTTTTTTTATTATTAACATTTGGGAGAGACAGAGGCAGAGGCGGCAGCATTGTTGGGTAGACACTTGCACGAGTGTGCAGCTGTGCATCCGTCCTCCTGCGTGCTAAGCACCGGGGCACCGCATTTACGCGGCAGTGAAAGCCCTTATAATGTGGTAGCCTTGCCTAAATTATGCGGCAAAAGAGGGGAAATATGCTGCACGATACAGAACATTCAATGGAGGTATTATTTTGTTATTGCTCTATTTGACCACAGATGGATACTGTCCGGGCAAATGTTTCACCTCATCAGTACAAGGTTAACACCTGAATAAATCCATCATTAAAGGAGACCAGTTAATCTTTACAAAAGGTTTGCAGCTGTGTGGTGGCATCTCGTGACACTTATTTTGTTGAGCAACTTTTGCTTCATATGATTTGGATTTTCTTGCTGATTTATGCGAATTAGGCAGCAGATGCGGACTCCATGACATGCATGGCGAATCAATAAAAAACTATGAGGCTGCATAATGGCATAGTTCCGGTAGCCCCGGCTGTGCAACTCGCCTGTGATTGATTCTGTGTGTTGCTCTGTGGTTCCCTCTGTTTCGATATTTCACCCATCATTTTACGCCTTCTTTTAAGAGTACAATGGTATAGTTGAGCGTGTGTGAACACATACTACTTGTGTGTGACAGCCGCAACCAACCCCCATGGTATGTGTGTGCTCGGATGCAGTTACGCTGTGGGCAGGGCAGCAAGATTTAAGCTGACCTAATGATTTTTTGTTAAATCTGTGGTTTTTTTTTATATCTGAGGGCAGGGGTGTGCTTCTTAATGTGTACAACATTATACACGTGTTAGTAAGCATATGTGAAAGTATGGGTTTTTTGTCTGTACATGAAGCTGATTTTCTTGTACAACGGTGTGTGAACACTGGCGGGCAGATTTACAAGCCCCTTGTGACACTTTTACGCCGCCGTTGGGTCACTTTTGTGACGCAGCGGCGTCGTCGTAAACAATGTGCCACGTTGCGACACGTTTACAACGTGACGCATCTAGGGAGATGTGTCACATTGTAAAGCCCTGCGTCACATTATACCTGCGTCAGTTATAATGTACGCAGGGTGGGCGTTCCGACGCAAGAAAGCCTCGTAAAAGTGATGCAGTGAAATCTACAAAATTTCACTGCGTCACTTCTACGATGCCACTACGTCAAAACGTTATGCCTGCTTGAAGCAGGTGTAAGGAGTGATGTAGCAGACTAGGAATAGGCATCCCTAAGCATTGCTGGAGTTGCGTCGTGCTTGCGACACGACTCCAACAATGCCTTACCTTTACGCCAACAGATGCGTGACACATCTGTCAATCCTTGCGCCACGGTGCGCCGCATTGTAATGTTCCACTTGAGGATTCTAGCGGTTACAATCTGTCAAACCGGCTAAGGAGAAGGACTCAAGCCTTACTGCTCACACTGGAAAGGAGCAGACGCTCAAGACAATCATCTGCGAGCAGCCAGCTGCACTACAGCGGCGGCTGTAATCACGTTTGTTGGGAAATACCATACCTTTGGGATACTTCGCTGCCTGTTATCGATTGCGCTGTGACTCTTGGATTAAGAACCTATCGGTCCTGAGGAGAACCCCACCCTAATGATAGGGGTTTGAAACGCGTCGACCACCTTTCAGTCCAACGTCTGGTTACCCCTAATCTTGTTTTGTATTGATTTGGCTTCACGAGAGTGTTTGTGACAATCACAAACTGCAACAAATCGTCAAAATATGAAAAGAAATATTTAGGACTGATTTACTAACCGATGTTTGCACGCATTGTTTTTGTATTTCTCATTATTGTTTTCACTGTTTTGTAAGGAGTGTGTATGAATGAATGATTGAGTATGTTTGAAATTGTATATTCTTGTATATATTGTACATAAACACAGTTGTGCATTTTGTATGTTGTATTTTCCAAGCACGACAAATAGTGTGCTAATAAGAAAAATGATCATGTTATAACTAGGAATAAACCTTCATGGTCTTAATTACAAACAAGTTGTTTTTGTTTCAATCAAAGCAGCACTCTTTGTAACTTTTTGGTTGTATAACTAATATTCCAGAATTTGGCTTTTTTGTTGTTTATTTAGCATTGTAATGCGCGGCACCCAAGGTGGTGCAAGGTTTTTTTTGCGTGAAGCAATTGAACTGATGCATCTCTCCTAAAATGCGTGGAAGCGCCAGTTCTTGTAAATCTGCCCCAGGGTGTATTGGCAGCATCTACTTTATGTCCTTTGTGTGACTTTATGCATGTGACTCCACTGCATGTTTTGTGCATCTCTCTGCATGATACTGTGAGAAGCTCTCTGTGTTTGTCTAAGAAGGTGGGAAAAGAGTTTGTGGGTTAATATGTAAGTTAGCGAATCTGTATTTGTATTACCAAATACGTGTGACTAGTGTGTTTGATCGAAGTAGTAAGACAGGTTTTTGTTACTAAATAGGGTGAGTTGGCATGTGTTTAAGTTGTTTTGCTTTGTGTGTTTGTCTCGTCTAAATATGTGTTGCGATGTCCATTGGGGTATGCGGTGGAGTGAAAACATCAGTCTCGTTCCACAGGCTCACAGGAGGCATGGATGCCATTTGGCCTAAAACCCAAAGCATGGCTTTTTAAAACACAACAAACCCCAATGCATTTTCCAAACTGAGGGTCTCACATGTTCACACAAGTCGAACTTGCAGGGTCCTATTTGGGTCTGGGTTTTGACATCGCAGCTGCCAATCAGACCTATTGCTAACAAGACATTTAAATTGAGCTTAGGGCCCCCCCTTCTAACCATTGGCTTTCTTCAACCAGCCTCTTTTAGCCATTGGCTGGAGACTCTCAATCAAGTCTTGACTCAGTCCAGTGGAATATTCATCTCTGTTCTAATGCTGTTGGTTGTTCTGCATTCATTGCAGTGCATGCATTGACTGTGGACTACCATACAATGATGGTGCTCTCTGTCCGCTCCTGTAGGCTTCTTCTTGTGATTCATTCTAGTTGCATACTTGAATAAAGGTTTCAATGCTAAGGTGCTCACTGATGCTTTACATTTTAATAAAAGAACTGAAAATTAAAAGAAATGCACAGATTTTATTCCATAACTAGATTACCATCCCAGGACATGGATGTGAGATCCGAAATCAGATGAGGAAAGTTGGTACGTTAAAGGATCACTGGTCTGTGTGAAGAACAAGGGGGCATATTAGCAAGAACCTCGTTAAAATGATCGTCGTTTTAGCGGCAGAAAACTGCACATCTAACCTGAGCTTCTATTGGAATTCTATAATGCATATTAGCAAGCCCATTATTGCCGTTTTAGCAGCAATTTCCTGCCGCTAAAGCGGCGATAATTTTAACAAGGCTTTTGCTAATAAGCCCCAAGGTACTTGCCATTGGTCATCTTATCTGGTAGAGACTCTATATAGCTGTGATTCCTTACTTCATAATATCCCCCAGGCGTCAGACTGGATCTGGAAATTTCGGAGCAATTCCCTTGCGCACCCAAAGGTTGCGTTGTTCAGCTCTGCATGGCGATGCCCGTGTTGGAAGTGACATGTGCGGTTTCCATATAGGCACCACCACAGCGCGCTGACCTCAATTTTTCTGCACCAGAAGCAAGGAGCCAAGCTGAGAAGAAATAACTGCTGTGCAAAAGTCAGGTCCTGAAGGATCTCTTCAGCATACAGTTTGAACGAGGAGAGCCAATAAGGAATCAGCACCTAGATAAAGTCTCTACCAGATAAGGCGTTACTGAAGGTAAATAACTTGCTTAGCTGACAAAAATATCTAGCCACAGATTCCTTACCTTAGAATAGATACCAAAACAATCTCTTCCGGAGGTGGGTCTGTGGGCTGTGTTGCACTAAATAGCCCTGGAGGATTGAACGGGCTAAGCGCCCATCACGCCGGACCTGACTGTCGAGGCAGAAGTGTTTGGCAAACTTGTGAGGCGATGCCCACATAAATAAATGAAACATAGACATATAATATATATACTTACTAATAATTTGTAATAATTACTTTAATACCTTATATATATTTTTTTAAATACCATATACATTATAGATACATCTATACACATAAAACAATAATATAAATAATAAATAAATAAATATATATACCAAATTAAAAAAAGGAAAAACATTTTTTACTCTTTCATTTTAATTATATACTACATTAACTAAAATAGTACAAAAGTTATTAGATAGCGGAGGTAATAAAATTACTATTCCAACTCCAAACAGTGCAACAGTAGGGAAAATGTTGGATAGCGTACAGGTTAAAATTACTATTTCCACCCCAGAGAGTGCAACAGTAGGGAAAGTGTTGGATAGTGTAGGGGTAAAAATTACTATTCCCACTCCCGTGAGTGCAACAGTAGGTAAAGTGTTGGATAGCATAGGGGTAAAAATTACTATTCCCACTCCAGTGAGTGCAACAGTAGGGAAAGTGTTGGATAGAGTAGGGGTTAAAATTACTATTCCCACTCCAGGGAGTGCAACAGTTGTGAAAATGTTGGATAGCGTAGGGGTAAAAATTACTATTCGCACTCCAGAGAGTGCAACAGTAGTGAAAGTGTAGGATAGAGTAGGGGTAAAAATAAATATCCGCACTCCAGAGAGTGCAACAGTAGGGAAAGTGTTGGATAGCGTAGGGGTAAAAATTACTATTCCCACTCCAGTGAGTGCAACAGTAGGGAAAGTGTTGGATAGCGTAGGGGTTAAAATTACTATTCCCACTCCAGGGAGTGCAACAGTAGAAGAAATTGTTGGATAGCGTAGGGGTAAAAATCAATACTCCAACTCCAGTGAATGTAACAGTGTTGAAAATGTAGGATAGCGTAGGGGTTAAAATTACTATTCCCACTCCAGGGAGTGCAACAGTAGAGAAATTGTTGGATAGCTGAGGGGTAAAAATTACTATTCCCACTCCAGTGAGTGCAACAGTAGGGAAAGTGTTAGATAGCGTAGGGGTTAAAATTAATACTCCATCTCCAGTGAATATAACAGTGTTGAAAATATAGGATAGCGTAGGGATTACATTTACATACTTATTAATTAAATACATTTTGAAAAATATATAACATTACAAATTAATTATCTAACAAATTAATAATAAATAACAATAAAATAAAATTAATATTTACTTGAATAACTTCCCACCCTATTCCCCCATAAACACACAACCCGCTACACCTAAACATTAACATCAGTAATTTAGTTATCAATTAATAAAAATTAATTACCAATTAATACTAAATTAACAATAAATTAATTAACAATAACAACAAATAAAAAGTATTAATACATTAATTATATTTAATATAATTATACATTAATCAATTATTATACATTAATCAATTATTAAACATTTATTACCAATTAATAAATAATTGTCAATAACAATAAATAAAAAATATGAATTAATTCATGATAACTAAATTACTTCCCACCCTATTCCCCTATAAACCCACAACCCGCTACACATAAAAATTAACATAATTAATGTCATTGTCAATTAATCAATTAATAAAAATGTATTACCAATTAATTAATTAACAGTACATTATTTAACAATAACAAATAAAAAAATAAAACATTATAATTAATATAATGATAAATTAATCAATGAATAAACATTCATTACCAATAATTAATTAACAACAAATTAATAATCAATAACAATAAATAAAAACATAATAATTAATTAAGTATAATTAAATTACTTCCCACCCTATTCCCCTGTAAACCTACGACCTGCTCTGATACTAAAACGCAAAATTTACGAGGTAGGGGAAGACTGAGACTACTGACCTCCGTAGATGAGCTGCAACCACCACCATCACTTTTGTGAACACCTGTGGAGCAGTGGTAAGATCAAAGGAGCACAACAACCTGGTAATGCTCTCAGCCAGCTTTGAACAGCAGGTAACACCTGTGGGCAGGCAGGATGGGGATGTGGAAGTAGGTGACCTGCAAGTCCAGCGCTATCGAGTCTCCAAGGTCAAGGGCAGGCAGAACCTAAGCCAAAGTGACCATCTTGACCTTTTCCTTTTTTTAGGAAGTAGTTGAGGGGGGCATAGATCTAGGATAGAATGCAGGCCTCTATCCTTTTTCAGCACCAGAAAGTAGTGGGAATAGCAACCATGACCTACTTCTGATGCTGGCACCCTCTCGATGGCTCATTTGGCTGGAAGAGCCAGTACTTGCTGTTGCGATAGTGCGAGGTGGTCCTCCATCAGGCGATCAGTGGATGGTGGCAAGGGTGGCTGGCCTACTGAAATGGGAGGGCATCGTCAAACTGGACAATCTGAAACACTCACTTGTCTGAAGTTATTTTCCACCATTGGGGCAGGTGGTGCCGAATACTCACACCAACCAGGTGCCCATGGTGATAGAAGGGTAAACTAAAGTGGCTTTTGAATTGTGGCTGTGGGAAAGGGGTGGATTGGGCCGACCTCTGGCTCTGGTCCCACAAGGCCTGTAGGAGCCGCATCTGGGCAATGAACGGACTGTGATGCCTGCTGGCCATGGTGGCTAGGAGGAAATGGATGTGGCTGATAGCCCCTACCCTAGCCAGTGGGCAGAGGTGGATTCAGGCTGCTGCGGGCCATGACAAGCCCTAATAACCCAATGGTGGCCCTACTGTCCTTAAATCATTTTAGAGCTAAATCTGCCTTGTTACCAAAATGATGAGTCCTTTTGAAGGGCATGCCTGTAAATTCCCTGAAAAGCCAGTTGCTCTCAGCCAGGCGTAATGTCAAAGCACCATTGTGGAAGCAATGGCTCTGCCTTGCGAGTCTGTCGTATCCAACCCACATCTGATTGTGAACTTTGCCTCATTCCTTACGTCAGCAATAGATTGAGAGATTATGCCTGGGCTTCATCCTGGACCACAGGCAGCACTTGACAACAGTATCCCACACAGTGTCCTGGTGCCAGACTGGTGGAAGAAAAAATTATCTTGCCAAAGGTATCCAGGCTCTTGGATTCCCTATCCAGTGGTGTGGTAGCAAATTCTCTGGGATCTTGGTGGTTGAGGCCTAGGCTACCAAGCTCTTAAGGGTGAGGTGCAGGAGAGAAAGGCAGGGTCCCTGGCAGTGCGGCAATGGCGGAAGGTGATTGTCCTGTGTACAGGTGTGCCTGTGTAGGTCTTGGCCTAGGTCCCGAGAAGGACATCTGTGACGGGGCTTTATTAAAGGGGAGTAAGCCCCCTGCTCTGTGGTCACTGAGAGAGGAGAGTGGAGGCCAGTGTCTGGTACGGTGTCCAGACAACTGGCATCAGCTAAATCCTCGTACCAAGTGTTATTGGCCATGGTCTCTGCTAGGGGGGTCGGAGTGGCCATAGGTATCCTCAGAAGCGCTCTATTTGTGTTCTTCAGGGGGCCACCAGGACTATAGGGTTCCATCTCTAATTCAGGCTGTGTGGGCCTGGTTGGTGCCGGAGCTGGATTCAAGTGACCCTGGTAGGAATCACAACGGGAGTGGGGTCACTTTATCGGTCTCCGGAAGAAGTTGCTATGTCATGGCAGGGGCCAGTCCGGATCCACCAACGGATCCTGAGGGCCTAACTGGTGCAGAGGGCAGATCTGTTGGTGAAGTCCAGTAAGAGACTCTTCCAAACCCATTGGGCCCAAATGCGCTGCAGAGGGTTTCAACCGCCCAAAAATTAGGCTCATGGCCTCATAAAATGCTTGTAGCTCAGCAGGGGTGATTCCAGCTCTGGGAAACTCAGGGAGGCCAGGAGCGGACCAGGTGTAAGACGCCAGCTCCACTGGGAGTGGGCCTGTATCTGTGGCGTTGTTCCTACACGTTATCTGAAGAATGGTAGTGGTGCTGGGAAGTCGGAGAGTGTTTTGACTTCTTGCTTACGTGAAGAAGTCCGGGATCACAACGAAGATTGACATGAGTGACTCAGGATAGATCCAGAGACCTGGAGCGGCGCAGAGTCGCGTAGCAAACAGCCAAAAGCTTCAAGGCCTGCTTGCAGATACCTTGGAGTTCATTCTTGCAGTCTGCACAGGACGCAGAGTCGTGGTCATGCTCCAGGCACCACAGACACATCAAGTGGGGGTCCATCACAAATATCGGTTTGTGGGTGGCACCACAAGGCTTGAACCCGGACTGTTTCTTCGGGGACATTTCTGGAAAAAAAAAGACTTGAAAAAAGTAACAACTAGACTTCTACAAAATATAGAAAAACCCAGTCAAAAAATTCCCTTTAGGAGCTCGTCCAGACCCATGATGAGGGGCACCGAAAATAAGGAACTGAGGTCAGCTTGCTGGGGTGGTGCTTACATAGGCACCACGCAAGTTACTTCCGGTGCAGACAAGGCAGAGGATGCCATATTGAGCTGAACGACACCACCTACCAGCGAGCAAGGAGTTTGCTAAAAAATGTCCGGATCCAATCCGCTGTTTGGGGAATATTCTACGGTAAGGTCGACACTACACTTATACATTTAGATATCACCATCTGTTAAAGAACAGCCAGGAGTCCAGAGAATGATGAACTAACTAGTGTTATTTATTACACGTCATGTGCTACAAGCTTTAAGTTAGTCATGCAGCGAATGACCATTGAAATAGATGAAAGACTAGTCTAGCTGGGGCGTTGGAAACTAAAGTAATTATTTGGAATGGGATGTTTTCTCGAACGCCTCAATGGCAATTGAAACAAGGGCAACATTTATAATTTTTGATACAAAAATAAGTTTGTGTTGCTTTTCAAATTATTCGCCATGATCCCTGCTATATTATATGTGTCTACTGTCTCTAAAAATCTCACTGAATCCAGACTCACTAAATAAGTAATTGTAGCAATGGTTGTGGATGGAGACAGGGTTGGGTTATATACCACACTATACATTAGTCTCTTAGAGCTGCAGACAGTCTGTAGCCCCAAGATGGCTTCCTGGTGAGGAAGGATTTCTGCTCTTGGAAGGGATGTGATCACCTAATGTATGACACTGGTTCTCTATATAATGTGCTAAAACGAAGTACACGGTAAAGATGGTCACAGTGGGTCCCAGATTGGTGGATCAGCGATGGGTTCTATGACTGTGCGTTTGCTGACACCACTCTGTCAATAAGTGACAACACAAATTAATCCAAAAATTGCCTTTGTCCAGTTGCATTTTTCGACTAGTCTATTTAAAAAAAAAAAAAAATGAATTGTTAGGGCCTTGTTTAAGTCCCTGAAACCAGCTGTTAGAATTAAAAAATCTTACGTAAGTTGGGACAAAAGAAAAGTGTTAAGGTTTTTTTACTTAACATAAAGTTTGCAACTTTAGTGCAAAAATGGATAATTCACAGGGGCAAGCTCAGGAGCTCAACCTTACACGGAGTTGTCATACTCCCAGTTATGGGCCTTCTGTAAAGGTTATGGTATTAAAACTGCCTCTCATGCTACCAAAGATAAGCTTAGAAGGCTTTTAGCAGAATATGGGAGAGATCTTCAAGTATATGAAGACAAATCCGAGGAGGATCGTCAAACAGGAGAAAAGGATGCTGAGTAGATGGTAGAGGCCCCTGCCGCAGAAGAAGCTCCCTCAGACGAAGAGCTTGCCCTATGAAGATCGGCCAGGAGGTTGGCTTTAGAAGCTCAACTCCTGCACATAGAAAAACAGAAAGGAGATGGGCCTAGGACCCATCTTTGGTGGCAAGGCCCCATCACTGGTGGCAGCAATATCATAACTAGGAGAGAGGAAACTTTTGACCCTAAAATGCCCTAAGGGATTGTTCCCAGATATACAGATGGTGATGATATCACCAAGTGGTTAACTGCTTTTGAGAGAGCTTTCATCAGTAGAAAGGTGGCCAATAAGAATTGGGTCTCTCTCTTGTGGGAACTGTTCTAAGGTAAATGCAGGGATCGACCCCTGAAATTGAACGAGACAGACGTTGAGTCTTATGACCTCATGAAGGGTACCCTGGCTGAGGGATTTGGACTCGCCACTGAGGAATACAGTATCTAGTACAAGGAGACTGGAAAAAAAACAATCAGTCCTGTGTTGATTTCGTGGACTTTTCAGTAAAAAACACTAGGTGGTTGGTTAAAAGGTAACAATGTGCATGACTACATTAGGCTTTACAATGTAATCATGAAAGACTATCTGCTAAATAATTGTTACAATAAGAAAAGTAACAGCAGCACCTGGTATACCCAGGTCTACCTTTTTCTCAGGAGTTGAGGAAGAAGACAGTCCACTGGGTCAAAACAAGGGTAACCAAAACTACCACTGGTGGGGGTGACCAAAAGACAGAGGCCAGAAAGAAGCCCCCAAGAGAAAGCTTTTAAAAGCCCCCAAAAACTTAGATAGGAGGGTTGGCTCAGAAACCCTTCTGAGCCCAAGGGTGGGTACCAGGGTAAGAACTGGGACCCCAAAAAGGCTTGGGGTCATGACTGTAAGGCCCTTGGACACCGAACTAGAGACCCTAGCTATAAAAACAAAAAGAATGCCTCTAGCACACCTGCAGTAACTGCAATAGTGATTGTCAAAATGGGATCACAGGTGCTCACTGAGGCAACTCTAGTCTCAGAGGCAAGGGTGGATGTAGCTACCCTAGCTATCTAGACCAGTAATCTGGAAAGATACAGACAAGAGCCAACTATTGATGGTGCTAGAGTGGAAGCCAGCGCCACCATGGTGACTGAGCAGTTGATGTCGTCAGACCAATATCTGCTTGAAGAGATCTATACAGTCCTCATTGCTGACAATCAGGCTAAAGTGCATCCAATGGCATTGGTGTCCTTAGAATGGGGAGGGATTAATGGCCTCAAAACGGTAGGGGTGTCTTCCGCTATCCCTGTACAGTGTCTGCTTGGCAAAGATTTGGAGTCCTCAGCATGGGCTGAGGTAGAAAAGAAAACCCATGCAGCAATGCTGGGAATACCTGAATGGGTGAGTGTAAAAACAAGAGCAAAATGTAAAATACAGGGTGAAAAAGAAGTGTTGGAGCCTGAAATTATGGATCAACCTTCCCAGAGAAAGGGCAAGCAGTCTGAGAAACCAACTTCTATTCAGACACCAGATCAGGTCCCCTCTCCTCAGGGAGAAGACTTGTCAGCCCCAGGGGGAACTGAGTCCCAGGAGCCTGGTCCTTACAGGACAGAGCTTTTGGGCCTAGGGGACCCTCTAGGGAAGATATGTGCCAGGGGCAGTAAACTTGACCCACTCTTGAAAGCCTGAGGCAGCAAGCTGCTGATCAGGAAAAGGGAAGTGTCAGTAGTTCCTACAGGACCTATTGGGAGGAGGAACTCCTTTACAACGAGGCCAGAGACTCCAAACCTGGTGCCACCTGGAGAGTCGTAGTGCCTCAACAGTTTATAGAGTTTCTCCTAACATTGGCCCATGACATTCCCCTAGCTGGGCACCCTGACCAGACCAAAACTTGGAGTAAGTAGGTTGGTGAACCACGTCTACTGGCTAGAAATGTCTCAGAAGGTGAAGAAGTTTTCCAACTCATGTACCACTTGTCAAGCCAGTTGCAAGGCAGGTATCCCCTTGGAAGGCCCCCTTAATGCCACTCCCAGTGGTTGGGGTACCCTTAGAGAGGGTTGGGATTGGTATTGTTTGTCCCCTTGACCCTCAGGCAGCATTAGGAAACCAAATTACACTAGTGGTAGTGGATCATGCCACTAGGTATCCTGAAACAATTCCCCTGAGGACTACCACTGCCCTTTCAGTGGCTAGGTCCCTCCTTTGTAATTTTACCAGGGTTGGCTTTCCAAAGGGGGTAGTATTAGACAGAGGTATAAACTTCATGTCTGCAAACTTGAAACACATGGGGACCGAGTGTGGGATGACTTGTAAGTTCAATACACCATAGTATCAACAGTCTAATGGGCTTGTTGAAAGATTTAACATGACCCCAAAGGGTATGATTGGTAGACTCCATGCAAAGCTCAAAACAGATGGGATGTCTTACTACCATGCCTGATTTTTGCTTACATAGAGGTGCCACATAAAGAAGTAGGGTTTTCTCTCTTTGAACTTTTGTTTGGAAACCCTGAAAAGGGAAGCCTGTGTCTTGTGGGAGACATGGGAGAGACCTCTCAAAGAACTTAAGCATGATATTGTGGATTATGTGCTTAGCCTCGTTCCAGGATAGCGGAGTACATGAAAAAAACAAATACAAACCTTGAGGCCACCTAAGAACTCCAGAAACCCTGATATGACCAGAAGGCTGCCATGGTGGAGTTCAAACCAGGGCAGAAGGTACGGGCTTTTGAGTCTGAGAGTTCTAGGGCCCTCCAGGACAAATGGCCTGGGCCCTACCCTATCCTTGAGAGAAAAGGGGAGGTCACTTACTTAGTGGACCATGGCACTTGCAGGAACCCCAAGAGGGTCATCCATGTGAAGCACCTTAAACCCTTTAATGACAGGGCTCATGGTCACAGAAGAGAATCAGGAAGCAGAGAGTGAACCTCTCCCTGATAGCCTCTCAATTAACCGTAAAGATGGGTCAGTTGAAAGAGTAGTCTTGTCAGACATCCTTACTGCCCAACAACAACCTGATCGCAGGCAAGTCCTAAATCAGTTTGCTGAGGTCTTCTTTTTGATACCTTGTCAGACTAACTGGTGTACACCGTGTGGACACTGGTGACAACTTACCTGTAAAAAATAAAATCTACAGGCAGTATGATCATGTCAAAGAGAGCATCAAGGCTGAAGTAAGCAAGATGCTGGAACTACGTGTCATTGAACCCCCAGAGAGTCCTTGGGCCAGTCTAGTTGTGTTAGTCCGCAAATGTCACTCCCAGGGTGGGGAGAAAGAAATAAGGTTATGTGTGGACTACCGGGGCATCAATACTGTGACAAAAACTGACACACATCCAATTTATAAGGCTGATGAAGTAATTGACAGGTTAGGGACATCTAAATATCTCAGTACTTTTGATAACACATCAGGGTACTGGCAGATAGGTCTGACCACTGGAGCCAAAGAAAAACGAGCATTCTCAACCCATGATGGTCGCTAACAGCTTACTATCATTCCCTTTGGATTAAAGCATGCCCTCCCACCTTCCAAAAACTGGTAAACAAAGTCCTTGCTGGGTTGGAATCTTTAGTGCAGCATATCTTGATGGCATTGCTATCTTTAGCTGCACCTGGCAGGATCACCTGGTCCACATTGGAAAGGTCCTAAAGACTCTGCAGTGTGCAGGCTTCACTATCAAGGCAAGCAAGTGCCTGATAGGGCAGGGCACAGTTGTATACTTGCGCCACCTTGTAGGGGTAGGCCAAGTTCAAGCCCTACAACCCAAGATCCAGACTGTTCTGGACTGGGTAGCACCAACCACCCAGACTCAAGTCAGGGCACCCCTTGGATTGACTGGGTACTACAGGAGAGTTGTGAGGGGATATGGGTCTATTGTGGCCCCTTTACAGAATTGACCTGCAAGAAAATGCCCAAAAAAGATTAACTGGACAGTGAGCTGTCAAAAGGCTTTTAACGCCCTGAAGGAAGAAATGTGCTCAGCACCCATTCTAAAAGCTCCGGATTATACCAAGGAGATCATAGTGCAGACAGATGCCTCTGAACATAGGTCATGAGCGGTCCTATACCAGACCAATTATGATGGCTAGGACCAAACTGTTGCTTTCATTAGCAGGAGAATTCTCCCCAGAGAACAGCGTTGGAGTGCCATTGACTGTTGCTTTCATTAGCAGGAGAATTCTCCCCAGAGAACAGCGTTGGAGTGCCATTGAGAGGGAAGCCTTTGCTGTGGTTTGGTTCCTGAAGAAGCTGGGACCATATCTGTTTAGTTCTCACTTTCCTGTCCAAACTGACTACATACTTCTCAGATGGCTGATGTAAATGAAAGGTGAAAACCACAAATTGTTAAGGTGGTCCATATCTCTACAGGGAATGGACTTCACAGTAAAACACAGACCTGGGACTGACCATGAAAATGCAGACGGCGTTTTCACGTTCTTCCACTTAGAAGAAGAGGACGCTGTAGGAAAAGTTTAGTCTCATCCTCTTTCCTTTGGAGGGCGGTGGGGGGTCAGGTAGAAAAATTCCTCAGTTGACACATTTAGCCCCCACGTTTTGCTTGGTGTATGTGATTTCAAATTGAAAGTACGCTGGGTCCAGGTTCCTAGTTGCAGATCTCTTACATAACACTGTACCACAATTGGCCCAATTTCAGTAACCCCGTAAGTCCCTAGTAAATGGTACCCTTGGTACCTAGGGCATTGGTACTGAAGAGGGTCTTCTAGGGCTGCAGCACAGATTGTACCATCCCAGAGACCCCTTACGAAGACCATGCAAACTGCCATTGCAGGCTGCATGTCTTAGTGCCGAGAAGAGTCAACATTGCAATAGCATTGTGCCATGCCCACATACAAAGCATGAGGTATAGGTAAGTCACCACTACTGCAGGCGTTATAGACCTAAGGAAGGGTTCACTATATCCCATGTGTAGACCTATTTGCATGAGCACATATGACCCTACAATATCAAGTCCATTCTTGGATATTGTAAGTGTACAGGGAGCCATAGAGAGTGCATGGGTTGGATTCTTGTCATTAAAAGTTTCCTAGCTCCATGATGGCTTCACTGTACCCTAAAAAAATACTCACTGATTCAAGTATTGGATTTATTAAGGAATGCATGCAGGAGACACCTTACAGGGTCCCATGAAAACCTACCAAGCACTGGTGTGGTCCCTGTCTAGTCTTAGCCAGTCTATCACCACCAGACATGTTACTGACTTTATGGCGGTGAGAGCTAGCACTCTGAGAGGCAAGAAACAAAGCCTGCTCTGGGCAGAGGTTCTTCACATCTCCCCCAGGCCATAATGGCCTGGAGGAGTGAGAAGCTTCAAAGATGCTGCCGCTTTTGAAATGCAACCCAGAACCCAGGCATCTCCAGATAGTGGAGGATGCTAACCCCCTTTTCTGCTCCACATCTGGTGGGAGGATAGGCAGGAAAATTTGTTAGATGGGGAGGTGTGCCCAGATTTAGCCAGTGCTACCACTGAGTTAGGGCAGGTGATGTGAACATGACTTTTCCAATCCCTCCATCTTGGGATGGGAGGAATCAATGTATCAAGGCAAGCGTAATGCCCCTTCCCACAGGAAGTGGTCACTTAGAGGGTCTAGATACCCTAAAAGTAGGTAGCCCATTGGTTACTATCTGTCGCCGCCCTTTAAAGCCCATATATTTATTATTAAGGTGGCATCCCTGGACTTTGCAACTTAGATTCAAGGGTCACAGAGAAGAAAAGAACAAAGAAGAGCTCCTGACCCGAGGACTGAAGCCCTGCTGCAGAAAATTGGCACCAAACCCTGCTTGCTGCCATTAGGACCTGACATTTGTGGTGTGCTGTTTGGTCCCAAATCACAAAATAGGGATACCTGGTCAAACAGTGTGTGTTGTTGTACAGAAAACTATGGAAAGAAGAGACAACATACTATACAAGACGAGTCATATCTGGCTGAGAAATTCCCATCAGACCACCCTTATTGGCGGAGTATCGTCATGTGGGAGTTGGTACTTAATCCAAATACCGCCCAAACCATCAAACGACGGTGCGGGTATGGATCGTTTACAGATACTCTAGCCAAGATGATGCTCGAAGAGTAGAAAAGATGGGGTGCAGTGCTCTAGTGAAAGTCAAGATAAAATTGACTACTCGAACAAAAAATATGTTTAATGGAGATTGTTAAAGTGTCAAAATTAAAACCACGCCCTGTAGTGGAAATTAATAACTACAAAGTGGCGCTGTGCAGGACGGTCGACATGTTTCAGCCATATGGAACAGTTGTCGGGCTTTCTTCAGGACCCAAAGGTGGAACAGCTACTGCAATTTGTACATAGTGTAGTGAAAGAAAAGAAAAAGGGAATGTTTGATACTTTACAATACAGGAATCTCAATGGACCTTGGAGCCCCAATGTATCCAGGAGAGCTAAATTTTCTTTTCCTGTTATAACATAAAAGGAAGAACTTACAATTTACATATATATATATATATACATAGCCACTTAAAACACACAGAAACTGTAGAAACAACACACATGCATAAGTACTTTATACTTAACAACAACTCTAGAGTATTATATCTCTCACACAGAGAGGCATTACCCTCTACTGAGATACTCACCCAGCTTCATGTGGGAGAAGACCTCACCTCACCCGGCAACCTACTCGGGAAATTGAGGCCCCGCTCTGTTTTGCAAAAAAGAAGACACACATTGGAAACGTACAGTGTGTCTAGCTCACTGGCTTTGCATAAAGACCTAATTTACAAAGTAATGGACAACACACCATCAGAACATGAACCGATTGTTTACAGGATTAGCTACTGTCACATCTATTTACTAAATGAGAATTTCCAAGTGATTTTGCCAATGTTTAGTTAGAACTGGCAAAATGTGACAGCCCCTCTTGTCCTACTTTAACTCACCACAAGGTGACAATTGGTGGATATGCAAGGGGGAGATAAACCGATGTTTTTTAGAAAAGTCAAGCATAGAACCTAAGGCTACTACAACTTAATGGAAAAGCCTGTACTTTTCATCAAAAAGGAGCATAAGAGCAAACTCCCTAGACCCCAAGGACTCACCTGTCCGTCGGTACCTCTCTCGATCATCCGGGAGGAAGTGGAGGTACCGACAGGACAGCCTGTTCCGTTTTTATACTAGTGCTGATTGGTCAAATTAACTCTTGAAAACGGCCAATTAAGAGCATAAATCGCCGTTTTTTCTTTTTTGCTTTTTCGCGCACGCTCATTAGATTTTAGGTTGGATGCGCTACTCTCCTCATAGTCTTCAGTGCGCATGTGCTGAAATGCATTCACCCATGCCTTGGCTGCGCGCGCCTACATTAGTCCACGCGCATGCCACAAGGACAGTGTTACTTATTCGCGCATGGGCAACACTAAGCTGTTGTTTTTGCTCATGAGCGCCCATATGTTGATCAACGCGCATACTAAAAGGGTGGATGTGTTTCTACGCGCATGCGCGCCCATATGCTGATCAACGCGCGCACTAAGGGGATAGTTGTTAGTTCTCCGCGCATGCGCAATACTAGATTATTATGGATCACAGTGCACAAGCCGTGTATAGCCTTGAAAGGCATATAAATAAGAATTAGAGAAGTAACGAGCAGAGGCTAATACCTGCTCTAATGAATTGTTTCTTCTTCTTCTAATGTACACAGTGGTTAATAGCAATGTTTGCACTACCGTTGCGCACATGCGTATACTCCCTTGGAGGATCGCTGAGTAGGCAGAATTGCTAAGCACTACAAGTGTAACTAGGCATACCTAACGGTGTTAGTGTAGAGTTATAAATGTAGGTAAGATGGCACTTGTAATAACAAATATCCATAGTGTAATGGTACTGTTGTGTATTATCAACAGACAAGAGGTCAGAGTCGAAAAACTGATATTGACAGAAAACCATATATCATAGTAACAGAAATTATTATGGTTAGGGCTACAGGGAGACCCAGGGAATGGCGTCATTCAGGCCTTTAGTGTCGCACTGAAGCTTGAAAATCCACTTCTGTTCTTTCACGAATAGGAACCTCGAGATATCACTGATGTGCGGTGGAATATACGGGTGCTCTAATATCACCCACCGCAAGTCCTCTGCCTGATGTTTAGTAGAAAGAAAGTGGCTAGTCAGGCAAGTGGACTGTTTTTGACGTCTGATAGTGCTCTTGTGTTCACTTATTCGAACTTTCATTTTCCGAGTAGTATGACCAACATATCTAAGTGAACAAGGGCAGGTTATCATATATATGACGCCCTCCGTGTTGCAATTAGTGTGTTTTTTTAGCAACCACGGTCTTCCTGTGCCTATGTCCACTTGGTCTGTCTTGTAAGTCTGTTGACATGCGGTACATGATCCGCAGGGATAATGACCTCGCACAGGCGGAAGATTCCACAGTGTGTTACTGACATCTGTTGTCTGCACTCTCGGCCTAGTGTGAACCAGGGTGTCACGTAGATTGGGGGCTCTTTTAAAGGAAAAGAGAGGTAGTGGAACTGCAGTCTGTGCCACATTCAGAATATTCCAATGTCGTCTGACGGTTTTCTGAATTTGATTCGAGAGGACGCTGAAAGTGCTGACAAAAGTTAGTCTCTCTAATGATGGTTTTTCAATTTTCTTCTCCAGAAGTGCTTCCCGACTATTGTTGGAAGCCCGTTTCCATGCTCGTTTAACGAGATGGCGAGGGTATTCTCTCTCTTGGAGTTGTCTGGACAGTTGTGCAGCATGTTTTTCATAAAGCGGTCGTGATGAACAGTTTCTGCGAACTCGCAGAAACTGTCCTACCGGAAGGTTTTCACGTAGGGCTCGTGGGTGGTGGCTATTAAACACAAGCAGTGAGTTCCTCGACATAGGTTTTTTATACAGTTCACTCTCAAGTTTACCACCACTGGCGAAGATTAAGATATCCAGGAATGGCAACTGTTGTTGGCTATACTCCACAGTGAACTTGAGGTAACGGTTCTGTTGGTTAAGCCATCCATGAAAGGCTACAATTTCAGATGGTGTGCCTCGCCATATCACCAAGATATCATCAATGTATCTTTTCCATAGCAACACCTGACGGAAGTAAGGGTTGCTATGGTTAAGTACATGAGCCTGTTCAAACAGGTGAACGTAGAGGTTGGCGAGGCTGGGGGCAAAAATGCTCCCCATGGACGTCCCTGAGGTTTGGAGGTAGATCTCATCCTCAAATTTAAAATAGTTCTCCATCATTGCCAATCTGGCACACTCCATAATGAAGTTGACGGGGGTGATACTATTCAAATCTCGGGCATCCAAAAGTGATCTAATGGCCTCTAAGGTCTCCTCCTGCGGAATGCAGGTGTATAGTGACTCAACGTCGAAACTGACCAAAAGGTCCGTCCCGACGTCGAAGTCCACCTCTGGTAGCAACCTGACTACGTCAGCCGTATCTTGCAGGTATGTGGGCATTTCTTTAACTAATGGCCTGAGAAAAAAATCCACAAAAGTGGATAGTGGTTCCAAGAGGGAGCCAATCCCTGAGATGATTGGTCATCCAGGGGGAGGCCTAGTTGCCTTGTGTATTTTTGGCAGGCTATAGAACCCCGGCATGACGGGATTAGAGGTTACCAGAAACTATGCCTCCTGGGGTGTGATCCATCCTTCCGCATTGCCTTCATCAACCAAAGTCTTGATCTCTGTTAGTAACCTTGGAGTGGGGTCACTAGGTAAGCGCCGGTAGGAGTTGTGATCGTTCAATTGTCTCAGACATTCCTGGCGGTAGGTTGTCATGTCCATGACAACCGTAGCGCCACCTTTGTCTGCCGGCTTGATTATAATTGATGGATCAAAGGACAGTTTAGTGAGGGCATGTCTTTCTCTAGTTGAAAGATTTTGAAAAGTTTGTTGGTTGTTTGCAAAAAGAGCCATGACATCATGTGTTACAGCTTGTTCAAAAGTGCTCACTTTCGAGGGTACTTGATGTGTTAGCGGTGTGAACGTAGATTTAGGGCGTAGCCCAGTGTTGATGGAGCTATCATCTTTTGATGGCATATCACTGTCTCTAGTCTTGAAAAAGAAGTGAAGGCGAACCTTCCTAAAGAACTTTTCTAGCTCACATCTAGTTTGAAAAGGATCACCTTTATTGGTTGGGACAAAGCCCAATCCTTTTCTCAAAACGCCTTGTTCATAAGCAGTTAGTATTTTGGAACTGAGATTGACTATTAGGTTCCTGTCGTCTCTGTTGTCGATGTTTGCTGTGCTACCCTCCTGCTCCTGGTGTTCTGAAAGGGCTGTTCTGGTTCCCAATGGACGTTTTGCTGCCCTCTCCTCCTGCCATAACTGCGTCCTCGGCCCTGAAATAAAAAAGACGGATCTTGAAAGAATTGAGGATATTGTGGGAAACCTTGCATCTGTTGTGCAAATGGTGGTGGTTGGTAGCCCCATGGTCCCGGTGGCCACCATTGGCCTTGATTTTGATAAGGACCACAAGCTCCTCTTCTCTTGTTAAACCTGCGCTGTTGTCCCCTTCCTCTCAATTGTGAGGTGGCTGTATCAGACCCATCTGAGTCAGTACCTGGGTCTGATCCTGAGGAGGAGTAATTAGAGCCATAACGCCTCCCTTTGTTATTAAATTCAGGTGCAACCCAAGTGTCACTTGTGTAAGGGAAGATTTTGGTCATTGCGAAGGATGCTAGGTCCTTTTTAAACTTTTCTACTTTGGTGACAAGAATGTTATCACCGTAGTCTTTATTGATCTTATTAGTCTCGTCTAGATGTTTCTTAAAGATACTGTTGGTCAAAGTAGTTTTAATTTTACCTTCTAGTAGTTGGATTTCTACTAAGATGGCATCTGCTACCCGTTTGGCGGTGTTAACAATGAGAATAAGCCAATCGCGCGTACATCGCCACGCGATAAGTGACCAATCGCGAAGGAATAGTTTGTACGTAAGAAAGAGTCTAGGGGTGTTCGTGACAATTAGACCTGTTGGTGAACATTTTCCCCGTAGATACTCTGCCATGATTATACCATGTATCGATGTCCTGGAATGGCTTTTCTTAATGTTCAGTAAGGTTGCCCAGTCATCTTGTGTAGTGGTAGTACTTTCTGGCATAGAGTCTAGAATGCTTGGATTATTTTCTAGGGTGAAATTCAGTGCTTCATCGTCAAACTCTAATCCTGGAAAATCGGCCATGACTGAGAGGGTGTGTGCGTCCTATACAGAACAAAGTAGGTGAGCAGAATGGTGGAGCAAACCAATTCTGTTTACAACCACATGTTACTGACCCGCAACCAAGGTTGCTCCAACACACAAAAAATGCCATATAAAGGGGGTCAAGGGGAAAGTTTACCGACCTAGTATCCCATTCCCCTACTTGACATCACAAATCACAAAATAGGGATACCCGGTCAAACAGTGTGTGTTGTTGTACAGAAAACTATGGAAAGAAGAGACAACATACTATACAAGACGAGTCATATCTGGCTGAGAAATTCCCATCAGACCACCCTTATTGGCGGAGTATCGTCATGTGGGAGTTGGTACTTAATCCAAATACCGCCCAAACCATCAAACGACGGTGCGGGTATGGATCGTTTACAGATACTCTAGCCAAGATGATGCTCGAAGAGTAGAATAGATGGGGCGCAGTGCTCTAGTGAAAGTGAAGATAAAATTGACTACTCGAACAAAAAATATGTTTAATGGAGATTGTTAAAGTGTCAAAATTAAAACCACGCCCTGTAGTGGAAATTAATAACTACAAAGTGGCGCTGTGCAGGACGGTCGACATGTTTCAGCCATACGGAACAGTTTTCCGGCTTTCTTCAGGACCCAAAGGTGGAACAGCTACTGCAATTTGTACATAGAGTAGTGAAAGAAAATAAAAAGGGAATGTTTGATACTTTACAATACAGGAATCTCAATGGACCTTGGAGCCCCTTTCATTTAGTAAATAGATGTGACAGTAGCTGATCCTGTAAACAATCGGTTCATGTTCTGATGGTGTGTTGTCCATTACTTTGTAAATTAGGTCTTTATGCAAAGCCAGTGAGCTAGACACACTGTACGTTTCCAATGTGTGTCTTCTTTTTTGCAAAACAGAGCGGGCCTCAATTTCCCGAGTAGGTTGCCGGGTGAGGTGAGGTCTTCTCCCACATAAAGCTGGGCGAGTATCTCAGTAGAGGGTAATGCCTCTCTGTGTGAGAGATATAATACTCTAGAGTTGTTGCTAAGTATAAAGTACTTATGCATGTGTGTTGATTCTACAGTTTCTGTGTGTTTTAAGTGGCTATGTATATATATATATATGTATATATATATATATATATAAATTGTAAGTTCTTCCTTTTATGTTATAACAGGAAAAGAAAATTTAGCTCTCCTGGATACATTGGGGCTCCAAGGTCCATTGAGATTCCTGTATTGTAAAGTATCAAACATTCCCTTTTTCTTTTCTTTCACTACACTATGTACAAATTGCAGTAGCTGTTCCACCTTTGGGTCCTGAAGAAAGCCGGACAACTGTTCCATATGGCTGAAACATGTCAACCGTCCTGCACAGCGCCACTTTGTAGTTATTAATTTCCACTACAGGGCGTGGTTTTAATTTTGACACTTTAACAATCTCCATTAAACATATTTTTTGTTCGAGTAGTCAATTTTATCTTCACTTTCACTAGAGCACTGCACCCCATCTTTTCTACTCTTCGAGCATCATCTTGGCTAGAGTATCTGTAAACGATCCATACCCGCACCGTCGTTTGATGGTTTGGGCGGTATTTGGATTAAGTACCAACTCCCACATGACGATACTCCGCCAATAAGGGTGGTCTGATGGGAATTTCTCAGCCAGATATGACTGGTCTTGTATAGTATGTTGTCTCTTCTTTCCATAGTTTTCTGTACAACAACACACACTGTTTGACCGGGTATCCCTATTTTGTGATTTGTGATGTCAAGTAGGGGAATGTGATACTAGGTCGGTGAACTTTCCCCTTGACCCCCTTTATATAGCATTTTTTGTGTGCTGTTTGGTCCTGCAACTGTGAGGCTTCCAAGAACGCAGGAGCAGCTCCAGCCTTCGACAAATCGACAAAGAACTCCTTTGGAGTGGAGGTAATATTCCCTTGCAGGCAACAAAAAGCAAAATCCGATTTTACTGACTTGCTGCTCCCCGGCGACTTCGACGCAGCACCCAAATAAAAGTGGTACACCAGCACTGGAGGATCAAATCTATCTCCCCACCAAGTGTGGAGACATCAGGATATACCGGAACCGTGCTGCAACAATACCCGGGATACCGGACAATCTGCAACATTCACCAAGACGAAGAGTCTAATCCGGATTCCAACTGCCTAAAAAGAATACACCCATCGAGTTATGTCGAGAACCCTGAGACCCACTTTGTGAGTGGCCCAGCTATCCCAGAATGGCCTGTCCAAGCTGCCTGCTCCTGAATGTGAAGACATCTTGAATGGTGCCACCCGGTTGACCTATCTGCTCTGCACCCAGTCTGCCCTGACTGGGTATCGACTAACCAACTGTGCTCCTGTGGTCCTCTGGCCCTTACAACCCGCTTCCTCGAGTGAGACCCCCAGGATTTACCTTTAAGTCCCCTTGTGCAGTGTGTTTTCAAGTGGCCCCCTTCTTTGTAGCGCACCAGTTACCAACGACCTCAGCACCCTACTCCAGGCCGAATCCGAGGCTCTCCCGAGGATCGGCTGGTGGAACATAGGGCCTGGCCTTGCTACTTTACCAAAATACAGAAAGTGAACGTTGAGGTCCAACTGTGTGATTTTATATGCATTCTTCTCCCATTGACTTCAATGGTGTACAAATGCGAACAAAACTAATTCATTTAGCAAACTTGAAAATTGCCATCTTTAAAAAGTACTTACTGTAGAACAAAGTTCTTAGTCTCAAAAATTATATAAAAATGAATGTTATTTTTGCAAATAGACCTTGGATTTATTCTTGAGTGTGTGTCTCATTTATTGCCTCTGTGAGTACAACAGATGCTTAGCATTACCCTCTGATAAACCTAACTGCTCACCCACACTGCCACAAATAGAGCGTTAGTATTATCTACTTTTGTCTCTGTATACCAATCTGGGTCTCCTTGGACTCTCTACACAGTGCACTTCATTTTAGTGCACTATATAGAGAGCCAGCTTCCTACAAACGAGCAGTAAAAAAAAGATAACTTTATCCTTTTGGCATTCAAACATAAGCACATTTGAAGAGAAGATACAGACCCCAGTAATCCTGTGGGTTTAGCACGAGTCATACAGCACTCTTGCGGGGACTGGTTGAATCAAATCATGTCACCGTTTTCGAGGGAGACATTCTTAACCGGGAAGTATCGAACAGACAAATGTGCTGAAACATCACAAAAGGACACTCATGGCCAAAGCAATACATATTTTGACTAGCATAGTTCAAAACATAAAGTGGTGGTGGGAAGAGGTACATGTCTATTAAAAATATTTTTTTCTATAAACTTGTAGAAAATTACTGAGCTCTACACCTGTAGTACGTCTAGCATAAATAGCCATCATCTTATGAAATTCTGTAGGACAAAACACCAAACACTCGGAGTATACAAATACTTTCTGTAGTCTCTTTATACATTTCAAAACATTTCAATTGACTGTTCTGTAACAGCTAATACAAAATTATACATTCATTACCTGTAGGGTCTCAAACATTTCCATAGATCTGTGCGTGTACACTAACAACTGAGTACTCCATTCACCATTTATCAATTTCCTTACATTTCAATAGATATTGATGTGCGCATTGGTAGAACCTTCTGTTCATCTTTATATTTTTGTGAGCTCCTCTGAGATCAAAAACTTTTTCCATATGTCATCTATAGATTTCTGTAAATTTCTACAGCTCTGCCTATGAATAGTGACAACTAAACTCTTTATTCATTACCTATAGATTATAGTACATTGCTAAAGACTCCCCCATGAACACTGATGACACATTTCTCCATTCATTACTTGTGGATTTTTGTACATTTCCATACACTCTTTAATGAACCTTCATGACAAAAATGATCATCAACTATAGATTATTTTTTTTACATTTCAACAGGCTCATCTGCGATTAGACAGAATTTCCCAATTCTCATCTATCAACATCTGAACATTTCTACAAACCTGTCTGTGAGCAGTGACAACCCCAATTTCTCAATTCCTTATCTATAGATGATATACATTGCTGAAGACTCTTCTGTGAATAATGTGCCAAATTTCTCCATTCATTACCCATAGCTTTTTGAACATCTCCATACACTCTCCTGGGAACAACCCAGCAGGTGTTCTCTAGACCGCTGTAAACGTTTTTAAGGATTCCACACGTAGTGATATAAGACTAGCTTTATTTAATCCCATATATTTAAGAGTCTTAATACAGAATTTCACACACATTCTTGAATCTCTAAAATCCGATACTTCTCTAGGGAGTGCTTGAAGAAACTATGAATCACTATTGGCTTCTGAATAGGAGAAGCATATACTTCTCTACAGTCGTCGTAAAGAATTTATACATCTTTTCACAATGTGCGTTGCACTTTGTACAAAATGTCCTAAAGGGCCTTTCCCTGGACAACTCATCTGAAATCTTCGTCGACAGGTAAGTTTATGCTGGTCACAAATAGAGCGGTATACATTGTGTCACAGGATATACAATGTTTTAAGGTCCAGGGTTTTCTGTCAAGGAGATAAAACTTTATTGTTCCTATTGATCAATGTAATTCCCTGTTTGTTTATATTATGGTTTTAATCCGGTCTTGGAGAGACTTTGTTCTACTTCTGCAAAAAGAGTGAGCCTGCCCCTTCTGTTAAAGTTTAAGGCGTGCTTTGTAGACGTTGGACATGGAAGGCTATTATGTCTATCGTTTGAGGTGAATCAGGTGAGACTGTGGTTACTCCCACTTTGGTAACCATCATTCAGTCATCACTGCCCACCCCATGCCCCCGTCACCCAACGTCTTGCATTTTTCTTTTGCGCTTCTGTGGTGCCATCATGACAGCAAGGCAACACTGGCTCTTGGTCTATTGATGTTCAAGGGTGTCTTCCAGAAAAGAGCTTCGACAATAGAAACATGTTGGGTCAACCGGTAAGAAAGCTGATGGTGGTCGGGAGGGACTGTACTCCTTGCACCATCTCCCAACCTGGCATTTACCCATGGCACTAAATGATGCTGATCTTAAGGTGTGAAGTTGAGGTATCTCTGCCTCCTGAACATAAACGTAAACACATAGGTGTATTCTTGGCAGCTGACACAGATTTCAGGTGTGTCGGAAGCTTTTGCACAAAAGTGAGGGTGAGTAAGGGAAATGACAGTATCTTCTATAGCAGGTTGGCTTGGCACCCCACATTTTCCACCTGTGCAGTTTCTTCTGCAGTGTCCCCATCAACTCTTTGGTGGGTGAGCCAGACTGTAGAGGTGTCAAGAAGATGCCCAAGTAGCTCTCTGTTGAACCCAAACTGCAGCGAGGAAGGCATGCACTTTTCCAGGGAATATGATCAGCCTCGGGTACTGCTGGCCCGTTCACCAAGAAGCCAATACGTCCTCACTTTTCCCTTTCCCTGTGTGAGGAGAAAAAAAAATAGAAGTTGGACCCTGTAGATTTCAGAGAGTAGAGCATGACTTTGAAAAGAAAACACATTGCAGGTAAATGACAATAACATGTCCGGTAAACAGGAGACAGCAGACACCACGTCCTTCTGGAGCATGGACTATGTGGGCTCCATGAATAACAGAAGAAACATTCTCTAATAGGAAGTCCACAATTAATGGAATATGGCTCTTCTGTTAGGTACGGCTAATGGAATGCAGGAATCACAAAAAGAGCAGGGAAACACTCTCATTAAGAGAAGGGTATGGGGGGAATCGACAGCACTCTTCCAAAAGGAAGATCAAATGCAAGGTTCTTATTGCAGGAAGACTCTTGAGTGATCCTACACTGGCTCAGCTGGCAGGCACAAGGAGGATGTGTCTAACAATTCTTGCTTGCATACACCATTGCCTGCCTAAACCCTTGCTGTACACCAGAAGATTAGGAAATGTGTTGGCACATGCGTGTCTCTTGCCTCTATAGCTCAAATACTGTGAATGACCACACCATTAGGGCGGAAGAAACGATTTCACTATGCTGCCCAAGTGAAATCCACATGTGCAATCACTTGCAATGGATACCCCCACGTTTTACCCAGATATGACTGTAAAGGCAATCACTAGAGATGGTTCTGATCACAAAATCACAGCCCCAGCAGTTGTAATCATTGCATTTGGCTAATTCCCACCTGTCACCCTGATATGAGCCCAGTTCAATAATGAAGTCTTGATATACCCCCTAGTGCCATCTACCTCTCTGCAACTGTAATCTCTGCACACATTTATGAATGGTGGTTCGCCAAGTATACTCACTGTGCAAGGCTACACCCGATGCCATTCTATTAAGTTCAATCCCTTTACATGTCTACGCCGCAAGACCATGCCTCTCAGGTTCAATTAACCTGCATGACAACACCCAAGGGCAACACTTCACACTAGTAAACACCATGTGTGTTTATGCCCTAAGGGCAACCATGCATATTTCTACACAAGTCAAACAAGGTCAGCCAAGATACAAGTAAAATCACTGTCCATCACTATGCCCCAAGCCATGTCCTTAAGTGCAGTCACCACACTTGGCAATGCTCAGAGACCTCCCAGTACAATCAATACTTAAGGCTACACCCATGAGAAGACACATACAAACAACAACACATGGCTAAGCACCATCGGTTTCATATGAAGTGCGATCACAAAACATGGGAATGCAACCATAGATTCCATCCCAATAGTGATCATAACACATGGATACACACCAAAGGTCCCATCCCAAGTGCAGGGGCAACACATGGCTACACATCACAGGTCCTGTCCCAGGTACGGTCACAACACATGGCTATGCACCACAGGTCTCATTCCAGCTGCTAAAACGACATACTGCTACGCTCTATAGGTTCAATCCCAAATGCAATCACAGAGCATGGCTATTCACCACAGGTTCTGTTCCCGTTCAAGCACAACACATGGCTATGGATCACAGGTTCGATTCCAAGTGCAGTTGCAGGAGGTGGCCATGCACCACACGCGCCAGCCAAAGACAACACATGGCTACGCATAAAAAAGCCCAACCAAAGAGCGATCACAACACAAGGCTGTGCACCACAGGGCTTTTCCTAAATGCATCACAGAACATGACTATTTACCACAAGTCTTATTCCAAGTGTGATTCCAACATATGGCTACGGACCACAGGTTCCTTACTATGTGCGACCATTGGACATGGCTACTGACCACAGGCCCATCCCAACTGCATGCACAACACATGGCAATATCCCAAAGGTCCCATACCAAGCGCAAGCTCAAGCTCAACATGTTGCTATGCACCACAGGTCTAATCCTGCGTGCAATCACAACACATGGTGATGCACTATAGGTCACATTCCATGTGTGATCACAAAGAAATGGCTGTGCAACACAGGTTCCATCCTGTGTGTGATCACTGGACATGGGTATGCACCACAAGTTCCATTGCAAGTGGAGTCACTGCACATGGCTATACCTCTTACGTCAACTGCTCCCCAAGAGTAAAGATAATGCACACTGCAACGACTGCTAAAACAAAACGTCACTGTGAAGGGCTATGGCTAAGACCACATGCACAGTGTGTCCAAGGCACATGACTATATACCCAAGGGGAAGGTCCACAAAAGAAAGAAAAAGGCACATGGCTACGCCATCAGGCCCTCTAAGTACCGTGCAGGGAGGCCCCCTCACTTTTCGTTACCCAGTGAAATGGAGTCACTGTAATCAGATTCATCCAGGCCTCTCCTCACTAGTGCATTAATGGTGCATGGTTAAGCCATCCACGTTTGACCATTGTGCATCATTATGCAACACGATCATGCCATGAGGTGCCATGACACACCAGGTGTATTTGTAGAGCGTGGATCCACTGTGAGAGGTTGCTTTGCACCAGTGCTATACAACAAATGTTTGTTGTTACCCAATTGAGTGGTATTTATTTTACAAATTTCCCATGGATGAAAGATACCTCCTCTCAAATACAACAAGTTTTGCTTGATCCCCTCTCTTTGCATAAACACCTTGGGGCCAATTCAAAAACACATCTGAGTAATAGAAGTAGTACTAAAAGAGTACTCTTTTACAAACTTTTAAATGACTTTGTAAGTCAACTCTGAAACATCCAAATCCTTATCGATTAAAGTGTAAATGGGATACAGTCCTTTTACTAATTGCATATAAAATACTCCCGTTTTAGAAGTTTTGCTGCCAATTCACAAAGGAATGTACGAGTACAGAAAAAAGTACTAGCCGAGTGCTACTTTACATACTCAAAATGCTTTCGTGAATAGGACCTGCAGTGTGAATGCGCCTAACTGATGTACAGCTCAAACACTGATAACATTTGCAACTGACTGGTGAACCGCCCGAATGGGTGTGCATCCTGAATAATATCGACACCAGAATATTGATGGTACACAATATCAAGGACAAAATATTGAAAATAAAATATTGACAGGTAATAAGTCTAGATTTTCAAACCCTAGTGTCACATATATGTACCATGGTGCTATATATACAAAACGCATCATGGTGTCTGAAATAAATTGAAAATCCACGAATATAAATATTATAACTATATATATATGTATGTATGTATGTATGTATGTATATATGTAGTCTAGTATGTTCCCGCAACTTTCTTGCACTTTATTACATCTTTATCACTTATGCACTTTTTTATCTATGCACTTTATAACTTTCGCTGCTACATATAAGAATTTGCATATTTGCACAGAATTGGTATATATGTCATTTGAATTTTAATTTGACAATAGAAATTGCTTCTTAATGCTTTTGATCTACAATTTTTATTATCTGACTGAATTGGATTAATTCCTGGATTTAACCAGTAACAACTTTCTGTACACATGCCAGCAAATGGACAAGTATATTAGCGATAGTGTGTTTTCACTGTTTATTATATGTCACGTGATTATGGTGGACGCCACCAGGGGGCGGCGTCAACATCACTGCATAAACTTATAAAATAGCATAATGATCCTAAACATGTTGCAGCGTGACCAAGGGCTTTTGGCCCGAAACGCGTCGCTGGTTCTGTTTTTGTTTTAAATAAATACCATCTTGCTGACTCTGCTGGTCCGGTCCTTATTCTTTGCTGGCGTGGAGGCGGTGTCTGCGAGCGCAGAGCAAGCTGAGGAGGAACCTTCTTTTCATATATATATATATATATATATATATATATATATATATATATATATATATATATATATATATAGTCACACTTCCCACAACAAGAGAGTTGACGCCGTGTTCTCACGGTCCGAACAATTTGCCACACTTCCCACAACAAGAGAGTCGACACCGTGTCCTTACGCCAGAGTATTGTTTAATGTCAGCCGATAATGTTAGACACATTTCGCCTGCCCAGCAGACTTGCCCTGCTGGGCAGGCGAAACGCGTCTAACAATATCGGCTGACATTAAACAATACTTTGGCGTAAGGACACGGTGTCGACTCTCTTGTTGTGGGAAGTGTGGCAAATTATTCGGACCGTGCCTAAGAGGTCCATTATCGTCGACGCGCCCAGGCGCCCTCTGTTCAGGCGGCGGTGGTTTTTCTTAGGAAAACGTGGAGTATATATATATATATATATATATATATATATATATATATATATATATATATATGGAATAGTACATTTATACTTCACTATATGCACTTACCTTTCGGTATTTTGGCCCTCGATATTCTGTCCTCTATATTTATGCACCACTATATTCTGGGGGTCGATATTCAATAGTACAACAGCTCAAATAACATATGGGAGAATAGATTTTAAAACTAGTACTGTCGATCTAGCTGCGGAAAAATGTAATAATACTATGCTTATATAGTGCTTCTAACCCATAAACGGCATCCAGGCACTTTTCACGGATTTAGGAGTCAGAAAAAAGGGATGATCTGCTTACTTACCTTCATTTCAACATCTCCTCGAAGCTGGAGCTCGAAGCTGCCAAACTCCTCTAAGATGCCTTTGGTTGTTGGTGACACGTGAATCCGCAGCGCTGGAAGTAGAAGACAAATGCACGGTCATTCAAAGCACAAAATGTGAGCAAACAGCAATAATGCCAGCACAATATATTTCCTGCCATTTCCTTTAGGCGGATGGAACTACCATTATAGGATAGATTAAAAAGTGATTATATCAATCAAGGATTGATGAAAGTCTGCATCGGTTCTGCTGTTATGCAAACCGGTAGGCTGCCTGTTGGAGAAAAATCTCAGGAGCAAGCCTATTAACCCGATAAGACGTTCTGCCAGAAATCCATGCTTTTAGTAATTATGTCAGGCTCAAAGAGAGCAGTATTCTTGCTAAGATCAGGTGCACATGATTGCCGAAGGAGAGTACTGTATAGCGATCACAGGAAAAAGGTTCTGTGCCCATGTATCAAAAATCCACTTTCCATTCCTTAAATAGCAAATTTTAGGTAATCGCTATTTAAGGAATGCAAAACGGTATGTAAGAAAATAGCGATTTCCAAATAGCGATTCCTAAAGATTCGCAATCGCCATTAGGTATTCACTATTAGGTAAAAGTACTCTATTCGTCCCTGTGGGCCTGAAGGCCCATAGATCTGAAATTAGATAAAGATCTCAAATTAGATAATGCAATACCAAAGGCCCACGTGAAACACCCCAAAAGTAATGAATAAAATCTTTTTTTTGCATTTTTCAAAATCTGCATAGTTTGCATTTAGAAAATGCTTGGTACATGTGCTGAGGGAATTGTAAATTACGATTCCCTATTTGTAGTCGCAATGTTAGGTAAAGGCAATTCATACATCTTGAAAGGCTATTTTGCCTTTGCAAATGGGCGAAATTACTGATTTGCACCATTTGCGGATGCACAATTGTTTGATACATGTGGCCCTCAAATTGTAGCGGTAATAGAATGCTGCACTAATGTTATTGGTGCTTTTTGCTATTCTATTGCAATGTCTCATTCGGATGCAGTCCTGTTGAAGCCTTTAGACAGCGGTCATCTACTCTCTGTAGCTGTCAGCAGGATCCAAAAACCAGGGTGCGCACAGTGTGAGCAGCCCTATTGCGATGGGTGCCCCCTAGCCTTTGTTTGCATTCTTGTGGAGACCTCTTCCTCCCCAGAGCCTCTCTCCTGGCTCCAGGGGGATCATGATCTAACCATACCGGATCAGCATGTGTTGACTGGCCATATGCGACTGATGCGGCAGGCACTCTCATGCTGCAAATCTCAAAGGGTGGCTGTTACAGGGTATGGGAGGCTGCAGCAGCCTATGATGGCTGTAAACATATCTGTAAGGCTGTATTTGGGCACCTGTACAAGGCCATACGAAGCTGTAGCTGATCAGGATGACTATGAAACCTGGGAATAGTTTAGGGAATCGGGCAGCGCTTGGTAATATGTGCTTCCTTCACAAAAAATGCCTTGCTCGTCTAGGACTTACCCAGTGATGACCAACTACATATTCTTTTTCTTACTGAAACTTGGATGTTTGATAGCTCTGCCTCTGATGTAGCATCAGCAATCCCTGGGGAATACTTTATGCTACACAATGACAAAATAGGAAAAATATGTGGGCGTAATAGTTGTTTTTAAACAATCTATTAACTGGGTCTCATTTGATCTAACGGAGCTCGAGGGCAGAATACCTCTGTTTTTTTGCCTAATACTATCAGCCAATAAATCCTTGGCCGGGGATTAGTGTATTGATCCTCCTGGTTATGCAGGAGAGTTTATATCTTCTCTGGATGGGTGCCCATGAAAATATATGTTGACATATTCAAATGTTATAGTCCTAGGGGACTTGAATCTACATCTGGATCAGGTCTCAGACCAACATGAACTAATATTACTTGAAAATATGGCATCATGGAATATGAGGCAATTTGTCAACCAGCCCACCCATGTGGCTGGTTGATCCTATCTTTTCAAATTGCCAGGTTGTTGTATGGGATATTAAATAGAGTGAGTGGACAGATCATGCTATCATTCCTTTTGAATGGAGGATTGAACACGCCCGTCAAGGCCGAAGGATTAGTCCTCCTCTACCCTACAAGAATTGGGCCAAAGTCTCTAGTTTGGAATGCAGTTCCACTCTTGGGGCGTATACCCCGCCATTGAGTGGTAATATTGAGTCTGATTCTCTCTTGGTAAATGCTTGGTTGTTGCAGTCGGCAAATATTGTTGCCCCTATCAAGGAGAGATCTGTTTTTTCTAAGAGCAGGTAGTATTCTACTCCTTGGTTTAATGAAGAGTTCAAGAAGCTGCAAAAGCAGTGTACAAAATGGGAAAGAGGCTGGAAAAAAAACGACCTGCCTTAAGTTAAGGAACTAAATAAAAAAGCGTTAAATAGTTACAATCAATCGCTCAAGAGGGCACAAGCGAACATTTTTGCCATCCAAATTGTTGAATCTGGCATCAAATCGAGTGACATCCTCAAGATTAGCGCAAGGAAACCCCGTTGGGTAGCCAAGTAGTGTATAAATCTGCTGTAATAATAATAATAATGATAATAATAATATGATTATGAATAATAATAATAAATATTGTCAGAAAATTCATCTACCCTGATCCTCTCCCACAGTTGCTGGATGCATCCCTTAAGTTGTGATGACAGCTATCTGATTTTTTTGATAACAAAATTAAAGGCATTGTGGACATACTTAACACAGTCCCCCGTGATGTTAGTGGGTCGGCGGACTCGAATGGGACCCCATTAAAGACTTTGCACTGCTCTCTGCAGGAGTTTGCTCCCATTTCGCAGGAGGAGTCTGAACAAGCTTGAGGAGCTAGCAAGTTGGGCTCGCCTTATGATCCCTGCCCGCTGCATATCCTTGCTTCTAACTGCGCTGCCATGAATCCCATCTTAAATTCTCTTCTAAATAGCTCCATCCAATCTGCTATGGTACCTAGTTGCTAGAAACAGGCTAAACTGATTCTCTTGTTGAAAATGCCATCTGTAGACAAATCGATTTTAGCAAACTTCAGACCTATTCCCCCTACAAGCTTTCACTAAGATACTGGAGAAGCTGACCATTCGCAACCTATTTATTTTGAACAATTTCAGCAGCTGCATCCTTCTCAATCAGGTTTCCTTATGGCTTTAGCACCAATTCCACCTAGGTGGAGGTCACAGACACCATTAATCTTGTGATGGATCAGGGTAAACAGGTGGTGTTGCTACACTTAGATCTATCCGAGGCTTTTGATACAGTTTCTCACCCTATTATCTGGCAGAGACTAGGAACCATTGGTGTTAGTGGAACTGCGTTTACCTTGTTCCATTTGTTTCTGTCTGATAAAAGCCAGTTGGTGTGGATGGCCCCTTATACCTCGGTTCCTAAACCCTAACGTTTGGTGTCCCTCAGGGCTCTGCCCTGAGTCCAACATTGGTCTCTATATACATGACACCCCTGGCTGTATTGGTAGAATCCTTTAGTGTGCAAATTGTGTCCTAAGCCAGTGACACTCAGATTCTCCCCACTCAAGACAGAAACGTACCTAATACTTTCAGCAGATTTAAGGCATGCCCAACGGCTGTATTTCGGTGGATGTGCTTTAGCAATTTACAGTGTAATGCGGGCAAAAGTCATTTTTTTTTTATTCGGCTTACCCTCCCTCACCTAGGATGGTAAATGCTGGCCTAGTTTCGTTCCGCCCTTGCCTGCTCCAGCCACCATCGCCCGTAATTTAGGGTTGAAGTTTGACAGTCAAGCCGCCTTTGGTCTGCAGGCAACTGGTGTTGTCGGCTCCTGTTTTGGACTTCTGAATTCCCTGAAGAAATTGTCTCTATTTGCTTTCAGTGCAACATCAGAAAATGGTAATACATGCCCTTATCGCCCCTTGGCTTGACTATGTCAACTCTCTTTGCTAGGGCCTACCAGCTTATCAACTCTGGAGACTCCAGGTGATACAGAATGCCGCTTTGCGGCTTCTGTTGAAACTCCTGAGAGGAGAGCACGCCCATCCTCATCTTAAGGAGCTGCACTGGCAACCAATCAAGGAGAGAGTGTGGTTTATGGGCCTCATGCTGGCCCATAGGGCCTTCTATCGAACGGGTCCGCGGTACCTGGCCAACCGGACTACCCCTTACCAGCTGGCAAGAACCCTCTGCTCCTCTGACGCTATGATGGCAGTGGTCCAGCAATTAAAAAGGAGGAAGTGGGGTTGCACATCCTTCTCCTTTCGTGCCACCAGGGACTGGTTGCCCCCCCTTTTCACTTAGGGCTATGAAGAAAATACTCTCATTCTAACAGAACCTCAAGACTTGGCTTTTTGAATGAGCGTTTCCATAATTGGTTCAGCATGGTGCTCAGCGAAGCTGAGAGCAGCGGGACACTCACTGAAAAGTTGTGTGCTTTATAAGCCCTGTGATTTGATTATTTGATTGATGGGACTACCGTGGATATGTAATTGATGCGACTTGTTATAAAATGCTGCAACTTTCAAAAGATGGCTGTACTAGGGCATGTGAGGCTGCAACAGGCATACCATGCCTATAAATGGCAATGCAATAATGTATCTGGGCATCTAAGCTCTGTACATGGGAATATGAGTCAAAACCTAAACAGGATGGGATGGCTGAGGTTAGGCAAATTATGCATCAGGCCATACAGTGCTGCAAGGTTGAAAAGATGGCTTCACCAGGGAACATGATGCTAAAGCAGCTATATGGTGACTGGACAAGGATCTGTAAGCTGTATTTGGGCATCTAAGACTAACAAGGGCACAGGAGTCTGTAGCTGACCAGGGCGGGATTGATGCAGATACAGAATTGATGCTGCATGTTATAAAATACTACAAATTTCAAAGAATGGCTGTGCGAGGGCTGTGAGGCTGCAGGCCGCAACAGGCTTATGCGTGTAAATGGACATGTAAGCCTGGATCTGGTCATCTAAGCCCTGCGCAAGGACATATGAGTCTGTAGCTGACCAGAATATGACTGCTGTGGATATTGGTGCATCAGGCCATGAGATGCTGCTGATTTCAATGGATCTTTGTACCATGAATGGGATGCTGCAGCAGATATAGGATCGCTGTAAATGGATACGAAAGGCTGTAAATGGATAGAAAAGGCTGTAAATGGATAGAAAAGGCTGTAAATTGATACTAAAGGCTGTAAATGGATATGAAAGGCTGTAAATGGATAGGAAAGGCTGTAATTGAATACAAAAGGCTCTATTTTGATGTTTAAGACTGTACATGGGTGTATGAGGAAGTACATCAGTGTTAGAGTCGCCTGAAGGACATATGAGGCCTGTCCCTGGGTATAGTAGTCTGTACTTGTTTAGGATATGATGACTGAGACTAGGTGAATTATGTATCTGGTCATAAGATGCCTCAACTAATAAAGGCTGGCTGTAATAGGTGATATGATGCATTTAACTTGGCATGGGGGCAATGGCAGCTGCTGTAAACTGGAAGCGGAGGGGCAACGCAAACGGGGTGTATGAGGGAAAAATAAACAACTTACCTTTACCTGCGGCAGCTGCCTCGGTGCTCCTCTCCAGCCACTGGTCACGCAGCACAGGCTCCAAGGGGCAATCACAGCGCTGCTCTCATGCTGGTAATAATATTCACCAGCATGTAAGCAGCGCTGTGATTGGCCTGAGCAGGCTAACTTGATGCTCGCTTAGACACAGGGAGTCTGCAGCTTTTCTCCAACCCGGCTGTACGACACAGCTGCACTGGAGAAACCAAAGTACGCAAGTCTGTTTGGGCAGCCTAAGACGGCCTACCAAACTTACATACGCACTTTTAAGTGCCCACCACCCCTCCCTACTTTGAAGCTCCGTCACAATGACCCCGTCCCGCCCTAACGTCAGCTGTCAATAGTAGGATCAGAAAAGAAACATAAAATTATAATAAAATGGTTTTATCATTTTATTTTTCAGTGGGACGGTGCTACTCCGTCATAAAGGAGGAGCTACCCCTGCATGGGGTGGGGGGGGGCTAAAACACATCTACTGGCTTTGTCACTACGTGTTATGCATCAAACACACTTATTGGCTTTGTTATTAGCTGTTTAAGGACTGAGGGACCTGTGGGAGGATCCCAAGTCCTTGTCGAAAGAAGCAGTACCCTTTTAAAAAGCAAGGTTTTGGAATTATATTCAGGATTCCTGTTCTAACGCTGTTGCACTTGGCACTTTAACTGAAAGGTTCTTAGATTTTAAATATTCCTTCTTGTTTGAGATATTTATGGATGAGATTGAACCACCAAATGCACATGCACTTTATCTACAATTCATGTATGGGTCTCTGCCTTTGAAGCTGAGTAAAAGCAAATGGAAGTATACTACTGTAACGCCATTGTGCCCCGTGTGTAGCCTCTGCTCTCAATCTATAGATCATTTTATGTTCTTTTACCCTGCATATGCTCAGATTAGAAAAAGGTGGATAATTCCAGCATGTTGTCTATTATCCTTCACACGACCAGCAGAAGCTCTCCTATTGCCAAGATCTGATACCACAAAATGGCTAGTGTTTACTCTAACAAGATATTTGCTTTATGCCTGGCGTGCTTGGATCAATACCCTAGCCACCATTAAGCAGCACAGACTTATTTTGAGTGCTCCTAGTAATGATATTATAAATAGAGTTTAACATGTTATAGTTCACATGGGAGGATTAAAATTGACGTGACATAGTATTAATCTCAGGGATACACTCAAGAGTGTGGCCACAAGAAGTATGAACTAGGATAAGAACTTGTACGTTTTATATTTTTTTTAATAAGATTAATACATTCTCAGGATCCAATGGGATTATTTTTATTTATGTTTTGATATTAGATGAAGTATGATATGTTTTTATGTCATGCCTATTTTACCTCATTATGATATGTTTTTATGTTATGTCTATCTTATCATGTACACCATACAGAGTGCCAATGTTGTAGTTGTATGCAAGTAGACATCCTGAGCTGTATTACTCTAAGTGCTCTAAGACTGGTCTCTGAGGAAAATGAGACATTGTGAAGTAAAACCTTTTGCTTAGGATTCCACAAATTGGCCATGTAAGAAAGCTAGGATGTGAGCCCAAGTTTCCTGTTATACATTGGGCACTTCTGCCTCTGGGTTGGTTTCTCCTTCAAGCTCCCATTCAACAAAGCAGTGTTCAGTTCTTTATTGAAATACATTAGTACACCATACACAGATACCTTGTTAAATCAATCTGAACAAAAGGTGGAGAGAGTGACATATAGATAGACAGACTGACAGAGAGACAGATAGATATATAGATAGATAGCATTTATATAACAAAAGTTCAATGTACAGTGAAATGGAAGGTTGGTCTCTTTGGGACCAAATCACAATAGTAAATATACATGCACTTATTTACTCAGATATATATTTGCTGATAGACCTAGGTGTAACTGTTTACTTTTTTGCTATCCACGATTTCCGAGTGTAGGTTTACACCTAGGTGTAGACTTATGAATCTCCACCCCCTCAAATCAGCGGTTGGAGCCTCCTACAATAGGATTTATGAGTGTAAAGTTACTGCAGGTATTTTTTCAAACATAAATGGAGATCTCTACTCATGGTGGAGATATCCCAATGGGAAAGTATAGGTTAAATCATTACAGTGTATTATACTTTAAACTGAAAAAAAAAAATATTTTAATATATAATATTAAAGTAAATGAATTTTATAATATTTATTATTAACCTAGAACTAATATAAATGGAACAGCACATTAACTCATCAAATTACTTGTGTATTAAATAATTAATTTGAATGTAATAATTTAACCTATAACATTTTTAAAGAATAAGTTAAAAAATTACACCCTCACTAACATTTGTATTTAATATGTAGTACATTTAGTTAATATTTATGTGTTCAATTAATTCGCGTTTTCAATTTTTTAAGACAAGTTTTAAAGTTTAAATGATTAATATATCTACATAATATTTAACAGGGAATATATATACACAGTCACTATATACTTGTGGGCTTGTGTGTTAACAACAAAATGTGCCACTGGAAAGTACTTGTGTTGATGCGCGTGTTTATTTGAGTGTGGTGAAGGACATGTTTTGACCAGTCAGGTCTTGTTCACATATGCTTTATGCAAATTTCGCTGGCATAATTACAATTTTGCACCAGCCTGCACTGTAGCCATAAGCTACTGAATGAACAGAATGCAGATGTATGACAGAATATCATCACAAAAACACTGTGGAGCAAAAATATAGTTGTCAAAATATCAACAATCAAAATACCATCTTTATGTACTATAATGTAAGATACAAAAATATTGACTACCAAATTGTCATCCAAATATCGACAATAAACTAGTAAGTATATTTAATTATAGTTAACATAATAAAAACATGTACAATCTTTTTATATCAATAAGTGAATATATTTAAAAAATATATCACCACAAAATAACAAACATGAATTTAATAACTTTAAAATGTAATGTTCAAAATACAAATAATTTAAATTAGAATACATTCATTACACAAAAATACGTTTTAATAAAAAATATATTATTAATTTGCATTAAATAAGAAAATATAAACTATGAATAGATCGAAAAAAATACCATAATTAAATACATTTTAAATCATTTTTAGAATGTTTAAACGTTAGTATTTAAACAATTAACAAAAAATAATATAAACTTTAAAACTAACAATACCTACCCAAGCCACAATAGACCCACAATCCATAAACACTAAAATAAATCTCATAAAGTATATAAACAAACATTTTTATTTATTAAAATAAACATACAACATATAATTTCCCCCAAAAATGTACATAATTAGAACATTAATCTATTAACATTGTTTTATAGTCTATGTAAACACTACAAACATTAATATATTCATGAAAAAACACTACCCACCTAATCCCTATAATAACCCCACAACCCGAAATTCTAAGTGAATGAAATAATTTAAAAAATAACTTAACATGTAAACAAATAAATAACAATTACATAAAATAACTAATCGATTAACATGAACTAGTATATATTTTAAAGTAACACTATCCACCAATCTACCAATAAATCCCACAATCTGAAATTGAAATTTATTAAACTATATTAAATGTTCTTAAACAAGTAAATACATTAATAACAAATGAATACATTCAAATGTATATATAATTTAAAAAAACACTTCTCTCTCAAACCCCCACTAAACCAATAACCAATAAAACACTGCAAATTATTATAGTATTACATTAAACATTAAAACAATTACAAATAAAATGAACAATACCATAAATAAAGAAATACAAATGTAATACAATAAAACATGATAAAATTGATAGTATATTTTAAACGCCGATATTATTGCTAAATGGCAAAATAAAACTATTAAATCACCTTTGATATTTTTGTCACAATCATTTGCCCGCAAAATTGTTGGCACACAATACTACTGAGGTGTTATTTAGGTGAAATACCCCGATTGTACCAATAAGACGGAGTAGTAAAGAACTCTCAGGGTTAGAAGGGTTACATGTTACCATCTACCAGATGAATTTGAAGAGAATAAGTGTTCCATTCTTGATGCCAACATCTACATTTGCAATATTACTGCTGTAGTGTTAATAGTGAATGTGTGACTGGATTATTTCTGCTAGCTCACCCCAATAAGGAAGATTGAGAAAAACGAAACACAAATTATCCACCTGCCACCGCAACGGCAAAAGGGACCGTCCGCCATAGGTGCGGTGGTCCCGCCATTCTAATTAGGATGCACATCCTGCATTTCTTACATTGCGGCGGGCGTTGCTGTAAGCAGCACCCTCCGCAATGTACAAAAATGCATGTTGTGCATTTGCATGCACAACGTGACAGGCACCGCGCGGTGCCTGCCACCTTGTGCATGCAAATGCATGTGAACCCCCCCCCAACACCCTGGGGGCCCGCAACGGACCCCCAAAAGCAGAACCCGCGTTGCCGTCATGGAAAGGCTGCTCTCCGCCATGATCATATTATGGATGGCGGTGATATTAAACACGTTTTCTGCCCGGTCGATGAGTCGACCGGCGGAAATGCGGTGGACGGTCTTTCCGTCCGCGGCGGACCCCCCCCAGCCATACTAATATGGCGGGGGGTCAATCAGACATTGATGGCGGGCGGATTGCCCCCGCCGGGCCAGCGGTGGGTACCGCCGGCCCGGTGGGGGCGCTCCGCCCGCCATCATAATAGACCCCTAAGTGTTTAAATGATGATAACGGAGTACTCTATGATGATGAATATTAATAGATTTTCTGAATTTATCATTATGGGCAGGGTCTGACTGTTATGAAGTAAAAAGTGGAATGTGTCATTGATGAATGGGGCTACTCTTGAGACCAGGGGTGGGTTCACACTCAAGAAGCAGGAGCAGAGCCACTGATGACGGTAATACCATTCCAACTAAATTGACACAAAGAGCAAAGAAACTACTAAAGGACCAGGCCACCACAAGCTACTATAAGGTAGAGCACCACACTCCCAATTCCTAACCAAAGGGGCCTAGTGCACCTACATTGGGGTCTGATGGGTATATTGATCTGAAGTGCCAGTGGGTTCAGCAGCGGAGCATCAGGAATACCCTCCACCCACACCTCTCTCCGTTCAGGCTAATGGTACTGCCACCTCCAGGCACTATATGCCATATCTTTCTTTGCCTCTGAAATCTACCCAGGTTACCCACTGTGCGTCTGGCGTTTCCCAAATATTTGGGCCCTGTATACATTTCAGCTACTTCCTAGTTTTCTGAATGAAAAAAGTAAATGTAACTCCCAGGAATGGCATTGTCTGAAAACAGGTATTGTGGTCCGGGCCAGGAAAGTGTGTTTTTTTAAATATGGAGAGAACTTTCTGGGCAATACAGTGCTTTTTTTGTTACCGACGTGGTAGTTTTGTAAGACGAAGAATATCGTTTTCTGACAACCTCACAGCAGGAGAGGCTTTTAAAGAATACAGAACGAGGTTTCTCTGATAGGAAGGGGCTGGTGACATTTAAGAGTTGCCAATAACAGTTTTACATTCAAGGCTGAAGGGTTATGTTTTTTCCTTTTAGAAACTTGATATTTTCATCTGCAAACCTTTACAGACATCCTGCGAGACACACTGACATTTATAAAACATTTGAGTAATGGTGTATTTTTTTCTATGCATAGTTCAGTGAAAGGCTATTAAAGTGTTTTGTTTTTAGTTCAGTGCAGTGAATCTTGGTCTTTTGCATGGCTAACCCTTTCACTGATCCTCCTTCACCTTTTACCTCTCTTTTTACATCTCTCTCTAACCTGTCTATATTTTAGCATACCTCTCCCTCTCATTCATTCATGCTCCACCAGCCTCCATTCCTTTCTCATTGCCTCCCCTTCCATCTTCTTTTCTACTTAAATGCGTCATCTCTCTGAAGGTTCTGCAACATTCTCCCTTATTTCCTTGTGGCTGTCCCTTCCCCTTCTCACCTTTGCTTCTGAATGCCCATTCCACTCACCCCTTTCCAGAGGCTTCAACTAGTTCCTCATGACCATCTCTTACTGCTCTCCACCGTTCTCCATCCAGCCTCATGAGTATCCCTCACACCTCACCATTCTCCTCTCTTTCTAGATGCCCATTCCCCCACTTCCTCCCACCTTCGGTTGTCCTGCTCACACCTTTCTTAGCCTTCTTCTTATCATTTCTCACAGCTATGCCCCTCATGCATCTCCACCGTTCTCCTTCCCTGCCTTGTGGTTATTCCTCACACCTCACCAATCTCCTATCTTCCCAGATGTCTATCTCTCCACCTTCCCCTTTTTCCGGTGATAGTTCCACATACATCTCTCTACCCTATTTTTTGTGTTTCCCATGGCCATGGCTTTGATTCCTCTCCATTAGGTTCTAATCTCTTTCCTCATAGTTTCAGCGCCTTGAGACCATTACGGGCGAGTAGCCGTGCTATATAATCTCCTGATTGATTGATAGTTATCTCTCACACCACAGCTTTTCCCTTCTTTTCTAAATGTCTATCCCTCCCACCTTCTCCTTGTAGTGAGGTTATCTCACTCAATCCTTTCAAAGAGATTGTCACCCTCGTGGTTTTTGCCGCCCAGTCTTTCTTTGCTCCTTCCTCACTGTTATTCCTCATTCCTCTTCAGGGGAAAAATGAAAAAGATTGAATGCAACAGGTCTCGTAAAGGCTTTGGGACCACTGACATGCATGTTCAGGGCCCCATTACGGCAAGTCACACTATGTAAATATGACTATTAGAAAGTTTAAAATATATATTCAGATATTAAAATAAGCATTTGCAATGCAATAGCTCTTACATTACTGATAGTTTGAGGTATTGGCGATGCAAATAATATTGCAACGCTAATAGCTCATACTTTGAGACAAGGACTTCGCCCAACCCACCAGCGAGTCCACCGACATCCCCCTCACAAGACCTCTGTGACAAACGTAGCACCTTTTTCCACGACAAAATCAAGAGCATCTATGACAACTTCGACGAAGACAACCAACACATTGAACCCTCACCAACCACCCCGACACCCTGAAGCCAGCGATCGACAACTGGACAGCCCTCACCACAGAAGACACACTGAAGACGATGAAGTCAATCCACTCCGGGGCTCCCACGGACACCTGCCCACACCACATTTTCAACAGAGCCTCCGACACCATCGCACCAATGCTCTGCCACACCATCAATCACTCCCTGGCAACCGCCTCGTTCCCTGACAACTGGAAACAAGCTGAGATCAACCCCCTCCTGAAGAAACCCTCGGCAGACCCCACCGACCTCAAAAACTACAAATCCATCTCTCTGCTCCCGTTCCCACCGAAAGTAATCGAGAAAGCCATCAACAGCCAACTCTGCACATTCATCGAAGAGCACAACATCCTCGACTCCTCCCAATCCGGCTTCAGAAAAAACCACAGTACGGAAACCGCCCTCCTCGCCGCAACAGACGAAATCCGTACCTTACTGAACAAAGGAGAAACAGCAGCCCTCATCCTCCTCGACCTCTTCGACACAGTCTCTCACCGTACCCTTCTACGCAGACTCCCCGACGCAGGGATCGAAGACAAGGCCCTCGACTGGATCCGCTCCTTCCTCTCCGGCAGAACGCAGCGGGTCAGACTCCCCCTTTCCTCTCGGACCCTACACCTACCACCTGTGGAGTCCCACAGGGGTCCTCTCTCTGCCCTACACTCTTCAACGTCTAGATGGCTCCGCTCGCCCCCATCGTCAGAACCTAAGGACTCAACATTCTGTCATACGCAGACGACACCCAAATCATCCTCTCCCTATCCAATGAACCCAACACCGCCCGACACAACTTTCGAAAAGGCATGGAAGCTGTCACCAAATGGATGAAAAACAGCTGCCTACAACTAAACACCAACAAAACGAAAGTACTCATCATGGGCCCGACGCCTGGAAAGACACCAGGTGGCCCCCGCCCTAGGAAGCATGCCAACCCCCAAGGACCACGCACGCAACCTGGGAATCGGATCACTAAAACAATATCTATGACACAAATATAGAACTACCAAAATATTGAGTAAAAAATATAGAATGCAAAAATATCGACTTCCTATCTCCAAACAGGTAAGTACAAAAATATCGAATCAAAAGTGTTGTTGTAAAAAATATAGATAGTCAAAATATCGATTTTTTTAAATGCTTTAAAGTAATTAAAAATTAATGAAATAATTAATATAATTAACTTAAACATACTTAAAATACTTAAATAACCTTAAAATTAATAAATAATTAATGTAAGTAAAAAAACATATAAATTGATTTATTAATACATATATATATGTATATGTTAATAATAAATATAAAATATTTTTACCGTAGGATAGCGGAAAGGGTAAAATTTACTATTACCACTCGCGTTGGATAGCGTAGGGGTAAAAATTATTATTCCAACTCCAGTGAGTGCAACAGTAGGGAAAGCGTTGGATAGCGGGAGGGTAAAAATTACTATTCCCACTCCAGAGAGTGCAACAGGAGGGAAAGCGTTGTATAGCGTAGGGGTAAAAATTACTATTCCCACTCCAGAGAGTGCACCAGTAGGGAAAGCGTTGGATAGCGTAGGGGTAAAAATTACTATTCCCACTCCAGAGAGTGCAACAGTAGCGAAAGCGTTGGATAGCTGGAGGGTAAAAATTACTATTCCCACTCCAAAGAGTGCAACAGTAGGGAAAGCGTTGGATAGCGTAGGGGTAAAAATTACTATTCCCACTCCAGAGAGTGCAACAGTAAGGAAAGCGTTGGATAGCGGGAGGGTAAAAATTACTATTCCCACTCCAGTGAGTGCAACAGTAGGGAAAGCGTTGGATAGCGTAGGGGTAATAATTACTATTCCCACTCCAGAGAGTGCAACAGCAGGGAAAGCGTTGGATAGCGTAGGAGTAAAAATTACTATTCCCACTCCCGAGAGTGCAACAGTAGGGAAAGCATTGGATAGCGGGAGGGTACAAATTACTATTCCCACTCCAGAGAGTGCAACAGTGGGGAAAGCGTTGGATAGCGTAGGGGTAAAAATTACTATTCCCACTCCAGAGAGTGCAACAGTAGGGAAAGCGTTGGATAGCGTAGGGGTAAAAATTACTATTCCCACTCCAATGAGTGCAACAGTAGGGAAAACGTTGTATAGCGTAGGGGTAAAAATTACTATTCCCACTCCAGAGAGTGCAACAGTAGGAAAAGCGTTGGATAGCGTAGGGATACAAATTACTATTCCCACTCCAGAGAGTGCAACAGTAGGGAAAGCATTGGATAGCGGGAGGGTAAAAATTACTATTCCCACTCCAGAGAGTGCAACAGTAGGGAAAACGTTGGATAGCATAGGGGTCAAAATTACTATTCCCACTCCAGAGAGTGCAACAGTAGGGAAAGTGTTGGATAGCGGGAGGGTAAAAATTACTATTCCTACTCCAGAGAGTGCAACAGTAGGGAAACCGTTGGATAGCGTAGGGGTAAACATTACTATTCCCACTCCAGAGAGTGGAACAGTAGGGAAAGTGTTGGATAGTGTAGGGGTCAAAATTACTATTCCCACTCAAGAGAATGCAACAGTAGGGAAAGCATTGGATAGCGTAGGGGTAAAAATTACTATTCCCACTCCAGAGAGTGCAACAGTAGGGAAATCGTTGGATAGCGTAGGGGTAAAAATTACTATTCCCACTCCAGAGAGTGCAACAGTAGGGAAGGCGTTGGATAGTGGGAGGGTAAAAATTACTATTCCCACTCCAGTTTCACACATATACTAACATAAAAAACACTTTAAAAAATTCGATATTATTAAAAAATCGATATATTTAACATCTATATTATATACTTCGATATTTTGACTTTCTATATTTATGTAAATCGATATTAACTTACTTACCTCGAATTCGATATTTTTGCTGTCTATATTCTGTCCATTTGATATTTTGTCCATTACATTCGATATTTTTGTTGTCTATATTCTGTCCATTCGATATTCGGTCCATTCTATATTTTTAACTCGATATTAATGTAATTCTATATTTTTTACTCGATATTTTTACTGTATACCCTGGCAATCATCCTGGACTCAGAACTCAAAATGGACCGCCAGATCAACCCCATCTCGTCCTCCTGTTTCCACACCCTCCGCCTCCTAAGTAAGACCTTCAAATGGATCCCCCTCGAACACAGAAAGACCGTCACTCGCGCCCAGTTCACCAGCTGGCTCGACTACGGCAACACACTCTATGCTGGAATAAACAAAAACCTCACCCGCAAGCTACAGAACATCCAAAACTTACTTCACAATCTAGTTTCCTACCCCAAAGCCAACCACATTATTCCAGAGATCCGTGATGAGATCGGCGTTCACCACGTTACCTCTCGGGCTATTGCCCAAACCTTCGCAGGCTATTATGCTGCCCGTTACGCGCCCCGACCTCCCGGAACCTCCCTGGCTGATTTGCTGTCCAAGACCGGGACCCAGCTGCCCCGCCTCTCCCAGACAGTCTCGGAGACTCTAGATCTTCCCTTCATCCCGGAGGAGATCTGCGGGGCCATTTCACTCCTGCACTCCGCTAAGACGCCAGGGCCTGATGGCTACCCCCAAGAATATTATGCGACCTATCGCAAAATGCTGGTCCCACACTTAGTGGACTTGTTCGCGCATTTGGTGGACACGGGGTTCTTTCCCCCGGAGACAGATGTGGCCACTATTGTGGTCCTCCCAAAGACACAGCCACGCTCCCTTGCATGTGCGGATTACCGACCCATTTCCCTCATAAATACCAAGGTATAAATGTTTGCCACTGCAGTGGCTCAACAACTCCGCCCCCATTTACAAGATTTGGTTAATCCAGACCACTGCGGTTTCATGCCTGCCCGGTGTACCGGACACTGCATACGCCGCCTCCATCTCGCCCTTGCACACCGTCACCTTCTTACCCCGTATCTGGCCCTGCTTTTTATTGACTTCGAAAAAGCATTTGATACGGTGGATTGGAGCTACCTGGGAGACGTGCTAGAGGTGATGGGTTTCGGCCCCCTGTTTCGGCGCCGTCCTATACTCCAGTCTTTAGGCAAGGGTCCTAATTAATGTCGTGCTTTCGGAGACGTTCCCCATTCAGAGGGGCACTCGCCAAGGTTGCCCGCTCTCGCGACTTTTATTCGCGGATGGAGCCCCGGGAGGAGCTACACTAGCAACCAAGATGGCCAAGTAAGCTCCCGGCTCCGCTGACCCCCGTCCTCTGCCAGATGATCCTGTCATATATCCTGATCGTACGCCCGACCTCCGTGTAGATGAATCGTTGCTGTGCCTGATGGTGCAATCCTGAGAATTTTATCGCCCGGATTGACGGAGTTGTGTCGAGTTTTAGATTTCGGCCTAACCCAGCCTGTGAGCCGGGGCCTCGAGTACTGGCCCAGCCGGGTTTCAGTTGATCAACATCGGCCGTAGGACTCAGACAGGGTCCGGTCTCTTGTAGTGGAGATTATCCTGGCCGACTCTGATGGCGGTCAACCGGTCCTATTGGTACTGAATGGAGTGGTGACAAGATTCGTCTGTGGCTGTGGGGAGGAGTCCCCGTCCCGGCGACCCGGCCTGCCCTCCCCCGGGGTCCGCTGGGTTGGGGCCCTCGCTCGCGGCAGCGGGATACAGACCGAGGCCGTTTAACCGGCAATGCACCCTCCGTTCCCGTCCGCCCCGCTCTTGCCTATCACCCCGGAGAGACCCGGCTCCCCGGGGAACACGCCTGTGTTTGATATCGAACGAGCGGAAATGGTTCGGACGAATTGTGAGCCGTCATTGAAGACCGTACTGGCCGCCATCGGAGCTCTTCAATTACATCTGAACGCCATTGTCCACAAAATGCTTGCTGGTAACATCGAAACTGGGCGTCCGAGTCCGGGCTCTGATTCATCGCAAGATTTACAGTGTATTGAGTTCCCCACAATGCACATTGTTACTGAAGATGAGGGCCCCGTGCAGGAAGAAGTATTGATCCCCTTGGTCAGTGGGCAAAGGAGTAATGGCGGACTTGGTTCTCTGACAGGGTCGCAGCACCCACCATCGCTACAGATTGAGGTAGATCTGTTTGGTATTTCACTTCTGGGGACTTCCATTACTGCCTATTGGAAGACATCAGTCTCTTTTCCCTCCCTGGTGGTTTTATTACAATTATGGCAGAAACAACATCTGGACTTAATGTCGGGGAGGATGATCCTTTGTGTGGCGGAAGTTTGCAAAGACTCAATGTTGTTGACTTGTCCCGGACTGTGTTTTCTGGAACTACCTTCGAACTTTGAATCTCCTGAGACTGCGATGGTGTTATCGGATAGAGTTCGCATGAAAGATCGGAAGGGTCAAGGATGAGACTGTCTGCCTGGGTCTGGTTCCGGAGCTTTAGAGGACTCGGGATTTGCTACTGTAATGCTTGCGGGAGGTTGGGCGGTGTTTTAACGTCTCCCCTGTACTGTTCCACCGATAACTTCGAATTGCTTTTTGGTTATTATAGGGGTTGGTCGTTCTGGCGGGGGGGGAAGGGAGACCGGGAGCCTGTATGCAACTCTCCTCCTCCATGTTTTACTAGATTAGTATTAGTTAGTTGGGGCGACAGGCACACTGCTAGTTGGGGTTAGGCGATTGCCATATGCAGGGGTACAGGGTGGGGGGATGGGTTTATTATTTTCTTTCTGTTTGTTCTATATGGTTTTCCCTTTTTTTCAGTCTTCTCTTTAGGTCTGCCTTATCAGCAATATTGGCGAATTATCCTGCTTTTGTTTTACCTTCCAGTGTCTGGTTGCCATGCTTTGACTACTATTCTGATTTTATGGGTGGGAGGGTTCTGTGGGCCTGCGCTCAAATTGTTTTTTTGATTATACGAATATTAATCCTGCTTCATATTCATTAGCGCGGGCCTCTCAGCAATTCTCTGTTACTCTAAGTTTATCCTGTCTTTGTACCTGTCCGCCCTATTATTATGTTGCACTGTATGGTACCAGATATGTCTCTTTCTTTTTTCTTGTTTTAAATTAATAAAAAGATTTATAAAAAAAAAAACGATGGAACCCCTGGCTTCCCTCATACGTCAGGACCCCCACATCCGAGTTTGGGCTTGGGACCCATATCAAGTCGATCAGATCGCCCTATACGCCGACGACGTCCTCCTCTTCCTGGTGGACCCCGAGAGCTCCTGCCCGAGGTGCGTGGACACCCTCTCTGCCTTTGAACAGGTCTCTGGCCTCCGGCTAAACCCAGCGAAATCCACACTGGTCCTCCTCCACCCGTCCCGGGCCTGTTTCGACTGGCAAATGACCCTTCCCCTGCGCAGGCAGTCATTCAAGTACTTGGGGGTGTGGGTCGCTTTCCTTCCAGAACTTGAACGGGCCATGAACATTACGCCCCTGGTTACTAAGGCCAAGGAGGACCTCAGGAAATGGAGACACGTCTCTCCGGGACTTCCGTCGATGGGACCACATCGGGATCTCGCTACTAGGAGATATCTGGGTAGGGGACCACATCAGATTCTTTGCAGATTTTCAGCAGGGCTATTCCCTCCATGCCTCCCAATGTTATGAATATCTGCAGCTTAGGCATGCCCTCCGAGTACATATTTCGTCTCCCACCTCCTTTCCGGAATCCAGCCCCCTTGAGGCCGAAGTGATGATGGGGAACCTGGGTGGAGGGGGGGTGTCACGGATTTACCGCTCCCTAGTGAACGATGGCCCGCATCCCTAGACTTGTTACGTGCCCGCTGGGAGGGTTAGTGAGTCCCATGGAGGACGCGGACTGGAGAGACGCCATCATGGCCCCCAAGTACTTGACGACCTCCTCCAAGTTGCGTCATGTCCAACTCTATTACCTCCATATGGCTTAACTCACTCCTGCGCGCCTCTCCGGCGCCCGTCTGCGTCCCTCCCCAACCTGCACGCGATGCAACCACGCCCCCGGGGACTTCTACCACATGATTTGGCAATACCCTGCCCATGCGGCTTTTTTCTGGGCGGGGGTGGAGCTGGAACTCACACAGAACCTGGGCTGGACGGTTCCTCATGACCCGCTGCGCCTGGTCCTGGGTGTGTTTGATGGCCTTGATGGCTCTTGAGCCGATAAGCGCTTCCTAGGAAGAGCGGTGGCAAAGCGCGATATAGCGGCACTCTCGTCTCTGGCCAAACCCCCTACTATGCGGAAATGGAGACAGGGAGTGGATTGGTATGGAACTCAAGAGGAGCCCCTCTTCGAGGCCCAGGGCTGCCCAGAGCTTTTTGGCAAGATATGGGGCAAATGGTTCAATCTACAGCCCTAAGGAGCGCAAGTGTGCCTGTTACAAAAATAACCATATGCAATTGTTTTTATTCATCCCACAGAGTGCTTTGTAAGTATCAGTCGTCTCTCTTTCAAATGTACTTTCTCCAAATAATGTGCTTGATTTCGCTGCCAATGTATTTTGTGATTTGTTCTTTAAAAAACAATAAACTTGATTATCAAAAAAAAGTAGATCTATGTGTGTGTGTATATATACATATATACATACACACACACACACATATATATATAGCTTTACTCCAACCGCTAAAACTTAACTGTCATGTGTATATATGTATGTACGTATTATTCAATTTCAAGTTAGTTAAAAAAATCTACACACTTGTCCCATTCCTCCCGTTTTTGACTCCTCCCAAACCTTTGTGAATACTGTGAACTTTCCAACTCCTATTTAGCCAATTCACCTAACTAACGGGTGCACATGTCTACTACTCACATACACCCTTTTCAAACTTATCTCCTCCTTTTAGCCACTTCACTCAATAACAGGTACACATGTCCACTACTTCCAATAACAACTTACTACTTCCCCTTTTGTAATCCATTCCCTTCATTATATTCCCACTCAAGAACATAAACTTAACACAACTAATACGTTTGGGATGGCATATTTTGTACTGCTGCTACTATCTCCCTGCCACCTCGCAGGCCCACTTTGACAACCCAGGTTCACAGCATGAAGCGCCTTTCAAGGAACATGCAGCCTAAGCCATAAGAGGGACAACTACACTGGCCTACTCCAGACTTCTCAGTCCGACACTGGATACCTACATGCAATGGTTATCTACACTTCTGGGTTCTTCTCACAGAGGCCTTGACACCTCTGCCCCTGGCATACTTCCAGTTCGCATTGGTACACAAGCCATGATCTCCTGCCAGTGTGCTTTTCATGCAAAATTCTTCGAAAGAACAGCATCCAGTTCATTTGATGCCAGCCTACCTTCTCCATTAGACTCCATCCGTGATGCTGTGTTCACCGTGTCTCCGAATAGGCAGTACCGTGGCATCTTCAAGCCAACCACACCGGCGCAGACTGGGCCTGGAGAGGACAAAGAGCAATGAAAAGGGGCAATGAGTGTGGCAGGTTAGACATAATCTCTTAAGCCTAACTGCAACAGACTTTTGGGTGACTGTATTAACATATCTGAACCACACAGCGCAAATTTTTCAAGAGTTGAAATCGGTGCTCCAGAGCAAGAGTCCGAGCGGTCAAGCGATTAACGGTAGAACAAGAAGTGTGAACACCAATTGTGGCATCCCATATTGATAAAATGTTGAGATATAGGGCACATCTTTTCTTTTTTTGTCTCATTAGAGAATTTTATGGAATAGTCCAACAGGTTAAACAGCAGCACTATGCGCTACACAAAGAACTGACCGTGGCTTACTACTCATTCTTTCAGTGCTATAATTCAGATGAAGGCTAAAGGCAAGATACTTTGGGGCGCATTAGAGTGTCGGTGGGAACGACACCGACGTGCCATCGGTGTCTGTCCCACCGACATCTCTAACCACGGTCAGACCGCTGCATTAGGATGCGGTCGGTCGGACTACTTTGGCCCAGGGACCGACCAACAGCTTCCGATGGGCTCAGGGAACCCGTCGGGCGGTCGGTCCGATCGCATCCCCCACAACAGAGGCAGTGCCGTGGGAAATACGATCCACCTATCCGCCAGCCATTTCACGTCAGTTCTTATGACGTGAAAAAGCTGAGGGAAAGGCTGTTGCCGCTATGGGCCCAAAAACATCCCTGCATGGATGTTTGAAAACATGCCTCTTTGCATTGGGGCTTGTGCTGCGGCCCTTTTCCGGGCTGCAGCACAAGCCTCAATACAAAGAGGCATGTTTCCGACCGCCTCCACGGCGGTTGGATCCAAATTTGGCGGGCGGACCCCGACCTGTCGGTAGGTCCCATTCCTGCAACAAACGTCCGACCGCCAACGAAATCGGCCCTTTATCTCCATTCTCCTTTGAGGGGCCTAATGAATAGTTGCACAATAGTTCTTAAAACCTACCAGCCATCACCAAAGGACTATTCTGGAATCCTTATTGGTGGTGTCTGCTGAAGATCCAGGGTAAAGGGAGCTGCTTTTCCTTTCACTGGATGCCCCTTTAACTAAAATAATATTCCTGCAACACAATCCTTAGCCCTCCACGCTCATCACTGTGACTGGGCATAGGGTTATTGCTGCTCACTGCTGTGTCATGGTTTGGTTAGTGTTGCTCACAACTGTGTCATGGTTTGGCTAGCGTTGCTCACTTCTGTGGCATGATAGGGAGTAGTAATGCTCATCTCGATTTCATGGTTCAGTTAGTCTTGCTCCCTGCTGTCTCATGGCAGAGAGGAAAATGAGTTACTTACCTGTAACTACGTTTCTCCAGTATTGGTATCGTTCATAGATTCACATGCTTGAATCATCCCCGTCGTTGTAGTGGGAGTCCCACGGTATACATATAAAAGCAGTAGATAAAACTACTACAGGCTACCATGCAATGAATAGTCACTGCAATAGCCTATCCACTTTCTTTTGTAAAAAAGAACCAAACTTAAGTAACAGCCAATCAGGCGACGGCACCCTCTAGAACAATCGAAAGAGAGGCTAGGTTCCTCAGATTTTCTACTGCACGTCTGCTCAGTTTTCTCTAGTTATCCAGTTTTCTAACCAGTATGTCGGAATCTTCAAAGAAAGGACTCTGCAGGTCGTGTGGATCATGTAGTAAAAAGAGACTGCATGCTGAGGATCCACTGCATCTACTGCCTTTATCCTCGACATAAGGTAAAAGACTGCAAAATCTGTAGAACCTTCTCTACAAAAACCCTCAGACATAGAGAGGGTAGATTATTGATTTGGCTACAGAAACAAAACTTTTAATCTGACATTGTCTCTGAGGATGAGGAGAGCTCTACCTCACAGGCTTCTAAGGAAACACCCAAAAGAAAAGAGAAGGACCTCTTGAATCTCCTGAAGTTTCCAAGAAAAAGACTTCAAAAATGTTTTGTCAAGAAGATTCAGGCACCTCACAAAAAGGAAAGCTTCCATTTCCTACTGAGGAAAAAAGCCATAAGAAGAAAAAATATTCTTCTATTCACTCTATGAAAATTTCTGTCTCTAAAAAGCTTGTCTCACTGACGGCGTTCACTCCTGGATCACGGTCGATGCAAAAATGACCTTCCAGATAAATTTCTCCTATCTCGTCATCGAAAAAATCGACATTGTCGATGACGGACTCGACGACAGTCCCGCCGACGACACTTCCAGTGACAATGATTGTTATACCACCGACGACCTCATCGTCGACGGCAACTCTGACGACGACTACAACATTTTTGGCGGCGTCCTCGTCGCGGACGTGGTTTCGCCGCCGACCTCGTCTACGACAATCTCGTATTCGATGCTGATGAGGACTTCATCCGTTCCTGTCTTGTCCTCATCGACGACACAGACTCCGCTACCGCTACCATCGACGAAGCTGACGCTTTATCCTACGCTTGGACGTAAACGTCCATCCACCTTACGCCTATGTACCCGTCGACGACGTTCTCATCGACGACACCGTCAACGAGGCAATTTTTGCAAAATCCAGCATTAGTATCACCTTTATCGCCTTCAACTTTGATGATTCAAGCATGTGAATCTATGAAAGATCCAATACTGGAGAACTAGCATTTCTGGCCTCTGTATCATGGTAGGTTTAGTGTTGCTCACTGCTGTGTCATGGGAGAAGGTTAGCATTACTCGTCACTGAGTCATGGTTGGGTTAGACTTGCTTGCCACTGGGTTATGGCTAGGTGTTAGCCTATCTGACTACTGTGTCATGGTTGAGTTAGTGTTGCTCACCCTGTGTTATGGCAGAGGTTTAGAGTTGCTCACTTCTGTATCATAGCAAGTTTAGTGTTGCTTAGTGCTTTGGAATGGTTGGTTAGTGTTGTTCACTGCTGTGTCATGGCAGGGGGTTATCACTGCTCACCACTGTCTCATTATTGGGTTTGTGGTGGTCATTGCTGTGCCATGGTTGGGTTAGTGTTACTCACTGCTGCATCATGGTTCGGTAAGTGTTGCTCACTTCTGTGTCATGGCAGGGGGCTAGCACTGCTCACGACTGTCTCAGCATTGGGTTAGTGTTGCTCACTGCTGTGCCTTGGTTGGGTTAGTGTTACTCACCGCTGTGTATGCCAATGCGAAGCTTCAGCTGCTGGTCCGGTCGATGTCGGATCTTGAAGGTTTTCACAGCCTCCAGCAAAGCCAGGGACATCCGTGCGATCTCCCTGGAGTGCAGCTTCCCATTTCGCACTGGCAAACCGGATACCACCATGTAGGCATCTCCGATAGTCTCCACCTGGGATAAGAGACCACAATACAAAGACAACCCAGATGGAATGAGAAGGACTAACAAAGATCACCCAAACCCCATCGTGATGGAGGTACAGCAGGGGCTGATGCGACCCATGCTGTCTTTGTGCTGTTACATGTGCATCCATTTTGTAGTGTGCTCATACTTGTGTGTTGTGTGATCAAAAATATATTGGTGTATGTGTCTAATCAGGTGTGTGCTGCTTCATGAGTCTTTGTCCATTATGAAGTGTACCCATACATGCATGTTTGAGGATCCTTTGTGAAGTGTCCTCAAATTTGTGAGTATATATGTCCACTGTGATGTGCATGCCCATCAGGGTCATCACCTGTCTATGTATGTGAAGTCACGAAAGTGACCCTACTGATGTGTGTGTGTTCACGTGACTGCACATCTCTGCTAGGCCGTGTAAGCTTTGTATTGTGATGTGCGCATACATTAAAAGCCAGTGAAGCACCCTAAAAGGGTTTCAAATAAAAATAGTGGAAGTTGATTCCCATGATGAGAAAATTAGGAGATAGGTGGAATGCTTGAACTAACCCTTACCACTGACAATGAGTCTGGGCCACATTTATCAATCAATTGTTGTGTCACTCTGCCACTGCAGAGCGGGCCAACCATGGAAACATTATTTGTTCCACGCTCCATCTTGAACAGTCCAGCCTAAGCTGCTGGGCGAGGTGACCCTAATCAGAAGAAAGGCAGCCCTGGACGCGTTTTGGCTTTATTGGGTATCATCTGTGGGCAGAATGATCTAAGAAACCCACAATGGGTGGACTGGCTCATAGAGGAGAATTTAGGTGATGGATGCTGTGGTTGAAGTAATCGTTAGCTTGATTTTTTGCTCAATGTGCCTTTACAGGTCAGCCCATATGAACTCAGTCTGGGTCCGCCACAAAAGGCACAGTTGACTCCAAATAGCAATGACATGTCTCCTCAGCCTTGAAACTTCTGTTGCAGGTGGAAAACACCTTCATTCAAATTTGCCAGTAATTTCTAATTTGGTTGGTAAAATAAATTATTCGCCGACCCTGGGATTACTAACTCCACAGGAAAATCATGACTTGTGTTATTTTTACCCAGACATTTTCCCTCCTTACAACCAATGAAAAGCACAGGTGAAAACAGGGCTGGAATGGGGACTAAGGTGTTGGAATTGGTGCAAAACACTGTGTCCAAATCCCAGAGATCCAAATTAAAGCTGGATCAATATTTCCTGGTGTGGGAATACCAATAAAGGAGTGCAGCATCTCATGTTATAATAACCTAAATAAGGACCACAGATCACCCAGCACATTCTGAAAATTGCTAGAGGGTATGGCGAGTCGACTTTCTGGTTCGAAGTCTGTAGTCCTTCAAACGAAAAAAAAATCCCTTGCCCCACAATAGACAATTTTCTGGAGAAATATAGTCCGAATTCCTAAGACCAGCTAATCAGCCCTCGTTCTGAAAGAAACTTTTAAATACTGGAACATATTCCTTGCAAGGATATCTTTGGAGTTCTGTGTAAAATCCAGTCCTACTAGCCTTAGGTACCGATGTGAAAGACAGACACACCTCTATGGTGGCCAAGTCTTTTGAAGGTATCTCTGACAGAGTGCCAATCAACCAGTAGAGGAATCACACGTCAATTTAGTTTTGGGAATAGGACACACGTTTGTGGAGCACTCCCCACAGGAGAGATAGGAGAGGCTAGAAATCTCCACCTGTAAGGTTGTTAGTTGCATTTTGCAGTACTACTTGACTTCCTAAAAGATGTCGTTTTTGAATCAGACCCTGTGTGTAATGTGTCTGTGTTTATTTCCCAGTGTTTAGTGGACTCTGAATGTGTGTGTCGATGTTTTCTGTGTGTGTGTGTGTGTGGTACACGTTTCCCAGTTAAGCGCATGCTGTAAGGGCACAGTACCTTGTAGACATCAAAGTTGTCTATGATGGCATCGAAGCAAGTGTAAAGATCATTTAACAAGGTAACAACCTGCAAAACACAAGCAAGAGGAGAGGGGTGGTAAGAAGCAGGGGCAGTTGAACAGAGAAATGGTTGGTGGAGGGCAGAGAAAGAGTAGTTGAGAGAGAAACAGAGAGGGTGTCAGGTTTGTGAAGGAGACAGACAGAGTTATATAAGCGATAACAGAAGGATGAGAGGGAGAACAGACTGCTGGATGTGTGATGAGAAGGCGGGGGAAGAGAAAGGCATTGGGGGCAGTGTACATGAAGGGGTGAAGGACACAGGCATTACACATATATGAAAAGGGGACCACCGTTTGGGTATTAGTGCTTGTAGTATATTTCATACCATCAAGGCAGGACCAATGCCAACTTTAGCTTGAGCCTGATAACCTGGATGAATAATACTTGATATATGATAAATAAGACATAATATAGGAATAATTGAAAAGTCATATAATTAAGACTAGGAGTAACAGTGTCTGGAATGAGATACGGCTGGTTTCGTCATTCAGCATTAAATTCCTTTGACGCCTAGGTACATTAACTCGAGACGTCTGGTCACCCATGCTGTAGTTGGCTATGCCAAGGTGCGAGATGACCATCGGTTGAGCCAGAATGAGCATTACCCTTCCTGTTTTTCTTGCCTGGATCCAAAAAGGGAACTTCCAGTTTTGCATTATAAGAAATATTTATCGTATCTGGTATTATCATTTGCACCAATCACTGTTCTTCATGACAAAGAATATGCATTGTTACCAGCTTTGGCGCCCTACCTGCAGCGCTACTTCATTTGCAGCTCCAGGACTTTTTAAAATTCCCGTTTTTGTCATTTACTTTGTTTTTTGTTTTTGACATTTCCCCTTGCTTTTAATTCGCCGGCCACGCATACTCCCACTGCTGTCCTCTCACCCGCACTCTAATAGAAGGTAAATCACCGCACTTTGCGGGTCCTGCGCCCCCGTCTCGTTGGCGGCCATCTTAGGTGTGGGGATAGTCTGCGCGTTCTAGTCCTCTTTCTAGGAGGCGAGGAGAGTATAAATTCAGGCAAATCAGGCAGCTCGCTCTTACCAGCTTTGGCGCCCTACCTGCAGCGCTACTTAATTTGCAGCTCCTGGACTTTTAAAAATTCCCGTTTTTGTCATTTACTTTGTTTTTTGTTTTTGACATTTTCCCTTGCTTTTAATTCGCCGGCCACGCATACTCCCACTGCTGTCCTCTCACCCGCACTCTAATAGAAGGTAAATCACCGCACTTTGCGGGTCCTGCGCCCCCGTCTCGTTGGCGGCCATCTTAGGTGTCGGGATAGTCTGCGCATTCTAGTCCTCTTTCTAGGAGGCGAGGCGAGCATAAATTCCAGCCATGCTTACGCGCAGCGGTGACGCGCTGCGGGGACGCCAGACTGACGCCGGAGTTACGCCAGAGTTCAGCCCGTCTGCGCCCGTCCGCGCTGAGGACGGGCTGCATGACGGGATGGACCTGGCTCCTACTCTACCTCCACTTGTTGATGTAACCAGGCAATACTCCTCATTAGAACTTCTGTCATTTAGACCATCAGCGCGGCCTTGTTTACACCGCTTCTCTCCTGAAGAGATATTGCTATCCCATCGTTGTATGACGTGCACCGTTTCCTTTCAATTCCCCGTCGCTGGTCTTAATAGACCCCATCCTTCTGCTAGACAGCCTACCAACTCCCCTAGAACTGGCTTCCTTAGTAATGTGCGTTCGCTCATTAAACACAACTTGGCCTTCCACGAATTTGTGGAGGAGAGACAGCCGGACTGGGTTTTTATTACGGAGACCTGGGCTTCTGACTCTTCCGGCCACGATCTACTGCTGGCCATCCCTGAGGGCTACTCTCTTCACAGGCAGGATAGACCATTGCGCAGAGGAGGAGGAATTGCCATTCTTTTTAAATCTTCTCTTCCTTGCACTGTTAAACCGCTATCTATGCCTCAAGATTGTTTTGAAGCACTATACTTTTGTATTATGTGTGCTCCATCGGTCTCTTTCACGGGGATACTGATCTATAGGCCGCCTGGCTCTAGAGGCAGTTTTTCTGCCGATTTATTGAGAATTCTCGAACCCTATTTTGGAAAGCCCTGTCTTACCATATTGGGTGATCTCAATTTCCATCTTGACGAGGATAACTCAAAGGACACCCTGTCATTGGTTGAATCACTCGGAGCCTGTGACCTTGTCCAGCTTGTGAACAGTCCCACCCACAAGGCGGGTCATATCCTCGATGGTGTATTTTCTAGTGATTCGAGACTCTCCACTGGTCCTCCTTTGCCGTTGGTCTGGACTGACCATTTTGCAGTACCGTTGGAACTTGCTCTTCCTGCCTCTTGCCCTACTAAACAGGCTACTACCTCACTTACTCTTAGGAGAAATTTCAGAAACATCACGGATGAGGCTTTTGCCCCTCTTGTTTTAGCTCCCGAGTTCCTCTCCCTGAAAGACGCGGATGAGGCAGCTCAGGATCTGATGGATTCCATCATTAATGCAGTGGAAAAGCTTGCCCCCGCATCTCTGCGTTATGTAGCCCGGCGGAAGCCTACGGCACCGTGGTTCTCCGACCAGTTGAGATCCCTAAGGCAGGGTTGTAGGAGTAGTGAGAGAAGATGGAGGAAATCCTGGGACCCTAAGGATCGGGAGGTCCACAAGTTCGCACTGCGGGAGTATAAACAGAAAGTGGTATCGGAAAAGCAGGAGTACTTTTCCAACCTTACTAGCTCTCTCACTTCATCTAGGGAGCTCTTCAAAATCGCTGACTCGCTATGCTCCCTTCAACTCCCAGATCCCGTAGTTAGCTCTCAGGATCTTTGCAATGATATCTCAGACTTCTTTCACAACAAAATTCTGGACATTCATGTTTCTTTAGAAGTCCAACGCCATTCCCTGGACGTGAATATCCCTCCTGCCGTAATTAATTTGGATTCTCGGGATGTAGCTCCTTCCAGAGTACTGGAGGGACTGAACCTTCTACTTGACAGGACTAAATCCTCTTCCCCAATGGATCCTCTACCTCTCAAAAAACTCAAAGAGTGTAGAAGTAGTCTCCTTCCTCCTATGCTGGAGGTTATGAATAAGGCTATTGTCCAGGGTTCTTTTCCATCGGTATGGAAGAAGGCTATTGTGAAGCCTCTCCTTAAAAAACCATCACTTGACCCTGGCTTTCTTAAAAATTTTAGGCCTATCTCCCTACTTCCTGCCCCAGCAAAAATATTGGAAGCACATCTTAATCTCCATCTGTCTTCCTTTTTGGATGCTTCTGGATACCTTGATAACACCCAGCACGGATTCAGAAAACACCACAGCACGGAGTCCGCTCTCACTCTTGTGGTCGATAACGTCCGACGCAAAGTGGACTCTGGCCAAACTACAGTTCTGGTCCTGTTGGACCTCACAGCCGCGTTCGATACCCTGTCTCCCGCCATCTTAACATCTCGGCTTAGGGAGGCAGGTGTTACTGGGCCGGCCCTGAGTCTCCTTAATTCCTTTCTCCTTGATAGGGAACAGAGAGTGATGCTCGGAAACTACCTCTCCCCTGCCAAGTCATTGCAATGCGGGGTGCCACAGGGGTCGGCATTAAGTCCGACCCTGTTTAACATCTACGTGGCCCCCCTTGCTAGACTAGTAAGATCGCAGGGGATGGAGGTGGTATCTTACGCCGACGACACCCAGATCATGGTGTCACCTGCTCATTCCTCTGTCAGGACATCCGCCTCCAGCTTCAGGTCATGCATGCAGCATGTGGCAGATTGGATGATCATCAACTCCCTTAAGCTGAACGGCGACAAGACAGAGGTACTGGTCTTTGGGAAGGACCAAGATATCTGGTCGAGTGAGTGGTGGCCCTCTTCTCTTGGCACCTGCCCCACCCCCTCCCAATCAGCCAGAAATCTCGGCGTGGTATTTGATACCTCACTCTCGATGCCTCTACAAGTGAACCAAACCTTGGCCACTTGCTGGGGTGTGATCAGGATACTCAATAGAATCCGTAGCTATCCCTCCCTCCAGGCACGCAAACAGATTGCAGTCGCTCTTGTTGGCTCCAGGTTAGATTATTGCAATTCTCTGTACATGGAGTCCAACAAGGGCCTTATACATCGACTGCAAATCGTGCAGAATGCTGCAGCACGCTTTGTTTTGGCTCTTCCTAAGACATCATCTGCCACCATTGCGAGGAGGGATCTTCACTGGCTCCCTGTTCAGCACAGAATTTCTTTTAAAATTCTGTGTCTGACATATAGAGCACTCGCGGATGGCTCAGCGGGTGCTATCAGCTCTTTACTCACCCGCTACTCTCCAACAAGATGTCTCCGATCCGCGGGACTATTCCAACTTGTTGTTCCCCGATTTAGGCTGACCAGATGGGGAGCTAGGGCTTTTTCCGTTGTTGCCCCTCAGCTCTGGAACGTAATTCCAATTGAGATTAAAACCCTACCCTCAATTGATTTGTTTAAAAAGGCCTTAAAAACTTGGTGCTTTTCCAGAGCCTACTAATGATAGATCGCTTCGGTGTTGCTATGAGCTGGTATATATGAAGTAGGCGCCTTGACGCCCATTGGGCTAAGTTCGCGCAGGACAAGACTCCTTTCATTCATTCATTCATTGTTACATCCTTGTCTGGAATTCGCTGACTTAGGCTGTGATAGGCCGGTCATGCCGATGATGAACCACACCAACTTTGATCAAACTGAGAGGCCCAATGACTAATCTGCCATAGATGCACTCAAACTTCCTGAAACCTCAAGTGGGTATGGCATGGTAAGTGAAGTGTCAATGGTAAGGGGTTTCTCTTATTATCTTCCTTCTTGCTACATGAAGACGCAGAAGGAGTCTCACGGTCTTGCTTAAGTACTACATAAGATTCTTGGTCGCTGGGCGGAAACGAGTACCCTAGTAAATAATCTCGCAAAAAGTGTGGTAGTAATTGTGTTTTGGATGGTTGCAGAACTCAGTCCAAGACGACCGCTGTAGAAGTATGCCTAAAGGCAAACACCTCCACCACGTTGGTCCCTTCGCTGCATCAAGTGATAGACTGCAACGGGGTGCTTAATTGCATCTGGTTGGAGTTGTTTGTAATTGGTGTTTGAAGACTAGAGCACCTACCACTGTCTTCCCTCCTTTCGTGGTCAAAGTGGACAGTGGGAGGACAGGAGGCAGACATGCATGCAGATGGAAAGTCAGTAAAACTTGGGAACCTACAGAATGTACTGTGTGATCTCTAGGAATGTCACTGGCTGCCTGCAATAGCTCAGCTCTTTATAGCCTTTGGTGGCAACAATGCTTGCCTTAGATCAAATTGTAGGGCTAGTAACCTCTGAATATAATATTGAATCATCCCAAATGTACTGGTCTAGGAAGAGGCTGTGTCTGCACACATAATACCAGACCACAGTGTGCTGAAAGGCCTTACAAATTGAGGTACTGATGTAATATGTCCAGGGTGCAAACCTGAATGAGGTTCCAACTGTGGTGAGTCCATCCTTTTTATTTCACCTCTTGTTTGAAAGGGAAGACTCAATTATCCCGCTAATACTGGGGGCCCAATTCCGATCTTGCTAGGAAGGCCTCCAGGAAGGTTTCGGAACGAGCAAATCCGATTCGGAGCCTGTTGCCGACCGAATCGCCCCCGTTCCAAATGACCAAGTACGATGTGAAGATCTTGTCCGCGTCGACTGAATCGTTTCCGAATCCGATCCTGTCAGTCTGATTCATTCCCAGCCGAATCGTGCCGCACAATGGAGCCAGATTTCGAACGAGTGAGTATGATGCACGATTCGGACAGCCATATCGACTCAGTAAACGACTGTGGGAATTGGTCTTCGCGGGGCTGTAGCAGGCCCCCCTTCACCAGGGGCCCTCCGAATCTGTCCCGTGGGGGTACCTATGGACCCCCCCATTCCATGCATGCACAGTTTGTTTCGTGGGCACCATGGGATGCCTGCCACAGGGTGTACGCTTTTCCCCACCGATCCCTTTTTTCTATGGGAGCCTGTGTACGCGTTCAGTATACAGGCTGCTTCATAGGGTTCAATAGGAGTCTGAGCGAACCGAGTCCGTTACCATACGGGTCCATCGGAATCGGTCGCTCGGACTCCCAGAGCGTGATTTGCTAGGAAAGCACTCCGGATCCGAGTCGTACGGAGTGCTTTCCTAATGAGATCGGAATCGGGCCCTGGGTGTTTTCATTCACAACTTTGGTAGGGTTCTCAAATCCCGCAAGTGTTGTTGGGGGATGTAAAGCTGGACTGGCACACCAGACTGGCATCATGAATACCACAAATTGGTTTGGAGTCCTACCTTCACCATTACTGGGAAAGAGAATTAGAGTTTACTCGTAACCAGGCAGCCTTTCCCTATTATGTGTGTCGGGCTGTGGGTAGCCAATGTATGGACACAGTTGCAGCCAATGAGGCAATCCACTGTGAGAAGGAATCTGGGGGCTGGCTTAAAGGTCATGTCACCCTTACATGGAAGGTCTCAAGGGCCATAGGGATGGTGGCATCATGGCCCTCCTAAGACACTGTGTCACAGAACCCTCAGTCAGCTGTCCTGCCAGAACAGGTAATTTAGACAAAGACATTTAGGGGCCCATTAGGATCTCGGGCGGATCGCCACCGCCCGCATGGCCACCCATTTTCCCCGCCATATTACTATGGCGGGGGGGACCACAGTGGATGGAAAGACCGTCAGCCGCTTTTCCACCCGGTTTTCAAGTTGACCGGCGTAAAAGAGCTTAATATGGTGGCGGTGTCTGAGTCATATTACTATGGGGGCGTAAACATGCCTTTCCGTGGCAGCTCCGAGCCGCGTATGGGGCAGTCAGGCAGCAGTGTCTCCTAGACTTTCGTAGCGAATCTGCACGTGTACCCCAACGTTCCAGAGGCTCATGAGGCATTGGAATTGATTCATAACAGTCGACAAATTTGCGACTATTGACATATCTTGTAGGTACATATCACAACCTCCACTAGATTTCACTTTTGTAAAAAACTTCATCTTTTAACTAGAGAACCGTAAGTAAGGTGGGGATTTGTGTGCCCTGTCCTGAAGAAGGAGCTTAGTCTCCGAAACATGTTGACACACACACATGGGAGGTAGTACACATTGTCCTGCATAATATACCTCCATACGCTGCACGTTTTTAATAGCGCCAGCCCGGGGGCAGATTAAAATTGTTTCTTTACCCCACGAGCCAGGCCCTTTTTAAACATCACTCGCCATATAACCTCACCACTCACGCACATAAAAAACCCTCACACACACCACACATAGTCATCAGCTGAAAGTGCTCCCGCGTATTCGCTGGTTGAAGCACGCCGCATCCCGTAGAGGGGTGCGAAGACCCCAATGATGAAGCATGACACCAAGGGTCCTTTTGGTGTGTGAGGGGTATTTTACAGACACAGGGTGCTCCCAACCTGAGTAGGGAAACCCTTTCTTAGTGGATTCTTTTTGTTTACATTCCACAGAAACTCTAACACACAAAACATCCGACACTGCGCATTCTTGCCTGTGGCAAAAGAGGTCCAGCTGAAGTTCTCCTCACTGTTGTAAGATGCCCTGTGCAGCCATGGAGTGTAGGTGTGTCATTTTTGATACGCCAGATGCCACTAGATGAGCTTGCCTGCCTTGGCTTTCAAAGAAACTGCTAGGTGGTTCAAGGTCACGGAAATTCCCTGACGCTCCTGCCAACTTCAAAGGAGAAGAATCTCTTGGTACACGATTTTTAACCCCATCCGCCCTGCTTGTTGCAGTGCCACATGGCAATAGTGTTGTCCATGAGAACTTACTCTTGCTTACCCTTGATGGATGGCAGGATGGACTTCAATGCCAGACAATTGGCCCGCAACTCCAGCAGATTGACTGGGAGCCTGGTTTCCGCTGACATGAGTCCTTTGATCTTCACCTCCCCCAGATGATCTCCCCAGCACAACAGTTGCTCATGTCATCACTGTCAACTCTGGGTGTTGAAGGAAGAGACCTCTGACACAAGTCCAATTGTGATCAAGCAATGACCACTGCAGATCATTTGCCGTTTCTTCTGAAATCTGAATTGCATCTGACAAGTTTTCTTGGTACTGGTACCATTTGAACTTCAGATTGCATTGCAAAGCTCGCATACGCCACCTGACATAGTCAACAAGGGGGTGCAAGAGGTCAAAAGGCCAAGAAGCCTCACAGCTGCTCTCACCGAGAGCCAGGACTAAGGTTGAAACGGTTCAATGACAAAATATCGACCCTTAAAATATCCCCATACCAAAATATTGTGACCAAAATATTGATGTCAAAAATATCGGCATCCTATACTTATAATGGTAAGTATAAAAATATAGAGAAAAAGAATATTGTTGTAATAAATAACGTTGTATTAAGTATTGTTTTTTAAATTTATATAATTTAAAATAATACATATTAAATAGTAACTATTTAAAAAAAATAGATTTAATATATATTTTAACAATTATAACAAATAAACTCAATTAGAAAAAGTTAAAAACACATATATAATACTCAGTAGAACCGAGGCACAAGAAAAGAGAAAAACGAAGGCACAAAACAAGAAAATGGGGCAGGGTAGAAACACTCTGACCCCCTAGGCCTGCTCAAGGGGTCCCACAAGAACCCCCCAGGGCCCAAAAAAGCATTTTTTTCTTTCAAAAATCGCGAGGTGTGCACTGGATCAGCGGATCCGGCCGGAAAATTAAAAAAAAAGAAGCGCGGGTTCCCGCGCTTCGTTTAATTTAAGCCCCCGGGTGGGCCAGGTCCTGGGGGCAGTATCAAAGGTTATATTAGGATGAGAGGAGGTCTGCCACTCTATCACAAAGATGATGTCATCAGTGATCTCATCAGTGATGTAATTTGAGATGTCATGAGTGATGTCATGAGTGATGTCACTGACCATGTCATGAGTGATGTAATATGTGACGTCATCAGCAGTGCATTGCGGGCGCGCAAGTTATAGTTAGCTGAACTAACTATAACGGGGGAATTTCTATGGTTTTGTTCGAGTGAAATGTCCAACTAACTATAACACCCCTGAAACCTATGGTTTTTTCAGTGAATTTCTAAGGTTTTTTAAATGCTAATTTTTAACTATAACGTGCCTGAAACCTATGGTTTTTTCAGTTAATTTCTAAGGTTTTTTAAATGCTAATTTCTAGCTATAATGTGCATTTCGGCAGTACCTTTCACTGGTTCTTTCCAACTGTTACTCCATCCTGTTAAAAGTGTTCGTCTGCAACTACATACTCCTCCCCCTTGTGTAATCAACACACCTGGGCAGTTCATTTGCAGTCCAGAGAACTACCTCTACCAGCATGCACTGTGTCGGCAAAACCGGGTCGGTGGCGTGGGAGAGCAGATCAAAGACTGTGGGTCTGTGCGGACATTCAGGTGAGTGGAAACAACACCATTACAGCTCCCCAAAGTCCACGAGCGTACCCCATGGCCCCCTCCATTCTGCCCAGCCGTTTCTCACCGGAATCCATTCAGGTAGGGGCTGCCAAATGCGATATATATATATATATATATATATTGAGTTTCGCTCCCTAGGTAAGAAAGCAGTGAGCCGCACTCGAAGCTTTTTCCATTGCCAGCATTCTGTATTGATAACAGCATGAGGTGTAATCCGACGCGTTATATATATATATATATGTCTAAGATACTCCTTTTAGTGCTCTCAATCTTTGAAGGGGTGGCGCGAAACCGGCAGAGAGAACCCGGTAATTATTATCCTTTAGAAACAAAGTCCCATTCACGCTCTCAGATCACCTCTGACACAGGAATTTACAAGAGTTTGTTCAGTATAGTTGGGGGTTTATTCCAGTCATAAACCCGCCGTGGCTTGTTCACTTCGGTGGCGAAACGCATCACGGCTGTTTTGCTGAACAAACTCTTGTAAAGTCCTGTGTCAGTAGTGATCTGAGAGCGCGAATGGGACTTCGTTTCTAAAGGAAATATATATATATATATATATATATATATATATATATATATATATATATATATATATATATATATATATATATATTGCAGCTACATTGCTCCTTCCGTCTCCCCTCGCCCTAGGCAGAGGATCGCTGTGGCCGGCGGAGCGCCCCGGGCATTTACTCCATGAATATATATTTATTGTATCACTAAATGTCCCAGCGTTCAGAAATTACCAGGACACTCCGGGATGCTTAAAATATATATTTGCAAAAAACGCCTCCACACCTATTTTTGCAAATAAATATTTCAAGCATCCCAGAGTGTCCTGGTAATTTCTGAACGCTGGGAGTTTTGGTGATACAATATTGTGTGCTGCTGGAGCCAATCCAGGACCACCGCACAGTCGAAGTCACAGATTCCGGGACTTTTTGAATGATATTATATATAGAAAATAAAATATTAGCAGAGTAAGAAATGATGCATATAAAAAGGCAAAATTGACCAATATCAGGTTAGATTCCCCATGTTAGACTAATGTTCTGATTTGTTACCTTTGCCTCAAATTGTAAAGCGCTCTGATATCCTTCGGGGTCACGTTCGCGCTATATAAAACTTTATCAATAAAAATAAATAAATACCAAAAACATAATATCTTTAAAAACAAACAATTGTAATTACATTTAAAAAGTAAACAACTTAAAATTTAGTAAAAATATTTTACACATTAAAAACATTATTAATTATACATATTTTAATTTTCAATAAATGAAAACATAATAATATCAATTATAACAATATAAAATAAATTATAAGATATAACATTTAATACATATACTATTCCCACTTCCATTTATACAAAACTACGCAAACTATTACAGTAAATGTATAACAAATGTACTACTCCCATTCACACAACACAAAAAGAATAAAACTGCGTAAAATTTACAAATCGTCCTCCAGTAAAAGCAGCAGTAGGGAAAGTGTTGGATTGAGATAGGTAAAATGTACTGTTCCTACTCCAGTCAGTGCAACATTAAAAACAAACCAAGGGGGTCATTAGGATGTAGGACAGATCGCCACCGGCCGCATGGCGGTGGCCATCTGCCCTACATCCTTCCCCGCCCGCCACCCATTTACCCCCGCCATATTAGTATGGCAGGGGGTACCCCGGCGGATGGGAAGACCGTCTGCCGCTTTTCCGCCCGGTCGACTAAAAGAGTTTAATATGGTGGCAGTGCCTGCTAGACACTGCCATCCATATTTGTATGGGGCGGAAACATGCCATTGTGGCGTTGTCGTGACGGAAAGGCATTCGGATTCTGCTTTTGGGGGCCCGTTGTGGGCCCCCAGGGTATACCCCTATAAACCCCACAACCCGCACATGAAATTTACATTAAAAAAAATGTATAGCACAATTACCATAACTAAATAATATTAAATAAAAATAATTCATTATTGTATTATATTTAAATTACTTCCCACACTATACCCCTATAAACCCACAATCTGCTACCGAACTAAAAATCACTGAAATTAATTTAATTAAATGTAATAACTAATAAAAATTTAACAAATGTTTTCATTTAAAATATATACTAAAATCCATTACAATAATTAAAAAACGATATTTTAAAGAACTATATTTTTGCAAATGATATTAATGACTTCAATTTAAAAAAATCCATATTACTTACCTTATAATCGATATTCTTGACAAAAATATTCTTGCTGACGATATTTCCATATAAAGATATTTTGGACATGATATTTTGGCATGGCAATATTTTTTTTCGATATTTTGTACGAATACCGGTTGAAACATCCGGTTCAAGGCCCAAATATCCTGGACTTGTTGAAATGAATGGAAGGCCCTAAACTGTATCCTATTCAGGATAGCGCCAATGAAAGAAAGCCTCTGCGATAAAATCAGATGTGACTTTGGCTTGTTGAAAGCAAACCCAAACAATGTCAAGAGATTTTATGGTTGTGGCCTACAACTGACTGCGGTAACCCTGTCTTCAATAGCCAGTCATGGTAGGGGAAAACAGGCACTCCCAACTTCCGATGGTATGCCACGACCACTACTATCACTTCCCTGATTACCCCATGAAAACTGGTGGGGCCCCAGGGAAGAACTGCACATTGAAAATGCTCCTGACCAAAGCTGATCCCCAGGTAATGCTGTGGGCCACAAGCCAAGTATATGAAAACACATATCATGTAGGTCTAAGGACACTATCCAGTCTCCTGGGTCAATTGTGGTTTGAATTTGGATCAGTACAAGCATTGTGAATTTTTCCTTCCTGAGGAAGGCATTCAGATGCCGAAGGTCCACTATAGGCCAGGGGTCTTCGTCCTTTTTCAGCAAAAAAAAATATTGAGATTAGCAGCCCTCTCCTATTTCCAAGTCCGGACCCTCTCGTCTGAAGATGCAGAAATAAAGGAACTGATGTCAGTGCACAAAGCGGTGGTACTTATACATGGCTGTGGTTGTCTGTGATTCCGGTCCAGGTAATTTCACGACCCCTGCACAAAGCAATCGTCCTAGGGCCCCAAGGGTCAAACTCTGCAAGCTTCTTGGTAGCATTAGGCTATACCTATAAGTAGATTCTATAAGTAGATTCTTCATCTACCGCCTCCACAAACAGAGCACCATATTTATATGTGGGAAGTAACAGGGCAACCACCATAAACTGGCATCTGTCCGGTGTCTCCTCCTTCCACATTTAATCACCTCATTTAAATACATTGCCGGCAGACAAGGCGGTAGAGGGTCTGTTACGTTTAGGGAGTGGGGTTTCCGACCCCACTAGATTCTTTTCAATCTGGTTTTTACACTGATTTTTTTTATTTCCGAAGAAAGGCCTCTGATTTATAAGATAGACTGTTATTAAATGTTCAAAAAGGTTTAAGATTTTAAAAAAAATGCTTCCAAAATATAGGTTTTTATAATACCCATACTGTACATAGTGCATTTTTTGGTATAACTGTCTTTTAAAACAACACACTTAACAGCTTAGCTGGTAACTCCTTTGTAATACCTCTCAAAAAGAATAAATCTGTATCATGGAGAATCTAGTGATTCCATCAATTTTATGGCAAGACTGGAGGCTCCTATTATGCTTTCCAATCTTGCTTTATAATGAATGGCAGTCAAGATAACAAAACATAACTACAGTGCCCAGAAGGCCAAACGCCAGGTTGACCAATGGGAGACAATAAAATCAGAACGTGAACAGCCAATGAACACACAGTCTAAGGTATAACGATAGTCCTGACTGTGAACAGCCCTCTTTTCTTGCTGCTCATAGTCAAGATAAGTACATGCTATCGTTATTTTCCTTAATACTGTGGTTCGTACTTGTGCAGGATTTTTAATTTGTATATTTCGTTGTTGAATGCCCTTACTTGACTTGTTGCGCTGCGTGCCTCCTGTTTCTGCCCGTTTCGTTTGTTTTCTGTGGTTCCCCCCAAGTTCGGCACTCCCGGTCTCGCGCGCGTCGGCCATTAGCTCGACGCAGGGCGGCCATTTCCTTGCTTTTCTGCTCTGTGAAGTTACGCTTCCCAGCGTGCCTCCAGCCTGTTCCCCCGAGCGTCTCCAGCCTTCTCAGCTTTTTGTTGGCTCGAGTTCACCCCGCTTTGTCCGGCCCCTTTGGGGAGTGGTTTCCTGTCTCCCTGCCGGTTCCTGGCTTTAATTCACGCCCACTGGGTGGTGCTCAATATTTGTTTCCTTAACCCTTTTTTGTCTGGTTTTGCCTTTCTGTCTTTCCTATGGAACTGGATAGTTCACCAGGCTCTCACTTGCACAATGAGGAAGGGGAGGCATTTAAGAATGATTTGAATGTCAGTTGGACACGCTGTTGAGGCATCTATGAAACGTTTTTTCCAAGGATATGGAACACTCTATGTTATCACTTATGTCCAAAGCTTTGGCCCAGTCTGCGGGGGATAGCAGAAAAAGGAAATTGGTACCCTCCAGCAATAAAGGTGATTTATCTGTTGCGTCACATAGATTTAATGAGGTTTCTCCTCACAAGGTTGAGGTCTTGGTACCTCCCAGGCCTTCTGCTAAAGAGGGGATTACTGCTTCTGACGGCAAACATAAAATGAAAACTAAACACGCCTTCTCATATTACTAGTACCCCGACTATTGATTAGCCTTTATTGACCTTCTTTTCCAAATTTGGGAAAGATCCACGCAAGGGCTTGGTCCATTTGCCAGGACAAGTTGTTGGACATGGTTGGTCCCCTGGCACGTATTTTTGACTTGGCAGAATCTGCCCAGCTAGACAGTACAGATCTGGACCCCCATGATATTTCTCTATGAGTCCAAAGAGCGTTCTGCTTTCTTGGCAATGCCAATTCGGCTATTACCCACGAACGTCGCAAGGCCCTCCTAATTAAGTTGGATCCTAAATTGGCTAACTTAGCTATGTTAGATCCCGGTATCAAGGCAGATGGTCTCCTGTTTGGTGACACTTTGGTAAAAGACCTTTGCAAGTTTGTTACGACTTTTGCTTCCCTGGAAAAGGCCCAGCAATCTATCAAGAAGGTTTTCACCCCACGTGTTTTTGGACGGGCCGGCAGAGGCAAGAGTCGCTCTACCGGCTGTTCTTTCCACAACCAAGGCTCAAGAGGTTCGTTCAATGCAAACACCAATTACCACAATTTCAAACCCCAGTTCTACCCCTAAAGAGGACAGGGTTTCAAGGGCCGTGGCCAGAAGAACTTCAGGACCAATAACCAGCAATGTAAGCTATTCAGTTCCTCCTCCTGTTGGGGGCCGTCTAAAATTGTTTCTCCCAAAATGGCAATCTCTGACTGCAGACCCTTGGGTCCTAAACTCCATCCAAGGCTATCTTATAGAATTCTACGCTCCACCTTTCCAAACAGTTTTTCTCCTCCTCTCGTCTTTGCAGACAACATGACAAACCTTATCTCATCAGAGGTTCTATCTCTTCTCCAAAAACAGGCAATTCAGATCGCCCCTCTAGATCCTTCAGGTTTCCTCAGTTCTATCTTCCTGGTTCAAAAGAAAAACAAGAAGATGCGTGCGGTCATAAACCTGAAATGGTTCGACTAGTTTGTGGTTTATCGCCACTTCAAGATGGAGACCATCATCCATCTCAGAGATTCCCTTCGTTTGAATGATTGGATGGTCAGAATAGATCTTCAGGGCGCCTACCTCACTATTCCGATTCATCATTCCTACAGAAAATGTCTCCAATTTCAATGGCTAGGAGGGACTTTCCAATTCTGTTCTCTCCCTTTCGGTCTGTCGTCCACACCATGGTGCTTTACCAAAATTATGAAACCCGTGGTGACCTATCTTCGTTCGCTCGGGATCAGATTGATTATTTATCTCGACAACATCCTCCTGATGAGTCTTTGCAAATAGACTCTGTTATCTCATTTACACATCACTCAATCTCTTCTCTCAGACCTGGGTTTTCTTCTAAACCACGAAAAGTCGATTGTCACTCCTTCTCAACTAATAGAGTTTCTAGGTTTTCTCGTAGATTCTTCCACCGCTTCTCTTCATCTCCCTCAATCAAAGGTATTCAATATAAAATCAGAAATCTCCCAAGTGCTTTGCAGAGACTCGATTTCCCTCAGATCTCTTGCAAGGATCGTGGGTCTTTTGTCCGCTTCTATTCAAGCAATCTTTCCCGGCCCTCTTCATTATCCGGGTCCTCATGCGCCTAAAGATTTATCACCTGCGTCTAGGCCTAGCTTATTCTGATCTTCTCTCCTTGGATCAGGAGTCACGCCTAGAACTTCAATGGTGGATAGACCATTTAAATGCCTGGAAAGGCAGGACCATCTTTGCCTCAGCCCCAGATCTTGTATTAGAATCCGATGCAAGCCTGACATGTTGGGGCACCCATTGTGGCACGATCTCGACTGGAGGTACATGGTCTCAAGAGGTGTCCAAATTGCACATAAATTGTTTAGAGATGCTTGCAGGTTCCTTGGCTATCAGAAGCCTTGCAAAGAAGAAGGTATGTTGCTCTATCCTCCTTCGCACGGACAATGTTTTGCGGTACGTTACATCAACCATCTAGGTGGCACCAAGTCCAAACCCCTTGGGGAGTTTGCAAAGTGCCTCTGGGAATTCTGTCTCCTCCACAGGATCTCGGTCACAGATGAGTATCTCCCAAGCAATCTCAATTCCAAAGCGGACTGGCACTCTCGTTATCTACGAGATTCCAACGATTGGAGGCTTCTTCCATCCGTTTTTCAATCTCTTTTTCAAAAATGGGGCCCCTTTACACATCGATCTCTTTGCTTCCTGCCTCAATTCCCAGCTTCCTCGTTTCTTCAGTTGGCGGCCGGACCCTTTGGCTCTCGCCACAGACGCCTTCTTCCAAATTTGGTCCTTCATCTCAATTATGCGTTCCCCCTTTTGTCATGATCAACAGAGTTCTCGCACAGACCAGACGTCAACTTGCCTCCCTGATTCTAGTGGTCCCCTTCTGGCAGTCCCAGATCTGGCTTCCCTCCTTTCTGGCGATGACAGTGGACTTTCCGGTCCTTTTTCTTTTCTCTAACAATCTTCTCTTAAATCCCTCGGGTCAGCCTCATTCTCTAATTCTGGACAATTCCTTGGTCTTGTCCGGGTGGAAGGCCTTGGGTCAACCTTTTCTGACCTCCTCATTTCGCAAGAGGCTTCTCTCTTTATTAGCAGGGCTTGGGCCCCAGGAACAACTATCGCCTATAAGTCAGCATGGTCTTTATGGGCAAGCTGGGCTTTGGGAATACGTATCGATCCCTTTTCAGCTCCTTTAAATTACATTGTCAATTTTCTGGCTTCTGAAGCCAGTTCAGGTAAGTCTTACAGAACAGTTAACTTGTATCATTCAGCAATTTCTCTCAACCACTGTCCTATTGGTGGTAAACCAGTGGCCGAGCACCCCCTGATTTGTCGTCTCCTGCGAGGCGTTACATTTTCTAAACCGCCTTTATCTAAATATTCTCAGTTACGTAAATTTGGCACTCCAACTGTTTTCTAACTGGCCTGATAATGCTGTTCTTTCTTTAAAAATGCTTTCAGCTAAACTTACTATGCTTTTGTGCCTGGTTTCAATCAAACTTGTTTCTGATGTCAAGGCTCTGGATGTTTCTTCTCGTCAGTCCACTCCTTCTGGTGTATTGTTCCATGTTAATAGACGTACAAAAACAAATTTGAATACTGTTTTTTACCCTTATTTTCCTGATCACCCTAAATTATGTGTAGGTCAGTGTCTTAAGTTATATGAACAAAGAACTTTTGATCTCAGAACGTCCTCCAATTCCCAGCCTCTCATTTCTTTCCGTAAACCTTATAACGCTGTTTCTGCTGCCACTTAAGCCCGTTGGGTGATGTCCCTGGCTGGTATTGATGTTTCTGCGTTTGGGGCATACTCTTATTAAAGACACAGAGACGAGTATTATCCAGCCACAACACATCTTAATATGTGTTTTTCTCCCGCCCTACAGCGGCTCCAGCTTTATTTATTTATAAAGTTTTATATAGCACGAACTTGATCCCGAAGGATATCAGAGCGCTTTACAATTTGAGGCAAAGGTAACAAATCAGAACATTAGTCTAACATGGGGAATCTAATGGGCATTGAATCAACTAGTACAAACGCACAAATTATTCACCTTCGGTAACGATATATCTGTAAGGAACAGTAGTTAGTGTTAGATTCCTTACCCCAGAACATCCCCAGGCATCTACTGTAGTAGACAAATTCTTTACCAGCTTAGAAGATTTGATGTTTTCTCCAAACAACCTCCCGCATCTTCCTGATGGGACCCTGCTTCCTCCAAAGGAGTCGGCTTGGCCATACACCGCTTCTCCCGACTTCGTGGATCGCTCATCTCTCGCTCCTGCTTCCAAGACGACCTTCCTGGACTTCAGTCAAGACCTTTTTACTTGGACTTTGGCCTTATGTATTGTGTTTGCCATTTTTCCTCTAGTTTTGGATTCTGTTTAACTGCTCGCTACAGAAAAGAGGGTTGTTCGCAGTCAGAACTATTGTTATATCTAGGACTGTGTGTTCATTGGCTGTTCACGTTCTGATTTCATGGTCTCCCATTGGTCAACCTGGCGTTTGGCCTTCTGGGAACTGTAGTTTTGTTTTGTAATCTTGGCTGCTATTCATTATAAAGCAAGATTGTAAAGCATAATACTCGCCTCCATGTCTTTAATAAAATTAGGATTTTCTGACATAATTTACTAGGAAAATCGACATTGCACCCAATAACGGCTTCCAAGCACCCTTTACATTTGCAGATTGACCAGTGCGCGCATTTACATTTCTTTTAAACAATCAGGCACCCTGGTGTAGAGAGCCACTCGGGCTCTCTCATACATTGTATCAACACACACACACACGCATACACGCATACCCCGGGGCGGGCTCGCACGGGGTATAAATAAACAAGGCGGAAGACCACTCGGGGTCTTTCCGGCTAGCAGTCAAGCCAGGTCTGGTGTCCGTTATTTACCCACATAATAGCCACGTGTCGGGCCGTGACCCTCCACGCTACACTGGCGACGAGGCCGGCTCACCTTCACGCGTGCCGAGCTGCCTCTGTCGAGAGCGCCGTGGAGTGCCTGCATCCTGCTGCGGAGTCCACCCGCGCATCCTGCCGCACCTACCCCGGCTTCCGAGGCCCGCCCACGCGCCTCCCTGGTGGGAGCGCCTTCAGCTGGCGGGGCTCGCCGGAGAGCCAGAGTGCGCGACGTCCAGCGTCAAGGTGCCGGTGAGTGTGCTGCTGTCCCGTTTGCGCGCAACTCCCGCGTGTCCTCCCCGCTCCGCCTCATCGCCTCCCTAAAGGCGAAGTCACGCGCAACTCGCGCGGCGGCACCAAGTGGCCTCGGAGGGGCCTAGTACCGTCTCCAGCCTCGCCGCTGCCGCACCTCGTCAACGAGGACACACGGACGCCCGTGCCCCGCCCCTAGAGCACGCGGCCCGGTGGATGAGAAGGGAAGGAGGACACACAACAAGCACTGGCAAAGACACTGCTCCAGCACCCGAAAATTCCCACGGCTGGGACGTGCCAAGCCCCATACTCTGCAGCCACAGCCAGAAAGGGGAAGACAACGCACTCCCTACCTACCAAGGCGCAACAGGGAACAATCAACCACTAGCTAATCCAAGGGACAGTGCTGCCAAATCACCCCGAAGGCACACAGGAGTTAGACACTCACAAGGAAGCGTCAGTAGTGAAAATAAAGGACTGAACCATGTCGGTAACAGCGCCAGCAGCGGATCAAGATGGAACAGGCCAAAACCCACCACCAACAATAGCCGCACCGCAACCACAGGCCCAGAACCAAGCCGGAGCCCCCACACTAATGGCTGTCCCCCACCTACATTCCGGCGCAGCACCCCTTCCCCCGTTCAGCGAGACGACAGACCCTGCAACGGCGGCGATAAGGTGGAAGGCATGGGTTGGGAGGCTCAACCTATACTTCAAAGGCACCAGAGAGACGGATGGTACGGTGAAAAGGTCGCTCCTCATCCTGTATGGTGGGCCTGAAATCTACGAACTGTTCGAGTCGCTCCCCAACACTGGACCCGAGCACGACTATGACGCCGCGGTCGCGGCCCTCAACGCGCACTTTGACCCCCAGATCAACCATGATTTTGAAAAATTCAAATTCAAACGAGCGTGGCAAACGGAGTCAGAGTCCGTCGACATGTACTACACGAGGCTACGCCGGCTTGCGAGCACCTGCCCATTCACCAACCCACGGGAGGAAATTCGAGACCAAATCATAGTGGGCTGCAAGTCTAAACTCCTGAGGAAGCTCATCCTCCGCCCGCCAGGCATATCGCTTGATGAAATACTGGTCCTAGCCAGGTCACACGAGCTTTCCGACGCGAGGGCGGAGGAGATGGAGGCTGCGCTACGCACACCGATAGTCGCCCCAGTCTCCGCCAGGACGACACCAATCAAGGAGGAGAGAGTAGATGCAATCCATAGGAGATTCCCGGCCACCCGCCCACGAAACAACCCCTCACGAGGAAATCAGTGCGGCTACTGTGGTGAAGACCATCCTACGACAGCCACGTGTGGCGCGAAAGGAAAGACATGCCTAAAATGTGGGCGGCTGAACCATTTCGCTGCAGTATGTAGGGGAGGAAAGTTCAAGACAGCTGGCCCGAGAGCCAGGGCAGTAACACAACGCATCCGGCAGCTATCGCTGGACCACGACCCACCCCCGCCTGACCACCAGGCTCAGGAGAGGCGACCAAGATACGAAGACGATGAAGACGATGACGTGTATGTCGTCTCCTACGTCAGCAGAGCGTCCACCAGGAGGAGGCCCACACCCATGTGCTCCATTGCCGTAGAAGGCACCGAGATAAAAGCCCTGATAGACACAGGGGCTTCCGTGAATGTCATGGATTCCGATCAGTATGAAAAAATGTCTCCTAAGCCCCCGATGGTGCCTTCCACTGCAAGGATCTACACCTATGGTGGCACAGAGCCATTACCGCTAAGGGGAGTGATCCAAATGACCGTCGTCAACGGCGAATACTCCACGGAAACACGGTTCCATATCACAGAAGGGAAGAAAGGCACCCTTCTGAGCTGCCACACGGCGGAGGACCTTGGCCTCGTGTTCTTCGCCAACCAGGTGCATCAGGCACATGCGGATTTCATGCTGAAGGACTTCCCAGAACTGTTTCAAGGCCTTGGAAAACTCAAAGGACGGAAGTTCAAGCTGCACATAGATACGTCGGTACGGCCGTTAGCCCTCCGACACAGGAGGGTACCATTCAACTTGAGACCGCAAGTCGAAGAGGAACTACGGAAACTGGAAGACCTTGGCGTCATAGAAAAGGTGTCGGGCCCGACACCCTGGGTTTCCCCGCTGGTAGTAGCACCAAAGCCGAAACAACCCGGAGCAATCAGACTATGTGTGGACATGAGGCTGCCGAATGCAGCAGTCAAACGAGAACGACACATCACCCCTACCATGGATGATATAGTAGCTGACCTGAATGGGGCGAAATGGTTCTCGAAACTGGACCTTAACTCGGGATACCATCAGCTCGAGCTGGAACCAGCAAGCAGGTATATCACTACCTTCTCGACCCATGTAGGACTTCGACGCTACAAACGGTTAAGCTTTGGTGTTTCCTCCGCGGCGGAGGTATTCCAAAATGCCATACGGGAAGTACTATCTGGACTGAGTGGAGTCATCAACCTCAGTGACGACATATTGGTCTACTCGGCAACCATCGAGGAGCACCATGCACACCTGAGGGCCACCCTCCAAAGGCTCGCGGACAGCGGGCTGACCCCACACCGGTCGAAATGTCCTTTTATCAAGAATCGATAGACTTTTTTGGCTACACGTTCACGCGGGAAGGTCTGAAGGTGGATCCTAAAAAGGCAGAGGCGATCAAGGCAGCGAGCACCCCAAGAAACCCCACTGAAGTGCGCAGTTTCTTAGGCATGGCCACCTACTGTGGCCGGTTTATACCCAACCTGGCCGCGCTTGCAGAACCCCTCAGAGCCCTCACGCGAGCAGATCACAAGTGGGAATGGTCAGTAGCCGCCAACAATGCATTTCAAAACATTAAAGCCAGCCTCCTAGACAATACTGTAATGGCATATTTCCAGCCCCGCCGCAGGACGGAACTGATCGTCGATGCCAGCCCGGTGGGCCTAGGGGCGGTGCTCCTGCAAGAATACGGGCCAGAGGAGTGGAAACCAGTCGCATATGCCAGCAAGGCGCTGTCGGACACCGAGACCAGGTATGCCCAGATCGAACGGGAAGCCCTGGCCATAAAATGGGCATGTCAGCATTTCCATCTCTACCTGTGCGGGCAGGAGTTCACCGTGGTGACGGAACATAAGCCGCTGCTGCCGCTATTCGCAGGGTCATCCAGGCTGGCACCCCCACGCATTGACGCTGGGCCGTTCAGCTACAAGGCTATAACTTCAGAATGGTGTTCCGACCTGGGGCCCACAATCCGGCTGACTACCTATCTCGCCACCCCGATGTCGTCAGCCAATTTCCACCACAAGAAGAAGGCGTGGAAGCTGAGGAGTTTGTCCACATGGTCTCGCAGGCTGCATGCCCTGAAAACATGACATTGAAGGAAATAGGGGAAGCGACCGCCACGGACGGGACGCTAGTGAGAGTTCGCCAGGCTCTAGAAGGGAACCGCTGGGCCCATTTCCTTGATGGAGCACCGAACCTTCGACTGGAAGTGAGCCATGCGCGACACCAGCTGTGGCAAATCCGGAGTGAGCTGAGCGTGGGCGATGAAGGAGTCATCCTCAGAGGACATCTCATCGTAATGCCCGAGAGTCTCCAACAAAGAGCGTTAGCCCTGGCACACGTAGGCCATCAGGGAATGGCCAAGACAAAAGCCCGTCTAAGGAGCAAGATATGGTTCCCCGCCATGGATAGTCAAGTGGACGCGATGATACGCTCCTGCCATGCCTGCACAATCACGGGCGGTGACCCGACCCCAGCGCCGGTGATCACAGAGGACGCACCTCAGACGCCCTGGACACACCTCAACATAGACTTTGGGAGCATCCCCGATGGCCGACACACGTTGGTCCTTGTAGACTCTTTCTCCAAATTCCCGATTGTGGAGGTTATATCTTCGACAGCCTTTCCCCAAGTCAAAAAGGTGTTGAACCGCATCTTTGCCACCATGGGACTCCCGGAAGAAATCAAGTCTGACAATGGACCCCCTTTTCAAGGGAGAGAATATCAGAACTATCTTGATAGCCTCCGGATCAAGCACAGGAAAATCACCCCGCTGTGGCCCCAGGCAAATGGGGAAGTTGAAAGACTGATGCGGACCCTCAACAGAGCCCTGCGCATCGCCGTGGACAGTGGAGAAGATCCAGAATTGGCCCTTGATCAATTTCTAGGGGCCTATCGGCAGACGCCCCACAGCACCACAAAATGTGCTCCCGCCCACGTGCTATTCAAGAGAGCGCCCCGCGACAGCATACCGACGGACAGCACCTGGGTGCCTGAAGAGAGAGATGCTGCGGTCATTCAAGCCCGGAGACAAACCACCAATCAGAAGGCGAGCGAGCGTCGCCACGCCAAGGAGCCCACTCTAAAGGAAGGGGACACGGTTGTAGTGCGAGATCGCCACCCGGGGTGGAAATTCCGCACGCCTTATGAGTCGGAAGTGTGGATCGTGGACAAGGTCCAAGGAACAATGGTGACCGCAAAGCGCAATGGACAAGTGGTGACACGCAACGTGTCGTGCTTCAAGAAAGCAGGCGAAGTAACTGGAGACCAACGCACTGCGGAAGGACTTGAGGCAGAAGATGATGGAGGTCTGGATCTTGGAGGGCCAGTGCCAGAGTCACCCGTAGCGAGGCAAAGAGGAGAGAGTCCGCCCAGAATGACACCGCAAAACCTCACTGTCGGGAACAACCGACCCTGGGCAGCCAGCGGCGGTGAGAATGCAGGGACAACCCCGGCTGGGGTTGCCGGATCACCGTGTGCCCGGAGCCAACGCTACAATCTGCGCCCCAACCCGAGACCCAGACAGAATCTAAGAGACTTTGCCTGGACATCCCCGTGAGTCAAGAAACGCGTGTTTGCTGTAAGGACAGAACTAAATTGAAGGAGGGATGTAGAGAGCCACTCGGGCTCTCTCATACATTGTATCAACACACACACACGCATACCCCGGGGCGGGCTCGCACCGGGGTATAAATAAACAAGGCGGAAGACCGCTCGAGGTCTTTCCGGCTAGCAGTCAAGCCAGGTCTGGTGTCCGTTATTTACCCACATAATAGCCACGTGTTGGGCCGTGACCCTCCACGCTACACCTGGCAAGAAGGCTTGTTTAGCCGTGTGCCCATCCCTTGGTTTCACAAAAGAGGAGACTCCCTGCCATACATTACAGCTCTAGGAGTTAACCTAGTTAAAATGCAAAATTCGCCCAGGCCTCCCCTTTCAGCGTGAATTGAGGTTTAAGCTAAATGCCTAGCACTGGTTCAAACCCGCCTGGTTATTCTTTTGACAAATATATTTTTTTCCATACACAATCCTGGCCTTTCATATTTCTATTTCTACTCTCCCAGCCTCACATTTGCCGCCTCCACAATAGAGACCAGCCTGTTTCCATCTGCCTGTTTTCCCTCACACCCGCCTCCACTTTCCATTATCTGTCACCTTATTTGCCTGGTAATTGTTTTCCATTTTGTTGCTGCTGAACAGCTAAATGGAGGTAATGAATTCTACGAACAGTTTGCAGCCTTGACCTACATGAACGCGGAATTGGAGAGCCACCGATTGCTCGCAGGCGCCGCCCAGAAACTTCCAGAAGCCCTGGAGTCCTTCGTCTCTTTCCAGGGAGCCCGAGGGACGCAGTGACGTGCGCCACGTTCTGCGCTCAGTGACCTGTTGCTATAGTGCCCTGGTGTCCACTGAATATTCAGAATATACAGAAGCATGTCAAATTATCAAGATAACCAGTTAGAGAGATTTTCAAATAAGGAATCTAAATAGATCAAATTTGAATTATAAGTGGTTATCCTGAAATACTGCACTGATCCATGGCATATCTCTTGCACTTTTCATCGTTGATGAACGATAATTGAATAATTGATACCGTCTAACTGGGTCAAAGGGGGGGGGGGAGTGTTATTATGTGCATGGCACTCAGCCTGGAGGAGCGGGTGCTGGACCTTGCAAGGTATTGGACCCTGCGCCACCTGTACGTAGAAGCAGTGTTTTGAATGGAACTGCAGAAGTGGTGATACTCTTTCTTAAGATGACCTATTTTCTCCTGAGAAGTGCAGGCACTCCCCCATTAAATGTATTGCAAAGGTGCTCAGAAGGGCAAGTACTTTTCCTTTCAAATTAAAGAAGTGCAGATACTCAATACCGAACAGTGACAGTGCTTAATTTGAGCCGGAGGTTTCCGGTGCTCAGCACCAACACTTATTCATCAACAAGGGCGCCGTACGGACACATTCATTTATAGCAGGCACAGGGAGATTAAGTGATTTTCCCAGAATCATAGGATGGTGAGTGAAATGAAGTATAATGGTAGTCATGCGGTAGAGCCAAGTAGGGATTTATTAAGTTGTTACAAGATCAATTCATGTTGGTTACAGGATCAATTCAAGATGGTATAAAGTAAATCCAAGCTAGTACATGGCCCCACCAGGAGCTGATCTTCATAGCTCACCCACTCATTCCAACTGTCACTCCTCCAGTCCACTAGGCATACCAACATTCCATGCTGTCATCATGCACTCCAAGGTTCCATACACACTGAAACATGCAAACTAGCTAAGCTGCTGTAAATGTAGTCACAACAGTGAGCTGACGCCAAGATTTAAGCCTGGTTCCCCAGCCCCGAAGACGGCACCTCTGGACATTTTGCCACATTCTCTCCCCACTTTCATGGTTAGTAGTTGGTTGTGTTTTAGGCGGCGCTAACAGGAGAAATGGGCTGGTGTAAACTGCCTCCTGACGAGAGCCCCAGCATTTTTTTTTTTACAAAGTAACCACTGGACATCACCTCCCCATTTAAAACATGGCGTGTAATGCTAATTGGGTGGAGAGCAGTATCGAAGCCTGACAATTTATGTGAAGGAAAGTCGGACATTTATCAATAGGAACGTTTCTCTAAAAAAAAACTGTGGGGCTGGGGCACACACACGCCATGTTCTTGCACCAGCCAACAAATCTACTGATTTCATTTCAAACCAGCCGAAGCCTGCTGAAGTGACTTATATCTACTTAGAGATGATTTATTACGAGCGACTCTCCCTGCCTCTGTGTTGTGCAGACACACTACTCTAGGCTCTGGTGTTGAGAGTGGATGCTATTTGAAAAGTTCCTTGCACTTGCAGTGTGTGGCAGATACATCACAGCTAGACAGTGGCTAATCAATGCCACCCCTACAACACACCCCACATATTACAACCTCATCTGACAGGAGACTCAGAAGGTGCCAGCTGATTCACATACACTCGTGCAGTCCAGAGCTTTAGATATATAACTTCAAAAGATACAACCCAGCATTTATTAAAACTAACAACATTTGCTGCTTCGGGAAACCTGGCCCGTGGGTGATGTGGATATTGACGGGATTGTAACATTTTGCACTAATGCTGGAAAGGCAGGGCAAGAAGCAGCTTGGCAATTTAGATTTCATCCAACATTTGTGCAAATAAGTTAGTAAAATATGACATCAATGCAGACATCCTGTGCCAGAAAATGCCGTCAAGGTAGGATGCGGTTGGTAGCAAATGGGCTGCCAGGTTCTCTCCTAACTGATGATTCCTTCCTGCACAACGTGACATCTGGCAGTCCTAGAATGCACCATTCTGCCCACTCCCAACATAGCAGGGCCCCTCTTTTGACGTTCATAGCTACCTAGCCGAACTCGGACGTGTGGCTACCAAGGGGGCTAAACTCCCCCTGGAAAACAGATTTAGCAATTGGTTTCCCCTCTCTTGTCCCTAGTGCTAGCCTGTCTACATAGACAAACCTCTCCCAAGTGTTCCCCTTTAATCAGCCTGACAAGACACCTACACTTAGTCTCACTCTCACTCGCACAATTCCCCTGCATTCACAAGAGCAGAACAAGAGGTTGTTAGTTCCCATACATCGCACCAAAACATGGAACAGCCTTCCACAACACATCAGAGCCACCTACTCAGTTCTTGAGTTCCAGAAGTAGCTGAAGACCTGTCTCTTCGAATTACTCTGAGCGGATACTCACCTACAGACAAGCTCAAGTGCCTGGATACCCTCATGGGTGATTAGTGTGCAATATAAATAGACGTAACATAACAAGTAATAATCATGAATGATACAAGGTCAATTGACATCTTCAATGTTTAATTTCCACCAGGCATCGGGAAGAAATATTTATTCATTGCAAATGAAATGGAGACGTGAATATCACTACTCTGCGAAATGAGGTTCTGGAGCTGGAGTACTCACATAGGAAAAATGTTAGACCTCACACTATACTTTTCTTCTGTAATTTCAACACTGGCCCAGACACAAGAATTGTGGATACAGAGATGTGGGGGCAAGAGACTGCTTGGGGGCTCCCACAATTGAATGTCCCCAAACTAAGATCTTCCAAGCGCTGCAGCTCCCTAAGCGATCTATTGTACAGGACTGAATTACGATCTTTGAATGAACACAACTGCACCAGATTGTTGAGCACAATGTAAGTTTGGAGCTGGCAAATGCACTAACCTGATTGACTACATATTCCTGGACATGGAATCTTGACATGTCATTGTCGATATGAACAAAGTCAGGCGGACAGACAGTGACCATACTCCTCTAGTAGCAACCCTAAATTTGCGACTGGAACACAAGCAAGATCCAGAAGTCGCCAGCGTCTACGATGCAGCCAATCTCAACTTGAAGATGAACAGGAAAAACATTATGTGGCAGGCTGGCTGTCATTTGGCAAAGTCCATTACGTTTGTAGTACTGGATACAAGAGTGTGATAACCTGTTATTGTTGAGAGACCAAGTTGACCAAGTTGTCTTACCGAAGCTGGAAATTTTCTTTTAAACAACCTCCAAGTTAGTGTTAGACAGTTGACGTAGACCTGCTGGGCTTGGACAGCTAGGTTGCAAGGACAACACTAGCATTACATGGTTTGACGATGAGTGTCTCAAACTAAAGTACGCCCTGGCAGTGGCCTTACAATCTAGAAGGAAATTCACATAGAGTGGAGAACGTCTTTTGATGCTAAGGTAAGAATACAAGCAGCTGATCAGATTTAAAAATCGACATCTGCATGTTAAAGCCTGGTCACAACTCATGGTAGCAATCCAAGATAAAGAAAAAACAAAGGGGATGATGGACGGAGCGTTGACAATACAAACACTCACCCCCAGTCAACTGATCTGGGTTTAATCCATCACCATTCTTTAGTTCACTCAGCCACCCCAGTTCAGACATGGCTATATGCAAATCAGTCTGACCCTGTGCCTTGTGGGAACAGTCCAGCCCGAACTGCCAAGCCATGTCTTCCCTGGACCGGAAACAAGCATCCTGGGACCGGTTTCGGATTCATAATCCTCATCAGCCAGGCTATCTTGAATCCAGTGGCCAAGTGAACAAGGGACTCACGTCTGAGCATACCCTGCCACACTTAGGGCGAACAAAGAAAAACCAAAGGGGATGATGGACGGAGCATTGACAATACAAACACTCACCCCCAGTCAACTGATCTGGGTTTAATCCATCACCATTCTTTAGTTCACTCAGCCACCCCAGTTCAGACATGGCTATATGCAAATCAGTCTGACCCTGTGCCTTGTGGGAACATTCCAGCCCGAACTGCCAAGCCATGTCTTCCCTGGACCGGAAACAAGCATCCTGGGACCGGTTTCGGATTCATAATCCTCATCAGCCAGGCTATCTTGAATCCAGTGGCCAAGTGAACAAGGGACTCACGTCTGAGCATACCCTGCCACACTTAGGGCGAACAAAGAAAAACCAAAGGGGATGATAGACGGAGCGTTGACAATACAAACACTCACCCCCAGTCAACTGATCTGGGTTTAATCCATCACCATTCTTTAGTTCACTCAGCCACCCCAGTTCAGACATGGCTATATGCAAATCAGTCTGACCCTGTGCCTTGTGGGAACAGTCCAGCCCGAACTGCCAAGCCATGTCTTCCCTGGACCGGAAACAAGCATCCTGGGACCGGTTTCGGATTCATAATCCTCATCAGCCAGGCTATCTTGAATCCAGTGGCCAAGTGAACAAGGGACTCACGTCTGAGCATACCCTGCCACACTTAGGGCGAACAAAGAAAAACCAAAGGGGATGATGGACGGAGCGTTGACAATACAAACACTCACCCCCAGTCAACTGATCTGGGTTTAATCCATCACCATTCTTCAGTTCACTCAGCCACCCCAGTTCAGACATGGCTATATGCATATCAGTCTGACCCTGTGCCTATCCAAGATAGAAACACAAGACGCTTCTGGAATTTATTTAGAAGGGGTTGTGAAGGTGCCCCCAACAATCTTGACCATTAACAAAAATGGGGTAACCCAAAAAGTCAAAGACCTGGGTATAATACACTATTGAAATACAGTGGTCTTTAACTATTATTTTGCTCAACTGAATTAATCAATCCATAGTCAATTATTGACACACAGTTGTGGGGTATGTCTCTCAGATCAACCCTAAACAATCAATGTACTAAATCTTGAAAGTGAACAAAATGCAACAGCAGTGATTACAAAATCAGGGGCAATTTTTTTTTTTTTTTAACTATCTATGTAAAAAATTAGCATTTAGGTTGCCCAAAGAGAGCGTGCAAGAAATCAAGAAATTTCAGGTGCTTAGGAAAGAAAGAAGCAGATCAAGACACAGAGATATTCACAATATTATTTACACAATGGATCGGTTGTACAATTCACCGTCCTACCACAACCTGGCCTTCAATATAAGTTTTTACACATTCTTCATTAAATGGAAACATAACTTCCAAAAGCTTTTTTGCACTAGAAAATGTGTCTCACGGTCCAGGTATTAAAAAGGGAAAGAGCGTCGACGTTTCGACTCGTCTTAAGGCCTAAAGGTGTGTTGGACCGTGGCCATGCGAGTCTTCATCAGGACTAATACAATCAATCAATCAATCAATCATAACACTTGTATAGCGCACCACTCACCCGGAAGGGTCTCAAGGCGCTTGGGGGAAGGGTCCGCTACTGCTCGAACAGCCAGGTCTTGAGTTGTCTCCTGAAGGCGAGATGGTCCTGGGTCAGCCGAAGGTGGATGGGGAGGGAGTTCCATGTCTTGGCCGCCAGGTAGGAGAAGGATCTGCCTCCGGCGGTGACTCTTCGGATGCGTGGTACGGCGGCGAGGGCGAGGTTAGTAGACCGTAGCTGGCGGGTGGGCGTGTAAAAGGTCAGGCGGTCGTTGAGGTACTTGGGGCCCAGGTCGTTGAGAGACTTGTGTGCGTGGGTGAGGAGCCGGAACGTGATCCTCTTGTTGACGGGGAGCAAGTGCAGGTTCTCTCAGGTGGCCGGAGATGTTGCTGCGTCGGGGCATGTCCAGGATGAGTCGGGCGGAGGCGTTCTGGGCAACCCGAAAAGTAGTGTAGGCCCCTACAGTGGGGATGGACCAAGTGGAATATCTTCACTCGTTGTCCCAGATTTTTTTTACCTCCTCAATCAGTAGATAGAACAATTCATATTCATCCGATAGCAGGCCTCAAACTCTGCATATTCAGGTCTCAAGGATTATATCTAAACAAGGTCCCTGAGTGACTTTCATATATCCAGATCAACTTCGTGTATAGCCCTGACCATTGGTTCGTGGGCAATTACTTGGAAATAACAGTGTTCAATTCTGAATTCCGCGGACTCAAAGTCTTCCTGTTCCTAATGCTGAAGCATTAGGAACAGGAAGACGAAGGAAGACGAGGCGAAACGTCGACGCTCTTTCCCTTTTTAATACCTGGACCGTGAGACACATTTTCTAGTGCAAAAAAGCTTTTGGAAGTTATGTTTCCATTTAATGAAGAATGTGTAAAAATTTATATTGAAGGCCAGGTTGTGGTAGGACGGTGAATTGTACAACTGATCCATTGTGTAAATAATATTGTGAATATCTCTGTGTCTTGATCTGCTTCTTTCTTTCCTAAGCACCTGAGATTTCTTGATTTCTTGCACGCTCTCTTTGGGCAACCTAAATGCTAATTTTTTAGATAGATAGTTTAAAAAAATAATAATTTGCCCCTGATTTTGTAATCACTGCTGTTGCATTTTGTTCACTTTCAAGATTTAGTACATTGATTGTTTAGGGTTGATCTGAGAGACATACCCCACAACTGTGTGTTAATAATTGACTATGGATTGATTAATTCAGTTGAGCAAAATAATAGTTGAAGACCACTGTATTTCAATAGCCCAAAAATCTTGAAGCAGGCATTGCGGCCAAGGCCTTGGTTGACCATTACACTACGGTGTTTGATCCAGCTATGTATAGTGATCAGCCTGAACACGGGGCACGGTCTCTGAGCCTCCCTAAAAGAAGATCAGGAGCCACATGCACAGAATTTACGGAAAGCAAAGTTTAAATTCTTATCTTAAGCCAGAAACGTATGAAAGTTCCAGGTCCGGAAAGAATTCCACCCAACACCTATTGTAACAACCTGACCATCTGGGTGCCCATTTTAATTGCGGCATCCGATGCAATTTGGGAGAATGGAGATGTTCGAGTCTCCTGGAGAGATGCAGTCATACCTCTGCACAAAGAAGGTCCCTGGAATTTCCCAGGTAACTACCGCCCAACCAATTTCATTATTGGACAGAGAAGGCAAACCGAATGCCAAATTATTGCAAACCCATCTGGAGTCATGGGTCGAGGAACATAAGATTTTGTCTCCATTACAAGCAGGTTTTCTCACATCTCAAGACATGATTGATCAAGCGGCTAGATTGCACACTACCTGCCTTAAGGACACATTCGTTAAACACTAAAAGTTCTTCTTAATATTTATCGACCTTAAAACAAATTTGATTCTGCAGACAGGCAGGCACTCTGGCAGGTCCTGGTGAAACTGGACATTAATACTAAGCTATGCGCGGTAAAGCAACTCCACCCGGGCTATACAGCCATGATGTGATTTGGCCCCAAGGGATCGAACACACCGAGCTCCGACATAATGCTTGATGCACACCTATCTTGGAGCAAACAGATAAGAAAGAGTGAAATAAGTATGTCCGAGCAATCTAATGCAGTGCTGCGTCGTAGCAGCAAATTTGGCAGGAAATTGATTAAGGTAGCATTACAGGCCTATCTGGCCAAAGCACAAGCCACTGGTTTGGATGGGGTTGATATTTGACTGCAATAAGGCATTGGTGCTCCAGAAAATTGAAAATCAATTCCTGCGTTGCTTGCTGATGCTTGGCGCAGGAACCCCAATGGCAGCACTTGAGACAGTGAGCTGGGCATGAATAATACTAACGAAGATGCTGCAGCACTCAAACCACTCTAGTTCTGAGATCGAATGTGGTCCAAACCAAGCCTGGCGACTTAGCTCAAATCCATTCGCGAACTCTGGAGGGGCAGAAATTTGCATAATTTTCCATGGCTGAAATATATTGCAAGCACTCTTTCCAGTATAGAATGCCATTAGTATTGGTTCAACTTAGAAGTCATGGTTTCATCAATTCTGGATGGGGTGGCGAAGTGAGCTAAAGAACGATGATGGATTCAACCCAGATCTGTGACAAGGGGTGAGTGTCTGAAAAGTTTCAGCGCTCCGTCCATCATCTCCTTGTGTTTGCATCAATTCTGGATGCAATAAAAGGAAATTATTGGACGTGGCTCTCTGCAAAACATGAAGGAAAGCTGTTAATTGTATTGCGGCAAATTGAACCTATAGATGGCTTTGAGAACTTCTTGGACCATAACATTTAGATTACAGCGTCTCCCCGTTAAAGCCTTTACAAGGTATTGGTTGAACACAAATAGCAGGACCATTTGCCCTTGCTCGCAAAGCGGAGTTGAAGCGCTCATGCATTTCATGCTGCTAAGGGAAGAGGTGTGGCGCAGTGGCCAGAGCAGGTGACTCCAGAGCACGTGGCTTGCAGTTCGATCGCCGGCAGCTCAGCTCAGCATCATGTGACTCTGGGCAATAGTTCACTTGATGTCCCGGACGGCTCCCAGCGCCTGGGTACCCTTAGGGGTGATAAGTCGCGCTTTACAAATATGGGATTTGAATTTATTTTATTTAGATTTTATGTTCCTTTCCTCTGCCAGCAAGGAGGTTACATCTTCGTCCACTTTTCAAAAAATGCAACATAAAACACTGTAATGTTGCTCTGAACTTGTGCTTTAGAGTGGACATCACCTTCATTTTTAACTCAGTGGCCTCTTATATCTACGCAGCATGGAATATCACGCGGGCCTTACCCAAGTAGTAAAAAGCTCAAAGTTCTGCCTTTAAAGTTTACTTAATTCTTGCGTCAAATGCTTTGTGTACTGCTTCACATGCATATTAGGGAAGAAGAGCAGAGGGTCATGTATGATCCTCGAGTTGTTGCCCTTTATTATAAACCCTCAAGTATGTAATTCTTATTTGTCCTGAGGTGTAGTCACAGAAGAGTATTCATTAATGACCATCTCAATGCATGAAGGGGGAGATTGCGCGACAGGGAGGGAGCAGAAGAGCACCATATCTTCAAAGATATGGCTCTCTCATCCCCAGCTGCCATGCGCCATGCACACACCTTAGCGCTAGCGTGTGTGCGTTAGCCTAGCATAGGTTTTGTGCAGGAAGGGTACCCTTCCTGTACAAAATACGATGCCCAGACACAATGCAAAGCTTTCCCACTTTGCGTGCGTGCTGCACAGTGCAGTACGCATGCAAACTCGGAAAAGGAAGAAGAAATGAAAGCATCTCTCCCTTCTTGCGACTACTTGAAAACGTTGCAATTTTTTCAGGCTAAACCTAATCTACTTGGTTTAGTAAATTGGGTTTAGCGTGAGAAACTATCAGTGGTTGCATGGAAACGCCCATGCTCCACCCTTGGTATGCCCTCATGGCGCAAAGTATAGCGCTGCTTCGCATTACTTTTCCTTTATTTCCAGCGCTAAACACATTTAGCGCTGGAAAGTAAATAGGGAAAAAAAGATTTAGCGCTGATTTGCGTCACTTTTGTGACGCAAACATGGCGCAAAATCTTAGTAAATCTCTCCCGAAGTCTTTGGTAGGGACTTACGGGGACCTCCAGTTGATGCAGCGAAGACAGCAATGTTTGTCGCTATTTGATTGTTCCTGGCTTCTGCTCCGAAATATTAATAAAACTGTACAAATGAAAGATCTGGTTGCTTAATGTACCGTTTAGACAGCCTTGTTCGCTCAAGGGAACAGGGACCGAGAACAGTTGCTTAGCAGAAGGTGTATATTATGGGATTTTAAATATGCCCTTTCATTGATTTGATCTGGAGACATAAAATTGTGCTAACTAATCAACATCCAATTGCCTGATTCACAAAGGTAAACTGAGATGAAAATCTAACTTTACGACTTTCGGTATTCACAAGGGCATTTACGAGTAGTAAAGTTAGACTTTTTGCTCAGTTTTGGTCTCTGTGAAACTTAAGGCCAAAACTTAAGTTTAACTGAGACAAAAGTCTAACTTTACTACTTGTAAATGCCCTTTGTGATGTGAATACCGAAAGTCGTAAAGTTAGATTTTCATCTCAGTTTACTTTTGTGATTTGGGCCCAATGTAGGTAACATTTAAGCAGGGTCGTATGGCGTCCATTAGACGTCAAGGACAAGACTACATAATTTTGCATGTCTCATAATTGTCCCTGGTACCTACTTTGTTACATGCCTTCAAGTTATTTGGTTGTCACTTGCTTTTTACCAGATCATCAAATGAATTTGCCGCAGTACATTTATTTTTGATGTTTTAATGTATTAAACTGGGGATTTTATTGTTTTTATATTGTGTGCCTTGTATTTATAAGCAACAACAATTAACGCCAATTAACACATGGAATAGTTCAATCTACACTGGACTGAAAAACACGACACAGCAGAACAGCGGGACTACAAGCAATGTTAACTCGCAAAAAACTGAAAAGGCGACAAGATCCTGAAAGTGCTTGGAGTCTGTAGGAATGGTAGAAAGGTGCTGAACAAAACAATTCTGAACATGTAACTGTGGTAGATTCTGGGACTGAGGGTGATCTCTTAGTGACCGAATGACAGGAACAAATCAACCCAGTTGCACCCTTCTACCCAAAGGAGTTCTTTCTATCCCAGAGCGTATTTTTTCTTATGCCAGCGTAATATTACATCGTTTTGCGAAGTTCACGTTACGCATCTTACGCGAAATTCCTGAAATTACATCATTATGTCAGATAGCATAATTTTATTGCAAAAGCTTAGTGCAGTGTCACATAAACAACTCAACCAACAAGAACGCGAGCAGCAGTTATTTGTTGCACTGACGTTTTTTGTGGAATTTCTTTTAAGGACGAAATGCATCAATCAGAGGCAGTTTCTCCAATAGGACTCTGCCCTCCGGAAATTCCTACACATCCCTGTACAGCTAGGACTAGATCAATTAATTGAGAGATATGATTGTATCTCTAAACAAATCGATGTATTTAATCCTTGAGTCCCCAATGGCCACACGGATGTATTTCGCGCAAAAACATATTGTCAACAGTCATTTTCGCATTTTGGGTAATTTTCGTTATATTTCGCCAAATTATACAAAAGCAAATTATGCGCATTCTGCCCATCCTATGATACAACCAGGGCTTTAAGTGGGATGAAAAAACTTGGGGGCTTATCAAAAGGGCGTGGCCATTGTAATTAAGGGCGTAGCTTAAAAATACGTAAGCTAAAAACCTGTTCTTAGCACAGTGTGCCGCCCGACTTGTATTTTGCTGTTTCTGTCATTGCATCCAGATATATGATACACGTTGGGGTCGATTCCGATTCGGGAAAAAAAACGTCTGTACGATTTGTATCCGGAGCCCTCTCCGTACGAATCGTACCCGTCCGTCCGAGTCGCGAAGTACGATCCGTATTCCGTGAATCCGTCCGAATCGTCGCGATCCGTACGTATTGCAAGGCTGTAACCGTGAACCGTACGACTCGTACACATGCCGTACGACCCGACGAGTACGATCTGGACCGGGGTATGAGGACGCGATTCGTACGGTCCACGTCAGGTAAGGGCGAGTCGTACGGAAAAGCAAACAAACACATACACACCGTACGGTCCGTACCCCCCATGATCGCAGGGGTGCGCACCGTACCCCTGCGATCATGGGGTGTACGAGCCGTACCCCCATTGTACGATGGGTGTATGAGCCGTACCCCCATTGTACGATGGGTGTACGAGCGTACCCCCATTGAACGATGGGTGTACGAGCCGTCCCCCCATTGTACGATGGGTGTACGCGCCGTACCCCATGTACGATGGGTGTACGAGCCGTACCCCCATTTTACGATGGGTGTACGAGCCGTACCCCCATCGTACAATGGGGGTACGGCAGGTACACCCATCGTACATGGGGTATGGCTCGTACACCCATCGTACATGGGGTACAGCTCGTACACCGATCGTACAATGGGGGTACGGCTCGTACACCGATCGCACAATGGGGGTACGGCTCATACACCCCATGATCGCAGGGGTACAGTGCCTACCCCTGCGATCATGGGGGGTACGCACCGTACCCGGGGGGGGGCCGTTCCGTACCTGTTTCGGCGCAAACTCTGCTTTTACGGCTGTTTTCAGCTCCCGTAGAAACAGGGTCGTACGGTGCGTACCCGACACGTATCGTACTTGCTGGGTCGTAAAAACCAGCCGCGAACCGTACAGATGTCGCGTACAGCGGGTTCCGAGGGAGAATCGTACGGAGATTAGAGTCGTACGGTGTCTTGTACGACTCGTACGGAGTACGGCTCCTGGTACAAATCGTACTTCGTCGCACGTAAGGGGGACGTTGCAGGGTACGATTCGTACGGGAAAAACGTTCCGAACGGCTATTCGGAGCGGTTTTTCCCGAATCGGAATCGACCCCTAAGTAGCATCATACCTACAGCAAGTCCGGACAATTGGCTTTGTCAATAGTTGTTAGTTGCATACGATAAATAGGCAACAAAGGCTCGTATATAATATTAAAAAAGCTTCCCTTAAAGCCCTGTTGACACCACGACAATGTTGCTGTTCCTGAGTTTCAAAAACAGAAGGGAAATCCAGATAGAAAATGACTCTCTTTAAAGGATTTTCCTTCCCCTACAACGCTCACCTGGCATGACGTCATGCCGTAACTTCTCCATTAGTGAGAAGTGAGCAGTGTGAGCACACGCACATCCACGTGCTCGTGGTCACTGCAGTCCAGAAAAACACAGACCGCCTGTGCCAGGGCACAAAACAGCCCGATAGAGACCCGTTTCGAGGCCCCCTTTAAAAAACTGCAGGTGCCCAGCACCAGTGAGACCCGGCCCACTTAAAGCCCTGGATGGATACAACGTATATAAAGGAACCACAAGTCACTGAGTAAGGCCATCTTTTTTGCAAGGGACTCATAGGTAGGGCACAAGTCCTAGAAAAAGAAGTGGGGGGCGCTAACGTTACGACAGAAAGTGACGTCACGAAAGGTGGCTTGCCCCATCAGACTCATTGCCTCCCCTCGCTCACCCCTTAGATGCGATTGCATCCGAGAAGCCAGCGCGTGAGCAGCGTTCTGAATGGGCTCCGATCTTGCCCCAGAGAGGCCAAAGAGTGAATGTGTGGCTCCATTTGCTCCAGTTATCGACCTCCTGGTAAAATAAGTGGGGGGACGCCGTACACCCGCGTGGTACCCCAACTTGAGCCCTGCTCATAAGGGACAACAACCTACCCCCAAAAAATGTTTTCCCAACATGGAATAACGCTGCATTTTACAGCACATTTTCCCAATTGGCCAAAAACCTACGGTTGTATAGAGTGCTCTGAAGGGAGCCATGAATTAACGCGGCACTCCAGGGCATGCCTTATTACCACTCGGCGGCTGCAAGCACATTTATGTGACTAATAGAAAACTAATAGAAAACGGTGTGCCCGGAAGAGCCATCGGAAGCACACTAGCAGCCACTGTCCCCTAAAAGGCTCATAAATATTGTGGCAAGAAAAAGCAACAGCTTTAAAAAAGTGAGCCAGGAGACAAAAATGCTCATCGAAGTTCTTTCGCCAATGGGTATCCACTCAGAATTCAAGTATTAGAAAATAATTACAATCATTACTCTTTTCCCTCTCGCCTTCCCTCCTCAGCGTCACCTGCAGTCTGCTCGGAATGTCCTTCCATTTTAGATTTTCTCTGCCTCTGTCCCTCTCTCCTCGACACTCCCTGCTTTAGAGGCAGTGTGTGCCCTCCCATCTCTCTGGTGCTGCCCCCTGTTCACCAGTTCTCACTCCATAGCTCCTATTTTGTGCTATATTTCTTTTTCAGCTTCTTTTATTGTGATTTCTGCATGATATAAATGGACTATAGAGAGTTAACGAGCACAGTAGCTACTGCTTTCCTCAGCAGTTGCCCTCTCTACCCTGCCTGTGGCCCATCTTCCTTAAAGAGACGGTGTTCACACACCTCTGCTTCTCTGGTCTGCAGGGCGAAGGGGTGGCTGCGGGGGCAGTGACAGGTGGGTGTGGCAGTCAGGATGTATGCTTTACATCTCCTACTCCCCCATAATCAGGCACAAGGATCAACCCTTTTACCTCTGGAGGTCTTGGAAGAAGCGTTTACCTTTGAGTGTGCCTTACTGGGAAACATCCATTACAACGCACTACCTTTACAACGCACTACCATTACAACGCAATAATCACAGCGCAACTGCCTATACATCGCATGCGATTACAACGCATATCACTACAACGCATGCTTACAACGCATACTATTACAACGCATGCCATTAGAACGCATTGTAAGGTAAGTAATGGAGATTTTTTAGTTTTTGGGTGGGTATGGGTTTTGGGGTACATGGGAATAGTAATGTTTATCCCTACACTATCCAACACTTTCCCTACTGTTGCACTCACTGGAATGGGAATAGTCATTTTTACCCCTACACTATGCAACACTTACTGTCTTACCCTAATGTTGTACTCATTGGAGTGGGTATAGTAATTTTACCCCTACCCTGTCCAACACTTACCCTGAAAGTATTATGCAGTGTAATGGTATGCGTTGTAATGGAATGCGTTGTAATGGCATGTGTTGTAAAATCATGCGATGTCATGGTAGTTGCGATGTAAAAACTGCGTTGTAAAAGCATGCGTTGTAATTGTTTGCGTTGTAACGTCATATATTCGGTGATGTGTGCTGTTCTGTAGGACATTCCCTTAGAAATTGCTCTCGCCATTTGGTCCTCTGCTGCTCCACGACAATGGTGCTGCTGTAGCTGCTTGGCTGCCCCTTGCTTAGGACATGGTAAGATCCAGTCAGGGTTATTTGTGTCTATGGCAGTGTTGTAGACTGTGACGAATACTTGCATCCTGCCTCCCCGGCCTCTCTAGAATCCACATCCAGGCCCCAGAAGCATAGTTTGAATATACACACTGCTCATTGGATGGTGCTCCATGTGCAGGTGTGTTCCTGTTGCACAAGCAGTCACACCTCGAGGCTCGGGGGCAGGGGAGGCTTGTTAGTTATAAAGAAGCTCTCTGCTCCTCGGGCACAAGACTATCCATAAAGACATGGCTGAAGGAAGATGACCAGGACAAGTATTTATTTATTTATTTACGAGTTTTATATAGCGCTAGCTAGTTACCCGAAGTAACTTCCAAGTTGAAAGGCGAGACGGTTCATTCGACAAACAGATGGACTGATTCCTGGCTTGAGACCACTGCCCTACTGAACTCTGACCTCTAGGGTTCTGAAAAACAGAGACCCTTCCCCCTCCACCCCCTCCAAGGTTCAGTTCTGTCTCTTCTTCCTACCAAAGAGGGATTGACTTACCTGCATAGGAGTGCTCTCAGCAGAGAGCGCCGTGAAGCCCACAATGTCGCTGAAGTATATGGTCACTCCATCGAAGGCCTCGGCTTGCACCGTCTCCCCCCTCTTCAGCTGCTCGGCCACGGAGCTGTAAGGCAGAGAGGATGGGTCAACGTGGGCCCAGGGGTGGAACAGCTTGGGTGCCAGGCAAGACTGACTCAGGAAAGGGGAGCCTTGGCAGCACACCAACAACTCAACCAATCGCCTCATTCAGATTTCGTGGAGTGGGAGCGCCACTGAAACAAGTATTGGCAAAGCCAATAGGTATGCGAGTGGAGGAGAGTGCAGCCGCGGCCGTGCTGGTAAGAGCAGTGGGCCGGGTGGGGGGGATTTCGAAGGCGATGACAAGTGGATATTAATTATTTAATTTTCCCACGTCATCGCCTGTCGAACCCCACCCCCCACCGCTCTTACCTGCACGGGCCGCAGATGGTAGAGTGGTGTCGAGTGCAGTGGCGTAGAGCAGATTGTTTCATAGAAGAGCAGAGTGGTGCAGGGTATAGTATAGTGGTAAAGGGTAGAACGCAGTGGTGTAGAGTGGAGTGACACATGATTGATAGCAGTGGCGCAGAGTGGAGTGGTGCATAGTGGAGTAGAGTGGTGTAGAGTGCAGTGTTGTCGAGTAGATTGTTTCCAAGTAGAGTGAAGTGGTGTAGAGTGGAGTAGTAGAATAGTGGAGTAGAGTGCATTGGCGTAGAGCGCACTTTTGCAGAGTGGAGTGGAGTGAAGTGGAGTGGAGTGAAGTGGAGTGGTGCAGAGTGGAGTGGCCTAGACTGGATTGGTGTAGAGTGCAGTGGTGCACAGTAGAATAGAGTGGCTTGGAGTGCATTGCCGTAGAGTGTAGAGTGGCCTAGAGTGTGCAGCGCAGAGTGCAGTGACATAGAGTAAAGTGCCGCAGAGTAGAGTGTCATAGGGTAGAGTTGCACAGAGTTCAGTGGCACAGAGTGCAGTGCTGCAGAGTGGAGTGTCGTAGAGTGCAGTGGTGTAGAGTAGAGTAGCATAGAGTGCACTGGTGTACAGTGCTGTGGTGTAGACTAGTGCAGAGTAAAGTGACAGAGTGCAATGGTGTAGAGTGTCATAGAGTGCAGTATCAGAATATAGCGGCATAAAGTGCAGTGGTGAAAAGTAGTTGGCGTAGATGTTATGTTATGTTATAAGGGACTTGCAGAGCGCTTGTTCACTGGTTGGTTTCTTGGAGCTAGATGCAGTGGGGTAGGGTGCACTGGTTTTCAGTAAAGTGGTGTAGAGTGCATTGGTGTAGAGTGCAGTGGTTCAGAGTACAGTGGCATAGCGTAGACTGCAGTGGCGTAGAATGGAGTGGTGTAGAGTGCAGTGGCATAGAATGCAGTGACGTAAGATAGAGTGTTTCAGAGTAGAGTGGAGTGATACAGAGTAGAGTATATTGGTGCATGGTAGAGCGCAGAGACATAGAGTAGAGGGGTGTAGAGTACAGTGTTACATCATTGATTGCAGTAGCGTATAGTGAAGTATAGAAGTTTGTTTCAGAGTACAGTGATGCAGTGTAAAGTGGAGTGGTATAGAGTAGTGGTGTAGAGTGCATTGGCATAGAGTGCAGTGTTGAGTGGGTGGAGTGTTGCAGAGTGGAGTGGCCTAGACTGGAGTGGTGTAGAGTGCAGCAGTGCACAGTAGATTAGAGTGGCTTGGAGTGCACAGGTGTAGAGTGGTGATGAGTAGAGTGCAGTGGCAAAGAGTAAAGTGGCGCAGAGTAGAGTGACATACAGTTCAGTGGCATAGAGTAAAGTGGCACAGAGTAGAGTGGCATACAGTCCAGTGGCAGAGAGTGCAGTGCTGCAGAGCAGAGTGTCGTAGAGTGCAGTGGTGTATAGTAGAGTGGTGTAGAGTGCATTGGTGTTGAGTGCAGTGCGTAGAATGGTGAAGAATAAAGTGACAGAGTGCAATGGCATAGAGTAGAAAGGTGTACAGTGTAGTGGCATAGAGTAGAGTAGCGTACAGTGCAGTGTGTAGAGTAGAGTGGCATACAATGCAGTGGTGCAGAGGAAATTGGTATAGAGTGCAGTGGCGTAGAATGTATTGGTTTTGAGTAAAGAGCATTGGAGTAGAGTGCAATGGCAGAGAGTGCAGTGATATAAAATTTAGTGGCGTACTGTGGAGTGGCGGAGAGGGGATTGGTGCAGAGTGAAATAGAGAGGGATAGAATTCAGCGGCATAGAGAAGATTGTTGAAGAGCAGATGAAGTGGCGTAGAGTGCAGTGCTATAGAGTAGAGTGCCATAGGGTTCTGTGGTGCAGAGTAGATTAGAGTCGCTTAGAGTGGATTGTCGTAGAGTACAGTGGAGTAGAGTAAAGCCATGCACAGAGGAGTGGTGTAGAGTTCAGCGGCCAAGAGAACAGTGTTGCAGAGTGGAGTGACATAGAGTGAGGTGGCATGGAGTGGTGCAGAGTGGAGTGGTGCAGGTTAGAGTGCAGTGGCATAAGAGTGGAGTGATACAGAGTAGAGTAGTGTAGTGTGCCTTGGCATAGAGTAGAGTGTTGCAGTGGCGTAGAGTGCAGTAGAGTGACATAGAGTGCAGTAGAGTGGCATAGAGTGCAGGAGAGTGCATAGAGTGTAGTGCTATAAAGTGCAGTCATGCAGAGTAGACTGTCTTAGAGTGCAATGTCACAGTGCAGTGTTGTAAAGTCGTGCAGAGAGCTGTGACGTAGAAAATAGGGGTGCAGAGTAGAATACAGTGGCGTAGAGTGAAGTTACGTAGAGCGCAATGGTTTAGAGTGACATAGCGTGCAGTGGTGTAGAGGGCAGTGGCATAGAGTAGAATGTTGTAGAGTATAGTCTTGTGAAGTGCAGTGATGCAAAGGAGTTGGCATAGGTACAGTGGCGTAGGGTGCATTTGTTTTGAGTAAAGTGGTGTAGAGTGCAGTGGTGCAGTGTAGAGTGCAATGGTGTAGAGTGGAGTGCCGCAGAGCGGAGTGGGAAGAGTGCAGTGGCATAGAGTACACGGTTTCAGAGTAGAGCGAAGCAGAGTAGTGCAGGGTACAGTACAGTGGTGCAGGGTAGAGTGCAGTGGCATAGAGTAGTGATGGAGACCAGAGTGGAGTAGAGTAGAGTGGCCTAGAGTGCAGTGGTGCCACATTGATTGCAGTGGAATAGAGTGGAGTGACGCAGAGTGGAGTACAGTGGCATAAGGTGCCGAGGATAGAGTGCAGTGTCATAGAGTAGAGTGTTGCAGAGTAGAGTGAAGTGGAGTGGAGTGGTGCAGGGTATAGGAGAGTGGTATAGAGTAGGGGATAGAGAGCATTGGTATAGAGTGTAGTGGCGCATAGTAAAGTGAGATAGGGACAACCGGCATAGAGTAGAGTTGTGCAGAGTAGAGTAGAGAGGCATAGAGTGCAGTGTCAGAGTACAGTGGAGCACAGTAGATTAGAGTGGCGTAGAGTGCATTGGCGAAGAGTGCAGAGTGAAGTAGAGTGGTGCAGAGTAGAGTGCAGTGACATAGAGGAGAGTGGTGCAAAGTAGAGGGGCATAGAGTTCAGGGACAGAAACTGCAGTGCTGCAGAGTAGAGTGTCGTAGAGTGCAGTGGTGTAGAGAGGCGTAGAATGCATTGTTGTAGAGTGCAGTGGTGCAAAGTAAAGTGACGTAGAGTGCAATGGTGTAGAGTGACGGAAAATGCAGTGGCAGAGTAGAGTACAGTGGCGTACAGTGCAGTGGAGCAGATTAATTTGGCATGTAGTGCAGTGGCGTGGCGTGAAGTGGCGCAGTGTGCAATAGAGTGGCGTAGACTGCACTGGCAGAGTAGTCTGTTTCAGAGTAGAGTGAAGTGGCATAGAGTGCAGTGGTATAGAGTAGAGTGTCGTAGAGTGCAATGATGCAGAGTAGATTAGAGTGGATTGGCATAGAATTCAGGGGCACAGATTGGAATAAAGTAGAGTGGCAGAGAGTGCAGTGTGCAGAGTATACTGTGATAGAGTGCAGTAGAGTGCTTTGGAGTGCATTGGCGTAGAGTGCAGTGGCGCAGAGTAGAGTGGGCATAGAGTGTAGTGGTGCAGAGTACAGTGGCATAGAGAGCAGCGACGTAGAGTACAGTGGTGCAGAGCAGAATAGAGTGCCGTAGAGTGCAGTGACGCAAAGTAGAATAGAGCGGTGTAGAGTACAGTGGCATAGAGGGATTTGGTGCAGAGTAGATTGGCGTAGAGTGCATTAGGTTTGAGCAAAGTGGTATAGAGTGCAGTGTTGTAGAGTGGGGTGGCATAGAGTAGTGGTGTGGAGTGGTGTAGAGTGCAGTGGCGAAGAGTGGAGTGGTGTAGAGTAAAGAGGCGTATAAAGGAGAAGAGTGTAGTGACACAGTGTGGATTGGGATAGTGTGGAGTGGTGCAGAGTAGAGTGCAGTGGTGAGAACTGGTGCATTGTGGAGTAACATGTAGAATGGATTGGATGGTAGAGTACTGCCATTACAGACAGCACATCTTCAATTGAAATTACCATTACATTTGCAATCACATACAGTGTTATTTATAAAAGTATACAGCACACAAACGAGAACGTATGGAAATGTCATCACCCAATGTATTGATTTGATTGTCAGCGCAGTTCATTTTCAGACATAGGGGGGCTCACAGCTATGCATCACTTGTCATTACGCCCTCCTTGCGACATGCTGGATGCATCATATTTACAGTATGACGCATCATGTCGCAAGGAGTTACAGATATGTCAGTATTTCTGACGTATCTGTAGGCGCAAAAATGAAGCATTGCTGTAATGTGTGTCACGAAAGTGACACAACTCCATTAATGGGTCATTTCAAGTGGGCAAATCCCATTTCAAATGTGCCTGCGCCAGTCTTACGTCTGCTGTGAGGCAGGCGTAAGATATTGACGCATTTGCATCCTAGAAGTGCCGCAGTGAATTCTCATAGATTTCACTGTGTCACTTCTATGAGGCATACTTGTGTCAGAACACCCACACTGCACACATTATACCTGGCGCAGGTATAATATGGCACAGGGGTTTACGAAGTGATGCATCTACCTAGATGCTTCACTTTGTGAATATGACACAACATGGTGCATTTTTAACCCTTTGGGTGCGTCACAAAAAATGACGCACCGGCGGCACAAAAGTGACGCACAGGCTAATAAATAAGCCCCTTAAATTTTATTGCATGCTAGAAAAAAAAATAACATCTGTACAGCCTTACTCAAGCAGGCCCCAACTAGCCAGCATGATTGTCACATAAATCCTCTCACTTTGAAGCCAGAGAAACAAAAATAAACACCAAGCTCCCTGGAAGACAGCCTCACATTTGACTTCTGTCTTTGAACGCACAGCAAATGTGACAAGATAAGAACAAGATTTAAAGGCCTCTTTACAGAAAACGAGTTTGAGGAAAATACAGTAAACACAGTTTGGCAATGGGAGGGATGAACTTGAGCTAGAGTTTAAAGGAAATAAAGCCACCAAATAGAAAGCCAGAAAATGTGAGTTACAAACCCCAAAGCCATTGGTAAGCAGAATGCATTCCTAGGTCAACTCTCTGAATGTCCCCAGGATGTCTTTAGCAAACCAGACAGCTGCCTAAAAAGGTGGTGTTCCCACTGAACCAGGCTTGCAGTTTTCATGCTTTTCTTCAGTCAAAGGAAGTGCTGTGATTAAGACGAGGGGGACTCCACTGGAATAAACTTATGACCTGGCAAAGCATCACCCACAGGGCCATCAGGCCAAAGTGATGGTTGCCCATTTAATTTTGGTTGGAAAACTGTCACTAATTTTCCTCCTCAAGAATCCTGACAGAGGCTGCACTCCTGATCTGTAAAAATCTACATTGGCCCCCAAGTGCAGGAGAAAGCTTCCTGCGCTTCGGGACCATTATTCTTCTTTCAAGGAACTCACTTGCACTTATGTTTCTTTCTTGAAAACAAAAAAGCTTTTCTGAGTAGGTGCATCAAATATGACACCCAAACAGTGAAGCATCACTGCCTTAGATTGCTCCACTGAATGAATAGTGATCCCTACCTATCCTGGGCAGTCCTCCACCTTGGGAACAGAGGCTGTTGCCTGCACTGACTTGGTGGTTGGTAGGCACTTCATAAGTATTCTTCGCACCCCTCCAGTGGTATGATAGTGTCTTCTCCCAATATGGTTCCTCTACTCTGAATTTAAGTTAGTCCTCTTTTTTCAGCCAAGAGCTCTAAGCTTACTGTGACACGTGGTTTCACTTCCCTGTCTCTAACATCAGCTTACACACTGGTTCGTGATTACTGCTGTTGCTGAAAAATAATATTAGGTGAAAACCACTCTCATGACATGGTCATAGTTGACAGCTCTGATGGACACTTACTGGGGAAGGATTTGGTACAGCAGGGCCTCAGCCTTGCGCTTCTCTTCCAGGTAGGCTTGCGTCCGGTCCTCCACCAGCTCCTCTAGGTTGTTGGCGTACTGCTCCATGCGCGACAGAAGGTTATCCAGGATATTGGAGCTGTTCTCTCTGAAATAAAGCATGGAAAACAACACAATGAGATGTTTGATAAACTGCACAATGTGTTCTTCGTTTTTATACAAAGGGTCAACAACTGCTTTAAAGAGGTTGTTGGTTTGACAAAAGGGGATCATTACATAGTTGATTTGGTTGTTGTTTTATTAAAAGGATTCTGCTCAGTTTAATAGGCTGAACATTTCATGGGAGGGGATTAACAACTTGTTGAATGTGTCATGTTGTTTACTGGATCAGATCAACTAGTTGAAGGTGCTGTGGATTTTCTTGGAGGAGTGCAAAAGCTTGCTGAATGTTTAATCAGAGCGGTTCATTCTTATTAAATGGGTTGTGGGTTTTACAATAGTAACCCAACATTTTATTGAAACAGCCAAGGGTTTAATTAAAGTTTTAATGATGTACTGATGTGCAGTAAGTTTTATTGGGGAGGTGGAGGCATACACCACTTAGGGCCCGATTACGAGTTTGCCGGCCAGGAATACACCGTCACAAACGTACAGGATATCCCGTCCGCCGTATTACAATTCCATTATATCCTATGAAACTTGTAATATGGCGGACGGGATATCCGTCACGTTTGCAACAGAATATCCCATCCGCCAAACTCTTACTCAAGCCCTAAACGTATATGTTGGGGAGTTTTATCTGAGGAATGCGATCAACAGCTTGTTGACAGTATTCAGGATTTCATCAGAGAGGTCCAAGAGCTTTTTAATACATTGTGTTTGTCATCAATGTACTTTCTTGTTGAACGAGTTGTATGTTTCATTGGAGGAGTATTTCATCTTATTAAATTGAGCATTGGTTGTTATGTAGGAGTCCATTGAATATGCTATGTGTAAGGGGATTAACAACTTATTGAATGAACAGTGGGGATTATGGGAGCTGTTAAGGAACAGGTCGAATGCTTTTTTGCTTTTATCCGAATGGTTTTGACCTCTTGAATTGGGTTTAAAATGGGGAGTTTAACAATTTGTTGACTGGATTGTGTATTTTTTTTCCAGAAGTGTTCCACTACCCAATGAATAGCCATTGGATTGTATTCGCGAGGTAATAATTGTTGAATGGGTATAGGCTTTATCAGAGGGCGTTTAACAGCGTGTTGAACATGTGTGAACGTGTACGAGGTTTTAATGCAGAAGTTTCATTGCAGGAGTTGTTGAATGAATCACAGGCTCTGTATACAGGTGTATTTTTAATAAGAGGTCTTTCACCTGTTGAAGAAATTGTAGGTTTTATTGGAAAGCTTCTGACCTGTTGAAAGGAATGTGGGTTTATCTGGAGGACTTCTGACCTTACCAAGACATGTTGAATTGCATTGGAACGCTTCAGACTCACTGAAGACATGGGTTGCATTGGAAAGCTTCTGCCTTTTGATGGGATTCTGCATTTAGTTGGAACGTTTATGAGCGGCTGAAGTGATAGTGGGTTTATTGGAGGACTTCTGCCCTCTTGAAGAGATAGTATGCTTTACTAGAGGGCGTGTGACTTGTTCAAGGGAAGGTGGGCTTTATTGGAGGGGTTCTGATCTGTTGAAGAGATCATTGGCTTTATCAGGGAGGCCTGAGTTTTTTTGAGTGAGATTAAGGGTTTAGTGAAGGGCCTCTGACTACTTGAAGGTATGGTGAGTTCTACTGTACAGCTTATGGTATGTTTAAAGGAAGGTGGGTTTCACTGGGGGCTTCTGACCTGTTGTAGAGATTACTGATATTATTAAGGGAGTTCAGACTTTTTAAATGGGAAATAAGTTTGTCTGGTGGTGGATTTGCCATACGGGGTGAGTCGTGGGCTCTGACCTGTTGAATTTGCGCAGAAGGATTTTGATCTGGTTGAAGTCAGGTCTCTCCATGACGTCTTCTGCCCAGCAGCGCTGCATCAACAGCCCAAGCTCTTCGATGTGACAGTACACATTGGTGGAGGGCCGGAAATTGGGCTTCTCGCGACCCCTTACTCTTTCAATGATCTCTAAAGAAAAGGAAACATGCTTCTCGTTTATAAATGCAATGGGGTCCTTGGTATATTCAGTGGAAGTAGGAATGAAACTAAGCAATGTTAAATTCAAGAGACTGAAGGATCAATAGAGACCTCTTGCACTAAAGGTAAGGAAGGATGAAAGGAGGCCTGTTTATGTTAAGGAAAGAAATGATAAAAGAAAGTTTTCCTTACACAAGAGAACAGAATTACTCTAAAAATTCACTCAAAAATATCAAATGACCATAATATTATGGTCAAAATATCTTGACTACAAAAATATAGGGGAACAAAATATTAAAGATTAGTATACATTTTAAACGTCTTGATGTATCATTGAAATGTAAAATATTGTTTTTTGTTCTGCTGTTTTATTATACTGTCTGTCTTAATGTCTTTTATTTGTATTTTATTATATTTGTTATTGTACATTTTATAGTAAGATTTTAAAAGTATTATAGTAATGTATATTATTTGTTTTACATTAAAAAAAATCAATTATGTATTATATTTTAATTTCAGTTTATTGGGGGATTAGGTTGACGGTATGTTTAATTATGTATTAGATAGTGTTGATTAACTAAAGTGTAAATGTGAGGAAGTGTCTCTTTTTTGCATGATCACCCCCAAAGGTTTAGACTGCTGGTGCTGGTTTTTCGAGTCTGAAAGTGCACTGAGGGCTGCTAATCAGACTCCAGTGCCCTGACCCTCAAACACGTGTGTCTGATTGGCCTATACCCAACAGGCATAAGCTAACTTACTATAAGTCCCTAGTATATGGTCCTAGGGCCTGTAAGTAAAAGTGTACTCCCACCCTTCTTCCACCCTAGGGACTGCAGCACTTGTTGTGCCACCTCCCTGAAGTTGACAAGAAAAAACGTGTCTCCCAGCCTGCCACAGCAGCCCGGAAGAGCAGTTAAAACAGCTGAATCGACTTCGCTATATAAAACAATGACAAAGCCCAAACCTCCTTCTTTAGTAAGTATAAGTCACCACTACAGCATGCCTATTGAGCTCTAAGGTTGGGTGCAGAATATTTTAAAAAAGAACCTATGTTACATGTTCTAAAAGTAAAAACTCACAATTGTTGTTTTTTCTGTGAGAGAGGCTGGTAGCCCCATTGGCATGTGCAGGGCTGCACGCTGACAACAAAGCTGTGCTAACTTCTGAATGGGACTACAAAAGTTGAAACTTCAAGGTAACAACTTGTTACTTTAAACCCGACTTGTAGCCAAAAGTCAAATGTAATTTAACTTTTTGCTACATGCAACTTTTAGAAAGTACCCACTCTGTTGCCCAAGTTTCCCTGTGGCCATTTGCAGATGCTGGCATGAGACAGCCTTCTGCCTGCCTGGGGAGATGTGTAAACGACTCCCAGGACACTTAACAATAGAGGCCTGTTACCTCCTCATGGCAGGTGTGTTAGCCCAAATGGCAAGCTTCAAAGGGGACGTTCTCTTTGAAAGGCAAATGATGAACACCCAGATGAAGGACTGCTCTTTTATCTCAGTAGCAAAACACACAAGATGATGGACGGAATGTTGCACAATGGCAAACCATTCACCCCCAGTCACGGATCTGGGTTTAATCCATCGTTATTTTGCTCACCAAGTCACCCCAGATCAGACATGGCCGTTTGCAAATCAGTCTTGACCCTGTGCCTCATGGGAACAGTCCAGACCAAACTGCCAAGCCATGTCTTCCCTGGACCGGAATCAAGCATCCTAGGACCGGTTTCAGGCTATCAGCCTTCATCAGCCAAGATAGCTTGACTCCAGTGGCATAGTGAGCACGGGACCCACGTCTGGGCATACCCTTCCCACATAGGGTGAACAGCAAAACACACAAGATGATGGACGGAATTTTGCACAATGGCAAAACATTCACCCCCCGTCACAGATCTGGGTTTAATCCATCGTTATTTTGCTCAGCAAGCCACCCCAGTTCAGACGGCCATCCTAGGGGGAGGTCGTGACGCCAGGCGGCGCCATCTTTGTTGCCGGACTAGTGGTTGGCTGATCGCTACTTAGGGCGGGCAAACCCGAGGCTCTGCCTTGATCGGCAAGGCGTGCTGCCTCAGCTCACAGCGCCAGGGAGATCGCGTTTAGGAGATTTGGAGCGCTAGACAGACAGCGCACCTTACCAACTTAATAGCGCTGATTAAAAGCGAATTTAAAAAAATCCTGGTTTGTATTTATGTTGTTTATGCTTGTAATTTCACCCTGTTTTTAGTCCCACTCACCGGCATTTTAATTGTAAAACGCACCGCATTTCGCGGGTCCTTCTCACCCCTTGACGGCCATCCTAGGGGAAGGTCGTGAGGCCAGGCGGCGCCATCTTTGTTGCCGCACTAGTGGTTGGCTGATCGCTACTTAGGGCGGGCAAACCCGAGGCTCTGCCTTGATCGACAAGGCGTGCTGCCTCAGCTCACAGCGCCAGGGAGATCGCGTTTAGGAGATTTGGAGCGCTAGACAGACAGCGCACCTTACCAACTTAATAGCGCTGATTAAAAGCGAATTTTAAAAAATCCTGGTTTGTATTTATGTTGTTTATGCTTGTAATTTCACCCTGTTTTTAGTCCCACTCACCCGCATTTTAATTGTGAAACGCACCGCATTTCGCGGGTCCTTCTCACCCCTTGACAGCCATCCTAGGGGAAGGTCGTGACGCCAGGCGGCGCTATCTTTGTTGCCGCACTAGTGGTTGGCTGATCGCTACTTAGGGCGGGCAAACCCGAGGCTCTGCCTTGCTCGACAAGGCGTGCTGCCTCAGCTCACAGCGCCAGGGACATCGCGTTTAGGAGATTTGGAGCGCTAGACAGACAGCGCACCTTACCAACTTAATAGCGCTGATTAAAAGCGAATTTTAAAAAATCCTGGTTTGTATTTATGTTGTTTATGCTTGTAATTTCACCCTGTTTTTAGTCCCACTCACCCGCATTTTAATTGTGAAACGCACCGCATTTCGCGGGTCCTTCTCACCCCTTGACGGCCATCCTAGGGGAAGGTCGTGACGCCAGGCGGCGCCATCTTTGTTGCCGCACTAGTGGTTGGCTGATCGCTATTTAAGGCGGCCATGCTGACGCGCAGCGTGAGCACGCCGGAGTCACGCCAGAGTCCAGCCCGTCTGCGCCCTCTGGCTGTTGGCCCACTTACTCACGGGATGAAATACACCGATTAAACAAGGGTAGTCATCCCCTAGACCCAGCCACGTTAGCTATATTGGACGAGCTCTCCATTCGAAGCCCACACACAGGTAGGTCTACCTCTGACTCCTACATCCTGAAATTGACCAGCTTAAATACGAGGTCCCTGCAATGTCATAACCTCGAGATCTTCACCTTGCTTCAAGATGAAGACATAGACATCTTGACTCTGACAGAGACTTGGCTTGGGGAAAACTCTTTACCCGACATAATAGCCACGGTTCCGTCAGGATATGATATACACTGGCATAACCGTGCTGGGAATGCCCGTGGGGGAGGAGTGGCAATATTATTTAAGAAATACTTAGCTGCAACTAAAATTCTGGCAGAAACTGTGGACTTGGCAGATATGCTTGCAGTAAAAATTGTGTTGCACAATCTGTGTCTAATTATTTATACTGTCTATCGTCCACCTAACTCCACCCCGGCCTTCAATGACTTATTTATGGCTAGCATATCGGACATATGCTCACAGTATAAAAACATAGTAGTCACGGGAGACTTCAATCTGCATTGGGATAGGGATAAAAAAAGACTCAGCGGCCAGCTCTTTGGAGACAACTATGTTCTCTCTGGGTTTTAGGCAGTTGGTAGACTCCCCCACGCACATAAAGGGTCACACCCTCGACTTGATTTGGGCTTTAGATCCCAGGGTTACTTTAGTGAAAGTCCTCCTCTGCATTTGGTCATATCACCACCTGATCTACTGTGACGTTCCTATTGGCACGAAACCTTCGCAACCACCATTTAAAATTAAAAAGACCCGTAAGTGGGAAAACGTTGACTTACAAACGCTGACCACTAAACTCATGGAATTTGTCCAACCTACGGCTCCTGACGCAGATGTAGATCAGGAGTGCATCGATATAATGGACAGCCTGACTAGAGCAATTAATCTGATCGCACCCGAGAAGTCCCAAAAAATGATTAGTGACGGTAAAGGGGCTCCCTGGTTTACCCTTGCTCTGAGAGAGCATCGGAAAGAACTACGCAATGTGGAGAGAAACTGGAGGAGAAAAAAAGATGAAGAATCCTGTGAACAATACAGGAAGTCGCTTCGTACCTATAAAAAATACATACAGGACTCTAAAGCTACATTCTATGAGAACCGTATTAATAAGGCGGACAATGTCCAGAAAGAAACTTTTAAAATACTTGCAGAACTAAGTAAGAGAGCTCAAGATACGGACACCACAATTAGTTGTGACACCTTCCTGGAATACTTCCTGGATAAGGTTGATACTATTCTAAAGGAGATAAAAAACACTGCCACTGGCCCTACGGAACCACAAGTCGCCAAACTTCCGGTGGGAACTTAGATGTCTACTTTCCCCCTGATTGACTCACTAGGTCTTGAAACATTGATGAGGAAAACAAAGTCAGGCTCCCCAGCGGACCCATGCCCCCCAAGTGTATTTCGCTTAGCTCGCCTTAGCCTAGAGGACCATATCTTGTCCATGCTGAATAAGTCATTAGACACAGGACGGCTACCAGTTAGCTTCAAAGAAGCCCGAGTAAAACCACTAATAAAGAAAGCAGGGGCAGACCCTAAAGTGCTGAAGAATTATAGGCCGATCTCCCAGCTACCATTCCTGTCCAAAGTCAATACTGCCTATTACCATCAGAAAGTAGATCAACATGTGAAGGACACCAACACCTATACACAGTTAGAGACAGACCCCACAATGGAGTTCCAGAGAATTCTATCTGAAATCCTAAAAAGAGCCATCGAGTTAGGTAGGATTGATGAACAAACAAGAAGGTATCTGACCACAGAATATCCAAATAGGCCATATATATATATGTTGCCTAAGATGCACAAAGACCCGGTAGACCCACCATTTCGACCCATTGTGGCGGGATGTGGGTCACTACATGAACCAGTAGGGAGATATCTAGATCATTTTATGCAACCTTTGGTGCAACAATGGTCTACTTTTGTACAAGACACCACGGATTGTCTACGGAAATTACAGAGTGTGCCTATTTCTGATAATGAGGAAGTGTGGTTGTGCACGGTTGATGTCTCAGCCCTGTACACCTCAATCCCACATATGGAAGGTTTAGAGGCAGCAGAGTGGATGCTGTTGAGACATGAGTATGAGGAGGGTCATAACATGTTTCTTCTTGAACTACTACAATTTTGTTTATACCATGGTTATTTTCAATGGCAGAACTGTTTTTTTCTACAAAAGACGGGTACCTCTATGGGGTTTACCGGGGCACCTACATATGCTAATATGTTTATGTCCAAATTTGAGGACGAGCACATATTGCAGAACGAAAATTGGCAACAACATCTAGCATTATACCTTAGGTATATCGATGATATACTGGTTGTGTGGAAAGGATCAGAAGAAAAGCTACGAGCACAACTCCATGAGTTAAACAACTGTCATGCCTTCATCAAATTCACTTACACCATCAGTTCGGAACAAATAAGCTATCTTGACATTATGATCACAAAAAAAGGGAATACACTGGTGACAAGCGTATTTAAGAAGTCAACGGACAGAAATAACGCTTTACACTTCGATAGCTTTCATTCAGAATCATTAAAAAGACACCTACCATTGTCACAATTTATCAGGGCAAGAAGGATTTGTTCAGATGAGAAACAAGGGTTTGAGACCATTACCAGAATGCGCTCAGAATATAAAACAAGGGGGTATCCGGACATAATTCTTGATCAAGCCGAGAATAGAGTAAAAACCATGCCCAGATCAACTATGTTGGAAAAAAGAGAAAGAAGCAAAAACAGGAGGGAAGTCTATGTACTTAAATTTTCTACAGCCGCAGCGGCTATAAAAAAATGTGTAAGGAAACGTTGGGAAATAATTGAGCAAGAACCTGATTTTAAGCAGGTATTTCTAGACAAACCTCTATTTGCACATTCAAGGTCGAGGAACATTAAGGAACTCCTAAAGGATCGCAGGCATGAGAGCACAGACCTAGGCCAGAAAGGTATGAGGAAATGTTTAAACTGCGGCCATTGCGGCAATGTATTGGTAGGCAATTCATTTGCTCACCCCCAAACAGGCAAAAACATAACCCTGAGACACACGTCTGATTGTAACTCTAGTGTTCTGATATATGCAATCAAATGTCCATGTGGACTTGTCTATGTTGGACGCACTACAAGGAAGGTGAAGGTTCGGATGACCGAACACAAGAGTATGATACGTACAAAGAATATGAAATCGTGTTTGGCTGTACATTGGCATGAGAGGGGACACTCAATACCTCAATTGAAATTCACTGTACTAGAAAGATTGGTGGAAAAACCACATGTTGACACAACTAGATTGTTGGCACAAAGAGAAACATACTGGATAAAGTCCCTTAGGACGCTGACACCCTATGGACTCAATGACAAGATTGAGATGAGTTGCTTCCTGTAACATTGTGCTGTAAAATATATGCTTGGTACCTGTATTTTAATGTTTTTTTATATTACATTTAGGTGTCATTGACATTCATGCTCATAAAATCTCAAATTTTTTGATACGTGTATTGATTCATACACTTTTTTTGTTTTGTGATAATCAGTTCCATTAGGTTTATTTTGTATATTGGAATTACGAGCATAGTCTTATTTCCAATAACTTGGAATGGGACTAGTTTACTCGTATCTTCGCGATTAGGAGTTTAACGGGTGCCATTTTGGATGAGGACGTGTAAGCCGGGAGTCCGTTTTCGATTTCTTTAGCAGTATGACGTCAGACGCCATATACTGGCGTTTTGAACAGGGCTCGACCTAGCGAGAAAGCGACAGAAAGAGCGAACCTCAGATTAACGCGGAGCGTTTGATTAAATATACAAAGGTAAGATGATGCTATAAAATTAAGCATTATGATACATGGTAACACAAACGATTTAAACACTAAGGAGTTCTCTCCTTTATTGTGTTATAGATTAAGGGCACGACTTGATTGAAATAGCGCTACAAAGATTTACATTTGGGGTCTTGGAGACCAAGTAAGTACCGGCTTTATTTACAATGTAATAGCGAGTCATGAGGTAATTGATTTAGTTCACTAAGAGCATCGCCTTGTTTTTTAGAAAAAGAATAGCACGGACTTTGACCGCGGTCGACTTTTTTGCTTCATTAGTTGAATGAAGGTAAGAATGCCTAGACACGGCACCGCCAGTATTTTAGAATATTTAGTTGACTCACATGGTTTTGGTTCATTTTTGGAACGTAGTAAGGAGGAGGTGGTGGTAGCACTGGGCTGTTCACCACATTTTTCGGTTTGGTTTATAAGGTGGCAGGTGAACTTTTGTGAGCATGATTTTTAATCACACATTAGATGCATGGATTACACTAGGAGATCTTCTGGTTGCTGTTCTATTTACCGAACAATGAAACTGTTGTATTTGTGATTGTAAACATTGTATCTACTGGATATATACATGATAGAATTTTTGTTACTTATAGTGCATTCCCCTGACGAAGGTGCATACCGAAATGCATTGGGATATGTCATCATTTGTTGAATTATGGAGAGTTGTTTGAAGAACTCAGATTGTCGCATTTATTGATGAAAAAGAAGAATAAAATCAACTTTGAAGAAAGGAAATACGATCACCGTTTGATGAGCATTTACTTTTTTGTTTATTGAGGTTCTCAGTTTGATCAATAAGACTGTGGATACATTAAGTTTGAACTTTCAATGAATCATAAGGCTGTTAAATTAATGATGTTTATGTTGGACTGAATATATGGATGAAAAATAAGAAAAAACAAATCACGTTACTGTGAATGAGTGAATAGTGCTCCCCATAAACACAGGTTTCTGTGAATTTTTTGCATTTTTACCAACTTGACTAGGGGCTAGTCGAGATATGGGTCAGCACCAGATATAAATTGTTGACATTTAAGTTAATACTGATAAAAATAGGAGTGCATATCGCTTAATACTGTTGTAAACAAAGTCCTCGAGCAACATGTATTGATATCTTTGGCATCGTTCCTGGAGTTCAACCATCTTCTCCATGAGATGCAGGCAGGGTTTCGAGCACATCACAGCACCGAGTTGGTTATGCTCTCGGTGCTGGATGATCTCAGAGGGATGGCTGACAGTAAAAAACCAAACGCCCTGATACTTTTAGACCTGTCAGCGGCGTTTGATACTGTCAGCCATACCTTACTTTTGGACAGGTTGGCTGGGTTTGGGTTTCGGGACTCAGCCTATCAATGGCTGGAGTCCTTTTTGTCCGGGATAACCCAGAGGATTCAGTTGGGAGATGTGGTATCAGGAGTGGGAGAACTCACATGTGGGGTTCCCCAAGGCTCTGCCTTGTCCCCCCTCCTGTTTAACTTGTATCTACAACCACTAATAAATGCCCTGGCTGAGATGGGCTGCCGCGTGTTCAACTATGCTGACGACACTCAGCTGTTGTTGAGCATAGATGACACTGCACGGGCCCAGTCACAGGCACAGGAGGTACTCAGATACACAGTTAACTGGATGTCCAGGAACCTCCTGAAGATAAACCCCGAAAAAACTGAGGTGCTAATAGTTTCATCTGCCTGTTCCCCTGGAGTGACCTGTATTGGCCCCAGGAACTAGGCCCCACTCCTAAGCCAGATGACTCGGTCAAAAGCCTCGGCATTAAGATAGCTAGTGCCCTCTCAATGGTCGGCCAGATCTCTACCGTAGTGGGAACTTGTAACGGTCTCATAAGACAATTGCGCAAACTAGTTCCGCTCCTTTCCCAGTCCATGCTTCGCACTGTAGTTTCTGCCACCATACTGTCGAGGCTGGACTATGGAAATGCGCTTTATTTGGGCTTACCAAAGGTATTAACAAACAGACTGCAGGTGGTCTTGAATGACGCGGCAAGACTCATTTTTAAACTCCCAAGGAAATCACATGCCTCCCCGCTGCTGCTGAGCCTTCATTGGCTGCCAGTGACGCAAAGGTCGGTTTTTAAAAGTCTCTGCATAGCCCACAAGTCCATCTATGGGCAAGCCCCTGCCTACATCAAAGAAAGGTTAGAGATCTATTGGCCTGAAAGAAGTCTAAGGTCCTCTGAGGCTCAATTGCTCGTGTGCCCCCGGTTCAGACTGGCTACAAAAGGTGGAAGATCTTTTTCGGTCTTGCTGCCTAGGATTTGGAATTAACTGCCTGAGGCCCTCCGCAAAGACGGAAACCTGCTCCGCTTCAGGAAAGCCCTAAAGACTATCTTATTCAGAGCAGCACTGAGCCCAGTTTAGCTTCTACTCGTTCCCCTGTTGCTGACCAGGTTGTTATGTTTTGCGGTCAAAAGCACCCTGAGACCTGCAGGTGATTTGGCGCTATATAAACTGACATTAACAATAACAATAACAACAACATGGCCATATGCAAATCAGTCTTGACCCTGTGCCTCATGGGAACAGTCCAGACCGAAATGCCAAGCCATGTCTTCCCTGGACCGGAATCATGCATCTTAGGACCGGTTTCTGGCTATCAGCCTTCATCAGCCAAGATAGCTTGACTCCAGTGGCGTTGTGAGCACGGGACCCACGTCTGGGCATACCCTTCCCACATAGGGGAAACAGCAAAACACACAAGATGATGGACGGAATGTTGCACAATGGCAAAACATTCACCCCCAGTCACAGATCTGGGTTTAATCCATTGTTATTTTGCTCACCAAGCCACCCCAGTTCAGACATGGCCGTTTGCAAATCAGTCTTGACCCTGTGCCTCATGGGAACAGTCCAGACCGAACTGCCAAGCCATGTCTTCCCTGGACCGGAATCAAGCATCCTAGGACCGGTTTCTGGCTATCAGCCTTCATCAGCCAAGATAGCTTGACTGCAGTGGCGTAGTGAGCACGGGACCCACATCTGGGCATACCCTTCCCACATAGTGTGAACAGCAAAACACACAAGATGATGGACGGAATGTTGCACAATGGGAAAACATTCACCCCAAGTCACAGATCTGGGTTTAATCCATCGTTATTTTGCTCACCAAGCCACCCCAGTTCAGACATGGCCATATGCAAATCAGTCTTGACCCTGTGCCTCATCGGAACAGTCCAGACCGAACTGCCAAGCCATGTCGTCCCTGGACCGGAATCAAGCACCTAGGACCGGTTTCTGGCTATCAGCCAAGATAGCTTGACTCCAGTGGCGTAGTGAGCACGGGACCCACGTCTGGGCATACCCTTCCCACATAGGGTGAACAGCAAAACACACAAGATGATGGACGGAATGTTGCACAATGGCAAAACATTCACCCGCAGTCACAGATCTGGGTTTAATCCATCGTTATTTTGCTCACCAAGCCACTCCAGTTCAGACATGGCCATATGCAATTCAGTCTTGACCCTGTGCCTCAGGGGAACAGTCCAGACCGAACTGCCAGTAGGCATACTGACATCGGGTACGGAAAGGGCAATACACTGGCCAAACCATTTTCTACATGGGCGTGTAGCCCCCAGGTAGCTGCAACTCTAGGGCGGGCTACCAAGCTCCACACACCATGCGATGGCTTCCAACATCTCGGAAGTGGGCAGAATAGAGCACTCTGAGATAGCTAGATTCCATACTTCACAGGAAGTTGCCATCAGGTGGGAGGGAACCGAGTAGCCCACTAGCTAGCGACCGCAACCTCCTCTAAGGGCACCTTCTGGACACAAAAGTGGCATGCCTGGCCCCAACACTCAGATCTTGCCAGCATTGAAGATAAGGACCGAAGAACGACTGCCCTGCTGACTGAGGACCTAGCAAAGAAGGACCGAAGAATAACTGCCCTGCTGACTGAGGACCTAGCAAAGACAATCAGCACTGAAGCTGGACTGAACCTGCTGCTCCTTGGGCTAGTGAAGAGAGGACTGTGACTGTGGTGTCCTTCTCATGGAGAAGTAATCTGCTGAGCCCAGCCAGAAGCAGAGACTCCAAGTGTCAGTTGGCTGACTTTCTAGTCACCGCACAGGGACACAAAAGCTGAGGAAGCTTGCTTGGAGGAGATAGTACACAGATCACCGGATCACCACTCCTCGCCGCAATGCAGCTTTGAAACCCGAGACCCGATGCTCAAAAGTTGCACCGAGTCTGCTGGACCCAGGAGAGTCATCAGAGTGCAGTTTGATCACCCAGAAGGAGAGTTAGCACCAGAAACAGGGAACCGCTGGTTTGGCTATGACTGGAGACCAGTAGTCCAGTGGCGACTGGATTTGCAGGAACAAAGAGGACTTTAAGGGACATAGGGCCAGATGTAGGTAAATCTAATTTACCGACTCATAAATACCGAATTTTACCGATTCGGTATTTATGAATCGGTAATTTGGAAGGAGGCATATGTAGGTAATTTTTTAATTTACAATTACCGAATCTGTAAGATTCGGTATTTACTGATTCGGTAAATACCGAATCGGTATTTCCCATTGATTCCTATGGGCTTGGAAGCCCATAGAAATCAATGGTAAATACCGTTTCGGTATTTACCGAATCGGTAAATACCGAATCCTGGCAGGGGGAACGGGGTCTCACTTTAACACCCTGTAGCACCCCAATTGCAGGCTTGTGTGCCATGTGGCACACATACATGCCCTAAGGGCATGTCTGTGTGTCACACGGCACAGGTGTACATGCACAGATGTGCATGTACACTGGAAATCGGTATTTTACCACCCAATAGGATTGGGTGGTAAATACCGACTCCTAAAGGGCCTGTGCCACTCTATGATGTGCCACCTACATCTTGATTTACAGAATCTGTAAATTTACTGATTCGGTATTTTACCGATTCTGTATATTTACCGAATCTGTAAATATACCGATTCTGTAAATGAGATGCCCCCTACATGCCAAATCCCAAATACCGGTCGGTAACGGCTGAAATCGGCCGTTACCGACCAGTAAATGGCGACCTACATCTGGCCCATAGACCCCTGAGGCCAACGTCGACCCAATAGGACTGTGGACCGAGGAGTAGCCCCAGGAAGTCCCACGTCGCCAACAATGCATCTTCAGCATCCTTGAGCCTCTGCAGCATTCTGTATCCCTTGAATCAGGACCACTCCATAGAAGTTAACGGTAACTGCCACCAACGCTTAAGCAGGACTGTAGACTGATTTTCTTGTGAAGTTAACTGTTACACTCGACCTTTTCTTTTCTTGTGAAGTTAACTGTTACACTCTACCTTGGTAGTCCCACTGATTGGCTCTCTGCAAGAGTTGATCACCCAAAGTAATCATAAGTAACTGCATTCACACTTGATGTAACTTTTTGCTGAAAAGGTTCTAAGTGTCAAACTTGCCAATGCTTGTTCACAGTTAAGTGAAAAGCCTTGATTTATTGTTTCTTTAAAAATCTGTATCTCCAGAACCCTCTGGTGGACCTTTTTTGTTTTGTTGTCTACAAATTCATAAAAAAACAACCTATTTTTACTAATTGATGTCTGATTTCTTCAGAGTTGTTTCTTTTTTCTGCAATGTATTTATAGCTGTTTAAATGTTTTAGACTTGTTCCTTTGTTAAAGCATACAGCTCAAAGCCCCAGCTACCCAGGTTTGACAAACAAAGAAATACTGACTGGACCTATGAAAGGTTGGAAGTGTGTTACACTGTGAGGTCACACAACCACGCCATATAATACACCCCATTTCCTCACAGTAAATTACTATGTAACTTTCGTTATTTATTTGTTAAATGTTTAATAACTGTTTAATCATGTGATACATTTTATGTTTGGGGCTTATTAGGGGATAGGGAGTTCAGTCTTAAGTTATATAATATTAAATTGATATGAATTGATTTATGTATCAAATATGCAAATATGTAAACTACAAATTAGTTAACTGTAAGTTTCATTAATATTAAGATTTAACAATATCCTCTTATACATTTTATAGAAATGTTAGTATTTTAATAAGTTGTAGTGGAGATTGGGGGACTGGGTGGTTAGTATGGTTTCACATAGTAGTTTATAACAACTAAAATGTAAATGTGCATTATTAAATACTTTTTATTTGTGAGTTTGAGAGGTTATTGTTATGTAAAGAATGTTTTAATAGTTTACTTTTTAAAAATAATTGTGGTTTTACATTTCTAAAACAATAGTTTACTTCTTTCCCCATTGTAAAATAGTTAATGGTTTTTATTTTTTGTATTGTCAGTTCTTAGATAAATTTAAATGGATATATTTAATATTTAGGTGTAGTGACTATGACCCCCCAATAAGTGCAATTTCCTCAATGTTTGTTAGACTGAAGTAAGAATAGTAAATTTGACCTCCCAACAATGTATGCACTTTCCACAATGCTTTTTAGATTGGAGTTAGAATAGTATATTTGACCACCACACCTAAAGTATGCACTTTTCTCAATGTTTGATAGACTGAAGTTATAATATTATATATGACCTACCGTCAATACATGGATTTTCCCCAATGTTTGTTAAGCTAGAGTTGGAATAGTCAATTTAACAATGTAAGCATGTTACCTGATGTGCACGTTCCCTGATGTTTGATGGACTGGAGGTAAAATAGTAAACCAGACTCCTACCCCAACTTAATCACTTTCCCCAACATTTGTTGGACAGTAGTTAGAATAGTACATCGGCAGCCCCAACACATGCACTATCCCTAATATATTTTTTTTAACTGTAATTAGAATAGTAAATATGCCTCATTGTCTGCACTTTCTTCACGTTTATTTAACTAGAGTCAGAAAGGTAAATATGAACACCCCCAGTGGATGAACTTTCCCCAATATTTGTTAAACTGGAGTTAAAATATTAAATCTAACCCCACGGTGAATGCATTTTCCCCAACTTTTATTAGATTGAAGTTAGAATAGTTGATATGCCCTCCCAACCCCCACAAAGCATTTACTTTCCCCAATGATAATAGAATTGTATTGGCAGTAGTGTATTCATGTTTTTATGTTTTCGGATTGGATTTAGGGTACTTTTTTTCTACTTCACTTTTTATTTTAATTGAAATATGTTAAAGCTATTTCATTAAAAAGTATGTTTTTTAATTATTTAATTGCTTGATAAGTGATTTAGTAATTGACAAATAATAGTTTTTTGCTACATATTAGTACATGTATCACAAATTCTTAAATACATTATTATTGTATGTGTTTTTACAAATGTTAATAATTATATGTTTATTTTGTGTTTTATCATTTAATCTAAATTAATATTATATTTTAGTTAGAAATGATATTTATTTGTATACCATATTTATATTAATATATCATTTAGTATTACTATTGTTTATATTCATTATTAGTTATTTTAAAGTTACATGTATATTTAAGAATTACATACTTTTGTTAACAGGAAAAGTTAATAAGTTATTGTTTATATGCTATTGTTATTCCACCATGAAAGAGTTCCTTCGAATCTCCGGGCCTGTTGGTAGGTGGTGCGCTGTGCCGGTGGAGCACGCCGGACTGATTAATTCTTCTTCCAGGCAAAGTAAAGCGCACACTGAGGGGGAATATGCATGGTAGATGGAAATGTATTTTCAGTTACGGGTTTCGACTGCAAACAGTCTTGATCACAAAATGAATTGATGCAGGCAACACGTATATATAGAAAATTTCCGGACGTAAAAAATGGACTACAAACAGGGCATGTTGTTTTACAGATGTCTGTGGCAGCCATCTTGAAACTGCTTAATGCAGATAAGAGATAATACCCATGGAGTGCCTGAATGTACAATTATTACTTGTTAATGCTTTTGAAGGGAAACTCTGTTGTAATCATGTGACCAACTTGTTAGCATAATGTGCAGTAGAGTGTCGCTCATGCTTCACAGTAGAAAAGAAACAAAAAACCCTGCCCCAAATTTGTGTATATGTCCCACAGGGGGATCCTACTTTTTCAAAACGACTAACAAATGGGAATTGGAGCCACACATACACAAGACCAGTGTATATTTTCAAAGAATCATCATTTTATTTTATTCGATATTTAGTACGTTTTGTATAGAGCTCTGATTTCATTGGGATAAAACACATAACATATACATATCAAGACTATTAAATATGGCAAAATTATGGTCCCGCACACATCATACCAGTCCGCAATCAAAACCCAATCGTTACTTTCATACTGCACCACTCACACGCTTTTAAAAAAAAAAGAGAACAGACATACAGACAATTCAAAGGTACGTCGATGCCAGTTGGTATAACTAAGGTGGATCGAGTTGTTATGACACAAAGTAGTAGGGGGCAGAATCAATAAGATCCAGACATCTTAATCAGATGGAGATTTATCCCTTTCTAGAATCACGCCGACGTGCGTTTCGGTGTAGGGCCCACAGGGGCCGCACCTTCGTCAGGGCAAGAGGTGCTGGGCGAACGCCGGACACTCAGTCGAACACCTCCGTTTGGAACGGCTAATCGAGGGAGGAGAAAAAGCAAGCGTTGGGCGAACCCCGGACACTCAGTCGAACACCTCCGCTTGGAACGGCTAATCGAGTGAGGAGAAGAAACTTCCTCGAGTTTTAAATCAAGAATGAGCCGTCCATACGATCTTTGTCCGGTAAATATTTAGCCGAAGAACCCTCCGTGTGGTCAACTGATCTAATTGAGCGAACTTCTTCGAATTTTAATCAAGAACGAGCCGTCCATGAGATCTGTGCCCGGTGAATATTTAGCCGAAGAACCCCCCGTGTGACTAACTGATCTAATTGAGCGATATCCCTCCGATTATTGGACGAAACCGGGTGCAGACGACAGATTGAAGCCCTGACAGATTGCCCAAAGGTCAACTGATCGAAGTCCGGCATCGTGAAAGCATAACAAGCCTTTGAATCCAATGTTAAGGCCCTCTGGTCGCCCGGGTGCATTATCTAATGACGTCTCGGTGGTTTAGACCTTAGAGTGGACTCATCTGAATATTTAAATCCTGGAACCTGAAACAAGTGGCGTGTCCCCCACACATTGGTACCCTCTTGCCCTGACGAAGGTGCGGCCCCTGTGGGCTCTACACCGAAACGCGCGTCGGCGTGATTCTAGAGAGGGATGAATCTCCATCTGGATCTTATTGATTCTGCCCCCTACTACTTTGTGTCATAACAACTCGATCCACCTTAGTTATACCAACTGGCATCGACGTACCTTTGAATTGAATGTATGTTTGTTCTCTTTTTTTTTTTAAAGCGTGTGAGTGGTGCAGTATGAAATTAACGATTGGGTTTCGATTGCGGACTGGTATGATGTGTGCGGGACCATAATTTTGACCTATTTAATAGTCTTGATATGTATATGTTATGTGTTTTATCCCAATGAAATCAGAGCTCTATACAAAACTTACTAAATATCGAATAAAATAAAATGATGGTTTTTTGAAAATATACACTGGTCTTGTGTATGTGTGGCTCCAATTCCCATTTGTTAGTCGTTTTGAAAAAGTAGGATCCCCCTGTGGGACATATACACATATTTGGGGTAGGGTTTTTTGTTTCTTTTCTGCTGTTTTATCCCTCATAGCCTGCCCTACATTATTGAATCCCTACTGGGAGCCCCCTTCTATTCAATTGCTCATGCTTCACAGTGTCAGGTCAGGCATATGTCATACAACTGTGGCCACCATCTCCAAGGACAGTTGTGCATATATTGTAAATTCACATAGTGCGAAATTAGATGCAATGGCGAAAATGGCATTTAGCATTACTTGTACAAAGATAATCTTTTTTACTGCAAATATTATTGCGCAAACGGGTAGCTCCCCCTCAAGTATGTTAAGATGTCCTCATAGTTCCACAACATGGTGCTGTCAAGGACGGCGAAGCTCTGCCGTTAGTGCAGTGTCATGATAGCACTTAAGATTGAATTAGAACGACACCTGTTCCCCGCGTTTTGTGGTTGCACATTAACAAGTTATTGTTAAGTAGTTTTTAGATGAATGACTTTTAAAAAAAAAACTTTTTTAAATTACAATCTAGTTAATTACATTTAAATTACATATGAACCAATGTAATGTAGGTGCATGTAGATAATTGTAATATTCTTGTACTTTACATTACATGCATGTAAAGTCCATATTTTGGCTGTAGATATTTTGACAACAAAACTTTTGCACCACAGTATTATTGTGTTCGGTATCTGTCATACATATTCATTTTAGGTCTCGCCTAGTGAGAGCGTTAGCTACTTTGCCAGCCTCATATAATCAAAAAGTTCATAAACAGGAAACACATACATATAATAAAACATGGGAGGGGACTTTAGGTCAGTTCTCCTCATTTACTGTTCTGAGCAACTGTCATTCACATTTTGCTTCCACCCACTATACTGGACAGCCTGAAGCAGTCGTCAGCACACTTTAGCCACTGGCTCTCTGGCACTGTAAGTGGCAGCATTGTGCCTCATCATATTTGCACATCAGCCTTAAAAGAAGAGTCAGAAGTGATCATTTGTAATTTGCAAATGCCTTTATCTAACAATTATGTCTCCTTTTTTATTTCCTTAATTTATGCTAGACTATTTAAACTTTGTCTTCATGATACAGTGGTTAAAAACCAATAGCACCTTTAGGTAAACAAGAATCTTAGGTGAACAAGAATCCTGTTCAGCCCTGAATGAATATAATTTCCATTAAAATGATGAATTAAAAAAAGATTCTTGCATGCATGCGACAGCCACGTTTATGCCGCATATTTTCTTTTGTTTCCACTTTTATTCAGGGGCGTAGCTTTGGGGGGGAAGTTACACCCCCCTAGTCAATGTATTTCTTGGTAAATAGTTGGGTCCAGGTGCTTTCAGTCGGGTATGGTGAGATGTCTGTCGGATTTCACCAGAAAATGTTCAATACACACAAATGAAAACGCACACACACTCACCCTCTCTCTTCTAAAAGTCTTCAAAAATGTTGGTTATTTTGCAAAATATTGTTTTCTCTCACTTTGTACCCGTACCAATCCTCATTCGTATTCAATTTCACTCCCCCTTTAGACCCTTTCATGCACCCTGCATGTCTATTATGTATTTTAACATTACATGCCAGTGTGAATGTTGGAAAATCTGAACCTCACCCCCCCACCCCCCACAAATCTTACTCACTAAGCTACACCCCTGTTTTAATTTCTGTGGCCTATGACCATAATGAAAAATTAAAAAAAGAGATGTGACCACCACACTCTCTTTGCTTAAGACAAACCTCTTTTGCTTTGTCAGTGTCTTTTACAAAGGGATATAAGGCTGAATACAAATACAGACTTTGGCAGGAGACTCTGTAACTCTTCCAAACCTCAGACTGAGCTCAGCAATCTAATTATTTTTTAGCTGTTCTGACAGCTGATGTTGTCCAGTGTTTACTTTCATAATGCAGTACACTGGAACATGAATCACCCAGGGGTAATGTTTGTTGCCTGGGAACCGGTCGTGGTTGTTTTTGTCCTTCTAGGATCCAACCTTCAGGGGGGTGAAGGTTAAGGGAGGAAGTAGAGTAAGAGGGAGGTGGTCCTTGCAGTGAAAGTTCAGCTTCTGAAGCCATGCTGAAAGAGCTGCCAGGCCAGCATCTGGGCCTTCCAGAACTCAGGTGGTTCAGCCAAACCTTCAGTGATTGATCGGCAGCTTCCTCTAAGGCGGTGTCAGTACCTTGGGGATCTTGCACTCTGTGTTTATCAGTTGACACTGATTTAGCAGGAACAACAGCTATGTCTGGCAGTCAGATTGCTGGCAGAGGTAATGGAGGTGCAGATTGTGGAGGGAGGAAAGACAGCCACCTAAGTAGGCCTTAAGAACAGTGCCTAGTACCTTGACCCTGAATTCTACCGGAAGCCAATGAATCCCTTCCAGGTTGGGTGTAAAAGGCATAGTTTCTTAAGTTTAAAGATAATGCCTTAGAGCCTGGTTTTGTATTCTTTGCAGTTTAAAAAAAATAGAAATACACTGATAATATTACAATGCAGGGGACCGTGAACAGTGATCTTTCAAGCTCTGGAGGAGGAGGCGGCATTGGAGGAGGATGCATAATAGGTGATTTAGGTTCTTTTCTGCTTTGGTTACCTGAGCAGGTAATGGGAGCTCTAAGAGTCCTGACGTCTAGATGTTTTATTACATGGGCCTGGTTTGATGATGAAAGGCTGAGCCTGGTAAACAGCATAATTAAATAACCTGGCCTATCTGTCACTTAGAGTTTGCTGATGACACTTTTCAACCATCGACAGCTCTTTATCCTCCTAACTGAATTGTGCTTCAGACACTGTGAGAGTCAGAACAGTCCTTCAGAGGATATGGCCACATCTGTAACTGGTCGACTACATGGACTTTGGGATACATGTAGATGTTAAACAAGATTGGCGACAAAAATAACATTTTGAGGATCCAGACAAGGATCATTATTGAGGTGTACTGGATGAATTTAAACCCCTGCATCCGATTAGAGAGAAATTATTAGATCCATTCTATAGTGGTGTAGGACATCCCATCTAGACTCACAGTACGTCATGGTCAACTAATGTTCCCGGTGGAGAATTCCAGGAAGATGTGTGTTGCTACATAGCCTGAGTCCAAGGAGCTATCATTTTGGCTAGTTCTTATTCTGTGCCTTGTACCGGTCTATAACCCTACCGGTAATCCTTTAGAATATTATTATATCATGCATTCTCTTGGAGCTGATGAGTATCCTCAGCTTCAATATTTTTGCAGAGATAAGCCAAGTTGGCAATGGGATACTGTTGGGTTCCGTATGGTCTACAATTGGTTTCTTCAAAAAACGGCTAGACCTGCTAGCACTCATTAGGAAGTGTTCTTCTTAGGATGGTTTGTTTGCTGATCCATCATGTTTAACTAGAATATTTCTTGTGCAGGCTTAAAAATATATAGAGTTTTGCATTGAACATTTAGTTGGCTCTCTTGAACTGCTGTCGGCATGTCCAACTCCCAAAAATTGTGCATACCGTTTAGTTATGCCCAGCCGAAAGACTATATCATATATTTGCAGTCTGTGAGAGGGAATGCATACCCTAGCTAAAATGCTACCAAACTAAATAGGAATATTTGTTTCCCTCAAATCTGTTTATTAAAATTTTCCAAAGGGTACAAGAGTGTCGCAAGTGGTATCATCTGCCAACTTAGATGTGCATGGGTAATGCTGGTCAGGATTTTACATACTTGAATAGACAGATTAGAACACAGAGGAGCCAGATGTACATTGTGTACATAATTACCCTCCTACAGTGCAGAGATGCAACATTCCCCTAATTAACAAACATAAACACGAAGAATTAAAGGAAACCAAGGAGGAATAAGGGGAATGTTCTTGCCCATCTTGTCCCAGCTTATTATCCTCCACAAGGATAACAAGGGTAAAAGTAAGGAGATTCCCTGGGAGTGCAAATAGACATAGTTTAAGTGAACAAGAGCAGAGAGCCAAAGTGGTGGGTCAGAACCTAATGCTTGTCAGAGAGTGATCAGAGTGTTCGTGAGGGTACCATGGGACAGGAATCTCCAGATTTGTCAATAGCCACCAAGAATTGAGCCCTTCTGCCTGACCACTTCCATTACCTCCCCTACTCCTCACATTGTTTATTTATTTATAGTTTTTTTTATAGCGCGAACGTGACCCAAGGGTATCAGAGCGCTTCACAGTTACATGAGGTACAGTTTAGAGTACAACGGGTATAGCAGCATTAATAAATACATGATTCAGGTATATGTCTTTCTTAACAGTTTCAACAATATCAATTTTAGGATCTGTTTAGTGAACAAAAGGTGTAACAGTGTTACTATCCAAATGGTTCCGATGTGTACTTTCCATATGTTTTACATCAATACTCCAGAGTGGTACTGTACAGTTAAAGAAGTTTTCGCAGCTTAACTGGTGATTTTATCTTTACATTCGTTGTTGTTTGCTTCCACAAATGTTTTGCTATTGTATTCCAACAGACTTACCTTTAGGGCTATAATCCATTCCATCTACGTAGAAGACTCCATTGCGGAGGGCAATCTCCTGCAGAATAATGCCGAAGCTGTAGACATCGCCCTTCTGGGTGCCTGGCGGTGGTGGGACCTCCATCCTAAGCAGCTCCGGAGCCGTCCACAAATTTTCTACGCAGGAAACAATGGGGAAGGCCTTATCACTCATGGTGCCCACACTGCCCCTGCACAGCATGCAGACCATTTATCACCTGCCCACTACTTAACACAAACCAGGAACACCACACCCCTTACACAACATACACATCAGTTAACACACCCCACTAAGAGTCAAATTCACCAGTGCGCACACAATTATGCACTTGTCACTCTCCCACCTAAACTTCATAAATACCAGGTAGTATCCCTATCCCTCAAACACAACATATAGAGGTACAATTCAAACCATAGCAAGCACACAAGCCTCCAAATCCTTCCCAAACCACCGACAAGATGAGGTTCTCACTGGCGTAGAATGCATGGGTGTCTTCTAAGTCCACAATGCTTCGGAAACTCGCCAGGCCATAGTCGGTGATCTTCAAGACAAAGCGGCTGTCTACCACACAATTGGAGGATTTCAGGTTTCCATGGGAAACAATGACACTGTTGTGCAAAAACAGCATCCCCTGCAAGAAAGAGAAGAGGTGAGATGGCAGCAAATGCATGGGATCTGACAGATGCTCCTGAAGAAGGGTTCTACCTCCTGGGAAAAGGAACTTCCAACTAATGTGAAAGAATGGCATGCTGATGGGGAACACTGCTTGGTATAAGAAGATAGGCTGTGTTGGAAAAACCAAAGCTACGCATGGCATGTGTGCATATGGAAGATCTAAGTACATACCCTTCCACTTGTGAAGATGCACAATCCTTATTTCCCTCATCAATAAGCAGGACCATCAGGGTGGGGGCATTGATAGCACAAGAGTAGACCTGGGGATACTAGGAACAAAAGGGATAGTATGGACTTAAAGTAATAGTCACCTAAAGGTAACTTTATCCTACTCATGTATTCTGATTGTCTACAACTCTCAACCTGCGTAGACTTCACGGTGAGACAAAAGAAGAAAAGAGGGAAAGCAGCATCCGGGGCTAGATTTTTTAGGACCTCTTGCCTAAATTGTAATTCTTATTATGACATTAGCGTCTGCAGAATTTCTGTGGGTGGACTAAGCCCCTGGAACACCCGACAGATCATGCCTAGAGAGTGTAAATCAGTGCTTAATTTGAGCCGTGGTTCCCAGTGCTCGGCACCAGCACTTTATTGTCAATACTGGCGCTTATTAACGTCTGCCACATGATAGCGCTGTTTAGCTGATTTGAAGATGAGCACAACAGTTGTTTAATAAATAGACAGTAAAAATGGCTGATACCTGCTGCCCAAGCCAGACTTATAGCTCGCGTAGCCTGTGATAGTCTGAAATGTCATACTTATAGGAGTGTGATGGTTAGTAGTTGTGTTGGTAGTGCCATTGGCAACACTGGCAGGGGCAATGTGTGATGCAAGCTGTAGTGGTCTCCTGACGAGGGCCCTGGCACTTATATTGACAAATTAAGTGCTGGTGTAAGTGGAGCAGTCTTGGAGACAACAGAATGTGCAATTACTTTTACTGACACATATATTTATTTTTTTGCAGAGTTTTATATAGCACAAGTTTGACCCGAATCGGGTATTAGGGCGCTTTACATATCACCAGTTACGTTACACGAGGACACACATTCATTATGGTTAGGCACGGGGAGATGAAGTGATTTGCCCAGAATCACAGGATGTTCGGTGTCTTTGCCAAGACTTGAACCCAGGTCCCCAGATTCTAAGTTGACGGCCCTAGCCATTAGGCCAACACCTCTCCCCATATGTTCCCTGCAAGGCGGAACAATGTTTGATACAGGAGATTATCCTTAGTGATCTGGTCATGCCCGGATAGAAAATGAAGCATGTGTCAAGAATACATATAATGCAGAACTTTCTTAACCAAGGCAACACTAAGGTACAGAAAGAAGAACAGGCAATAAACCTCTTTCATTTAGGTAAAGTTATAGCAAACAAGAAAACTGCCTTCCAAAAAGGCAATTCAGACTACACAATGCCTGTGGTTCAAATGGTTATGTTACAATGGACCAGCTGAACTCCTGTAGGACTGCAGTCCCTCTGATCCCAGGGAATGGACACAATAGGCCGGTCGGGTGCCACCTGATGCTCTTGTTCGGACAGAAAAGGATTCTCACAGCCAGTTCCTGATCCCATGGCTATCAAGAAGGTTTTGTGAGTGTCTCCTGTTACCGTCACTCTACCAAAGATCTGGAGATTGGCATGACAAAGGAGCCTGGGATCTTTCTTCTTGAGCCAAGCGCAGAGGAAGCGTCCCAGCCATTTTCGTGTATCCATTCGGCTGCTACAACCTGCAGGCTGTTGGAGGAATGGCCTCAATGTGCAAAGACTAGTTCTCACTGAATCACACATCCAAGCTGAGAGATTGCTGGGAGAGATGAGGCTTCTACCCACATCCATCATCATCAGACCACACCTCAAGGCCCTGATCTGCCCTCAGCTTCAACAGCCTGGGGGAACCAGGAGAAAGCGGTGCTAGGAAAGGCCTCATTCGCACAGTTCCCTTACCTGTCATCAGAGTGGAGGGGAAAGAGTGCCCCGGGACAGCCGCTCTTTTGTAGGCGAGCGCCAATATCTCTCTGGACGTTTCCAACAGAAAGAAGGGCTATAAGGACAGGGATGCTGTCTTCCGTTTTAATACATGTATATGAAGGAAAGTATTAGATCTCTATAATAAAGAATTATTTAAGAAGTCTTCTCAGTGCGACCCTCATCTGAGCGGGAAGAGTATGATGTGAGGGAGATGTATATCTTGGCAGACAGAAGAGACACCTCAGTAAAATGTTGGGAGTATCCTCCTCAACCCCCACCTGAGAGACCTCACATGTGATGAGTAAACCTAAAGAGGCTTGGCCTGTGTGTTAGTATACAGCAGGGCAGTGACTGGTAGATCCCTTGCCTGTACATACGTTACCTCGTACAGCAGTCCACCCTCACTCATGGAGCCTGCACTCCTAACAATCTGTGCTACTGAGCTGTACTACAGCAGGATGAGTTCATCTTTTGACGGCCACTTGGGCAGATGCAGTAGAGTCCTTGCAAACCTCCTTCACCAAGAGCATCAATTCATTAATAGAGTACAGCGAGAGCAGTTGCGATACGCTTTCCTTCCAATGGAGTTGTAAGTACCTCCTGAAATAAGGAAGATCAGAGTAGGCCTCAGCCACAAGCAAATTGTGATTTTGCACGCCTTGTTTGAGGCTATGGTGACAGACATAAGGGTTCATATATCCTTTGCCTGCCTAGGTGATGCGCAGATGAGGCCCCGCCTCTGTTGGGTCTAGCGAAGGCGGGACTGCAGCATTTAAAGTTTTCAGCCATGTTGGTGAGGAAGTGTCAGGGAGCCATCCCAATACAATGGGAAAGAGGATCGTTTGGTGAAAATGTACCGCCAGCCAGGCTGCCATACCATCTCTAGCTGGCATGCTTTTTGTTTCACAGAAACAAATTCCCAAAGCTGTTTGGGGGAGAAGGATTGCTGTCTATAAAATGACATAGATATTGCCCTGAAAAGTGAGGGGTCTTATCTGGGCTAGTGGGGGTCACTGGTAATTGTTCTAATTCGCAACTGCCTTGCCTGTCATGGCGGTTGCATTCCGGGAGAAAAACAGCTTTAGACGATTCACCTTGAATAGAGTGGGTCTTCTGAGGCTGTTAGGTCAGTAGCCCTGTGGTGGATGGACCGCGACAAAAGGCTACAATGGCAGAGCCAGCTGAGGCTTCGCCGACATAAACCAATCAGTTCCCAGGCTTTTAAATGAGGTAGGGGAAGCAGGAGTGGGCTGGATGGGATAGCCCTGGATTTTTGGCTGATGTTGCGTTCTGTGTGTACCTTGGTAGAAAGTTGCACTGCTACTGCCTTTGCAGTACGCTTGACGGGAGAAAAACTTGCAATATGCTACCAATGCTGTTTGCATTGTGTGCGTTCAGGAAGCTTGCACTGCTTCTCCTCATGTTCAGCGAGGGAAACTTGAATTGTTGATGTCAAGTCTATATGTAATGCTATAGTGCTACACAAGCCGGAGATTCGCCTCTCCTCGTTTACGCGACCCTATCCGCTGCAGTCATATTTGTCTCAGGAGTCAAACATTTCAAACACATCTCTTCTTCTCATCAATCTGAACTCCTATGGAAGCCAGGAGCCTTTTGAAAATGGCTTCTATTAATCACAAAAGTCATTGACTCCAGTATGCTGAAATAACTGATCAAAAGCATAGTATCTCACAGGGAAGCCACTCACTCTGGAGTTCAACACACTTCACCTGGAACTACTTGCTTTCAAGAAAAACAGCCCCTTTTAAACAAAAATTTTCAGTGAGGGCACTTAGGACTGAGAACTCAATTTCCAAGACAATCCATTAATCCCTCTTGTGAGAGATACAAAAAAAGCTTCTAATACCTACTATTCAATCAGAACCCTCAAGTGCAATGCTATATCTTGTGTTCAAAGGCCAGATGTAAGATGTATTAAGTCTATGTTTCTAAAAAGTGGGTGCAAATTGCAGTAGCAGCTGGTGTACGGGAAATGTGGGGGAGCAGCGAGGGGTGGGAAGGCAGTGCGAGGGGGAGGCTGAAAAAATTTTCTTGCTCGCCACTCTGCTCACCGTGGTGGATTTTTTCTAGCCCTAAAAGGGTCTTACGATTCTCGGCAGGTCACGAAGGCATAAGGACAGAATTGAAGCAGCGGTGGTCACACCTTGACAAATGTTATACTACAGGAAGCCGCTCTCGCTCCCACACCTTTTCGAGCAACTACTACGGTGAAACTCGCTATTACCGCAGCGTGAATAGCAGCCTCCAGAACAGATTGGGTGAAATCCCAACCTACCAACAAAGGAAGGTAGGATAGTAGGGGTATCAAGGGGATCTTAGGGCCTGATGAAAGCTGTAAGACCCTTTTATGGCTGAAACATGTTGACAGGCATGCAGATAGGAGGGGTGTGTGGCTACTATCTCTCCCCGACACCACTATCCTATATACATTTTAATCCTGAGCAGGAAGTTCAGGAATAAAATTGACAGCGGATATTCCTGAGCCAGTTTTAAACTCTTATTTCTGCACCACTATTCTTTTTGGGTTTCGCCTGCCGAAGGCTGCTGCGCAGCCTTTCAGCGCAGGTGAAATCCTATGTCCCCAATAAGCACTTCGGGAACGTCCCCCGGCTCTCATTGGCTAGCTCCATAAATGGAGGCTAGCCATTGAGTGCCGGATCTGTCCGTCAAGGCCGGACCAGATTCGGGGGCGTTCCCGAGATTTTTTCCCAGGGCGGAGTTACGTTTTTTCCTGTTCCCTCCCCTTTCCCGCCGTCCGTGTCCTCTCCCGCCCCCCTCCCGTCGTCCGTGTCCTCTCCCGCCGTCCGTGTCCTCTCCCGCCCCCCTCCCGCCGTCCGTGTCCTCTCCCGCCCCCCTCCCGTCGTCCGTGTCCCCTCCCGTCGTCCGTGTTCTCTCCCGCCCCCCTCCCGTCGTCCGTGTTCTCTCCCGCCCCCCTCCCGTTCGTGCAACGTGGAACTCGAAAAATACTGCTCGGATTGTTGCAGAAGTACTGCACTGTTTGCGTGCACTCGCCAAACAGAGGATTCTACAGGCATACTGCACACCTATCCACACACTCAAAATATAAACTGGTTAATAGTTTGGCAAAGCAGCGAAATTCCTGTTTCACAATACCTTTAATAAAAATGTCATGAAAACAGAAAACGGACGTGCTTTTACTGGTTTGCTGCACCCGTCGCAGTAAGAAGACTGCGCATTTTCATATGTAACTAATGAAGTTATGACCTGTTAGTTACCCCTAGTCCGGCAAACGCTGGCCATAAAAAAAACAAGATCAATGTTCACCCGTGGGCTCCCGCTGATCTGTGACGCTCCGGCTGGCTTGGCAGCAACGCCCTTTGCACCGGAACTGGCTCTGACGCCGGCCCGGAAATGCCCTGGCTTGTGGTGACGTGTGCTGTCAGAGTTGCAGTCTAAGCTGCCGCCACGAAGTGGAAAGGAGGAGGTGGAGCGGGGAAGTTCAGCACCGGGAGAGCAGCATGGAGGCGCTGTACCACCAGACCACCAAGTGAGGGCGGGGCAAGATTGTACCTGTAACTGCCCCTGGCGTGGATTTGCTGCTGTACTAGGGGGGTGTGGGAACGAGCTAGGGGTGTTGAAAGAGCGGCAGTGCTTAGAGCACTTTACCATGAGTGAAAGGGGTGATGAAAGTAAACGGGGAGAAAGAGGCTATGCTATTGGGATGATAGAGTCGGTGGGCATCTGAGCCAGTGAGCCTAAGGTGATGTAATGGGTAGGGTCTGTATGCATTGTGGTTCCTTGCATGGCAGCTGTCTGTACTCAACAGAGGGTCAACATGTTGATTTTTCTTTGTTTACTTTGTCGCGTATGCAAACTGTTATTTTTATTTGTTTTCTGTCTCCCGTGTCCTTTTCAAGTTAAAGCAAGTTATTGGGTAAATAGAGTTTCTTTCCTATTGTCTCAAACCTCGTTTATGTGAGGTCACAACAGTTGGCGCGAATTGTAAGGGAGTCAAGACGTGATGGCAATATGTAGCTAAAGTATTAGAGAACCGGAGTAGGTTGGTTCATAGGGAAGATGTGAGTATATGTATTATATCTACATGGATGTGGGTCTAGATTATTGTGGCCGACTTACCATTATAATTTTTCAGGACACCTTGTTCTCCTGGTGTGACGCTTTGCGCTTGCAGAACATATGAGGATGCGTGGGAACTATATATTAAGTTGTGAAGTGTATTTTGCGGTTTTATTTTATTTCCCTACAACATCGAAATCAGTTCGCATTATGATATAATTCAAGTCACTTTAAAACTACCTTGATCAAAAATTGACTGCTCGTTATTGTCACTTTTGAGAAACAAATTTACAAAATGAACAACCCTGTTATTCAAATGGAGCAAAATAGTCTTAAGCCTTCAAAAAGCAATGATAAATAACAGTATCCACCATGGATGCTGCCCAATCACCACCTATTGCCACAACACACAAAGAAAAGGCCTCACAATCTACTCTTGTCTTTTTCCCATTATATGAAAATATTGGAAGGAGCTTAGACACCGACTCGTTATGGGTTGCGAGTGCTATTAAAAAAAAAAAACCCCTTGCAGAGACCAGTTACTACTGGATAGACAAGTCATTGGGTGGATAACCAACAACACTAAATATGGTGTACTGCATGGGTATTTACAAACATTTTACCGGGGGCCGCAATGTTTGGTCTTTGGTGTGACCGAGGCCACACTGATGCCAGCGGGGGAGGGGGTTGTAAAGTGAGTGTAGGGGAAGCAAAGCATGTGTATATATACTGGCTGTACTCAGTTGCGAAATGTGCAACCAGAAAACCTGGGATAAATCTCTGCTTCTCTACTTGACCAAATTGTGTGACCATGGGCAATTGCTTTATTTCAATTCCCTCCTTTTTCTTTATTATCACATATAAGAGGGCCTCGAAATATATGATTTCAGGATACGTGCAGCACAAAACCATCTCCTGTGCTTGGATGTAATCACTAATGGCATTATAGGAGGAAGGGGGCCGTGGAAAGCATGAATGTTCCTAAATTCATGATTGAAAACCATCACTTAAAAAAAAAATCTATTGCTGAATGCACTGCTATAATTTGATTTACTACGGTGAAATGGTTCTACAGGTCAATGAAATACACTTTTTGACATTTTCAAAAGACTATCGTATTTTTACATGTTTGCTGTCTTTATTAATGAAGGTGTTCCTAAAGTTAAGGGCCTAGTTACTTCCTTTTGTTTAACTGCAAATAACCTTAAAATAAGTGCTTGCTGTAAATTATTTTTTTATAATGTTAGTGTTGAGTCGCGCAAACAGCAGCCCAGTGCTGCTGCTGCTGCTCAGGGGGCCGTGTGTAACGAACGGTCAGGAGGGCCGCATGCTGCCCCGGGCCGTACTTTGAGTATCACATCTCTAGGGGCATCATTTCCTTTGTCATGCCTGCAGACTTTTATGATGGCACATGATTTGAGGAATGCCTATCTCCACATTCCAGTCTGGTTTCTCTGATTGGCGATTCAGGAGGTTTGCTAATTTGTCCTTGCATTTTCAGTCCTTTGGTATGAAATCTGCCCTAGGGTGTTCACCAATCCGCTTGCCCCGGTAGGGAAATTTCTGCGCAGCCATGGTTGATCTATTCTCTATCGGGAAGTCCGGTTGGAGACGACCCTACATCTGCTTGCTTGTGTTATACTTGTTGAAGGGCCCGGCCAATGCCTTACGTCCAGGGTTTTGCTTCTAATTCCTGTCCGAGATAGTTAAAAGATGGTGTGATGACCTGTCCCTGGCTAGAGGGCCTTCTATTTTCTGTTGCCAGTTTCTCTGCTTGTTTTTTAGGTTTTGCCTGCAAGTGCGCACGTAGTGCGCATGCGCTAGCAAAACCTCTTGAGTTCTATATCTGATCGATGACCCGCCTCTGTCTTTCATTGGCTAGCTCCATAAATGGAGGCTAGCCATTGGGAGACAGAGGCTGTCAATCGCGCTTTCTCGGGGAAAACGCGATTTGGGGGCGTTTCTCGGGCTTTTTTTAAGCCCCGCCCCTTTGTCCCGGGCGACGCTGCGATTGGCTGCCGGCCCGGGACACCCCCGTGACGTCATCCCCGGGCCGCGCTATGATTGGCTGGCCGGCCCGGGACCTGACTTGTTCTCACCATGCCCCCCTAGCGAGGGGATTTTGCCTCGTGCATGTTTTCCTGTCACTGTCAGGCTGGTTTGTGTCAATCAATTTGCCTCTGTCTGTTTCTGTCACTTTGCTTTACCTGTCACCGAGCTTGTCATCGTGTTATTTTTGTTAATGTGTGCATTTTTGCTCGGAGCTGAACCTGTATGTCACTGTGCGTGTGTCATAGTGTTTATTGTTGCTTTTGTTTGTCCCTTGCTGTGCCTGCTACAACGTGTGCCTTTGTCACGGCCTCTATGCTTGATTGGACGTGTATGTGTTTTGTTTTTTTTACTTGCCGTGTGTGCATCAAGGTCTCCTGTGTGTCTCTCAATGCATTCGTCTCTTTGGTTTTCCTCCTTCACTGTGTACCTATCCCCGTATGTGCCCTATATCTCCGAGGTTTTCTGTTTTTCCTTTTCCCTGTCGTTGTGCATGTATGCCACGGTGCGTTCCTCAACATGGAGGAGTAGATTGCTCACTGTCACTTTGTGTGTGTGTCTCGGTCGCTGCATGGGCCTGTCACCGTGTTGGCGCCTGTATGTCAACGCACGTCTCTACATGCCTGCTTCGGTGCGTCTGCATGTGTCACTGAATCAGTGCGCCCCTCTGTGGCTGCGTGTCTGCGCCTGTCAGTGTGTGCGCGTGCGGTGAGCGCGCGCCTCCCCTCCCCTGCGCCGCTGGTGCTCCTTTGGGGTCACGTGGCCTCGCTGCTGACGTCAATGGCGGGGGATCCAGCCCTGCCCGCTTCCTTTGGAAGGAGGGTTTGGAGGATGGGCGGGCTCCGGGCCGGGCGCAGGGGAGAGTGACCTCAGGCCAGCGGGTGGAGCACGGGGCGCTAATAGTGCAGTGCTGCTGGGACCCTGCAGTGTGCAGCGCGCGACCAACATGGAAACTATCCATCATAGCCAGGGCTTTAAGTGGGATGAAAAAACTGGGGGTGGTCTCTCAAAGGGGCGTGGCTGTTGTAATTAGGGCGTGGCTTAAAAACAGGTAAATTAAAAACCTGTGCTTAGCATAGTGTGCTGCCCGACTTGTATTTTGATGTTTCATTCATATGCATCCAGGTATATGATAGAACAATTAACATCATCCCTACAAAAAGCCAGGGCTATTGACTTTGTCAATGGTTGTTAGTTGGCTAAGATAAATAAGCAGCAACTATGGCTTGTATATATCATTGAAAAAGCTTTGACTTAAAGCACTGGTGATAATGTTGCTGCTCCTGAGTTTCAAAAAGAGAAGGGAAATCCAGAGAGAAAATGACTCTCTTTAAAGGATTTCCATTCCCCTACAATGCTCACCTGGCATGACGTCATGCCCTAACTTCTCCAGGAGTGATAAGTGAGCAGTGTGAGCACAGGATGTGCCTGTTGTCACTGCAGTTCGGGATAAAGAGGACCGCCTGTGCCAGGGCACAAAACAGAGCCCGATAGGAACCCGTTTCGAGGCCCCCTTTGAAACAAGCATTTACAATGCAACGGTTTCGCCTTTGGAAAAGTTCGAGCTATTGGCAATGTAAATGACAATGCCATTTATTTATCTGTTTTCAAAACCAACACATAAATACAAATTTTGTCATTTACAATGCCAATAGCTCAAACTTTTCCAAAGGCGAAACCGTTGCATTGTAAATGCTTGTTTTGATTCTGAAAACATTTTGTTTGTATTGTCTTCCCCTTCCTTTTGCTCCACCCCAGGCATTGGTCTGCGCAGGGGTGTCAATAGCAAGCCCTATGATGAAGCATGCCACAAGTTGTGGGTGAGGGTAGTTTAAAAAAACACAAAGCATGTGTCACAAACAACATTAATCATTTGTTTCTCTGTACTCCTACTCCTCTTTTGTGTGCAGGGGAACAGCAACAACTGTTACAAAGCTACAAAATGGGACTACTTTGGTAAAAAGGTGCTATGTAATAAAATAACTTATTACATAATTTACTGAGTTTAATCTATGGTGCATGGGAGATACAGCAACATCTACAAGATATGAACAGCATATACATTGAATGAGGGGGTTAGGGCCGCCTGTGTTTCCACCTTCCATTTACGACCCGGTGGATCAGACACCCACCTTGACAATGTCGTTGATCAGCGAGTATCTGAACATCCAGTCCAAGGTGATGCTTTCGTTCTCCAGGATGTCCTAAAGGTTGCAGAGTGAGAGAGGAGCAGCATGAGACATGAAGGGCATTGGCACATGGCAGAAGCAAAGAAGATCTGAGTGGTTACAATGGTGCAGCGAGTGGTAAACACGGTTATACCAGGGCTGCGGTTATCGCCTACTCAATGGTAAAATCCAGTTGGGTTTTCAGAATGACCAACACATATGCAACTAATCCAAAATAAAATGCATTCTATGTAATTTTGTATCATGCATATCCCTTGTGGGTATCCACAAAACGTGATGGTGTTTCATTATTCTAGGATTTGCTGCAACCGTACTAATAAAACACTCACACGCATATATATGTATGTTAAGATAGATAGATATTGAATGGGCTAAGAAACATCAGCAGCTATAGGTACTATTGTAGCTGACATAGTCGGGTTGGGTGTCTCAGTGGACCAATGCACCCCCTGCAGGGGCCTGCGTTCAACCTCATGGGCAAGGGTTCAAATCCTGGCGTGTCCACTCAGCCTTTCATCCATCTTAGGTTGATAAAATGAGTACCATTGAGTTGGGTACCAATAAACATCTGTGATCAGCACCAAGATGCCTACAGGTGAACGTGCGCTTTACAAATACACGTTATGCTATAGTGTACGTCTCTACATAGAGTGGCACCTATTTCTGGGGCGCCTCAGCAGGACACCCCGACCACCCAATTTTTAATTTGATTTGATTGTTACCACACCCATAAGTTAATAAATAGGTGTGCACACACATATTTATTCACTTATGGGTGTGTGCACCTATTTTTATTTACTTATGGGTGTGAGTTTATTATTATTATAGATAATGAAATAAAATAAAAAATGGGGTGGGGGGTTTGCGGTGTCCTGCTGAAGCGCCCCAGATAATGCTGCCCCTCGATATAGAGACGTATACTATAGTACCTATAGCTGCTGGTGCTTCTCTTCGCCCATTAAATTCTGAACATCGGTGTGACATTGACACGCGGAGGATGAATTGCGCCTAACTGTTCAAAGAATACTTTATAAGCAGTTCTGACTTATTAATGTACCTGGGGCAGTGTGAAATGAAAAGAGAAAGAGAAAAGAGGTAAATCCCTGTCAGCATGAATGTAAACTGATCATCCCTCTGGGCATAGAAACACCTGAGGGACCCAAGAGTGAGGCTGTAATGCATTTAGGTTTATGAGTTGTTCGACACCTTTGATTTGGTTTCTTTTATTGGTCATATTCATCCACAGCTCTTCCTTGAACAATCACTAAGTATTAGGAATATTGAAGCCCATCGTAAACCGCTGCTCTGTCCCAGGGGAGAAACTGAGGAAGATATTTCTAAATAATTGACTGTGATGTGCCCTAATGCTTCTGGATTTTAATCATTTTTTTCCCAAAGATGAATGCTTGACCAAATGTCACAGGCTCTCTGATTCCAAACCCAGGCTCATTGTCTCACAGGGTCTCTATGCCAGATAAGAATGATTTGTCAAGTCTGTTTATATGCAAAACATATAGTATGTATACTTTGCCTAGTTCCATCATTTGTGCATCGCTGTTTCTGCCATGCCCCACTGAACTGGGGACGGGGTTGCTTTAGGTTTATCTTATTCATGGCTTATAATGAATCACCATGATTATGTGACATTTGTCATGTCACACTGTACACTTATGTATTTTATATGAAGTATGCCATCTTTTAAATTGGTGATCGGGAACTTTCAGTTCACCTAGCCCCTTAGAAAGATCACGGGTGTGAGTTAATTATTATGATAATGTTATGAGACACAAAACAATGAGCAAGAACGTGTATCAGATTTAGCATTGTAGAGACAGTAGTAGCATCAGAGAAGAGAGGGGTGTGTATTTGGTGGGAAGAAAGGATTGCAGAGGAGGTAGAGTGTGATGGCTAGTACAGGAGGAGAAAAATGGGCATCAGGCAAAAAGAGACTTGTGGATTAACAACTGGTAATTTTCTATTTCTTATGTGAATTAGAAGGCAGTCTATTGCTTGAACAGGTGACTAAGGCAACAGACTATCAAGGTGGCAATAGTATGGCTAGAAGCCTTTCACTGAGGCACTTCTGGTAGGAAGAAGAAACCGGTTTGCTGTTTTCTCTTGGTATTGTGCATTAAAAGATGCCATTTGCTCTTACAGCCCTGGGTCTGGCTGGTTTTAAGTAGGATGGGTTACCGAGAATGTAATCAACGTTCTGGATCAACAAAGGATGAGCAGCGGCTTACCATTTTTCAGTACCAGCCAGGGGCCGTACGGAATGGGTGCATTTTCCTGGTTAGCGCTCGGCGCACCTTCAATTATAGAGAACTGGGGGCAGCTCATTCAGGTGAAAAACTTTGTGGCTGCTTTAAAGCCGCTCCGTGTTTCACAGTGCAGATGGCTACCGGCCTGCACTTTTAAGGGGAATTAGAGATCCCCTTGCAGGCGGGTGCAGTACGTGACTGAACACACCTGCAAGGGGATGTCTTGGGGGTCCATGCAACCTCCTTTCCCCCCCTCCACAGGATCAGGGGGTGCACTGTCAATGCACCTCCGGACAGCTTCTTTGCCTCTGCACCCGTGTCTGTAATATGGTACTGGAGCCGAGGCCAAGGGATTCACAATGAGGGAACAGCCTCTGATTATATCGCTGGTGCTTTATAATAATAATAATAATAATCCACATTTGTAAAGCGCACAATCACCCGTAAGGGTCTCTAGGCGCTGGGGGCCGTCGGGAAGATTAAGCAAGCTATTGCCCAGAGTCACATGGTGCTGGGCTAATCTGCTGCCGGTGCCGGGGATCGAACCGTGATCCCCAGATTCCGGAGTCAGTCACCCTGGCCGCGGCGCCACACCTCTTCCCTGTGTGCCAGTGCTATCGGTATTACAGAAGGGAACGCACAAGCGTCTGCGGCCCTTCTATAGTACCAAAATGCCCCGCGGGCACGACGAAAACAGGCGCAAAGGTCTGTTGCACCCTCGGGCACTCCAGTAATACAGCCCCAAGTGCTCATGTTGACTCAAAGTGTATCTCGGTGTAGCAGTAGCACAAGACTGTTGATAAATCTGCCTGTGTCAACTGGCTCAGATTAATTCAATCTTTCCACCCATCACTTTTTGCTGTCTTCAGTACAATGCCTTAAGAGAGGCGGGAATGGCCAGATTGGGGTTCCGTGCACACTGTACCACAGAAGTCAAGCTGCACCTTACTGAGGAAGCCCAAATAGGCCAAACCTGCTCTGGGGTTGCCTACGTTCCTGCTCCAGCAGTTGGGGCTGGACTGTTTCTATTGGAGCAGGAACAAAACTGATTTGCATATGGCTGGTTCCTGTCTAGGGTGCCATGGTGGGAAAACACAACCCTTTAGTCACCAGAGGAGCCATACTTGATGGGGGCCTAGTATCTTTCAGACTTCTTACCATCCAGTAGCATGAGTTACTACAAAGACTTCAATGTCTGATTAAATCGCTAACACCCTCCCCCTACACCACGGAGCAAGCTCCGTTGCTCCAACAGTTCAGGAAGGACCTCAAGACCTGGATGTTCAACCAATAGAAACGTGCAGCGGAATCCCGCAGCAGGACCCAACGGTGGCCCGAGCCCCCCACGGGTGTAGCAGACGCGCGATACAAATCCCGATTGATTGAATCACGCAGAACCATAAGTAAACTATGAATACGTTCCTATTTAAGGCTCAAACAAGTGTTTCAATCCACCAATGACACACTATTTGATATCTATAAATGCTTCTTTAGTATTAGGTTTTTACGACTTGATTCAGTAAAATACAATCCACCCTCAACCAGAGGGCAACATAAGCATTTACCCTTCCAGTTGCCACATTTCCCTCAAGAAGGAACAAAAGGAGCATCCACTGGACTTGTTTTGTCACCTGGTGAATAACGTTCAAGGTGGAAAATGAGTAGGCTCAGTTCAATGATAATGGGCCATGAGGACTGGTTTCACCAGGTCTTTCATCAATTTCATGTAACTCCATCCTTGTCTATACACAGCCTAGACAAGAGTACTACAGACCTCTGCTTATTTGGGATATACCAGAAGTGCCTCAGTGAAAGGCTGCTAGCCATACTATGGCCACCTTGATAGTCTGTTGCCTTAGTCACCTGTTCAAGCAATAGACTACCTTCTATTTCACATAAAAACTAGACAATTACCAGTTGTTAATCCACAAGTCCCTTTTTGCCTGATGCCCATGTTTCTCCTCTTGTACTAACCATCACACTCTACCTCCTCTGCAATCCTCTTTCTTCCCACCAACTCCACACCCCTCTCTTCTCTGATGCTACTACTGTCTCTACAATGCTAAATCTGATATACGTTCTTGCTCATTGTTTTGTGTCTCATAACATTGTAAACAGATCCCGTTCACCCACATGTCTCAGATCTGGATCCTACCTATTGTTCGTTATGTAAGCCGCTCAGACGCCCTTGTTAGGTAGAGCCGTGCTATATGAAAGCGTGAAATAAATAAATTAATGCACGTCTCAAATTGGCTTACCACCTGCCTCTTGCAAAGGATGGACTGAGTTCCACTCTCAGTAGCCATGCTTCCATGTCAATTCTAACCAAAATTTGCTCTCCCTTCCTGGAGGAAAGGACATGATCGTTAAAGAAGACTACGCTGGAAATCAAGAATGTCAGACCACTTTCCCTCTACCCAAATCACTTCTTGCTGGGATCTTCAGGTGCCCGACTTCACTTAAGGCAGTGGTGGTGGCATTTTCTGGATCTGTGGATAGTTGCTCTTGAGGCTACGTAGGGGATGACTGGGAAGGGACCCATTCTTGTTGAGTCCCTTCTACAGGATCTACCACATTTTTCCTGGGGCTTCTACGAGCCCCCACTGAGCGCTTTGAAGTTCATAACTATCTGCAACCTTGTTCCATTAAGGCACTGCCACACAACTAATATCAGATAGATTCACCTTGAGTGCTACAGGGACATATTTAAGAAAACATTTTAGGACATTAGGTATAAGTTACCCAGTGTTCCACCACCAAAGTTCTTCATCATTCACTTCTTACCTGCAGGCTGCCTCTTGGACAATACTCGGTCAGGATACAGATGTTTGGCGGATCGGTGCAGGCCCCGACAAAGCGCGTCAGGTGCTCATTCTGTACATCACGCATCTGGAAAGAGACAGAATCTAGAGTGAGGAAGGCTTTCACAATGCCCAATGAAAGCAATGGGCGGCTCTTTCAAAAACTGTAGAATGAGAGGCAGGCTAATGCCTCTGGAACGGTGGAAGGACTGAGACAGAGACAGTCATATATCCGCCCATCTAATGTAATGTAAGGTGGATGTGTGGAAAGCTGCTTGTCACCCGCGAGGGTATCTAGGCACTGAGTAGGTGAGAGTAGGCGTGTGTTGAGGCTGGACCAGGAGTCCAGGCAGCCTTGAGCCAAAGATTTGACTTGAATAACATGGTTATTTCTTGAGTGGCCTTTCAGAGACAGAGGCCAGGGTATAACTAATTCTGCCCCAGACCCATGGCTTTTTGCTGCCTTGTAACATACCTTGGCCCTGCTCTACAGACATTTCAGAGGGAGAACTGGTCTGTTTAGCTTCTGTCCTTCAACTTCACTTTCAGGTGCTATTCTTATTTTATCAGCCATTTACACTATTTTGATAAACTACATTTTATTTCATTATTAAAATGAGCTACCCAAAATTTGGACAGATTAAGGGATGTGTGAACTGCAGGATCACATTCCTAATGCAGCTTTGAGGTTTTTTTTTAGAGTGTAAGACAGTGGACTTGGGTACGATTGTGGGATATTGTGGTTAGTTCATGAAATGATCCTGTCAGACCTGGACACCTTTTTAGGTCCAGTGGCTATTAGCTTTCACTAACATTATATGTATAATATACTTACTTATATGGTCTTTCAGCCAGCCCTCTTCATCATTTGCTTGCTATTGTAGCAGTCACAATTTTTTCACACACCTCTGCATAGGGCATGGATCAACGAGTCGGCCCACTTCAGCCATTGGCTACCTTCACTGTGAGTGACAGCAGTCTGCCCTTTCACTATGACCACAGTTACAAACAAAGTAGTTCCCTTAGGTGCAAGGGACTACAAAGGCACTGTACACTTTTCAACGCAAAAAATATATTTTTGCTTTTAGCCAATTTATTTTTTAGTTTGACAAGGGCCGAGCAGCTTTCTCAAAAATAACGTTTTGCAAATAGCATGACAGAACAATAATAATAATACAAAACCAGCACTGGCAAAGCTAAAATGCTTTCAGCCCAAGCCAGACACATTGACTTTGCCAAGCTTGTTTCCTCTGGCATAGGCAATGCCTGTAGCTCACCATATCTGCTGTAGGTTTTCACCCTGACCAAAACAGTGATATGGTGATGGCGTGACCGAATTTGGCAGAAGCTCATGGCAAGGAACCTTAGACCTCTAGACCCTGATAAGTGCAGTGGCGGCTCCTCAGCTAAGGTGGAGGAGCGTCGCCCCACTACTTTGAAGCAATGCGAGAAGAGGAAACATAACATGATAACAACTTTCTGTTATTATCATGTTATGTTTCCTTTGAGGGCGGGAGGGTGGGCCGGGCTGCTCTGCAAGTGTGCAATGACTGTTTGGTCGGCCCTCTCTGGCCACCCAAAGCAGTTATGCGCACTTCCCTGTTCTCCATGCAGGCTGCATTACAGCCTGCATGGAGAAAATGCCCACCCCTACAGCCCCTGGCTGAGCGCTGTGTCAAGGCGCTCAGACCAATCGCAACGCTGCACTGCAGCATTCTGATTGGCTAAGGGGAGGGAGCCTGACTGCCTGCTTCCTGTTCCTGGAAGCGGACTCAGGAGAGCAGGAGCACAGAAGACGCGGGATCCGGCCTTGAGGTAAGTTTTTTGTGTGTACATTTCTAATTTCGGAGAGCAGGCAGATACAGAAGGGAAAGCATATCTAGCATGGGTCTCTAGGGAAAGCAGGCACAGGAGGATCCCCTGCTTAGGGAGTAAAGGTCTATTGCAGATCCCTCTGACACAGACATGGAGACAGGCTCAATGCGGGTCCCGCTAACACACTCAGGGACAGCATTGTGAGTGAGCTTTCCTCTGACTCCGCCGGGGAGAGAAGGTGTGGTGAGGCAGCCTGCTGAAGGGTCCTGCGGGCCAGTCAGGGAGATCAGGCTACTGAGGATCCTGCAGACACAGCCAGGGAGAGCAGGCTACTGAGGATCCTGCAGACACAGCCAGGGAGAGCAGGCTACCAATTGTACCGCAGACACAGGCAGGGAGAGCAGGCTACCAATTGTACCGCAGACACAGGCAGGGAGAGCAGGCTACCGAAGGTACTGCAGACACAGCCATGGAGAGCAAGCTACCGAGGGTACTGCAGGCACAGCCAGGGACAACAGGCTACTGAGGGTACCGCAGACACAGCCAGAGGGAGCAGGCTACTGAGGGTACCGCAGACACAGCCAGAGGGAGCAGGCTACTGAGGGTACCGCAGACACAGCCAGGGAGAGCAGGCTACTGAGGGTACCGCAGACACAGCCAGAGGGAGCAGGCTACTGAGGGTACCGCAGACACAGCCAGAGGGAGCAGGCTACTGAGGATCCTGCAGACACAGCCAGGGAGAGCAGGCTACTGAGGGTACCGCAGACACAGCCAGGGAGAGCAGGCTACTGAGGGTACCGCAGACACAGCCAGAGGGAGCAGGCTACTGAGGATCCTGCAGACACAGCCAGGGAGAGCAGGCTACCAATTGTACCGCAGACACAGGCAGGGAGAGCAGGCTACCGAAGGTACTGCAGGCACAGCCAGGGACAACAGGCTACTGAGGGTACCGCAGACACAGCCAGGGAGAGCAGGCTACTGAGGGTACCGCAGACACAGCCAGGGAGAGCAGGCTACCAATTGTACCGCAGGGAGAACAGGCTACCGAAGCTACTGCAGACACAGCCATGGAGAGCAGGCTACCGAAGCGACTGCAGACACAGCCAGAGAGAGCAGGCTACCGAGAGTACCGCAGACACAGCCAGGGAGAGCAGGCTACCAATTGTACCGCAGACACAGGCAGGGAGAACAGGCTACCAATTGTACCGCAAATACAGGCAGGGAGAGCAGGGTACCGAAGCTACTGCAGACACAGCCATGGAGGGCAGGCTACCGGGGGTACCACAGACACAGCCACGGAGAGCAGGCTACACAGGGTACAGCAGACAGCCTTGGAGAGCAGGCTACCGAGGATCCTGGAGACACAGGCAAGGAAAAAGTCTACCGAGAGTCTACAAACACAGCCACAGAAAGCAGGCTACCGAGAGTACCACAGACACAGTCAGAGACAGCAGGCTACCGGGGGTACCGCAGCCACAGCCACAGCCACGGAGAGCAGGCTACAGAGGGTCCCTCACACACAGCCAGAGATAGCAGGCTACCGAGGGTCTACAGAGACTCCCAGGGAAGCAGGGCCAGGGAGAGCAGGCTACAGAGGGTACCGCAGACACAGCCAGAGAGAGCAGGCTACCGAGGGTCTACAGACAGCCAGAGACAGCAGACTACCGAGGGTACCGCAGACACAGCCAGGGAGAGCAGGCTACCAATTGTACCGCAGGGAGAACAGGCTACCGAAGCTACTGCAGACACAGCCATGGAGAGCAGGCTACCGAAGCGACTGCAGACACAGCCAGAGAGAGCAGGCTACCGAGAGTACCGCAGACACAGCCAGGGAGAGCAGGCTACCAATTGTACCGCAGACACAGGCAGGGAGAACAGGCTACCAATTGTACCGCAAATACAGGCAGGGAGAGCAGGGTACCGAAGCTACTGCAGACACAGCCATGGTGTGCAGGCTACCGGGGGTACCACAGACACAGCCACGGAGAGCAGGCTACACAGGGTACAGCAGACAGCCTTGGAGAGCAGGCTACCGAGGATCCTGGAGACACAGGCAAGGAAAAAGTCTACCGAGAGTCTACAAACACAGCCACAGAAAGCAGGCTACCGAGAGTACCACAGACACAGTCAGAGACAGCAGGCTACCGGGGGTACCGCAGCCACAGCCACAGCCACGGAGAGCAGGCTACAGAGGGTCCCTCACACACAGCCAGAGATAGCAGGCTACCGAGGGTCTACAGAGACTCCCAGGGAAGCAGGGCCAGGGAGAGCAGGCTACAGAGGGTACCGCAGACACAGCCAGAGAGAGCAGGCTACCGAGGGTCTACAGACAGCCAGAGACAGCAGCTACCGAGGGTACCGCAGACACAGCCAGGGAGAGCAGGCTACCGAGGGCCGACAAATAGCCATGGAGAGAGCAGGCTATGGAGGGTCTGCAGACACAGCCAGAGAGAGCAGGCTACCGAGGGTACCGCAGACACAGCCAGAGAGAGCAGGCTACCGAGGGTACCGCAGACACAGCCAGAGAGAGCAGTCCTACTCCTGATATTTCATACACAGTCAGCGTGGGCCTCACCCTGCATGATGCACATCTTGGCTGGGGGCCTGGCCTTCACACACTGACCCCTTTCATGGAATGTTCACTTCCTTGACTGTGTGCCTGAGGATTGTTTCTCCCTCCTTCAGTGGATGGGAAGTGTCTTGGGAGAGGACCAGGCCAGCTGCCAGCTTTTCCACTCACGATGCAGTCCTTTTGGCAACCTTCGAGGCAGCATGCGTGCACGTGACAGAGCTGGGGTGCAATCGCGGATGCACAATGGGCCTTATTTATGAGGCCCTACCGGCACTTTTACGCCGCCGGAACATCACTTTTATTAAGTTCCGGTGGCGTAATGTGGCACAGCATATTAATAAGGCCCCATAAAGCCACTTTACATGGCTTTTCATGGCCTTAAAAATATATGCCACTTTCACGCAGAAAACTGTGTGAAAAGGGTGTTCCATGGGTGTTGCTGTGGGTGTTCCCACGAAACACCCATGGGGCCTGACACATTCCCAGATTTACAAGAAATCGTGAACCTGATAATACGTCAGAACCTAATGCCACACCAGGGGTGACGTTAGGGAGGCGCTACAATGAGAGATGTTTTAATTTCTCCTTGTTTTTCCTTTTTCTATGTGTGCATTCTGCAGCACATACAGAAAGAGGAAATCACCTCTTGTGATTGATTTTGTGCAGGAAGGTTTTCCCTTCTTGCACAAAATCAATCAGCTTTTCAACGCAGGTATCCTTGCACCATGGCGCAAGGGTGCCTGCATTGGCACATGGAAGCACATTGTGCGCTGGCACAGGGGAAAAACGACAGGAATGCGCTGTATCTGATAGATATGGCGCATTCCTGCCCTTTTGTTTTGACGTAGGGCAGCGCAGCAAGATGCCTTACGTCCAAACCTCATAAATGAGGCCTGATGTGTTTAATCGCGTGACCGTCTGTGAGACACGTGTCGCCGACTCCATCACTGTAGTTGTTGTGGCCCTCAACCGAGTGAAGATCACCCTGTTTCGGGGGGGGGGGGGGCCCTCGCACGCATATTTGCTTGTTACAGTCCTGTACACAGGGCTAGTCATGCTAATAAGTTTGCCTGTCAGTGTGTTGGGGTGGAAAAGGCACTCTTCATGGTTCTTGAGCAGGCAACGACAGAGACAGCCTGCAGAGGACTGGGAGGAGAAACAGGCAAAGTGCAGGGAAAAAGCAGGCCTCACCGAACAGCAATCACATGTGGGGGGGGCAGGGGGAGGGGGACAAGAGCATCACCCACCACTCTCCTCTCGCCAGGGTGAGGTGTTTTACTTGTATATCAGCATCTGATAGAGGGGGCAGCCTAAGCCAGTACCGACTCCCCCCTGATTATGTTACATTAAGGCCCTTTGGCATGTATGTACAGTAATGCCTTATGTGCGTGAAGCAAGGTATTGTTTCTTCTGAGCTGCAGCACGGGCTGAGCAATGAATTTTTAATGTTTGTGCTTCACTGAGATCTGAGACGCTCCGAGTACACCACTTCCCTGAGCAGGCCTTGGACTGCCTGTCTTCGGTACCCTTAGGGTCTGGTTACGATTCTGTCGGTCCTCGGATCATGGTGGGGCGGAGGTGGTGGTCTTCCGACCGTCACATTATGACCTTGGAGGTCGTACTGCCCTAGGACCGGCGACTCCACCAGGGAACTGCCATTCTCTGTTGGTGGCGTGGCAGGCTTCAGGCAGTAATATGAGGGCAGGACCTCTGCGGTCCAGCCAAGCATATTACGAAATTCCTCACCCCACTGATCTCATGGAGGTCTTTCCTCATTGAAAACAGTGGCGGCGAGGAAAGAAGGGGGCCCTTGTGTCTCACTCCATGTGGATGCCCACCCCCCCTGTTTGCATGCACCCCCAGTTCCAACATGGCATGGACTGCTCAGTGCATGTTGTGCAGCACCTTCCTTTGACGTTACCATTATGCCAAAAAAACTGCCCTCCAATGGCTAAAAAAGTCATAATACGGCAGGCGGTATTCACGCGGGTTTGGTTATGCGGCGACTGGGCTGTCCCGCCATCACAGCGCTAAACTCATAATCTGGCCCTTAGAGTCAAGTGCTACAGGGTGTGCTTGCTGCTCGGTTTTGTGCTACAGTTGGGACCCAGTAATCCCTGATTGGCCTGGGACACCCTAAAAAGCTACCACCGAGGGAAATACACTAGTGTGAACAAAAAGTCCCAGAGTGCATAGATAATATGGACTGAGTGGCTGTAGACAGCAGAGCTATCCCTTAGGTAACGAGAAATGAAATGAAATGAAATGAAATGAAATGAAATGAAATGAAAAATTGCATTTGTATAGCGCATAACTGCCCTAGGGCCTCGCAGCGCTTGAAGATAAAATGGTTTAGCGCAGGCTCGGGGCAGATCAGCAGGATTTAGCAAACAAATGCGTTTTCAAGGCCTTTCTGAATGAGAGGAGGTTGCTATTTCCTCGGATGGCAAAGGGGAGGGCATTCCAAAGTCTGGTCGCCGAATGGGAAAAAGAGCGGCCACCCCAACGGGCTTTGTTAATTTTAGAGGAGGTGGCCAGCTGCAAGGTACCAGACCGAAGGGGGCGTGCTGGGACATAAGGCGTGACCAAAGGGTGCAGAATCGCTGGGCCTACACGGTGAAAGGATTTGTGCATAATGCACAAAGCTTTAAACTGCACTCTGGCAGCCATTGGGAGCCAGTGGAGGTCTTTCAGAGCCTTCCTCGCCGACTGCCGACGGGAGAGATTGAACAGTAGGCGGGCCGCACTGTTTTGTGTGACCTGAAGCCTCTGCAGTACCGAAGCCGGTGCTCCTAGGTAGAGAGCATTCCCATAATCCAGGCGAGAGAGAATCAGGGCCTGGACCATGGTCCTCCTCGCCTGGAAAGGGAGCAAAGGGAGCACCCGCCGGAGCATCCTCATTAGTCCAAAGCAAGTGGCGGCAGTCTTAGTAGCCTGGACCGAGAAATCAAGGGCGGTGTCAAGCCAGATCCCGAGGCTCTTTATCTGGGACTTGGGGGCAGGAGGAGCGCCAAGACATGGTGGCCAGACGGGTGCAAGAGCAGACGGGGAGGGATTTCCGAGTAGAATGATGTCTGTCTTCTCCCCGTTAAGCTTCAAACAGGAGGCTTGCATCCATCTGGCAACAGCCTCTAGACAGGGGCCTAAGGTGTCGGATGATCCATCTGCGTGGTCTAACGAGACCACAAGCTGCGTGTCATCCGCGTAGGTGACTATACGCACACCAAAGGGATGGACTATCCTGTCCAGAGGTTCCATGTAGGCACCTGGTGGTACCTGGTATAAACTTAATGGTCACAGAGGTAGTACAATTGGACTTTTAGACAGTAAAATTATCTGTCCGGTTATTGTTACACAGATGCTCATGGTGTTCTGAGACAGCATGGCTATCACTCAGAGTACACGAAACAGTACATAACATTACGGCAGCAGGGCTTTTCTGCTGACTACACCGATGTGACGAGTTGGTAGCTAAGGTGGCGAGCTATCTGTCCCTCGGTTTAAGGAGAAGTTACCGGTTGGGACCTGAAACTTGAATTTATACAGGTACACTGGTTACATGTTGGTGCTTTAGACAGCATTGGTATCCCTTAAGTAAAAACTGCTAAGGGTACATGATACAAGAGTAGTCCTTACAATCACCCAGATGACGCAGCTGGTACCTTAGCACAACTACCGCCAGGTTACTGCTACTTGGATCTTACCATTTTCTGTAGTAGACTGACAGCAGACATATCTCTCTGACAAGTCATAAGCCAGTGCTGGACAGCAGACCTCTTCTGCTAGCTACACCGGGTTTACAAAGCAGCGATGTCCCTCAGTTTATATCGGACAGTTACATGTGGGATCAGGGTAGCGCATTTGACAGCAGCTCTATCTCTCAAATTATACTGATTTCATGGTTTGGATTCTTAAAACTGCAGAGCTGCCCCTTGGGTTACACTGAATGCATAGGCTGAAGTGTAAAATGTTACAGATTTTCCTCAAACACATACATTAGAGTCCAGAGGATTTATGGGAACAGTCAGTGCAACCTTCTATTGTCATTAATACACACATCAAAACGGACTGGTAGTTATAAGGAAAAGGGACTCAGGGTATAGAAGAACTTCACTGTTTCAGGATGAAGACCCTCACCCACCTAATAAGTGCATACTTTGGCCACCCCCCACACACCTCCCCCCGGCACCTGATCAAAAATAATCAAATAAGCTACTAGCTACTACAATCTGGGTCGTTAGGGAGCTTATAGGGCAATCTTGTTATGCAGAGGTTTTATGCCATCCAATGGTTAGGAATAAGGGTATAGTGCAGATGAGACATGTGTGTATATTAAAACACTCTCCTGGGTGGACAGGTCAAGTTTTATTATTTCCCCTCAATGATAGAATTAAAAATGACATTTAACCCACTAGCGAACGTTGAAATGTTTCTGCCTGTAATATCCCTGCAATGAGGTGTCAGTGGCATTCATCAGGACATGTTGGCTTCTCTGCTGAAGTGTATAACAAACAAAAATGTGTAATTACGAGTTGCATCTGAAGAAACAGAAAGGGGATATCAGGTGTCGGCCTCAATGAATATAGGTGATTGGTCTGTAAAAGAAAAGTAAATTCTAACAATCGTTAGAGCTTGTGTTGTTTAAAGTAGTTTACACAATCATCACATTATGTGAGGAAAACACGTGATTCACACATCAGTGAAGTGATTTATTTGTGAACACTGCAAACCACGCATTTGTGTTACATCATAGTAAACATTGTGTGTTACCATAATTCAGATCAAGGTAGGATACCATCTCGAAGTTGGAGAAATGGATCGAAGCTCTATTTAAATATGGATAAGTAGGTAATAAAATGGAGAAAAGTGTCTTGTATCCTTTTAGACAGTTCTCAAAGTTGGAAGGACTAAACATTGCCTGGAATCAAGCATTCCCCTACAACATGGCTACCTCTTTTCTAAAGCAATGATGTAACCAAGCTTGGTGTATTGTGGGTAGCCCCCTTCCTGGTTGGAAGCCATTGGTAACAAAACATGGCATGAAGTCTTCATTACATGACCGTCCACCTACATTTGCTCAAATTAAAGGAACTGTGAATTACTTTTTTAATGATTGTTAATGGGCTCGTCTTGGACTCATAACAAGAAAGTTTCAATATTGCATAGAGCCCCGTATGGACGAATAAAGCAGACTCCGCCCCATGTGGGTTAACCCTTCGGTGCTGATGACGGCTCCCGGTCGTCATCAGTTACGGTGGGCGTGTGCTGATGACGGCCGGGAGCCGTCATGACCACGCCCGTGATCGGAATGTGCCGCACAGGTGCAGAATTCCGGCCGCAGCCAGGGGGTTAATGAAAGTGGGCTCTGCAAATGATTCTGTAATAACTATTTTGTTTAGAAAGTGATAAATACTGAGAGCACTCATAAAGGGCTGTGATACATAGGTATAGTAATGAACATGCTAATTACACCAAGAACCAGTGTGAGTCAATTTAAGAGCCTTGGCAAGTGACACTGTTAAAAGTTCAAGATAGAGGACCATATCTGATTAAATACACACCTCTGCCAAACAAGATAACCCTGTAAGCTCCCCAACAGGCCAGTGGGTAGCAGCTTACACCTTGATCATTTTTGATCAGGTACAAGGAGAGGCCAGGGGATGGAGCATGCAACTATAAGGTGGGGGAGGGCCCTAGTACTGAAACGGTGACGTACTTAGATCTACAGAGTCCCTTTCTCGTTACAATCGGCAGTCAGTTCTGGTGTGTACAGATTTTCACTCAAGTTATAATGATCTTAAGAATTCATTCTTTAGATTGCAGAGTTATCCAATGGGTTACACCGATGCTACAGGCTGATGAACAAGTTACTTTAACTTTGGTAATGCCTTATCAGGTAGAGACTCTATCTAGCTGCAGATTCATTACCTTAGAATTATCCCTAGGTGTTAGAGTGGATCCGTAAAATTTTCTTGAGCAATACCTCTGTAGACCGGTAGATTGCGCCGTTTTTGATTCCACGTGCCATTGTTGCCTGTGTAGGCACCACCCAAGCCCGCTGATGCCGGCTTCTTTTTGTGACTTTCCAAGCTAGGAGCGTGTAACCACGAAGACCACTGTCCGCTGGTGTGGCAAACTAGGGCCCTGAAAGGGGACAGCCCTGTCCCTAGAAATCCGTTAACAGAGCAGAGAGGATGAGTGGGTCGGTAAGGAATCTGAAGCTTGATACACTCTCTACCAGATAAGGCATTACCAAAGGTGAGTAACTTGTTCACCTGATAGAAACTTCTAGCCACAGATTCCTTACCTTAGAATAGATACTTAAGCAATACTTCCCCGCAGGTGGGTCTGTGAAGTGTTTCACACTAAAAAAAGTCCTGGAGTACCAAAAAAGCTTGGTGCCCGTCTCAACGGACTTCACTGTCCAGGCTGTAATGCTTCATGAACATGTGTAGAGAAGCCCATGCTGCTGCCTGGCAGATGTACAGAATCGGAACTCTGTGTGCTAACACAGTGATCACAGCCGTATCTCTAGTGGAATAAGCACGCAAGTGTTCAGGGAGTTGCTTCTTGGAAAATGCATAGCAGATGTTAATGCAGAGCACGATCCATCTGCCGATGGTCCATTTTTGTGCGACCTACCCCGTCTTCGCTCCAACCTACCACATGAAGAGTTGGTCGTCCACTTGGATCTGGTTTGTACAGTCAAGATAGAGTGAAAACGCTCTTTTTGGGTCGTCTGTAAGGGCTTCATTAAAAGGAAGAAACAGTTCTGAGGGGTTCACTCCTTGCTGAAGCACCTGTGTCAAGATGTTAGTCTTGACTGCCACTGAGGACAGGCTAAGGTCCAGGACCTTGTCCACCCTTCTCATCACCTTTGCTAAAGTCTCCCTCCTCTGTAGCCATGACAGGAGATGAGACCATGCCAGTTTAGAGGGAGGTGTCCAGTCCACTGGCATCCACCAAATCCTTACACCAGTCCATGTTAGGGTCCGACAGGCTGGTATTCTTCAGGGCCCAGTCGCCCCTACCAATCTTTCCCAAATCTTAGCCCATAGGAATAGGGTTTAGGCTCCGGCCTTGGAGGGTATGGCTCCAGTTGGTGCTGGAGTTGGCCTTAGACGACAAATCTCCATGTTGGAGTCGGAGGATGAGAATGGGGATGGCACCGCCAGAGGGAGCAGGGAGCATCGACATCGGGACCAGCGTCTGGGAAGGTCAAGATAGTATGACTGTCATTGGTCCGAATGCATCTGTGTTTCCAAGGGGCCTGAATGGCACAAGGGCGGTTCTGCTGGAAGCGAACCCACTGACACAAGGTTGCGTCAGTGGGGATGTACTGCGCCAAATTTGAGGTGCATAGCCTTATCAAAATGCGAAGTTGGGCGGGGGTCGCACCGGTTCCTGGAAATTCAGGCACGCAAGGAGCTGCCCAGAAGCCAGCCCTACCGCTGACCCAGGCCTTGAATGGCAACACTCCCTCGTCTCGTCAGAAGACTTTGATGAATGGGGCGAAGTCAAAGACCTCTTCGACTTCTTCCTCTTCTTCTGTTTGTGGCACTTACCGGAAGACAACTTCGAGTGCGACGAGGATCTTGGACTCAGCATCTGTTCCGGAACCTTCCTCTCGATTGGGATCAAGACTGTTCACAGTGTTACATGTCTAGCGGCATGAAGATTAAAGGACACCTCCCTCAGGTCTTGGGATGCAAGGCGCAACAGTCAATGCAGGTCTTTGCGTGGTGGTCGCGCTCGAGGCAAACAAGATGCAGATTTGTCACCGGCATCTGTCACAGACAGGGGCTGCAGAGTTTGAAGTCAGCTTTCCTAATTGACATACATGCCCAGGAGAAAAATCTCGAAAAAACTTCGACAAGGAGTCGAAAGAGAGTCATTTTAAAAATGACTGTGGGTATCTCTCTCAGAATCTGCGCTGACTGTCAAGGAAAGCAAAGACCTGATGTCAGCATGCTGGGGTGGGACCTATATAGGCACTGCGCACGTCCCTTACGGTGCAGACATTGTCGTGCAAATCCGAACAACGCTACTTATTGGCACGCAGGGGTACTGCTCAAGAAATATTTCCGGATCTAGCCTGACGCCTGGGGATAATTCTAATGTAAGCAATCTGTGGCTAGAAGTCACTTTCAGTTGTGTAAAACAGCAGGGATATTCCTCAAGCTATCCTCGTCATTCAGGTTGGTACTTTAGACAGCAGAGCTATCCTTCTGGATATACAGATTTTACAGGCTGATGCTTTAGACAGGAGAGATTACCCTCAGGTTATTCTGCTCTTACAAGTTATGTTAGACCACAGAGCTATCCCTCAAGTTATGCTGACCTTACCGGTCAGTTCTTTAGAAAGCAAAGCTAGCTCTCAGATTGGTGCTTTAGATAACCCATCTGTTCCTCAGACGGGACTGGTTTTACAGTTTTTCTTTTTTTTAAAATGAACTACAGTATGTGTTATTCGGGCTGATATGTAACACAGCGGTACAAAAGGGGGTGGTGATGGACGGATCATCTGAACCAATCAAATACTCACACCCAGTCAACAGATCTGGGTTTAATCCATCACAGTTCTTTAGCCCACTCTGCCACCCCAGTTCAGACATGGCCTTATGCAAATCAGTCTGACCTTGTGCCTCATGGGAAGAGTCCAGCCCGAACTGCCAAGCCATGCCTTCCCAGGACCTGAAACAAGCTTCCTAGGACCGGTTTCTGGCATTTCAGCCATCTTCAGCCAGGCTTGCTTGAATCAGGTAGCAAAGTGAGCAAGGGCCTCACGTCTGAGCATACCCTGCCAACTTATGGCGAACAAAGCGGTACAAAAGGGGGTGGTGATGGACGGAGCATCTGAAACAATCAAACATCACCGTTCTTTAGCCCACTCTGCCACCCCAGTTCAGACATGGCCATATGCAAATCAGTCTGACCCTGTGCCTCATGGGAACAGTCCAGCTCGAACTGCCAAGCCATGTCTTCCCTGGACCGGAAACAAGCTTCCTATGACCGGTTTCTGGCATTTCAGCCGTCTTCAGCCAGGCTTGCTTGAATCCAGTGGCAAAGGGAGCAAGGGACTCACATCTGAGCATACCCTGCCACACTTATGGCGAACAAAGCGGTGGGCTAAAGAACGGTGATGGATTAAACCAAGATCTGTTGACTGGGTGTGAGTGTTTGATTGGTTCAGATGCTCCGTCCATCACCACCCCCTTTTGTACCGCTTTGATATGTAACACAGCAGAGCAATCTCTCAATTTATTCTGATCTTGCAGGTGGTGCTATAGACCAGCAAAGCTGTCCTTCACAGCGCGCTGATTTCTAGGTCTATTTCTGTAGTTGGATTTCTGCCCTCGCGCCCCGCCTCCTCCGTACACCACGGGTCCCTTCCAGGCCTCGAAAATGTTGGATTCTTTGAAACGGAAGAATGTAAAATGTTGCAATACATTTTATCTGGAAACTCCAAACATGGGCTGCTTTCTGGGTTCGTTATCTTTTCCCTTCCAGCTCCCCCAGGTCTGTCTCGCCGCAGCTCTGCCAGTTCCTTCCCCGCACCTCGTTACTTCCCCCGCCATGCCTCAGGGAATGTTCATGTTTGCCCTCTTGCCCTTCTCCCAGTCACTTCCGCCTCCGTTCACCTCCCTCCACTAGCCCTTCCGCTTGCCCGCTTTCTCCTCTTCTCTGTAAGCCTCGGGCTCCATCCATCTCCCCGTGCAGCGCCTCGTCAGGGGTAGTAAGCGCTATATAGATCTATACTTCTTCTTGTTCACTTCTCTTTGCCCTCTTTTTCGAGCGTTCATCCTCGTATCTCCACAGCCCTCTCTACGCCCTCCTTTCCTTTGTATCTCTTCTTCCTCTCCCTCACTCCGTTAGTGTCCCTTGTTTATGTCTTCTTTCCCCTTCTCTCTTCCATCCCGTCTCACTAGGGTGACCAACTGGCATGGGTGCAAATTCAGGACAGTGAGTGTAAAAATTCAGGACAAATGGTCAAAATTCAGGACAAACATTCAGGACAGGAGGTCAAAATTCAGGACAAAAGGTACATTTTACAGACACGTCAGAGAAGGTTGGCAATAGTATATAAGTAAGTAAATAGACAACTACTAAAGTACAAGTGAAAATAAGTTTATATTAGGTTGAGATAATTGTGCACTTCATGGTTTGCCAGACTGCGCACAGCTTTAAGCAAATGTGCAGGTATTTTTGTGGTGGCAAAACCGCTGCCCCCATCCCACCTTTCCAGCTCCCAGAGAAAACGCCCAATGTCCGGTCCGGCCAGTCCGGCCTTGCTACAACCCTCCAATGGCGCCCCTCATCTTCATATAGACCCTCTCTCATGTGTATTTAATTTCTTGTATAGTGCTACTCATCCCAAGTATGTGAGGCAGAGTGTTGGAGTGCATTACAACACACACACATATTATATAGAGACAATCACTCATATAAATATGAAAGTCAATGTATAGGAAATGTTGCTTTAGATAATAGGGGTTACGAGGTGTAATCATACTTTAATCTATCATTCAGTCTTTCACCATTCATTCTGTCCTTCCGTCTGTGTTCCCATCCATGTCCATATTCATCCATTTACAAACCTATCCATAACGTATCCTTCCATCCATCATTTCACTCATCCATCCCTCAATCCACCCTTTTACTCATCCATCATCCATCCATCCAGCCACCCTTTCACCCTATCCATCTGTACACTCATCTGTCCACTCTTCCACCCATCCATCCATTCACTCATCCATCCAGCCATTTACCTATCCAGCCATCCTTTCACTTACTCATTCATCCATCCAGTTACTCATCCTTCCACCCATTCACCCGTTCTGTCATCCATTTACCCATCCCCTTTCTCTTTCAATTTCCCACTTCACTTAGCCACCCACCCATCGATCTGCTCATCCACTCATTAATCCATCCATTGGACCTATCATGCATCCATCCTTTCACTCATCCATCCATCCTTTCTTTAATCCATCCATCCTTTCACTCCTTCACTCATCTATCCATCCTTTTGTCCATCTATCTGCCCTTTCATTCACTCATCCAGCCTTACATCCACCCTTTCACTCATCCGTCCATCCATTCACCCTTTCACTTATCAATTAATCAATCAATCCATCATTTCACTCATCCATCCACCCGCCTGTCATCCACCCTTTCACTCATCCATCCAGCCATCATTTCACTCATCTATCCAGCCATCCATCCACCCATCCCTTCACTTACTTACTCACTCACCTTTTCACATTAATTATGAGACCCATCAAGAACTCCACCCTTGCTGTAGTTTCTAAAGCAAGGGGTGGGGTGGGGCAGGGTTCACTATGCCCCTGCACATAGGCAATCTAAAAAAGTGGAAGGCATGTGTCATGCATGATGCACAGTGCCTGGACGTGGCACGACTGTGACATGGTGTTGTTTCCAGAGCTTTTAGTGGGATGTAAAAACTAGGGGGGTCTATCCAAAAGGGTGTTTAATGTAATAAAATGCGTGGCTTAAAACACATAAGCTAAAAATCTGTGCTTATTATAATGTGCCGCCCAACTGGTATTTGTGTTGCTTCTGTCATTGCATCCAGATATATAATACAACAAGTAACGTTACCCTTAGAACAAGTAACATTACACCTACAACAAGCCAGAACTATTGGCTTTGTCAATAGTTGTTAGTTGAATAAAATAAAAAAGCAGCCACCATGGCTGCTATACTATAACTATAATCCCTTTCTTTGAACTTCTTTCACCGCCTTCCTTTGGTTAACTGGATTCTCACCTAGCAGCAGCATGGGCGTTTTTCCACGTCCATGTGACAGAATGCCCTGCCCTTGACTGAGGCTGGAGGAGGCCACCACATGCTGTGCCAGCCCAGACTGCCCCATTGTCATTCTGTATGTGCCAATCAGCGCAGACAGAATGACAATGGGTGGGTGGGGCTGCTCTTGTGCTCAGAGGAGTGTGAGGCGGCCCCATTAGGGAGCTGAGGCCTGTCACAGGGGAACAGCTATATTCCCTGCAAAGTCTAAAATTACGGACAAAAGGCGTCCGTAAAAAGGATCCTCACGGACGGACGTGAGGTCCAATTTACGAACTGTCCGTGAAATTTACGGACAGTTGGTCACCCTACGTCTCACACCTTCATTCCCACTCCGCCCTCTTTCTCCTTGTCCCTCACTCCAATTGCTGTGTGCTTAGTCCACCCTCTCCCCGCCTCCTCTCTCCCCTCTTCTCCTGGCTTCCGTCTGCTCCCTCTCTTTCTGTCACCGTCCCTTCTTTGTCCTCTCCTGGGTCTCTGACTCTCCGTCCTCCGCTCACCGTATTCCTTCTTTAACCTCGTTTCCTACCCCTGCTCGCCTATATTTCACATCTTCTCTTTTCCTTTCTGCCTCTCCCTCTCTTGCTTCACCACCTCGCTTCCCCTTCTTCACCGGGCCCTCCTACCTTCACCACCTCACTCTACCCTTCTTCACCGGGCCCTCCTTCATTCCCCACCTCGCATTACCCTGCTTCACTGGGCCCTCCTTCCTTCACAACCTCCCTATCCCCTCCTTCACGGGGCTCTCCTTTCTCCGCCACCTCGCTTTCCTCCGCCACCTTGCTTTACCCTTCTTCACCGGGCCCTCCTTCCATTGCCACCTCGCTTTACCCTTCTTCACCGGGCCCTCCTTCCGTTGCTACCTTGCTTTACCCTTCTTCACCGGGCCCTCCTTCCATTGCCACCTTGCTTTACCCTTCTTCACCGGGCCCTCCTTCCGTTGCTACCTTGCTTTACCCTTCTTCACCGGGCCCTCCTTCCATTGCCACCTCGCTTTACCCTTCTTCACCGGGCCCTCCTTCCGTTGCTACCTTGCTTTACCCTTCTTCACCAGGCCCTCCTTCCATTGCCACCTTGCATTACCCTTCTTCACCGGGCCCTCCTTCCATTGCCACCTCGCTTTACCCTTCTTCACCGGGCCCTCCTTCCATTGCCACCTTGCTTTACCCTTGTTCACCGGACCCTCCTTCCATTGCCACCTTGCTTTACCCTTCTTCACCGGGCCCTCCTTCCATTGCCACCTTGCTTTCCCCTTCTTCACCGGGCCCTCCTTCCATTGCCACCTTGCTTTCCCCTTCTTCACCGGGCCCTCCTTCCTTCACCACCTCGCTTTCCCTTTCTTCACCGGGCCCTCCTTCCATTGCCACCTTGCTTTACCCTTCTTCACCAGGCCCTCCTTCCATTGCCACCTCGCTTTCCCCTTCTTCACTGGGCCCTCCTTCCTCCGCCACCTCGCTTTACCCTTCTTCACCGGGCCCTCCTTCCTCCACCACCTCGCTTTACCCTTCTTCATCGGGCCCTCTTTCCATTGCCACCTTGCTTTACCGTTCTTCACCGGGCCCTCCTTCCATTGCCACCTCGCTTTACCCTTCTTCACCGGGTCCTCCTTCCTCCGCCACCTCGCTTTACCCTTCTTCACTGGGCCCTCCAACCTTCACCACCTTGCTTTCCCCTTCTTTACCGGGCCCTCCTTCCTCCGCCACCTCGCTTTACCCTTCTTCACTGGGCCCTCCAACCTTCACCACCTTGCTTTACCCTTCTTCACCGGGCTCTCCTTCCATTGCCACCTTGCTTTTTCCTTCTTCACCAGGCCCTCCTTCCTTCACCACCTCGCTTTACCCTTCTTCACTGGGCCCTCTTTCCTCTGCCACCTCGCTTTACCCTTCTTCACCGGGCTCTCCTTCCATTGCCACCTTGCTTTCTCCTTCTTCACGAGGCCCTCCTTCCTTCACCACCTCGCTTTACCCTTCATCACTGGGCCCTCCAACCTTCACCACCTCGCTTTCCCCTTCTTCACCGGGCCCTCCTTCCTTCACCACCTCGCTTTCCCCTTCTTCACCGGGCCCTCCTTCCATTGCCACCTTGCTTTACCCTTCTTCACCGGGCCCTCCTTCCATTGCCACCTCGCTTTCCCCTTCTTCACCGGGCCCTCCTTCCTCCGCCACCTCGCTTTACCCTTCTTCACCGGGCCCTCCTTCCTCCACCACCTCGCTTTACCCTTCTTCACTGGGCCCTCCAACCTTCACCACCTTGCTTTACCCTTCTTCACCGGGCTCTCCTTCCATTGCCACCTTGGTTTTTCCTTCTTCACCAGGCCCTCCTTCCTTCACCACCTCGCTTTACCCTTCTTCACTGGGCCCTCTTTCCTCTGCCACCTCGCTTTACCCTTCTTCACCGGGCTCTCCTTCCATTGCCACCTTGCTTTCTCCTTCACCAGGCCCTCCTTCCTTCACCACCTCGCTTTCCCCTTCTTCACCGGGCCCTCCTTCAATCGCCACCTTGCTTTACCCTTCTTCACCGGGCCCTCCTTCCTCCGCCACCTCGCTTTACCCTTCTTCACTGGGCCCTCCTTTCTCTGCCACCTCGCTTTACTTCTTCACTGGGCCCTCCAACCTTCACCACCTTGCTTTACCCTTCTTCACCGGGTCCTCCTTCCATTGCCACCTTGCTTTACCCTTCTTTACCGGGCCCTCCTTCCATTGCCACCTTGCCGTCTTTACCGGGCCCTCGTTCCATTGCCACCTCGCTTTACCCTTCTTCACCGGGCCCTCCTTCCATTGCCACCTTGCTTTACCCTTCTTCACCGGGCCCTCCTTCCTCCACCACCTCGCTTTACCCTTCTTCACCGGGCCCTCCTTCCTCTGCCACCTTGTTTTACCCTTCTTCACTGGGCCCTCCAACCTTCACCACCTTGTTTTACCCTTCTTCACCGGGCCCTCCTTCCTCCGCCACTTCGCTTTACCCTTCTTCACTGGGCCCTCTTTCCTCTGTCACCTCACTTTACCCTTCTTCACTGGGCCCTCCAACCTTCACCACCTTGCTTTACCCTTCTTCATCGGGCCCTCCTTCCTCCGCCACCTCGCTTTACCCTTCTTCACCGGGCCCTCCTTCCATTGCCACCTCGCTTTACCCTTCTTCACCGGGCCCTCCTTCCTCCGCCACCTCGCTTTACCCTTCTTCACCGGGCCCTCCAACATTCACCACCTTGCTTTACCCTTCTTCACCGGGCCCTCCTTCCATTGCCACCTTGCTTTACCCTTCTTCACCGGGCCCTCCTTCCATTGCCACCTCGCTTTACCCTTCTTCACTGGGCCCTCCTTCCTCCACCACCTCGCTTTACCCTTCTTCACTGGGCCCTCCTTCCTCCGCCACCTTGCTTTACCCTTCTTCACCGGGCCCTCCTTCCTCCGCCACCTCGCTTTACCCTTCTTCACCGGGCCCTCCTTCCATTGCCACCTTGCTTTACCCTTCTTCACTGGGCCCTCCTTCCTCCGCCACCTTGCTTTACCCTTCTTCACCGGGCCCTCCTTCCTCCGCCACCTCGCTTTACCCTTCTTCACCGGGCCCTCCTTCCTCCACCACCTTGCTTTACCCTTCTTCACTGGGCCCTCCAACCTTCACCACCTCGCTTTACCCTTCTTCACCGGGCCCTCCTTCCATTCCCACCTCGCTTTACCCTTCTTCACTGGGCCCTCTTTCCTCTACAACCTCGCTTTACCCTTCTTCACCGGGCCCTCCTTCCATTGCCACCTTGCTTTACCCTTCTTCACCGGGCCCTCCTTCCATTGCCACCTCCCTTTACCCTTCTTCACTGGGCCCTCCAACCTTCACCACCTTGCTTTACCCTTCTTCACGGGCCCTCCTTCCATTGCCACCTTGCTTTACCCTTCTTCACCGGGCCCTCCTTCCATTGCCACCTCGCTTTACCCTTCTTCACTGGGCCCTCCAACCTTCACCACCTCGCTTTACCCTTCTTCACCGGGCCCTCCTTCCTCCGCCACCTCGCTTTACCCTTCTTCACCGGGCCCTCCAACCTTCACCACCTTGCTTTACCCTTCTTCACCGGGCCCTCCTTCCATTGCCACCTTGCTTTACCCTTCTTCACCGGGCCCTCCTTCCATTGCCACCTCGCTTTACCCTTCTTCACTGGGCCCTCCTTCCTCCGCCACCTCGCTTTACCCTTCTTCACCGGGCCCTCCTTCCTCCACCACCTTGCTTTACCCTTCTTCACTGGGCCCTCCAACCTTCACCACCTCGCTTTACCCTTCTTCACCGGGCCCTCCTTCCATTGCCATCTTGCTTTACCCTTCTTCACCGGGCCCTCCTTCCATTCCCACCTCGCTTTACCCTTCTTCACTGGGCCCTCTTTCCTCTACAACCTCGCTTTACCCTACTTCACCGGGCCCTCCTTCCATTGCCACCTTGCTTTACCCTTCTTCACCGGGCCCTCCTTCCATTGCCACCTCCCTTTACCCTTCTTCACTGGGCCCTCCAACCTTCACCACCTTGCTTTACCCTTCTTCACCGGGCCCTCCTTCCATTGCCACCTTGCTTTACCCTTCTTCACCGGGCCCTCCTTCCATTGCCACCTCGCTTTACCCTTCTTCACTGGGCCCTCCAACCTTCACCACCTCGCTTTACCATTCTTCACCGGGTCCTCCTTCCTCCGCCACCTCGCTTTACCCTTCTTCACCGGGCCCTCCAACCTTCACCACCTTGCTTTACCCTTCTTCACCGGGCCCTCCTTCCATTGCCACCTTGCTTTACCCTTCTTCACCGGGCCCTCCTTCCATTGCCACTTCGCTTTACCCTTCTTCACTGGGCCCTCCTTCCTCCGCCACCTCGCTTTACCCTTCTTCACGGGCCCTCCAACCTTCACCACCGTGCTTTACCCTTCTTCACCGGGCCCTCCTTCCATTGCCACCTTGCTTTACCCTTCTTCACCGGGCCCTCCTTCCATTGCCACCTTGCTTTCCCCTTCTTCACCGGGCCCTCCAACCTTCACCACCTCGCTTTACCCTACTTCACTGGGCCCTCCTTCCTCCGCCACCTTGCTTTACCCTTCTTCACCGGGCCCTCCTTCCTCCGCCGCCTCGCTTTACCCTTCTTCACCGGGCCCTCCTTCCATTGCCACCTTGCTTTACCCTTCTTCACTGGGCCCTCCTTCCTCCGCCACCTTGCTTTACCCTTCTTCACCGGGCCCTCCTTCCTCCCCCACTCGCTTTACCCTTCTTCACTGGGCCCTCCTTCCTCCGCCACCTTGCTTTACCCTTCTTCACCTGGCCCTCCTTCCTCCGCCACCTCGCTTTACCCTTCTTCACCGGGCCCTCCTTCCATTGCCACCTTGCTTTACCCTTCTTCACTGGGCCCTCCTTCCTCCGCCACCTTGCTTTACCCTTCTTCACCGGGCCCTCCTTCATCCGCCACCTCGCTTTACCCTTCTTCACCGGGCCCTCCTTCCATTGCCACCTCGCTTTACCCTTCTTCACCGGGCCCTCCAACCTTCACCACCTCGCTTTACCCTTCTTCACTGGGCCCTCCTTCCATTGCCCCCTCGCTTTACCCTTCTTCACCGGGTCCTCCTTCCATTGCCATCTCGCTTTACCCTTCTTCACTGGGCCCTCTTTCCTCTGCCACCTCGCTTTACCCTTCTTCACCGGGCCCTCCTTCCATTGCCACCTTGCTTTACCCTTCTTCACTGGGCCCTCCAACCTTCACCACCTCGCTTTACCCTTCTTCACCGGGTCCTCCTTCCATTGCCATCTCGCTTTACCCTTCTTCACTGGGCCCTCTTTCCTCCGCCACCTCGCTTTACCCTTCTTCACCGGGCCCTCCTTCCATTGCCACCTTGCTTTACCCTTCTTCACTGGGCCCTCTTTCCTCTGCCACCTCGCTTTACCCTTCTTCACCGGGCCCTCCTTCCATTGCCACCTTGCTTTACCCTTCTTCACTGGGCCCTCCAACCTTCACCACCTCGCTTTACCCTTCTTCACTGGGCCCTCCTTCCATTGCCACCTCGCTTTACCCTTCTTCACTGGGCCCTCTTTCCTCTGCCACCTCGCTTTACCCTTCTTCACCAGGCCCTCCTTCCATTGCCACCTCCCTTTACCCTTCTTCACCGGGCCCTCCTTCCATTGCCACCTCGCTTTACCCTTCTTCACTGGGCCCTCTTTCCTCTGCCACCTTGCTTTACCCTTCTTCACCGGGCCCTCCTTCCATTGCCACCTCGCTTTACCCTTCTTCACCGGGCCCTCCTTCCATTGCCACCTCGCTTTACCCTTCTTCACCGGGCCCTCCTTCCTCCGCCACCTCGCTTTACCCTTCTTCACCGGGCCCTCCTTCCATTGCCACCTCGCTTTACCCTTCTTCACCGGGCCCTCCAACCTTCACCACCTCGCTTCACCCTTCTTCACCGGGCCCTCCTTCCATTGCCCCCTCGCTTTACCCTTCTTCACCGGGTCCTCCTTCCATTGCCATCTCGCTTTACCCTTCTTCACTGGGCCCTCTTTCCTCTGCCACCTCGCTTTACCCTTCTTCACCGGGCCCTCCTTCCATTGCCACCTTGCTTTACCCTTCTTCCTCCGCCACCTCGCTTTACCCTTCTTCACCGGGCCCTCCTTCCTTCACCACCTCGCTTTACCCTTCTTCACCACCTTGCTTTACCCTTCTTCACCGGGCCCTCCTTCCTCCGCCACCTTGCTTTACCCTTCTTCACCGGGCCCTCTTTTCTCCACCACCTTGCTTTACCCTTCTTCACCGGGCCATCCTGCCTCCGCCACCTCGCTTTACCCTTCTTCACCGGGCCCTCCTTCCTCCGCCACCTCGCTTTACCCTTCTTCACCGGGCCCTCCTTCCTTCACCACCTCGCTTTACCCTTCTTCACCGGCCCTCCTTCCTCCGCCACCTTGCTTTACCCTTCTTCACCGGGCCCTCTTTTCTCCACCACCTTGCTTTACCCTTCTTCACCGGGCCCTCCTTCCTCCGCCACCTCGCTTTACCCTTCTTCACCGGGCCCTCCTTCCTTCACCACCTCGCTTTACCCTTCTTCACCGGCCCTCCTTCCTCCGCCACCTCGCTTTACCCTTCTTCACCGGGCCCTCCTTCCTCCGCCACCTCGCTTTACCCTTCTTCACCGGGCCCTCCTTCCTTCACCACCTCGCTTTACCCTTCTTCACCGGGCCCTCCTTCCTTCACCACCTCGCTTTCAGCTTCTTCACCGCCTTGCTTTCCCCTTCTTCACCGGGCCCTCTTCACCGGGCCCTCTTTTCTCCACCGCCTCGCTTTACCCTTCTTCACTGGGCCCTCCTTCCATTGCCCCCTCGCTTTACCCTTCTTCACCGGGTCCTCCTTCCATTGCCATCTCGCTTTACCCTTCTTCACTGGGCCCTCTTTCCTCTGCCACCTCGCTTTACCCTTCTTCACCGGGCCCTCCTTCCATTGCCACCTTGCTTTACCCTTCTTCACTGGGCCCTCCAACCTTCACCACCTCGCTTTACCCTTCTTCACCGGGTCCTCCTTCCATTGCCATCTCGCTTTACCCTTCTTCACTGGGCCCTCTTTCCTCCGCCACCTCGCTTTACCCTTCTTCACCGGGCCCTCCTTCCATTGCCACCTTGCTTTACCCTTCTTCACTGGGCCCTCTTTCCTCTGCCACCTCGCTTTACCCTTCTTCACCGGGCCCTCCTTCCATTGCCACCTTGCTTTACCCTTCTTCACTGGGCCCTCCAACCTTCACCACCTCGCTTTACCCTTCTTCACTGGGCCCTCTTTCCTCTGCCACCTCGCTTTACCCTTCTTCACCGGGCCCTCCTTCCATTGCCACCTCCCTTTACCCTTCTTCACCGGGCCCTCCTTCCATTGCCACCTCGCTTTACCCTTCTTCACTGGGCCCTCTTTCCTCTGCCACCTTGCTTTACCCTTCTTCACCGGGCCCTCCTTCCATTGCCACCTCGCTTTACCCTTCTTCACCGGGCCCTCCTTCCATTGCCACCTCGCTTTACCCTTCTTCACTGGGCCCTCTTTCCTCTGCCACCTCGCTTTACCCTTCTTCACCGGGCCCTCCTTCCATTGCCACCTCGCTTTACCCTTCTTCACCGGGCCCTCCAACCTTCACCACCTCGCTTCACCCTTCTTCACCGGGCCCTCCTTCCATTGCCCCCTCGCTTTACCCTTCTTCACCGGGTCCTCCTTCCATTGCCATCTCGCTTTACCCTTCTTCACTGGGCCCTCTTTCCTCTGCCACCTCGCTTTACCCTTCTTCACCGGGCCCTCCTTCCATTGCCACCTTGCTTTACCCTTCTTCCTCCGCCACCTCGCTTTACCCTTCTTCACCGGGCCCTCCTTCCTTCACCACCTCGCTTTACCCTTCTTCACCACCTTGCTTTACCCTTCTTCACCGGGCCCTCCTTCCTCCGCCACCTTGCTTTACCCTTCTTCACCGGGCCCTCTTTTCTCCACCACCTTGCTTTACCCTTCTTCACCGGGCCATCCTGCCTCCGCCACCTCGCTTTACCCTTCTTCACCGGGCCCTCCTTCCTCCGCCACCTCGCTTTACCCTTCTTCACCGGGCCCTCCTTCCTTCACCACCTCGCTTTACCCTTCTTCACCGGCCCTCCTTCCTCCGCCACCTCGCTTTACCCTTCTTCACCGGCCCTCCTTCCTCCGCCACCTCGCTTTACCCTTCTTCACCGGGCCCTCCTTCCTCCGCCACCTCGCTTTACCCTTCTTCACCGGGCCCTCCTTCCTCCGCCACCTCGCTTTACCCTTCTTCACCGGGCCCTCCTTCCTTCACCACCTCGCTTTACCCTTCTTCACCGGCCCTCCTTCCTCCGCCACCTTGCTTTACCCTTCTTCACCGGGCCCTCTTTTCTCCACCACCTTGCTTTACCCTTCTTCACCGGGCCCTCCTTCCTCCGCCACCTCGCTTTACCCTTCTTCACCGGGCCCTCCTTCCTTCACCACCTCGCTTTACCCTTCTTCACCGGCCCTCCTTCCTCCGCCACCTCGCTTTACCCTTCTTCACCGGGCCCTCCTTCCTCCGCCACCTCGCTTTACCCTTCTTCACCGGGCCCTCCTTCCATTGCCACCTCGCTTTACCCTTCTTCACCGGGCCCTCCTTCCTTCACCACCTCGCTTTACCCTTCTTCACCGGGCCCTCCTTCCTTCACCACCTCGCTTTCCCCTTCTTCACCGCCTTGCTTTCCCCTTCTTCACCGGGCCCTCTTCACCGGGCCCTCTTTTCTCCACCGCCTTGCTTTTCCCCTTCTTCACCGTGCTCCTCTGTCCCACTTCACTCATCAGCCTGCCTCCTCTCCCCGCCACTTCTTCTCCAAGCTCCTTTGGTCCCTCTCGCCTCACTAGTTTGTATCCCCTCTGTCTTGTTTCTCCTTACCCACCTGTCTTACTCTTACCTCTCTCTCCCCCTCCACCTCTTTCCCACCCCACCACTCGTTCCCTTTTCCTTCTCCATCCATTCCTTCCTGCCCCTCCAGTCCTTCAGCTACCCCCGCCTCACGGCCTGTTTTCGGTCTCGCTACACTTTCCTCTCTGCTCATGGCTCCTTTCCTTGCTAATTAGAAAATACCCAACAAGCTGCTAATTAAGCGCAGTCAGTCTCAGCCTGTCCCGTCGCGTCAGGGTAATCAGCGCTGATCTGACGCTCTCGCCGCTTCCCGTAGCAAGGATTACCGGCCTGACCTTCACACCAGAAAGAAACCTCAAATTATTCTCTTAAATCCCACTTTCTCCCACCCGGGGGCTCTACTAATTAGGTTTATTAACTATTAATTATCAACCGGCCGTCGCTCTAATCAGATCAGCCAGGGGCAGTGACTGATCCACGCCAGGGTTCAGTTCCCCCGCGCCTTTAGGTCCTGGTAGGACATCAGTGTTGGACTGAGCTTCGGGGCAGTCGGGCACTGCCCTTCCAAGGGCACTGCCCTTGCAAACAGATTCGTTTGGCAGGGCCAGACTTTCTGAAAGCCCAGCCCAACAGTGGCAACCATCTTTCCAAAGAGTAAGAGTAGGGTTGCGGCCTCCCACAATACTGTAAAGATACCAGGGGCCGTATTACAGAAGGTGCCCTGGGGCACAACGGACATTTGCGCCTGCTTTGCGCGCCCCCGGGGCACTTTGGTATCAAAGAAGGGGCCACAAGCACGTGTGCGCCCCCTTCTATAATACCAATAGCGTTGGCGCACTTAAAGCGTGAGCACTATCAACAGAGGGAGTTCCCTTCTGTGCATAGGGGCGTGCTCTATGCAAATGAGGAAATTCCTTTGACTCTGCGCCCGCGCCATATTACGGACGTTGGCGCAGAGTGCCATTTAAAAGGTGGCGCACTGTCAATGCGCCCCCTGAGAGCAACCCTCTGCAGGAGGTAAAGGGGGTCCCATGGACCCCCCCAGACATCCCCTTGCAGGCGGATGCCGTCACTGACGGCACCCGCCTGCAAGGGGATCTCTAATCCCCGTTGAAAGTGCAGGCGGGTGCCGCCTGCACAGTGAAAACACAGAGCAGCTGCTCTGTGTCTTCCTATGAATGCGCTGTCCCCAGGGCAGCGCAAGGTCGCGGCTACCTTCGAGGCAACGCATACACCATATTGGGGCGCATTATCATTGTTTGCACCCAGCGCACCTTTTGAAAGGTGCGCTGGACGCAAACAATGATAATGTGTAATACGGCCCCAGATTTATCGACACTTGCGCCGGTGCAAATTCACAAAGTGTGACGCAAACCAGAGATGATAAAGGGCCCAATGTAGGTAGGCATTTACCGGTCGGTAACGGCCGAATTCGGCCGTTACCGACCGGTAAATGCCTTTTCCAATGTAGGGGGCATGTATTTACAGATTCTGTATTTCTACCGAATCTGTATTTACCGAATTGGTAAAATTACCGAATTGGTAAATACAGACTCGGTAAAAATACCGAATCTGTAAATGCAGATGTAGGTGGCGCTTTAAACAGTGCCACAGGCCCCTCAGAATTCGTTATTTACCATGTAATACTATTGCATGGTAAATAACGAATTCAGGTGTACATGCACATCTGTGCATGTACACCTATGCCATGTGACACACAGACATGCCCTTAGGGCATGTATGTGTGCCACATGGCACGCAAGCCTGACATTGGGGTGCTACAGGGTGTCAAAGTGACACCCTGTTCCCCCTGGCAGGATTCGGTATTTACCAATTCGGTAAATACCGAATCGGTATTTGCCATTGATTCCTATGGGCTTCAAGGCCCATAGGAATCAATAGCAAATACTGATTCGGTATTTACCGAATCGGTAAATACCGAATCATACAGATTCGGTAATTTAAAAAGAAAAATTACCTACATCTGCCTACTTCCAATTTACCTACTCTTAAATACCGAATCGGTATGATTCGGTATTTAAGAGTAGGTAAATCGAAATTACCTACATCGGGCCCAAAGTGCTTTCACAGTGCAAAACTTTTTGAGCTTGAATGTTGCCTTATAAGGACCGATTACCATGCTCAACAGCTCGAGATACCGAACTCTCCGAGCTCAGTCCGAAGCCACAAGGATGACTTTGGCCTGGTCGGTCCTGATCCTCTTGTACCCGAAGTTCTTGGTCTTAAAAGTTATATAAAAAGAAGTACTATTTTTCTAATTCGGTCTCAACTTCATTCATTGAGCGGGTGTATCAATTATTGCCTCTGTGACTCCAACAAATGCTTAGCACTACCCTCTGATAAGCATAACTGCTCGCCCATACTATCACAAAATAGAGTGCTAGTATTATCTACTTTTGCATCTGTAAACCAATAAGGGTCTCCCTGACCTGTCTGCAATTCTCTGCAAAAAGTCCATTGGGATGCACTATACAGAGTTTGGTTTCCTACACTGATTGTCTTAAGAACTCTGGGCAGGAATGGTATGGGCGGAAAGGCGTACAGGAGGCCTGAGCTCCAATCAAGATGAAAAGATTCTCTGAGCGAGAGCCACCTTGGAAACACCTGTGCGCAGAACTGCTGACATTGTGCCTTCTCGGCAGTGGCAAACATCTAACTAAGCCTCTCTCCACTGCTGAAAAAGACCTTTCACCACCTCGGAGGTGGTGATCTGCTAGGCATTTTTGACTGAGTTTGAACCACCAGGGAAATGCCCTAACATTCAGCCATGTCCAGAGACAAAGAGCCTCTTGACAAAGGGTCCACAACCCCACCCCGTCCGGTTTGTTGAAGTACCACATGGCAGCGGTGCTGTCTGTGAACACCTGTACTAGCCTTCACTTCATGGAGTGTAGAAACGCTTTCCATACAAGCTGGATAGCCTGGAGCTCCAGAAAGTTGATGTGAAGTCCAGATTTCACTGGAGACCAGAGGCTTCTTATCTTTACTTCTCCCAGATGGCCATCCCATCCCTGGAGTGATGTACCTGTCAACACTGTGAGATCTGGTTGGGGAAGGGAGAGGGGTCTGCCACTGACCCAATCGCAGTTCGTTAACCACCACTGCAGGTTTTTTGCAGTTCTCTCCGAGATCTGGACCGTGTCGAAGAAATTCCCTTGATGCTGCACCCACTGGAACTTCAAGTCCCAATGCAGAGCCCGCATATGCCAATGGGCATTTGTCACAAGCAGGATGCATGAGGCCATGAGTCCCAGCAGCCTCAGAGTTAGTCTCACCGAAATCAAGGATGGAAGCTGAAACATTGGTATTGTAGACTGAATATCCTGGACTCGCCTTTTGGTATAATAGGCCTGAAACTTCACCATGTCCAGAACAGCTCTAATGAAGGGAGCTTTTGAGAAGGAGTAAGGTTGACTTCGGCACGTTAATAGTGAACTCCAGTGAATGCAGGTGGTACGCCATAGTCTGGGGGTGGGAGACAGCAGCATGGGACGAGCCCACCTTAAACAGCCAGTTGTCAAGAAAAGGGAAGACTGGCACCCCTGATCTCCGCAGATTAGCTGCAACCACCGCTATCCCCTTGGTGAATACCTGAGGGGCAATAGTAAGGCCAAAAGGAAGTATGGTAAACTGTAAAATGCTTGTCGCACACTGTAAAACGCAAGTAACACCTGTGGGCAGGCAGGACGAGAATTCGGAAATATGCGTCCTTCATGTCTGATGCTACGTTGAAGATTCTCGGGTCTAGGGCAGACAGGACTTCAGCAAGCGTGAGCATTTTGAACTTCTTCTTGAAGAAATTGAACGGGCACCAGAAAGTGGGAAGAGCAACCACAACCAATTTCTGGCTTCAGCACCCACTGTACGGCTCTCCTGGGCAAGAAAGCCATCCCTTCCTGGTGGAACAAGGTAAGATAGTCCTCCGTCAGCCTGTCGCAACCAGGTGGCTTGGGTGGAAGGGTCTCATGAAGGGATGGAGTAGCCCCTTTGGACAATTTGAAGAACTCAACGGTGTCATGTAATAAGCCTCCAGTGGGGCAGGTGATGGTGTATATTACCTCCCAATGGGTGCCCATGATGTAAAGAGGGCAAACTGAAGGGGTTTGGAGGCTAAGGCTGCCGGGGTGTGGGGTGTAGGGGTTGGACTAGCCAGATTTTTGGATGCCCAACCCACAGAGTTTGAGGGTACTGCATCCTCGACCACGCAGGGTCTGGGAAGTTTAAGTGCAGTGGGGGCTGGGCATGTAAAGGCACATCTGGAAGCTCTTTTCAAGGACATGAAAAGCTAACTGGGATTTGTAAGGGGCCATGGAAAGGCCCAAGGGCCTGGCTGTAGCTCTGTTTTCCTTGAAGCGATCCAGCGATGAATCCACCTTGTCTCTGAAGAGACAGGAGCCATTAAAGTGCATGTCCATAAGTGATGCTTGGACATCTCCTGAAAAGCCGGTTGTTCTCAGTCAATCGTGGTGCCATAGGGCCACCGTCAATGAAACTGTTCTGCCCAGCGAGTCTGTGGTATCCAGTCAACATCTGATCGTGAACTTAGCTGCATCTCTCCCATCAGCAACCGCCTGGGAAAGTATGGTTCAGCCCTCATCCAGAGCCAATGGCAGCACCTGCACAACCAAATCCTATAGAGAATGGGAGTAATGGCCCAAAAGGCACGCAGTGTTCAGGAAGCGCAGTGCCTGGTCGATGGAAGAAAACATTATCTTGCCTAAGGTGTCCAGCCTCTTGGATTCCCTATCCAGTGGGGCGGTAGGTAATGCGCCAGGATTTACACGGGCAGTAGAGGCTTGGACCACCAACCATACCAGGGTAGGGTGTTGTCTTAGGAAATTGGGGCCCCCTGGGGCAGGGCGTTGGCAGCAGACAATTGTCCTGTTCACAGGAGCCCCTATGCAGGGTTTGGACAAAGTTCCAAGCAGGATGTCTTTAAGGGTTTCATTAAATGGGAGAAGCAGTTCTGAGGGGGGTCACTCCTGGCTGAAGCACCTCTATCAAGACGTTTCCCTTGACTGCCACTGAGGGCAGGTAAATGTCCAGGACCTCATCCGCCCTTTGCACTACCATAGCAAATTACACACTCTCTTCCTTAGCCACAGTAGGGGGAGAAAGCATGGCAGTATCTAGGTAACTGTCCAATCCATTGGCCTCTTCCAAGTCCTTACACCAGTCCATTTTGGAATCTAAGGGCTGGTATTCTTCAGGGTCAAGGGACCCCTCCCATCCTACCGAGTCTTAGCCCATAGGAATAGGGCTCAGGCTCTGGCCTGGAAAGCTTGGCCCAAGTTGGCACCGGAGCCAGTGTTGGACAGTGTCCCTACGGTTCCATGTAATAGCTGGGGGGGGGGATGGGGGGGGCTGCCGCCGTGGGAAGGTTAAGATGGTATGAATGGCACTGGTCCAGATCCACGAGTCTCCTACGGGTCCGATTGGCACTGGGGGTAGACCAGCCAGCATGGAACCAGAAGGGGCGCCGCTCAAACCCACGGGGCCTGAAAGCAGGTGGGCGGCCGGAACGGGATGCTCCAATAAGAGGCGTATGGCCTCACAAAACTCTTGAAGTTGAGCAGCGGTGGTCGCTCTGACTCCATGAAACTCAGGGCGGTGAAGAGCCCGGCCTCGAATGACGATACACCCTAATCTTGTCTGAAACTCACAATAGAAGAGGTAAAGTCTTCTTTTTCTCGTGGGACTTACCCAATTGGCCTGGCACCTTTGAGTGCGACGAGGCTCTTAGGCTCCATGTCCGAACCCGGGACCTTCCTCTCGACCAAGACCGAGACCATTGCACTATCACACGTTGAGCGGCAAGGAGCCTGAAGGACCACTTCCTCAAGGCCTTAAGGTGCCTGTCGCTGCAGTCGGCACAGGTTTTCGTGTCGTGGTTGCGCTCCAGGCACCAGAGGCAAACAAGGTTTGGGTCCATCACCGACACCTATCGATGAAAAGTGCCACAGACCTTGAAGTCAGTCTTCCTAGTCGATATCCCTCCCACAACAGGAAAAGATCTCTCAAAAAAGACTTCGACATACTTCGAAAAAAGTTCAGTCAAAAATTGACTGGGGCAGTTCTCTCCAGATCTTAGCTGACTGGCGTGGAAAAAAAGTAGTGATGTTAGCAAGATGGGGTGGTGCCTATATAGGCACTGCGCACATCACTTCCGGTGATGGTGGCAGCTTCACATACCGGCACGCAGGGGTATTGCTCACAAAAAAGTTTCTGGATCCAGTCTGATGCCTAGGGATAATTCGAAAGTAAGGAATCTGCAGCTGGAAGTCTCTATCAGATCAGCTTGAAAACACAAGCACTCTCCTTGAAAAAAAAGTAGTGCCTAGAAAAGTGAACAGTGTAAGAACATAATAACACATCCATGCTCCAAGGGAGATACAAACACAAGAAGAGGGAGAAAACCCTACACATGCAAACAAATAAGAGGCAAAGAAATGAGAGTGACAATGAAGCCAACCATTGGTAAGCAATAGGGTGGCTCTAAGCCCACTGTAAACTAACATAACATCTCACAACACTCAGCGCATGCGCGGTCTATGCGAGACCTAATAAAGCAATGATGCTTTACTACACTACCAGGTCTTTGTTGGAATTCTTCACACTTCCGCGCCTCTGTCCTTTCTGTCTCCTTTCTCTTAGTTGCCCTTGACTCTCTTCCCGATCACCTCTTATAAAGCTCTGTTTCGCCTCACAAACTCAAAGGAACACATTCTCAGCTACCCGAACCCCTCAGTATTACTGGAATATATCCTTCCCTCTTCCCTCCACTACACAAACCCCACTATACAAGACATTTATCATCACCCATGTTTTTAGTATCATAGAGGCTTCTCACGCCCCTCTTGCATCCCAATCCAACTTTACAGTATTCTGTCCATGCCCTCCCTTTAGTCCATGTGCAGTTATCTCCCCATATTCTCCAAAACTCCCCTCTACTGGAATCTACTGATGATCCTCTTGTGCAGGGCACAAGTCCTATAAAAAAGTGGGGGGACTGTCCAAGTTGCAGGCAGTATGCAAGTGACATCATGACGCGTGCCAACACAGCACATGACGTCATGACACCTGACATCTCACATGGCATCACCGGAAGTGACCTCACTGGAAGACTCTACATCAGGATGAGTAGCGCATAAATAAATAAAATAGCGCTATTTATATTTTTATTTGTGTAAATACTGGAACAGACCATTCCATGTGACATTCTTACAGTGCGTGCACTTCTATACAGGGACTGGAAAAAGTAACAAGCATTTGCAATGCAATAGGTCTTGCATTAGGAAAGTTTGAGCTATTGGTATTGTAAATGAATTTTTTTTAATTTATGTTTTGTTTTTGAAAATTGCGAAATTAATAGCTTCGTCATTTACAATGCCAATAGTTATAACTTTTGCAAATGTGACACCCATAGCATTTGTAATCCAATTTGTGTTGTATTTACGTGACTTACATGTATCGATATTACAAATAACAATGGCTTTTAATTTTTTTTAATAATGAATACCTAAATAAAAGTTCTTGTAATTTATAATGGCAATCGCTTAAACTTTTGTAAATACATTTTGTGAAGATTATGTTCAGTGTATTTATTGTGACGAAAATCCAAGAACAGAAGTGAAATATTAACATCTTTTTGTTACATTTGTAATAAAGCTTGACACATTGAGAGAACATATTTTAACCAGTTGTTGTTGAATGGTTGCACAGATTGATGCTGAGGTGGCGCGGAGTGATGCTGTGATGGCGAACGAGTGATGCTGTGGCATTCAGTGATGCTGTGGTAGCGCATTGTGATGTTATGGTGCCCCTGAGTGATGTTGTGTTGGTGCTGAGTGATGCTGTATGCTATGCTATGTTTTGTTTTGCTATCCTATGTTTTGTTTTGTTATGCTATGCTATGTTTTGCTATCCTATACTTTGATTTGGTATGCTATGCTATTCTGTGTTTTGTTATGCTATGTTTTGTTATACTATGCTATGTTTTGCTATGCTATGCTTTGTGATGCTATGCTATGTTTTGTAATGATATGCTATGTTTTGTAATGATATGCTATGTTTTGTTATGCTATGCTTTGTTTTGTTATGTTATGCTATGTTTTGTTATGCTATGCTGGTGAGGGTGTGAGGGTGTGTGAGGGTGTGTGAGGGTGAGTGAGGGTGAGTGAGGGTGTGTGAGGGTGTGTGAGGGTGAGTGAGGGTGTGTGAGGGTGAGTGAGTGAGGGTGAGTGAGTGAGGGAGAGTGACGGTGTGTGAGGGTGGGTGACGGTGAGTGAGGGAGAGTGAGGGCGGGCGAGGTTGGGTGAGGGAGGGTGAGTGAGGGTGAAGGGGTGTGAGGGGGTGTGAGGGGGTGTGAGGGTGAGTGAGGGGGTGTGAGGGAGAAAGGGTTGTGAGGATGAGGGGTTGTGAGGGTGAAAGGGGGAGTGAGGCGGTGTGAGAGTGAGGGGGTGTGAGGGTGAGGGTGCGTGAGGGTGAGGGTGTGTGAGGGTGAGGGTGTGTGAGGGTGGGGTTGTGAGGTGAGGGAGTGTGAGGGTGTAGGGGTGAGGGTGAGGGGGGTGAGGGTGTGTGAGGATGAGGGTGTGTGAGGATGTGTGAGGATGTGTGAGGGTGAGTGAGGGTGAGCGAGGGTGTGTGAGGGTGTGTGAGGGTGAGTGAGGGTGAGTGAGGGTGAGTCAGGGTGGGTGAGTGAGGGTGAGTGAGGGTGTGTGAGGGTGAGTGAGGGTGAGTGAGTGATGGTGTGTGAGGGTGGGTGACGGTGGGTGACGGTGAGTGAGGGTGAGCGAGGGCGAGTGAGGGTGGGCGAGGTTGGGTATGGGAGGGTGAGGGTGAGTGAGGGTAAAGGGGTGTGAGGGTGAGTGAGGGTGTGTGAGGGAGAAAGGGTTGTGAGGATGTGAGGGGGAGTGAGGCGGTGTGAGAGTGAGGGTGTGTGAGGGTGAGGGTGTGTGAGGGTGAGGGTGTGTGAGGGTGGGGTTGTGAGGGAGTGTGAGGGTGTAGGGGTGAGGGTGTGAGGGTGAGGGGGTGTGAGGGTGAGGGTGTGAAGGTGTGTGAGGATGAGGGGGTGTGAGGGTGTGGGGGTGTGGGAGTGTGGAGGTGTGAGGGTGAGGGTGAGGGGGTGTGAGGATGAGGGTGACGGGGTGAGGGTGACGGTGGTGAGGGTGAGGGTGTGAGAGGGTGAGGGTGTGAGAGGGTGAGGGTGTGAGGGGTGGGTGAGGGGGTGTGTGAGGGTGTGAGAGGGTGAGTGTGTGTGAGGGTGTGAGGGTGTGAAGGTGTGTGAGGGTGAGGGGGTTTGAGGGTGGTTGAGAGGGTGTGTGAAGGTGAGAGGGTGTGTGAAGGTGAGAGGGTGTGTGAGGGTGAGGGGGTGGGTGAGGGTGTGTGAGGGTGAGGGTGTGTGAGGGTGGGGGTGAGGGGGTGTGAGGGTGGGTGAGAGGGTGTGAGGGTGAGAGGGTGTGTGAGGGTGAGAGGGTGTGTGAGGGTGAGGGTGAGGGTGTGTGTGAGGGAGAGGCATTGGACATTGAGGGACACAAGCACGGAGCACTGAGAGGAGAAGGCACGGGGCAGTGAAGGACATTGGTTTGGGGCAGTGTGGGTAAAACATGAAACATTTTTTTTGCTAGAACGGTGCAGCCCACCCAAAAACTGCTGGGTCCCAAAAAAGTTTTTAAAAAATGAGACAGCGAAGGATGAGCAACAGTGGAATGGTTGTAATGAACAACGGGATCAGTTGGGGACAGTGACAGAGGAGCTTCGATGGTGAAATGAAAAATATTTAAAAGAAAGTGGAACACGTCCCCACAAACATATAAATGCTTACCTGTATGTGTTTTGAGCTTGTGTGTAGCTATCGTTCCTGTGGTTTTGTAAATCGGCCGCGCAGGTGGGGGGTGGGAGGGGCAAAGAAATCGGGCTTGCAGGGGGGGAAGGAATGAGCCACTCAACAGACATGAACAATTCACTCACCATGTAGTGGATATTGGCAGAGACATGTGAAGTCGTGCAGAATTATGTTTTGGTCAGCACAATCCAGATATAAAGTGCATCTTATCAAGCAGTTGTTAGTCTAGAACTCTGGGATTGCTGCGAGGCCATACTAATGGCAATACAGCGTTATGCAAATCTCTGTAACAACATATACTGTTAAGGAAACTGCGCGTTGGCATAGATCTATACACAGATATGTTGGAAAAAAAACACAAAACAATGCGGTGTCTAGGTAACTGGTACACTTTCAAAAATAATAAAAGGAAAGACTTCTTATGAAACCTAAGGCAGTGACGTAACTGCCTCTCTGGTTTCATTAGCTGGAATAAAAACATAAGTTGATAGAACTGTAGTGAACTCGTGGGAGAATTTGGTGTCACTCTAGTAGGTTAGTGTACGCAGTTAGGAGTTTTGTAGACTTCGGTAGTAGGGGCGGGGGAGAAGCTGTGATCTCACTAAAAGAAACACCGACTACCGGCAACGGACACCGGGGCAAATTAAGCAGTGGTAAAATTAAAGAGAAGCTTCTGGCACCAGACTGCAAGGCACACTTGCATTTGAAGAATTAATAACAAAGTGGATGAGAGGAAGGTGGACTGTGATATAAATGTAAAGCTTCGATTTGGTTTTGCATAGCATCCCTTTAGAACGACGCAGACCTGTGTGTATACTGGAACACAGGTACATTTTTGGGCTTGACATTGGCTTGACACGTTTAATCCCAGTGACAGCGGACCTCAACTGCAACTGGTCTGGAAACCACATCGTCTTCTGTGGCAAGTGCAGCTTATGTAATTGACGGATATATCTTTCAAACTGATGCGGGCTATCATGTAGCCGGCCAGAAAGGACGCACACGGGACGCCAGTCACATTTTAAACACACGGCCAGATTACATTAACGAGCGGTGGCCGAGAAGAGGCGGGAAACTCACGCTACATGCAGGTCAAACGGACAGAGCCCAGGCAAGGCGGACGGACGCCCACCCGAAGTAAAAGAAAGACAACAGATGACGTGCCGCCAATATCACATAAAAGCCTAGGCTTAGGAGGCATTGAATGCTAATTGCTCTTTATTATTTATTTACTTTTAGGGCGCAGAGCACACGGCGCATATGCATTAAGAGCACGCGGGGATTCGGCGTGGATGGGGAAGATGGGAACGGAGCTTCGCTAATGAGGGGGAAGCCGCAGCGTGGGCGAGCGCCTAGAACAAAACGAAAGTGCGGCCGCATTTTTTTAAATTTTTTATCTTTGTAGTAGCGAACGCCCTGTTTCATACAAAGGTAAATACATGGGGGGGGGGACGTGGCTTCTGCCTGCTTTGTTTTAGTTTGTTTTATGAAGCAATCCCAGCACCCGCGTTTTAGCTTTAAGATGGTTCAAGCTACAGCGGGGATTGTTTTACCTTTAAGATGGTTCAAGCTACAGCGGGGATTGTTTTACCTTTAAGATGGTTCAAGCTACAGCGGGGTGTCCCGCGATTGCTTCAAAAGTAAATTAATAGAAAAAAAAAGAAATCACCGCTGCAGCCCTGCTCCGTGAAAACCGGAAGTCAGGCACTTTTGGCTGAGACGGGGGCGGGGCCTGCAATCCGGCAGGAAGTCCCGCCCGCCGCCACCGAGGAAGAAGTGAAGCCGGCCGACTGATGGCCTCTCCGCAGCCCGGGGCTCCCAGGTGCTGGAGGGAGCCCCGGAAGTGAAGTCCTGCCCCCTGGTGCCGCGACGAGACGAGACTGCCGCAGAGAGGAGCCCGATCCCCAGCAACAGCTCGGTGAGTGCCCGACCAGCGCTGCAGAGGAGACACGGAACACGCCGAAAGAGCCCGGTAGGTGGTGGGGGGGGGGGGGTGTACGCGCGTGTGTCTGTGTGTGTTCGAATGTGTCTGTGCGTGTGTCTGTGTGTGTGCGCGTGGGTCTGCGTGTGTGTATGCAGTGTGTGTGTGCCTGTGTATGGCTGTGTATGTGCGCATGCGTGAGTGTGGAGTGTGTTTGCGCATGGGAATGAGGCACGAGAGGGGCACGGTGCCGTGCGCGCTCACGAGGTCAAAACTGAGCAAATCTGCGCTCGTGCACCCTCTCGCGTCCACATTCCCAAAAACGGGTGACAATAGTTGTCGAAGTTGACTGCAATCAATGCTTACGCATTGAATGCAGGTCGTGCTTCGACCTAAAAAGGATGCAGCTCTTAAGTATCTATGAAGAGATAACAAGCTGTGTGCTTTAGTTTACTCTCCTGTGCATTCGCATTTAAGTGAGAGGTTCCAGGCCGCCTCCCCTCCGATATTCGATCAAAAAGATGCCTGATGGCCCCTTAACTTCTGCTTTTATTTTTGGCACAGCTGAAGGTGTAAAAAAAGGTCCCTTAACTACCTGCACGTTGCTGCTGAGAATGAAAAGCAGACCACGTGCAGGAGCTGCTGAACGTGTCCAAGTGTCTGAAAATGACACTGGGGCAAGTTCAACATATTTCTGTGGGGCCCAACTTCTTGGCAAGGGGGACGGCGTCCATCCTGTGAAAATAGTGGGTTGACGCTGTGTACCCGCTTCAACCCTGCACACACACCTGTCCTGCGAACATAGGGATGTGTTGAAGTTCTCTCAGGTCACCCAGACACTGGAGGGCGCTCTGACCCCCATTGTAATCTCTCCCCGGTCTCTGCTCCCACCCCTCCATTGTCTGATATACTAGAGGGCACCCCCCCCCCCCCTTTACAAGCCTCCCTCCTCCTCTGATCTCTCCTGCCAACCTCCCCCGAGATGCACCCATGCCCATCCTGCACGTCAGACACCACAGACTCCGCTCATGGTGCCCACTGGCTGCACTGCCCACACTCCAGTACACTGGCACGATGTGTCAGTGCCCCCCCACCCCGTGCACACCCCGCCGCGGCTCTCTCTGCTGCCCCCGGATCTGAGCAGACAGCACATTCACTTTCCCTGAGCAGCTCCCACTTACTGCCACTTCTGTGCATCACCTCCGCGAGGCAGGGCAGCGACCTCCAGAGCTCCGACCCCTAAACAGATTACTGCAGCCTGCAGCAGGCTCCACCGCCTCTGCCTGCCCCCGTCCCCCTTCCACCAGAAATGCGCCTCCCCACGCGCGTCTCCCAATGGTGGCACCCCCTCCTGTGACCCGGTGCAGGGGTGGACGTACGGTGCTTGTGGCAGAGTGGGCGTGAGACATCACCTCACTCTATGTACATGTCCTCCTTTAATGCAAGGAGACAGGCAGGGTGTATCTGAACAACAGTCACAGGGCCCTATTAACGAGAAACTAAAGCAGCGCGGTGCTGCAAGTCGTTTCGCTGCGCGGTCAAGCGTTAGTTTTGAAGCACAGGGAGGCAACATATTTACAACAACATATTGTATCAGTGTGCTTTTTCTTGCACTGGCGCACAAAATGCTGACATGCGCCTACAGAGGCACCCTTGCACCATGGTGCAAGAATGCTTGCGTTGTGAGGAGATTGTTTATGTGCAGTAAGGGGCACGTTCCTGCACAAAAACAATCAATTGAGGTGATTTCCTCTTCTAATGCATGCTATAGAATGCAGCACGCATTGAAAACATTTCTCCTCGTTGCACCTCGCTACGCCACCCCTGGGGTGGCGTAGCATTCTGACGCATTTCCAGGTTTACGATTGCTCGTAAATCAGCAAATGCATCAGTGGACATGGGTGTTGCGTCGAAACACCCACAGAAACACACGTCATGCCCCTAACATGCAGTGTATTGCGTGAAAAGGGGCGATATTTACAAGCACCCTTAAAGCACACAGGGTGACTTTACAAGTATGTGGTAAATATCACGCAGCAGGTTGCGCCGCAGGTGAGTCACGCAACATGACGCACAGAGCCATCTGTCAGGTATTGCATTAAAGCTATCGAATAAAGGGGCATATCATGTGGTCTACGTCTTTATTTATGATTCACAGAAGAAAAAAGAAAGTAATACATTAAGAGGTAAATCGGTGGAAGCAAGGTCAGAACGAAATCTAAAATATGTATGCAACAAATGGGTGTGGGGGAATTTTCATACAACAGCAGTTTACCAGGTACTCACAAGCACTATTTGTGAAAGGAGAGAAGGTTCAACTTCAAATGAAATGTGTCTTGAGAGGTTGTTGTGATTTGTAGTTTGGGGGGGGTTGCAAATATTTGTCGCACATCAAGTGAAGGATTGGGCCACTGTGTGTTCCACTTTAAAAGTCGGAGGTTCTAAACAACAAGTTACCTTCTGTAACACTCTTTCTGGTGAATACTCCATCTAACCATGCTCTTCATATTTTTAAGAATCCCCGGGTGCCAGACTGGAACTGAAACATTTTTCAACATAGCCCTTGTGTGCCAATAGGTGGCGTTGTGCTGCTCTGCGTCGACACCACTCCCACTTGAACCGACAACTGAACCCGTATATAGGCACTGGTATCAGTTTCTTTCTGGATATTCGCCGTGCCCTCTGACATTTTGCCCAAAAACTGATAGTGCAGGCCTTTAATTGGAAATCTTTTTTGGATGGAAGAGTCCATTCCGCAAAACGGGGAGGTGGAAGGGCAGAGAGAAATCTGAGATTGGATAGAGTTTCCACTTGTTCTTCTGATGGATACTTCTAACTTCAGATCCCTCACCTTTAAAACAATTACCAAAGCAGTACCCGCTCTCGTGACGGGGCTGTAGACTGACTCAGACCAAAAAGTCTTGAGGATTACAACCAGAGACAACCAGCTTTTGGTGATGATGGGAACGAATTATCCCCACAGTATGATGATGGCAATATTAAATTGAACCTGCAAGAGGACACTGGTCTGGACAATTCCCCTGACACTGGCCTGGCCTGCCCCACCTCTTGTTCCTTTCATGGAAGAGTCTGATTAATTCGCTGTAGTCATTAGAAGGGTGGCTGAAGTCTTAGAGCTACAACTGTCTTCCGTAGAGGTAAAAACCAACGTTCTCAAGGAAGTGTTGCAACCTGGATTATTTTCACCTCAACACCTAATGCCATTTAGAGAACCCTTGACCAACACTCTCATGGGCACTCAGGCCTAGCCCTGCTCTTACTTATCTGAGAATAGACAGGTGGCACATTGTCATAGATCCACCCTGGGCGACCCTGCCTCCCTAAAGCAGCAACATACTACTGAAAGCCTGATAGAAGAGATCTCCACTAAAAAGGTTAATCCCAAATATTTTCCCACTACACCCTGGACAGAGAGTTGAAAAGAATTGAGGTGTTTAGGAAGAGGCTGTTTCATTCCACTAGCTTCGCCCTGAGGTCAATCAACGCCAGCTGTTTGCTGGGAGGTAGTCGCATGGATTATGGGACTCATTGCCTGCGAATCTAGCAGCACCTCCAGAGGAACTACATGACATTTTGGCCCAGACCATTAAAGATGGCCAGGCTTCAGCCACGATTGCCATCCAGTGAGGCCTGGACAAGACAGACTGCTTAGGCAGAGTGGTCAGCACTAGTGTGGTGCTCCAGATCCACAGGCTTCTCGGGTAACGTTCAGGGACTCCTCACGATTATGCCTTTTGACGGGTCTAGCCAAGGCTGTCCCACGCTCTAGCACTTTAAAGACAGCTGAGCTACTGGGTGCTCCATCGCTCTTTACATACCCTGCTATGTAGTATGCACAACAATTGTCCCTTTTTCAGGATATCGCGAAGGGTTTCGCTTTCAGGCAACATCAAGGCCGACCACCCCTTTAACAGCCCCCCCATTCCTGCCGGGGTAGGTGCCTGGCAGACAGCATCCAGTTTTTACATTGATTGTACCAAAGAGTATTGTGTAGGCAATCAGATCTTGTGGGGTTCACCAGAACAAAGAAAGACAAGATGGTGCAGCAATGGACTTTGTCTAGATGCAGAGTGCTCTGCAATAAAGTCTGCTATGTGATGGCCAAAAAGCAGTCTCCCGAAGGGTTGAGGGCCCATTCAACCAGACCCTGGGCTACTACCATTGCATTAGCATGCAGAATGCCTGTCCTGGATAATTATCAGGCCGCAATGTGAGAGCCAGTGCACAAATTCACAAAGCACTATTGCCTTGCCAGCCAGGTCCAACAGGAGGGGGCTTTCTGGCCATTCGGTCTAGACCCACAAGACACTCATCAATGGGGCCCCAAAGAGGTGCTCCAGTGGCAGTGAGCTCTACTGAGAAGGTGTACCAGGCACATGTTTCAGACCTTCTTAGATCCTCAGGGTAGAGGTGCTAGAAACAAACTGCTCAGAACTGTAACATCCTCTGGGAATGAGCACCACAGACAAAATTCACAGACTAAGAAATCCTCAGAGAAGGAGCTTCAGGGACAGGCCACATAGGCTGAGATCAGTAGAGAGAGGTTACAGGGAACAAGGTGGCAGAGACACATTTCCCCAAGTGTGATATCACCAAGGGTGACAGTACCAGAGACAAAAATCACAGGCTTTGATATAATCATGGAAGAATGTACCACAGACCGGATTCACAGGATATGGGATCACCAAGGATGACGGTATCAAAGACAGGATTCACAGGGTATGGGATCACCAAGGACGATGGTACCAGAGACAGGATTCACAGGGTATGATATCACCAAGGACGACGGTACCAAAGACAGGATTCACAGGATATGGGATCACCAAGGATGACGGTACCAAAGACAGGATTCACAGGATATGGGATCACCAAGGATGACGGTACCAAAGACAGGATTCACAGGGTATGGGATCACCAAGGACGACGGTACCAAAGACAGGATTCACAGGGTATGGGATCACCAAGGATGACAGTACTAGAGACAGGATTCACAGGGTATGGGATCACCAAGGATGACAGTACCAATGACAGGATTCACAGGGTATGGGATCACCAAGGATGACGGTACCAAAGACAGGATTCACAGGGAATGGGATCACCAAGGATGACGGTACCAAAAACAGGATTCACAGGATATGAGATCACCGAGGATGATGGTACCAAAGACAGGATTCACAGGGTATGGGATCACCAAGGATGACGGTATCAAAGACAGGATTCACAGGGTATGGGATCACCGAGGATGACAGTACCAAAGACAGGATTCACAGGGTATGGGATCACCAAGGATGACGGTACCAAAGACAGGATTCACAGGGTATGGGATCACCGAGGATGACGGTACCAAAGACAGGATTCACAGGGTATGGGATCACCAAGGATGACGGTACCAAAGACAGGATTCACAGGGTATGGGATCACCAAGGATGACGGTACCAAAGACAGGATTCACAGGATATGAGATCACCAAGGATGACGGTACCAAAGACAGGATTCACAGGGAATGGGATCACCAAGGATGACGGTACCAAAGACAGGATTCACAGGATATGAGATCACCAAGGATGACGGTACCAAAGACAGGATTCACAGGGAATGGGATCACCAAGGATGACGGTACCAAAGACAGGATTCACAGGATATGAGATCACCGAGGATGATGGTACCAAAGACAGGATTCACAGGGTATGGGATCACCAAGGATGACAGTACCAGAGAACGGATTCACAGGATATGGGATCACCAAGGATGACAGTACCAGAGAACGTATTCACAGGATATGGGATCACCAAGGATGACGGTACCAGAGAACGGATTCACAGGATATGGGATCACCAAGGATGACGGTACCAAAGACAGGATTCACAGTATATGGGATCACCAAGGACGACGGTACCAAAGACCGGAGTCACAGGGTATGGGATCACCAAGGATGACGGTACCAAAGACAGGATTCACAGGGTATGGGATCACCAAGGACGACGGACCAAAGACAGGATTCACAGGATATGGGATCACCAAGGACGATGGTACTAAAGACAGGATTCACAGGATATGGGATCACCAAGGACGACGGTACCAAAGACCAGAGTCACAGGGTATGGGATCACCAAGGATGACGGTACCAAAGTCAGGATTCACAGGGTATGGGATCACCAAGGACGACGGACCAAAGACAGGATTCACAGGATATGGGATCACCAAGGATGACGGTACCAAAGACAGGATTCACAGGATATGGGATCACCAAGGACGACGGTACCAAAGACAGGATTCACAGGATATGGGATCACCAAGGATGACGGACCAGAGACAGGATTCACAGGATATGGGATCACCAAGGATGACGGTACCAAAGACAGGATTCACAGTATATGGGATCACCAAGGACGACGGTACCAAAGACCAGAGTCACAGGGTATGGGATCACCAAGGATGACGGTACCAAAGACAGGATTCACAGGGTATGGGATCACCAAGGACGACGGACCAAAGACAGGATTCACAGGATATGGGATCACCAAGGATGACGGTACCAAAGACAGGATTCACAGGATATGGGATCACCAAGGACGACGGTACCAAAGACAGGATTCATAGGATATGGGATCACCAAGGATGACGGACCAGAGACAGGATTCACAGGGTATGGGATCACCAAGGATGACAGTACCAGAGAACGGATTCACAGGATATGGGATCACCAAGGATGACGGTACCAGAGAACGGATTCAAAGGATAAGGGATCACCAAGGATGACAGTACCAGAGAACGGATTCACAGGATATGGGATCACCAAGGATGACGGTACCAAAGACAGGATTCACAGGGAATGGAATCCTAAGAGAGGGTTTGGCAGAACCTGAGCTTTTTTGTGAAGAAGCTATCGGTGACAGGCTTCACATGATGTAAGGTCCTCAGAGAAGAAGGTACCAAAGACAGGATTGAAGGGCATGAGATCCATAAGGAAGAAGATACCAGAGTCAGGATTCACAGGGTGTGAGATCACCAAGGAAGACGAAACCACAGACAGGATTAGCAGGGTGTGAGATTCTAAAATAGGGGATTACAAGAATTAACTATCGGAGACAGAGATGAACAAGATGCAAAATCCTACGAGAAGGTATCAGAGAAAGGATTCACAGGCAATAAGATCCTCAGGGAGTGGGGTGTTGGGATTTAGCACGGGCTGCGCCCAGTCCTCTCTCTATGCACATATGGTAAGGTACACCCCTCCCACATTCTGCTCATGTGATCGTATTTAAGGCAGTGGAACCGGGCAAACAGTGCTTGGTTTTATTTCCGGTCACGTCGTCATCTGGGTTCGTGTACCTGTGAATTGTTTGGCTGAGTTCGTGTCTTTTCCCCCATGGATGGATTTGTTGTGAGTTAGAGCGAGGCTTCGTTCTGACCTAAAGACTTCTTTGGGCTTTTGGATTGTGAAGTTGCAAGTGCCTTTTTGAACTTGCTCGAAGAACTGGGAAGTTAACTTCTGAAGCGCGGCTGCGCTTGAACATTGCATTAGTTTTTCGTGCATCTATTTCCGGGTGTTGAATAACACTCGGCGTCCTTGTGTGTGACGTTTAGGTTCAGTTACGAACCGGCTGTTCGTTAACGTTTTTCTTTTCTTTTTTGTTACCTTTGTGGCCACGGGTTTTCGGGAACGGGGGTTTGCGGTGATTCAGATTTTTACAAGAAGAAACGTAAAACGGGGTTTTTTCAGTCCACGGACTTTTTCCCCTTTTGTACTAATCCTCAGCGAGGAAAGACTAACCCGGAGGAGTAATTGGCATTGAAGTCTTCCGCCCTGCAACCGAGGAACGGGATCTCCTATGCTGCCCGGTGGACACATTACTTGGGTAAGAAGAAGGGAAGAGGTTGTGGTTGTGGTCTAATGCTGGTATTCGTATGTGCATGGAGAGATAGACTCACGAAGTGAAATTCATAGGTGCTCTTGTTTGTTTATATTTCCTATGCAGGTTGGGAGGTTCATTGTATGCTCTGGAAGCTTAGGAGAGCTGTCGGGAGAATTCCTGGGGTTACAAGCCTTCTCCATCCCCCCCTGTTATTTTTTACCCTTCCCTCTCTCCTGGCCCAGGCTGTAGAGTGCATTTGGTATTTTCTGCGTGGCCTGCAGTCTGTGCGGGGGTAGAGAGAGGGGATTATCTTCGCTCCTGCAGCGTGGTTCCTAGTGGGAGACAGCGTTGACAAAAAACCAAGCCCACGAATAGTTGCGCTGCCCGAGCGAGGATGGATGTGGAGAGCAATGAGGATAATGGGCAGGAAAAGAGGGTCCCCAGACATTTTACTATCACGGTCTGTTTGGTGATATCAAACAATCATAGGGCTCCGGTGTCGGCTCTATTGGACTCCGGTGCTACGGGGAACTTTATGGACATCAAGTTGGCTGAGAGAATTGGGGTTCCATGGATTTACAAGGAACAACCAGAACCCGTAAGGGCCATCGATGGTACTGAATTGTCATCCGGTACAATTACACGTCAGACCGAACCTCTATGCATGATAGGAGATAATGGTCATTCAGAAGAGATAGGTTTTGACTTGATTGATGCCCCTTCCTTTGGTGTAGTTTTGGGTGTACCCTGGTTGCAAACTCATAACCCCAAGATAGATTGGATAAGGAGAACAGTGACCCTTGACTCTGTTCATTGTTTGCAGAATTGCTACAAGGTCGCTACGGATTGGATAGCCCCCTTGACGTGTGCGGCGAGTTCCGGCGGAATGGGGGAAGCTTCGGGAGTCCCTGATCCTTATTTGGCCTATAGCGATGTGTTTGATAAAGGGAAGGCTAGGGAACTTCCTCCACACCGCTCTTTTGATTGCCGGATAGATCTGATGCCTGGGGCTACGTTGCCTTGTAGCCGTGTCTATGCCTTGTCGGGCCCTGAGGAACAGCATTTGAAGGAATACTTAGAGGAGATGCAGGGGATGGGATTCATTCGTCCCTCTTCCTCGCCGGTGTCATCGGCTATCTTCTTTATTCCGAAGAAGGAGGGTGGACTTCGGGCGTGTGTAGACTATAGAGCGCTCAACAAGGGTACGATTAAGAACAAGTACCCTCTTCCCTTGATACCTGTGTTGCTAGATCAACTGAAGCATGCGACGGTTTTCACCAAATTAGATCTCAGGGGTGCCTACCATCTCATTCGTGTCCGTGAAGGCGATGAATGGAAAACTGCCTTCCGGACCAAATTCGGCCTTTATGAGTATTGCGTTATGCCCTTTGGGCTCTGTAACGCTCCGGCTGCTTTTCAGTTTTTTATCAACGAGGTATTGAGGGAATATTTGGATTTGAGCGTCATAGTCTACATCGATGATATCCTTGTGTTCTCCTCCACTGTTGAGGAACACGTAGTCCATGTAGGGCAGGTTTTGCAACGCTTGAAGGAACATCAGTTATACGTCCGGCTGGAAAAGTGTAGCTTTCACACGCCTAAGGTGGAGTTCTTGGGATTTGTGATTTCTGAACAGGGGATCATGATGGATCCCAAGAAAATAGAAGCTATTACTTCTTGGCCATCGCCGACTTGTGTGAGAGATATCCAAGTTCTACTTGGATTCGCCAATTTCTATCGGCGGTTTATTTCGCACTTTTCAGAGATCATAGCCCCCATGACAGTGTTATTAAGAAAAGGGGTACCATTTGTGTGGTCCGATCATGCTCAATCGTCTTTGGATCTGTTAATCGAACGGTTCACAACGGCACCTGTTCTGGTCCATCCTGACCCTACTTTGCCCTTTTTTGTGGAAGCAGATGCTTCTTTGTGCGCTGTGGGGGGGGTGTTGTCTCAGAGAGACGTGGAGAACGGATATATGCATCCGATTGCTTTCTTTTCCAAGACCCTGCTGCCTGCTGGGAGGAACTATACCGTAGCAGAGCGGGAATTGCTGGCAATTAAATTGTCTTTTGAGGAGTGGCGCCATCATTTGTGGGGTGCTCGGCATCCGATAACCATCTTCACTGACCATAAGAACTTGGAGTTCTTTCGGTCAGCGCGTGCCTTGACCCCTCGTCAGATGAGGTGGGTCTCATTCTTCAATGAGTATGATTTTGTCATTACCTATCGGCCCGCGGTGCAGCAGTTAAAATCGGATGCATTGTCCCGTATCCATGTGAAACACACTGACCTGTCAGTCGAGAAAGCGAGGTGTTCCTTCATAGCTCCTGAGAGGATAGTGGGTAGTATTTCCATTGATGACTTTAATGATTTGGTTCGGGTAGAACTGGCAAAGATTGATCTTTCATCTTGGATGGCACAACCTTTGATATCCTTAAGAGCTGGGTTGTTGTATCATGAGGACAAATTGTTTATTCCCCCTGCTCTCCGAGATATGGTATTGGAATGGTGTCATTCTTCTTCTCTGGCTGGGCATCCAGGTTCCACCAAGACCGTGGAATTCTGTTTGCGGTGGTTCTGGTGGGAGTCAGTTGTAAGAGACGTGCAGTCGTATGTAAAGGCCTGTCCTGTGTGTGCAGTGAATAAGCCCACACATGCTAAGCCATCAGGATTGTTGCATCCTCTTCCGGTTCCAAGGGCTCCCTGGCAAACAATAAGTATGGATTTTGTAACGGACTTGCCTTTGGAGTCTGGTTTTACAGCTATTTTAGTTGTGGTCGATTCTTTCACTAAAATGGCACATTTCATACCCTTGGCTAAGTTACCTACTGCAGGGGAATTGGCCACGATCTTTTTGTCTTCAGTGGTACGCCTGCATGGATTGCCTCTGGCCATTGTTTCCGATAGGGGGGCTCAATTTATCTCCCATTTCTGGAAGGAATTGTGTGCTGCATTAAAGATGAATCTATGTCTGTCCTCCGCTTACCATCCTCAGTCGGATGGTCAGACAGAACGCACCAATCAGACCATGGAGCAGTACTTGAGGTGTTTGGGTACATCGTTAACCTGTAGTTGGGTTAGGGCTCTCCCGCTGGCTGAATTTGCCTATAACAACAGTGTGCATTCAGCAGTAGGAATGACCCCTTTTTTTTTGTTCCATGGGGTTTCACCCTCGAGCGATCCCCATTCAGCCTTCAGGTCAGGTACCGGCTGTAACTGCCTTAGGTCTCTCTTTGGTTCAGATTTGGAACACAGCGTTGGAACATCTAGAGAAGGCAAAGGTCGACATGAAGAAGCAGGCAGACAAACATAGGGCCCCTGCTCCTTCCTATAGGGTGGGGGATAAGGTGTGGCTTTCCACCAAGAACTTGCGGATAGGGGGGTCACGTAAATTGCAGCCAAGGTTTGTGGGCCCTTTTCCTGTACTCAAGATAGTCAATCCTGTAGCTATGAAATTGGGGTTACCTGATGAGTATGGGATACATCCTGTCTTTCACACCTCCCTATTGAAACCCTATGTCGATACCACTCAGGTGTTGCCCCCTCCTCCCCCTGTGATGGTGGGAGAGGAAGAGGAGTTTGAGGTTAATGCTATCTTGGACTCCAGGAGAAGGAATGGGAAACTAATGTATCTGATAGACTGGAAGGGATATCCCCCTGAGGATCGCACCTGGGAGGCAGCTAGTGGAGTCCATGCCCCTAGATTGGTGAGACTTTTTCATGTGCGTCACCCTTCTAAGCCCCGTTCTGTAGGGAGGCCTTTGCGGGGAGGTACTGTTGGGATTTAGCACGGGCTGCGCCCAGTCCTCTCTCTATGCACATATGGTAAGGTACACCCCTCCCACATTCTGCTCATGTGATCGTATTTAAGGCAGTGGAACCGGGCAAACAGTGCTTGGTTTTATTTCCGGTCACGTCGTCATCTGGGTTCGTGTACCTGTGAATTGTTTGGCTGAGTTCGTGTCTTTTCCCCCATGGATGGATTTGTTGTGAGTTAGAGCGAGGCTTCGTTCTGACCTAAAGACTTCTTTGGGCTTTTGGATTGTGAAGTTGCAAGTGCCTTTTTGAACTTGCTCGAAGAACTGGGAAGTTAACTTCTGAAGCGCGGCTGCGCTTGAACATTGCATTAGTTTTTCGTGCATCTATTTCCGGGTGTTGAATAACACTCGGCGTCCTTGTGTGTGACGTTTAGGTTCAGTTACGAACCGGCTGTTCGTTAACGTTTTTCTTTTCTTTTTTGTTACCTTTGTGGCCACGGGTTTTCGGGAACGGGGGTTTGCGGTGATTCAGATTTTTACAAGAAGAAACGTAAAACGGGGTTTTTTCAGTCCACGGACTTTTTCCCCTTTTGTACTAATCCTCAGCGAGGAAAGACTAACCCGGAGGAGTAATTGGCATTGAAGTCTTCCGCCCTGCAACCGAGGAACGGGATCTCCTATGCTGCCCGGTGGACGCATTACTTGGGTAAGAAGAAGGGAAGAGGTTGTGGTTGTGGTCTAATGCTGGTATTCGTATGTGCATGGAGAGATAGACTCACGAAGTGAAATTCATAGGTGCTCTTGTTTGTTTATATTTCCTATGCAGGTTGGGAGGTTCATTGTATGCTCTGGAAGCTTAGGAGAGCTGTCGGGAGAATTCCTGGGGTTACAAGCCTTCTCCATCCCCCCCTGTTATTTTTTACCCTTCCCTCTCTCCTGGCCCAGGCTGTAGAGTGCATTTGGTATTTTCTGCGTGGCCTGCAGTCTGTGCGGGGGTAGAGAGAGGGGATTATCTCCGCTCCTGCAGCGTGGTTCCTAGTGGGAGACAGCGTTGACATGGGGAATAGAGGCAGAAAGGCTCCCCAGGACAATGGAAACACACATAGGAGTCACAACCTCTGAGATCCTCCGGGAAAAGCAATGGACTCAGGAGACTTGAAATGGCTGTGAGGTCCTCAGACTTCAAAGACTTTGGGATCCTCTTGCAGAGAGCAAAACCGGTCTGGCAGGCTCCGAAGGCTATGAGATCCTCATGGAAGAAAGTGACAAAGAGAGTGGGGCTACCAGGCCGTAAGATCCCCTGTAACGAAAGTATTGGAGAAAGATTTTCCAGGTTGTGGGAAGCAGATAGCAAAGAGTTCACAGGAAGAATATAAGTGGTCACTACAAGTTTCACAGGTTGTGAGATACTCACAGAGAAGGTGATAGAGACAGAAAGGTTCCATACGCTGTAAGATCAGTAAGAAAGAGGGCACCAGGGTTCACCGTATGTGAGATCCTAAAAAAGGGCTCACATGAGACAAATTTCAGAGGTTGTGAGCTTCTTTGTGTAGACAGGATTCACAGGTTGTAAAATCTTCAGGAAGTGAGTGCTGTAGGCAGAAAGGCTACATAGGTTGTGAGATACGCATACACAATTCACAACCTATGAGATCCTCAGGCAGCGGATAAGAAAGGCAGCCAGGCTCTACGGGCTGTAGGATCCTCAGGCAGGATTTACAGGTGTTTAGATACTTGGTGAGGGGCTATGGACGCAGGCTGGTGTGAAAAGCTGTGAGATCCTGAGACGAAACAGACTACGAGACCGCCCGGGAAGAAGGAACCAGAGGAAGGATTCCAGGCTATGACACCCCCTGGGAAGAAGGAACCAGAGGAAGGATTCCAGGCTATGACACCCCCTGGGAAGAAGGAACCAGAGGAAGGATTCCAGGCTATGACACCCCATGGGAAGAAGGAACCAGGGGAAGGACTCACAAGCTGTGACACCCCATGGGAAGAAGGAACCAGATAAAGGACTCCAAGGATGTGACACCCCCTGAGAAGAAGGTACCAGAGAAAGAACTCCCAGAATGTGACAGCCCCTGGGAAGAAGGTACCAGAGGAAGGACTCCCAGGATGTGACACCCCCTGGGAAGAAGGTACCAGAGAAAGGACTCCCAGGATGTGACACCCCCTGGGAAGAAGGTACCAGAGGAAGGACTCCCAGGATGTGACACCCCCTGAGAAGAAGGTACCAGATAAAGGACTCTCAGGATGTGACACCCCCTGAAAAGAAGGTACCAGATAAAGGACTCCCAGGATGTGACACCCCCTGGGAAGAAGGTACCAGAGAAAGGACTCCCAGGATGTGACACCCCCTGCGAAGAAGGTACCAGAGGAAGGACTCCCAGGATGTGACACCCCCTGGGAAGAAGGTACCAGAGGAAGGACTCCCAGGATGTGACACCCCCTGGGAAGAAGGTACCAGAGGAAGGACTCCCAGGATGTGACACCCCCTGGGAAGAAGGTACCAGAGGAAGGACTCCCAGGATGTGACACCCGCTGGGAAGAAGGTACCAGAGGAAGGACTCCCAGGATGTGACACCCCCTGAAAAGAAGGTACCAGATAAAGGACTCCCAGGATGTGACACCCCCTGAAAAGAAGGTACCAGATATAGGACTCCCAGGATGTGACACCCCCTGGGAAGAATGTACCAGAGGAAGGACTCCCAGGATGTGACACCCCCTGAGAAGAAGGTACCAGAGGAAGGACTCCCAGAATGTGACACCCCCTGGGAAGAAGGTACCAGAGAAAGAACTCCCAGAATGTGACAGCCCCTGGGAAGAAGGTACCAGAGGAAGGACTCCCAGGATGTGACACCCCCTGGGAAGAAGGTACCAGAGAAAGGACTCCCAGGATGTGACACCCCCTGGGAAGAAGGTACCAGAGGAAGGACTCCCAGGATGTGACACCCCCTGAGAAGAAGGTACCAGATAAAGGACTCTCAGGATGTGACACCCCCTGAGAAGAAGGTACCAGAGGAAGGACTCCCAGGATGTGACACCCCCTGAGAAGAAGGTACCAGATAAAGGACTCCCAGAATGTGACACCCCCTGAAAAGAAGGTACCAGATAAAGGACTCCAAGGATGTGACACCCCCTGAGAAGAAGGTACCAGAGAAAGAACTCCCAGGATGTGACACCCCCTGAGAAGAAGGTACCAGAGGAAGGACTCCCAGGATGTGACACCCCCTGAGAAGAAGGTACCAGAGGAAGGACTCCCAGGATGTGACACCCCCTGAGAAGAAGGTACCAGAGGAAGGACTCCCAGGATGTGACACCCCCTGAGAAGAAGGTACCAGAGGAAGGACTCCCAGGATGTGACACCCCCTGAGAAGAAGGTACCAGAGGAAGGACTCCCAGGATGTGACACCCCCTGAGAAGAAGGTACCAGAGAAAGGACTCCCAGGATGTGACACCCCCTGGGAAGAAGGTACCAGAGGAAGGACTCCCAGGATGTGACACCCCCTGAGAAGAAGGTACCAGAGAAAGGACTCCCAGGATGTGACACCCCCTGGGAAGAAGGTACCAGAGGAAGGACTCCCAGGATGTGACACCCCCTGAGGAGAAGGTACCAGAGAAAGGACTCCCAGGATGTGACACCCCCTGGGAAGAAGGTACCAGAGGAAGGACTCCCAGGATGTGACACCCCCTGAGAAGAAGGTACCAGAGGAAGGACTCCCAGGATGTGACACCCCCTGGGAAGTAGGTACCAGAGGAAGGACTCCCAGGATGTGACACCCCCTGAGAAGAAGGTACCAGATAAAGGACTCCCAGGATGTGACACCCCCTGAGAAGAAGGTACCAGATAAAAGACTCCCAGAATGTGACACCCCCTGAAAAGAAGTACCAGATAAAGGACTCCCAGGATGTGACACCCCCTGGGAAGAAGGTACCAGAGAAAGGACTCCCAGGATGTGACACCCCCTGAGAAGAAGGTACCAGAGGAAGGACTCCCAGGATGTGACACCCCCTGAGAAGAAGGTACCAGAGGAAGGACTCCCAGGATGTGACACCCCCTGAGAAGAAGGTACCAGAGGAAGGACTCCCAGGATGTGACACCCCCTGGGAAGTAGGTACCAGAGGAAGGACTCCCAGGATGTGACACCCCCTGAGGAGAAGGTACCAGAGAAAGGACTCCCAGGATGTGACACCCCCTGGGAAGAAGGTACCAGAGGAAGGACTCCCAGGATGTGACACCCCCTGAGAAGAAGGTACCAGAGGAAGGACTCCCAGGATGTGACACCCCCTGGGAAGTAGGTACCAGAGGAAGGACTCCCAGGATGTGACACCCCCTGAGAAGAAGGTACCAGATAAAGGACTCCCAGGATGTGACACCCCCTGAGAAGAAGGTACCAGATAAAGGACTCCCAGAATGTGACACCCCCTGAAAAGAAGGTACCAGATAAAGGACTCCCTGGATGTGACACCCCCTGGGAAGAAGGTACCAGAGAAAGGACTCCCAGGATGTGACACCCCCTGAGAAGAAGGTACCAGAGGAAGGACTCCCAGGATGTGACACCCCCTGAGAAGAAGGTACCAGAGGAAGGACTCCCAGGATGTGACACCCCCTGAGAAGAAGGTACCAGAGGAAGGACTCCCAGGATGTGACACCCCCTGGGAAGTAGGTAACAGAGGAAGGACTCCCAGGATGTGACACCCCCTGGGAAGAAGGTACCAGAGGAAGGACTCCCAGGATGTGACACCCCCTGGGAAGAAGGTACCAGAGGAAGGACTCCCAGGATGTGACACTCGCTGGGAAGAAGGTACCAGAGGAAGGACTCCCAGGATGTGACACCCCCTGGGAAGAAGGTACCAGAGGAAATACTCCCAGGATGTGACACCCCCTGGGAAGAAGGTACCAGAGGAAGGACTCCCAGGATGTGACACCCCCTGGGAAGAAGGTACCAGAGGAAGGACACCCAGGATGTGACACCCCCTGGGAAGAAGGTACCAGAGGAAGGACTCTCAGGATGTGACACCCCCTGGGAAGAAGGTACCAGAGGAAGGACTCCCAGGATGTGACACCCCCTGAGAAGAAGGTACCAGAGGAAGGACTCCCAGGATGTGACACCCCCTGAGAAGAAGGTACCAGAGGAAGGACTCCCAGGATGTGACACCCCCTGAGAAGAAGGTACCAGAGGAAGGACTCCCAGGATGTGACACCCCCTGAAAAGAAGGTACCAGATAAAGGACTCCCAGAATGTGACACCCCTGGGAAGAAGGTACCAGAGAAAGGACTCCCAGGATGTGACACCCCCTGGGAAGAAGGTACCAGAGGAAGGACTCCCAGGATGTGACACCCCCTGAGAAGAAGGTACCAGAGGAAGGACTCCCAGAATGTGACACCTCCTGGGAAGAAGGTACCAGAGAAAGGACTCCCAGGATGTGACACCCCCTGAGAAGAAGGTACCAGAGGAAGGACTCCCAGGATGTGACGCCCCCTGAGAAGAAGGTACCAGAGGAAGGACTCCCAGGATGTGACACCCCCTGGGAAGAAGGTACCAGATAAAGGACTCCCAGAATGTGACACCCCCTGAAAAGAAGGTACCAGATGAAGGACTCCCAGGATGTGACACCCCCTGGGAAGAAGGTACCAGAGGAAGGACTCCCAGGATGTGACACCCCCTGAGAAGAAGGTACCAGAGGAAGGACTCCCAGGATGTGACACCCCCTGAGAAGAAGGTACCAGAGAAAGGACTCCCAGGATGTGACACCCCCTGAGAAGAAGGTACCAGAGAAAGGACTCCCAGGATGTGACACCCCCTGGGAAGAAGGTACCAGAGGAAGGACTCCCAGGATGTGACACCCCCTGAGAAGAAGGTACCAGAGGAAGGACTCCCAGGATGTGACACCCCCTGAGAAGAAGGTACCAGAGGAAGGACTCCCAGGATGTGACACCCCCTGAGAAGAAGGTACCAGAGGAAGGACTCCCAGGATGTGACACCCCCTGAGAAGAAGGTACCAGAGGAAGGACTCCCAGGATGTGACACCCCCTGAGAAGAAGGTACCAGAGGAAGGACTCCCAGGATGTGACACCCCCTGAGAAGAAGGTACCAGATAAAGGACTCCCAGGATGTGACACCCCCTGAAAAGAAGGTACCAGAGGAAGGACTCCCAGGATGTGACACCCCCTGGGAAGATGGTACCAGAGGAAGGACTCCCAGGATGTGACACCCCCTGAGAAGAAGTTACCAGAGGAAGGACTCCCAGGATGTGACACCCCCTGAGAAGAAGTTACCAGAGGAAGGATTCCAAAGCTGTGAGAGCCACCGCCGCAGCACTCCAGGGAAGATCCTGGCTGTGGTGTCCAACTGTTGTGGGCATCAGGACAGGCTTGACTCAGTGCGCGTTTCTGAAGACTGCCTGAGTGAATGGCATCCTCGAGGGAGCTGGGACAGGCTTCATAGATTGTGAGACACTCAAGAAAGGGGCACCAGCGACAGGTGTCACAGAGATCCACCGCACGGGGCTACAGAAAGATGTTCCTTCAGATGAGTTTCATCGGTGAGCATGAGACAGAGGCCGGACACGCAGCGAGACTCCCAGCTCTCTCACTCCGCGGCTCACACTTGGCCCTGGGCCATGGCGGCGCTCTCTGACTCGCCCTGAGTGGCCCCCGGATGCCGAAACTCTCTGAGCGGAGACGTGCGCTTCCCCTCCGCAGTCATCTATGAAGAGAGAACCCGCAGCCCCCTTTAGTCCACAAACATGTTTGTCCCCCGTGTGTGATTCACCGCTACAAGCCTTGAGCATCATTGGCAGAGCCCTGCTTCATGGGCGTCCCTGGAGCGAAAAAAAACAACACAACTCCATCCTCGATTCCTAAGCAATGATTAGAAACCGTGGCGATTAAGCAACAGATGAAAACGGGGAGGGAGGATAAGAGAGCTGCTTCCCTCTTGGTGTCTGAAATTAAGGCCATTTTATCCTAGGGGTGCCCAAAGGCCTCTCTTCCATCCATCATTATTATTATTATTATTAACAATAATTTGTGCACATATGTGGCAAACCAGTCTCACTCTTTATCTGACCCTGTTGCAGAATGCTCAGGAGTGTTCCTCAGACCAGGCTTAGTGAGCTGTGACGTGGCAGTGATGTGGCAGAATGCTTGGCGTGCTGTGACGTGCAGAATGCTTGGCGAGCTGTGACGTGCAGAATGCTTGGCGAGCTGTGACGTGCAGAATGCTTAGTGAGCTGTGACGTGGCAGTGATGTGGCAGAATGCTTGGCGAGCTTTGACGTGCAGAATGCTTGGCGAGCTGTGACGTGCAGAATGCTTGGCGAGCTGTGACATGGCAGAATGCTTAGTGAGCTGTGACGTGGCAGTGATGTGTCAGAATGCTTGGCGAGCTGTGACGTGGCAGAATGCTGGGTGAGCTGTGACGTGCAGAATGCTTGGCGAGCTGTGACGTGGCAGAATGCTTGGTGAGCTGTGACGCGGCAGAATGCTTGGTGAGCTGTGACGTGGCAGAATGCTTAGTGAACTGTGACGTGGCAGTGATGTGGCAGAATGCTTGGCGAGCTGTGACGTGCAGAATGCTTGGTGAGCTGTGACGTGCAGAATGCTTGGCGAGCTGTGACGTGGCAGAATGCGTAGGGAGCTGTGACGTGGCAGTGATGTGGCAGAATGCTTGGCGAGCTGTGACGTGACAGAATGCTTAGTGAGCTGTGACGTGGCAGTGATGTGGCAGAATGCTTGGCGAGCTGTGATGTGGCAGAATGCTTAGTGAGCTGTGACGTGGCAGTGATGTGGCAGAATGCTTGGCGAACTGTGACGTGCAGAATGCTTGGCGAGCTGTGACGTGGCAGAATGCTTAGTGAGCTGTGACGTGGCAGTGATGTGGCAGAATGCTTGGCGAGCTGTGACGTGGCAGAATGCTGGGTGAGCTGTGAAGTGCAGAATGCTTGGCGAGCTGTGACGTGGCAGAATGCTGGGTGAGATGTGACGTGCAGAATGCTTGGCGAGCTGTGACGTGGCAGAATGCTTGGTGAGCTGTGACGTGGCAGAATGCTTAGTGAGCTGTGACGTGGCAGTGATGTGGCAGAATGCTTGGCGAGCTGTGACGTGCAGAATGCTTGGCGGGCTGTGACGTGCAGATACTGGGTGAGCTGTGACGTGCCTGAATGCTTAATTAGCTGTGACGTGGCAGAATGCTTGGCGAGCTGTGACATGTAGAATGCTTTGTGAGCTGTGATGTGGCAGAATGCTTGGTGAGCAGTGACGTGGCAAAATGCTTAGTGAGCAGTGACTTGGCATTGATGTGGCAGAATGCTTGGCGAGCAGAATGCTGGGTGAGCTGTGACGTGGCAGTGATGTGGCAGAATGCTTGGCGAGCTGTGACGTGGCAGAATGCTGGGTGAGCTGTGATGTGCAGAATGCTTGGCGAGCTGTGACGTGGCAGAATGCTTGGTGAGCTGTGACGTGGCAGAATGCTTAGTGAGCTGTGACGTGGCAGTGATGTGGCAGAATGCTTGGCGAGCTGTGACGTGCAGAATGCTTGGCGAGCTGTGACGTGCAGTTACTGGGTGAGCAGTGACGTGCCTGAATGCTTGGTTAGCTGTGACGTGGCAGAATGCTTGGCGAGCTGTGACGTGCAGAATGCTTTGTGAGCTGTGACGTGGCAGTGATGTGGCAGAATGCTTGGCGAGCTTTGACGTGCAGAATGCTTGGCGAGCTGTGACGTGCAGAATGCTTGGCGAGCTGTGACATGGCAGAATGCTTAGTGAGCTGTGACGTGGCAGTGATGTGTCAGAATGCTTGGCGAGCTGTGACGTGGCAGAATGCTGGGTGAGCTGTGACGTGCAGAATGCTTGGCGAGCTGTGACGTGGCAGAATGCTTGGTGAGCTGTGACGCGGCAGAATGCTTGGTGAGCTGTGACGTGGCAGAATGCTTAGTGAACTGTGACGTGGCAGTGATGTGGCAGAATGCTTGGCGAGCTGTGACGTGCAGAATGCTTGGTGAGCTGTGACGTGCAGAATGCTTGGCGAGCTGTGACGTGGCAGAATGCGTAGGGAGCTGTGACGTGGCAGTGATGTGGCAGAATGCTTGGCGAGCTGTGACGTGACAGAATGCTTAGTGAGCTGTGACGTGGCAGTGATGTGGCAGAATGCTTGGCGAGCTGTGACGTGGCAGAATGCTTAGTGAGCTGTGACGTGGCAGTGATGTGGCAGAATGCTTGGCGAACTGTGACGTGCAGAATGCTTGGCGAGCTGTGACGTGGCAGAATGCTTAGTGAGCTGTGACGTGGCAGTGATGTGGCAGAATGCTTGGCGAGCTGTGACGTGGCAGAATGCTGGGTGAGCTGTGAAGTGCAGAATGCTTGGCGAGCTGTGACGTGGCAGAATGCTGGGTGAGATGTGACGTGCAGAATGCTTGGCGAGCTGTGACGTGGCAGAATGCTTGGTGAGCTGTGACGTGGCAGAATGCTTAGTGAGCTGTGACGTGGCAGTGATGTGGCAGAATGCTTGGCGAGCTGTGACGTGCAGAATGCTTGGCGGGCTGTGACGTGCAGATACTGGGTGAGCTGTGACGTGCCTGAATGCTTAATTAGCTGTGACGTGGCAGAATGCTTGGCGAGCTGTGACATGTAGAATGCTTTGTGAGCTGTGACGTGGCAGAATGCTTGGTGAGCAGTGACGTGGCAAAATGCTTAGTGAGCAGTGACTTGGCATTGATGTGGCAGAATGCTTGGCGAGCAGAATGCTGGGTGAGCTGTGACGTGGCAGTGATGTGGCAGAATGCTTGGCGAGCTGTGACGTGGCAGAATGCTGGGTGAGCTGTGATGTGCAGAATGCTTGGCGAGCTGTGACGTGGCAGAATGCTTGGTGAGCTGTGACGTGGCAGAATGCTTAGTGAGCTGTGACGTGGCAGTGATGTGGCAGAATGCTTGGCGAGCTGTGACGTGCAGAATGCTTGGCGAGCTGTGACGTGCAGTTACTGGGTGAGCAGTGACGTGCCTGAATGCTTGGTTAGCTGTGACGTGGCAGAATGCTTGGCGAGCTGTGACGTGCAGAATGCTTTGTGAGCTGTGACGTGGCAGTGATGTGGCAGAATGCTTGGCGAGCTGTGACGTGGCAGAATGCTTGGTGAGCTGTGACGTGGCAGAATACTTAGTGAGCTGTGACGTGGCAGTGATGTGGCAGAATGCTTGGCGAGCTGTGACGTGCAGAATGCTTGGCGAGCTGTGACGTGCAGAATGCTGGGTGAGCTGTGACGTGCCTGAATGCTTGGTTAGCTGTGACGTGGCAGAATGCTTGGCGAGCTGTGACGTGCAGAATGCTTAGTGAGCTGTGACGTGGCAGTGATGTGGCAGAATGCTTGGCGAGCTGTGACGTGGCAGAATGCTTGGCGAGCTGTGAAGTGCAGAATGCTTGGCGAGCTGTGACATGGTAGAATGCTTGGCGAGCTGTGACGTGGCAGAATGCTTTGCGAGCTGTGACGTGGCAGTGATGTGGTAGAATGCTTGGCGAGCTGTGACGTGCAGAATGCTTGGTGAGCTGTGACGTGGCAGAATGCTTGGCGAGCTGTGACGTGGCAGAATGCTTGGCGAGCTGTGACGTGGCAGAATGCTTGGCGAGCTGTGACGTGGCAGTGATGTGGTAGAATGCTTGGCGAGCTGTGACGTGCAGAATGCTTGGCGAGCTGTGACGTGCAGAATGCTTGGCGAGCTGTGACGTGCAGAATGCTTGGCGAGCTGTGACGTGGCAGAATGCTTGGCAAGCTGTGACGTGGCAGAATGCTTGACGAGCTGTGACGTGGCAGAATGCTTAGTTAGCTGTGATGTGGTAGAATGCGTGACGAATGCTCAGGAGTGTTCCTCAGACCAGGCTTAGCGAGCTGTGCGTGGCAGAATGCTTAGCGAGCTGTGCGTGGCAGAATGCTTGGCGAGCTGTGGTGTGCAGAATGCTTGGTGAGTTGTGACGTGGCAAAATGCTTGGCGAGTTGTAACGTGGCAGAATGCTTAGTTAGCTGTGATGTGGTATAATGCGTGACGAATGCTCTGGAGTGTTCCTCAGACCAGGCTTGGCGAGCTGTGGTATGGCAGAATGCTAGGCGAGCTGTGACGTGCAGAATGCTTGGTGAGCTGTGACGTGCAAAATGCTGGGTGAGCTGTGATGTGGCAGAATGCTTGACGAATGCTCAGGAGTGTTCCTCAGACCAGGCTTAGCGAGCTGTGAAGTGGCAGAATGATTGGCGAGCTGTGACGTGCAGAATGCTTGGCGAGCTGTGACGTGCAGAATGCTGGGTGAGCTGTGACGTGGCAGAATGCTTGGCGAGCTGTGACGTGCAGAATGCTTGGCGAGCTGTGACGTGCAGAATGCTGGGTGAGCTGTGACGTGGCAGAATGCTTGGCGAGCTGTGACGTGCAGAATGCTTGATGAGCTGTGACATGGCAGAATGCTTGGCGAGCTGTGACATGGCAGAATGCTTGGCGAGCTGTGACGTGGCAGTGATGTGGTAGAATGCTTGGCGAGCTGTGACGTGCAGAATGCTTGGCAAGCTGTGACGTGCAGAATGCTTGGCGAGCTGTGACGTGCAGAATGCTTGGCGAGCTGTGACGTAGAAGAATGCTTGGCGAGCTGTGACGTGGCAGAATGCTTGACGAGCTGTGACGTGGCAGAATGCTTAGTTAGCTGTGATGTGGTAGAATGCTTGGCGAGCTGTGACGTGCAGAATGCTTGGCAAGCTGTGACGTGCAGAATGCTTGGCGAGCTGTGACGTGCAGAATGCTTGGTGAGCTGTGACGTAGAAGAATGCTTGGCGAGCTGTGACGTGGCAGAATGCTTGACGAGCTGTGATGTGGCAGAATGCTTAGTTAGCTGTGATGTGGTAGAATGCGTGACGAATGCTCAGGAGTGTTCCTCAGACCAGGCTTAGCGAGCTGTGGCGTGGCAGAATGCTTGGCGAGCTGTGGCGTGCAGAATGCTTGGTGAGTTGTGACATGGCAAAATGCTTGGCGAGTTGTGACGTGGCAGAATGCTTAGTTAGCTGTGATGTGGTATAATGCGTGACGAATGCTCAGGAGTGTTCCTCAGACCAGGCTTGGCGAGCTGTGGCGTGGCAGAATGCTAGGCGAGCTGTGACGTGCAAAATGCTTGGTGAGCTGTGACGTGCAGAATGCTGGGTGAGCTGTGATGTGGCAGAATGCTTGGCGAGCTGTGACGTGCAGAATGCTTGGTGAGCTGTGACGTGGCAGAATGCTTGGCGAGCTGTGACGTGGCAGAATGCTTGGCGAGCTGTGACGTGGCAGAATGCTTGGCGAGCTGTGACGTGGCAGAATGCTTGGCGAGCTGTGACGTGGCAGTGATGTGGTAGAATGCTTGGCGAGCTGTGACGTGCAGAATGCTTGGCGAGCTGTGACGTGCAGAATGCTTGGCGAGCTGTGACGTGCAGAATGCTTGGCGAGCTGTGACGTGGCAGAATGCTTGGCAAGCTGTGACGTGGCAGAATGCTTGACGAGCTGTGACGTGGCAGAATGCTTAGTTAGCTGTGATGTGGTAGAATGCGTGACGAATGCTCAGGAGTGTTCCTCAGACCAGGCTTAGCGAGCTGTGCGTGGCAGAATGCTTGGCGAGCTGTGGCGTGCAGAATGCTTGGTGAGTTGTGACGTGGCAAAATGCTTGGCGAGTTGTAACGTGGCAGAATGCTTAGTTAGCTGTGATGTGGTATAATGCGTGACGAATGCTCTGGAGTGTTCCTCAGACCAGGCTTGGCGAGCTGTGGCATGGCAGAATGCTAGGCGAGCTGTGACGTGCAGAATGCTTGGTGAGCTGTGACGTGCAGAATGCTGGGTGAGCTGTGATGTGGCAGAATGCTTGACGAATGCTCAGGAGTGTTCCTCAGACCAGGCTTAGCGAGCTGTGAAGTGGCAGAATGATTGGCGAGCTGTGACGTGCAGAATGCTTGGCGAGCTGTGACGTGCAGAATGCTTGGCGAGCTGTGACGTGCAGAATGCTGGGTGAGCTGTGACGTGGCAGAATGCTTGGCGAGCTGTGACGTGCAGAATGCTTGGCGAGCTGTGACGTGCAGAATGCTGGGTGAGCTGTGACGTGGCAGAATGCTTGGCGAGCTGTGACGTGCAGAATGCTTGATGAGCTGTGACATGGCAGAATGCTTGGCGAGCTGTGACATGGCAGAATGCTTGGCGAGCTGTGACGTGGCAGTGATGTGGTAGAATGCTTGGCGAGCTGTGACGTGCAGAATGCTTGGCAAGCTGTGACGTGCAGAATGCTTGGCGAGCTGTGACGTGCAGAATGCTTGGCGAGCTGTGACGTAGAAGAATGCTTGGCGAGCTGTGACGTGGCAGAATGCTTGACGAGCTGTGACGTGGCAGAATGCTTAGTTAGCTGTGATGTGGTAGAGTGCTTGGCGAGCTGTGACGTGCAGAATGCTTGGCAAGCTGTGACGTGCAGAATGCTTGGCGAGCTGTGACGTGCAGAATGCTTGGCGAGCTGTGACGTAGAAGAATGCTTGGCGAGCTGTAACGTGGCAGAATGCTTGACGAGCTGTGATGTGGCAGAATGCTTAGTTAGCTGTGATGTGGTAGAATGCGTGACAAATGCTCAGGAGTGTTCCTCAGACCAGGCTTAGCGAGCTGTGGCGTGGCAGAATGCTTGGCGAGCTGTGGCGTGCAGAATGCTTGGTGAGTTGTGACGTGGCAAAATGCTTGGCGAGTTGTGACGTGGCAGAATGCTTAGTTAGCTGTGATGTGGTATAATGCGTGACGAATGCTCAGGAGTGTTCCTCAGACCAGGCTTGGCGAGCTGTGGCGTGGCAGAATGCTAGGCGAGCTGTGACGTGCAAAATGCTTGGTGAGCTGTGACGTGCAGAATGCTGGGTGAGCTGTGATGTGGCAGAATGCTTGGCGAGCTGTGACGTGCAGAATGCTTGGCGAGCTGTGACGTGCAGAATGCTGGGTGAGCTTTGACGTGCCTGAATGCTTGGTTAGCTGTGACGTGGCAGAATGCTTGGCGAGCTGTGACGTGCAGAATGCTTAGTGAGCTGTGACGTGGCAGTGATGTGGCAGAATGCTTGGCGAGCTGTGACGTGGCAGAATGCTTGGCGAGCTGTGAAGTGCAGAATGCTTGGCGAGCTGTGACATGGTAGAATGCTTGGCGAGCTGTGACGTGGCAAAATGCTTGGCGAGCTGTGACGTGGCAGTGATGTGGTAGAATGCTTGGCGAGCTGTGACGTGCAGAATGCTTGGTGAGCTGTGACGTGGCAGAATGCTTGGCGAGCTGTGACGTGGCAGAATGCTTGGCGAGCTGTGACGTGGCAGAATGCTTGGCGAGCTGTGACGTGGCAGTGATGTGGTAGAATGCTTGGCGAGCTGTGACGTGCAGAATGCTTGGCGAGCTGTGACGTGCAGAATGCTTGGCGAGCTGTGACGTGCAGAATGCTTGGCGAGCTGTGACGTGGCAGAATGCTTGGCAAGCTGTGACGTGGCAGAATGCTTGACGAGCTGTGACGTGGCAGAATGCTTAGTTAGCTGTGATGTGGTAGAATGCGTGACGAATGCTCAGGAGTGTTCCTCAGACCAGGCTTAGCGAGCTGTGCGTGGCAGAATGCTTAGCGAGCTGTGCGTGGCAGAATGCTTGGCGAGCTGTGGTGTGCAGAATGCTTGGTGAGTTGTGACGTGGCAAAATGCTTGGCGAGTTGTAACGTGGCAGAATGCTTAGTTAGCTGTGATGTGGTATAATGCGTGACGAATGCTCTGGAGTGTTCCTCAGACCAGGCTTGGCGAGCTGTGGCATGGCAGAATGCTAGGCGAGCTGTGACGTGCAGAATGCTTGGTGAGCTGTGACGTGCAAAATGCTGGGTGAGCTGTGATGTGGCAGAATGCTTGACGAATGCTCAGGAGTGTTCCTCAGACCAGGCTTAGCGAGCTGTGAAGTGGCAGAATGATTGGCGAGCTGTGACGTGCAGAATGCTTGGCGAGCTGTGACGTGCAGAATGCTGGGTGAGCTGTGACGTGGCAGAATGCTTGGCGAGCTGTGACGTGCAGAATGCTTGGTGAGCTGTGACGTGCAGAATGCTGGGTGAGCTGTGACGTGGCAGAATGCTTGGCGAGCTGTGACGTGCAGAATGCTTGATGAGCTGTGACATGGCAGAATGCTTGGCGAGCTGTGACATGGCAGAATGCTTGGCGAGCTGTGACGTGGCAGTGATGTGGTAGAATGCTTGGCGAGCTGTGACGTGCAGAATGCTTGGCAATCTGTGACGTGCAGAATGCTTGGCGAGCTGTGACGTGCAGAATGCTTGGCGAGCTGTGACGTAGAAGAATGCTTGGCGAGCTGTGACGTGGCAGAATGCTTGACGAGCTGTGACGTGGCAGAATGCTTAGTTAGCTGTGATGTGGTAGAATGCTTGGCGAGCTGTGACGTGCAGAATGCTTGGCAAGCTGTGACGTGCAGAATGCTTGGCGAGCTGTGACGTGCAGAATGCTTGGCGAGCTGTGACGTAGAAGAATGCTTGGCGAGCTGTGACGTGGCAGAATGCTTGACGAGCTGTGATGTGGCAGAATGCTTAGTTAGCTGTGATGTGGTAGAATGCGTGACGAATGCTCAGGAGTGTTCCTCAGACCAGGCTTAGCGAGCTGTGGCGTGGCAGAATGCTTGGCGAGCTGTGGCGTGCAGAATGCTTGGTGAGTTGTGACGTGGCAAAATGCTTGGCGAGTTGTGACGTGGCAGAATGCTTAGTTAGCTGTGATGTGGTATAATGCGTGACGAATGCTCAGGAGTGTTCCTCAGACCAGGCTTGGCGAGCTGTGGCGTGGCAGAATGCTAGGCGAGCTGTGACGTGCAAAATGCTTGGTGAGCTGTGACGTGCAGAATGCTGGGTGAGCTGTGATGTGGCAGAATGCTTGGCGAGCTGTGACGTGCAGAATGCTTGGTGAGCTGTGACGTGGCAGAATGCTTGGCGAGCTGTGACGTGGCAGAATGCTTGGCGAGCTGTGACGTGGCAGAATGCTTGGCGAGCTGTGACGTGGCAAAATGCTTGGCGAGCTGTGACGTGGCAGTGATGTGGTAGAATGCTTGGCGAGCTGTGACGTGCAGAATGCTTGGCGAGCTGTGACGTGCAGAATGCTTGGCGAGCTGTGACGTGCAGAATGCTTGGCGAGCTGTGACGTGGCAGAATGCTTGGCAAGCTGAGACGTGGCAGAATGCTTGACGAGCTGTGACGTGGCAGAATGCTTAGTTAGCTGTGATGTGGTAGAATGCGTGACGAATGCTCAGGAGTGTTCCTCAGACCAGGCTTAGCGAGCTGTGCGTGGCAGAATGCTTGGCGAGCTGTGGCGTGCAGAATGCTTGGTGAGTTGTGACGTGGCAAAATGCTTGGCGAGTTGTAACGTGGCAGAATGCTTAGTTAGCTGTGATGTGGTATAATGCGTGACGAATGCTCTGGAGTGTTCCTCAGACCAGGCTTGGCGAGCTGTGGTATGGCAGAATGCTAGGCGAGCTGTGACGTGCAGAATGCTTGGTGAGCTGTGACGTGCAAAATGCTGGGTGAGCTGTGATGTGGCAGAATGCTTGACGAATGCTCAGGAGTGTTCCTCAGACCAGGCTTAGCGAGCTGTGAAGTGGCAGAATGATTGGCGAGCTGTGACGTGCAGAATGCTTGGCGAGCTGTGACGTGCAGAATGCTGGGTGAGCTGTGACGTGGCAGAATGCTTGGCGAGCTGTGACGTGCAGAATGCTTGGCGAGCTGTGACGTGCAGAATGCTGGGTGAGCTGTGACGTGGCAGAATGCTTGGCGAGCTGTGACGTGCAGAATGCTTGATGAGCTGTGACATGGCAGAATGCTTGGCGAGCTGTGACATGGCAGAATGCTTGGCGAGCTGTGACGTGGCAGTGATGTGGTAGAATGCTTGGCGAGCTGTGACGTGCAGAATGCTTGGCAAGCTGTGACGTGCAGAATGCTTGGCGAGCTGTGACGTGCAGAATGCTTGGCGAGCTGTGACGTAGAAGAATGCTTGGCGAGCTGTGACGTGGCAGAATGCTTGACGAGCTGTGACGTGGCAGAATGCTTAGTTAGCTGTGATGTGGTAGAATGCTTGGCGAGCTGTGACGTGCAGAATGCTTGGCAAGCTGTGACGTGCAGAATGCTTGGCGAGCTGTGACGTGCAGAATGCTTGGCGAGCTGTGACGTAGAAGAATGCTTGGCGAGCTGTGACGTGGCAGAATGCTTGACGAGCTGTGATGTGGCAGAATGCTTAGTTAGCTGTGATGTGGTAGAATGCGTGACGAATGCTCAGGAGTGTTCCTCAGACCAGGCTTAGCGAGCTGTGGCGTGGCAGAATGCTTGGCGAGCTGTGGCGTGCAGAATGCTTGGTGAGTTGTGACGTGGCAAAATGCTTGGCGAGTTGTGACGTGGCAGAATGCTTAGTTAGCTGTGATGTGGTATAATGCGTGACGAATGCTCAGGAGTGTTCCTCAGACCAGGCTTGGCGAGCTGTGGCGTGGCAGAATGCTAGGCGAGCTGTGACGTGCAAAATGCTTGGTGAGCTGTGACGTGCAGAATGCTGGGTGAGCTGTGATGTGGCAGAATGCTTGGCGAGCTGTGACGTGCAGAATGCTTGGTGAGCTGTGACGTGGCAGAATGCTTGGCGAGCTGTGACGTGGCAGAATGCTTGGCGAGCTGTGACGTGGCAGAATGCTTGGCGAGCTGTGACGTGGCAGAATGCTTGGCGAGCTGTGACGTGGCAGTGATGTGGTAGAATGCTTGGCGAGCTGTGACGTGCAGAATGCTTGGCGAGCTGTGACGTGCAGAATGCTTGGCGAGCTGTGACGTGCAGAATGCTTGGCGAGCTGTGACGTGGCAGAATGCTTGGCAAGCTGTGACGTGGCAGAATGCTTGACGAGCTGTGACGTGGCAGAATGCTTAGTTAGCTGTGATGTGGTAGAATGCGTGACGAATGCTCAGGAGTGTTCCTCAGACCAGGCTTAGCGAGCTGTGCGTGGCAGAATGCTTGGCGAGCTGTGGCGTGCAGAATGCTTGGTGAGTTGTGACGTGGCAAAATGCTTGGCGAGTTGTAACGTGGCAGAATGCTTAGTTAGCTGTGATGTGGTATAATGCGTGACGAATGCTCTGGAGTGTTCCTCAGACCAGGCTTGGCGAGCTGTGGCATGGCAGAATGCTAGGCGAGCTGTGACGTGCAGAATGCTTGGTGAGCTGTGACGTGCAGAATGCTGGGTGAGCTGTGATGTGGCAGAATGCTTGACGAATGCTCAGGAGTGTTCCTCAGACCAGGCTTAGCGAGCTGTGAAGTGGCAGAATGATTGGCGAGCTGTCACGTGCAGAATGCTTGGCGAGCTGTGACGTGCAGAATGCTGGGTGAGCTGTGACGTGGCAGAATGCTTGGCGAGCTGTGACGTGCAGAATGCTTGGCGAGCTGTGACGTGCAGAATGCTGGGTGAGCTGTGACGTGGCAGAATGCTTGGCGAGCTGTGACGTGCAGAATGCTTGATGAGCTGTGACATGGCAGAATGCTTGGCGAGCTGTGACATGGCAGAATGCTTGGCGAGCTGTGACGTGGCAGTGATGTGGTAGAATGCTTGGCGAGCTGTGACGTGCAGAATGCTTGGCAAGCTGTGACGTGCAGAATGCTTGGCGAGCTGTGACGTGCAGAATGCTTGGCGAGCTGTGACGTAGAAGAATGCTTGGCGAGCTGTGACGTGGCAGAATGCTTGACGAGCTGTGACGTGGCAGAATGCTTAGTTAGCTGTGATGTGGTAGAGTGCTTGGCGAGCTGTGACGTGCAGAATGCTTGGCAAGCTGTGACGTGCAGAATGCTTGGCGAGCTGTGACGTGCAGAATGCTTGGCGAGCTGTGACGTAGAAGAATGCTTGGCGAGCTGTAACGTGGCAGAATGCTTGACGAGCTGTGATGTGGCAGAATGCTTAGTTAGCTGTGATGTGGTAGAATGCGTGACAAATGCTCAGGAGTGTTCCTCAGACCAGGCTTAGCGAGCTGTGGCGTGGCAGAATGCTTGGCGAGCTGTGGCGTGCAGAATGCTTGGTGAGTTGTGACGTGGCAAAATGCATGGCGAGTTGTGACGTGGCAGAATGCTTAGTTAGCTGTGATGTGGTATAATGCGTGACGAATGCTCAGGAGTGTTCCTCAGACCAGGCTTGGCGAGCTGTGGCGTGGCAGAATGCTAGGCGAGCTGTGACGTGCAAAATGCTTGGTGAGCTGTGACGTGCAGAATGCTGGGTGAGCTGTGATGTGGCAGAATGCTTGGCGAGCTGTGACGTGCAGAATGCTTGGCGAGCTGTGACGTGCAGAATGCTGGGTGAGCTTTGACGTGCCTGAATGCTTGGTTAGCTGTGACGTGGCAGAATGCTTGGCGAGCTGTGACGTGCAGAATGCTTAGTGAGCTGTGACGTGGCAGTGATGTGGCAGAATGCTTGGCGAGCTGTGACGTGGCAGAATGCTTGGCGAGCTGTGAAGTGCAGAATGCTTGGCGAGCTGTGACATGGTAGAATGCTTGGCGAGCTGTGACGTGGCAAAATGCTTGGCGAGCTGTGACGTGGCAGTGATGTGGTAGAATGCTTGGCGAGCTGTGACGTGCAGAATGCTTGGTGAGCTGTGACGTGGCAGAATGCTTGGCGAGCTGTGACGTGGCAGAATGCTTGGCGAGCTGTGACGTGGCAGAATGCTTGGCGAGCTGTGACGTGGCAGTGATGTGGTAGAATGCTTGGCGAGCTGTGACGTGCAGAATGCTTGGCGAGCTGTGACGTGCAGAATGCTTGGCGAGCTGTGACGTGCAGAATGCTTGGCGAGCTGTGACGTGGCAGAATGCTTGGCAAGCTGTGACGTGGCAGAATGCTTGACGAGCTGTGACGTGGCAGAATGCTTAGTTAGCTGTGATGTGGTAGAATGCGTGACGAATGCTCAGGAGTGTTCCTCAGACCAGGCTTAGCGAGCTGTGCGTGGCAGAATGCTTAGCGAGCTGTGCGTGGCAGAATGCTTGGCGAGCTGTGGTGTGCAGAATGCTTGGTGAGTTGTGACGTGGCAAAATGCTTGGCGAGTTGTAACGTGGCAGAATGCTTAGTTAGCTGTGATGTGGTATAATGCGTGACGAATGCTCTGGAGTGTTCCTCAGACCAGGCTTGGCGAGCTGTGGCATGCCAGAATGCTAGGCGAGCTGTGACGTGCAGAATGCTTGGTGACCTGTGACGTGCAAAATGCTGGGTGAGCTGTGATGTGGCAGAATGCTTGACGAATGCTCAGGAGTGTTCCTCAGACCAGGCTTAGCGAGCTGTGAAGTGGCAGAATGATTGGCGAGCTGTGACGTGCAGAATGCTTGGCGAGCTGTGACGTGCAGAATGCTGGGTGAGCTGTGACGTGGCAGAATGCTTGGCGAGCTGTGACGTGCAGAATGCTTGGTGAGCTGTGACGTGCAGAATGCTGGGTGAGCTGTGACGTGGCAGAATGCTTGGCGAGCTGTGACGTGCAGAATGCTTGATGAGCTGTGACATGGCAGAATGCTTGGCGAGCTGTGACATGGCAGAATGCTTGGCGAGCTGTGACGTGGCAGTGATGTGGTAGAATGCTTGGCGAGCTGTGACGTGCAGAATGCTTGGCAATCTGTGACGTGCAGAATGCTTGGCGAGCTGTGACGTGCAGAATGCTTGGCGAGCTGTGACGTAGAAGAATGCTTGGCGAGCTGTGACGTGGCAGAATGCTTGACGAGCTGTGACGTGGCAGAATGCTTAGTTAGCTGTGATGTGGTAGAATGCTTGGCGAGCTGTGACGTGCAGAATGCTTGGCAAGCTGTGACGTGCAGAATGCTTGGCGAGCTGTGACGTGCAGAATGCTTGGCGAGCTGTGACGTAGAAGAATGCTTGGCGAGCTGTGACGTGGCAGAATGCTTGACGAGCTGTGATGTGGCAGAATGCTTAGTTAGCTGTGATGTGGTAGAATGCGTGACGAATGCTCAGGAGTGTTCCTCAGACCAGGCTTAGCGAGCTGTGGCGTGGCAGAATGCTTGGCGAGCTGTGGCGTGCAGAATGCTTGGTGAGTTGTGACGTGGCAAAATGCTTGGCGAGTTGTGACGTGGCAGAATGCTTAGTTAGCTGTGATGTGGTATAATGCGTGACGAATGCTCAGGAGTGTTCCTCAGACCAGGCTTGGCGAGCTGTGGCGTGGCAGAATGCTAGGCGAGCTGTGACGTGCAAAATGCTTGGTGAGCTGTGACGTGCAGAATGCTGGGTGAGCTGTGATGTGGCAGAATGCTTGGCGAGCTGTGACGTGCAGAATGCTTGGTGAGCTGTGACGTGGCAGAATGCTTGGCGAGCTGTGACGTGGCAGAATGCTTGGCGAGCTGTGACGTGGCAGAATGCTTGGCGAGCTGTGACGTGGCAGAATGCTTGGCGAGCTGTGACGTGGCAGTGATGTGGTAGAATGCTTGGCGAGCTGTGACGTGCAGAATGCTTGGCGAGCTGTGACGTGCAGAATGCTTGGCGAGCTGTGACGTGCAGAATGCTTGGCGAGCTGTGACGTGGCAGAATGCTTGGCAAGCTGAGACGTGGCAGAATGCTTGACGAGCTGTGACGTGGCAGAATGCTTAGTTAGCTGTGATGTGGTAGAATGCGTGACGAATGCTCAGGAGTGTTCCTCAGACCAGGCTTAGCGAGCTGTGCGTGGCAGAATGCTTGGCGAGCTGTGGCGTGCAGAATGCTTGGTGAGTTGTGACGTGGCAAAATGCTTGGCGAGTTGTAACGTGGCAGAATGCTTAGTTAGCTGTGATGTGGTATAATGCGTGACGAATGCTCTGGAGTGTTCCTCAGACCAGGCTTGGCGAGCTGTGGCATGGCAGAATGCTAGGCGAGCTGTGACGTGCAGAATGCTTGGTGAGCTGTGACGTGCAGAATGCTGGGTGAGCTGTGATGTGGCAGAATGCTTGACGAATGCTCAGGAGCGTTCCTCAGACCAGGCTTAGCGAGCTGTGAAGTGGCAGAATGATTGGCGAGCTGTGACGTGCAGAATGCTTGGCGAGCTGTGACGTGCAGAATGCTGGGTGAGCTGTGACGTGGCAGAATGCTTGGCGAGCTGTGACGTGCAGAATGCTTGGCGAGCTGTGACGTGCAGAATGCTGGGTGAGCTGTGACGTGGCAGAATGCTTGGCGAGCTGTGACGTGCAGAATGCTTGATGAGCTGTGACATGGCAGAATGCTTGGCGAGCTGTGACATGGCAGAATGCTTGGCGAGCTGTGACGTGGCAGTGATGTGGTAGAATGCTTGGCGAGCTGTGACGTGCAGAATGCTTGGCAAGCTGTGACGTGCAGAATGCTTGGCGAGCTGTGACGTGCAGAATGCTTGGCGAGCTGTGACGTAGAAGAATGCTTGGCGAGCTGTGACGTGGCAGAATGCTTGACGAGCTGTGACGTGGCAGAATGCTTAGTTAGCTGTGATGTGGTAGAGTGCTTGGCGAGCTGTGACGTGCAGAATGCTTGGCAAGCTGTGACGTGCAGAATGCTTGGCGAGCTGTGACGTGCAGAATGCTTGCTGAGCTGTGACGTAGAAGAATGCTTGGCGAGCTGTGACGTGGCAGAATGCTTGACGAGCTGTGATGTGGCAGAATGCTTAGTTAGCTGTGATGTGGTAGAATGCGTGACGAATGCTCAGGAGTGTTCCTCAGACCAGGCTTAGCGAGCTGTGGTGTGGCAGAATGCTTGGCGAGCTGTGGCGTGCAGAATGCTTGGTGAGTTGTGACGTGGCAAAATGCTTGGCAAGTTGTGACGTGGCAGAATGCTTAGTTAGCTGTGATGTGGTATAATGCGTGACGAATGCTCAGGAGTGTTCCTCAGACCAGGCTTGGCGAGCTGTGGCGTGGCAGAATGCTAGGCGAGCTGTGACGTGCAAAATGCTTGGTGAGCTGTGACGTGCAGAATGCTGGGTGAGCTGTGATGTGGCAGAATGCTTGGCGAGCTGTGACGTGCAGAATGCTTGGTGAGCTGTGACGTGGCAGAATGCTTGGCGAGCTGTGACGTGGCAGAATGCTTGGCGAGCTGTGACGTGGCAGAATGCTTGGCGAGCTGTGATGTGTCAGTGATGTGGTAGAATGCTTGGCGAGCTGTGACGTGCAGAATGCTTGGCGAGCTGTGACGTGCAGAATGCTTGGCGAGCTGTGACGTGCAGAATGCTTGGCGAGCTGTGACGTGGCAGAATGCTTGGCAAGCTGTGACGTGGCAGAATGCTTGACGAGCTGTGACGTGGCAGAATGCTTAGTTAGCTGTGATGTGGTATAATGCGTGACGAATGCTCAGGAGTGTTCCTCAGACCAGGCTTGGCGAGCTGTGGCGTGGCAGAATGCTAGGCGAGCTGTGGCGTGGCAGAATGCTAGGCGAGCTGTGACGTGCAGAATGCTTGGTGAGCTGTGATGTGCAGAATGCTGGATGAGCTGTGATGTGGCAGAATGCTTGGCGAGCTGTGACGTGCAGAATGCTTGGTGAGCTGTGACGTGGCAGAATGCTTGGCGAGCTGTGACGTGGCAGAATGCATGGCGAGCTGTGACGTGGCAGAATGCTTGGCGAGCTGTGACGTGGCAGTGATGTGGTAGAATGCTTGGCGAGCTGTGACGTGCAGAATGCTTGGCGAGCTGTGACGTGCAGAATGCTTGGCGAGCTGTGACGTGCAGAATGCTTGGCGAGCTGTGACGTGGCAGAATGCTTGGCAAGCTGTGACGTGGCAGAATGCTTGACGAGCTGTGATGTGGCAGAATGCTTAGTTAGCTGTGATGTGGTAGAATGCGTGACGAATGCTCAGGAGTGTTCCTCAGACCAGGCTTAGCGAGCTGTGCGTGGCAGAATGCTTGGCGAGCTGTGGCGTGCAGAATGCTTGGTGAGTTGTGACGTGGCAAAATGCTTGGCGAGTTGTGACGTGGCAGAATGCTTAGTTAGCTGTGATGTGGTATAATGCGTGACGAATGCTCAGGAGTGTTCCTCAGACCAGGCTTGGCGAGCTGTGGCGTGGCAGAATGCTAGGCGAGCTTTGACGTGCAGAATGCTTGGTGAGCTGTGACGTGCAGAATGCTGGGTGAGCTGTGATGTGGCAGAATGCTTGACGAATGCTCAGGAGTGTTCCTCAGACCAGGCTTAGCGAGCTGTGAAGTGGCAGAATGATTGGCGAGCTGTGACATGCAGAATGCTTGGCGAGCTGTGACGTGCAGAATGCTGGGTGAGCTGTGACGTGGCAGAATGCTTGGCGAGCTGTGACGTGCAGAATGCTTGGCGAGCTGTGAAGTGCACAATGCTGGGTGAGCTGTGACGTGGCAGAATGCTTGGCGAGCTGTGGCGTTTAGAATGCTTGGCGAGTTGTGACATGGCAGAATGCTTGGCGAGCTGTGACGTGGTAGAATGCTTGGTGAGCTGTGACGTGGCAAAATGCTTGGCGAGTTGTGACGTACCATAATGCTTAGTTAGCTGTGACGTGGCAGAATGCTTGACAAGTTGTGATGTGGCAGAATGCTTAGCGAGCTGTGACGTGGCAGAATGCTTGGTGAGCTGTGATGTACAGAATGCTTGGTGAGCTGTGACGTGGCAGTGATGTGGCAGATGCTTGGCGAGCTGTGACGCGCAGAATGCTTGGCGAGTTGTGATGTGGCAGAATGCTTGGCGAGCTGTGACGTGGCAGAATGCTTGACGAGCTGTGACATGGCAGAATGCTTAGTTAGCTGTGATGTGGTAGAATGCGTGACGAATGCTCAGGAGTGTTCCTCAAACCAGGCTTAGCGAGCTGTGGCGTGGCAGAATGCTTGGCGAGCTGTGGCGTGCAGAATGCTTGACGAGTTGTGACGTGGCAGAATGCTTAGTTAGCTGTGATGTGGTATAATGCGTGACGAATGCTCAGGAGTGTTCCTCAGACCAGGCTTGGCGAGCTGTGGCGTGGCAGAATGCTAGGCGAGCTGTGACGTGCAGAATGCTTGGTGAGCTGTGACGTGCAGAATGCTGGGTGAGCTGTGATGTGGCAGAATGCTTGACGAATGCTCAGGAGTGTTCCTCAGACCAGGCTTAGCGAGCTGTGGCGTGGCAGAATGCTTGGCGAGCTGTGACGTGCAGAATGCTTGGCCAGCTGTGACATGCAGAATGCTGGGTGAGCTGTGATGTGGCAGAATGCTTGACGAATGCTCAGGAGTGTTCCTCAGACCAGGCTTAGCGAGCTGAGGAGTGGCAGAATGCTTGGTGAGCTGTGACGTGCAGAATGCTTGGCGAGCTATGACTTGCAGAATGCTGGGTGAGCTGTGACGTGGCAGAATGCTTGGCGAGCTGTGACGTGCAGAATGCTTGGCGAGTTGTGAAGTGCAGAATGCTGGGTGAGCTGTGACGTGGCAGAATGCTTGGCTAGTTGTGACATGGCTGAATGCTTGGCGAGCTGTGATGTGGCAGAATGATTGGTGGGCTGCGGCGTGGCAGTGACGTGACAGAATGTTTGGCGAGTTGTGATGCATCAGAATGCTTGGTTAGCTGTGACGTGGCAGAATGCTTGAAGAGTTGTGACGTGGCCGAATGCTTGGCGAGCTGTGACGTGGCAGGCGCGAGCACTGTGGTAAATATCAATCAATCAATCAGGGTATTGTGAGCGTGCTACTCACCTGTGAGGGTCTCAATGTGCTGAGGGGGGGCGGGTAGGCAGATCCGTTCAGCTGAGGAGTTCATGGCGGGCACGTGTCTGCCAGGAGCTCGTTCCATGATTTGGCCGCGATGTGGGAGAAGGATCTTCCGCCTGCTCTGGCTCTGTTGATGCCGGGGTTTCGGCTAGTGCGAGGTTAGAAGATCGGAGGATCCTTTTGGGTACGTGGAAGTTGATTCTGTCATTGAGGTATTCGGGTCCGGTATTGTGTAGGCATTTGTAGGCGTGGGTGAGGATTTTGAAGATGACTCTTTTCTCCTCGGTGAGCCAGTGGAGCCTTCGTAGGTGTTGTGGTGCCGAGGACGAGTCTAGCGGCAGTATTCTGTATCGTCTGGAGTTTGTGGAGTAGGGACTTGTTTATGCTGGCGTCAGCACAACAGTCTTGTTGCTTTTCTGGAGTTTCGGAAAAAGTTCCCAAGCTGCAGTATAGCAGTCACTCTGTCTTCTAAGCATAGTTGCAGAATGCTTAGCGAGTTGTGACGCGCCAGAATGCTTGGCGAGCTGTGACGTGGCAGAATGCTTTGCGAGCTGTGACACGGCAGCACGAACACTGTGCTCAGCACAGCAGACTTGTTGCTTTTCTGAAGTTTCGAAGAAGGTCCCCCTTCAAGCTGCAGTATTGCAGTAACTTTTTTCAGAGCAATGTTGCAGAATGCTTAGCTATCTGCATTGTTATATTGTCTCTCTTTTTGAAGAGTGTATAAGAATAGTGGAACACTGCAGGCCCTTCCTGAGCACACCTGTGGAATGCTCACCAAGAGAATTTTGACAGTACGGCGACGGGCGCGATGCTCCAGGAGTACTGCGTTTCATAGCAGTGCGACACATAGTTTGGCCGGCTGTGACATAGCAGGCCTGCTCAATTTGTCTAAGCATATTAGATGTTCAAAAACGACAAAAAGTCATCTCTCGTTCCGAGTATACTGGACGAATGCCGAGCAAGCTGCGATATAGCGGGTGCGCTCCCTTTCCAAACTTCGTGGAGGAATATAAACAGGTGCACGCCGCCATCTTGTTCTGTTGTTCAATGCTGGGTGCAGGCAGCCAGCAGTGTGAAGGTCCATCAAGGGGGCTGCTTCCAAGCGTCCTTAGCATTCTGAAGGGGTGGACGACCACGTCATAACACTCAGAGGTGCACCCCGCAGAGGGACTGCACACCACATTAAATGACATTAATTTGGGGCTTTAAGTGGGCCGGGTCCTGCACCGGTAGTTCTAAAAAGCAGGTACTGAGACGGGTCCCTATCGGGCTCTCAATTTTTTCCCTCACCCTCAGGGTGGAAAAAAAATCTTAACTGCAGCAGTACCACCCTTCACTGCCTCTGATGTAACTTCAAAGATACTCATTTTAGTTCTTTCATAGTCTCATCATTTCAGAACTGAAGCATTTTCAATATTATATACAACAAAGCCATAGCTATAGCTTATTTACTTTATGCAACTAACAACCATTACCAAAGCCAATAATCCTGGCTTGTTGTATGTGTAACATACATGTCCCCAGCTTGACAAACCTTCCATACTGGGGAGAGAGCCGATGTTGTGGCTCCCTTCGCAGTACTTAGAACCCACCAGGCCAGCCTGGATCTCAAAATTGGACAGACGGTCCTCTGCCACCCTGGTGGAACCGCTGACCGCCAATCGAGGTCTAACTAATCCTGTTGGTCCAGTCCCTAAAAATACAACTCAATTAGCCATGAAAAGCTCTTCCCGAACCACTAGCAAATTTGGCATTTTTTCCCGAACCAGTGGCCCGAATCCCACCTTGAGAAGCCAAGTTGCAGCCCAGAGCCACAAGTCTACCCCCAGAAGCAGCTGACCATCTCCCACCAGCACAGGCACCTCCCTCAGAAGCTGCAGCTGCACCCCCTGAAGCCCGGTCTCACTTGCCATACTGCTCACGACTGACACAGATGAGCAAGCCCCTCCCCGGAAGTGAATGTCCTCCTCAGAATTCTAAGTCCTTGGCTCATAAGCCAAAGAAACTCTCAAGAAAAGCAAGCCTCTTCTCGGAAGCTCGACCTATGCGCTCAGCCCCCCACCCCATAAAATCCGCTAAATAACACTAGGCCACTTCCACAGAGGAGGCTTGTCTCTCCCACAAACCCTAGATTCTTCCCACCATCACTGGGCATCATCAAAAACCACAAATACTGTGCAATAAATCTGTCCTTCCCCCATAAACCTACACACTGGTAAACCCAGATCCCTCCCCAGAATCCCAGACAACTCCCTTGGACTTTAAGCCCTCCCTGGAAGCCCCGGGCCCTCCCCAGAATCTCAACCCACCCCACCCATGAAGCTCGAGACCCCCTCTAGAGATGCCCCCCCCCGCCCCTCCCTCTACCACAGAGAGGATGAAAAGCCCCCTTACATGCTTCAGCTCGAAGAGCACCTCCCGGGTGAGCTCGATTCTCTTCCTGTTGATGTGCTTCACGGCCACAATATTCCCCTGTGAAAAGAAGACAGAGAATCAGGGGGACATGACAACAACAAGGGCAGAGATCAGAATTTATAAAAGGTCAAACGAGTTACTGATGATAATGCCGGGAGGTCAGTGCTGGTGTCAGAGAAATGCCACTGGTCTGGCCAGAATTCAGACATGTTGGAACCAGAGAGAGGCCATTCAATATTTCATAGCACAAGAGGGCTCCATTAGCATCAGCCTGCACATTGAAAGGTTGGAGGTCTGCAGAGAAAGGCAGCCTCTCTCCCCAACTCCTGTGATGTGCACATTTTAGAATACACGACAATAAGGCAGAAGACATATGGGTGATCACTAGAGGCAGCGTGCACCGAGAGAGATAAAGAGAGGTCAGTGCCACCTAGATAAAGACTACTTCAGTAGGCAGAGGGCAAAGGAGGGATCACTGCTGGATTAGAGAAAGGTCATTGGTGGGGTCAGAGGGCAGAGCTGGGTCAGCGCTAAGGTAGGAGTAGAAATAAAGTTCAGTAGCACAAAAGGATATTGTTACCCATATGGTAATTTCTTTACTCCTAGTCTGCAAACACTCTCTCACTGCTAATCTGTGAACACAGCACCACCTGGAGGTGTGACTGGAAAGAGCTTCAACAGCTGTTAAATGGAGTTCTCTTTGCAAGGTACCATGCACAAGTCATATGTAGACACCAGACCTTATCCCACACATATTCGTGCAGTTGTTATTTTGCTTCTTTAAAAAAGAACCATTCAGTGCTAGTTTTTCGCCAAACGCTGATGGACGGAGGGAGGCCGTTGATAATAGGAGGAAGCCTTTGGACAAGGAATATTGACTCACCATAATGGCAACTTCCATTCTACTCATACATTATGATCCTCTAATTCACAACTTGCAGTGTGATTCCATGGCGTACAGAGGAGAAGGAAACAAAGAGCAGACAAGGCCTGGGTGAATGCACTCAGAAGAGTCTTCTGATCAACTCCAGCATCGCCTCAGGAGGAGGCCTCAAGAACAAAGTGTCCAAACAAAGCGCTTGCTATTGCCCAACTAGCAGACAATGTGAATTTCTGACTGGTAAGGCCTGGGGGATCAAAGCAAAACCAAAGGGGATGATGGACGGAGTGTTGAACATTGCAAGCACTCACCCCCAGTCAACTGATCTGGGTTTAATCCATCACCGTTCTTTAGCCCACTCTGCCACCCCAGTTCAGACATGGCCATATGCAAATCAGTCTGACCCTGTGCCTCAGGGGAACAGTCCAGCCCGAACTGCCTGGGGGATGCCACTGAAGCTCTCGCTGCTTGGGTGGAGGATGTTCAGACATACAGTGGAGGGACTGTCCCATGCAGCGAATAGAAGTGGGTGATGCAAGACATGATCCATATGGCAAAGTTGTCTCTACCCTCAGCTCTGCCAACATTACTGTCCCATGAAGGTCCTCTGTGGAACACAGCGCCATGATTTTATGTAAGGAAAAGGATATGGCTCTTGAAGTCAGAGCTGTGAGGCTTCTGCTCATGGAAAAGACATGTAGGAAAGGGAAAAAAATAGGGAAAAATCTCATTCAATTGGAGCTCAGTCAACACCTTGGGGACAAAGAGGGGTGAATCTTCGGTACCCCCCTGTCCAGGCAGGACATGTTGAAATGTTCAGAGGCGCATAGGACACTAGCTCTGCTTAAACTGTCAGGCTAAAAGTAAGGCAACAAGAAGGAAGTTTCCCATGAGAGAAGTTTCAAACTGCGGGAGCAGGAAACATCCATTACAACGCAGTCATTACATCGCACTGCTTTTACAATGCAACTGCCTTTACATCGCATTCCATTACAATGCATGCCATTATAACACATGTCACTACAACGCATGCCATTATAACGCATACCATTATAACGCATGCCATTACAACGCATTATAAGGTAAGTAATGGAGATTTTTTATTTCTAGGGTGGGTATGGGTTTTGGGGTAGGTGGGAATAGTAATTTTACCTCTACGCTATCCATTACCTTCCCTACTGTTGCACTCACTGGAGTGGGAATAGTATGTTTTACCCCCACACTATCCAACACTTACCCTACTGTTGCCCTAATAGTATTATGCGCTGTAATGGTGAGCGTTGTAATGGAATGCGTTGTAATGGTAGTTTTTAAAAATGCATGGTAATGGCATGTGTTGTAAAATTATGCGATGTAATGGTAGTTGCAACGTAAAAACCGCGTTGTAAAAGCATGCATTGTAATTGTTTGCGTTGTATCGTCATATATTCTGCGGGAGCCCATGAGCTCAAAGGATTTGTCCATCAATCGGACCAGGAATTTTCGATCTCAAGAGACCACTGTAGGTATTCTTGGATAAAACAGGCTCACCCAGCCATGTTGGATTCCACCCAACTCTTTAGTTAAGTTGAAATGGTAGGTCTGGCACGTGTTAATGAAATCCTGATTCGGCTAGATGCTTGAAAATGGATCAGACATTCTCCTCTGAGCACATTGATGTCCTTTGACAAGGCCAAAAGTAGAACCCTAGTCACTTTCTTCTGTACTATATTGTTTTGTAAGCCTTTCTGGCAACCAGCAGGACATCTACGTTCTCGCAAGAACGGCTGAGGTGGTCACACGTATCTCCTCACTACTGCTATGATAAAGACTTAAGGGGCCAGAAAGTTTTCAGCACCAGAAAGTTTTGTGGAGATGCATATCTAATCTGTCCCATCATGTATTGACAGAGACATCAGTGAGGCCAACCATCCAAACTGTTGAGGCGCTCATTGCTGCCATTTGGTAACTGCGAAGCATTAAGGGGAACCCACCGGGAATTTAGGAACATACGTATACCATATCAGGAAGGACAACAAACGTGGGTTGACCAGGATAGGCCCGGACTTGTGGCCAAGCAACTGATTCATGTGCTCTGGCTTATGGAGCTCAGGGAGAGCAAGTGAGGCTTGGTTTGGAGTACCACCGCTATGCATGGTGCCAGTCATATGAGATGACCCTGGAATCACCAGGGTTAAATGGCCTTGTTTTCTAAAAAGTGGTCAGGGTTTGTTTCTGTGCCAGTACTCTCTATGGTTCGAGGGAAGGTCTTTCCAAGTTTGTGTCTAGAATATTCTAGATTACCAGAATCATCTTCATTGGTGTTAGCAAGGATTTGGTTTTGTACATTGAGATATCAAGATCAAACATTGTTCTAAGGGTCATGGCAAGACCTGACTTTTTTGGCTCCCTTGGTGAACTTCTCCTGACGCAATCAATCCATGTAGCTCCAGCATCTGCAGAAAGGGTTTCATAGAGGCCAGTATCTTGATGGGGACACTGGGAGTCAAGATTAGGCCAAAGGACACCATCTTGCTCTGACAGTGTTGGTTTTCTACTGGAAAAGAGCCAACATATTATGTACAGTAGAGCAGGTACACGGAAGTAAGAGTTTAGAAGGTCTACTGAAAACAGCAAATGGTTTGGATTGGAAGGAGTTTTGCAGGACCTAAGCTTAAACTGGGACTTTTAACTTATGCAGAGGTATTGGTTGAGACCCTAAAGAGCTACAATGGGGGGGAGATCTCTGCTGTTTTTCCTAACATCGAAGGGAGTAATAAATAGTTTCCCCTTTTTCCTCCCCTAAATTACCTGATACAGTCACTTCTTGTGATCCTGAGGCTCCTGTGGGCATACACCCCACACCCTCACAACAGAATAGCCCCCTAACAGATCTGATCCTGTGATCTTTCTCGAATCTGAAGCCTTAGAGGAAACCCCCCTTTCACCTGTTCAACATATTTGTAACTGGGATCTTCTTAATAGCTCTACACTTCTCAATATTATTAGTAGCATTAAGTCTGGTTCTCCACTGGATCCACTTCCCCCTCAAATTCTAAAAATTCTGGACACCTCCTCCCTTAATCTTATTTTGGACTTACTCAATTCTTCTCTTAGAGAAGCCACGGTACCTTCCACATGGAAACATGCCATGATTGTTCCTTTATCAAAAAAGAGTAATGCGACCCTAATAATCCATTCAATTTCCGCCCCATCTCCCTCCTCCCTGTTTTCTCAAAAATATTGGAAAAACATATCAATACACAACTTACCCAGCATGTTGAGTCCAATAATATTCTTCATCCATCTCAATCAGGTTTTAGATCCGGTTTTTTGACAGAATCCACTCTGCTGGGGGTCTCAGAAACTATTCGACGCCGAGTGGATGGGGGGGAAACCGTGGCACTCATTTTGCTTGATCTGAGTGCCGCATTTGACACGGTTTCCCACCCGATCCTTATCAAAGCCCTTAAATCATCTGGCATTACCGGCCCAGCCCTCCAATGGTTCGTTAGTTTTCTTTCTGACGATACCTTCAAGGTCTTCTCCTCTTCTTCTGTCTCTCAAACTTACAAATCGGCGTATGGTGTCCCCCAGGGCTCTATTTTGAGCCCTTTACTTTTCAATGTGTACGTCAGATCTTTGGCTACAATTGCGGAACAAGCTGGGTTAATCATCTACTCATACGCCGATGATACACAGATCATCTATTCTCTTTCTACTGGTTCTCACTCCACTCCCTCCTCCCTCAGTGTAGGGCTCAGTAACATCGCCACATGGATGCACGAAAACAAACTCAAGTTGAACGGGGGGAAAACTGAGCTTCTTCTGTTTGGTAAGAACACTAATCTGTGGGGGCCCCAACATTGGCCCTCTCAGATGGGTACCCTCCCCGCTCCCTCAAAAACAGCACGAAATCTTGGCATCATTTTTGATGACCAACTCTCCATGAAGCATCACGTGGTCAAAACCTCTTCCACCTGTATTACCATCATTAAGTGGCTCCGTAAGATCATTTGGATGCTCCCTCAGGAGACACAGAAAACCGTAGTCCAGGCCTTAATCACCTCTAGACTGGACTACGGCAATATTCTTCTCCTGGGGGCGTGCAAAGAGGTGACCCATAAGCTACAGACAGTCCAAAACATGGCAGCTTGGCTGCTCTGTAAACTTCCCAACTTTTCCTCCACTTCTAATTCCCTTCGTAAATTACATTGGCTTCGCATTGAAAGCCGCGCAAAATTTAAGGCTCTTTGCTTCATGCACAGAATCAATGCAGGTTTTGCCCCTCCCTATCTTAGGACCTTGGTTCACCGGTATTGCCCTACTCGCACTCTCCGTTCATCTTATCAGTATAGGTTTCAAGTTCCCAGAGTTAGGAGAGCCAGAATGGGTGGTCGCTCTTTTTCCGCTCTGGCTCCCGTCCTCTGGAACTCCCTTCCTCCTCCCCTGCGCACTGAATCTTGTTACCTTAAGTTCCGCAGAGAAGTCAAAACTTGGTTATTTAACCAATAATCTATCTCTTCTTCCTTCAGTTCGTTCTCCCCCTTAATTTGGTTCTAGCGCCGGGAAACCTCTGGGTAGCTGCGCGCTTTACAAGCTTAAATATAATAATAATAATAATAATAATAGTTCATCTCGCTTTTGTAGGGCAGCACCTAAAATTAGGGGCATTTTGACCTCCTACAGAAGTTACCAGATTTACAGTGGGAATTTGCTGGCCTTGATGGAGATGTCTGGGGAATTTTAAGAACATTACCATTCCTCATTACCAAGATAATATTTGCATTGTGAAGCAATAGCTCGCTGGCAATGTTCTAGAGGGCGTGCTTATAATAGCCAGGCAACTTTGACTGGCCTCTATGCCAAGCTGGTAAAAGAGAAAATCCACTTCCCGAACCCTCAATGCATTTTGACTTGCTGTCTAAAGGGGTCGAGGGGAACGCATTGGGATTAACTTTGCTTGGACCACCAAACTTTTAGGAGCTGGGTGTCGCGTAAGATAGTACCCATAAGGGCATCAGTAAGGGTTTGATTAAAGGGAAGTAAGGCTCAGATGAGGATGGGCCAGAGTAGAAAACCACAGTAAGGACATTTGTCTTGACTTCAGATGAAGGCAGCTGGTGGTCCAGGACCTCAGTGCCATGCCTAATCAGTACAGCCAATGAAGCACTCTCCTTTTCCGGGGGTTCAAGGATTGAAACCAACACTGTGTCAGAGAAGTATCCCACCTACCAACCTCCTGCAAGTCCATGAAGATATCATAATCATAGTGTTGGGGTACTTCATTCCCATCATCAGTATCAGGTTGACCAGAACGTGAGGCAAAAAGGTGATTACGCCTCTGAGGAAGCCCACTTTGAAGAGGAAGAGTTTTGTCTGAATCAGAGTGTATGGGGACTGGGAGCGCTGCAGGGGAGTTTAGGCATAAATTAGGGCAGGATCGAAGCTACACCGCAGTTGGCAGAGGCTCGACCTCCGACGACGTCGGACCGGCATCGATGGAGAAGGGATTGGCGCAGATTTTTTTGGATAACTCTTTTTATTAGTCTTAGAACATGATATAAGCGCAATAAAAAAAACTCAAATATGGCACCAAACACAGCAGATTTTATAGATTTGCAAGCATAAAGAATATGTAGAACATAGAGATTGTGTAAATGAACATACATGAAGGAATGTAGTCAGAATCTCTATCTCATGTCCTCTAGTCATGAGATCTGCAGCCCCACATATCAAATTAGCGTTTGCAGCCTCTCCGCTTGTACCAACCTCTCAGACCTTATACAAATGTTCATGCCTATCGCCCATTCCTACAGAGATGGAGGTTCCGCCTGTGGTAAAATATCTGGCAATGTCCAGATTAGCTATTACAAAGCCCATGCCGGCCAAAGTTCAATGATCCCTTGTCTCCAACCAGCCCTCCATTGGTACCAATATGGCTACCTTGGGATTCATGACCGTGTGAAACTGTAAAACACCAGCAAGGGAGGCGCAGACCTTCCGCCAGTATCGTTCTATAGTTGGGAGGACCAGATGTATGATATAGTGATCATTCTGGGGCATGCACTCTGAGTTGCAGGCCATCCCAATTTTCTAGTCTGCTGGGACTGTAGTAAATTCTAGACTGGGGCAGATCTTGGAGCTGGAATATAAGTCACCACTGGAGTTGGTGCAGTACCCAAGACGGGTTCTAGTGGCACCGACGGAGCCAAGGATGGAGCCGACAGTGATAACCTGACTGGAGGCTCGTGTGGATTCTAGGGGCCCAAAGGAGCATATAGGGAACCAGAAGAGTGCCAAAAATACCAAGCGTGGCCTCCTTAATGAACTTGTCCTGCTGTGGTATCGCTGACAGCCTGGGAAATTTGGGGCAGAGTGGGACCAATTGTGGCATCGGCTACCCTATCAAGGATTGGAAGCGAAATGGATTGGCTTCTTGACACTTTCCCAACTTCTATTTGGACTGAGAGTGGCGGGCTCGGGACAAGTTCACTTCGACTTCTTCTTAAAATTAGACCTCAAAATACCAGACGACCGCGAAGAGGACCTGTCGCTGCAGTGGCCTCAGGAGCAGGAGCCAGCCCCCTTCTTTGACTTAAAGTGGAAGTGGGACTTAAACTAGGTCAGTGACTTCTTTCGTTTGGTGACATACAGCACCTCTTCACGGTCCCAGATTGCCTTTGGATGCATGAGGGCACATTCTTCCCACACCTTGGAGTCCTACCCCGAGCTCACATACCAGCGGTCCAGCTCAGGTGGGTCCATCACCTGTTTCCAACAGTCATGGCAAGGTGTAATCCTATAGACTCTGGTGAGGGACATTGTTTCCTCGCATACTGGAATACATTTTGGAAGGACTTCGTCAACTGATGAAAAGGGAGCGGAGCTCGGTATCCATGTTCAGAGGTGCAGAAAGAAAGGAAGTGTTTGCGGTGTGCGGGGTAGCGTTTATATGCAGCTCCGCTCTGTCACTTCGGGGGTGGAACAAAGCCAACAGAGAGCAAGCTTTTACCCCGCATGCCGTTACAATGCAATTTTTCAACCCGACTTGCTGTCGGGGGTGCGTTGGAATTCGGAATAGTATAATTTACTATTCCAACTCCAGTCTGTGCAACAGTAGGGAAGGTCTTGGAGTTAAATCCAACACCTTATACCCCCTATAGCAAGCTATTTTTTTGTTGTAATGGCTTGCGGGGTAAAAGCATGCGTTGTAATGCATGCGTTGTAACGGTTGTTTCCCAACACGATCCCCCTAGCGGAGCTGGAGAGCACGGCTGTGGAGACATCTGTATCCAGTCTGGCGCTACGGGAATCTGCAGATAGTAGTATCCATATGAAGTGTTAGGATTGTTTTCCATGGAGTACCCCCTCGTGAAGAGGGGGGCAGCTCTAGAAGAGCTCTGAAGCCTGGTGTCCTATGGAGATAAGACTGCAAGTAACAGCGGTGATATTGATCGGCCTGGAGCTGCACTGTAGACTCCAATGCAAATTCTCAATCCTTCATGATCTGGAGAACTTAGACGTAATATAACTTAATGAAGCCAGTTGGGCCGATAAGTTAATTTTACGTACCTCTCAGGTGATAGCTTCCTCCTCTCCCAAGAACCCAAGAAGGCACTAGAGGCATGCTTCTGTGGCTCTTCGAACAGTAGCCGCACCCCCCTCCCTCCCCCAGCGACTTGAGACCCACACGGGTAAGTAGTGCGCTTTACAAATTATATGATTGATTAATTGATTGATTGATTGGCCAAGAAAATTCAGATGCTGCTCCAGTGAAGGAGTGACTTTGAACGATGAACTACCATTGAATACTGGCCTTGAACGGTGCAATCTGCACAGACACTGGTTTCTTTTATTTTGTTTTTTGGAATTTTTCTTTTAATTGTTTCGACTTGGAGCCCCAGTTAAGGCACTGTAGGTGACTGCCTGATTCCCCTTGATTGACAAGACGCCCCCTGTTCCCTCCTCATCAGGAGCAAATCTGTCAGAGCAACCCGTTGTGCACATCCTGAGTTCTGCACCCAGAGTTTCCTTTCAGCCTGGTCCTGCATTCAACACCTACTGCCTTCTGGTGTCCCTGCCGAGGAGATTTGAGAGCCCAAACTCACCCCTCTCCCAAAATGGTCCCCTGAACAGGCTTGGAGACTACCTCATCGCTTTTCTCTTCCAAAATGTCCTTAATAATATACTTGGAGTAAAACCACCGCTCCTCTTTTCTCCCACAATGTCCCCGTTAACCGGTTTCAGATGTTGGCCTGGACCCATCCCAGGACTCAGAATATTTATGTGAGCTGCTCACACATACAGAATATGACATATAATATACCGCCCTGGAGACCAGCATGGACAGGATGAATTACTGAGAATACAGAACTGGATCCAGATGACCCCCCTTCCAAGCGATGACACCGTAAGGGGAGAGCGGGAGAGGCTCTAGGGTAGAGGGGAGAAGATAACCGAGGAGAGAGTTGAAAGAGAGGAGCTAAGGGAAGAGGAGGGAAACAATAAAGGAGCAGAGAGGGCAGAAAGACTAACTAAGGACAAGGGGAGGCAGAGTGTAAAGGGAAGACTAAAAGGGGAATGATTACTGAGGAGAGAGATAGGGGAAAAGAGTAACTAAGATGATGTTGAAGATAGTGGCCAAGGATAGAGGGAAGGAACAGTAACTGAAGAGAGAGGGAGAGATAGTAACTGAGGAGAGCATAGGGTGAGGAAGTAAGAAGGGATGGTAGGAAAGGACGCGGGAAGGGACAAAAACTGAGGAGAGCATAGGGTAAATGTAAATGTACAGGAATTTATATAGCGCAAATCACCAAGCGGTTTCTAAGCGCTTGCTTAGGGAACCCGTCCTGGTATTCCCCTGTGAGATACCCCGGCAGGGTATCCGCAAGGTGAAAGCCAGGCATCCCGCCACGAGGGGCCGTTGTGGAGATTAAGCAAGCTATTGCCCAGAGTCGCAGAGTGTGAACCCGTGAATCGAGTAGGCACCGGAGCGAGAATTGTCAAGTCCATGGACATTTTAGGGCTCAAGACCCCTCCGAGCCGGGAATTGAACCCTGGTCCTGGGCTGACCTCTGCTTCCAGGTCTACCACCTCCTCTAACCAGTGAGCCACACACCAAGGGTGAGGGAGTAAGAAAAGAAGGGATGGAAGGAAAGGACGCGGGAAGGGACAAAAACTGAGGAGAGCAGAGGGTGGGGAAGTAAGAACAGAAGTGGACGAAAGGAAAGGAGAGAAGGCACAGATGAGGGAAGGGGTGAATAATGGGGGAACAGCCACTGACAGCAGGAGGGAGGAAAGAGTAAGTGAGAAGGGTAAGGGGTCTGACAGGAGACGCGTTAAAGGCGTGGCTGAGGAGAGAGTGGACATGTGTGATAGAGGAAAGGACACATAAGGAAATAGGCGAAGAGAATATCCGCAGAGAGGGAGGAAAAGTGAGTGAGGAAAGTTGGGAGACAATAACCACGGAGACAGGTGAAGACAGTAGGGTGAAGGGGTAAATGGAAAGTGAGAAAGGGGAGGAGTGACAGCAGAGGAGAGACAGTAGGGGGCAGAGTAACGAAGCAACAATGCAGAGGGTAGCTGAGGAAAGAGGCGACGACAGAAACTGATGACAAAAAGAGGTGGAAAAGACAGTAACCAACAGGTGAGAGAGTCACTGATTCAAATGGGGGGTGGTAACCCTGGAAATAGAAAGAGGAGCAGATGAGGGGAGGAGGAGGCTGGAGAGTAAATGAGAAGTAGCTGGTGGCTAGGAGAGAAGTGCAAAGAGCGACAGGAGATGGTGGGACGGAAGAATGACGGAAACTAGCAGGACAAGGGATATGAGTAATAAGTGAAACAGGAAAAAGGTGAATAACTGATGGACAAGAGAAGGCAAAGCTGGATGAGTGAAGTACCAGAGGTAGGTTAAGAGAGACCAAGATGGGGAACTGAGCAGAGTAGGAAACAGCCACCGGAAGAAACAATGGTGGGCAGAAGAGGGGCTTACTGGTAAATGATGTGGAGGAGAAAGAGACTGCGGACTTGGACTAGCCTGGAGACATCCCAAAAGACTGGTAAGACCATGACAGAGATACCCAAAAGGTTGCTTCTTTACCCAAAGGGAGTCCTGGCAGAAACATTCAATGACATTATTTACAACCCATCTGTAGTATGTGGATGCAAAGTATTTGTGGCGTGGGCGGATCATCCACGAGAAGGCTAGGAGGTGGGGCACATCAGAGTCTTCTGTTCCAGGAGTCCGTTGGGTCACTCGTTAGGAGAAGCGGTGGGCTGCATTAACCTCCTAGTTTTCTGGTTTATGGACAAAGGCTGCACCAAGTTCTTGGATGAGGCTGACGTATGCCTAAAATGGATCTGAGGTTGCTTGTCGCTCCTTCGTATGAGACGCAACTGGACTGCTCCTTGAAGTCAAGTTCATAACTGATTTCCAACATGAAATAAACAAGCCCCAGGAGATCAGAAGAAGACAGAGCCGGATTCAAGCCCTTGCAACTAAAAATATGTACAATAAATATCTTCTACGGAAGCGCAGTAAATACTCACTAACCGTCACAACATGTTGAGGTGATTTATGAAAATATCAACAAAAGAAGAGAACAAGCAGGACTGAGGTACCAAACAGCACCCCGGTATAAAAAGAACGAATGAGAAGAATAGAGCCCCAGGAGAACCAGGTCAACTTGCAGAAATCACGCAGACTCATTGTATTTAGGTGGACATGGACCACTTGCAAATGAGAACTGTTACCTTCACCTAAATGGCCCCAGTTAGAGAATCACTACAGTCAACTACATACACCACAGAAAAGTAAAAAGTAATCTCCAAAACATCAGCTCAGCAAAGCCACTAAATGTAAAAGATGACATGAGGACGAGGGCAGTCACTGTCGCGGATCCACCCAACAAGGCCACTGTCAGCATCATAGAGAAGACAAAGAGACTGCCCCTTTGATAAACGTCACACCTGAGAGGGATAGCAGCTTGGACTCGGCTGCTGAGCATGGCGGCTTGGGCTTGTCCGCACTTCCGGGAAATGACAGTCAGAGTGAGCACACTGTTGGTTCACACTAATTGTGTTAGGCACAGCATGCAGAACTTGAATTGCATTGACAAGCCACGTTTCGCTGACAGCAGAGATCTGCTAGCCTCGGGCCATCGCCTCACGAGCAGACCGGATCTGCCATAGACATCAGGTTTGGCTGGAGCATCACACACTTCCGGGGAAGTGCAGGATGTGGCAGAGAAAGGATAGGAGACGTTGGAGGGCTTGGGGGAGGCCATGGCATCCAGTCCCTGGGGTCCCTGAGACATTTGGCTCACCTGATACCTGGCAAGGCTCTTAATACCAAAACCTGAATTTTAGTTGGGGAGGGTCCTACACACCACCCATATCCTAGTGATACTGTCGGCGCCAGATCTTCCACATCCACCAATCTCTTTGCGACAAAAGGTGAGGGATCCATGAGTGTCAAATTGACTCATGCAGTCCCCAAGACCTCCATGTAGCACGGTTATGCTTAATTTTGTCCTTCCCATATTCATTTTTAATCTACATAATTAAAAACAGTATGTTTGAACTTTGGAGCTGGAGCTTTGCCTTAGTTCCATGTGCTGTGGTCTCAATGGGGATGGCCATTTCTCCACAGGAATAGCAGGTATTATATAACCTGTAGTGATGTTATCGAGGAGGCTGCGGTCAGTGGCACAGTCTGAATGCTTGCAGCCTTTCCTTCCTCAATTTCTCTTTGGAAAGTCCTTCCCAACTCTGACCATTCCAACACACTGATTATCATCACAGGTTCTACTTTCCAGTTTTTTTGGTTTTCTTTAGAGCCCTTCCCCCGTCAAATTGGATTTACCTCAAGTCTTGCCTTTACAGGTGTGCTGTGTTGTAGGGCTAAAAGCTATTAATGGAGAAAGACTGGCTTAGCATACTTAAAGAACAAGTTACTTACCTTCAGTAAGATCTTATCTGGTAGAGACTATACCTAGCCACAGCTTCCTTATCTTTGAATTTCCCCAGGCGTCCGACTGGACCCGGAAGATTTTTCATGAGCAGTACCTCTGAGCGCCAGTAGGTGGCGTCGGTTGGCTCTGTGCAGCGTCATCCGCGCCGTATGTGACGTCCGCCTCACATATATAGGCGCCACCTCGGCGCATTGATGTCAGTTACTTTTCATGACTTTCCACGCCAGAAGCGTGGAGCCATGAACTGCACTGACACTGGTGTGTCCAAATTAAGGCCCTAAAAGGGATGATCAGCCCTGACCCTAGAGATCTGTCCACAGAGTGGGAAGATGGGTGGGTCAGTAAGAAACTGGGGCTAGGTATAGTCCCTACCAGATAAGGCGTTGCTACCAAAGGTAAGTTACTTGTTCATCTGATAGAGACTTCTAGCTGCAAATTCCTTACCTTTTAATAGATACCCAAGCAATACCATCCCCGGTAGTGGGTCTGTGGGACAAATTTAAACTAGGAAGTCCTGCAGGACTGAATGGGTGAAATGTCTGTCCCTGCAGATTATTACACCTTTATGCAAGCCCTATAAACAATTCTCGACATATTTTAAATAACATTACTATCTGAACTCTGATCAGGCTGAGCTTACTCGCCTGCAACGGGTACAAAACGCTGCGGCCAGAGCGATTATTGGCCTGCCCAGATTCTGTTCGGTGTCGAGTGTCCTTCGCTCCCTACACTGGCTTCCAGTGAGGAAGCGTATCCTTTTTAAGGTCCTTTGTTTGTCCTTTAAGATTCTGAGAGGTATAGGCCCTGAAATTATGTCCAGCTTTCTTTCTATCTATGTCCCAGCACGCACTCTCCGTTCCCAAGGCCAGGCCTTTGCCGTAGTTCCTAGATACAGGCTTTGCCGCGTGGGGGGACGTTCCTTCAGCGTTAAAGCTGCAACAACTTGGAACTCTCTCCCGGTTGAAATCCGCCTGCTGGAGGATCTCGCGGCTTTCCGGAAAGCCATAAAAACCTTTCTGTTTTAGTTTCCCCTTTTTTAGTCTTCTGTTAGCACCTGTTATGTTATGCCTTACCTGTCAAATTGCGCCAGGACGCTCCTTAGCTGGAGTAGCTGTGCGCATAACAAATAACAATAACATAACATAACATAACATAACTGTTTTGTTAGTGCCAACAAACCTTGCAGAAACTGGTGCACTTTACAAATCCCTTAACCTGGTACTATACAGTGCATGAAGAAACAAGTGGCTTACCCCAACCCTATTCCATTTTCTCAAAATGTATTTGAAAGGGAAGACTTAGGCACATGTAGCAATACATGGAAAACACAGGGTTCTTGCTTTGAAATGCAGCTGGTGTTTTTGCATATGTTGGTCTAATTCTGTCAAAGCCTAGATGAGCTAAAAACAAAGAAAGTAAATGCTCCCAGAGAGATTCCAGAGGTTAAGCAGAGGTATTTGCAGGCAAAGGGAGCTGGGTTAGAACATTTCAATGAAACAAGTCTTGGGGGCAGAATTCGGACACTTCTCTGAAATGAGACAGGTGACAAAGATTTGGGGTTAACCAAGACATCATCCCTCAGAGCGGTGGGATATGGCACTTGGGTATCATGAGTACTGAGCAAGTGGCTCGACAGCGATAGAAGGGAGGAAGACGGGCAGACCTGCCCTATGCGTACAATCACCTACCCTGTAATATGCAGTCTTGGCGTAGACTTGAAACTGCCCTTCCGTGGTCAGCAGGGAGCCGTAGTTGGATCCTCTCTGTTGGGAAAGAAGAAATGAAAAACACATTTATTACAGGAGAAGCTGATCCGGGTGTCGCAAGGGGCTTGTGGATAACGCTGGGCCGCCCTCAGATCAGTTGACTGGGGGTGAGTGCTTGCAATGTTCAACACTCCGTCCATCATCCCCTTTGGTTTTGCTTTGTTTGCCCTAAGTTGGCAGGGTATGCTCAGACGTGGGTCCCTTGCTCACTTTGCCACTGGATTCCAGCTAGCCTGGCTGATGACGGCTGATTAGCCAGAAACCGGTCCCAGAATGCTTGTTTCCGGTCCATGGAAGACATGGCTTGGCAGTTCGGGCTGGACTGTTCCCATGATGCACAGGGTCAGACTGATTTGCATATGGCCATGTCTGAACTGGGGTGGCGGAGTGAGATAAAGAATGATGATGGAATAAATCCCAGATCATTTGACTGGGGGTGAGTGCTTGCATTGTTCAACACTCCGTCCATTATCCCCTTTGGTTTTGCTTTGCCCACCCTCATATTGGAACAGTTCTGGGATCGGTTAGGTGGTTGTGGTATGTATGAGGGTTACCAGGTCTGCTTTTCCTCCGGCAGTCCTTGTGTTCCAACACTCACCTTCTTTAGGAACTGCGTATGGATTGACCCAATAGAACACCCGCTACTCTCCCGTTTAAATTACTGCATCCAAGCTTAGCGATGATGGCACCCCCCCTTTCAAGATTAAAGCAGTAACCTGTGTACCCTCTCAGCCCAGCACTAATGACTCACCTATCTAAGCTGTAACTAACTGGTGCTTTCACTTACAGTGCTTGTTCATCTACTGTAAACTGCTGCTTTCAATGCACATAACACTGTGTATACTAACCAGCTCTGGGTTATCTTTCATAAAAGTATTCTTAAAGCTACATTCAGTGCCCCACTGCCGGTTGGGTCTGGGTTTGTATTCAATGTCTGAAAGTTAATAAATTAATACAATTATTTTGAAGATGAGAGAACATATCAAAGGTGGAAACTAGACATAGCCTGGCTAACTTGATCTTCCCTGCACAAAACAAACCCCAGAGGTGGGATCTGGGATGACCACCCCAATGGAGCTGGAAACAGAGAACCACAGAACTACAGGACCTGAAGCACTTTGGCCATCATTTCAGTTAATACCTCATCACTCACACACACACTCTTTATAGAGGCTGTACTTCACCAGTAATGGGGAGGGGAGAACATTCCCTCCCTTTTAAATGTTTTGGGACTATTACAACTCAGGAGCCCCATCAGACTGCTGGGTTGCTTCCCTGGTCTATCTGCTCTCTGGTGAGACCTTTGTTACTCTGTTTTGTTTGGACCAGATGATGTGTCAGTGTTATTCATTGTTACTCAGATCAAGTAAAGCTCAGAAGCTTGATGAGTGTAATGTGGCAGGGACAAAAAACATCTGCAAATACAATGTAGGCGGATGTGTAGCAATACTGTGACCTGGAGATGTGAGAAGCTGGAGAGTGGCGGAAACCTTTAAGGAGTGTACGAACTGTTATCCTAGTGTCGGTGGTCATGCCAAAGCCCTACAAAGATTCTTTTGATGACCATAGATGCAAAGAATAAGGTGGAAAAGACAGACAGCGGCAGCAGAGGTACATCGATGGGATAACCTGGGTGGAAAACTGGTGAAGGCAGAGTACCAACATAAAATGATGGGAGCATTGCGGCTTCACGGGCCACTTATCAAACCGATATCACTAGAAAAGGCATTGATGAGTGGGTTCATGGCTGGAAGGAGGCCCCAGTCTCCAGTGATGTGCAGGCGCGAGATAGGGCCAGCTTTTAAAGACCACAGGCCCCAGTATTCTTCCCTTGTCATGCCCAGTATCACCTTACTCTTAGGTACTTGTTACTCAGAAATAACTCAGTCCATGCACTCAGTATCTGGACAGACACTGGAGGGAAGAGTGAGGTTGACACTAGAGCAATGGCTGATGCAGATAGCTGAAAAGACTGAATGCTATGAAATAATGCATAACTAAAAACACCATTAACCTTACTTAACTATTGATTACATGGAAAAAATGTATTCAAGCCACTTTACAGGGTTTGTGTGGCTAATGGAATGCACAGAACAACGGCTGAGCAGCAGTTGAAATGTGGTTTCCAAATGGCAAGTGTAGTGTGAAAATAAACTGCTTTGTTTACTGTCCACTTAACCTCTTCACAAGGGTAACCCATGTGTACTGACTGAAGCTGGACTGAATCAATATCAGATGCAATTTATGTGTGTGACAGAGGGAAGCCCATCTGTTGGCCATGAGTGTTAACCACGACACATAGTGAATTCTGTATAATTGTACAGACCACAGGTCTACCAAACTGTGAATTATTTAATACTTGCACACCGTGAGCCAACTCCAAGACAAAATCAGAAATCACATCAAGGCATCACTAGTGCACAGCTGGCATTTTCTACGCTGTGATATTTGGCTAATCGCTGCCCTTGTAAGAACACCAGTAGTAAAATGCTATATTAGTGGAAAGCACTGCCACTAAACATTTGCAATACATAAAGTGAGGTGGGTAGTGGATGTTTGAGCATTTTTATGTGTGTCGGTTTACCTGCAGAGGTAAATTTCCTTTATGTGATAGTTTATGTGTCTGCATCCATCTTTGATTCACATAGAGGGGAAACAACACAGTCATTACAACGCATTACCTTTACAATGCAGTCATTACAACGCAACATCTTTTACATCGCATGCCATTACAACGCATGTCACTACAACGCATGCCATTACAATGCATACCACTACAACGCATGCCATTACAACGCATTATAAGGTAAGTAATGGGAAATAGTAAGTTTCCCCCTACACTTTCCAACACGTACCCTACTGTTGCACTCACTGGAGTGGGAATAGTGATTTTTACCCCAACACTAGCCAACACTTACACTATTGTTGCCCTAAAAGTAATATGCGTTGTCATGGTATGCGTTTTAATGATATGCGTTGTAAGTGTAGTTTCTAAAAATGTGTTGTGACAGCATGCGTTGTAAAATCATGCGGTGTAATGGATGTTGTGATGTAAAAACCGTGTTGTAAAAGTTTGCGTTGTAACGTGTCCTATTCACATAGAGATATACACTGATCAAGAACCACATATAATTCATCTGCAGAGTAATGGACTGGCAGAGTGTTTTAATAAAACCATCAAAGGAATATTTAAAGGCCTTCACCATGACCAAGGGGAGGCAGTGGGAACCTTTATCGCTCAGTTTAAGCTTGCTGGGAGGAACAGACAGGAGACCAGGGGTTGCCTATTATGCCTCATGTCCTTGGATTCAGACATAGGAACTTGTCTCTAGCAGTGGAGCATCTGTAGTTCCTCCGACCCAATCAAAAGAACAAGTATTACTGCATGACCTATCACAGAATTGGCTTTTCTCTCAGTCCCAGAACACACACTGATATTATGTAGGTCACTGGTGTATGACTGTGTGAGCAGTGACTACTATAATGAATGGCGTCAGTTATTCCTTCGTGTCTCCTCCCAGGACATCAAGTTCATGTGAATCTAGAGGAGTTCTTTTTTTTTTACTCCAGTAAATCAACTTCTCGAACTGAACTGTTTGAAAAACAGGATTCGTACTGCACTTTTGTTCATTTTTTTCCATTTAACTTCCTTTATGGAAATGGGGGTGGGGTTCACCCGTGCCTTATTTCTCTCACACTTGAAGCTTCTACACTGGACGCTTCTCCGCCACTGTTTCTGTGTGCCCTTCCCCCTCCTCGCGTTTCATAGGCTTGCAGGTATTATCCCTTCCATCTTCTGCAGTAGCCACCCATTGTTGTCTGTCCCTATAAGCACCTGCAGCAAGGCTCAATCGCTTTCTGCCACACAGTGTGTCCTTGGTAAGTGTTTGTCTCTTCTGGCAGCACTCACCAAGCTCTCATGTACCTTATAATAAATAATAGTCCATACTTGCAAAGCGCGAACACATCACCCCTTAAGGTTTCAAGGCAATGGGGGCCGTCAGGGAGATTAAGTGAGCTATTGCCCAGAGTCACATGATGCTGAGCTGAACTGTCGCCGGGGGTCGAACTCTGAGCTCCCGCGCTCTGGAGTCAGCTGCTCTGGCCACTGCGCCACACCCCTCCCCTTCTGTTTTCTCTGCCACTGAGGACCTCATCATGGTCTTCCAGGGCTGGTGCATGTGCAGACCTTCCTACACCGCACCAGGTCATATGCTTTTTCTTGAATTTGGTAGGCAATCCCCCACAAATGTAAGTGTTTTACAAACCAATTGATGCTATGTTCAGCTCTTCCTTTACAAGCGTTACACATTATTTAATAACTGAAATCTGTCAGGGAGAGCTCTACCCTACTTGATCGGTACTGGTGGACGAAGGGGCTAATGAAGTTCCACATCCAGAGAACCCATTAACGAGTCCTCCGGTGGTCAAGATGCAGCCAAAACCTCCAACCGCCCAATCAAAGTTTAGAAAGAAGAATATAGCAGCATGGGCATTTGTGCCAAATGAGCTTTCCATGAGTGTAGGAGGAACCAAAGAGGATGACAATGCAGAGGGTAGAAATATACACAATGCGATGATGAAAGAAGGAGCCCTTTAGATGTCCTCTGTTAGGCAGTGTTTCCATCTGTCTAGTGGCCCCAGAGAACTAGCACATGGGTGATATTTTATAAAGGCCAGTGTTGGAAATGGGATCCCGGGCTGGCCAGGGCTTTCGCCAAAGTCAGTCAGAGACCACCACTCCCAAGTCAGGGCAAGGGAGTTACACGCCAAGATAACCCCTACTCACCCTCTAGGTAACGTGGCGCGAGCAGCAAGGCTAAACTTGGAGGCAATGTAAGTTAAGTATTTGCGCACGCACCCCAGCAACAACAACCAAAGGCCCACCACAAAGGAAACTCCACACAAGGTTATATAAAAATAGCCTTTGTATTACACCAAAACACATTAGATAAAACACACACTTTACAATGTGCCAGAGGCACGGGCAGAATTTACAAGGGGATATTTACAAGACAGGGCCACCTGGACCACTGTCAGGAATCAGAAGTAGCACTTTCAGAAAGTAAAATTACTTTAGCACAAAATAGCACACAATATAACAATAGAGCGCACAACCAGTAATTACTGGTAACCAGGATCTCACTAGCACCACCTGTACTAGGGAGAAAACAACCACCTATGTATTACAATACCTGTAGGGGTGTAAGAGGAAAACACATGATGCAATGCATAACATTCATTCAGAGGTGTAAAGGCACATGACGCATAAACAATACATTCAGAGGTGCATAGAAAGTACAATTGCGCCAAACTCACGTAAGTCACCACCTGTGACTGTCCCTGTGTCCCAATGTCAGGGCCTAAACGTAGCAGTTGCCCACAAAGTGCTGGGCAACTGGTGTAGGGAAAGTTAGGGCAACGTTGGAGCCTCTCTGGGCTCAAGAACCACCACTGTGGCACTGCGGAGCCTCTCTGGGCTCCTGGACACGAACTGGCCCTCCTGAGCCTCTCTCAGGCTCTTCCACAGAATGGGCACTCGAGCCTCTCTGGGGCTCGCAATGCAGAAGGGCTGGAGCCTCTCTGGGCTCCACCACGAGGGAATGGCACCCTCAGAGCCTCTCTGGGCTCTTAAACAAATAAGGGTACTGCTGAGCCTCTCAGGGCTCCAGCAACAAAGGTGCAGCCTCGCTGGGCTGTGGGGTCCTTCTCTGGGGACCCAGGAACACTTCGGGCGCTCTGAGCCTCTCTGGCTCGCCAAACCACTGCGGCGCTTTGGAGCCTCTCGTTGCTCCAACACTAAGGTGCCCCCTGAGCCCTCAGGCTCAAGACAAAGAGATGCTCTCTTGAAGCCCTCGTGGCTTCACTCCGCACTGTAGCGCTATTTCGCGCTACGAGAAAGAGGGGGGGGGGGGACACCGACAATGTGTCCCGGCGCCCCTCCCTCCAGCACTGCCACACTCACCGGCTTCGCGCTGGGTTCCAGCGAAGGCGGGTCTCTCCCTCTGGTCCCGGGGCTCTCCTCCGGACGGGCGGGGCTCTCCTCTACACACGGGAGCCTCGCTCCCTGCAGCACTCCTCCCTGCTCTCTCCTGGGCTCTCCCTCGCTTTGGGAGCCTGGGGGGACACGGAAAGACGCCGGCTTCTGGCTTCACTCTGTCCTGCCCCCGGCCTGCCTGACTTCCGGGTCGCGGCTGCGGGGGCGGGACTTCCGTCGGCGAGCTCCCTGATTGGCCGGCCGGCCAACCACTTCCGGGTCGTCGCGGGCAGCGCGGCGGCCCGTTTTCGGCACTTCCAGGCGGGGGGTGAGTTTACCGGGCTCCCTCGAGTTAAATTCCAGAAACAGCGGCAAATCACCGGGGCAATGCCGGGTGGGCACCGGCTTTCTTAAATAAACACTCCAATCGAGGTGGGCACTCGATCTGGCCACCACGAGCAGGGTGGGCACCTGCACAGCAATTGGCGCGCTCCCAAGCGCTAGGCAGATAATCACAGCGCTCCAAGCGCTATAATTCAAAATAAAGCGCTCTCAGCGCTGGGGTGAAGGCACAGCGCTCCCAAGCGCTACAAGCCAAATAAAGCGCTCTTAAGCGCTATAAGTAAAATAAAGCGCTCCCAGGTGCCCTCAGCAAGCAGGGCAGATTCCCAGCAGTCCTTGGGCAGGCAGGGGGGACAAGGCTGGGCCCAGAGCCAGCACACTGGGTCTCCAGGCAGGGAGACACCCCAAGTGGCGGTCCTCTGGCCCAGCAGCAGCAACAGCCCCCTCAGGATCCTGGAAGAGAACAACTTCAGTGGGGACACAGCCCCATTTTTATACAGTGCATTCCTTTGTTCAAGGGTGCAGAGTGGGGGCGGAACCAGTCGCAGCTGGTTCTTGAGTACTCTGTTTACCTCAACCACCCTCTCTATTCACTGGCAGGGCTTGGGTCATTAGACACACCACAGGGGGGCGGAGCCAGCATTGTGTGGGGAAAACCCAGCCCATCCAGGACACAGGTACACTCCTCCCACACATCACTCATGCTAATCTCCCACTCACCACCGGGCAGACCCATCCAGACTTCCTGGAGCCTGGCATGCCAGCCAGCTCCAGCCAATCACACGCCAGCACCCTCACAGCACACGTACAGCCATGTCTAGAAATGGCGCTTCGCTACTAGACACATACATGCTGCATACACCATCTCGCAGCATTCACTCTCACGAGTTCACACATACCAGACTCAAGCCTGTACACCCCACGCATCAGGAACTACCAGGGACACATACATTCCCCATGCATTCCTATGGGCGGGCAGGCCTAGCTCAGCACATGCACTCAGAGTGCGCACGCACTTTCCACTGGGACACAGTGAAAGTGCCCAGAATCCAAAAATCACCATCTCCAGGTCACCATTTCAAGCAAAAAGTCTAGGGGTGAACCTGCCCTAAGGGCCAAAGTCCAACAGCCAGGGGTACAGATATTGCTAACCCACAAAGAAAAAAGGAAAACGCGCTGTAGGATGAGACAGTTGTGAGAGGGGCACCCGACTCTCACTCTCACAACATGCAAGACCTCTAGGCTTAAAATAGCAATTACTTGTATACTAAATGCACACTGCTCTGGCAGCATAAGAGGTTCTAACCATAAGAAAAGCCCTAGAGACAAAAGGCTACAGTACCCAGCCACAGAGGGTGTAGTGTCTACCCAAAAGAAGGAAGGGCTGGCTACATATTGAGCCCCTGAACAAAAGGCCATACAGCCTCACAGGTAGAGATCTCTTGATTCTTAAACATAGAGAGGTTATCATCAAGAAAACATCCAGCGGTGGAGATACAAGGTTCTCCATTGATAAGACAGCCTTCACTAGACACGGAAGGGTCTCCTCCAACAAGATATCAAGCACAGAAGGCACGCTTCACTTGACGAAGAAGGGGCTCCGTCAATCAGACACCCATTACTAGATGTAAAAGTGCTGTCTCTAAGACATCCATGTCCAGAAGGAACATATTTAGTTTCTCTAAGTCATCCAGTCTTATAAGTGAACGGTCTGCACGATTGAGGCCCCTTGCACTAGATTATGGCAAGTGTTTCTAAGATGCCCTGACCTTGAAGTGGGAGCATCTACATTTCCAAGGCCCTCAGTGCCTGAAGGTGCATGGTCAGTAATTCTGAGACACTGCACTAGAGGGGGAAAGGCCTCTATCACTAAGGCACTTGGTCCCTGAGGAAGGGGGTTTCTGTGCTAAGTTACTCATTCCTGTAAGGAGAGAGGTCTCTGCCAGGGCCTCCATCTTTAATGCACCCAGTGACTGATCGTCAAGGCTCTGTGGCCCTTTAATATCCAGTCCTAAGTGGAGCAAGCTCTGAACCCTTCAGATGTCCAGCCATAGAGGATGAAGGCGCTGTACCCGTGGATATCCAGCTATGGAGGGTCAAAAATCCGTATCTTTAGAATGTCCAGCTCTTCACAGTGAAGCCTCTGTACCCCTCAGATATCCAGCCATTAAAGGGTAAAGTGGCTCTTTCCTTAAGATATCCATCCATGGAGGGTGACAAACCTGTACCTTTATAATATTCAGCCCTCGTCAGTTAAGCCTCTGTGCCCCACAGATATTCAGCCTTAGAAGGTGAAAGGTTCAGTACCCATCAGATATCCAGCCCTAGAGGGTGAAGGGTATGTACCTTCAGTGAAGGCTCTGTGCCCTCAGATATCCAGCCCTAAAGGGTGAAGGGTATGTACCTTCAGTGAAGGCTCTGTGCCCCTCAGATATGCAGCCCTAGAGGGTGAAAGGCTCAGTACCCCTCAGATATGCAGCCCCAGAGGGTGAAGGTGTATGTACCTTCAGTGAAGGTTCTGTGCCCCTCAGATATCCAGCCCTAGAGAGTCAAAGGTTCAGTATCCCTCAGATATCCAGCCCTAGAGGGTGAAAGGTTCAGTATGCCTCAGATATCCAGCCATAAAGGGTAAAGGGTATGTATCTTTAAAATATCCAGCCCTAGACAGACAAGTTTAAGATATCCAGCCACAAAGGGCGAAAGTTCTTTATTTATAAGATTAGACAATGAAGACTGTATCTCTCAGCTCTCCAGCTCTAGTGGGTGTAAGGCCTGTATCCCTAGAATATCCAGCCATAGGTAGTAAATGCTATTTCCCTTAGATATCTAGCCACAGAGGTGATGGGTCAGTATCCTGACAATATCCAGACCTTGAAGGTGAAGGGTTTGTCTGCTCACGATATCCAGCCCCGGATGGTAAAGGCTATAGATCCTTTAGATAAGCATCCCGAGAAGGCGAAGGCTTGGTATCCGTAAGCTATCCAGTCACAGAGTGTGTACGGGTTGTATCCCTCCAATATCCAGCCACAGGCGGTGAAGGGTTTGTATCCCACAGCAATCCAGCCACAGAGGGTGACCGATTTGTATCCCTCAAATCACTGGCCACAGACAGTGATGGGTTTGTATGCCTCAGATATCTAGCAACAGAGGGTGAAAGGTTTGTATGCCTCAGATATCTGGCCACAGAGGGTGAAAGGTTTGTATCCCTCAGATATCTGGCCACAGAGGGTGAAGGGTTTGTATCCCTCAGATATCTGACAACAGAGGGTGAAAGGTTTGTATCCCTCAGATATCTGGCCACAGACGGTGAAGGGTTTGTATGCCTCAGATATCTGGCAACAGACGGTGAAGGGTTTGTATACCTCAGATATCTGGCCACAGACGGTGTAGGGTTTGTATACCTCAGATATCTGGCCACAGACGGTGAAGGGTTTGTATACCTCAGACATCCGGCCACAGACGGTGAAGGGTTTGTATCCCTCAGATATCTGGCCACAGAGGGTGAAAGGTTTGTATCCCTCAGATATCTGGCCACAGGCGGTGAAGGGTTTGTATACCTCAGAAATCCGGCCACAGACGGTGAAGGGTTTGTATCCCGGTCAGAGTGCTGCGCTGATATTACTGGATCTCAGCGCGGCCTTTGACACGGTGTCCCATGAAATCCTGTTGAGCCGCTTGGAGGGTATTGGGATCAGGGACAGGGCACTAGAATGGTATCGATCGTTCCTCTCGAGCAGATCCTTTCGTGTGTCGGCCCCTCCTTTCATCTCCCACTCTCATGAGATTAACCAAGGAGTACCACAGGGCTCTGCCCTCAGTCCGTCCCTGTTTAATCTATACATGCAGCCCCTGGCGGCACCGGCCAAAGAATGGGACCTCACGCTGGTGTTGTATGCCGACGACACACAGCTAGTTATCACCCTCACTGAAATGCCCTCTACCGCGGCCACAAAATTTAGGGACGGGCTGGCCGCCGTTGCCACCTGGATGACTGAAAGTTGCCTACAGCTGAATGCAGGAAAAACCGAGCTGCTACTGCTAGGTAAGAACCCCAACCACTGGAGTGACCACTGGTGGCCCCCTCTGTTAGGACCTACCCCCCCTCCCAAAGCCCTTGTCAAAAACTTAGGAGTATGGCTGGATTCCGCACTTAATTACCAAACCCACACCAAAAAGGTAGCAGCGACATGCATTGGGTTACTGAGAAGCCTGCACCCCATCCTAGGCTTCTTTGACCCCAAAACACGGCAGCTCGTTGTCCAAGCCACCATCCTGTCCCGTCTGGACTATGCGAGCGTTCTACTATTAGGCGCTAACAAAGCCGAAACAACTAGGTTCCAGCGAATACAGAACTCTGCGGCTAGGGCAATTGTTGGCCTCCCCAGAAGGTGCTCCGCTAGAAGCACCATCCAGAGACTACACTGGCCTCCGGTGGTAGCTCGCAAACAATTTAAGGCCCTCACGACTGCTTTTAAAATCTTGAATGCGAAGGGCCCTGAACTCCTACAATCACTACTTACTCCTTACACCCCCCAGCGCAACTTGCGCTCCATAGGTCAACATTTAGCAGTGGTCCCCCGCACAAAGTTCAGCCGCATCGGAGGTCGCTCCTTCAGACTCCGGGCGGCAAAACTATGGAACTCCCTACCCCTCCACATCCGTTGTATCGACAACCTGCTCACTTTCTGCAAAGTCATTAAAACCCACCTTTTTTCATGTTGGTAGGTCCCTTCTCCCCTCCTTCACCCCAGTAGGTTGTGCTATGGTTCTTAGCGCCGGGACGCCCCGTTGCTGGGGCAGCTGTCGCGCTAAAAAAAAAACATAACATAACATAACATATCTGGCCACAGAGGGTGAAAGGTTTGTATCCCTCAGATATCTATCTGGCCACAGAGGGCGAAAGGTTTGTATTCCTCAGATATCTGGCCACAGAAGGTGAAGGGTTTGTATCCCTCAGATATCTGGCCACAGAGGGTGAAGGGTTTGTACCCCACAGATATCTATCTGGCCACAGAGGGTGAAAGGTTTGTATTCCTCAGATATCTGGCCACAGAGGGTGAAGTGTTTGTATCCCTCAGATATCTGGCCACAGAGGGTGAAAGGTTTGTATCCCTCAGAAATCTATCTGGCCACAGAGGGTGAAGGGTTTGTATCCCTCAGATATCTGGCCACAGAGGGTGAAGGGTTTGTATCCCTCAGATATCTGGCCACAGAGGGTGAAAGGTTTGTATTCCTCAGATATCTATCTGGCCACAGAGGGTGAAGGGTTTGTACCCCACAGATATCTATCTGGCCACAGAGGGTGAAAGGTTTGTATTCCTCAGATATCTGGCCACAGAGGGTGAAGTGTTTGTATCCCTCAGATATCTGGCCACAGAGGGTGAAAGGTTTGTATCCCTCAGAAATCTATCTGGCCACAGAGGGTGAAGGGTTTGTATCCCTCAGATATCTGGCCACAGAGGGTGAAGGGTTTGTACCCCATAGATATCTGGCCACAGGCGGTGAAGGGTGTGTACCCCACAGATATCTGGCAACAGACGGCGAAGGGTGTGTATACCTCAGACATCCGGCCACAGAGGGTGAAGGTTTGTATCACTCAAGGGGGTGAAGGGTCTGGTTGCCTTGGGAAGTAGTCGGCCACAGAGTGGAGAGGTTCTTTAAAACAAAAGCTTGCAATGCTACATAAAAAGTGTCTGTAAACACATTTGCTTCATCCAGGGCCGGCGCTAGGCATGGGCAGTGTGGGCAGCCGCCCAGGGCCTCGCGCTCAGCAAAACACAGGGGGCCTCGCGCCCCTGTGAAAGGTCACACTTTCACAGCTCACTTCAGGGCCCCCGGCAGCGCCTCGGGCGCCTTGGTTAAGTACCGGCCATTCTCGGCTCTGTTTGGGCATTTTGTATCCAAGCAACAGAGGCCCCTTTGTTTCTTTCGAGCACCAGCCGGACACAGGTAAGAGAAGGTGGGTGAGGGGAGGAGGGAGCAGCCAGATCAACTGGCTTTTGTTATACTTCGAATCTTGGTAGGGCAGTGTCTTGTATCTTAAAATGTATGCATAAGCAATATTTGACTTGTACTGATCTGACAGGGGGGGCAATATTACATACACATCGAAAATATATTTACTGTTGCCATCTAAGCTAGGTACAGCTACAATTGAAGCACACCCCTTCAGCTGACTTTTTTTTTTTTTTTTTTTTTGCTCTCTGATGAGCTCTCTGCAGTGTCTTGGGAAGTGCCTTGTTACGGTTTGAAGGCCCAGGGGAGGGGGGCCCCCTCCCAGGGCCTCATAGCACTGTGTCGAGCTGGAAGGTCATGGTGTGGGGGCCCCCTTCCCTGGGCCTTGTAGCCTTCGGTGTCTGTTTCAGAAAGCGCAGAAAGAGTGTAGGTTTTAAGCAGGACTCATTTATATATTGGTGATACATTTGGCAAGTTAGTGAAGGTGGCAATGTATGCCTCCAATGAGCCTGTCCTGGACTACAAAATTATCATCTTTGTAATGTGGGCATTGTAGCCATCGGTGGCTATTGGGCAGGAAGCAGAGACGTGAAAAAGTAAGTGAAGCAAAATCAGTTGCAGTGGAAACCACGTTCATAAATTACTAGTAGAACAGCACCTTGCCGTTTAAGTATAGTGGACCTTTTAAACAAGCATTTGCAATGCAATAGGTCTCGCATTAGGAAAGTTTGAGCTATTGGTCTTGTAAATGACAATTTTATTATTTATGTCTTGGTTTTGAAAATAGCTAAATTAATAGCTTTGTCATTTACAATGCCAATAGTTATAACTTTCGCAAATGTGACACCTTTAGCATTTGTAAAGCAACATGTTTTGTATTTACGTGACTTAGATGTATTGATATTACAAATAACAATGGCTTTTAATTTTTTAATTAATTAATACTTAAATAAAAGTGATTGTAATTTATAATGGCAACAGCTTAAACTTTTGTAAATAACTTTTGTGAAGATTATGTTCAGTGTATTTTATTGTGAAGAAAATCCAAGAACAGAAGTGAAATATTAACATCGTTTTGTGACATTTGTAATAAAGCTTGAAACATTGAGAGAATGTATTTGAACCAGTTGTTGTTGAATGGTTGCACATATTGATGCTGTGATGGCGCGGAGTGATGTGGTGGCGACGAGTGATGCTGTGGCGGCGACGAGTGATGCTGTGGCTTTCAGTGATGCTATGGTAGCGCATAGTGATGTTGTGGTGCCCCTGAGTGATGCTGTGGTGGCCGTGAGTGATGCTGTGGAGGCCGTGAGTGATGCTGTGGTGGTGCTGAGTGGTGCTGTGGTGGTGCTGAGTGGTGCTGTGGTGGTGCTGAGTGGTGCTGTGGTGGTGCTGAGTGATAATGTGATGGCGCTGAGTGATGCTGGGGTGGCGCTGAGTGATGCTGTGGTGGTGCTGAGGGATGCTGGGGTGGCACTGAGTGATGCTGTGGTGGTGCTGTGGTGGTGCTGAGTGGTGATGCTGTGGTGGTGCTGAGTGATGCTGTGGTGGTGCTGAGGGATGCTGTGGTGGTGCTGAGTGGTGGTGTGGTGGTGCTGAGTGGTGCTGTGGTGGTGCTGAGTGATGCTGTGGTGGTGCTGAGTGATGCTGTGGTGGTGCTGAGTGAGGCTGTGGTGGTGCTGAGTGATGCTGTGGTGGTGCTGAGTGGTGCTGAGTGATGCTGTGGTGATGCTGAGTGATGCTGTGGTGGTGTGGTGGTGCTGAGTGGTGCTGTGGTAGTGCTGAGTGATGCTGTGGTGGTGCTGAGTGATGCTGTGGTGGTGCTGAGTGGTGCTGTGGTGGTGCTGAGTGGTGCTGTGGTGGTGCTGAGTGGTGCCGTGGTGGTGCTGAGTGGTGCCGTGGTGGTGCTGAGTGATGCTGTGGTGGTGCTGAGTGGTGCTGTGGTGGTGCTGAGTGGTGCTGTGGTGGTGCTGAGTGATGCTGAGGTGGCGCTGAGTGATGCTGTGGTGGTGCTGAGTGGTGCTGTGGTGGTGCTGAGTGACTTCTTGCAGTGATCATTTCGATGGCCATGCTATCAACTTCTCAACCATATTGCTTCAAAATGCATTTTATCCTCTAGTCCTGAAGTACGGCATGGACCAGAAGATGCTCTTTATGCGTTACTGGCAAGATGTGTCAGTAAATCAGATGCTCACTCCTGACCTGCGGTTCCTACACGTAAATCGTGCCTAGGCAAGCTAACACTTTTAACCTTCCAAGGTCGGTATATTACACACCCTTAAAGATTACGTAATAGTAACGCTCGCCACTGCACAAAAAGTCTGCTCTACATTGCTGTTCACTACCGGTAGGTGAGGTGGCCTCCTCTAGAATTCTCTGCGCTTCAACACTCGCCAGTCCTCTTATAGCTCCTTACTCATCTCAAGCACCTATGACCTAGGATACTAAGATTAAATGTTACTATGTTATGTTACGTCATGATGGTACCTTGACTCTACAACTTGATAGCAAAGCATGCTGTTCCGTCTCACAGTCCTCATACCCCACTATGCGATTGCTCCTCTTTCTTCTATACTGTGCCTGTACTCTTTGTTTGAAAAATCTCAATTAAAAAGATGCTGAAGCCCTTTGAGCCCAATGGGCAACGTGCCTGATCCTGAGTAATCACTGTTGTAGGTGCTAAGCTTCCTGGTGCAAGGTCGGCGATCTTTGGACCAATCTATGTAATTTTCACTTTCAAACTAAAACCAGCAGAATCAAAAAGTTTTAACTTGTCAGCTAGAAGAGCCATGGGCCAGATGTTCAAACATTTTTGTGGTTACAAGCGATCTGGTTTGGAGTTTGTAACCTCACTGCATTTTGCAACAAGCATTGTGTTCATTCTCTCAACCTTGTTTCATTGCAATATTTAATTTTATCTACTTTTTATAATAAATTGATATTTGCTCACGTGTTTTCAATCCCCTCTACTTTTTGTCCATGTTACTGATATCCACATTAGTTAGCTTCAGTGATGCCAAATAAGATCAATAGTACTGCGATGTCGCTTTCTGTGATGTCACTTCTTGTGACGCAATATGCAACAAGGGGGGCCTCGCATCTTCCCTTTCGCCCGGGGCCTCAGAAGGCCTAGGACCGGCCCTGGCTTCATCATAGCAATGGAAATGCCTGGCTGTGACCCCAAGACCTCCAGTCATTCCACCATGGTAACAGTACCGCTCTGAATCACGAAGCTGCTCCCGCCACCTGAGGGACGCAAGTGCGCCCCCGCCCTCTCGCAGAGCCCTCTCCCCGCGCCCCCACCCTTTCTGAGCTCCCCACACTCTCTCAGTGCCCCCCACCCTCTCTCCGTGCCCCCCCCCCCCCTCTCTCTCAGAGGCCCCAACCTCCCCGCTCCGCCTGCTTTGCAGGGTACAGAGCGGCAGCCGCGCCGAGCCCCCTCGGGGGAGCCCGAGTGAAATGTGTTTGTGTGCACGCCGTGACCCCCAGAAAGAGGAATGAAGAAATGCTCCGAGGAGGCCAAATCAAATTATAAACATATTTAAGGCACAACAAGATAATGAGAGAAGCATAGGCGTGCTCGCAGCGCCAGGGCCGGCGTCCAGGGCCCCCGTTAGCACGAGCCCCCGGAGCCTCGAGACGGGTCCACGGCGCGCGCAGCCTGCAAAGACTCAGCTGTGAGGCGACGGCGCGCGCGCGCAAAACAAACCCTTCAAATGAAGCGCCCAATGAGGCTGACGGACTGCAGCGCGTGCACCACAGACCGAGCGGGCCGCGTGCGCTACCTCCATACCGCTCCCACTGGCGCGTGGAGTCCCAGCGAAAAAATAAATTTCGTCAACGGGGCGCTCCCTTACTGATAGCACCAACGCATTCTTTGACAAAATTTGCTGCATTGTGGAGCCGTATTGCCCCATTTACGGCAAAAGTTTAAGGCAGCTGTAGTATGTAGTGAGTCAATGTAGCGCCGAGTGCGACTTTACTTACAGTGGCGGCTCCTCGCAATGGCGGAGGAGCGTCGCCCCCAAAAATGTAGTAGTACTTGTATAGCGCACGAACCGACCCCATGAGGGTATCTCTGCACTTGTCCACTCCTGGGCACCCCCAAGTGAAGCCAGGCATCCTAGCGTTGTTGGGGCTGTTGTGGAGATTAAGCAAGCTATTGCCCAGAGTTGCAGAGTGGGACCCATGCTTAGAATATGCACTGAGGCGAGAATTATCAGGTCAGAGGAAATTGAGCTCAAGACCCGCCGAGGCGGGAATTGAACCCTGGTCCAGGGCTAGACCTCTGCATCAGGTTCTGCCGATCTAACCATTGAGCCACACTTCTCCACAAAAAAAGTGGCAGGAAAGAAAAAATTAAACAATACTGGTTTTATTTCTCCTTTCCTGCCGAGGCTTGGAGGCGGGGCCTAGGGGGTGACAGCACAGAGGGGGTGGCCGTGCACTGCATTCACTGCGCATGACCCTGTGGCCAGCCCTCTCCGGCCGGCCAAACCCTCATGCTCAGTGACGCTCTCTCCAACCACCGCTGCATGGCTGGGGTTCAGGCAGACTCCCAGTCTGTCCTGGAGAGCTAATCAAGGGCGCTCATACCAATCCCGAAGCTGCTCTCACGTGAGAGCAGCTTCAGGACATGAGAGCAGTTTAAGGATTGGCCGCAGGGCAGACTGGTGGCCTGTCCCAAAAGATGTCGCAATAGACAGGGGTTATAGGTGATGTCAGAAAGAAAGAACCACAAACACTGGTTATTTAGTTCAATAGTTGTATTAGGTAATCAATTATTATAGACAATTACTTAAATATATATACATGAAAAAGAATTTCACAATTGTGTAAGGTGTCCCAAGTGAAATATGAACCTAAAAAATATATGTGATGTTGTGTAATAATATTTACAAGGTTTCAAAACATTTGTTGTAGAAAGCGATCAATTCACAGTTTTTTACAGATATATAGCCCCTATACAATCATAGAGTGCAATTTCAGTGGTTTGCTTTCTTCTTCACTGTCGACGGCGTCTCAACCCTATTGTGGATATAGGGTCTCTTCAGGATCTATAATATTAGGGACATCTGAACGTCGAATTGCTGAGCTATTAGTGGGGTGTGTGCAACCCGTGTAGCTGAAATTGTAGGGTAAATTAAGGCTCTTCTAGCAACATCAGCCCGTGGCAGCCCTCGGGGTGGTATCTGAACCCCAGTAACGCCTCAGGCAGAACCATCCCAAACTACCCGAGAATGATCGGGTGACACATCCCTTCCTGCCGACACCATGGGCAACTAAAGAGGATTAGGCAGCTTCATGTACTAACATTTATTATTTAGGAAAGGAGCCTCGCAATGTGGTGCAGATTACACCAGTGTCATTCATGTTTCATATGCTCTTTTACCAGCCGCGCGTATCGTACCCGCGGTGCAGCGCGACATAATCCAGGAACGACAAGTACAGAATACACTTCCCACAGTGCACTCCCTGAGCTGATTGGGCTCTGGGTTTCAGGGACTGGTCAAAAACAATTTGCATCAAATATTCATGAGTGTTTTAGTTGCGAGCCCAAGTGTCAGCTTGATTCGCTCTGTGAGCAGGTGTCCGGAGACAGTGTCAGGTTCATTCTGTCCGTGAGTGGGGGGCTTGGAGGCAGCGTCAGCTTGATTCATTCAATCTGTGAGTGAGGTGCGTAGCGCTTAGATGTCTGCTTCATTCATTCTGCAAGTGGGGTCTTTGGATCCCGAGGTTCAGCCTCATTCATTCAGTGAATGAGGTGCTTGGAGCACAGGTGTGAGATTCATTTATTCTGCCCCTCATCTCCTTTCATACATGAAGAGTGTCTGTTGGGCTGAGCAAAGGTCAGTATGACAGACACTTCATATTCAAGTCAGGCAGCCAGGCCCTACACAAGCTCTAAATGCCAGGTGTCTGGCTGCCTGAGCTGAACTTTGCCGGGCTGAAGATTTCACAACTCTGTGGGCATAACCTCCTCGGCTTGTCAAAGCGCTGCGAGGTCTCCGCCTCATGAGAAGGGCTCACGTTACCGATACAATCGGACCTGGGCTGTTCAGATTTAAGCCCTGTAGGGCACAGGGCTGACTATTCATCTATGACGCCTCGTTACAGAGTTGGGTGAGGTCAGCAAGTTTCAATTTTGTGACGAGTAAGGGGATTCATCCTCTTATTGGCTAATCCATGACAAGGTCAGCCAGTGAGAGGAGGCCGCAGTCCCTTCCCCACTCTTCAAAGAACCACTGAGGCTTCCCTCTCACCACCCAATATCACTGGCTGCTGCCCAGTAAGTTTTTATTTTTACATTGTGTGTGTGTGTGTTTATGTTTGAATGTATATGGATTTCTGTGTGCTGTGAAAGGGTGTGTCAGTGATTATTATGTTTATTTGAGTGACAAGCTCGTAAATAATAAATCAATAATACATGGTATCCGCTGCTAAAAACCTAATCTAAAACTATAAATACTTAAATGATAAAATCCCTAACGGGTGTGCATAAAGTGGGTGAAGCCCTATTTTAAATGTAATAGCTCTGCTCATCTGGCTCATCTGGGGATCAATAATCTTATGTAAATATGAAAAGGGAACATTACATTTCCAAGATTCACAAAAATCTAGAGTAGAAGGCTTAAGGTGCAAATACTGAAGATCACTTGCTCTTGAGGCGAACTGTGTCAACTCATTCAATTCTTTGAGTAGGCTAGTGGAGGAGCCACATTACAATGATTGACCTTCAAGGAAGCTGTCATAACATGTATCCGCATCCTTAACTTTGATGTCCAACAGTTCACTTTTAGTTATCTCACCTATGTGCTTGTTAAAGGTAGGTGTATGTGTGCGCTTGTGACTGGATGGAGGTGAGTGAGTTTATAGATGAGTGTGAGTATGTTTGTGCACGTGTGGCTTGGCTGCTCCCCTGCTCACGCAAATTCCCTTCCACCACTGAGAAGAGGTTCAACCTTCCAACACAAATTAATGAAATGGCCAAGAGTGCATGCTTCCAACTGACCTTCTTCGGAGGATTTGCCATCTTATCCCAGAACACGACCTCAAGCCGAGAGTATAATTTTTGGTACTATTTAATTTTTTGACCAAGGTAACTCAATTCTGAAATAACTTCCTAAAGTGCTTCTTCCTCCTTTAAAAGCAGCACAACATGTTGTGGCATGTTTTTTTCACTGGCACTAAAACGTTAGACCATATTGCACCTATATAAATAATACAAACGTGGCTTTTCCTACCAACAATAGCATTATGCAAGACAGCCTGCACTATGTAGAAGGTCATACACACTTATGGGCTCGCTACCTAACCTTGAAGCTGATAGTGTCAAATGGTCTTAAATTTCTCTGTAGCTGTGAAGAACAAGCTACTTACCTTCGGTAAAACATTTTCTGGTAGAGACTCAGCCTAGCCAAAGGTTCCTTACCGTAGGATATTACTCAGGTCTCTGACTGAATCCATAAAATCTTGAGCAGTGCCACGGCATGCCGGTAGGTGACGTTGATTGGAGCTGGAAGTAACGTGCGCAGTGCCTATATAGGCGTCACCCCTGCAAGCTGGCATATGTTTCTTCTGGTGACATTTCTGCGCCAGAAGCACAGAGCCACATCAGAAGGCTGATGGACCAGTGTGCGGTTACCAAGGCCCTACTGGGACCTTTCTAGGCAGAACAACTGGTTCGTAGAAGTGGGGAGGTTGGGAGGGCCAGTAAGAAATCTGCAGCTAGATAAGAGTTTCTACAAGATGAGGCATTAGAGAACGTTCATCTAATAGAGACTTCTAGTCGCAGATTCCTTACCTTAGAATAGATACCAAAACAATATCTCATCAGAGGAGGGCCCGCAAACTGGTTCAGAACAAAAAAGTCCTGGAGGACCGAATGGGCAAAGTGCCTGTCATAAGAGACTGGACTGTCAAGCCAGAAGTGTTAAGTAAATGTGTGCTTAGATGCCCACGTAGCAGCCTGACAGATGTCCAGGATGGGGACTTCGTGACGCATTGGTCACAGCCTTGGCTCAGGCAGAACGACTTTGGAAGCTCTCAGGCAGTTGCTTCTTGAACAGTGCATAGCAGATCTTAATGCAGAACACAATCCATCTGGAGATGGATGGTTTCTGTAATGGTTACCCTTTTTTAGCTCCGGCAAACCCAACAAAGAGTTGATCATCCACCAGGTGTTCTCCAGTGTGATCAATGTAGAATGACAACACTCTTTTTGGGTCCGGGAGATGGAGCCTCTCCTCCTTTGAAGGGTGAGGTGGAGTGATGTCAGTCGGCAGCATGATGCCTTGGCCGTCGTGGAAAGCTGTCACCACATTTGGCGCAAAAGAGGCACAGGTGCGGAGAACAAGTTTGTCTGGGCAGAAGTTGGTGTTGGGAGGGTGTATGGGGCGTGCCTGTAGCTCGCTAACCCTCCTGACTGACGGAATGACCATCAAGTCGACTGCTTTTATCACCAAGAGATGTAGAGGGCAGCTATGCATTGGCTCAAAGGGCTAGCACATCAAGAAGGTTAAAACCAAAGGAAGTTCCAGTGTGGCATAATAAAAGGTTGGGGGGAAACAAGTGTTGAAGTTCTGGTGGCCAGATAATTTTGTCCATCTCCCAAGCCCAAGGTGAAGAACCTGGGGATCTGGTTTGATGAGAACCTGTCTTTCGATACCCACAGCATTGCCCTTGCAGGAAAGTGCTTCGTTGAGATCCTTGCAAAAAGTTCTCCATCTTCCCCCAGAGGTTGCCCAGAAAACAATAGTCCAAGCTCTGGTTATATCCTGTTTGGACTACTGGAGTGTTCTTTACTTGGGTGTCACCAAAATGCAATTGGATAGGCTTCAACGAGTGCAGATTACGGACGCTCAGACACTGCTTGGCCTTCCGGGATGAGCTATTATTAGCACTGCACAAAAGAAGCTTCACTGTTTGTCGATGAAACAAAGAATCACTTTCAAGGATCTCTGTTATTGCTACAAGGCATTGTCTAGCCAAGGCCCAGCCTATTTGCAGATTATGACTACCTTCTACGCGAAATTTTAGGCCGGTCGCAGCTAAATTGGCTATGGCTCTATAATTTAAAAAAGCAAGAATTGGTGGTTGTGCTTTCAGTTATCTGGCCCCTAAAAGCTGGAAATCACTACTGTTAAAACTCCGCTTGTACCCTCCGAAGGGATCTTTAGGAATAAACTGAAAACCTTGTTGTTTAGATCGAGTTAGAACCTTTTTTATGTGCAATTCTGGTAGCTGCAACTAGCATTCTAGCGCTGGGACACTTTGTCAGAAGTAGTCATGCGCTTTAGGTTGATCGGGCAACTGTAAGAAAGCTGAAACGGCTGAAGGATATTCTTTAACCGTGCCCAAAACAAAGCCTTGCCAGGCTAATGATAAAACAAACAACAATACATCAGACAAAGGTGCAGAAAGAGGATCAACGTGCTTTTCAGCGCACCAAGCCACAAACCTGTCCCAATGGCAGTCCTATACTGTCTTTGTTGGTGGATGCCTGGCTGCCAGTATGAGTTCACAAACTTCAGAGGAGAGATCAAAAATGATCAACTACGGCAGTTTAATCTCCGCGCAGAAAGACGGAGTTTGCACAGGCTTAGGTGTAGAACTCTCCCCTGTTGTTGCAGGAGGAGATTCTTACAAAGTGGAAGTTTGACCGCAAGATCAATGCTCACTCATGCTCAGGAGCTGGGGATACAATACTCTCCGTTCCCGATCCAGAGTCACAAGAATGACTTGTGTCCGGTCCGTCCTGATTTTCCTTAGTACTCAAGGCAAGAGTGGTATCAGCGGGAAGGCGTACAGGAGTCCTGAGCCCCATTCAAGAGGAAACGCCTGTGAGCGAGTACTGCCTTGGAAAGTTCAATGTGCAGAAATGTTGTCATTGCACATTCTCTGCAGTGGTGAATAGATCCAATGAAGGTTCTCCCCAGTTGTGCAGGAGGCCTAGCACCATCTCAGGATGGAGACGTAATTTGTGACCTGCAAGGCATTGATGGTTGAGTTTGTCCGTTCTGGCATTCAGAGAGGACGCCAGGTGTTGTATGTCCAGTAATATGTCCTGACATTTCGGGCATGTCCAGAGATGCAGGACCTCTTGGCACAGGGTCCATTACCCCACCCTGTCCTGCTTGTTGTGGTACCACATTGCAGTGGTGTTGTCTGTGAATACCTAAACCAATCGCTCCCTGATGAAAGGTAAGAAGGCCTTCAATGCCAAGCCAATCCCTCTCAACTCCAACAAGTTGATGTGGAGCTGAGACTACGCCGGTGACTAGAGTTCTCTGATCTCCACTTCTCCCGAATTCCCCCCCAACCCACATTGACGCATCTGTGAGGTCCGGGTGGGGAAGGGAGAGAGGTCTGCTCCTAACCCAATCACAGTTCGTCAGCCACCACTGCAAGTCTTTTTCAGTTCTCTCCAATATCTGGACCATCTCAAAGAGATTCCCCTTATGCTGTGCCCACAGGGATATCAGGTCCCATTGCAGAGCCCGCATATGCCAGCCGGAATGTTTTTACCAGCAGGATGCAGGAGGCCATTAGACCCAGCAGCCTCAGAGTAAGTCTCATCAAAATCCAGGATGAAGGCTGAAATATCGGAATCATAGCATGAATATCCTGGACTCCCAGCACTGGAGGGTAGGTGCAGAGCTGGACTGTGTCCATAATGGCTCAGATCAAAAGTTTCCCAGAAGAAGTCTTTGGCACATTTATAGTGAACCCCAGCATATGCAGGAGGTCCACTATTGTATGGAGATGGGAAACGACTGCCTGGGGTGAGCCGCTTTTAACAGCCAGATGCTGAGGTAGGTGAAAGACTAGAACGCCAGAGACCGGCAGGTGGGCTACAACCACCACCGATGCCTACCTCCGTGAACACCCGAGGGAAGCTGGTAAGGCGAAAAGGGTGCACAGCGAACTGAAATTTCTCTTAACTGCAGGTAATGTCTGTGGACTGGCAGAGCGGGTATATCGAAACATGCATCCTGCATGTACGATCCAAACTCCAGGGTCCAGGGCAGACAGGACCAGAGACAATATTAGCATTTTGAATTTCTCCTTTTTCAAGAAGTAGTTCAGAGGGCATTGTGTGGGAGCGGGGCCTAGGTTTGTGGCATCGTTCTAATGCCTCGTCAGATTAATTAAACCAGTAGAAGAACGGTTCAACTTCTTGGATTCCTTTTTTTTGTGGGAGTCACCCTACAAGGATTTTGAATGCAATGGCGACTGGTGGAAACGACTCAGAGAGAGGGTCTTGGAGCTTCCTCACGACCAGAAGTTGCAAACTTGTCAGGTGTCAGGCGACCAGGAGCTTCAAAACATGCTCCCGGACCACACTGGGGGTCATCACCCGACAGTCCGGGCAAGCCTTGAAATCATGGCCCAGCTCCAGGCACCGCAAGTAAATTCCTGTGACAGAATCCACAGAGTTTAAACCCCACTGGGTTTTAGGGACATACCCAGAGCGCAAGCGGAGTGAAGTTCAAAAATGATTTTGCCAAAATGCTGAAAAAGCTAGTCAAATAAAGGACCAAGGTAGCTCTAACAGATCTGCTCTAATGGCACGGAAAGAAAAGAACTGTTGTCAGTGCATTGGGGTGGTGCCTATATAGGCACCGGGCACATCACTTCTGCCATGACCGAGCGGAGCCGCTCAATGCCACCTACCAGCACGCAGAGGTACTGCTTAAGATTTTCCAGATCCAGTCTCACCCCTGGGGAATAAGGTAAGGGAGATCTGCATCAAATACATTTTTTCTTAGAACCTCCCAGTTTCAAGAAGGAACATACCACGGCACAGTAATTCTCTGTGATTGAAAAAAGATGCTGCAAAGCTCTGTTACATAATCTTTGCACCACATCTGTATGGTGTAGCACGGTTACAACAAATTTTTTACAACGCACTACCATTACATCGCAACTTTTACCACGCAAACCATTACAACGCAATGCGCTGGGGGGCGATCTAGGATAGGGAATGTATTTAATATACTATCCAACACCTTCCCTGCTATCCACGGGGACTGGAGTTGGAATAGTAAATTAAATAATTCACTATCCAGCGCCTAAAAGCATTATGCGTTGTAATGGACTGCGTGGTAAAAACCGCGTTGTAAAGGCATGCGTGGTAAAAGCATGCGTTGTAGTGACACCAATCCCATCTGTATTGGCGACCTTCAAGAAGGAGCTGAAACGTCTTGTCCAAAGACACTGGATGTCTGGCTTCAGCTACATTTCTTGCTCAGAGGCATGATCCTCATATGCCGATGATTCTCATCTTTAATCCGCAGCCATCGTTAACCTTTAGCCCCATTTCTTACTTTTCAAGTACTTGGAAAGAATACTTTAATTCCCCACCCTCATCAATACTTTGTTCTGCTTCTCTTCCTTTTGATTCTTCAACCTCCCTCACTATGAAAATAAGTTACTTAATGTAACTGTACTCCAGTATTGGAATCTTTCATAGATTCACATGCTTGAATCATTCCCAGTTGTCGAGATGGGAGTCCCACGTTACCTTATAATAGCAATGCAATGTTAAACATAGACTAGAAAGGCCCTTCAGTTTTGTAACGTATCCTAATTATTTAAAATAAAGAGCCCAAGCGTAGGTTTGAACCAATCAGAATCTCCTGCCCTCTAGAACACTTCTGTGAGAAGCTCCAGTCTCTCAGAGTTTCAATGCACAAGTGTAGGAGATGCACCCCAAAGACAGAAGGAGAGAGAGAAGGTGAGCTTCCTTCCCAGGAGAGGAGGGTGAGTCGCATGGGAATCTATGAAAGATTCCAATACTGGACAATTACAGTTACAGGTAAGTAAGTTATTTTCTTACTCCAGTATTGGAACTTTCATAGATTCCCATGCTTGAACCAGATTACAGAGCAGTCATGAAGCACATTTTAACATGAATACCAAGCACACACACACACGTGGGGAATATATATATTCTCCACACAAATTCGACACCCGTTGGAAAAAAACATATACTCCCCACCAATTAACTCCGACGTAGTGCACTCTATTGAACAGCTGGTGTCGGGGACGGACCATGCCCGAGAACAATCAGTCACCAAGAATATGAAGAAGTGCTACACTCCAGGAGAGTCTTAGTAGATTAGATTTGATTGTGGATACACATCTGCCACATAAACCATCCCCGATTTGCTCACGGTTAAGTGAGTCTATCTTTGATTTTGCCTACATATAAAGGCATCCCGCCTGGCCCATTATGAGGAATTGTGGGATTTGTAGTTAAAATGGTAACAAAACATTTAAAAGACATGATCCAAATAGTACTTATATTGGTCAGAAGGCCATATTTACACAATGACAGTGAGCAAGACTCGATAGTCGAAAAGCATTGGTGCTGGTATATGCGGGGGATTTGCATCACCAAACCTAATTTACTAAGACTCTCCTAGATTGCGGCGTTTCTTCACATTCTTGGTGGCTGATATAAATACATATGTATACATACGTGATCAGAGATGTACATAATCACACGTAAATACATTTACTCATATCTACAAGTACATAGAGAAAATGTGCTTAACAAGTAGGGGATGGTGGGGAAAAGGAGATAGCTCACCTTCACTGAAAAAGATGACTTAGCACTGCCTGACCCACTGCTGCGTTGCTGTGAACTGCAGATTCCAAGCAGTAATGCTTTATTTGCGTGTTTGTATAGCGCTATGAATAGACTCCCGAAGGAGTATCTCCGCGCTGATGACACCTGGAATAAGAAGCTTAGAGAGCTTTGTAAAGGTGTGCCTATTTTTCCAGGTCGCTGCCCAGCAAACCTCTTGAAGTGGCACACCGGCAAACCGCGCAGTTGAAGTAGACATAGTTCTTGTAGAGTGGGCATGCACTGATGTCTGTAACATCTTGCCCGGCGCTTGATGGCAGAAGTGGATTGGGCTTGATATCCACCTAGCGATGCTCTGTTTTGAACGAGGATACACCTTTCGTGGCAAGCTGCAAGCCACATACAGTTGATTGGACTTACAAAAACGTTATTTGTTTTGTTCTAAATAGAACTTCAAGCACCGTTTAATGTCTAAAGAATGCAGTGCCCTTTCGACTGGTTTTGAAAGGTCGGGAAAAAATGTTTTTAGGGTTCATTGAGATGAAAATCTGAAGGGACATTAGGAATAAACTAAGGGTTTGTGCGAACGATCACCTTATCATACCTAAATTGCAAGAAAGGCTGTAGTATGGTGAGGGCTTGGATCTTGCTGACAGGTCTGGCAAAGGTCAAAACTACAAGGAGAGCCACCTTCTAGGAAAGGAATTTAATATCCGCTCTGTGAATGGGTTCAAACGGAGGCAGAACGTTTAGTTGCCAGAGTGGAGGAGAAGGCCTAACTGGTGGAAAAACTCTAAATAATCCTTTGAGGAATAGTTTCACTATTCTGGTAGACCATAATGACGGTGACGTGGGTGATCTCCTGAAGCAGGAGATGACCGCCAAATGGACCTTGATAGATGCAAGAGCCAATCCTGAGTGCGCTAACTGCAGAAGATATAGAAGTATCTCTTCTGGCAAAGAAGAAAGTGGATGTACTTTGGCCTGTTGGTATCATATGCAAAATCGTTGCCACTTAAGGCGATAGGTTTTGATTGTACTTTCTGCGAGGGCTCTAGACAGTATGTCCCTGCAGTCTGGCGAAATGTGCCTTATCTAACCAGTCATCTAAATACAGGAAAACCTGGTGCATGTGTTTCCTCAAGAAGGCTGCCACAGGTGCCAGCCACTTTGTGACTATTCGAGGGGCAGACTTCAGGCCAAAAGGATAACCCTGAACTGGAAATGACCGCCGGCTACTTTGAATCATAGGAATTTCCTGTGCGATGCGTGGATGGGAATGTGAAAATATGCATCCTGGAGGTCGAGGGTTGACATATAATCTCCTTTGTTTACGAGTAGCAGAATATTGTGTAATGTTACCATGCAGATTGACTGTTATTTGAGATAGGTGTTGAGACTTCTCAGGTCTAGAGGGCACAACTCCTTCAACTATTCGTGGACCAAAAAGTAACAGCAATTAAACCCCTTACCTTGTTGTGATGTAGTAACTTTTCCTATCGCCCCGACCTTGAGCATGTCTTTGACTTTCCACTTGATAAGATGTAAATGTTGCAGAATGAAGGTTTGAGCTGGGGTTGGTGCTGTGGTGAATTCCAATGTATGGCCTAACTGAACAAGGTTTAAGACCCATTGGTCTGTTTTATGTCTTGCCAGCGTTGAACACAGTTGGATATTCTTCCTTCTAAACTGAAAGGGGAGAAAAGGGGAGTGGCCAGATCCTGTAACCAGTCATTGACATCGACCAATGTGTTTTCCCTGGCATCGTTCTCTGCCTTTTGGTGCGGGCCTATAATAGGCCGCGTGTAGTGGTTGCCGTTGTGAGTACTAGGGGTGAAACTGCTGAGAGGCAGATGAATATGAGGGGTAACAATATTGTTGGTAACCTCCTCTGTAGGATGGAAGTCCTCATCACCCAGTGCCCCGAAAGTGCAATATTCGATGCTGAAGTGTGCCCAATGTTTTAGCTGTGTCTGTGTCAGTTTTTATGGATTGTAGGACTTCATCAATATGCTTGCCGAAAAGGGCTTTGCCATTGAAGGGCAAATCCCAGATCTTGTTTTGGACCTCCGGCCTAAAAGAGGTAGCTTTGAGCCAGCGATGCATCCTTAACACAGCAGCTCCTGCAAGTTGTCTGAGCAACTGGAGGAATACCTCCTCTTCCAATTAACGCACCTTAGCGCGTCCGACACATATTGGTCAAAATACACAATTTATTTGACCATCACTAATCCTTCACTCACACAGGTCCAGAAGAAAGCCAACTCTTTTGATATCTGGCTGAAACATGTAGACCACACAGGATACCCGAGAAATAATTTACCTCCACATATATCCGCCGCTATGTTTTTAATACTCCCAAGGTCCCTTCATTAAATTTCTCCAACCTTGGGACTCTTTGGACAGTTTTTAAACCACACTCTCTTCACCTCACTGTACACTCACTGCACAAAACCCGCTCCTCTGTAATCAGGCGTTGAAGCACACCTGAGGTGCACTCTGCGCCTTGGGTGGGAACCGATGATGAAGCATGCCACCAACTAGGTTGGTGGGTGAGGATCTTCATAAAAAACAAATGAGTATTTTTCTCCCAGACATAAACACCTAGCTTCTACACAAATAGCTAGTTCTCATTGATATTTACTTACAGTACCAGGGGAAATGAACTCGCACACCTTTCCTCTCTCTCTCGCTTGATATATATTGTATGCAATAGATAATCATCCAATTCCGCGTGGGGGTCGCAAAGTTCCCCCTCTTCTCTGTCGTCATCAGAAGTTGTTGTGTCCTATAGGAGAGCTGTTTGTGGAGTATGTCTTTCCGACTAAGGCAGTAACAATATTCTATGCTGTGCAGTAGATGACTGCCCGGATGGAGAACTCATAGGTGAGGAAATTTGTGTAGCAGTAGATGAAGTTGATGGAAAACATTTTCTGTAATCTGAGAGCATGAATTGCAGGTCTGTAACTAATGAGAAAGGCAGACACACCATGTTCTCTTGGTATTGTTGGTGGTATTGGTCTTGAGGTGCGTAATATCGTTGCTCCTCATTTCCCCCTAATCGTACTCGTCCTCCTGGTACTTGACATTCAGCTTGGATGGGCTGTGCACAACCCCAAAGTGCCCCTCCTCATCCAAATCTTATTCATCCAACAGGTGTGTTGGTATCAATGGTGATACCTTGTTTGTAGAGGTATGGGCAGGAGGTAAATGTCCTATTTTGTGTTTGTTTTTTTAGCTTTTCCTTTCGTCGACAAGGATGGCAGGAACGATGCCGAGAGAGCAGTGTCTTCTATCGACAGGGGAAACACCGCTTTGTCTAAGGGGGAACTGTTGTCGTAGGAACTGCCTTCACTATCATCGATCATGAGGTCAGAGTAATCTTCAGCACTGACGGTTTAGGTGTATGAGCCGTCGATGAGGTTGTCGTCATTGAGGAAGACGAGGTCGTAGACAGTGTGGAGATAGTGTTTGTGGTTGCTGTCGTAGATGCCGCAATGTATGTCTTTGTCCTAGATGGTGCTTACTACGAGATTTTTGTTGAAGGATAGGTGCTCGTCGATGATCTTTCTGTAGATGGTGCATATGTGGCTTCTTGAAAGAGTGAGAGACTGTAGGAGGCGGTGCAGAAGTATCAGACCAAGGTTTTTCAGGCCTTTTTGAGGAGACAGGTTGTTCCTTTTTCTCCTTTCGCCTAGAAGAAACCTCACCTTCCAGAGTAGATTTTGAAGGACTGTGCGTACTGTAAGACCCATGAGCTGTCTTTTTTGGGACTTTTTTAGACGGCTCCAGAGAAGAGTGTAAATGAGATGATCCCTTCCTCTTTTGCGACTTTCTTGCGGAGGATGAAGAGTCCTCACTGTCATCAGTAGAAACAAGGTCCTTCCTGGTTTTAAGCTTTTGGAGCCATATCAGCTGCCTTTCATGGTCCTTCAGAGTTTAAGTAGAAAAGGTATGAATAATTTTACATTCTTTGGCCTTATGTGCTGGATAAAGGGAAAATATACAGTCCTAGTGAGGATCATCTGAATGAAGCCTTTTCTTACTGCAGGCAGAACAGGCTCTGAAAAGACTCTTCTTTTCGATATCTGGCATGCTCAAGCCATACTTGAAGTCAAGAGATGCGGAGAAACTGGTAGTAAGGACAGATCTGGGTATCTCTGAGGCAATAAGATTTGAAATTCCTTGAAATAGTTCAGAACAAGTATAACTTGAGCAGAGCTTAGAGGTGACTCACTGGACATGCGGTAGAAAATCTGAGAGACTAAAGCTTCTCACAGGATGTTCTAGAGGGCAGTGCATTCTGATTGGTTCAAACTTAAAATTGGGCTCTTTTTTAAAATTACTAAGATATGTTACAAAACTGAAGGGCCTGTCTAGTCTATGTTTAATATTGCAATAATTTTATACGGCACTGTGGTACTCCCATCTTGCATGTGAATTTATGAAAGTTCCAATACTGGAGTAACTATATTTCCAAATTCCCTTCCTTGTCGATAGCCTCTGTTAGTTAATCCCACAAGACTCCCTCTCAAGCTCCCATTTGGCTTATGCCTTGTCTTTTTTTATATTAAATTTTGTACATACCCCTTTATGACTTCCTTCGATGTGCAACTGCTTATTGTGTAAATGCTTTTCTTGGTTATGGTGTGGCTATATTATTTATCTTGTAACCCTATGCTCTTGTCATGGTAAAGTGCTATAATGCCCTTGGGTCATTTCTCACTATTAAAAACTGCACAAATAAATAAGCAAACAAATAAATAAATGAAACGCTGTGGGTTGGGAAATTTGGAGCCCACATTTTAACTCCAAAAATTGTGTGAGTGCGGTGGTTTGCTAACGGAGGGGTATATTTACTAACATTTTGCACCTTTTCAAAAGTGCCACAAATCGGAGCAAATGCTTATTTGAAAATGACGTTCCAATGCAAAAATTGTCTTGCGCTGCAAAGTTGCTTGAAAGTAATGCAAAGCTGCGCCTAATGTTGCTTTGTATCCTTTTACGTCAAGCAGGCATTCCATGAGTGGTGCAACCACCTATGGTTTGTGACACAAAAATCGATCTACTAAAAAGGTAGACATGGTTCTGCATAAAAAAAGAATGCAATTTTGACACTCCCCTGATAAAGGAAAAATGGTTTTACTTCTACAGACTTTTCCAACTTTGCAGGTGTGCTGCACAGTGCAACACACAAGCACAGTAGAAAAACTTTAAAAGTTAGTCTTAGCACAGTATTTTGTACTGCGAGGACACCCTACCAATACAAAACCAATGCTAGACCTGACGCAGGCACTTTGGCACTATGACGCAAAGGTGTGTGGTTGGTGCAGGCAGCCTGATGGTGCAGCAGCGCTGGGGACAAAGTGGGACAGTGCCTCATCTCTGTAGATATGGTGCTGTCCTACTATCTCCCAGTTACGCAACGCGGCAGCTGTGGTTGCTGCGCTGCCTTGTGGGATATTTTCGTAAATATACCCCAGTGTCAGATGATATTCTGCAAATGTTGCTTAGTGGCCCCTTTTTGATGCAAGTAGGCACAGTAGACAGCAGATATCACATCTCACAAGGCAGGGATGTAGTTGTTTAATTACCAGTTTTCTGGATGTACAGGGTTAATGGCGCAGATACAAGTAGTACAGGAGTATACAATCCTAGAGGCGACCACTGTGAACCGAACCGCATCTAGGCACTTGCACTTCAGCACTTGTCCAGTTATCACAAGTATTAGATGGACGCAGTCACATTATAGGCAGGGGATAAGCTAGAGGTGTGGGCAAGGTGAGAGGATACAAACGACATAAGGGAAGGAAGGAGGAAGAGAAACATAAATGTGGGGCCTGACTGGCTGAGCAGACAAAGCTTGGTGAGATTTCGAGCGAAGTGTGAGAGCTTGGATTCATATTTCAATACAAAAGTATAATTCCCAAGGGTTAGACATCATCAAACATCGTTAAAGGGCGACTCCCTGGAAGATTCGGGCTGGAGCGCAGATTCACTAGACCTTTAGGTGAAAAAGGCAGTACCGAACAGCGGGGTAGCCAGTGTCATGGGCCCTGGTGGAAGGAGGAAATGGTCCTTCTCGCCTACTTGATTTGTGAAATATGCAAAACTGATCAGGGTCCAGGCCCTTGGTCCCAGGGCCGCTGCATCTGCTGCAATATAGGGAAGCAAGGCCTCAGGGGCCAAATTACTTTTGCATGCAAATGTGTTTTGCGCCAAAAGCTGAAGCTAGCGCAGCACTTAATGCCATTGCATCGCTTAGTGCCAATCCCTTGTAAATTATTGAAAACAAGCGTAACAGGCGAGAATAGAGCAAACGCCCCATAATTCTATGAAAGGCGAGATGAAAATCTGGCAAGTTAGAGGCATAAACTGTACTACTGGAGCAGAGCCAATCAGGTCAACGAGAAATTGTGGGATCTGTTTGACCTTAAGAGTGTTTGCGGAGTAAATGTTGGTTTACCGTGCACTATATAGAATGAAACAGGCCTGCAGTTTGCAGTGAACGGTATTTCATTGAATAGCCTTATGGTGGCCCAGCTGCAGAAAATGAGCGCTATCTAGCTATACTGCTCTGACCTTTTTTAGATCTCCCCTAGAGATAGCTTCAGATCCCAACACATTTAGTATAGCCTTATAGCCCGCCGTAGAGGGCTATACCGGCTATTAAAGGCCCTCTCCAGCGTAAAAGGCCCCGAGCCGAAGGCGAGGGCCTTTAACAAGGGAGAGGGACTTTAATAGTGGTATAGCCCATCTACGAAGGGCTATAAGGCTATTAGAACATTCTGTCACTAGAGGACAGAATATTCTAACAAAAAAAACAAAGCCTTATGGGAGCGTGAGGGGATTGGAATCTCCTCAGGTTCCCTGAACCCTTTGTTCACAGCCAGAGCTGTGAACAAAGAAACATTGGAATGTTGGAGCTCCAGGCTTATACCAGCCATTATAAGCCCCGAGCACTCCATTGTTATCAATGGAGCTCCCAACATTCCAATGTTCTAATGGGCTTTGGGTCAGCGCATTGCTTATTATTGATTGTATTTCTTGACAATCTCATTTGCTTGATCTTATTCCATGGCTTTCTTCCCTCTTCTTGATTTTGTCCTTCCACTCGAGAAATTATTTTTCCATCCTTCTGGCTGGATGACTTGTATCTTTCCACTGTTCACATTCATGGAACATCTTTTTAGGTCTCGCCTGTCGATGCGCATGCGCATCGAGCTTGCGAGACTATTGGGGCTTAAACAGTCTTTAACCAACTTGCAAGGAATCGTGGCGATTCCTTGCAGTGCCCGTGAAATTCAAGCTTAATGCGCATGTGCATTGAGCTTAAAAGCGCGTGCACATGCCCCCAGCCGCCTGCTTGCATGTATTTTCCCTCAGCCGCACTCCTCCCACACCCCCGCTCCGCCCCCTCCCCTGCCTGCCGTGTCGCGTTTCTTCAGTTCCCTTAGCCGCACTCCAGGCCCCTGCTGCTTTCACACCCTCATGCCGCTCTCCCCGCTCCGCCCCCTCCCCTGCCCGCCGTGTCGCATTTCTCCTCCCCCCTCCCCACAGCAATGCCCTCCGTCTTGTTTTACCCGTTTCTTCTTTTCTCTATCTGTCCCGCGTCCCTTTCTCTCTTTGCCTCGCAGCGTCTTTTTTTTTGCTTCTGATGCCCGTATGTTTCTTTACAGTATCTCAAGCATGCCAAAAGTTCTTTTGATTTAAACATAAAAAACGACCATGTCTAGAACTTAAAGAGCAAGAGATTAGTGCCTTTCGTTTTTAAACTCTGATTTCCTCAAACAAACATGAGCCCGCGTCCCTTTCTCTCTTTGCCTCGCAGCGTCTTTTTTTTGCTTCTGATGCCCGTATTTTTGTGCAGGCAACCGAGGGGTTCATTCATGGCTGGCCGGTGGCCGGCCGTACTTTCAGTTTCCTGCTTCTCCAGCTCCTTCCTCTCTGCTGGAAACAGACAAAAGGCGCCAGTGGTGCACAACATAGACGGAGCCATCCGGCTTAATGATTGCTTTGGAATTCCATGTGTTAACAGTAAACAGACCAGAGGCGCCAGGAGAGCACAAGCCACACAGAGTTGCACCCCCACCTCCCCCTCTCGCCTTAGTCAAACGAGGTGTTTGTAACCAAGGCTGCGTCTTCTTTGGTGCGTTTATAATGTACATGGGATGTTTGGGTTCATGCTGGGTAGCGCTGCAGCCATTGACTCTCCCCCAGCCCTACCCTCCTTTGGCTTCTATAACGCACTGTTGTAGTACTGTTAAGGTGGGCTAAAATACAGGCACTTTCTTCTAAACTAAACATATGTTTGTCGTAATCTCTTTGTTTTAAAGTGCAAACAATGTTTTAAAATGCTGCCGCTGTTAGTTACACGAGGTGTTTGTAACCGAGGACGCTTCTCCACATGATCGCCTGCCTCTCGCACACATGTGAGTGCGTTTCAACTATGTTTTATTAGTACCGTGCTGTGTGTTGGCTTTTTCATATGTTGTCATGGGTCTATATTTTTATAATAATGGCAGCGCTTTAGGCAACGCCACCTGCAGATAATTACCCGGACGTCTGCTGAGGCAATCAGCAGCGCTGCTCTCGAAGAATAACACGGGGGTCCATAGCAGTGCCATGCGACCGGTCCGGCGCGCTCTCCTCCCTGCTACCGGGGGCCAAGACATGCAGGGATATCCTTAAATTGCACAGCCAACGAAACTCCAGGGCAAATGTGGTAAGGGGATAAACAAGGGCACGGCGAAAACATGGCAACAGTCACCGCATGCAAAACTCGATTGCTGTTTAATTTCCTACCCCACCACCATACACGCATACAACCACTCACACATACAACCACTCACACATACAACCACTCACACATACAACCACTCACACATACAACCACTCACACATACAACCACTCACACATACAACCACCCACACATACAACCACCCACACATACAACCACCCACACAACCACCCACACAACAACCACTCACACATACAACCACTCAAACAACTACACACACAACCGCACACACAAACACACACATCTGTCGCACACACATCTCACACACGCAACGCCACTCACACACGCAACGCCACTCACACACGCAACGCCACTCACACACGCAACGCCACTCACACACGCAACGCCACTCACACACGCAACGCCACTCACACACGCAACGCCACTCACACACGCCACTCATCCACGCAACGCCACTCATCCACGCAACGCCACTCATCCACGCAACGTCACTCATCCACGCAACGCCACTCATCCACGCAACGCCACTCATCCACGCAACGCCACTCATCCATTTGAAAAACGAAAAATGTCAAACTCTTCTATTGCGAGACCTATTGCATTTTCAATGCTTGTTTATTTTGCTTTTGCAATGCATGTGTTTTCTTGTGCTCTCCCCGTGTGCTTCTTCCACCTTCACACGCAACTACTCAATGGCCTCCATGTTACTTGCTGTCTCCATGGCATTCGCTCCTGCCTTGCTCTCCGGCTTGTTGTTTAAAAACATTTTTATAGGAGAGCCTGGTAGCTGTATTTTGCGACTGGACCACTCCTTTCTGAAAATTTGCGTTTACGCATCTTTTATTTATTATTTTAATGTAATGCTGCTAGGGCGTTCGCCATCTTAGTAGCAGTAGATTAAAAAACATAGCTCCTAGGTCATGAAATATGTGAGTGCCTGCAAAGAGACATATGAACGGATGGATGTATGACATTACAACGCATGCTTTAACCACGCATGCCTTTACAACGTGGTTTTTACAACGCAAACCTTTACAACGCATAGCGCTTTGGGGTGCTGGATAGTGAATAGTTTAATTTACTATTCCAACTCCAGTCCCCGTGGACACTAGGGAAGGTGTTGGATAGTAAATTAAACGTATTCCCTATCCTAGAGCGCCCCCCAGCGCAATGCGTTGTAATAGTTTGCGTTGTAAAAGTTGTGTCGTAAAGGCACTGCGTGGTAAAAGTTGCGTTGTAAAGGATGTTTCCCCGTATGAACATATACCTCATAATGCTGGCTGGGTTCCGGTGTATGAGGAAGGATGCCAGAGTATAAACAAATGAGCCTTTTTTTTCTTGCAGATGCTGTTTGGTTTGTGCAATAAACATTTTTTTTCTTTTACGGATGCTGTGTTGTCAGAAAAGCACTGGCAAAACCAATAGGGTTGCATTGCCAAAGCCAAACGGTGAGACTTAATACCTCTACCAATGCTTGTTTATTACACCATCATCAATCTTGGTCTACGGGTTGACATCCTAAGAATCCCCTGCCTGTGACCACACAACAAATTTTTACTATAACATCGCCATCAATACCTGCCTAGGTCAACACAGCAATCCCAGCCTAAGACACTACACGCAGAAAATCTGAAATCAAAGGTAAACGGTATCATTGCCAACAAAAGCAATCACTGCCTGTGACATAACAAGCAATTCCTGCCTACAACATCGATAGCAATAGCACACTATGTCAACACCAGCAATCCCTTGTTATGACACCACAAACAAACTGTGCCTGACACAACAAGCAACCAATGTTTATGATGCCATAAGCAATCCCTGTCTGTGACACCACACAGAAACTATGACACCAGTTAAATTATGGCTTCGACACCTTAAGTGAACTGCATCTATCACACCGCAACCAATCCCTGCTTGTAACATTACATGTAATTCCTGTTTATAGCAGCACAGCAAGAAGTCTGATACCACAGGCAAACTGTCTATAACATCACAAGCAATCCCTGTCAATAGCACCAGAAGAAAACTGTGTCTATGACAAACAAACGGTATCTATAACATCACAAGCAATACCTTTCTACAACATCACTCACAAACTGTGCTGATGGCATCACAAGCATTTCCTCTATGATAGTTCGAGAAATCCCCTTGGCAACACAAGCCGTCCATGTATCTGCCGCAACCATTCTCTGTCTGTGATCTCAGAAGCAATCCCTGTTAGACACAACAAGCAAAACTGTCTTTGACACTAAAAACAATCCATATATCTGCTGCAATCATTCTCTGTCTGTGATCTCGGAAGCAATTCCTGTTAGATACAACAAGCAATTACTGTCTGTGACACCAAAAACAATCCATATATCTGCTGCAATCATTCTCTGTCTGTGATCTCACAAGCGATCCCTGTCAGATCCAACAAGCAATCACTGTCTGTGACACCAAAAACAATCCATATATCTGCTGCAATCATTCTCTGTCTGTGATCTCGGAAGCAATTCCTGTCAGATCCAACAAGCAATCACTGTCTGTGACACCAAAAACAATCCATATATCTGCTGCAATCATTCTCTGTCTGTGATCTCACAAGCGATCCCTGTCAGATCCAACAAGCAATCACTGTCTGTGACACCAAAAACAATCCATATATCTGCTGCAATCATTCTCTGTCTGTGATCTCGGAAGCAATCCCTGTTAGATACAACAAGCAATTACTGTCTGTGACACCAAAAACAATCCCTGTCAGACACAATAAGCAATCACTGTCTGTGACACCAAAAACAATCCATATATCTGCTGCAATCATTCTCTGTCTGTGATCTCGGAAGCAATTCCTGTCAGATCCAACAAGCATTCACTGTCTGTGACACCAAAAACAATCCATATATCTGCTGCAATCATTCTCTGTCTGTGATCTCACAAGCGATCCCTGTCAGATCCAACAAGCAATCACTGTCTGTGACACCAAAAACAATCCATATATCTGCTGCAATCATTCTCTGTCTGTGATCTCGGAAGCAATCCCTGTTAGATACAACAAGCAATTACTGTCTGTGACACCAAAAACAATCCCTGTCAGACACAATAAGCAATCACTGTCTGTGACACCAAAAACAATCCATATATCTGCTGCAATCATTCTCTGTCTGTGATCTCAGTTCAGTTTCAAAGCTATATTCGATCATTTTAAAACAATCATAAAAGCATACATAAAATATACAGTATACAGTATACAGCAAGTGTACTAGCTCCAAAACGGATAGCTCTAAACAAATAATAGATTAAAACATGAAATAAATACAACCGTGGTGTAGCTCGAGATAACTAAATTCATCAACATTAGTTAAAATACCATACTTTTTCTGGCTGCCATTGATTTCAAAATATACGTGGCTGTGAAGAAACAAATATCCGGATCCTCAAGGGAAAACAACAACCTCATTGCAGATTCAACCGTTCTTACTACCTTTTTTTTGAATAGGGGTTTTAGATAAACAATACGGAAGTGCAAGTAGAGACCACAAGTAAATAAAAAAGTGTGTGGTACTCTGTTTAGTTTCCCCGCCACAAGGGCAGGGTACAGTTGGGTAACTTTTCATGGAGGGAAACGCCACCAGATGGTGAACGATTCCCAATCTTAGTCTGGTGAGGACGAAACGATGAGAGGGTCTGGTGACTACCTTTAGATAGTTTTGAAAGCCCCCAGTGACCTTATTAGAGTAATAGTAATAGTAATAGTACTGTGGGTTAGTTAACGGGCATGGGCTTTTTTACTCAGGTAGAGATTCTTGAGCTCTTTCTTAGAAATAGCAGATAGACCGTCAGGACCAGCCCGGATATTTAAGTTAAACAGATCCCTGGCAGTTGTCACAACATAATTTATCCAAGGGATCGATGTACTGCTATCAAGGTGAAGACAGTCACTAATGATGCTCCTAGTAAAACTGGTTTCTTCCTTTGACCAAATTGCTCTCCACACCATTAATGGTCTTAGACTAATTAGATCTAACAGACAGTCCAGGCCCAACTCCTGGTGTGTTATCTCTGTAGAAGCCGACTTTGGTAAACATAACACTTTTTTAATAAAACTGTTTTCTTCCAGTTGCAAATCCACATGATTCCTTCCCTTAATAAACCCAGCAAATTTGTCCATTAATCTCTGCAGACCAGGTGGGGTTCTCGATAAAAGCACAGAATCGTCTGCATAAAGTAAAACTGGAACAGCCTGACCGTCTACTTGTGGGGCGTCAGAGTTAACCTCTTTAAGCTCAGTGTCAATTGCGTTAATAAAGAGGGAGAATAAAAGTGGCGCAAGGACACACCCTTGTCTTATGCCTAAATTAACTCTAATACTATCCGTACATTCACCCCCTTGGCCATATCTTATACGGGCAGATAATTTGGAATAAAGTCTGGCCAGAAAGTAAACAATCCCTGGAGGAGCACCTTGATCTAGTAGGGTTGACCACAGCAGGGCATGATGAACAAGGTCAAAAGCGCTACTTAAATCAGCGAAACAGAGAAAAAGCGAACCCTGCTTTGTGCGTGTATACTTTCCTAAGATAAGGTCTAGGTTGATGCATTGTTCAATGGTTCCCAGTCCCTTACGGAAACCAAATTGGGACCGCGCGAGGGTACCACTCTCATCAACCCATTCCTCAAGCCTAACCAACAACACCATGCTCATTGTCTTCAGTGATGAATCTAAAAGGGAGATAGGTCGGTAGTTTTTAGCATCCGACCTGTCTCCCTTTTTATATATTGGGATAATTACGGATTCACTCCACGTATGCGGGGTACTATCCATAACCGCCGCATTAAAAACTTTGCTCAGGACAGGTCCCCACAATTTCATATCGGCCTTATACAGGTCGATAGGCACCCCATCGGGGCCGGGGGCTTTCCCTCCCTTACTAAGCCTGATGGCATTTTCTACCTCCCTCACCGTAATACTTAAGGGGATTACTGGCCATAAATCAGACTCCACAATCCGAAGGTCAGTCATCCCTTCCGGGTCAAAAATACTCTTAAAGTGCGAAACCCAACGTTCCTCACTTACCTGAGCAGTGAGGACGGGGATATTATCACTCTTAAGAAAGGGACAATTAACCGTATCCCAAAATAGTTTACTGTCTGATAAATCAACAGCCTTGGTCAAATTGTCCCAGGCTTCCTCCTGTAGTTCATGCTTCCTGCGCTTTAACTGCCCTTTATAAGCGGCTCTAAGATTTGTAATAATCGACCTCACCCTAGGCTTATCAGTTAAGGCTTTTTTAAGCTTTTGTAGTGACTCCGTGCAAGCGGAGTCAAACCATCCTGTCCTCATCTTCCTGTTACTATGTCTGCAGGGGGTCATAATTTTACCAATTAGAGCGTTAATCTTGTTAAAGCTGGTCAAGATCCCCCGAAAGTCCGCATTGACACCCAAACAATAGTGCAGATCGGGTAGACAAGCCGCCACAATTTTAACCAAAAGTTCTTCTGAATTATCTCCCCTCCACTTTATCCTGTGGCCATTTGGTCTATAGGGGACTATATCAGTAACAACTGTTTTTACTGCTAAAACTTTATTTCCCCAAATAAACAAAGTTAGCGTGACGCAATTATGGTAGCTGATCGCAAGATCCAGTACGACCGGGGTATCGCAGTACGCGCTAATATCGTTTGAGAGCAGCAGGTGGTCAATAACTGTGGCAGCATTCTGCCCCGTAAAAGTGGGGACGGGGTTACCCTCTGGGTCTTTTGTGGGTTGTAATGCTACTAGATCATACTTTGCCATAGCGGAGTTCAAAGACTCACCGTAGGGACTATGATGAAAATGAATACAGCCTTCACCTCTATCGTCATTGGACCCACACACCTTAGTTAATGATAAAGAACACATTGGGATGTTAAAATCCCCCCCCAAATGAATGCAAAGTTAACTCGATTAACCCGACAGATCTTCTCAAGGGCCTTTTCTAGTTCGTAAACTACATACGAACGTGAGGAGTCGGGTGTGTTATTGTAATGGTTAATTAACAATACGTTATGGCCGTTCTTATGTTGTAGCCATAACAATTGGGAATGACATCCCACTTTTTCATAAGCAATAACTTGAGCAGGAAAATTAACAGAAAGCAAAATGAGGAGGCCTCCTTTAGCTCTACCCATGGTCGAACCTTGTGCTGGTAGGTTAAAGGAAACGAATCCCTCATAACTAATATCATTCACACTCCATGTCTCTTGGAGGATTAGTATATCATATTTATCTACAAAGTCCCTCCAGCCCAACGATTCGACATTACGTTTCCAGCCAGCAATATTCCAACTAGCTAAATTGTAACCCCTCCTGCCACTTTCTACCCCTACCACGAGGGTAATATCCGAGTTCCTGGGTGTGTCGTCTAAAGTCGCTAGACATTCTGAATTGTGGGTCAGACTAACGTTTCCTGGGTTAGAGGAAAAATTACATTGGTGGTTTATCTCGCCCTGATCTACCTTTTCCAGCAGCCTAGTGATATTAATATCCCTGGGACCACAAACCTCCAAGGTAGTTACAAGTTCTTTATCTGCCAAAGCTAGACCCGCCCCATAGTCCCCTTCCTGATCCAAGCCAACTCCATCGTCAACGTGCTGTCCGGTCGATGCCCTTAACCTTATATGGCTGTCCACCCTTACCCCTCCCGTCTTGTCAGACATACCAATACAAGTAGGTGCTCTCGGGAGTTAATCCACCCTGTCCAGCCCCATCAACGGTTCCAATCTATTTCTCAACGGTATAAACTGTGTCTCCCAGTTCCATCTGTACTCCCCAAAAGGTCTGCCTCTTCCATGATTATATAAAGGGCGGGGCAGGCCTGGAGTCGTGTAGGGATAGAAATAGTCTAAGCCTAGAGACTGAATGTCGCCCGATCTGCCGAAGCTTGCTGCCCGTCGGATAAAGTCCACAGCCCATGGATCCTTAAAATTAATAATAATACAATCGCCTTCAAGATCCTTGGGGCAGCTACCCACCCACCCCAGGCCACTCTTCTTACATTTAAAATCTCAGTGTTTGAGCCAGGGGGTAGTCTCCTGTTTTTATTAAGCCAAAAAATTACTTTATTCCTCGATTCTCTTTCGCTTTCAAAGGATTCTGGCCTAATACCTGGTACCCCCGTTAATATAACAGTAAAGGGTTCTGAGGCCGGGGGTAAATTAATACATGGAAGCCTTTTTTCGAGAAGTACTTTTTCCTTATTTACATTTACAGGGTGAGGGTTGGCCACTTGTATTGAATCAAACAACATTTCTGGTGCAGCCGGTATCCCTGCCTCGGTACTCTGGGCCTTTGTAGTTTGTGCAAGATTTTTACATGTTACTGTTTTCGTTTTCTGTGCTATAGGGGCTATACTTGGCGCAGATTGTACAACTTTAATAGAGTTAATATTTTCCGGCACTGTGGTAACATTACTTTTTATCCCCTGCACCCAGGCCTCGAGTGTGGAAGTATTCCCTTTTACCAGCAACTCTAAGTGATCTAATTTTTTATTGATTTGCTTCGTTCGTTCCACCAAAGGCAATAATAGTGACTTTACTAATATTTCCATTTCCGCAAGAAGTTCCTCCTTTATATTGTCCTGTGGCAAAGATTGCACAGTAGCGGGGGAAACACCACTCGGGGCAGGGGTCTGCGTTACAACTTGCGTCCCTACCCTCATATTTTGTGTTTTTGTCAATTTCGCACAGCCCCCTTTCCTATGTCCCCCACCTCTCTTCCTTTTAGATGTCCTAGAGGTCGCAATAGGACTCTTACCTATCCCCATCACTTGATCTTGTTCTTCCGGGGGGGGGGGGGGGGGGGGGGGGAGGGTGTTGCGTTGTTGTTTTGGGCGTTCTGAAACTAAAGCCGCTAGAGTCAATACTAGATTAGGTTAAGCTCGTGATAGAACAAGCCACTAGATCATCTGACTCCACCAGCAGAGAACAGGGGATTGAGCTAGCAACAACCAGAGGATCAGGCCCGCTGCATTGCACCGGCGTTGCCACTGAGGCAATGGGGCCTAAAGAAGAACGTTTGCCCATTAATAAATCAAGGGATAATCGTTTTTTAGGTCGAGCCTGTCCCATTCCGCAGGAATGGATAGGATCGAATTCATGTCGGCAAAATCCTCTTCAAACTAAGGGGTTTCAGCCCGGCGTTTTCTTGCAGTTCACGTGAACATGCACGAGCATTCACGGCCAGGGCTTCTCCTCCCCTAGCAGCACTCCTCCCACACCAGCAACTCCCCCCTCCTACACCAGCACCTCCCCTCTCTCTCCCCGCAAACACAGCCTTGCCGTAGCAGCACTCCTCCCACACCAGCACCTCCCCCCTCCCACACCAGCACCTCCCCTCTCTCTCCCCGCAAACACAGCCTTCCTTTCATTTCTCCTCCCCCTCCCCAGCCAGCTTCCCCCAGGCCGTGTTCCCTCAGATATGCTATTGCATATGGTTTGCTACCTCTTGTATTTTGTTGCTCTTGATACTTGCACAACTGTCACTATTGTCTCATGTAACGTAACGTTTGCTTTTGGTAACATGCTCACTTGTAATTTTGGCTTCATGTATCTAAAAACGCCTCCCTCGCGCTCCTTCTCCCTCTCTCCCGCTGCCTAGTCCTCCCACCCCCTCCCTCTCCAGCGCGCGCTCCATTCGCATCTGCCTGCTGCTCCCCCGCCCACCCCCCCCACTCCTCCAACCAGCAATGCCGAGAAGCTTGTTTCCTCTAAGAACATATCGTTTGCTACCTCCAGGCCGTGTTCCCTCAGATATGCTATTGCATATCGTTTGCTACCTCTTGTATTTTGTTGCTCTTGATACTTGCACAACTGTCACTATTGTCTCATGTAACGTAACGTTTGCTTTTGTAACATGCTCACTTGTAATTTTGGCTTCATGTACCTAAAAACGCCTCCCTCGCGCTCCTTTCTCCCTCTCTCCCGCTGCCTAGTCCTCCCACCCCCTCCCTCTCCGGCGCGCGCTCCACTCGCATCTGCCTGCTGCTCCCCCGCCCACCCCCCCCACTCCCCCAACCAGCAATTCACACACAGCAACGCCACTCACACACGCAACCCAACTCATCCACGCAACCCCACTCATCGACGCAACCCCACTCATCGACGTAACGCCACTCACACATGCAACGCCACTCACACACGCAACGCCACTCACACACGCAACCCCACTCACACACGCAATGCCACTCACACACGCAACGCCACTCACACACGCAACGCCACTCACACACGCAACGCCACTCACACGCAACGCCACTCACACACGCAACGCCACTCACACACGCAACGCCACTCACACACGCAATGCCACTCACACACGCAACGCCACTCACACACGCAACGCCACTCACACATGCAACGCCACTCACACACGCAACGCCACTCACACACGCAACGCCACTCACACACGCAACGCCACTCACACACGCAACGCCACTCACACACGCAACGCCACTCACACACGCAACGCCACTCACTTACGCAACGCCACTCACACACGCAACTCATCCACGCAACCCCACTCATCCACGCAACCCCACTCACACACGCAACGCCACTCACACACGCAACGCCACTCACACACGCAACGCCACTCACACACGCAACGCCACTCACACACGCAACGCCACTCACACACGCAACGCCACTCACACACGCAACCCCACTCACACACGCAACTCATCCACGCAACCCCACTCATCCACGCAACCCCACTCATCGACGCAACACCACTCACACACGCAACGCCACTCACACACGCAACGCCACTCACACATGCAACACCACTCACACACGCAACGCCACTCACACACGCAACGCCACTCACACACGCAACACCACTCACACACGCAATGCCACTCACACACGCAACGCCACTCACACACGCAACGCCACTCACACGCAACGCCACTCACACACAACGCCACTCACACGCAACGCCACTCACACACGCAACGCCACTCACACACGCAACGCCACTCACACACGCAACGCCACTCACACACGCAACGCCACTCACACACGCAACACGACTCACACACGCAACGCCACTCACACACGCAACGCCACTCACCCACGCAACGCAACTCACCCACGCAACCCCACTCACCCACGCAACCCCACTCACCCACGCAACCCCACTCACCCACGCAACCCCACTCACCCACGCAACGCCACTCACACACGCACCGCCACTCACACACGCAACGCCACTCACACACGCAACGCCACTCACACACGCAACGCCACTCACACACGCAACACCACTCATCATGTTGTGCTGCAAAACTAAATACATATAAGGTCCCACAAGCGAGACCTATTGGCAATGCCAATGCTTGTTTCTGTAAGGGCTATTTCTTTTTCTAGAAATCCAGTGGCCCATGTTATAAAAAAGTCCAGGGGTCCCGTCACTGTCCCACTAGCAGTATTCAAAGTAACATTTCTTTCACGTCCTGAGCGTAAGGCCATGATAATACTATACGATACTTCTTTAACAGAAGACACTTATGCAAAACCAAAGGGTAGATACACGATAAATACAATAATGTACAGGATCAACCCCAAAAGCACAGAGTAATGGTACCAAACATTAAAGGGGGGAGGCCCTGCCCTGCCTCGATCGTCCTCGGATGGCCTCAGACGTCCCGCCCTTTGCCCGGGCTTCGCCCGGCGCACGTCCCGCGTGCGCGTAAGTGGGTGTGGCTAAAATAGGGAGGTGGGGCGGGAAGAGGACCCAGGTGCGGCAGGTCTCACGCCGCAAAGCAACCTGGTCCTCGCAGTCCCGCTCTTAGGTCCGGTGAACTGCCCTCAGTCGGCGTTGGGACCTCTCTCCTATGTCCGTGCTGTCAGGTCCGGTAAAATGCCCCACAGTAGCAATCAGGCAGGATTATGGCAGCAGTTAAGTTTTAGGCTCGAACGGCTCCCGCGGAGCGGGGGCCGTGAGGAGCTAAGTACTGCAGGAAGGCGGGGCGGGAAGAGGACCCAGGTGCGGCAGGTCTCACGCCGCAAAGCAACCTGGTCCTCGCAGTCCCGCTCTTAGGTCCGGTGAACTGCCCTCAGTCGGCGTTGGGACCTCTCTCCTATGTCCGTGCTGTCAGGTCCGGTAAAATGCCCCACAGTAGCATTCAGGCAGGATTATGGCAGCAGTTAAGTTTTAGGCTCGAAAGCGATCCCTGTCAGATCCAACAAGCAATCACTGTCTGTAACACCAAAAACAATCCATATATCTGCTGCAATCATTCTATGTCTGTGATCTCACAAGCGATCCCTGTCAGACACCGCAAGCAATCACTGTCTGTGACACCAAAAACAATCCATATATCTTCTGCAATCATTCTCTGTCTGTGATCTCACAAGTGATCCCTGTCAGACCCAACAAGCAACTATCAATCAATCAATCAAACAATTTGTATAGCGCATTACTCACCCGGAAGGGTCTCAACGCGCTGGGAGGGGGGGGGGGTCTGCTACTGCTTGAAAAGCCAGGTCTTGAGTTGCTTCCTGAAGGAGAGATGGTAGTGGGTCAGCCGTAGGTGGATGGGGAGGGAGTTCCATGTCTTGGCCGCCAGGTAGGAGAAGGATCTTCCTCCGGCGGTGGCTCTGCGAATGCGTGGTACTGTGGCGAGGGCAAGGCTGGACGATCGCAGCTGGTGGGTGGGCGTGTAGAAAGTGAGGCGGCCCAGGTCGTGGAGAGCCTTGTGTGCGTGGGTGAGGAGTCTGAATGTGATCCTCTTGCTGATGGGGAGCCAGTGCAGGTCTCTCAGGTGGGCGGAGATGTGGTTGTGGTGGGGGATGTCCAGGACGAGTCGTGCGGAGGCGTATTGTATGCGCTGGAGTCTTTTCTGTAGTTTGGCAGTGGTTCCCGCGTAGAGGGTGTTCCCTTAGTCCAGTCGGCTGGTGACGAGAGCCTGGGTGACCGTCTTCCTGGTTTCGGTAGGGACACCAAAAACATTCCATATATCTGCTGCAATCATTCTCTGTCTGTGATCTCACAAGCGATCCCTGTCAGATCCAACAAGCAATCACTGTCTGTGACACCAAAAACAATCCATATATCTGTTGCAATCATTCTCTGTCTGTTATCTCACAAGCGATCCCTGTCAGACACCGCAAACAATCACTGTCTGTGACACCAAAAACAATCCATATATCTGCTGCAATCATTCTCTGTCTGTTATCTCACAAGCGATCCCTGTCAGACACCGCAAACAATCACTGTCTGTGACACCAAAAACAATCCATATATCTGCTGCAATCATTCTCTGTCTGTGATCTCACAAGCGATCCCTGTCAGATCCAACAAGCAATCACTGTCTGTGACACCAAAAACAATCCATATATCTGCTGCAATCATTCTCTGTCTGTGATCTCACAAGCGATCCCTATCAGACACCGCAAACAATCACTGTCTGTGACACCAAAAACAATCCATATATCTGCTGCAATCATTCTCTGTCTGTGATCTCACAAGCGATCCCTATCAGACACCGCAAACAATCACTGTCTGTGACACCAAAAACAATCCCTGTAATTCACATCAAAAACAATCTTTGTCTGTGACACCACAATCAACCCAGTCTGTGCACCACAAACTATCCAAATCTGTGACATCACTGGAGATTCAAGACACGGACACAAACGTTATATGCCTATGACAGCACAAGCATCTCTGACTATGACCAAAGCAAATCCCGCATTTAGCAGCACAATCAACCCTTTCCACAGCATCACAAGAAAGCAGTGTCTATCCACAACACACAGTCGGAGTCTGTGACACCACAAGCAATGCCTGTGTTGACGTACAAGCAGTCCCTCTCATACACAGTATCTGTTTAGCACAGCACAAGCGGTCTGTGTCTATGATCACATCAATTTCCCTCTACGGCACCACCAACAATGCTTTTATGCTTGTCTATGACCCATTGACAATCTCTGACTCTGCCACCACAAGCAATTTTCTCCTACATCAAAATCAATATATGTCTGTAGCACCACACGCAATCTCTATCTGTGCCACTACAAGCAATCCCCGCCTCTCACACAGGCAACATCTGTCCATAACAGCAGGCTCAATCACGTGGCAAAATCAATCCCGGTCTACAGCACAAGCAATCACTGTCTGTGACACTGCAAACAATGACTGTCCATTATGCAAGCAATATCTGTCTGTGACAGCACTATTAATCCTGGGCTATGACAAAAACACTACCTGCCTACAGACACCACAAGCAATCCTGGTCTGTGACACCATCACTGTCCATGAATCAGGCAATCTCTGTCCATCATACACCAAGCGATCCTAGACCATAGCACCACAAGCAATTCCTTTCTGTGACACCAAACTCCATCCCCTGTCTATGACACCATAGAGATTCTGTGTCTGTGAAATGACAGGCAATCCCCCTCTTGCCATACAAGCAGCCCCTGCCATAAGCAGTATTTGCCTAGCCCAGAACAAGCAGTCTGTGTCTAAAATAAAATCAATTTCTGTCTATTGCACCACAAGCAAACCTAGTCAATGACACCATATGAGATCCTGTTTGTGACCCCAACAGCAAAACCAATATGCAACACCACAAACGATTATGGTCTGTGACACCACTAGTAATCTCTGCCTGTCGCAGAAGCAATATTAGCATATAACAGCACACTCCATCCAAGTCTGTGACAAAATCAATCCCGGTCTGTGCTAGCGCAGGCAATCCTAGATCAGAGCACCACAAGCAGTCCTAGTCTATGGCCCAAGCAATATCTGTCCAAGACAGCCCAATCTGCCCTGCTCTATGATAAAATCAACCCCGGACTACGCCAGCTAGGGGATCCTAGATCTGACATCACAGCACCACAAGCAATCCCTGCCTGTGACACCACAAGCAATCCCTGGCTGTGACACCACAAGCAATCCCTAGCTGTGACACCACAAGCAATCCCTGGCTGTGACACCACAAGCAATCCCTGCCTGCGACGCCACAAGCAATCTCTGGCTATGATGCTTCAAGCAATCCCTGGCTGTGACCCACAAGCAATCCCTGGCTGTGACACCACAAGCAATCCCTAGCTGTGACAACACAAGCAATCCCTGGCTGTGACACAACAAGCAATCCTTACCTGTGACATCACAAGCAATCCCTGGCTGTGACACCACAAGCAATCCCTGCCTGCGACGCCACAAGCAATCCCTGGCTATGATGCTTCAAGCAATCCCTGGCTGTGACACCACAAGCAATCCCTGGCTGTGACACCACAAGCAATCCCTGGCTGTGACACCACAAGCAATCCTTACCTGTGACACCACAAGCAATCCCTGGCTGTGACACCACAAGCAATCCCTGGCTGTGACACCACAAGCAATCCCTGCCTGTGACACCACAAGCAATCCCTAGCTGTGACAACACAAGCAATCCCTGGCTGTGACACCACAAGCAATCCTTACCTGTGACATCACAAGCAATCCCTGGCTGTGACACCACAAGCAATCCCTGCCTGCGACGCCACAAGCAATCCCTAGCTGTGACATCACAAGCAATCCCTGGCTGTGACACCACAAGCAATCCTTACCTGTGACACCACAAGCAATCCCTGGCTGTGACACCACAAGCAATCCCTGGCTGTGACACCACAAGCAATCCTTACCTGTGACACCACAAGCAATCCCTGGCTGTGACACCACAAGCAATCCCTGGCTGTGACACCACAAGCAATCCCTGGCTGTGACACCACACAAGCAATCCCTTTTCTGTGACACCACAAGCGATCCCTGCCTGTGACACCACAAGCAATCCCTGCCTGTGACACCACAAGCAATCCCTGCCTGTGACACCACAAGCAATCCCTGGCTGTGACACCACAAGCAATCCCTGCCTGTGACACCACAAGCAATCCCTGGCTGTGACACCACAAGCAATCCTTACCTGTGACAGCACAAGCAATCCCCGCCTGTGACACCACAAGCAGTCCCTGGCTGTGACACCACAAGCAATCCCTGCCTGTGACACCACAAGCAATCCTTACCTGTGACATCACAAGCAATACCTGGCTATGATGCTTCAAGCAATCCCTTTCTGTGACACCACACGCAGTCCCTGGCTGTGACACCACAAGCAATCCCTGCCTGTGACACCACAAGCAATCCTTACCTGTGATAGCACAAGCAATCCCTGCCTGTGACACGACAAGCAATCCTTACCTGTGACACCGCAAGCAGTCCCTGGCTGTGACACCACACGCAATCCCTAGCTGTGACACCACAAGCAATCCCTGGCTGTGACACCACAAGCAATCCCTAGCTGTGACACCACAAGCAATCCCTGCCTGTGACACCACAAGCAATCCCTTTCTGTGACACCACAAGCAATCCCTGGCTGTGACACCACAAGCAATCCCTGCCTGCGACGCCACAAGCAATACCTAGCTATGATGATTCAAGCAATCCCTGCCTGCGACGCCACAAGCAATACCTGGCTATGCTGCTTCAAGCAATCCCTGGCTGTGACACCACAAGCAATACCTGGCTATGATGCTTCAAGCATTCCCTGGCTGTGACACCACAAGCAATACCTGGCTATGATGATTCAAGCAATCCCTGCCTGCGACGCCACAAGCAATACCTGACTATGATGCTTCAAGCAATCCTTACCTGTGACACCACAAGCAATACCTAGCTATGATGCTTCAAGCAATCCCTGGCTGTGACACCACAAGCAATCCTTACCTGAGACACCACAAGCAATCCCTGGCTGTGACACCACAAGCAATCCCTGGCTGTGACACCACAAGCAATACCTGCCTGTGACACCACAAGCAATCCCTAGCTGTGACAACACAAGCAATCCCTGGCTGTGACACCACAAGCAATCCTTACCTGTGACATCACAAGCAATCCCTGGCTGTGACACCACAAGCAATCCCTGCCTGCGACGCCACAAGCAATCCCTGGCTATGATGCTTCAAGCAATCCCTGGCTGTGACACCACAAGCAATCCCTGGCTGTGACACCACAAGCAATCCCTGGCTGTGACACCACAAGCAATCCTTACCTGTGACACCACAAGCAATCCCTGGCTGTGACACCACAAGCAATCCCTGGCTGTGACACCACAAGCAATCCCTGCCTGTGACACCACAAGCAATCCCTAGCTGTGACAACACAAGCAATCCCTGCCTGTGACACCACAAGCAATCCTTATCTGTGACATCACAAGCAATCCCTGGCTGTGACACCACAAGCAATCCCTGCCTGCGACGCCACAAGCAATCCCTAGCTGTGATATCACAAGCAATCCCTGGCTGTGACACCACAAGCAATCCTTACCTGTGACACCACAAGCAATCCCTGGCTGTGACACCACAAGCAATCCCTGGCTGTGACACCACAAGCAATCCCTGGCTGTGACACCACAAGCAATCCCTTTCTGTGACACCACAAGCAATCCCTGGCTGTGACACCACAATCACTCCCTGCCTGTGACACCACAAGCAATCCCTGCCTGTGACACCACAAGCAGTCCCTGCCTGTGACACCACAAGCAATCCTTACCTGTGACATCACAAGCAATACCTGGCTATGATGCTTCAAGCAATCCCTTTCTGTGACACCACAAGCAGTCCCTGGCTTTGACACCACAAGCAATCCCTGCCTGTGACATCACAAGCAATCCTTACCTGTGACAGCACAAGCAATCCTTACCTGTGACACCACAAGCAGTCCCTGGCTGTGACACCACACGCAATCCCTAGCTGTGACACCACAAGCAATCCCTGGCTGTGACACCACAAGCAATCCCTAGCTGTGACACCACAAGCAATCCCTGCCTGTGACACCACAAGCAATCCCTTTCTGTGACACCACATGCAATCCCTGGCTGTGACACCACAAGCAAACACTGCCTGCGACGCCACAAGCAATACCTGGCTATGATGATTCAAGCAATCCCTGCCTGCGACGCCACAAGGAATACCTGGCTATGATGCTTCAAGCAATCCCTGGCTGTGACACCACAAGCAATACCTGGCTATGATGCTTCAAGCAATCCCTGGCTGTGACACCACAAGCAATACCTGGCTATGATGCTTCAAGCAATCCCTGGCTGTGACACCACAAGCAATACCTGGCTGTGATGATTCAAGCAATCCCTGCCTGCGACGCCACAAGCAATTCCTGACTATGATGCTTCAAGCAATCCTTACCTGTGACACCACAAGCAATACCTGGCTATGATGCTTCAAGCAATCCCTGGCTGTGACACCACAAGCAATCCCTGGCTGTGACACCACAAGCAATCCCTTTCTGTGATACCACAAACAATCCCTGGCTGTGACACCACAAGCAATCCCTGCCTGTGACACCACAAGCAATCCCTGCCTGTGACACCACAAGCAATCCCTGGCTGTGACACCACAAGCAATACCTGGCTATGATGCTTCAAGCAATCCCTTTCTGTGACACCACAAGCAGTCCCTGACTGTGACACCACAAGCAATCCCTGCCTGTGACACCACAAGCAATCCCTTTCTGTGACACCACAAGCAATCCCTGGCTGTGACACCACAAGCAATCCCTGCCTGCGACGCCACAAGCAATCCATTCCTGTGACACCACAAGCAATCTCTGGCTGTGACACCACAAGCAATCCTTATCTGTGACACCACAAGCAATCCCTGGCTGTGACACCACAAGCAATCCCTACCTATGACACCACAAGCAATCCTTATCTGTGACACCACAAGCAATCCTTACCTGTGACAGCACAAGCAATCCCTGGCTGTGACACCACAAGCAATCCCTTTCTGTGACACCACAAGCAATCCCTGGCTGTGACACCACAAGCAATCCCTGGCTGTGACACCACAAGCAATCCCTGGCAGTGACACCACAAGCAATCCCTGCCTGTGACACCACAAGCAATCCCTGGCTGTGACACCACAAGCAATACCTGGCTATGATGCTTCAAGCAATCCCTTTCTGTGACACCACAAGCAGTCCCGAGCTGTGACACCACAAGCAATCCCTGCCTGTGACACCACAAGCAATCCCTTTCTGTGACACCATAAGCAATCCCTGGCTGTGACACCACAAACAATCCTTTTCTGTGACATTCCCTGGCTGTGACACCACAAGCAATCCCTTCCTGTGACACCACAAGCAATCACTGGCTGTGACAGCACAACAATCCCTAGCTGTGACACCACAAGCAAGGCCTGCCTGTGACACCACAAGCAATCCTTACCTGTGACAGCACAAGCAATCCCTGCCTATGACACCACAAGTAATCCCTTTCTGTGACACCACAAGCAATCCCTGCCTGTGACACCACGAGCAATCCCTGCCTATGACACCACAAGCAATCCTTACCTGTGACAGCACAAGCAATCCCTTTCAGTGACACCACAAGCAATCCTTACCTGTGACAGCACAAGCAATCCCTGCCTATGACACCACAAGCAATCCTTACCTGTGACACCACAAGCAATCCCTTTCTGTGACACCACAAGCAATCCCTGCCTGTGACACCACAAGCAATCCTTGCCTGTGACACCACAAGCAATCCTTGCCTGTGACACCACAAGCAGTCCTTACCTGTGACACCACAAGCAATCCCTGCCTGTGACACCACAAGCAATCCCTGCCTGTGACACCACAAGCAATCCTTACCTGTGACACCACAAGCGATCCCTTTCAGTGACACCACAAGCAATCCTTACCTGTGACAGCACAAGCAATCCCTGCCTATGACACCACAAGCAATCCTTACCTGTGACACCACAAGCAATCCCTTTCTGTGACACCACAATCAATCCCTGGCTGTGACACCACAAGCAATCCCTGCCTGTGACACCACAAGCAATCCCTGCCTGTGACACCACAAGCAATCCCTGGCTGTGACACCACAAGCAATCCTTACCTGTGACAGCACAAGCAATCCCTGCCTGTGACACCACAAGCAGTCCCTGGCTGTGACACCACAAGCAATCCCTGCCTGTGACACCACAAGCAATCCTTACATGTGACAGCACAAGCAATCCCTGCCTGTGACACCACAAGCAATCCTTACCTGTGACACCACAAGCAGTCCCTGGCTGTGACACCACACGCAATCCCTAGCTGTGACACCACAAGCAATCCCTGGCTGTGACACCACAAGCAATCCCTAGCTGTGACACCACAAGCAATCCCTGCCTGTGACACCACAAGCAATCCCTTTCTGTGACACCACAAGCAATCCCTGGCTGTGACACCACAAGCAATCCCTGCCTGCGACGCCACAAGCAATACCTGGCTATGATGATTCAAGCAATCCCTGCCTGCGACGCCACAAGCAATACCTGGCTATGATGCTTCAAGCAATCCCTGGCTGTGACACCACAAGCAATACCTGGCTATGATGCTTCACGCAATCCCTGGCTGTGACACCACAAGCAATACTTGGCTATGATGATTCAAGCAATCCCTGCCTGCGACGCCACAAGCAATACCTGACTATGATGCTTCAAGCAATCCTTACCTGTGACACCACAAGCAATACCTGGCTATGATGCTTCAAGCAATCCCTGGCTGTGACACCACAAGCAATCCCTGGCTGTGACACCACAAGCAATCCCTTTCTGTGACACCACAAACAATCCCTGCCTGTGACACCACAAGCAATCCCTGCCTGTGACGCCACAAGCAATCCCTGGCTGTGACACCACAAGCAATACCTGGCTATGATGCTTCAAGCAATCCCTTTCTGTGACACCACAAGCAGTCCCTGGCTGTGACACCACAAGCAATCCCTGCCTGTGACACCACAAGCAATCCCTTTCTGTGACACCACAAGCAATCCCTGGCTGTGACATCACAAGCAATCCCTGCCTGCGACGCCACAAGCAATCCCTTCCTGTGACACCACAAGCAATCTCTGGCTGTGACACCACAAGCAATCTCTTTCTGTGACACCACAAGCAATCCCTGGCTGTGACACCACAAGCAATCCCTACCTATGACACCACAAGCAATCCTTACCTGTGACACCACAAGCAATCCTTACCTGTGACAGCACAAGCAATCCCTGGCTGTGACACCACAAGCAATCCCTTTCTGTGACACCACAAGCAATCCCTGGCTGTGACACCACAAGCAATCCCTGGCTGTGACACCACAAGCAATCCCTGGCAGTGACACCACAAGCAATCCCTGCCTGTGACACCACAAGCAATCCCTGGCTGTGACACCACAAGCAATACCTGGCTATGATGCTTCAAGCAATCCCTGGCTGTGACACCACAAGCAATCCCTGCCTGTGACACCACAAGCAATCCCTTTCTGTGACACCATAAGCAATCCCTTCCTATGACACCACAAGCAATCCCTGGCTGTGACACCACAAGCAGTCCTTACCTGTGACACCACAAGCAGTCCTTACCTGTGACACCACAAGCAATCCCTGGCTGTGACACCACAAGCAATCCCTGGCTGTGACACCACAAGCAATCCCTTCCTGTGACACCACAAGCAATCCCTGGCTGTGATAGCACAAACAATCCCTTCCTGTGACACCACAAGCAATCCCTGGCTGTGACACCACAAGCAATCCCTTCCTGTGACACCACACGCAATCCCTGGCTGTGACAGCACAAGCAATCCCTAGCTGTGACACCACAAGCAATCCTTTTCTTTGACACCATAAGCAATCCCTTCCTGTGACACCACAAGCAATCCCTGGCTGTGACACCACAAGCAATCCCTTCCTGTGACACCGCAAACAATCCCTTCCTGTGACACCACAAGCAATCCCTGGCTGTGACACCACAAGCAATCCCTTCATGTGACACCACACGCAATCCCTGGCTGTGACAGCACAAGCAATCCCTAGCTGCGACACCACAAGCAATCCTTTTCTGTGACACCATAAGCAATCCCTTCCTGTGACACCACAAGCAATCCCTGGCTGTGACACCACAAGCAATCCCTTCCTGTGACACCACAAGTAATCCCTGGCTGTGACACCACAAGCAATCCCTAGCTGTGACACCACAAGCAATCCCTGCCTGTGACACCACAAGCAATCCCTTTCTGTGACACCACAAGCAATCCCTGGCTGTGACACCACAAGCAATCCCTGCCTGCGACGCCACAAGCAATACCTGGCTATGATGATTCAAGCAATCCCTGCCTGCGACGCCACAAGCAATACCTGGCTATGATGCTTCAAGCAATCCCTGGCTGTGACACCACAAGCAATACCTGGCTATGATGCTTCAAGCAATCCCTGGCTGTGACACCACAAGCAATACTTGGCTATGATGATTCAAGCAATCCCTGCCTGCGACGCCACAAGCAATACCTGACTATGATGCTTCAAGCAATCCTTACCTGTGACACCACAAGCAATACCTGGCTATGATGCTTCAAGCAATCCCTGGCTGTGACACCACAAGCAATCCCTGGCTGTGACACCACAAGCAATCCCTTTCTGTGACACCACAAACAATCCCTGCCTGTGACACCACAAGCAATCCCTGCCTGTGACGCCACAAGCAATCCCTGGCTGTGACACCACAAGCAATACCTGGCTATGATGCTTCAAGCAATCCCTTTCTGTGACACCACAAGCAGTCCCTGGCTGTGACACCACAAGCAATCCCTGCCTGTGACACCACAAGCAATCCCTTTCTGTGACACCACAAGCAATCCCTGGCTGTGACATCACAAGCAATCCCTGCCTGCGACGCCACAAGCAATCCCTTCCTGTGACACCACAAGCAATCTCTGGCTGTGACACCACAAGCAATCTCTTTCTGTGACACCACAAGCAATCCCTGGCTGTGACACCACAAGCAATCCCTACCTATGACACCACAAGCAATCCTTACCTGTGACACCACAAGCAATCCTTACCTGTGACAGCACAAGCAATCCCTGGCTGTGACACCACAAGCAATCCCTTTCTGTGACACCACAAGCAATCCCTGGCTGTGACACCACAAGCAATCCCTGGCTGTGACACCACAAGCAATCCCTGGCAGTGACACCACAAGCAATCCCTGGCTGTGACACCACAAGCAATCCCTGGCTGTGACACCACAAGCAATACCTGGCTATGATGCTTCAAGCAATCCCTGGCTGTGACACCACAAGCAATCCCTGCCTGTGACACCACAAGCAATCCCTTTCTGTGACACCATAAGCAATCCCTTCCTATGACACCACAAGCAATCCCTGGCTGTGACACCACAAGCAGTCCTTACCTGTGACACCACAAGCAGTCCTTACCTGTGACACCACAAGCAATCCCTGGCTGTGACACCACAAGCAATCCCTGGCTGTGACACCACAAGCAATCCCTTCCTGTGACACCACAAGCAATCCCTGGCTGTGATAGCACAAACAATCCCTTCCTGTGACACCACAAGCAATCCCTGGATGTGACACCACAAGCAATCCCTTCCTGTGACACCACACGCAATCCCTGGCTGTGACAGCACAAGCAATCCCTAGCTGTGACACCACAAGCAATCCTTTTCTGTGACACCATAAGCAATCCCTTCCTGTGACACCACAAGCAATCCCTGGCTGTGACACCACAAGCAATCCCTTCCTGTGACACCACAAGCAATCCCTGGCTGTGACAGCACAAGCAATCCCTGGCTGTGACACCACAAACAATCCTTTTCTGTGACACCATAAGCAATCCCTTCCTGTGACACCACAAGCAATCCCTGGCTGTGACACCACAAGCAATCCCTTCCTGTGACACCACAAGCAATCCCTGGCTGTGACAGCACAAGCAATCCCTTCCTGTGACACCACAAGCAATCCCTGGCTGTGACACCACAAGCAATCCCTTCCTGTGACACCACAAGAAATCCCTGGCTGTGACAGCACAAGCAATCCCTAGCTGTGACACCACAAGCAATCCTTACCTGTGACACCACAAGCAATCCCTTTCTGTGACACCACAAGCAATCCCTGCCTGTGACACCACAAGCAATCCCTGCCTATGACACCACGAGCAATCCCTTTCTGTGACACCACAAGCAATCCCTGCCTGTGACACCACAAGCAATCCCTGCCTATGACACCACAAGCAATCCTTACCTGTGACAGCACAAGCAATCCCTTTCAGTGACACCACAAGCAATCCTTACCTGTGACAGCACAAGCAATCCCTGCCTATGACACCACAAGCAATCCTTACCTGTGACACCACAAGCAATCCCTTTCTGTGACACCACAAGCAATCCCTGCCTGTGACACCACAAGCAATCCTTGCCTGTGACACCACCAGCAATCCTTGCCTGTGACACCACAAGCAGTCCTTACCTGTGACACCACAAGCAATCCCTGTCTGTGACACCAAAAGCAATCCCTGCCTGTGACACCACAAGCAATCCTTACCTGTGACACCACAAGCGATCCTTACCTGTGACACCACAATCAATCCCTGGCTGTGACACCACAAGCTATCCCTGCCTGTGACACCACAAGCAATCCCTGCCTGTGACACCACAAGCAATCCCTGGCTGTGACACCACAAGCAATCCTTACCTGTGACAGCACAAGCAATCCCTGCCTGTGACACCACAAGCAATCCCTGCCTATGACACCACAAGCAATCCTTACCTGTGACACCACGAGCAATCCTTACCTGTGACACCACAAGCAATCACTAGCTGTGACACCACAGGCAATCCCTGCCTGTGACACCACAAGCAATCCTTGCCTGTGACACCACAAGCAATCCTTGCCTGTGACACCACAAGCAGTCCTTACCTGTGACACCACAATCAATCACTAGCTGTGACACCACAGGCAATCCTTACCTGTGACACCACAAGCAATCCCTAGCTGTGACACCACAAGCAATCCTTACCTGTGACACCACAAGCAATCCTTACCTGTGACACCACAAGCAATCCCTAGCTGTGACACCACAAGCAATCCTTACCTGTGACACCACAAGCAATCCTTACCTGTGACACCACAAGCAATCCCTGCCTATGACACCACAAGCAATCCTTACCTGTGACACCACAAGCAATCCTTACCTGTGACACCACAAGCAATCACTAGCTGTGACACCACAGGCAATCCCTAGCTGTGACACCACAAGCAATCCTTACCTGTGACACCACAAGCAATCCTTACCTGTGACACCACAAGCAATCCCTGCCTATGACACCACAAGCAATCCTTACCTGTGACACCACAAGCAATCCTTACCTGTGACACCACAAGCAATCACTAGCTGTGACACCACAGGCAATCCCTGCCTGTGACACCACAAACAATCCTTACCTGTGACACCACAAGCAATCCCTAGCTGTGACACCACAAGCAATCCTTACCTGTGACACCACAAGCAATCCTTACCTGTGACACCACAAGCAATCCCTGGCTGTGACACCACAGGCAATCCCTGCCTGTGACACCACAAACAATCCTTACCTGTGACACCACAAGCAATCCCTAGCTGTGACACCACAAGCAATCCTTACCTGTGACACCACAAGCAATCCTTGCCTGTGACACCACAAGCAGTCCTTACCTGTGACACCACAATCAATCACCAGCTGTGACACCACAAGCAATCACTAGCTGTGACACCACAGGCAATCCCTGCCTGTGACACCACAAACAATCCTTACCTGTGACACCACAAGCAATCCCTAGCTGTGACACCACAAGCAATCCTTACCTGTGACACCACAAGCAATCCTTGCCTGTGACACCACAAGCAGTCCTTACCTGTGACACCACAATCAATCACCAGCTGTGACACCACAGGCAATCCTTACCTGTGACACCACAAGCAATCCCTAGCTGTGACACCACAAGCAATCCTTACTTGTGACACCACAAGCAATCCTTACCTGTGACACCACAAGCAATCCCTAGCTGGGACACCGCAAGCAATCCTTACCTGTGAAAGCACAAGCAATCCCTGCCTGTGACACAAGCAATCTCTATTTAAGACACGACAAGTAGACACACCTAGTTTCTAGCAGCACCCCAAGAATTTATGGCAGTTCCTGACAGGAGCCATCCTTGTCTACGACTCAGGCAGTCACTGTCTACAATACAAGCTATTAGTATTGTTTAAATGAGCAGGTATTCCCCCAATAAGACTTCGCACGCAATCTGGGTTGATGACATCACAATTAAAACATCTTTGCTATCCCACACAACCCTTACTGATGAACGAATACTCGTTCTATGATTTCACAAGAAATCCCCAGCTTTTAACCACAAGCAATCCCCAACCATGATACCAACGCCACTCCAATCTAAGGCACCAGAAACAACTCTTGTCTATGACGTGAGCAATCCATGCCTATTACACGCAAGTCTAATCTGTCTGTGACTTTAAAGGCCCTCCCTTTATGACAAAGATAATCAATTCTTATGTAGAATCAGGAATTAGCTGATGTGAATGGAAAAAGTACACCAGCATGGCAGCAGAGAGAATGGCTGAGGTTTGACATAGACACACAAAGCTCGTATTCAGAGGTTTCACTCCTCAGAGGTAATGAAGGGAGAAGATTAGGGTTATGAGTGGGTGGTGGTGCTGATATCAACAAGCAAAATCACTAACAAGTTAAAGGGTAATTTACAAAAAAAGTTCTGGCAACATGATTTATAAACAGTATGCATTTGTTAGGAGACCCTACTGAAAAGGGGGCTTTGTGAGAAGAATATGGGTTGTGATAAACGTCAATAAAAGTAACTGATAACATGAAAGCCAGCAAGAGTCCGTCAAAGCCCACGGTGATGATGCTGGGGAAAGTCTCTTTATAAGTCACTTCAAAGGGACCCTAAGAAACTGGACTTGGAATATTTTGAGGAGTTTTGGGTGATGGAAAATGTTGCTTTCGCACAATGTCACCCCAAGGGATCCCAGTGGTGGATGTTTCAGAGCATCATAAAATGACCTCTCCGCTGGGTCTAATGCGGTGCATACAAGCTCACACTCAAGTGTTTCTGCAAAGCAGCACAAGCTCTGAAGCAGGACTCGAAGCAGGCAGGGTTGCGTCTTCTCTGGATCATCGCCCTTCTCCATCTGACGGACATTAGACAAGCTTGTCTTTGAGGATTTCTTCTCCTTGGATCTTCAAGAACATTTAAACATATGTGTCTTGGATCTTAGAAGATATCTTCAGCTTCAGCCACTATCATTTGGGTAGAAACTGCCTCCAACTAGGTTCCTTGATGCTGGACAGTTCACCTGCGGTGCTCCTCTTGAGACTAAGATTTGGGTTTAGCTGTATTCTCCTCCCCGCCTCACCTCTTGGAAATCTGGCACCACTGTCCAGGCTCACCGGATTTCAAGTAACTATAGCTTGACCATGTTGGGAACAGCTCAGTGTCCAGAACAAGAGCGCCTCTAATGTCCAGCAGGATCTGCATGCCGTATTCCGTCGCCCAATTAGAGAGTTAAGGCAGGGGCATCCCAGCCTGATACACCGCCCTGAAGAGCCACAGACTAGTCTCTCTATAATCAATGCTGGTTATCTACTTATTGGATTTTGAGTGCTCAAAGGGACCAATCTGAGCTAAAACGACCTCATGTTTTTCTCCAGTTTGACATCAATCCAAAAGCATGAAAATGGGTTGTTGGCACCCATGGTGTTACATGTAACCTCTTTAGTTTTAAAAATGGTGATCATGATTTTTCTTCAGGAATATCTTGGCCTATTCACCTCACAACCTGTCGGTGAGGGCGTACGAGAAAGAAATCCAACCATAGCCATCATGTGCGTGGACCTGAATATCTTGTTGAGGAACCTTTTCTGGTCATCGCATTCTATAAGCCGGGTCGTTCACGGACCGTAAGCCTAGCCCACAGAGGACTGTTTAATTAACAGTATACTGGAAGTCTGGGCTTTTCTTCAATAAGGAAAGCAACTTATGAGGAGACATCTCGAAAACCCAGACCCATGCTGACACTATAACGGGCAAAACTGAAGCTTTCTAAAAACCTAACAGAAACCAGAATTGGGGACAAATGTTCCAACCATATTCAATTCTAAGTATCAAATGTATGCCAATGTACCCTAAAAGTATTCAAGGAAGGTATCCAGGTCCATCCCATGTCCCAGCTTATTAAAACACCGCAAGACGCACTTGGTCTCTGGTTCGGTCGTCTGGTCTTTACACTCACACTACTACTGCCTAGTTCTGCTCTCTGTTGACTGCATTGTACTCTCACAGGAAGTGACATCACATTAATTCCAGGTGATCTGGCTGTGGACCAACTCAGCTTATCAAAGTAGCAGTGCCTGTCATTTTAAGGGCTAAGAGGTCTCAATCGGTGGCCAGCGTTATACTAGTGTTTCTTGATTATAAATCTGCATTTTGAGTCTGTATTCAGGGGCGCAACCAGCCAAGGTGCAGCAGGTGCAGTAGCACCGGAGCCAGAGGTCTTTGGGGCCCTCTGCACCTCAATCCTGGCTGTACCTCAGTTCACTCACCGGGTATGAAGGGCCCATTTTCTTGCTTGCATTAGGGCCCATGGCACCTTTTCAACACCATGGCCTGTAGGGAGACCGCTCATCTCCCTGGTGTTCTTGGAATGCCCCGCGTGACGCGAATGAGCGAGTCACGTGTCAGGAGCGCACAATTAGTTATTCAGAGGCACCTGTCTGTCAAGAAATCAACCAATTTCCCTTCTGGTCAGTCTGCAACTGATAGTTACTCGGATTATAGCGGCCCGAGGCTATTTGACGACAGGGGGGTACGGAGTAGCGTGCTACCCGCCGAAAAAGCGCTTCGACGCCTCGTCAGGGGTAGTACGCGCTATATAAATGCAATTACAGGACAATACAATACAATACTGAAAGCTCACAAAACAGTCAGTGAAAGGAGCCTCGTCTGGCCCGTGCTCTGCCCGCGCAAAGGAGTGTGCAAGGCCCTGGCACGGCGTCTGCCCGCGCACAGGAGTGTGCAAGGCCCTAGCACGGCGTCTGCCAGCGCTCACGGCGTCTGCCCGCGCACAGGAGGGTGCAAGGCCCTGGCACGGCGTCTTCCCACGCACAGGAGGGCACTGGCACGGCGTCTCCCCGCGCACAGGAGTGTGCAAGGCCCTGGCACGGCGTCTGCCCGCGCACAGGAGGGTGCAAGGCCCTTGCACGGCGTCTTCCCACGCACAGGAGGGCACTGGCACGGCGCCTTCCCGCGCACAGGAGTGTGCAAGGCCCTGGCACGGCGTCTTCCCGCGCACAGGAGTGTGCAAGGCCCTGGCACGACGTCTTCCCGCGCACTGGAGTGTGCAAGGCCCTGGCACGGCGTCTTCCCGCGCACAGGAGGGTGCCAGGCCCTGGCACGGCGTCTTCCCGTGCACAGAAGTGTGCAAGGCCCTGGCACGGCGTCTTCCCCCGCACAGGAGTGTGCAAGGCCCTGGCACGGCGTCTTCCCGCGCACAGGAGTGTGCAAGGCCCTGGCACGACGTCTTCCCGCGCACAGGAGTGGGCAAGGCCCTGTCACGGCGCCTTCCCGCACACTGGAGTGTGCCAGGCCCTGTCACGGCGCCTTCCCGCGCACAGGAGGGTGCCAGGCCCTGGCACGGCATCTTCCCGCGCACTGGAGTGTGCCAGGCCCTGTCAAGGCACCTTCCCGCGCACAGGAGTGTGCAAGGCCCTGGCACGACGTCTTCCCGCGCACAGGAGTGGGCAAGGCCCTGTCACGGCGCCTTCCCGCACACTGGAGTGTGCCAGGCCCTGTCACGGCGCCTTCCCGCGCACAGGAGGGTGCCAGGCCCTGGCACGGCATCTTCCCGCGCACTGGAGTGTGCCAGGCCCTGTCAAGGCACCTTCCCGCGCACAGGAGGGTGCCAGGCCCTGGCACGGCGTCTTCCCGCGCACAGGAGGGTGCCAGGCCGTGGCAGGGCGTCTTCCCGCGCACAGGAGGGTGCCAGGCCGCGGCACGGTGTCTGCCCGCGCAAAGGAGGGTGCCAGGCCATGGCACGGCGTCTTCCCGCGCACAGGAGTGTGCAAGGCCCTGGTACGGCGTCTTCCCCCGCACAGGAGTGTGCAAGGCCCTGGCACGGCGTCTTCCCGTGCACAGGAGTGTGCAAGGCCCTGGCACGACGTCTTCCCGCGCACAAGAGTGTGCAAGGCCATGTCACGGCGCCTTCCCGCGCACTGGAGTGTGCCAGGCGCTGGCACGGCGCCTTCCCGCGCACAGGAGGGTGCCAAGCCCTGGCACGGCGTCTTCCCGCGCACAGGAGGGTGCCAGGCCCTGGCACGGCGTCTTCCCGCGCACAGAAGGGTGCCAGGCCGCGGCCCGGTGTCTGCCCGCGCAATGGAGGGTGCCAGGCCCTGCCACGGTGTCTGTCCGCGCAATGGAGGGTGCCAGGCTGTGGCACGGTGTCTGTCCGCGCAATGGAGGGTGCCAGGCCCTGGCACGGTGTCTGTCCGCGCAATGGAGGGTGCCAGGCTGTGGCACGGCGTCTTCCCGCGCACAGGAGGGTGCCAGGCCGCGGCACTGCGCCAATGGTCAACTCGCAGAAAGTGGCGTTTGGCCAGAGAGAGCAGCCGGGCCCCTCCGGTGATCACAGGACGCCGGGCCCCCGCGCTTCCCGCCCGCCCATTAGCACTAATCTCCTTTAATTATGAGCCTCGGACGCTGGGTCTCTGGGGGCCTCAGGCCTCGTGTCTGGGGAGTAAGTACAGCTCGAGGGGGGCTGTGGACGGCGGGAGCACGGAGAACGAGGCTTGAGAGGAGGTGAGGAGAAACAGGTGGAGGCGGAAAAAGAGATTTATGGATTAAAAAGGATTGGAGGAGAGATAAGTGCAAGGACGGAAGAGAGAAATGAAAACAGGAGATAGGGAGAAAAATGGTACAGGTTGAGGTTGGACGTGTGGAGCAAGGTGTGCGGGGAGAAGGCGCAGCAGGGAGGGATGCGACAGGAGAGACGAAGAGAAACGTGCCTGGATAGATACCAAGAGGGAGAGATGGGTGGAAGAGAGGGAAGGAGGAGCGGCAGAGGCAAAGAGAGGGACTGAGAAGGGTGGAGGGAGAATTCGAGCAGGTGAGTGAGGGAAAGACAGAACAAGAGAGGAGTGAGTGAAGCTGAGAGGGAAGCGAGTCAAGATGGAGGGGAGGTGGTGGGTCAAGACAGAGAGAAGGAGGGATAGTGATAAATAAATGACGGAGGGCGGTGGTGGTAGAGGGATGGAGAAGCGAGAGGGATAGAGGGGCGGGTGGGGCGAGAGGGATAGAGGGGCGGGTGGGGCGAGAGGGATAGAGGGGCGGGTGGGGCGAGAGGGATAGAGGGGCAGGTGGGGCGAGAGGGATAGAGGGGTGGATGGGGGAAGGAATGGAGGGGCAGATGGGGCAAGAGGGATGGAGGTGCGGATGGGACGAGAGGGATGGAGGGGGCGAGAGGGATGGAGGGGCGGATGGGGTGAAAGGGATGGATGGGCAGTGGTACTGAGCAAGGATATGACGAGAGTGATGGAGAGCCGAGAGGGGTGGAGGGTCGGATATGACGAGAGTGAAGGAGAGGCGAGAGGGGTGGAGGGTCGGATGGGGTTGGAGAGCAAACGAACAAGTTACTTACCTTTGGTAACACCTTATCTGGCAGAGAGTCTACGTAGACGCAGATTTCTTACCAAAGAATTATCCCCGGGTATCCTGTTTTTTTGTGTGAGCAGTACCTCTGCGTGCCTGTAGGTGGCGTTGTTCAGCTCCACGTGGTGTTGTCATCTGCCCCACAAGTGGTGTGCCCAGCGCCTATATAGGCACAGCACCAGCACTAACGTTGCTTTTTACGACTTTCTACATCAGAAGCGCAGAGCCACAAAGAACACTGACCACTGGTGTGTGGAATTAGGGCCCAGAAAAGGTAATAGCCCTGTACATAGAAATTTGTTCACAGAGCGGGGAGGACCAGTAAGGAATCTGCAGCTAGATAGAGTCTCTACCAGATAAGGCTTTACCCAGGTAAGAAACTTGTTCACCCAATAGACTTCTAGACACAGATTCCTTACGTTAGAATATATACCAAAACAATACCTCCCAGGAGGAGCGTCTGTGAACACTATTTTGACCAGAAAGTCCTGAAGGACCGAATAGGCAAAGTGACCATCCAGACGGATCTGACTGTCCGGGCTGTAGTGCTTCGTGAACATGTGCAGCACGGCCCACATTGCTGCCTGGCAGATGTCCAGAACCAGAATTCTGCTTACTAATGCAGTGGTTGCAGCATTTACTCTGGTGGAATGTGCACACAAACCCTCTTTTGGTTGGTTCTTGGCCAACACGTAGCAGATATTGATGCAGAGTATGATCCATCGGGAAATGGTTGGTTTCTGCACAGCTTTTCCTTTCTTGGCTCCGATATATTCCATGAAGAGTTGATCATCCAACCAGAATGGTTTGGTGTGGTCAAGGTAGAATGACAAAGTTCTTTACGGGTCCAGCCGGTGGAGTCTCTCCTCTTCCTTAGAGGGAATAGAGGGATAAGGTGGAGTGTAAAAGGTAAGCAAAATGATGGTCTGGCCTACGTGGAATGGGGTGACTACCTTCGGCAAGAGGGATGCTCGTGTCCGAAAGACCAGTTTGTCAGGGAAGAAAGACACATATAGAGGCTGAGATGACAGCGCCTGCAGCTCATTGACCCTCCAGGCAGATGTAATTGCTACCAAAAAGGTCATCTTGATGGTGAGAAGCCCTAGAGGGCAGGTATGAAGCAGCTCAAGTGTAGCACACATTAGAAAAGTAAGAACCAAATTAAGGTCTCATTGAGGCATAACAAATGGAGCTGAAAGAAACATGTGCTGAAGCTCTTTAAGGAACCTATTTACAGTAGGAGGCTTGAGAAGGGAAGGCTGATATGGCAGCCGCAGGAAAGCACAAGTGGCAGATAAGTAACCCTTTCTTGTACCCAATGCAGAGTCCTGCTGGGCCAGGGTAAGGATAAACAACAGAACTTGGGAAAGAGGTGCAGATAAAGCGTCAGCCTGTTTGGCAGTACACCACGCCACAAACCTGCTCCAATGGCTAACTTATACCGTCTTGGAGGGACGTCGAGCTGCTAAGATAACATTATGGACTTCAGGCGGAAGGTCAAAAGCTGTCAACTGTCGCCATTCAACCTCTGGGCACGAAGGCGGAGCGGTGACAGATTCAGGTGGGGAACCCTCCCCTGCTGCTGCAACAGAAGAATTTCCCAAAGGGGAAGCCTGATCAGAGGACCAATGGACTAGCTAAACAGCCCAGGATACCAAACGCTCCGGGCCCAGTCGGAGCCACAAGGATGACTTGGCCTGTTGTTTCCGATTTTCTTTTGAACCCTGGGCAGGAGTGATATGGGTGGAAAGGCATACAAGAGTCCAAAGCTGCACTCAAGACGGAAAGGATCTCCGAGTGAGAACCGCGTTGGAAACTAGCATGCAGAACTGCTGACATTGAGTGTTCTCAGGGGTGGCAAACAGACTTAACCAAGGCTCTCCCCACTAATGAAAGAGACCTTGCACCACCTCCGGTGGAGACGGCATTCATGATTTGCTAGGCATCTTTGGCTGAGATAGTTCGCTCTGGCGATCAGAGAGCCCAATAGGTATTAAACAGCCAGGAAAATGCCCTGACATTCCAGCCATGTCCAAAGAAGAAGGGCCTCTTGACTAAGGGTCCCCACTCTACCCTATGTGTTGCAGTACCACATGGTGGTAGTGTAGTTCGTGAACACCTGCACCAGCCTTCTCTTGATGGAGGGGAGAAAGGCTTTCAATGCCAGTCGCAGTGCTCAGAGTTCCAGCAAGTTGATCTGGAGTTTGGATTCGCCAGAGATCAGACACGTCTGATCTCCACCTTTCCTAGATGGCCGCCCCACCCCAGAAGTGACGCTTCCGTCACTACCATATCTGATTGTGGAAGGGAGAGGCATCTGCTGCTGACCTAGTCGCGGTTCATTAACCACCACTTTAGATGTTTTGCAGTGCCTTCTGAGATCTGGACCATGTCAGAGAGATTCTTCTGATGCTGTACCCACTGGAACTTCAGGCCCCACTGCAGAGCCCTCATATGCCAGCGGACATGTGTCACAAGCAGGATGCAGGAGGCCATGAGGCCCAGCATCCTCCGAGTCAGTCTCACTGAAACCCTGGACAGAGGCTGAAACAGCTGTATCAAAGCCTGAATATCCTGGACTCACCACTCTGGAGGATAAGCCCAAAACTGCACTGTGTCCAGAACAACTCTGATGAAAGAAAGCACCTGAGAAGGGATCAGGTGTGCCTTTTGAGCATTGATAGTGAAACCCAGCAACTGTAGGAGGTCCGCCATAGTCTGAAGGTGGGAGACGAGCACCTGGGGTGAGCCCGCATTAAAAAAACAGTCATCAAGATAAGGGAAGACTGACACCCCTGATATCCGCAGATGAGCTGCAATCACCCCCATCACCTTGATGAATACCCGAGGGGTGCTGGTATGGCCAAAGGGGAGAACGGCAAACTGAAAATACTCATGGCCCAAAGTGAACTGGAGGTAAGGATTGCTTGCGGTGTCACAGGCAGGGCTTGCTTGTGGTGTCACAGCCAGGGACTACTTGTGGTGTCACAGAAATGGATTGCTTGTGGTGTCACAGGCGATGATCCTTGTGGTACGCCGCAGATAACTTCGGTGGCCTCTGATCTGAAGAGGGGGAGGCGGACTCTCTGGGCCAAATAAACGGGGGTCCCGAGAAGACTAGTGCAGGAAGCTGTGCCCAATAACCGGGGTACCGAGAAGACTAGTGCAGGAAGCTGTGCCCAATAACCGGGGGTCCCGAGAAGACTAGTGCAGGAAACTGTGCCCAATAACCGGGGGTCCCGAGAAGACTAGTGCAGGTCTTTCTCCTGTTTACTCTTGCTGCCCTACCTGAAAGCTTCCCACCCTGAAGTGCAGCGGCCGGGCTTGGCTCCGCCAGAACTCGTGAGGAAAACCGACCGGCCGGGCTTGGCTCCGCCGGCCGGACTACAGCCCCCAGCATCCCTAGGGGGGCTGCGACGCCAGCAAACAGCGCGCCAGGCGGCGCATCATAAGAAGCCTGCAGGGGCCGAGTTCCCCGTCTTTCTCCTGTTTACTCTTGCTGCCCTACCTGAAAGCTTCCCACCCTGAAGTGCAGCGGCCGGGCTTGGCTCCGCCAGAACTCGTGAGGAAAACCGACCGGCCGGGCTTGGCTCCGCCGGCCGGACTACAGCCCCCAGCATCCCTAGAGGGGCTGCGACGCCAGCAAACAGCGCGCCAGGCGGCGCATCATAAGAAGCCTGCAGGTCCCTCGTCCCGCGAGGACGCGCGCGGGACGCGCCGGACTAAGGGCGGGCAGTCTAAGACAGTCCAAGACTGGCCACGACTGGACTGGGCCATACCTCCTGAGTGAAAATCTATTTTCGTGGTGAGGTACTTAGATAATTCTGCCTCCTCTCTTTTGTTTAGTGACTGTACTTGGGGGAAGTGGGCTGAAGTGTTGTATATCCATATTGGTAAGGGTCTTCAATACAATCTTTATATTTGTCGTCATTAGACCCATATATGTCTAAACAGAAGACCCCCATTGCTCCAACTAACACCATGGATAACTATTTTGTGCAGGTGGTGGCAAAAATAAATAATGAGCGTAGGTCCTCCTTGGGTCTTAGCGCCTCACCAACATCGTCGCAAGGGGAAAATCTATGTATGAATTTGATAGATATGGATGCAGGAAATGTCATAGATCCACTCACCCAGCATTTTGCCGATGATTTAGGGCTGAATGTTTCTGTGGTTTCAAATTCAAAAACCAACTCTGACATAATAGAGGAGGGTGATATAGATGCCCTCCAACATGATCTAGAGCCAGTTGAGTGTTATTCTTCTCCATTGGCTCCTGTCCCCGCTCCAAGAGTAGTCAGAGGGGGCACTAAGACCCTCCCCAGAAGAGAAGGGTTGAGGTCAAATAGGAAAAGACCAGCAACTCCCCCTAGCAAGAACGTCATAAAAGGTAAAGCGGGAGAAGAAAAAGGGAGTATAGGCTGGGATGATGCAGTTATAAAGGAACTCATGGGCATGTTGGATAACAAACTAAACAGGTTAATCAAACCGTTGCTATCTAAAATTTATCACCTCACCGATAAAGTTAACACATTGGAGATTCTTTTAAAAACTACCAATGATAATGTGGGGGAGATACCGAATCTGCTATTGGATAAAATCAACGAAAAACAATCTATAGAAATTATATCTGGGAGAGTAGTAGATGTCGTAGCCCCCATCCAGACAACAAGATTAAATCCTGATATACAACCATCTAACCCTACTGCTGCTGATCTATTAGTTACCCAAGGGAAAACCATAGATCCAGGCCCAAATCTAGAGGCAGGTCCTGTAGAGCTAGTTATAGAAGCGTCACCCTTGATTCTTGTTCTCGCAAACGTGCCACCTCTGAATGTAGGACAGATTGAGTTACCAGAATCACTGTTAAACAAAGCACTAAACTGGTTGAGTAACAACATGCATATTTCTCCTTGGGGAAAAGAAAAGCTGACAGATGACCTGATTACAGCAAGACGAGTGAAGTGGATAGGGAACAAACCTAAGAAATTTGCAGGGGACTGTGTGGTACTGAACTTGAAGGGCCCAGAAGTGCTACCGGAAATCCTGCTTAATCTATTCCCACCACAACGAAGAACGGCAGAACTAATACCACTTACGCTAGACTTCTTCTATAGTAGAAGAGGACTAGAGACAAAGCCTAGTGTCTTAAGGACCAAGTGGTCTGTCGTGGGTAGCAGAAGTGCTAGGGACAGCACAAGATGTGATTGGGGGTTGCACTTGGAAAATAGATTTTCAGCCATATCCAACCTAAATGAGTGCGACTGACTCGCAAGGCACAAATATCCGCCAGCTACATCTCAGAGAAGGCTAACTAAGGGAAAGGTAGTCATCCTGGCACGCACACAACTCTGCAAACAGCCAATAGAGCCCAAGGAAATCCAAGATCAAAAAACTGGGGAGCTAGATAAAGACCAGCAGGGCAAAAATAGGGCAAGAGCAGAAAGTGAGGTAGTAATGGAGGGTGGAAGAATAATGAGTATTGACCATGTGGAAAATGTTGAGGTCATGGGTTATCCAGTGCCAAACTCAGGAAAATCTTCCTTGACCCTCATTTCGTGGAATATAGCAGGCATAACAAATAAGATATCTTCTCCTGAATGGGCTGATTTTATTGACCAATATGACATTATCATGTTACAAGAAACTTGGTCACTAAATCCAGTTTTTCGTCATGGGTATCTAAACTATCATATACCAGCAATTAGAAATCAAACAGGACGTCCTTCTGGAGGTCTACTAATTTGGATTGACCAGTCGCTCAACTGCTCAATAACACAAAGATCATCCCCATCAAATGACATTTTATCATTAATCATAAGATGGGACAGCGGCCAAGAACTGGCTTTGTTCAATGTCTATGCCAGGGGTGTTGGCGGAGGCAAATCCTCAGAAGTAGTAACTGCACTAGAACATGATCTAGAATTGCTGGAACCACAATTCCACGTAATTGTGGGTGGGGATTTTAACTCTACTTTTGAACCCATGGGTGAAGAGGATAGGATTCTGTCCGAGGAGGAGGACATTAAGTGGGGAATACCTCAGTTGGAGGGGCCAGCCATTAAAAGATGGAGTGCTGTGGCAATCCAGCTAAAGAGTCTTTGCTTAGCAAGAGGATTGAGAGCGGCAAATGGGCGTACGCCCTCTGACTCAAAAGGGAACAATACATTTGATAATGGACGCGCCACAAGCAGAATCGATTATTTTTTGATAGATGTAAGGGCATGGAGCAAACTGGTAGACATGTCTCTGGAAGTGAGAATGGAAAGTGACCACAATCCTTTGTGCTTGACCCTCCACACTTACCACAAGTCTACAGATTGTGTCAACAAAATTGAGCGAGTCACTCAAGATGTTGTGTGTTCAAACAACCAGCGCCATTTGAAATGGAGAATGTTGATTGAAGATACAACGAGATTAGAGGACCTCAAAAAAGTAATGATAGAGGAAGTAAATAACATCAAGTCCCATTGCGAGAATCCCAACTTCCAGGTCTATATGATGGAGGCACATAAAACCTTCTTCTCCAAACTTCAAAGCTTTTTTACCAAATCTGTAGATCCAAGAAGAGTTAAAAAGGAACAGCCTAGGCAGGGCTGGTACGACACGAGCTGTAGACTGGCACGTCATAACTTAAGTATTGAATTGAGAACGGGTAACTCCATAACAGTTAGGAAGGCGAGATACACTTATAGATTGACTCAAAAACATGCGAGGAAACGCTGGGACGAAGAACGCTGGTGCGAGCTGAAACAGGCTTGCGCAGCCAAGGATTCCAAGCTATTTTGGGCCACAGTAAAATGGGACAGGGGTGGGATAGCTGCACAACCACATAACCATGTTGCAAAAAATGATTGGATTGAGTTTTTCAAACCACAGTATGCACGCAACCCAATGCACACTGTAAATTCCCCCCCTCCTAGTATCTTTTTTAAACACCAAATATTCAGTGATAAAGACGTCAGCTTGGCCTTGGATTGTGTATCAGGGGGAAAAGCACTGGGTATGGATGGAATCCCGGCAGATGTGTTTCTATCTGATAGGAACTCATGGTGTACCTACTTTACATGTTTTTTTTTTTTTTTTTTTTTTAATAATAATATAATCTTTATTCGGTTTTTTTTAGCATTTGCAAAAACCATAAAAGATGACATAGCAATACAAACAATCATGAAGAAGAAAAAACACAATATATTTATACAGTTTCTTAAAAAAATGTAAGATAAAAAATATCAGTGATTTACATAAAATTTGAATAGGCACTACATTTTTAAAGGTTATTTCTGTGTCTTATAATACATTTAAGAAAATTTAGTACGTGATACACAGTGGATTCAGAGTCCAAATGTTGTAATGCCAACATTGCTGGGCGGCATTGTCTGTAACCCCATTTTTTTAATAGGGGGATAAGCCATATTTTTCGATGGGGATGGAAAAACTTACAGAACAGTATTGTGTGGATGGTGGACTGTGAGGAAAGACCATCACATGGGCACAAGTCCATCTGTGCATTCCAGTTGTTTTTTTCCGGAAATGTCACTAGCCTGAAAAAAAGGTTCATTCTGAACCTGGTGAGGAGCATCTTTTCGTATGTTGTGATCTCTAGAGTCAAATATAGCTGCATTTTTGGGGCCTGCTGTGTCATAATTGCGTGCATCACAGATTTTTTTGCAATTGATGCAGACAGTCTCAGGGATTCCAGGTGGCTCAACGCAGTTTGCTTCAGATCTTTTTTGGAGATGTTTTTTAGGTTTTCTGGATCATGGTAGTATTGTGGTAACCCTAAGTCGGTAAAAAAATGTCTTACATAGGACAGCCAAACTATTTTATTGGCATGGTCCAAACCCATGGTGTCCTGTAAGATGCTTTTGGTCAAACTATTTTTTTCCGACAGCCATACTCGCCTCCACAACATTAATGGTTGAATTTTAATTAGATCTTCGATATATGAGATTCCCAGTTCCATATGTGAGGCATAGATGGAAGTGCCCCGTGGTGTTGATAAAAGGAATCTTAAGAAAGTGTTTTCTTCTTTTTGTATGGAGCCGATGGAAGTGTGGCCCCAGATCCCTGCACCATATAGTGCTATGGATTGACATTTGGCAGCATATATCTGTAATAGTTCTGCTGGCGGTCTTTTTCCAAGCTTGTTAGAGAATTTAATCAGTGCCATAATTGCACGTTTGAATAGGTGTCTCCTGGCCTCAACTGCGGCTTTCCAATTCAGGGCGTCATCTATCATTACACCTAGGTAGGGGTATTGTGAGGTTTTTCCGATTTTTTGTTTATTCAGAAAGATGAACTTGGATACTTTTTTTGGTCCACCAACTACCATAACAAAAGTTTTTTTGATGTTAACGTGCAAATCCAAGGCACCCATGAAATCTGCATATTTAGACAGAGATTTCTGCAGTTCGATGGGTGTTCGTGCTAAGATGACTGCATCGTCAGCGTAGAGTAGCGCTGGGATCAAGCGATCTTTTGCTCTTGGAAGGTCCTTCCCCCCTCTCATCATAGCCTCTTCTAGTCCGTTGGTATAAAGTGAGAAGAGGAAGGGGGCAAGGACACAACCTTGCCTCACTCCTCGCTCTACGCTGAATTGTGCCGTCAGTTCTCCTCTTGTCCCATACCTCACTCTCGCGGTAGCTTTGCTGTAGAGCTCCCTTAAAAAATCCAAAAGGGGGGGATCAACCCCCATGGTGCTCAGCAGTGACCAAAGCTTTGCGTGTGAGACGCAATCGAAAGCGGAAGACAAGTCCACATATACCATGTAAATGGCGCCAGGTTTAGCATGGGTGTACTTAGATGTTAGCAGGCTTAGGTTTAGGGCCTGCTCGATGGTTCCAAAGCCCTCCCTAAAGCCAAACTGTAGGTGCGAAAGGATGTTTTTGTCTTCTACCCACTGTTGTAGCTTTCCGAGAAGAACTCTGCCGACTAGTTTGCCCAAAGAGTCAAGAAGGGAGATTGGGCGATAGCACTTCGGGTCTTGTCGATCTCCCTTCTTATAGATTGGGACCATGATGGAAGAGGACCACGAATCTAGCAGGCTGAGTTTCGATGTTGCTATACAAACTCTTGTAATTATCGGTATCCAGAGTTCAGGAAGATACTTAAATAAATCAACTGGAACCCCATCGGGGCCGGGTGCTTTTCCGGATTTACTTGAGGAAAGCGCCATTTCAAAGTCCTGCAGGTCTACCTCCAATTGAATGGGATAAATAACTGGATTAAAAATGGACTCAAGATCTTCGGTGTTAGAATGTTGTTTGAAGATTTTAGAGAAATGGTTCACCCACGTATCCTCATCAATAGCTACATCAATTTTTGGCGCGTTAGAATCTGCTAGCAGAGGAGTTTTAACTATTTTCCAGAAAGCCTGACTGTCTTTCTGGAGTGCACTCAAATGCAGAGCTTTCCATAAGGATTGTTTTAGATCTTTTTTCCTTAAGCTTCTAGCTGAGTTGTACTCACGTCGAAGAGCTTGGATAGTGATTTTATCTCTGGTTGGATTTCTGAGTGCTTTCCTCAAGTTGGTCTGTGCTTTGGTGCAATCTCGATTGAACCAGCCTGTAGAGGTATTCTTATTTTGTATGGGTGTGTTGGTTAGCAGATTTTTAACTTGTTCTATTATTTGGTTGAAGTTTTCCAAGATTTGCTTAGGCTCTGTGTTTGGATCAAGACAGATCAAGATATTGCTATAAGTAGTTGTTACTAGCCGCTTTGTAAGAATGTTAGGGTCCACTTTTTCCCATTTTATCGTAAATCCGTTCGTTTTACTCAGTTGGAGCCTGTTCTGGTTTAGCATATTTGCTATAGTTGCCATCGGTGACCTTTGTCGAATTATTTGGATTTTTAAACTTAGTGCGGAATGATCGCTGAGATTGTTTTCCAGGATTAACATACTATTGATTTGATCTTTCAATCCTTCTGACACAATTACATAGTCCACAGTAGTTTCGTGACCCCTTCCTCTGTAGGTGGGTTCCAGCCTGTTGTTAAACTCTTCTGTGGGGTTTATAATTTGCAGGTCCAGGTCAGAGAGTGTTCTATTCATGGCGAGCCCCACTACTGAGTGTGTGAAGTGGACCAAAGGATTATCGTGTTCGTCTACCAATCCACAGTTGGCATTGTTTTCGCAGGGATGCAGGTTATAATCTCCTCCCCAGATTAAATGGGAATTTACTTTGTTCTGTTTGGGATAACAGTGTTCGACTATTTTTTCTTTGATTCGTGAAAGAACAGCTAAAAATGCATCTTCCTCTAGATTATTATATATATTAATTAGCGTAATGGGAGAATTTTTGCCAATTGTGATAGTGATAATCTGGAAATTCGGTAATAGCTCAGCCTTGTAGATCTTTAAGTCAGCAATTGTATTTGCCAGGTAGATTACCAATCCCCCTTTGGGTCTACCTGAAGTACTAGGGAGGGCAGGAGATGTAAATGTCCTATACCCTACGAGATGAAGGGGGGTCCTTGCCCAAGTCTCCTGGAGGCATATGATTTGTGTGTACTTCAGGAAGCCGGCAACAGAACCATCCTCAATTTTCTTTCTAAGCCCCGCCACATTCCAGAAAACTATCGAGATCTGAGTAGATGTATTATCTGAGGCAATTTTTTCCGTTTGTGGGGGGGCGGGAGGGGAAGTACACAAATCCGGGGTTATTCGAGGGGCCTCCGGACTTTTAATTTTTAGTCAATCGACCATTTCTAGTCCACTGAACCTGTTTGTGGTCGAAATACCTCGCCAATTTTGTCCGTTGATGTTATCTCTATAGGTAGACCCAAATGGTTGAAGGTGTGGTCTCTCCCACTGCTCCCAAATTCTGGATCTGTTATGTGGGCCCACAACCTGCCAAGGGGCTTCTCTCTGGTGGGGATTTCGATTTGCTAACCACCAAGAATCATCGTTATATCCGTGATGCGATGGTATCCTTGGTCCTACAGCCTCTAGCTCCCACGGTTGCGGGATCGGGTTACGCCAAAAGTTATCAGTGTGGCGGGTATGGTTATGATTGTTGTACCTTTTTGGGTAGAAGTAGGACAGTGATCTAGTTGCAATCCCTCCCGGGGTGATATTAAATTCCCGGGAGCAGAGGTATTCAACCATGCTGGGATCCTCGAACGTAATTACAACGCAATCACCTCGAAGGGTTTTTTTCCTATAGCCTACCCACGGGGTCCGACAAACTGAGGCTATTTTGCTGTTCCAGTGGGGCGGCGCAGGGCGATTTGTATTCAACCAATGCTGAACCTTATTCTGTAGAGACCAGTTGGGCTCTATTCCCTCACCTGTAAGTTCTGGTACCCCTGTCATGACTACCACGTATGGAGATGCCTCAGGTGGCATATTTAAGGTAGGTCTTTGATCTATCGGCCTTCCTGGGGCACTATTTGGGGGGTTTGTGTTTGTGTTTGTTACAGCAGGGGTACTAGGGACAGGTGGAATTGTGGTTGGGGTAGTTGCTGTTGGGGTTAATTGGGAATTAGTTTGTAGAGAACTAATCAATGACTTGGGAGTTGGTTTTTGTACATCCGGGAGGGTAGCTACTTTTGAAGAGGTTGTTATAGATTGCGTTTTAGTCTGTGCGGCAGGTAGGGTGACTGATTTTTTTGTTACGGGAAGAGTAATCGAGGCACTTTGAGGTGGTTTTGGGTGAGATTGTGGGGGAGTAAATTTTAGAGAGCCTAGGATTTTCGTTACTTGACTCTCAATATTAATGAGTCTGGATTCTAGCGGGCGAATGTAAGAATTTAGGAGAGAAGCTATCTCCTTCATTAGTCTCGCTAGTTCCCGCTCCCTACCTGGTTTCTGTGGGGTTCCGGATTCTGAAATTAGAGAATCTTGTAAGTCGTGTGGTAGATGATGTACTATAACAGGATTAATTGTTGGGGGAGTAGAGTGATGGGATAGTGTTGGAAAGTTTGTGTCATCGACCAAAATTGGGTGATTGACTACTTTGGTATTTACGATGTGCTCAGGGGATTTTCTTACATTCCTTTTCCTTATAGCTCCCTCCCGCCTCCCTTTCATTTGTTCTGTTTCTTCCGGCGTGGGGTCTGGAAAGATATCAGGAGTTTTTTCCAGATCACTTTCTGAAAAAGTCACTGAAATTTGTGATGCTGAAAGATCAACATTATTTGGAAGGCTAAGTCTATTTGCATTTACCACAATTTGACTAGGTGCTGGCTGAATTTCTGGGGTTTTTGCAGTTGCCAATAGTCCCAGTGAGGATCGACGTGCGATTTCAAGTTCCGTTGAGACCCTCCTCTCGATTAAGCTTATGCTTTGGTCGATGAATGTGTTCGCTTTGGCTAAGAAGTCATCCATAGGGCCCAGTAATGTTTCTCCTATATCTTTCTTATTGGGTTTTTTCAGCTTAGTAGATCTTGTATTCATTTTTGTGGTCATTATCCAATAGGTAAGCGTTGGCAGCTCTTTTTGTGTTAACTATCAATAGCAGGAAAGTTAACAGAAAATAGGTAATACCTGTATTGAGACGACCAAAGGGTTGAAGTTAGGGGGGTGGCCCGGACCGGACTCTCACGTTCTCGAACGGCCTCAAACGGCCCGCTCTTTGCCCGGACTCCGACCCGCGCGCGTCCCGCGAGGCGCGTGCCCTGGGTCGGTTTATGAGGTGCGGCTGTGATTGGAGGCGTGGCACTGGGAGGGGGCGCGGCTACACACGGGAAGAGGACCAGCTGGGGTTGGTGAATGCTGGTCCTCGCAGTCCCGGGGCCGGCGCCTCACCCTCCTCTGCGGCCACGAGGTCTTGGCTAACTCCCAGCCGGTTCCGCTGTGCAGGGCAAGGTGGTCAGCGACTCCAGTCGCGCTGAATCTTCGGACAGGGGAACAACACCAGGCAGTCAATTAGCGAGTGGCACCCGCGAAGCGGGTGCCGCGAGAAGTTAAGGGGCTCGGCTGGAGGCGTGGCACTGGGAGGGGGCGCGGCTACACACGGGAAGAGGACCAGCTGGGGTTGGTGAATGCTGGTCCTCGCAGTCCCGGGGCCGGCGCCTCACCCTCCTCTGCGGCCACGAGGTCTTGGCTAACTCCCAGCCGGTTCCGCTGTGCAGGGCAAGGTGGTCAGCGACTCCAGTCGCGCTGAATCTTCGGACAGGGGAACAACACCAGGCAGTCAATTAGCTTTACATGGTTGGCAAATGCAGTGGCGATGGGAGGGGAAGTGCCCGCTTCTTGGAAGGGAGCGGAAATCATCCCCATATTTAAAAAAGGTGACAAAACACAGGCGAAAAACTATAGACCCATCAGTCTCATTGATACAGCGCAAAAACTTATGGGGCGACTAGTCCAGAATAAGCTGCAACAATGGATTGATGAAAAAAACATACTGTCACCATACCAAGCAGGGTTTCGCCCCTTGACCAGTAGTGTCGACCAAGTCTTTTACTTTATAACAATTTATTGGCGAAATGTTATTTTAAAAAAGGGCACATTATATGCTGTCTTTGTAGATTTAAAAGCAGCCTTTGACTTGGTCCCAAGAGAAAAACTGTGGCAGACCCTGGCTGCTGCAGGCATAAGTCAAGAACTGCTCACTCTTCTAGTACGCCTCCATGAAAATAACTTCGCTAAAATCAGATGGGGCAAGCAGGGAGAAGTGACTGAGCCCTTTCCGGTGGAGCGAGGGGTGAGGCAAGGGTGTGTCCTGGCCCCAACATTGTTTTCAATCTATATAAATGGTATTGTTGATCACCTGAAGAAATTCCCAAGTGACGCGCCAATTATAGCAGGTTCATATGTACCCGTATTAATGTTTGCGGATGATACGCTTCTACTTTCGCGTACACCGAGTGGTCTCCAAAAAGTGGTTGATGCCTTTGGTGAATTTTGTGATAGTAGGGGCCTTGAATTGAATACATCTAAGACCAAATTCATGTGCCTTAATTATCACTCTACGTCTAGGGGTGTGATAACATACAAGGGCACCCCACTTGAGAAAGTAGATGCTTTTTCCTATCCTATCATGTATCCTGCAGGGAGACATGAAATGGAAATCGCACATTAATACGGCAGTACTAAAGTTTAGCCAACTGGCAGGGGTGGTAGCCCTTAAACACAGGGCCTCACTGACAAAACCAGTAAACTGCGCTCTTGAAATTTACAATATGAAAGTACTGAGCGCCTGTCTATATGGCTCCGAGCTTTGGGGTTTCTCAAATTTGTGTGACTTGGGGAGAGCAGAAAATAGATTTCTTCGAGGGCTTGTAATGGCCCCACAAAGCACGCCCACAATCCCCTTGAAACTGGACCTTGGCAGGAAAAACGTAGAGGACATAGCTCGGCTACGGCCTCTGTTATATTGGAGGCGCCTGATGGTGACCCCAGAGCTAACCCACTATGTAACAGCATTATTAGATGTGGTTAAGTGTGACCGATTCCACTGTATTGTATGGATAAAGGAACTGCGGGACACTCTTGTAAAGTTAAAGTTGGAACATCTGTGGGGTAACAGGGATGTGGCTTGTTTCCCATCGAAAACAAAACTGAAAGAAATGTATTGGGAGATGGTGTACTCAACAATGTATCAAAAAGGTTCCTTACCCAATTTGTCATCTCGCTTCTTGGACATTAAGATGTTCCCATCGTGTGAAGATTACTGGGACATAATCGAACGTCCGCACGACAGGAAACTATACTTTCAATTTCGTGTTGGAACACTCCCAGTGAATGCTTTTAAGAAACACTGGAACCCTTCACGGGATGTACACTGTCATCACTGTAAGGACCAAATAGAGCACACCTCCCATTTATTGTTTTGTTGCCCTTTATATGCCAGTCCAAGGCGCAAATGGCTAAAGCCAGTTTGTTTAAATATGGGTACTCGTAGTCAATTGACCGCACTTAGAATATTAAAATCTGACTGCTCTACACTATTAGCGATTGCGGTAGCAAAATTCCTTGCTTGGGCCTGGGTAATCCGTTCCCGCTCACTATTGTTAAATGTAACATAATGAAGCATGGCCGCCTTGTTCCAATTGCTCTTATATCTGAAATATGTACACATTATTTTAACTGCTTTTTATGAATTGAGCACAATTTTTATGTGTGTAAAGTATTCGACTGTCATTGTTTAATATGGTTTTTTTTAAAAAAAAAGAAAGTTTTTAGCTATAGTATTTATTGTATAGGGTAGGGATTGATGCTTTTATGACAAACGTCGAATAAAGCTTTGAAAATGAAATGACTAGTGCAGGAAGCTGTGCCCAATAAACAGGGAGCCCGAGAAGACTAGTGCAGGAAGTTGGGCCCAATAACCCGGGGTCCCGAGAAGACTAGTGCAGGAAGTTGGGCCCAATAACCGGGGGTCCCGAGAAGACTAGTGCAGGAAGCTGTGCCCAATAAATGGGGGTCCCGAGAAGACTAGTGCAGGAAGCTGGGCACAATAATCCTGTGGCCCAGACCACAGTATTACATCATTAGGTCCAGGAGCAAAGCAGGGGGCTGGACATAATAACCCAGCTGTCCCAAGTACACTAGTGCAGGGAGCTGTGCACAATAACCCTGTGGTTCCGAGTACATTAGTGCAAGAATCTATACACAATAACCAAGTGATCCCGAGACACTAGTACCCCAGTAGGTGTGGCAGCTGACCATGGGGCTGGACACAATGACCCTGGGGCTCCTAGTACACCAGTAAAGGGGGTGTCACACAGCAGGAAGTTGAACACAATGATCCAGAAATTGTGTGTGCACTAGTATAGCGGTCAGGCAGCAGAGCAGGGAGCCAGACACAATGATCCACTGCAGGATCCTGGCAACAATAACACAGTGGTCCTGAGTACACTGGTGCAGTGACAGATCCGGCAGCAGGGCAGGGGGCTGGATGTAATAAGTTAGGGATTTGGAATTCACTCGAGCTCACAACATTGGTATATCTCCTGGAGTTGTCACCTAGGAGGAAGCTGGACCCAATAATCCAGTGGTCCCGATTACACAAATGCCGGAAGATTTGCACAACAGCCCACTGGTGCTAAGCACACTAGTACAGTGAAAGGTATGGTAACAAGTCAGGAGGCTGGACACCATGCCCCAGGGTACTAGTAATTATTACAGTGAAGGGTACTGCAGAACAGGACACTGGAGATGACCGCTCGCGTGGGAGGTTGAGAGGGTTTAGAAATACAATGTTAACAAAAGAAACTTACCTTTTGCTGCCAGCTGTCTCCAGCGCCACGTCTCGTCACGCCGCCTCTCCTCCTCCTGCCTGGACCCAGCAGCCCCTGGGACAGACTGCCTCTCCAATCCCCACGCTGCAGAGCAGAAAACCTAGGTGCCCATGTGTGATTTGGCAGGGCCGGACTGGGAACAGAAACCGGCCCTGGCAAACTGCTCAGCGCCCCCCCTTGGGGTGAGGGAGATTGCAGCCAAGCAGTTTGTGGGCCGGTTTTGGCCAATTTTGTTACAGGGGCCCGATATTGCCGACCCCCAGTAACAAAAACCGCCCCCCAAGGTCCCAAAACTGGCCCCCACCCTAGCGGCCTACCGGGGAAACGCCCTGTGTCCGCTATGGCTAGTCCGGCCCTGTGTTTTGGTCGGCCTGAAACGGTCGGTAAAACACACATGAGCACTTTGGGAGTGGAGTGCACATAGCACTCCTCCTCGCCCCTCCCATGCCTAAGCCCCGCCCCTCCCAACACTGCTGGCTAAGAGCCGGCAAATGCAAAATAAAAGGATGCAAGAGCATAGTTTTATTTTACATTTGCTGGCTCTGAGCCAGGCAGTGAGGCGATGCTCCTCCGCCGTTGTGGAGGAGCCGCCACTGCCTGACAGTATGCTGCACTGCAACTTTCCAAGCAGGGAAGCTTGAGTGCGGTGCCTGCCTGCCAGAACGACCCTTAAGGCAAGCAGGGCCAACATGTTCCCTTAGTGGAGAAGCCGGTTTAATCAGCACTTTCAGGGCCTTCTGTATGTGTTTGCTGCAATGCGGCAGAATTAAGGTAAATCCAGTGAATCTAAAAGCAACTGTACTTTTTACATTCTTTTATCCACCCATGGAGCAGATCACCACCAATTCCGATTGGCGGGCAGAAAAAAACGTTTTGCTTACCACACGAGAATTTCATCCACCTCTGGATGAAACACAATGAGCCAGAGCTCCCAGCTATAACTACAGAGATGGTGGTTTGTAAAGATTCAAGAAAGACTTCCTTACTTCATCCACTTCTTTATCTCACCTGAGCTCCCAAGCCCATCGTAGACATTTTGCTATTTCGAACATGCACAAATGGATGTTTGCCAATCCCAACTGTTTCAAATGCTTTGCTGCTCCAAATGCAGGAACGGGAAACATCCATTTCAATGCAGTCATTAGAACGACCTACCTTTACAACGCAACTGTTACAACGCAACTGCCTTTACATTGCATGCGATTACAATGCATGCCATTACAATGCATGTCACTACAACGCATGCCATTACAACGCATACAATTACAATGCATGCCATTGCAACGCATTATAAGGTAAGTAATGGAGATTTCTTTAGTATTAGTGTGTGTATGGGTTGGGTACATGGGAATAATAATTTTTAGCCCTACACTATCCAACACATTCCCTACTGTTGCACTCACTGAAGTGGGAATAGTAAGTTTTATCCCTCCACCATCCAACACTTACCCTACTGTTGCACTCACTGCAGTGTGAATACTAATTTTTACCCCTACACTATCAAACACTTACCCTACTGTTGCCCTAAAAGTATTATGCATTGAAATGGAATGCGTTGAAATGTTATGTTAAGGTCATTTATTATGCGCACAGATGCTCCAGCAAAGGAGCGTCCTGGCGCCCGACAAGGTACCAACACAACACAACTTAAAGAAGGTATAAAAAAGAAGCGGATTTAAGAGAACAGAAAAGTCTTGACGGCTCTACGGAAAGAGAGCAGATCACCAAGGGCACGTATCTCTGGAGGAAGGGAGTTCCACAGGGCCGCGGCACGTACTTGAAATGAACGGCCGCCAGCACGGCTACGCTTAAAACGGGGGACTACTGCAAGTTCAAGGTCCGATGATCTTAAAGAACGGACCGGAGCGTAGGGAGACAAGAGATTCAAGAGAATCAAGGCAGGAGAGCCCTTGAGGATCTTGTAAGACACACAGAGTACTTTAAATCGGATCCTCTGCTTAATCGGCAGCCAATGAAGAGAACGCAGTGTTAACAGCAGAACAAAACCTGGGTAGCCCCACAACTGCTCTGGCAGCTGCATTCTGCACGCGCTGAAGGCGGGTGACTTCGGCCTGATTCAGCCCTACCAAAAGGGAGCTGGCATAATCGAGCAGAGAAATCACCGTCGCCTGCACCACAAGTTGCCTGGTCGTCGCATCAAAGAATTTTAACACAAGTCTTAGGCCGCGCAGAATGCCAAAGCAGCAGGCCGCCGTGCGCTTTGTGTGGCAAACGAAACTGAGAGTAGGGTCTAGCCACACCCCAAGATTTTTTATCTCCGAAACCGGAGTTGGCGTGGGACCCAAATCCGAAGGCCACCACCTATCACCCCAGAGTTCCGTTTGCTTGCCGAAGATCATAATTTCCGTCTTTTTTGCGTTCAACTGGAGACAGTTGGAAGTCATCCAGCTGGCGACCGCCCGAAGTCCGTTCTGGAATCTAGGGGCATCCACATCAGAGTCCCCACTGAGCGTGACCGCTAACTGAGTGTCGTCAGCATATGACACCATAGTCATACCCCAACGCTTGACGACCTCTGCCAGCGGTCTCACGTAAAGATTGAATAACGTGGGGCTCAGCGAGGAACCCTGAGGGACCCCAACATCCAGAGGATAGAATTTGGACTGATGGGGCGGAACGGCCACGCAAAAAGATCGGTCAGCAAGAAAGGAGCGGAACCACTGGAGCGCAGGGCCGACGAAGCCTGCTTCCTCCAGGCGCTGCAGAAGGATCTTGTGTGAGACGGTGTCAAAGGCGGCGCTCAGATCTAATAACACCAGCGCCGCCGTTTGACCGGCATCGAGCACGGAGCGCAGGTGTTCCACCATGAAGAGGAGGGCTGTCTCCGTGCTGTGTCCAGCTCGAAATCCATTCTGCGTACTGTCTAGGATGTTAGCCCGTAGAAGATGGTCTGAAAGGGCTGTATTAATGTGCGCCTCCGCTACCTTGGCCGGCCAAGGGAGGAGTGAAATCGGGCGGTAGTTCTCAGGTTTGCTGGCGTCCAAAGTCGGCTTCTTTAGGATGGGCATGACCACTGCCTGTTTCCACTTTGCGCGGACCAAACCAGATGCCAATGAGGTATTGATCAAGGAACAGACCGGCGAAAGACCGTAGGATGCCAAGTCTTTGAACAAAGCTGGCCTTAGAGGGTCAGCCGGGGACCCAGTCTTGACCTGCTGAGCCAATTTCTCAAAGCTTTCCGGTGTTAGGCTGGGAAAAGAATGTAGGACATCCTGCACTGGAAGGTTGCAAGGTCCTCCGACAGAAGGCAAAACCATAGGAAAGGCTCTGTAAATGGCGTGGACTTTTTCCAGGAAAAAGGCCGCCAAGATTTCACAGTGTGAAATGGAACAGTATTCGTTCGCTGAAACCTTTTTTGCCACCAGGTCTTTAAGAGCCTTAAAATAGTTTTAGAAGGATTGGTGCTGTTGCGGAATTCAAGGGGGTAGAATGCCGCACGAGCTCTGCAGACAGCGCGATGATAAGATTTGACAATGGCCAGATACAGGACTTTTTTATTACTATCATAAGTTTTCCGCCATTCTCGCTCAGCACGTCTACAAGTGCTTTTAAGCGCCCGCAGAGATTCATCATACCAAGGACTGGGGTCCCTTGGTCCACGTTTGCTCAAAGCTATCGGGATAAGGGAGTCAAGAGCCCTGGTAACCCATTCACAGAACCGGTCATAGCCCATTTCCACGGTATCTGAGGGACCCAACGGGTCAGACGATAGAAGACGATGGAAGTCCTCAAGTTTGAGTTTATTCCAGCGCCGTCTAGGAATAGCTCGGACCGTAGATTTAAGAGGGGGCTCATACATTGGACACGGATGTATGACATTACAACGCATACTTTTACATCGCATGCCTTTACAACGCGGTTTTTACATCGCATACCATTACAACGCATAGTGCTTTTAGGCGCTGGATAGTGATTTATTTAATTTACTATTCCAACTCCAGTCCCCGTGGATAGTAGGGAAGGTGTTGGATAGTATATTAAATACATTCCCTATCCTAGAGCGCCCCCCAGCGCTATACGTTGTAATGGTTTGCGTTGTAAAAGTTGCGTCGTAATGGTAGTGCGTTGTAAAAGTTTCGTTGTAAAGGATGTTTCCCATTGGACACTGGATTCGCACCAAGAAATGATCCGTCCAGGCCAAGGGGGATGGGGTAGAGACGCTTGCCTCTGCCAAATTCGTAAAAAAGGGGTCTAAGGTATGACCACCTACATGGGTGGGATACGTGACCAATTGAGCCAGCTGGAAGGCCTCAAGATCAGCCACGGAGCTGCTCACACCAGACATGGTCAGGTTGTCATAATGAAGATTTAGATCCCCGAGAATAGAAAAGTTAGCGCACCCTACAGCCAGCGTGCTAATAGCGTCTGGGAGGGCCTCCCTAAATGCCACATCGCTGCCAGGGGGGCGATAAATCAATATGCCAGAGAAAGCAAAATGGGGAGTGATGGAGATCTTAAACGAGGCACTTTCGCAGCCAGCGATTTTTAGCCCTCTCCAGTCACAAGGGTAGCAGGATTTGCCAGCAAGCGCTATTCCCCCACCTCTAGAAGAGCGATTAAGAGTGTAAACCGAATACTCAGAGGGGAAGGCCAGGTTAATAATAGCCGTGTCAGTCTCCTGTAGCCAGGTCTCAGTCAAACAAAAGACCTCGGGCGACTCCTTTCCAATCAGGTCAGAGATGTCTTGGTAATGTTTTACCAGGGACCTAACGTTCAAGTTCCATATACTAAGATGGTGCCGGGGGCTTTTAGGTCCAGTGACAGAATCCTCGCTCGTGCAAGCAGTAAGGGTGGGGACGTCCAGCGTCCACCAACCGCAAGCACACAGGTGAGGGCCACATAACGGGCTTACCCGAGGTGCATCACATCTCGAGATACGCTGTCTAATGGCTACTAAAGTGTCCCTAGAGTAGCGTAACATCGCAGTCACCGCAGAGCCAGACACAAGAACAGGAGTCCTGCCCTGCCCAACGCGTCCAAGCGCGGACGAGCGCAGACGGGCAGGACTCTGGCACGACTCAGGCTGAGCGAAGGCGCGCCCGCTGCGCGATACCGCTGCGCTAGGCGGGGAGCTTTAAATAGGTGTCCCTCACGAGCTCCTGCGCACTAGAGCGCTCGCAGGTGAAGGCGCCTGATGCCACAAACAGTCCGCTCCAAGATGGCGGCTGAAAACACACCCCACCCCAAGGACCCGGACCCGCTCAACAGCGGTGCAGGACCGATTATAGTGCAAGTAGTGGGGCAGGTAAAATCAGGGGATACGAACCAAAAAGCAAAGCAAATACTAAATAGGGTTTTAAAAGCAGTTCAGCAAATAAAGCGCGAAGCGCTAAAGCAGCGAAGCGCTACCTTGTCAGGGCGAACTCCGAGGCGACTCGCCTTAAATAGGTGTCCCTCACGAGCTCCTGCGCACTAGAGCGCTCGCAGGTGAAGGCGCCTGATGCCACAAACAGTCCGCTCCAAGATGGCGGCTGAAAACACACCCCACCCCAAGGACCCGGACCCGCTCAACAGTGGTGCAGGACCGATTATAGTGCAAGTAGTGGGGCAGGTAAAATCAGGGGATACGAACCAAAAAGCAAAGCAAATACAAAATAGGGTTTTAAAAGCAGTTCAGCAAATAAAGCGCGAAGCGCTAAAGCAGCGAAGCGCTACCTTGTCAGGGCGAACTCCGAGGCGACTCGCCTTAAATAGGTGTCCCTCACGAGGTCCTGTGCACTAGAGCGCTCGCAGGTGAAGGCGCCTGATGCCACAAACAGTCCGCTCCAAGATGGCGGCTGAAAACACACCCCACCCCAAGGACCCGGACCCGCTCAACAGTGGTGCAGGACCGATTATAGTGCAAGTAGTGGGGCAGGTAGTTTTAAAAATGCTTTGTAATGGCATGCGTTGGACAATCATGCCATGTAATGGTAGTTGCGATGTAAAGACTTCGATCGTTATAAAAGCATGTGTTATAATTGCATGCGTTGTAACAACATATATTCGCAGGAACAGGCTCTCTTTATTCTTCTGCAGATGCTGGCCCTATAAGATAAAGGCTTGCACAAAAAAATAATACCCGTCAATGGGATTAAGGGTTTCTAAATTATTTTTAAATTGCCTTTGATCCCTTAGTCGTGGTAGTGATCCTACTCTGGTAGTTTTAATGGACCCTGGATAGGTACTAGAATTTGGTTTTGCTTGGTCCTAAACTTGGTATAGTCTTGAAGAACAGCTTGCAAAGCATTCATTCAACGAGAGCCCTTGACCTTACAGTCGGGTGCCCGCCTACCCTCCAGGTTACTGCGAACATTGCTTCCGGGTCAGGACTGTTATGTTATAGCCCAATGCAACCAGAGAATTTTAGTCTGGTTTTGCTCTCACTGAGCTAATTACACTAACACTCCTGAAACCAATGATTTGCAAATGGAAAGTTAATGACAGGAGACAGAGTCAGTAATGGCCTGGAGTGAAGGGGTCAGCCAACCTCACTGTCTAAGTTAAATAACCAGAAACTTACACGCAAACTTGGCCCAACCACATTAGAGCACCTTACAAAAAAACAGACTAGTTACACTTTTTGTAGAAACAGGGAGATTACGTGATTTCCAGAAGAAGATGAGTCAATGGCGGGAATTCAGCCTGATTTCCCATATTCCAGAGTCAGCAGAATTATCTGCAAGGCCTCATCCCCTCCCAAATGTAGATTTGTATGTAAGATGAATAATTTTGTTTAGAGGTTTTCAAATTTCTTTCTCGAAAAATCCCTTGTCATGAATTAATTTATAAAATGAAAATTTGTATCATTTAATTTCTCTTTTTGTATTTGACAGCCTGGCTAAAGAATATACAGATACAACTGGTTTGGCTATTTCTGGGTAGAGTCTCCCACTAGCCAAGACCCTTTGGGTCCATTCCAAAGACAGTTACTTCTCGTGGGTGGAGATAACTAAAATAAGTTGAACATCTCATGAAGAGAGGGTCAGCTGATGAAACTTCACTAGGTAAGGCAAAGATCCTCCACAGAGGTCTGATGCCCCCAGAACCCCCCCCCCCCCCATATGACAACAGACCTTTAACACCTCAAACTCTACATTTAGGCCAAAAGGAACATCTTTTCAGGGGAGACACTTGGAAGCCATCATGAATATTTAGAATCTACTAATGCCCTTGCGTTATGAGTTGACCAATAAACTGCAACCCCACATGCTGAAATTATGAGTTTTGTGATAAATATCAGTAGGTCACACGTGTCAATGTTTATTTGGAAAAACATGCTTGGTAAACACTGGGATAAGGGTATTTTGGTGTGGTTAGCGCCAAAGTATTCCTGTTGTTCTCCATTCAAGTGGAAAAACTTGGAAGTAAACTGATTGCATGCAGCGTGTCACTAATAGGGTATGAAATGGGCACCAAGTTTAGTCAGGATTTCCCATAAAGTGCCAAGAGATGATTACATTTTGCACAGGGTACTAAATGATGTACCTTTGAGTGATCACTATCTTGCAGAAGAAGAGCACAATAGGTTACATCCCAGCATGAGATAACATCTTATCCCACAAATACTTTCCACACACATTAGAGGCCTTGATCTTGGAGCCACTTTGCCTGCCTGATTTCCTGCTCACCAGAAGCCTGTGTGCCAGGGCTGAGATAGACAGCATCCACTACTGCTGTGAGTACCCAGAGTCGAGGCTAGTTGCTCGGCCTGGATAGGTTTGGTATTTGGGAGTTAAAGCAGAGTACTGCTCAGCAAAGCCCAGCATATGACACTTGCACTTCACTGAGCCTAAAGGGCGACATTTCTGGGCCCCAGCCAGCTGGAGCTAACCTTGAGAAACTTGAATATTTCTCTTGAGAACCGAGGTTGCAAAACTGATGACTGAAAACTTCAGTATGAAGTGAAGAAAACAGGCCACGAAGACCACACGTTTCTTGAGCACCATCTGAAGAACCAGGCGAAGCAGCATCATCCATCTCTTCGACAGTACCCGCAGGCCACGTGTAATTGGAAATCACGAGCAATGTGGGTACAGGGACTGCCACTCGGCTTCACTCTTTGGACAACTGGACCTGTTTGCACTCCACTGTTGAAGAAAAAATCTATTAAAAATGCCACATCATGATCCACCATGTCTAGCTTGATCACCGACCTCAAAAGGCAGCAGGAGTGTTTCACCTTTTTCAAATGAATTTCACTGGAGCCGCCTGAGTCTCGTTTGATCTCTGCCTGCAGACTAGCACCCACTTGAAGGTGTTTTCTTCTCTACCATCAAAAAAGACACAAGGTAACATGCTAAGCCCAGCTTCTGGTCTGAGGCGGATCTTTTCCACTCATGGTAATCCCTGTAGTCCTGATTGATCTAAAAGTCCCACACTGGGACTTCAGGTTTAAATTAGATGCTGGAAGTTGGCCCACTAGGCGAGTGGAGGCTCTCACTTACCACTCCCAGCCGAAGCCAGCTGTCATATACACAGATCCACACCTTCCTGGTGGGATTATTTTTGCTGAAAGTACACTAATGCTGGCTGCAGAAGCACATTCGTCAAATATCAAATATAAATGCTGGGTGGGCAGCCATTTTGTTCCCATCTGTTTAGCATTGTTTTCAGAAGTAAACCCCAAAATGGTGGTCTGTTTCATAAGAGGGTTTTCCTAATGCATCAGGGCCATTTTCGTAATTTCCTTCGCATGTCGGTCCCAGGCACCAAGAATCAATGTTGGCAGGCCTGGTGCGGGCACGCCTCCAGGTCAAGGGTTTCCTACAGTGAAGCTGGCTGTGGCCCTATGGTTCAACACCCGGCAGCTCCATTACCTCTTAATAGGGTCAAAGAAACTCCGGTTTGGCCGACTGGGATCTCGCCAATGGAAGAGCAGGATTCCACCAAACCATAAAAGACCCCCCTCAGTCATGTTTGTCAACCATGTTCCTTTCTAGTAGATGTAACATGTCCAATCTAGGCCTCCGTATTACCCTTGGCTCCTATTGCCTCGAGTGTAAAATGGCAAAAAGATTAATGCATATTTTGACATGATAATCCATTTTTCTATTAATATTTTAGCTAAAAAACGATGTTCTTCTTACAGACAGTAGTATTTGGCACTTCGGTATGTTCTCTGAGTTGCAATTGTGATGACTGATTTCTGTGCCCCCAAACTAGCTTCTCCCACTCCGAATAGCACGTCGGCCTGAAAATGAGCCTTTGAGGTCTGCTGATGCTTCACTTCTGCTGCACTGCAAGGACAGCTCACATTCCTGCATAAAAGCAGGAGGCTGTACACAATGAGCCAAGGCATTGGCGCATGAGCACGGCATGGTTCCTGCATGGCAGCAGCGGGCTGGTCATGAACACTCTGGGGGTCATAGTGCATCAGTACAGCAGGGCAGCAGTGGCTGGGCCTAGAGATCCAGACAGTCCTTGCATGTATGTGCAGCAAGGGGGCTGCACCAGAGCAGGGGGTGGAACACACTGATCACAAGAGTCCTAGCACATCAGTATTGTGAGGTCTCCTGCACTCATATCATAACTCGAGATCATAGAACATTAGCGTGCTATGGTTCCCGTTCCACAGCAAGGACCACTGGGCCCTAAACTAGTACCGCAATGGTCCCTGCACCACAGCGGCTGGTTGGGCGTGATGATTCAAGGGGTTGTAGTCTATTAGCATTCCAAGGGTCTTGTAACTCTCTTTAGGGGGGATTTCGTGGGACGTATGATGGAGAAATATGAGTAGGAGTATGGGAGTATGAGATGGAGAGCAAAAGGAGGGCTACACTTCAATGGAGACTTGGAGAGGCAGGCAAAGAGGAAGATACACATGGATGCAACACACAAAGGAGCTCAGAAAGAAACTAAAGTGAATTGAGCTGTGTTGAGAACCAGGAAGCAACCTCAGATCTATGGGGTGCGAGAAAATAGACAGTACTGGACTGGAGATGGACATGGGGCATTGAGATGGGTTTGAAATTAAGTGAGTTAAAGAAAATGGCAAGGCGGAGGAATGTCTTTATAAGCACAACAGAAGTCAAAGCATTGGATGAAGTCAGGGAGTAACAGGGAAAGATGAGCTGGTTACAGGTACAGAACCCGCGTAATAGGCACAGGAACAAGGAGGCAGAGGCCAAAGGCGATCTGACACAAGGAACAGCCTGGATTCTCATCATTAACAGGCATGGATGGAGCCAGGACTGCAAATAAAGTCCACTTGGAACTGGTAACTCCACACAAAGGAACAGTAGTAATGTAGGAGGTCTGGAGAATGGAGCCAAACAGGTAGTATTAAAACCAGCAGGATGAAGGCCACCAAGATACACAACCGCCAAGGCCCCTAAATTGCACGTGGGGAACGGGAACAAGCATGTGAAGACCCAAGGAGACCTCATGGTCGATTTCCAACACACTGTAGAATGGATGTGGAGCAGCATTGAGAAGAGACGGCAGGCTCATATAGTAACAATGCGGCCAAAGTCAAAGATTCTTTGGATCCCGCGAGCACGGCTGAATGACTTTATCACTGATATGAAACACTCTCAAAAATAGCTTGAACGAAAACTGCTTTTATATCACAGTTATACATTTTTTAACTAATACGTAAATGTTCAAAAAACAAATATTTTCAATGATCTAATACAAAGACCGCACCTACAATTGACAGTTCAGCAATTAAATAATTCAGAGTGGCAACATGCTATCATATTCCTTCATATAATGTTACATTGCTGTAATCACAAACATAACAATGACAATCATTACAGGATCCAATAGCCCAATGCATTTCGAGATGCACTCCCTTCTTCAGGGGCTGGAGATTGTAACTAAAAAAATAAAAACAAACATAAACAATCTTATAACGGCAAATGGTTCTTTTTCTACGCAACTGTTTCAATGTGGAAAAGTTCATGTTTTCATGTATCAAAAAGAAGAACAGACCAAGGTGTAAATCAGAGGTTGATAGAAAGTGCGAATAATCATGTTTGAAAAATTATGCTGAATTCTTTTGCAGATTATATATATAAAAAACGACCCAACGTGTGAATAATCATCAAGGATAAATGTCCCAGAAGAATTTAATGAAATGTGAACTAAGGTAACCATTAAGCAAGAATGTGTGAAATGTGCAAAAGATTCAAGCCCAAACTAACGTGCCCGATTATCACCCAGTGTTACTCCATGAATAAAGTGCTTTTCACTGAAAATGGAATGGCTCCTAGGAATCACACACCCCGTCAACCAATATAAAAATGGACAAATCACCGTTAAATGCCATCCTTCATATAGGCTACCAATCCAATTAGATAAGCATCACTCTGGAACTCTTGCGTACCCGCCAATAAATGAAACACTGCAAACAGGGTCTCACAGGATAAGTCACACTCTATGGATAGCGTGAAAAAGTTCAGCACAGCAATCTTCTATCTCCGGCTCATACCGTCACACCGTTCTATTGTGGGGTCTTCTTGGCCATTTTTTCTCTATACACAATAGATTCTTCGTTGAAAGTTTGGACAAGGCAAGTGCAGCGCACTTATAAAAGTACTAAGGGTGATGGATATATTGGTAGTGAATCCTCGTCTTACATAATTTTTTTTAGAACAGTTAGACATTCTTTTCATTATTAGGGTATCACACTAACAGGTTCATGGACGCCAGGACCATTTTATATTTGTCACCATAGGATTATTAGGCATGGGTAGCACGTTCTTGTGACCAGTCCATTACATATGTATCTATCGTGTATACCCGGATTGTGATACGCTGTCGTTTTATTAGCCGATTAGGTTTTATGAAACAGACAATCTTCTCCGTATTAGTCCGTTCCAACATGGCGGAACATTAGAGTAGGGGGCATGTTTAGCGCGCGGTTTGGATCGAGTCCTTATTCGATGTTGAGGTTCATCGGACGATTTAAAAACTAGCATTTCCCCCAGGTGATCGTTCGTATCTTTTGGCAGTGACGAGAATTCACAACTATAGAGCAGCATGGTGAGGTATGTTTTGTACAGGATAATAGCTGTTATGTTGAGACGTGCAGCACAAGGTTTATGGTGGCTTTTTTATATGCTGCATAGGTGAAGGCATGACGGTATGAGCTGGAGATAGGAGATTGCTGTGCTAACCTTTTCACGCTATGCATAAAGGAGTGCAACTTATCCCATGAGACCCTACTTTCAGTGTTTCATTTATCAATGGGTAGGCAAGAGTTCCAGAGTGATGCTTATCTATATCCTCAGTAAAGAAATTAGGAGTACCATGAATCACAACTCGGTATTTGGCAGAGCCTGCAAAGGAGAACTGGTATCCAAGTTCCTTCAGTCGTGGGTGGAGGCAGAGAAAGCACTTCCTCGTTTCTACAGTCTCTTTGGAGTAGTCTTGCGAGATAAAGATTATTTTGCATTTCCACGCGATATGGTTGTACTTCCTTATATAGGATAGGATAGCTTCGACATGTTGGTATCTTAGTCGGTCTCAGATGAAGTTGATTCATCATTCTTTTGGCAGGAACTCTATGTGCTCGGTCGAACGCTAAAGGCTTGCAAAGGTTAGGTTAGAACCTGCGGGATCCACTTTACCAGGAAACTAATACAGGAATCTGCGTCATCCTCAAGGCCTTCTGGCAAACCAAAGATGCATAAGTTCCCTCTTTAAGTTCTGTCCTCCAATTCAGATAATTGTTTGGCAAAAGTGCAGGCAGATGCTTCAAGTTTTGATGCTGATTTTTGCACAGAGGACATTCCGTCTTCAAGATGGCTTAATATGCTTTCTGCTTCCACCAGTTTAATGTTGGTTTCTTGAATATATTTGCGGATGGCGGATATTTTTGTCTCTATTGAGTCTGTATTTTCTTTAGTTGATTTAGCAAGGTTGTGAACTTCTGCGAGCTTCATTAGAATAGTTTCCATTGTTGTGTCGATATCTTGTTTGTTCTTGACCGGTGAGTGCGTGTTTGGGGGGTCTGCTTTCACTCTTTTCAGAGATGACTTATTGTCCTTCTCTGCCATCGTAGCACCAGTGATCTTCCCTTGTTTAGGGGAATGCATAAACTCCACCACTGTATATTGGTCAGGAAGCGGGCCTTCTATTCCAGACTCACGATCTTACTGGTCAGTCAACGTAGTGCCCTTGTTTTGAATGATTTGAACGTTTGTTCTGCGCTGTTGGAGTGGCAGAATGGCAAAGTGGTAGAATTGCCCTTTCAGGTTGACCTTTGGAAAGTGATGTGTTAGACTTTGGGATGGACTTGTTGGAAGTATGAACTCCGTTGTTGTACTCTGTTGTTGATTCTAGAGTTGTGGATTCTAGAGTCACTAACCTCTCTTAGTGTATAACTACACTAGATCCCTGTGTCAGTGCGTAGTATAGCCTCCTGCTATTTCGGTCCGTTCATATCGTCGCTTTCTATTCCTTCTTTAGGGCTTAGGTTCGATTATTCAGTGGTTATTTGGTAATTAATTTGGTAGTGATCGGGACAATTCTGTTTACAACTGTCCTGTTTATATTGGTTTACATTTTTGTTTATATTAGCCCATGAGATCCCTCACGATTACTTAATGCTTCCTTTTAGATCATATTTGGAAGACTTGGTAGATCGGATATACGTGTTCAGTGGTTGGACGCCATCTTAAGGTCAGGCAGCTCAATGCGAAGGGTTGAGGAGCTTACTGCCTAGTCGTTAGCCATTTTGAAGACAGGCTGGTCAGGCTGTTCACATGCGGCATTAAAAGAAATATTATAATAAAGTGAATCAGTTTGCCCTTTACTTTGAGAAGACAACTTTCCTCCTAATTCTCTTCCAGCTGAGTCAGCATTTCAGACCGGCACGGGGACACTCCGGTATCTGCTTTGCTGCATGTCGGTCCCAACACGTGTTCACAGAGAACCACATGTATATCGGAGGGCCCTCTGTTCTGCAGTGCCTCCGCTGCGGTGGGAGCCTTCTTCGCAGTACCAGTGGTGTAGTGGGAGCCTTCCCAGTCCTTGCCTCATTTGCGGTGAGTGCCTTCACAGGTTGAGTGTGTTCTCCTTATTCAGCTTCTTAGTTTGGGCATGGCTTAATAATAAAGTCAGGAATTCAGCTGCGACGTCCATTACTTCTCCCAACACTGTCAGAGTGTCACATGGGCAGCGATCAAATTCATTCAGATTCGTTCAGGGTTTTCTTATCAAATATCTCCATAACAGATGGATTCAACATTAGTGTGGACCTCCGTATAGAGACACTCACGTGTATAGTGACACCAGCACGGAGCCAATTGTTGCCATTGTCGAGGCCGGCTGTTGCCGAGACCGGTCGTTGCCTATGCTCTGATACCCGCTCAGCATTAACTTTCAGATCACAGGTGCTTACTGAATTTTGTCAAGTTGCGGACCCCGTATAGTGACACTAGGGCGTGCAGGATGCCTCACACACATAATAGTGTCATGCTTCATCATCGGCATCCACTCCCACCCTCCTCAAAGACTTGGCGGAAGGAGGTTGTTCTTGAATAAAACTACTGGACAAACACAGGATCCCAAAAATCTAAAAATACCTTAGAGTTCCTCAGTTATCACCTTTATTAGTGAGGACTCTAGTTGTACCTAAAAACACAAAATCAGGCAGGTAACTAGAAGACAACGTCTCAGACCCATCTCATACTAGACAACATGGGCCCGATTCACAGAACTAACTTAAGACAAAATCCTAAACTTACTACCATTTTCGTATTCACAGAAGACACTTACTCATTTTGGTATTCACAGAAGACACTTACTCATTTCGGTATTCACAGAAGTTAGGAGTCCTAACTTTAGGACTCCTAAATGCCTTCTGTGAATACCGAAAGTCTTAAAATTAGGATTTTTCTCAGTTTAGTAGTAGTAAAGTTAGGACTCCTAACTTTAGGACTCCTAAATGCCTTCTGTGAATACCGAAAGTCTTAAAATTAGGAATTTTCTCAAATTAGTAGTAGTAAAGTTAGGACTCCTAACTTTCGGACTCCTAAATGCCTTCTGTGAATACCGAAAGTCTTAAAATTAGGATTTTTCTCAGTTTAGTAGTAGTCAAGTTGAGAAACATCCTAATTTTAAGACTTTTGCTATTCGCAGAAGGCATTTAGGAGTCCAAAAGTTAGGAGTCTTAACTTTACTACTACTAAATTGAGAAAAATCCTAATTTTAAGACTTTCGGTATTTACAGCAGGCATTTAGGAGTTCTAAAGTTAGGAGTCCTAACTTTACTACAACTAAACTGAGAAAAATCCTAATTTTAAGACTTTCCGTATTCACAGAAGGCATTTAGGAGTCCTAAAGTTAGGAGTCCTAACTTTACTACTACTAAATTGAGAAAAATACAAATTTTAAGACTTTCGGTATTCACAGAAGGTATTTAGGAGTCCTAAAGGTAGGAGTCCTAACTTTACCACTTCTAAATTGAGAAAAATCCTAACTTTAAGACTTTCGGTATTCACAGAAGGCATTTAGGATTCCTAAAGTTAGGACTCCTAACTTCTGTGAATACCGAAATGAGTAAGTGCCTTCTGTGAATACCAAAATGAGTAAGTGCCTTCTGTGAATACCAAAATAGTAGTAAGTTTAGGATTTTGTCTTAAGTTAGTTCTGTGAATCGGGCCCATGTTTCTGCCCACAATAGCCCACACATGACACATAGACTAAAACTCAGCTTCACAAGAAGATCTCAGTGGAATACTAGCGAACAAGTGGACAGCTTGTAATTGCTACAGCGTCTCGTCCTATCAGAATGGTGTTTTATAGGTTACTTGGACTGAAGAGTTACGGGTCATACTGGGGTTTCCTTGGCTTCACAAGTGAATCTACACTAATGACTTTGATGGGTCAAGATCATTAGACCTATCAGTCAAAGCACTTGTCTGGGCCCAGAGGCTCCAGCATTTTGATACTGCACTGGTCTTGTAGTGTATGTACACAACACTTCAATATGACCTCTTAGCATTGAGTGTGGAACAATCCTGAGGGCAAACAAGGGAAACATGGAGGCTACAATAGAAACTGTGGGCAAACATTTGGTACACCAAGGGATGCACTGGCTATAGACCGAGTGGCGATACACTTGTGATACAGGGAGGACACTGTGGACAGACTGACAACACACATAGAATATAGGCGCCACCCCAGCTTGCTGACATCAGTTTCTTTTTGTTACTATTTCTGTGCCAGAAGCAGAGGCACATCAGAAGGCAGATCCACCAGTATGCAGATACTAAGGGCCTACAAGAAACCTTTTGTCTATAAGAACCGGTTATCAGAACGGGGAGCATGGAAGGATAGGTAAGGATTCTGCGGTTAGATAGAGTCTCTACTAGGTAAGGTGTTACTGAACGTAACTAAGTTGTTCATCTGATAGAGACTTCTAGCAGGAAACATCTATTAAGATGCAGACTTTACATCGTGGTGCCTTTACAACGCAGTCAGTACCACGACTGCGGTGTGACTACAAGTTCTATTACAACGCAAGTCATTACAACGACTTGCTTTAGGGAATGCGTTTTTGGATTGGTGTTGGATTTTAAGTCCAACACCTTCCATACTGATACACCGACTGGAGTTGGAATAGTAATTTAAACTATTCCAAAGTCCAGCGCTTCCCTAAAGCAAGTCGTTGTAATGACTTGCGTTGTAATGGAACTGGGGGTGACGACACAGTCGTGGTACTGACTGTGTTGTTAAAGCCACGTGTGGTTTTGCTATGCATTGTAATAGATGCTATTCCTTCTAGCTATAGATTCCTTACCTTAGAATACATACCAAAGCAATACCTACTAGGTGGTGGGTATGTGAATTGGTTCAGACCAAAAAGTCCCAGAGGACTGAACGGGCAACGTGCCCATGGTGACGGACCTGACTGTCAAGGCAGTAGTGTTAGTAAAAGTGTGCAAGGAGGGCCACGTAGCAGCCTGACTGATGTCCAGAACGGGGACCCCGTGAGCGAATGCAGTGGTTGCAGTTTTGGCTCTGGTAGAATGAGCAGGTATGCTTTCAGGAGATTGCTTCTTGGCGCATGCATAGCAGATCTTAATGCAGGGAACAATATATCTGGAGATGGTACATTTCTGAACTGCTTTCCCCTTCTTCGCTCAAGTTAACCCAACAAAGAGCTGATTGTTCACCTGGAGTTTTCTGGCATGATCAATGTAGAACCAAAATACTCTTTTTGGGTCCAAGCGATAGATTCTCTCTTAATCTTTGAAAGCGTGTGATAGAGAAAAGAAGGTAGGCAGTGTGATGCTCTGGCTGACATGAGGTGCAACCATCTTTGGGAGAAAAGAGGCATGGATTCGGAGAGTAAGCTTGTCAGGGAAGAAGTTGGTGTAAGGACCCTCTAGCTCGCTGACCTTCCTGGCCGATGTAGTAGCCACCAAGAAGACTGTCTTGATCATCTGAGGTATTAGAAGGCAGCTATGCATGGGTTCAAATAGGGAACACATTAGGAAGGATAAAATCAAATTAAGGTCCCACTGGGCCATAACAAATGGTTTGGGGGAAACATATGTTGAAGCCCTTCAAGAAAAGAGTCACAACATGTGGCTTGAACAAGGAGGCCTGATCTGGCAACTGCAAAAAATATGAGATGCCCGAAAGATACTTTTAGGAAAGCCCAGGACCCTTGAGAGGGCACTGGTCGAGTATAGAACAGAGGCCTCTGTACTTCTTTGGCACCAGGAAGTAGTTGGAATTGCAACCACAGCCTACTATTGATTTTGGCACCCTCTTGATGGCTCCTCTAGCCAAAACAGCCTGCACTTCCTGAAGTAGCAGGGAGCAATGGTCCTCCATCAGCCAATCTAATGACAGTGACATGGGCGTAACCCCACTGAACAGTTTGGAGCACCACCTTGTCAGAAGTTATGGCTTGCAGTGAGGCAGGTGGTGCCTGTTCCTGTTGCCAAACGGTTGGCCGTGATATTGCGGGGGCTTATTAAAGAGGTCTCGAGGCTGCGGGTGGGGGGTGAAAGAGTGGGAAGACCTCTGGCCTTGTGTCCCATGAGTATTGCGGGAGCTGTGTCTGTGGCCATAAAACGACTAGGGAGACTGTTGGCTGCGGTCTCTGGGTGAAAATGGAAACAGCTGGTAGCCACTACTGTAGCCACGGAAGGCAGAGTGACACTGGCCTGAAGCCATGTTTAGTCCCAATAACCTAGTGGTGCCCTACATTCTTTGGAGCACTGAATCTGCATTATCACCAAACAGGCGAGTGCTGCTGAAGGGCACGTTCATAAGAAATCCCCTAAGAAACCAGTTGACCTGTCAGTCATACCGACAAAGCAATCACTCTACCTCGTGAGTCTGTACTGCCCAGTCCACGGCATATCGTGAACTGTGCAGCGTCCCTGCCATTGGCAACAGCTTGGGTCAGATTGGTTCAGGCCTTCTCCGAGACCATGGGCAGCACTTGCACGGTGAGGCCCATAATGTGTGGATATACCAGCCCAGGAGGAACACAGTGTTCATTTACCGCAGTGCAAGACTGGTGAAAGATAAAATCCTCTTGCCAAAGGTGACCAGCATCTTGGATTCCCTCCGGTGGTGCGGTAGGGAGCGCACCAGGATTAAACTTGGACGTAGAGGCCAGGACAACCAGGCCCTCTGGGGTGGAGAAATCGGTTAGGAGAGCTGGATCCTCAGGAGCGGCGATGGGCAATCGTCATGTGTACAGGAGCACCTGTGCCAGGCTTGACCCAGGCTCGAGCAGGACATCAGTGAAGGCTTCATTAAAGTGGAGGAGAGGTTCTTGTGTGACATCTTGGGTTCAACCACCTGTCAAGGCATCGGTCTAGACCTTCCCTGAGGGCAGCATAAGGTCCAGGACCTCTGCCACTCTCAGCACCACCATGGCATAGGAAGAACCTTCCTCCATAGACACACAAGGAGGAGGGACCAGCCCAGTGTCTGGTGAGGAGTCCAGACCACTGGCATCCATTATCCTCTGCAAACGTTCTTCAAGGGAGTCAGGATAACCATAAGGATGGTCAGATCCAAACCAAGAATATTTCTCACAAGGCCGGTCATACAAGGAAGGCACTGCCTCCAACCCGAGAGGTCTTGGTCCGGTCAGTGCCAGAGTCAGATGACATTGGTCCGTCTCAATGTCTGAGTAGGGAATGTCTATGGGGTTGGTACTGAGAAGGCCGTTGACAGTCCCAGGAATTATGCCACTGGACCGAAATTTGGCGAAGGTTGTGGGTTCACGACCAGAGTCGGTTTGGATCCAGGGACAGATCCTAGGGCCCAACTGGTGCCGAGGGTGAAAGCGCGTCAGAAATCCATTTGGGGCACTGTCTGAACCCATGAGGCCCGAATATGCTCCGGAGGGCCCATTCACCCAAACCTGAGGTGCATTGCCTCATAGAATTCTTTCAGTTGGGCATGGGTCGCTCAGGGAAACTCAGAAAGATTCGGAGCAGACCCAAACTCAGACTCTGCAGAGGAAGTGTGGGAGCAAGGCCTAGACTTGTGAACTTGTTTCCGTGCCTCATCCGATGAGTTAGATAGGAGCGGTGAAGTGAGGTTCCGTAAAAATTATTACGATGTTCTGGGCATTACCGAATATGGACGAGTTTGGTATCTACGAACCGTAAATGACGAGTTCGGCAGGTGTGTGTATTTTCGCTACGCTACCTGCCAGGGTTCGTCTAATATTACGTGTTCTTCATCCGAACCCTTGGGTTCCATTTTAGATACGGCATCCATTTTGTTTCTTGCCCTCACGTAGTCAGTGAGCAGGTAACTGTTCGCCCCTTGACCCTCTAGTTCCCAAGCCTTGCGGAAGACGCATATTCCTTTCATGCGTCTTTATGGCCGGAGGAATGACACAGCAAAGGCAAATGGCTCAGCTTGAGGGTAATCTGGTCGTGCCGGCCTATTGTGACAGCCGTGCAGGAGATGGGATCCAACTCTTTGATCCTACGATCATGCTTCCGATATTACCCCCACACTCTTTTCTCTACACGTGTCTGACTTCCTTGCAGCTGCTCTTGTCTCTTCTTCTTTGTCATTTACAACTCTAATGGGTGTGCCTAATGGTGGGAAGATGTACTTTTACAGTTAGGAACCGGCATGGCTATTGTAATTATGTTCCGGGATTCTGAACACATGAAAGCGACCCTTTTGAAGTCTACTGTGGGAACCGGATTGTAATCTTTTGTCCACATGTTATGCAATGACAACATTCTGTATAAAAGAGAGCGACCTACAAACACAATTTGAAGCAGACTCGCAGAACCTACATGTCAATGTACTTCTTTTGACTCCTGTTTCCCTGCAGTAATAAACGCTGATCTTTGACGCCGAAGGAAGTGTCCCGTGTCTCTGTAGTTTGTGCGCCGGAACAGGTATCCCATGAAGGTTATAGGTGTTGTTCCCTGGCACCGCTGGTACTGTTAAAAGTCCAGTCCTTCAGTTGGCGCCCAACGTGGGGCGACTTCAGCGGTACCGGTCCAAAGCCTGATGATCGTGAGGAACTTCGTGTGAAATCTCCGAGGGAAGGTGCACCCCGCTTCATCGATCCTGTTGTCGAAATAAGTGGCCCGAAGTTTTTCCCTGCGAAGATTCCCGCCTCCTGACGGCTGCGACGGACCGATGCCCTGACTGTCGACCTGTCTTCGACGCCCGGCGCAGACCTTACGTACAAGCGAGACGATAAACGGGCCTTCCTGGTGACGCCATTGAAGTTCTGAGTTAAGTATTTGTGGGTCGCTCCCAGTCCTTAGTGGTTGTTCTAGCTTTTTGAAAGCTTTGTTGTAGCCTCTAAGGCTTTGTTATAATAGCTCACTGAGCTTTGTTATAGCCTCCTCAGGCTTTGTTGTTAGCTCTCCGAGCTTTGTGGTAGCCTTAAGGCTTTGTTGTATTGCATGGTTCCATTGCATTTGTGGTTCTTAGTATTGGTTCTTAGTATTATTTGACAGTTGCAATTGCCAAAAACCGAGGGTTTTGACTTACACAAGGTTTTATTGCTTCGGTAATCCTTGAAGTTTGATACTAGGTTAGTGTGCACGATGCCTAGCCATAGTGGTTTGTTTCGTATTTTCCAATGTTGCGCAATGGATTCCCGGTTGGAGGACTCGTGTCCGATACCTCCAGTTGGAACTCCGATACATGATCTTTATAGTCGACATGGGGTGGGTCCTATAATATATAATGATTACTGGGTCCGCTATACAAAGAAAGACGGTGACCTTAGATGGCCACCACATGGGACTTTTGAACTTTCGATTTTAGATAATCTTGAGGCTAAATTATTTTTAAAGAAAGCTAGGCCAGCTATGTTTGATTCCTTTCGGATATGGCGTAAAGAGGCCAAGCAGAAAGAAATCAAACAACTTAAAAAGGTTCAAAAACAAGGGTTCGTTCCGATAATGCAAACTATACGAGAATGTAAACAGGATAAAGAAGAAAAGGAAATGGAAATCTCTACTAGATTGCATCACATGAAAATAGATAAATGTTACCCGGTTTTACCGAATAATCTAGAAAAGAAAGAAGAAGATTTGAAGGAGGATTCCTTGTTGTCATATTTGATGAAATCACCACCTCCTTATGTACAGGGTGCTACTGCTCCTGTAGCTGCTCCTGTTGTTCCTCCTGTTGTACCCCTTGTTGCTCCAGCGGCTGCGGGTCAGCCCGTTGTTAACCCTACGTTTGTTCCACTACCTGTCCTTGTTCCTACTGCCCCTGTACCTGTACCTTCGCAGACTGTTGTTTCTGCTACTCCGACTACCTTGTCCGTTCCTACTATGCCTTCCTTCACCTCCAGTGTTGTTGCCCCTGTTTTTCTTTCTCCTTCTGTTCGTAAGCGTGTTCCTAACTCTGTTGCTACCCTTTATTCGCCACTTCCTGGTTCGTTATTCCTGTCTAATTTATCTGAAACTCCTCAAAGACGGAGTCAGATCCCTAGTGGTAGGGAGAAAGAGACGTTAGTAACCATGGCACATAGGTGGATAAGACATCCTGCTAACTACACTCCTCGTGTGGTCTTTGACACGTTTTCTCAGTTTAATGAGCCTACGCAGAGATTCGTGTTTGAAGAGATGTGTAACTTTTTGAGGGAAGAATGGTATAACGATGATGTAGATAATGTACCGCCCGACATAATTGAACTCCAGAGTCACTTTTCGAACGGTATGATCGTAGGTGAAGATGTACGACTTGCCGTGGAACGCTTGTTAGCAGTTAGGTCCATAGCGAATTCTCGGGTGTCATTAGATGATACCACTGAGAATTGGAAAGCGGTTCCTGGTCAGTATCCTATGAGAGAGGTTCCGCCACTTTGGGTGCCTGGTGACCCTGCTGCTAACCCTGCGGTTTTACCGCATTTTCGAAGAGTGTGGATACATCTTCCATGGAAACGATCAGAAGTTTTGCAAGTGAAGCAATCCTTGCCCGACCCGCGTAAAAATCCGGCTGGTTATTATAAGGAGTTATCACAACTGGTGGAAGCTTCTATTATGAACCTTGCCGATATCGACATGTTGTTCGGTAATGTTGTACCGCAACCAGTTTGGGCTAAAATTCGTCAAGCCAATCACGCAGTTGAATTAGGGGGTGATTGGGCTGCATTGATAGCGGCTGATGGACTACAAGTTGGTGGGGCTAAACCTGACCAGTTGATCTTGGATTTGCCTCCGAAAATAATTACGCTCATGAAAACTCTCATGCCAGCGATGAAGGTGAACTGGGATAAGTTATCAGCTTGTAAGCAAAAGAAAGACGAGAGTGTCTCGGATTTCTTTACAAGGTTTGAGGAAGCGTTTGTTGACCACAGCGGCCAGGACATGGGTGCTGAGGGAGGCCAGCGGTTATTTGTTGACAAGTTCGTATCGAATCTGTTGCCTGAACTAAGCAACAAATTGAAGAATTCGGAGAGTGCGTGGGCAGTTTCAACCCCTGCGCAAATACTAGCAACGGCCCAATATTATGAGAATAGGGAAAAGGAAGAAAGTGATCGTGTAGAAAAGAAAACGAAGGAGCTCAAAACGAAGGTTTTGTTGCAGCAAGCATACCCTCCACGATCAAACCAAAATGATTCACAACAGCAGTATCGACCACGAGCACAGCCTGATAGGATGCAGCCGCGCTCTGACAACTTTGATTATAGATCTTCACTTGGGTATAATCAGTGCGCATATTGTAGGAAAGAGGGACACCTAAAATATGATTGTCTTGCGTTACGGGACCGCCTGAATGGTGTGTCGACACGAGGAAACCGTGGTGGTGGTCCCCAACAGGCATCACGAGGTAGAGGTCGTGGATCATCCCAAAATCAGATTGATCGCCATCAAAATCAATCGGATGCGAATAATTGTTTTGACCAGCGAAATGCGGGGTCAGTTCGATCTGCACAGTATAATGTGGATGATTATTACGTAGAGCATGAGACTGTTGTAAATGACCATTACTAGGACAGCCAACGACAAAGAGAGGGAGTAGTGTCAGTTCCGGTCGATCAGAGTGGGCCTTACGTTGCAGTGGCTACATCGGGTGTAGTTGAGCCTTTTCTGTTAGACACTGGTGCGACAAAAAGTTCCATCATGCATTCGAAACTCCCTGGCGCACCTTTGTCTGGCTTAACGAACGTTTCCGTTGGATTCTCTGGCGCCCCTGTTAGTAACCCAGTCTCTAATCCTTTGCCTCTTATGATTGGACCTCGTGAGCTAACGGCTCCAGTGATTCTATCTACAGGTTGTGGTGAAAATCTTTTGGGCCTGGATTTATTGAAACGATTATATGCAACATTGTATTGTTCCCCCGAAGGAGTGGAGCTTACATTGGGACGGAGAGTGATCTCTCCCATGTATTTGTCGGTCGATAAATTCCCACCGGAATTGAGTTCCCTCCCTGCGTCCCTATGGGTCACAGGTCCCAACGATGTGGGCCTGTTAGACATTCCACCCTATGTGATTCAATTGAAACCAAATGCGCGATTACCACGTTTACCTCAATATCGTATTTCTCTTGAGGGCGAACGAGCGCTGTTAGCAATCGTTCATGATCTCATTGGAAAAGATGTTGTTGAAGAAACTCGTGGAAACGTGTGTAATAGCCCTGTATTGCCAATTCTGAAACGAACTGACCCAACTAAACCTCCTGTGTATCGTTTCGTTATAGATTTGAGAGAGGTAAATAAAATAGTGGTTCCACAATTTCCTGTGGTTCCCGACATTACGGCCTTACTAACAATGATTCCGGCATCTGCCTCCTGGTTCACAGTGATCGATCTAAAGAATGCTTTCTTTAGTATCCCGATTGCCGAGGAAAGCAGAGACTTATTCGGATTCTCATTAGGTGGTCGCAGTTTTAGGCTAAAACGCGCTCCACAGGGCTACTCTGAGAGTCCGTCAATCTACAGCCAAGCACTTAAAGGTCAGCTTGATGCCTTTGTTTTACCAACGGGTGCAGCTTTGATTCAATACGTTGATGATCTTTTAGTGGCAGCTGATACAGAAGCTATTTGCAAATCAGCTACGGTATCGTTGTTACACTATCTACATGACTTACACCACAAGGTATCGCCTTCAAAGCTGCAGTATTGTTGTCAAGAAGTTACCTATTTAGGTCACTTATTGTCAAAAGAAGGGAGAAGGTTGACCCCAGAGAGAATTGCAGCGATTACCCGAATGACTGTGCCAAAAACCCAGAGAGATGTTCGCGCCTTTTTAGGTATTACGTCCTATTGCAGACAATGGATTCCAAATTTTTCATTGTTGGCGAAACCATTGATAGCCCTTACGTGCAAGGATGTTTCATCCCCATTGCCTTGGACTGAAGAGTGTCAGAGAAGTTTTTCTGAATTACGTGATGCGTTGTGTTCGGCTCCTGTGTTGGGTACTCCTGACTACAGCAAGCCGTTTACACTATACGTTCACGAGAAGGATGGTTGTGCGTTGAGTGTTCTGACACAACCTTTTGGTGGCAAACAACGCCCATGTGCCTATTTTTCTTCGACTTTAGACCCAGTAGCAAGGGCCTTGCCGAGTTGTTTAAGGTCTACAGCGGCAGCTGCGGCGTCCATTCGACAGTCCGCAGGTCTAGTCATGGATAATATGCTTACGGTAATGGTTCCGCATGCAGTTGACACTCTATTGAATCGAACGAAAACTCAACATCTGACGAGCGCAAGATTGTCTGGATATGAGTTGACGTTGCTGGCCAGTCACATACGGATAAAACGATGTAATGTATTGAATCCAGCAACATTGCTGCCGATCGACACAGAATCAAGTGGTGAAGCAGTACATGACTGCTATCTCAGAACTGAGGAGGAAACTAAGGGTCGTATTGACCTAAAAGATACTCCATTGACAGATCCCGATGGTACTTTGTATGTGGATGGTTCCTGTTTTAAGTTGCCGAACGGTGATGTGACAACTGCGTATGCTGTAGTAACATTGAGAACGATTGTGGAAAGCGCAAGATTAAGTCAGAATTCGGCTCAGGCTGCCAAGTTAATCGCATTGACGAGAGCGTGTGTGTTGTCTAAAGATAAACGGGTGAATGTGTTTACAGATAGCCAGTATGCGTTTGGTGTGGCACATAGTTTTGGACGACTGTGGAGAGAGAGAGGATTCCTTACGTCGCATGGCACGAAGATTCAAGATGGTCAGCTCGTAAATGATCTTTTGGATGCACTCACATTGCCTAAACAAGTGGCCATAGTCAAATGTAGCGCACATCAGAAAGTAACAGATGATGTGGGTCGTGGAAATGCGTTTGCGGATGAAACGGCTAAAGAGACGGCTAAAGATTTGACGAACAGAATGTATGTTACGAGCTCAGTGAGATGGCCAACAGAGACTGGTATGTGTGAAGACACATTTGAAAGTGTGAAAGGAATACAGAATGAAGCCACTGAGACAGAGAGGACTAAATGGAGAGAGAGCACGGGAAGATTGGATGAGAATGGATGTTGGGTTGATTTATCAGAGAAGCAGAGATGGATGTTACCGGATGCGTATGTGCTCGCTGTTGTTACAATGGCTCATGGTATGGCGCACATCAACACGAAAGGCATATGCAAGTTGTTGTCTCATGTATGGAAGAATGATGGGATTACTAAGTGTGCCGAGAGAGTGGTCAAGAATTGTATGGTGTGTTTGATGCACAATCCTGGTAAGGGCACCCCCACTCCACCTGGCCATTTTGCCCCTCCTACGTACCCTTTTGAAGTTATTCAGTTGGACTTTATCCACATGGAGAGATGTAATAATTTAAAGTTTGTTTTGGTTGTGGTGTGTGCATTCTCTAGGTGGATTGAGGCCTACCCCCTTAAGGATAATACGGCTTTATCCACGGCAAAAATTTTGCTCAAAGAGTATTTTCCCCGCTACGGAATGCCTCGGGTTGTATGGTCGGACAACGGAAGTGAGTTTGTTGGGAGTGTGATGAAGAGTGTGTGTCGCGGTTTAGGGATAGTACAAAAATTTCATAGTGCAAATCATCCACAATCAGCAGGCTTGGTGGAAGGATATAATGGCACTCTAAAACTGAAATTGGCTAAAATTCAGGCAACAACTGGTTTATCATGGCCCGACGCTTTGCCTCTGGCTCTCCTGTCGACCAGGGCAACTGTAAACTCTCGAGTAGGGCTCAGCCCATATGAGATTGTGTTCGGCCGTCCTGCTAATGTATGGGGAGTCCCAAGACCTAAAGAATTTGATAGAATTGAATACCCTATGTTGATCGATTATCTCTATGATCTGACTGCTAAATTGAGTTTGATTCACCAACAGGTCTTTGAGGCTCTGCCGTCACAAACAGAGGGTCCTGGTCATCGGCTCCAACCAGGAGACTGGATCCTCGTCCGGAACTACGGACGAAAACGAAACCTTGAACCAAGATTTGTGGGCCCGTTTCAGGTACAGCTGGCTACAAGGACGGCGGTTCGACTACACGGACGTCGGAACTGGGTACATGCTACCCACACAAAAAGAGTCCCGTTTCCTTTGCCGTCGGACACCTGGATGAGAAGAGGTCTTTCTTCATCTGAGACCGACACTCCACAACGTTTCGTTCCATTCAGCGAAGCCCGGCTTGTATCTGACAACGTTGTTGATTCCCCTCAAACAATTTCCTCCACGTCATCCTTGGAAAATTTGACTGTTGAACAATCACCTGAACAATTGAACACTCCTTTGCCGTCCAATCCACTGTTTGAAGATCAGACTCGCCCTGGAAGTAGCCGATATTTTCTTCGTCCACGAACAAGCCACAAATAAAAAGATTTTTTTTTGTTTCTAGGTTCTACATTGCTCTGAAAACAGTGGACATTATATATTGTGTATCTTTTTCTTTTTCGTACAGCCAAGAACATTATTTAGCTAGAACCTACCATCCAGGTTGACCGTAAGGCCGTGCGGGTACTTCCTTCTGTTTAGCAGCTATCGACACAAGGTCGGTTTCTATTATCAATTTCTGGGAACTCCTGGGAATTGATAACCGCTATTCAGAACGAAGTGCGTCAAGAACGTCGCGGACGGTCGTTAGGGGATGGAATCATCATTGTCTGAGCTGTCGAAAAGAGAGGAAATTTTGGCGCAAAGATCTGCATTGCATAAAATATTTCATACGAAATGGTTTTTCTTACAGGTGGTCATACTATTCCTGACTATATCTATGTTGCTGGTGGGGGGAGTATATTACGGGTCCCAATTCTTATTGTCTTCTGCTACATCTACTCTCCCATCTCGTGATCTATATTTCGTTTCTACTGTCTCTCCACATTCCTTTTATCCTCTGCCTCAACACGAACAAGTCAGACGTGCGGAATTCAGAAACAACTCTTTTATCCAACTCCTGCATCAGCATCAGTTAGTGGTAAACACTACCAACTGTTGGGTATGTGGGTTAATGCCACATACCATGGATAAGGGTATTCCGTACTTAGTTCTGCCTTATAGTGCACAAGGGTCAGCTCGAGCATTACAAACTATGTTCCGTAGCGCACTAGATTCCTACCCCCATCGAGAACCACGCTCAGCAAACTCTGGTCCTGGCCCGTACCACAAGACTCTGGCGAGAGCTATTGCAGACTTAGATAGAGATATTTTTGACGCATCGCTCATCCCAGAGGAAGAGGTGCGAGCATATAAGGAACTAAGTGAGGCTGAGTACAGCTTATCAGTGGGTGAGAGGCAGCTTAAAAGCTCGCCACCGATATGGATTGTACCTCACCTTGGTAATTTCTGCTTGAAAGGTCTTGGTCGAAATCCAAGAGCTCAGTTTGGGGAGAGTGCTTGTACCGAGACGTATGTCTTACCGACGCTCTCCTCCCCTGTCTTCCTGCCTGCCAAGGGTACTTACTTTGTATGTTATGATCGAGCCTATACGTGGTTACCTCATGACTTCTCGGGTACCTGCTATATTGCAAATCTTTTGCCTCCGACTTTCACTGTGGCCTCGGATTATCACAGAAATAGAATTGTGAGAGGTGTGATTAGCAAAGAAGATACTTCCGGACAAGAAGCGGGAGACTTCTTTAAGGGTTTCCTACCGTTCTGGGGACCGATGGTTAATAGCAGGAACCTGAGGCAGTTAACTCGTGTAGTAGAATCAACTGCCAACATAACTGCGACTGCCCTTGGTAATCTGACAGCCGAACTCCAGGCGGATAGACTAATGACGTTGCAGAACCGTATGGTTCTAGATATCGTTCTAGCAGATAGAGGTGGGGTTTGTAAAGTCATCCATTCGAGCTGCTGCATATTTATACCTGATAACGCTCCAACGGTTTATCAAGCCATCTCTAAGTTGCACAAAATTTCGGAGTCCATACACGTGGACGAAGGAAATTGGACGCTTCTGGGATGGTTTTGGGGTCTGATATCGACTTGGGGTTGGAAGATTCTGGTGATCATAGGGGTTGTTGTGACATTTCTGTTCTCATGTTGTCTTTGTGTGCAATGTGGTCCTGCCTTATGTGGCCTTTGTGCTACGACGTGTATAAGACAGCCCGTTGTCACCAAAGAGGCATTGAAGGATAGAATAATGTATCAGCAACATCTGAATGATCTGATGAGTATCGAAATCGATTATGATTCTGACTAGTGTTTGCCTACATGAGGGCAAAAGGACCGTCTGAGGTTCCGTAAAAATTATTACGATGTTCTGGGCATTACCGAATATGGACGAGTTTGGTATCTACGAACCGTAAATGACGAGTTCGGCAGGTGTGTGTATTTTCGCTACGCTACCTGCCAGGGTTCGTCTAATATTACGTGTTCTTCATCCGAACCCTTGGGTTCCATTTTAGATACGGCATCCATTTTGTTTCTTGCCCTCACGTAGTCAGTGAGCAGGTAACTGTTCGCCCCTTGACCCTCTAGTTCCCAAGCCTTGCGGAAGACGCATATTCCTTTCATGCGTCTTTATGGCCGGAGGAATGACACAGCAAAGGCAAATGGCTCAGCTCGAGGGTAATCTGGTCGTGCCGGCCTATTGTGACAGCCGTGCAGGAGATGGGATCCAACTCTTTGATCCTACGATCATGCTTCCGATATTACCCCCACACTCTTTTCTCTACACGTGTCTGACTTCCTTGCAGCTGCTCTTGTCTCTTCTTCTTTGTCATTTACAACTCTAATGGGTGTGCCTAATGGTGGGAAGATGTACTTTTACAGTTAGGAACCGGCATGGCTATTGTAATTATGTTCCGGGATTCTGAACACATGAAAGCGACCCTTTTGAAGTCTACTGTGGGAACCGGATTGTAATCTTTTGTCCACATGTTATGCAATGACAACATTCTGTATAAAAGAGAGCGACCTACAAACACAATTTGAAGCAGACTCGCAGAACCTACATGTCAATGTACTTCTTTTGACTCCTGTTTCCCTGCAGTAATAAACGCTGATCTTTGACGCCGAAGGAAGTGTCCCGTGTCTCTGTAGTTTGTGCGCCGGAACAGGTATCCCATGAAGGTTATAGGTGTTGTTCCCTGGCACCGCTGGTACTGTTAAAAGTCTAGTCCTTCAGAAGTCAAAGAACGCTTCTTCTTCACCTTCTTGTTTGTGGAACTTACCTGATGAAGATTTTGACCATCCCGTCCACCATCCAGAATGACTCCGAGAGCGGGCCTCGGACCTTCTACGTGACAGTAATCTGGAGCGGTGTGGAGTTGTTCGGTTTCGAGCGACCAGTAGTTTCAACACCCACTCCTGGACTGATTTGGGGTTCAGGGGAGCCAGGTCAGGCCTTAGAGTCACGGTCCAGCTCCAGGAACTACAAGCAAACCAGGTGGGGGTCTTCCACAGACATCTGCCTGTGACAGGCTCGACAGGGTTGGAAACCTACAGGTTTGTGAGGGGACCTACCTATGTCAGACTCGCAGCGAATGCTTAAAAAAGGTTCGACATAGTCAGAAAGGGTAGTCAAAAAATGACTGAACACTTTCCAAAACATAACTCCATTTATACGACAAACATTAATCAGAACGGGCTGAAACCCTGCAATGCCCTCCATTCTGAATTCTGTACGGTCAACAATAGATTTCGCTGGCCATAAACTTGCACTGCAGCTCGCTTCCTAGTGAATGTTAGAGACCAATGTGAAGTTTGAATCACATGCCACCTTTACTTTTTGTATTTTGGCCTGTGATGGGCATGGTATCTGGGTGTGTATCGTAGTTATAAAAGGTATAGTGGTACCTCCTCTTTTTCTTCTGGTCAATGCCATTTGAATTGTTCCTCTATCTCTCTCATTTCTATTCATATAGAATATCTCAAAAGAGGCAAACATTTTTTGGGGATTTTTTATGTTTTAACTTCTGGTAGATTTCCCAATTAATAACTATTTTTGTTTCTCTGTTTTTACAGTTTTTAAAATCATTTTCCTATAGGGGATTTCTTCTCTTTTGTTAACTGCTTTTAACTCCTGACACAGGAAGTCTCACCAGAGGAAAGGAAATGCAATCTGTCCATTCATTACAGAAACAAGTAGCAAGGTCATTGTTTGGTGGAAAGGCACCAAAAATGCAACATTTTACTTTGAAAGCTTTATTTTTAGATCTGCAAACAACGCTTCTTGTCCTCCTGTGATATCACTTCCTGTTTCAAAGACTGTAGATAGTTTACAAAATGGAGAACTAAAAGTCTCCTTTTTCTTTTGTTAAATCCATCCATAAAATTGTGTTTTACAATGAATATTTACCACTGTTCCCCTTCTATAACTTGCTTGTCCTTCCAGATTTCGAATGAACACGACACTTTGGATTGTTCTTGTAGTGCCGTAGTTACCTTTCAGCGAGATTTTCCTAATTGGTCTTTTGGCAAATTCGCAGAATGGCATTTCACAGTTCTGACTCTCTTCAAACTGGTCCTCCTCACAAACTCCCAGAATTATTAACCTCCATCTAGTTGCCTTCCAATTTTTATATGTAACTTAAAGAAAATAAGTTTAGAACAAAAACATTTTGGAAAATTTGGACTCTGGAGATCCAGGGCTCTTACAGGGTTGAGCTACAGAATCCTGGGTGATTCTGGGCCATAGACTACCACTACTCACACCGCTACTTGGAGAATCATGTATGTTTGTTGATCTCCGTGAAACTTTTGCCATTGTTAAAGTTTTCATGACACTTGCTGCATGAGGTACAAAAGATTGGTGGCTATTAAGTTATTTGTGTTTAGTATAAAGGCTCCGAATTCATGGGTGAAAAAATATGCACTTATAGATTCACAACACAGGAATGCAATATGATATATATATATATATATATATATATATATATATATATATATATATATATATATATATATATATATATATATATATATATATCTATCCCAAAGAGTGTCCTCTGCACGAAGACGCAGTCCACCGCAGGTAATTCAACTGAATTATTGATTCAGGGGAACTGTCAAGTTTCATCTAGATTCTTTTTGGCCTTATGCGTTTCGGAGCCCCCTGGCCGCTTAATCATAGGCAGCTGACAAACGCAGTTCACTTCCAAAGAGCAATTTTATTTACAATTTCCCCCCTCTGGTGGGTTAAACAGGTGCATTTTAATTTAATCAAAAGGATTCTGGAATCCGTAGTGCTACTTTGGAACAATCAAACCCTTCTGTGGGTAACTGCGAAGTAACAGTTATTTATTTTCATTCTTCCAGCCCTCCAGTGGGCTTCAGGACAGAACTTGCACAGTTTAAGATCCAACACACTGCAGTCTCGCATATAAAGCTAGAGAGGGCTGGAAGAATGAAAATAAATAACTGTTACTTCGCAGTGACCCACCGAAGGGTTTGATTGTCAAAAGACAGGGACATAGAGGAAGAAGATGACAGTGAGACAAACAGCCGGATGATTTGTATATTTGTGCGTACCATAAGACAGTGGTGTGAAAGGTTAAGGGGAGACAACTAACCTACCATCTAAGTAATGTTTACCTTCAGAATTGAAACATTTCCAATTCTAATTATTCGCAACAAAATCATTGTTGACACTCATTTATCTCATTAATCTTATGTGGATTAGCGAAGCGACTAAGCCTGTATTGTTTTAGGCATATGTTTGTTGTTCTGTCCATGTCTGGTTGCAATAATAAAACTCTGCCCTTCTGCATGTACTTCCATGCATCACTTCACCATGCCCTCTCTCACATACACAAACACACCCACGCTCTCTTCAGCTGCAAATACAGCCCTGTGTGCTCCTCTGGCGGTGTCAGTATTTCAGCAGTTGTGCATTTCCTTCACACAGTTTTACATAAAGTGGTAATTACAAATGGCGCATATGGGAGCTTTGCTCTGAGTGCTTTGCAGAGAGGCCAAGAACTGGATGAGCGTGTAGTTTGAACACCTTTATAACCCACTGACAGGCACTGTGAAAGGTCGCACAGCCTTCAGCATCAACTACAGCGCTCTTAATTATGCCACTCCATGAAAAACCTGAACTCACCCTGACACATTGATGTGACTCAATTCACAGTAAGAACTTCAAGCAGGGCAAAAGTCAGGAAATAGGTGGGCGTCTACCCACTATTCATCGGCCCTGCCAAGAAGCTGGGCCCCACTGAAATATACTGAACTTGTACCATTGTAATTTTCAGACACTGGGACACGTTCAGCAGTGTCTGCACGTTGTGTGCTTTCCATTCCCAGCAGCAACTTGCAGGGGGCAAGGGGGCTTTATTAGTTTCACCTCTAGCTGGGCCAAAGATAAAGGCCCAAGTTAAAGGGCCATCAGGCTTCCTTTTGTTCCTGTATCCTGGCTGGGCGAGGTCGGGTACCAAACACATAGATTCAGCTTTAACAAAGTGGAAACAAAGGAACCCGGCTCATCATAGCAGTTCACAGGTATTTAAGAGAGGCATGCTTTTGACTTTGTTCAGTCCCTGTATATAAGACATATACATGCACTGTAAACATGTTAGATGTGCTGGCCTGTCCCAGTATTTACACAAATAAGAATTTAAATACTACTGTTTTATAGGGCTACTCTTCCCAACGCAGGGTGTCAGAGCGCTTTACATCACATGTAAACATTATATATTTACAATAAATCATGTAAGTGTGTAAATCAGTGAACAAGATGTGTTATATAAGACAGTGACGGTCACATGTCCTTCACAGCTCACTGTGCTATATTAGAATGATTGCAATTTATGAACTGCAAGTAACAAAAGAATCTCTGTTAAAAGTAGTAACCCACTTAACAATCTACATAAAATAAAAATCTGTCATCTGCATGTTGCATGATGAGCTTAGCAGGTGACACATTAACTGTCTATGGTACTTTGATTCGAAACTGGGACTAGCAAAAACAAAGATGTCACCAGCAAATGCATTAACCTCAAGAGCTATGATCTTACCATTACTATTATCCCCTGAGATTTACTGAGCACAGAAAGATCTCTGCAGCCGGTGTGTTAACCCCATAAGATACTTTTAAATGCATATTTTGCAACCAACTAAGCGGAACAGATCTATTGCAATGTTTCTCCTTGTTGCCAAATTCTTTGTGGCAAATAAAAAAGATTATGCAATAGTTGAGGCCCAGATTTTGCGTAGGGGTTGTGCCACTTTTTGGCACAACCCTGACATGGTGTCACTTGCATACTGCCTAGCTTGGTCAGTCGCCCAACTTTTTATTTAGGACTTGTGCCGTGACTACAAAACTCATCATATGTTGCATGAATCTAAAAGTACAGAAACACAAAAAATGAAATAAGCCAATACTCCAAGGGAATGCTAGTTACCTTAAGCGTTTTTACAGCCATTGTTGAGAAAAAAGTGTTTTTGACTTCAAAGTTGAGGATGTGCGTATAGAGCCTGGCAGGGAGCTGTTTTAAAGTTAGTAGTTTGGGTAGACAATGCATCTTGTTTGCCAGACACTCTTGTATACAGAAACAGGCGAGGAGTCCGTCCTTTGCCAGGGCCGGCTCTAGGCTCATGGTGGCCCTGGGCAGGGAGCGCAGGTAGGGGGCCCGGAAGAGGGGGTCTGGGCGGGGCGGAGCGCGCAGGCCAGTAAAGAGGGGAGGGGGTCAGGGTGTTTAGAAGTGGAACAGAGCCGGAGGCCACCAAATCCCTGCCAGGGGCCCCCACGCAAATATGTATCCATCCTCAGAGGATTAATATATTAAGGATATATATTGGCGTGGTGGCCCCTGGGGTTTGGTGGCCCTGTGCAGGTGCACAGCTTGCACATGCCTAAAGCCGGCCCTGCATTTGCTTGCCATTTGTTGGCCTGCTTTGCACTCTTCTTTACAGACTCGTAATTTGGCAAGGCAGGCCTAACATAATTTCTGTTCCTCTCTGTGGAGCAGGGACCAAGAACTGATTGATTCAACTTAATCAGTGCCCATCCGCTGCTCCCAACGTGATTGAGATACTATTTTGTTCTTTTTAACTTTTAGTGCCCTAGCAAACTGAAGGTGTGTGATTGGCAAAAACATGCCCAGCAGGACAAACAAAATTGAAAAGATTTATTTTCTATTGTAAACTTTAATTTGCCAAGTCTTCTTTTCTCACTTTGCACTCATGTTTTCTTTTATTTTTGATCGTGGGAGCTGTTCTCATAAGATGAGGTTTATGTTATTACAAATTTTAATTCTTTCATTCCTTTGTGCAATTTTGGAAATGATGCTTCAACAAATAATTGTGCAGTACACCTCAATCCACTCCACTCCAACCTGCCACACTCCAATTCACACCAATCAAAAAGGAATTATATATGGCTGTCACAAGCACAATTTCATATGGGCGAAATAGAAAAGGTGACTCTGTACTGCACTGAATGCCGGTGATCGAGAAACTACTCTGGTACTGAGTACTTTGGGCCATCTGAATTCATGAAATTAAATTTGATATAGAACCGAACCATTAAATAGGATTCATCTATTTATGTCACTTGTATATGTCATATATATAGTTCACTATTGATTTCACCATGTCACTTTATTGTACTTAATCTCACAAGAGTTATTTCGCCAATATGAAATTGTGCTTGAGACAGCCATATATAATTCCTTTTTGAAAAAGAAAAGAGTAAAACTTTGTTTTCTCAAACTCACGTTTTATTGTTTTATGGTGTGTTCATATCATACATTTGTGCTTTCAAAATTCCCTTTGTTAAATACTATTTGAATTGATCTGGTGTATTAATTACTCAGAGCATAGCAATTGTACTACCCAACAGAACCAACTCTGGAAAATAGCAGCACATTTGAATGAATGAGGATGGTGCTGCTGTTTACCGGGGAGGCATGAAATTATTAGGTAGAACGCAAGCGGACCACGGTCCGTACTGTGTACCAGGGATCCTTACTATGGTGGGCAGAAGCAAAATTCAATGATAGTTCAGTAAACCAATGGATGCAGAGGGCTGACCCAACGCCCTTCTATGGAAGTATGTATTATTTAGTTGCATGAGGATGGTGAGACAGCAAAATATGTCTCTAGGCCAGACTTATAAACTGAAAACTTCAAAACCAACTGATTTAAAATGAACCCTAGAATTCATCATCGTCACAGCAGAGATCATTGGAAGCTCTGCTGACCTCTAGACTTGCCCTACACTATGTTCTGCCTCTACACAATGCCCGGACGACCCATGTCTCAATCTCGCCTACCGACCCTTTGCCTTTAATACATCATTTATCAGTGCACCCTAAATGGCACATCCAAAACGTATTCAGTTGTGGAACACATCACCAACATTTTATTAGAAGGCTGCAGCCAATACCCCCAAAAGCTCGGGTTGCTGAATACCAAGGCTGACAATTCCTTTTTTCCACCTCATGCCTCTTCTTCATTTAGCATACACCTCCTTCCTCGTTATCCCACTCTTGTGGTTATTTTTTATTACTCCTTTCTCGATAGTCTCTATTTTCCTGTTTTTCTCTTCCTCTGTTTTCTGCCTCTCTCTCTCTCTGGCTCCAGGGTAAAAGCCTATATTGAAAACTAAGTCATAGTCTCCAAAGATGAGTGCTAGTGCGAACAACCTGCACTTACTGGCCCATGCTAAGCACTGGCCTCTGCCCTAAGTGCAGTCGCTCATCCTATGCCACAGGCGCCCTTACCAAGGAAAGCGTCAGCTTGCTTCCAGCACTGCGCAGGTTCTTCTCCATCTGGCTGGTCTGAATGTCTTCCCACCGGATCCGCCACAGTTCAGCTGCCAACTCCTTCTCAAGGCGCAACTTTCTGGGTGACAAGAAACACAAGAGCGGATCGACTTCAGCAGCAGAAATAGTGACAATAAAATAAGTATTTATGCCATCATTGATGACAATTAAAAAAAGTTTTATACATTACACATCCATTCCAATGGAAACATCTGAATAAAGCCAAAATACATGGTACAAAACACTGGATTGAGTAGATTTGCGTATCTGCCAGAATTAGTGGTGCACCAGTTCTCTATTCAGCAGGATTCAGTACTGAAAAAAAATACTAAACACAACCCAGTGTAGTGGCTACATACCACCCGGACTCCGGCCAACATGAACCTCGTAGCCATATTGCCCAGATCCTAAAAACTGACCGGCCATTCAAATGATAAAAATGCTCTGTACAAATGCTTGCAATATATCATATCCTAAAGAAGTGAAAGATATCTCAAATTTCGGTATTTCACCCAATTAGGGCTGCCCTTGCAGAGTGGCGGATAAAGGGCAGAGATCCAATTGGCTGGAAGTAGGAAAATGGGGAAATTTCCCAGCAGGCCAACTCTTATTCCACCCAACTTTCTGGATGACAGAGAAAGGCAGAAGAGGGAGAAAGAAGGAGATAGAGAAAGATAGGAAAACAGTAATAAAGAGAAAAAGCAAGTTTGAAAAAGAACTATCAAGAGTGTGATAAAGAGACAGGGAGTGTAGGGCAGCAGAAGAGGTGTGGGGGGAAATCAAGGCCCTGCGGCTTCGATGTTTGTCTGCCTCATTATTTGGCCTCGTCAACAATGGACTCCTAAGAAGAAATGTGGACCCCCACACTTATCATTACTATTATTGTACAGATTACTCACAGCTTGCAAGGTTTGGTTAATTGAATGTCAGAAGACTTGTCCTACAAATCAGTATTTAAACCCACCTTTATTAGGGAAATTTCATGATTTGACTGAAGACCACTTTGCTTTTGACCGAAGGTACTCCAGCAATGTATAAGAAACCAGAAAGGTAAAGCGGGTCTTCAAAAGCATTCAAGGCCATCCCTGTCAAGTTCAAGCAGGAGTGGGAGCACACTGCTACTAAAGGCATATAGCTTACAGTGAGGCACTATACATAGTGCAGCGTGTATCCATAGCTGAAGCGTTTTGACACAGAAGAGTCGGAAAAAGAATTTCATTGTCTTAAGATCTTGATATGCAAGATGTGGATTTTCAGCCAGAGCGCCAGAAGCAAAGTAACACTTACTTTTCTTTATTGTATGCCAGAGCTGATAGCTCTGAAGTCAGATTTGCGCTCCCTCAGAATGATAGAGGCATCATATTCACAAGTGCAATACATCGTTAGAGGATATTCACCTCTGAGCTGAACCTTGGCTATGTAATGGAGAGAAGCGAGAGGTCCTAGACGAAATGTGGACAGCGAATGGCTGAGAAGTTCAACAATTCTACAAATACCCAAACTCTGCCCACCGTACCATAAACTCCGCCTACCCTGCCATCTGTAAACATGGGTCTAAAACAATTTTCCCCTATTTTTTTCCTCTGCGCAAAGGACAACTGCAAATATAACCCTGGCGTCAGAGGCACTCAAGGCCTTTGTGTTTTATTTTTGAATCAAAACTGAAAATGTTTACCTTTGACACCCTATGTGACTCTGGGATGTAACTCATTCCCAGATCAGTACAGCACTGTTCAGCGCTCTTTCACCGCTTGTTTCAGGAACTTTCAGTAAGTCTCCCTTATTTCCCAATCACTGGCCTCATTCACTTCAATGGAGCATCACTCCATCCATGTCCATGGTGCCTAACTCATTCCCCATCCCTCACTTTATACAGACTGGGTGTTATTAATTCCCATTTCACTACCCTAATACACTTCAGTAAAGTCATTAATTCCTAGATAAACGCTGTCATACGCTTTAACCAAGACTCATCCATACTCTCATGGCTGTTAATACTTACATAGAGTTATATGCTCATTCTACATCAGTGAAAGTCTGCTGGTTCCAAAACACTGGTCCAATTCATTTCGATGGACTTCAGTTCAGGTGTGCCACTTAACCTGAACAAAGAGTTACCCGGGTTTAAATCAAAATGTATCCAGATTCGAAGACAATGCAGGTCGCTATTGGATAGGAGTTCCCTCCGAATGAAATAACACTTTTTGCCGATGCAACCTCCACAGAAGTCCCATACACCACACCTGAGAGATTTATCCAAAATCAAACACAACATACGTCCCTAAGGGGCAAGTTTCCCATCTGACGTGCACAAAGATTTATCTAGACTTGAACACGTCAAAGGTCCCTCTAGGGCCGGGAGGTCGCTCTGACTCGAAGAAACATTTACCCAAGCACGATCATCGGTTTACAAGTAAGAAGCAGGCGCAGCATACTTTTTTGATTTTTTGTCTGGTAAAAGGGGGAAAGCAAAAAACACAAGATACAGCACAATATCCCACGCGACCTGTATATCTTCTGTAACAGCTCAAAGTGCACAGTGGAATGACCGAAAACAATTTCAAACCTTTTGTACTTGGTAAATGTACATCTTTTGTATCTGTTTTTAACATAGATTAATTCATGCTTTTCAATTTACATATCCTCAATTTTGTTTTCAATTCTCTTGACCATCACATATTTACTTTCTTATATCCATATAAGAAAGTAAAGGTATGACGGTCAAGAGAATTGAAAACAATATAGTGGATGGATCGATCGGTAAAAAAAATATTAAATTGATACTTGTATAGCGCACTACTCACCCGCAAGGGTCTCAAGGCGCTTGTACGAATACCGCTGTGGAACCCATCCTGGCTTTCCCGGTGAGGTGTCCACTCCTGGGCACCCCCAAGGTGGAGGCCAGGCATCCTTAGCGTTGTGGAGATTAAGCAAGCTATTGCCCAGAGTTGCAGAGTGGGACTCCATGATTGGAATAGGCACCGAGGCGAGAATTATCAGGTCCGTGGAATTTTTGAGCCCAAGACCCACCGAGGCGGGGAATTGAACCCTGGTCCCGGGCCAGACCTCTGCATCAGGGTCTGCAGCTCTAACCATTGAGCCACACTTCTCCACTGCGCACTTTGATCTGTTACAGAAGATTTACAGATCGCGAGGCATATTGTGCTTTGTCGCGATTATAGATTTATCCATAGTGGCAGACCACATGGGGTTTCAATGGGGCCAAATGCCCCCCCTTGACCTAACACATCAGTCTAAAACAAAACTGTACTGCTCAAACCGTGGTAAGCGGAGTCTCAGCTCATGCCCAGCCACTGATCTCCCCGCTATCAGTGTGGGATCTCATTTATTATTCCCTGCCTCTGCACCTTGATGCCACCTCTTCACAAAATAATGCATTACCTGCAACTCTCATATCCTAGGAAATGCTGCCATGCACCCACCGGGGCTCGCGCTAACGAGCTCAACTTGAAGGAACAAGGCCTTCAAAAGCAAGCGAGCAAATGACAGGAGCGCCAAGCGGCATAAATAAATGATACTGCACGAAAGAACCCTTGAAAACGGAGGCGCTTTTAGCGGGAAGCATTGCGGGTGAGGTGCCAGGCTACAGACATCAGCAGCGGCCCCCAGCGCCGCTAATAAGGCTCAGATGTCGGGCGCAGCGTCACTGCCAACCTCCTCCGCGGGCCGCCTTTGAATTAGGCCGGCCGAGGCCAGGCCGCAGGCGGCCGGGAACAAAAGCTGCCGGGGAGAGATAAAAATAGAGGTGGTAGAAAGAGAGAGCGGCTCCTCGGGATCACAGAGCGCGAGGAGCTGACCTAAAAAAAGGACTTAGTGCGCGCGCCGCCAGCCGCCCGCGCTGACAGGCCACGAGACGCCCGCTCCTCATCCGCGCACCACACGCCTCCCGGACTGACAGGCCACGAGACGCCCGCTCCTCATCCGTGCGCCACCCGCCAACACCAGGCGCCCGCTCCTCATCCGCGCGTCACCAGGGCCGCTTCCGTCAGCGGCGCCTATTAAAAGACCGGTCTCCCAGATGTCCCCGGGTTCTCGCCTCGACAGGAAGTGTCCCGGCGCCCTCCAAGGAAGGGACTTAGGGGTGTCTTGTTGTACCAGGCAGGAGCTCCAGACCCGAGCTTTGCCTCATTTGTAAAGGAAGAAGGGGAAGGAGGTTCGTGTTGTTGGGAGGGGCCGTTGGGACTAGGGGGAGGGGGGGGGGGTAGGGGCTCATTATCAACATTATAGCCCCCCCCCCCCCGCAAAGTAGTACGCTGGGCCCTGCCTACACAACCACTCACAGGAATAAAAATGTGGCATACATTAGCATGGGGCCCCTATGCTCGTGGGGCCCCCAGTCAACTGTCCAGCGTGCCCAGGCGTTAAGACAGTAGGGGTGGGGGGGTTGGATGCAAGGAACCGCTCGGAGCTGTCAAATGCTGGTTGCCAAATGCCAAACTTGCCTACTCTTGATTCTATCATATGCCGCTCCCTACCCCCACCTTACACTTCCTGTCGCTTTATCTCACGCTTTCAGGTCTGTTATATCCCTGTTTTCTCCCTTGGTGCTGTTTTGATATTTACCTCCGCCTTTTCTTTTTCCCTTTCTCACTCTTGTTCTAGGTCAAAGTTTGATGATGAAGAATAAGTCTTGGTCTCAAAAATGAAGGCCGGTGTCCGCCGCCTGCAACCACCAGTCCAACCCGCACACTCCCTGAAAGGCAGGAGCTGGGCTGGTCCAAGGAAGATTTGTGAAGCCCTTGCAGTTCATAAGCTATCGGGACATTCCTCCATGAGTCAGACGGGTCATAGGCTGGTGATGCCAGATAAAGGATTTATTGGACACACCACACCACCTGAAGCTTTGACCGTCTTCAGGTGCCACTACACACAAAGCTTGCAAACAGGAACTCACATGGAGGAAAGCTTAAAATACAAGGACGGCAAGGATTACAGGAAATTCAAAGAAGACCTAGTAATAGGTGCAATACATGGCATAAAGTACATTTTAAGGATATTGGAAGTCAGAGGCGTTCTGTGACCGTGATGGGACTACAAGAATTCTTACGGCCATATAGGTGTTGTTTCAAGTTAGGGGCAGTTTGAATAGGATGCACGCAGAGTAACTGGCATACAAACTGTGAGTGAAATAAAGTCCACCGGATAGGTACTGCAGAGACATCAAATTTACCATTTCCATGTTTTCCAGAAATTTACAGCACGGCTGTCAGACTGAACGGTGCACTCTGCCATACCAAACCTGACAACACACCAGTTCTCAGCCAATGTCAAATTACCTTCAGGAAAATCTGCCTCACACAAATTCACTGTAACGGGGTGTCCCCGGCAGTGAGCCCCGTTGTAGACACTGGACCCGATTACTCCCCATTGCCTTTGAGACATTGTACAACTCCTCCCTCTTGTGTCCCTCAGCAGATGGACTACCGAGGGGCTGGATCCGAGACCGCCTCTGGCCGAGACGGAGAACAGAACTGGCCCTTTAATTATCAGACTGTGGATGAATGGGCGGAGCTTCAGGAGGGAGGAACGCCGTCAAATGCGGAAGCAGAGAGAGAAGAGTCGTGTTTTTGGTCACCTGGAGAGAAGACGAGGAGAGAGTGCGGAGAGAGACGGAAGCGAGTTGGACGAAGGAGTTGCAGACTGGAGGAGAAGTCCCCGTCGTGGAGAAAACGCCTGGAGGCCACCGATTCAACGCGTCGCCCAGCCACTCACCCGGGGGAGGTGTGTGGCTTAACCAGGTGCGTGACCGTATCAAAGGCTGGGTGGGACGGAAGGGAGGTCCCGTTGTAAAATAGCGGATTCCCTGGTTCCCGGTTTCCTCTAACCTGAGCACAACCACCCCTTGCGTCTTTACCACTTGTACATAGGTTCAGAGCAGGTGTGAGTTTGCTTCCTCACTCCCTTTTCCCGATGTCCGAGTAGGACGCCTGCCTCACAAGCTGCCCTTTTCTTATGTTTCCATCGGTCCGGAGGCGAGAAGGTGTCAAGACGGATCCGGACGAAACCAAGCCCCGAAGAAGCCAGACCGGCTATCGGAGGACCCCGTACGGAGAGAAGAGCCGACATAGGAAGTCCCGAAGTCGATCTCCCCGACGCACCACCCTTATAAGAAAGACTTGTTCTGACCATTTGTTGAGCACAATAAAGCCCGTTGTTACCAGAACCCGACTGTTGCCCTTCTCTGCTGTCCTCGCCAGTCCCGCCCCGGTTACATTCACCTAATTGATTGCTCCAAGATTCATGTGCAACAAAATGTAACTACACCACGCCCTGGGATGTTCCCTGTGTCAACCTGCCAAAAATCTAATACACAATCATCCAACATGCTACAGTACCAACTGAGGCTGATGCTTTGCAGCTCAAGGTGTTCTGCTATTACACATACTCCCTGAGAGCATCCATACTGAGGATAACCTCCTTCCTTCACTGAAAGCAGTCAAAGCATTTGTTTCGAAGGCAGTGCACACTCACTGCTTCATATCTTGTGCAATTCACTCTTCAGACCTGCACATCCAAGATGTTTTCCTGAGGGCTTATAATTGTCGATATTCTGATCACCAGTCAAAATTACCAGATAGCTAAGATTATAGGCAATTCACTCACAATTTGTTGAACTCCGCATCCAATCTAGTAGATCCAACAGCATGCAACCGTCACATACTAATGCAGAGTCAAAAGAATAACTGGCCAGAGTCTAGGCAGTAACTGCATACAAAAGTTTGCAATATTTCGTCAACTTGATAGTTTGATGCACCACTGATCAGTTTGGATTAGGATTAATGCCTAATGTTTATAACTTGGTATGGGTAGTTTTAGGCTGGCATCTTTTGGCGTGCTTCCCCTGACTTTTTGCTTTCTGACCGCTCAGTTTTGACTCTGTTTTTGCTGGTGTAATGATTCTGCGCACTTTCCTCACTGCTGTCCAGTGGTAAAGTGCAAGTGCTCCTGTATAAAATGTGTTATGGATTGGTATTTCCATGATTGGCATATGTGATTTATGAATCAGTCCCTAGTAAGGTGTACTGCGAGTGCCAGGGCCTATAAATCAAATGCTGTTGGTGGGCTGCAGCACTGGATTGTGCCACCAATGCACACAGCCCGTAAAGTGTAACTCTGGTCTGCCATTGCAGAGCCTGTGCACAGCCTGGGGCTGCCATGTCGACTTGGCAAGTGCACACACTTGCAAGTCCCTAAACCTTCCCTTACATTGGTGCATGCGTGCGCTTTCCGCACTGCTCCCGAATCCCGTGGGCCGTTCCCGACTTCAGCATTGCTTGTCCCGACTGCTCCCAGCGATTCCCTAGGCCCTAGGCCTAACCACTGTTCGAGTGGCATCTCTTATACCACTTGTTTAGTATATGGTTTGAGTGGCCACCCGCCCTCATCCATAATTGTGCAACTTTGTATGTTTAAACTGTGCTTTTGATTTAACGCTTGTGCCCCTTTATTCATAAAGAATACTGGGGATTGTTTTTAGTAATAAATACATATATTTTTATAATATATACTTGTGTGGTGTCCTTTCATTTGATATTACAGGATTGTATGTCGTAAAACAGCTCGCTTAACACGACCTCTTAAGTTAAGCCTTTAGGCTGCTTAGTCCATGCTACCCCTAGGATAGCTTGTCTAATAAGGTTGACTTACAACCAGACACCATAAGGGATTGTTTGGTCTGATAATCGGTGGTTCCAGAATTGGAAACATCACCTATCAGGCCAACTTCTCACATTGGTGAGCAGCGGTGCGGATTTGAGCTTGCTGTTGTTTTACCATTGCAATCTTTTATCAAATTGAAAGATCACATCAAGTACCTCTAGGTACATATAAATCAAAAGCTTAGCATATTAAGTTCTACTGAACTTAGTAGTTGTAGATTAAAGGGATTAGCACACCCTGACTACAACTCACTAGCAAGGTACAGTAGGAAAACACTTAGTGTAGGTAAGTGCACCACTTACACCTCACTAGTAGTCATGTCTGACACAGGAAAAGCCTCAGGGTCTGCTCCTGTGACAGTTGACCTTACCCAGGCAACTTCCAGCTATGACAAACTAACCCGAAAGGACTTGATTGCCTTGTGCGTATCAAGAGGGTTAAAAAGGGGCAGAAGTCCCACCTGTCCTATCCTGATAGCCATTCTAGAACAGGATGACTTACAGAAGGCGAATGGAATTCCCTTAGAGTCAGGAGATGGAGTAAACCCACCTGTAACTGGTACCCCTCAGGAGGAAGAAGGAGAAGAAGGAGAAGAGGGGGATGAGGACTCAGAGGTTGAGGACACAGAAGATCAGGAACAGAGGGGTAGCCAGGTCCAAGTTGCCAGGCTTAACCAGGCCAACTTAGACCTACTAGGGAATGGAGAGGGCCAGCACCTCCCCAGACCCTATAACATTCTCCCAGGCAACAGAAGAGTGAGATCTCCCTCTGGGGACTCTCATATTTCTAGTGCCTCAAGAGAATCACAGAGAGGCATGACTGCTTCTCAAAAGCTAGAGCATAGGGCCAGAATGAGGGCTGTCAAACTCCAAATAGAGAGGGAGGAGGTAGCCTTGGCTCAAGCTAGACTTGCCTTGGCAAGAGAGCAGAAATTAAGTGGCTTAGATGCCACTGGTGGCAGCAATATTCCTAGAGAAAAAGACAGGGGCTATGATAATAGAAACCTGACAAAAATGGTGGCCCCCTACAAGGAAGGGGATGACATCCACAAATGGATGACTGCTCTTGAGAGAGCCTGCATGGTACAGCAGGTTCCTCAGGATCAGTGGGCTGCAATTTTATGGTACTCCTTTTCTGAGAAAGGGAGGGACAGGCTCCTCACAGTTAGACCTGAGGATGCCAAAAACTACACTGTCTTGAAGCGTGCTCTTATTGAAGGGTTTGGCCTAACCACTGAGCAATACAGGTTGTTGTTCAGAGACACCCAAAAAGCACAGACTCAAGACTGGACTGATTTCGTGGATTGTGCCACTAAGGCTCTGGAGGGTTGGTTGCAGGGAAGTAAAGTTTCAGACTATACAGGATTGTACAATCTTATAATGAGAGAACAGATCCTTAATAACTGTACAAACCAGCTGTTGCATCAATACCTTATTGACTCTGATCTGACCTCTCCCCAAGAATTGGGAAAGAAGGCAGACAAATGGGTCAGAACAAGGATTAAGCAGAAACCCCAGAACCAAGGTGGTGACCAGAAGAAAACAGACCAGAAGGGTGGAAATCAGAAAGATAAAGAAAAAGACCAGAAGTCTTCAGGCCCCCAAACTAATAGTAAGGAGGGTGGTTCCCAGAATGGAAACAAAAAGAAGAAGAATAATGGCCCAAAGAAACCTTGGTGTAATACCTGCAAATCAGTTTCACACTGGGGCAGTGAATACACCAAGACAAATCCAGTCCCCACCACTCCAGCTCCTAAAGCAACTGCAACCCCATGTCCAGTAAGCAGTGGTGGAACACAGTCCAAGGGTGTAGCAGGGTTGACCCTGGGTATTGAAGTAGGATCTGGCCTAGTCAGAACCCCTACTCAGGCAGTTCTCCTATATGATGTGGACCTAGATTTGTCCACTACAGTGAGTCCCAGTAACCTGGGCAAATATAGGCAGACGCCTTTAATCAACGAGAAACTGGCTCAGGCCTACAGGGACACATGTGCCAGTGTCACAATGGTGACACCTGACTTTGTGGACCCTGGACAGATTGTACTAGGTGAAAGTTACCTAGTGACCAATGCAAGCAACTCCACTACTTCCCATAGTGTGGCAGTTGTGAACTTCTCCTGGGGAGGGGTAGATGGCCTAAAGAAAGTTGTTGTGAGTGCAGACCTGCCAGTAGACTGTCTGTTAGGCAATGATCTTGAAAGCTCAGTTTGGTCAGAAGTGGAGTACAGGACTCATGCAGAAATGCTAGGGATTTCAGCTCATGTCCTTGCAGTGACAAGGTCTCAGGCTAAGAAGTGCCTTCCTGAACCAGTGGTGGATCTTGGAACAATAGACCAACCACAACCCAAGAGAAGGAGCAAGAGAGGAAAGGCTGAGCCTTCCACCTTGCCCCAGGTTGAGGATCAAGTTTCAGAGGAAACTGATTCTGCAGTCCAAGAGGAGACTGTCTCTGAGGAACTTGAACCTGACCAGGTTGAGTTTCTGGGGACAGGGGGACCCTCAAGGGCAGACCTGAGGCAGGCTCAATTAGATTGCCCTTCCCTTGAACCCCTCAGACAGCAGGCTGCTGCTGAGGCTGCTGGGGATGCCCAAGGTACCCATACTGTGTATTGGGATGATGGACTCCTTTACTCAGAGGCTAGAGACCCCAAGCCTGGCATGATCAGGAGGTTGGTTATACCTCTGCAGTTTAGGGGGTTCCTTCTTACCTTGGCCCATGATATTCCCCTTGCAGGACACTTAGGCCAGAACAAGACGTGGGACAGGCTTGTTTCACACTTTCACTGGCCTCATATGTCAGAAAATGTCAAGGAGTTTTGTCGCTCCTGTGTCACTTGCCAAGCCAGTGGTAAGTCAGGTGGCACAACAAAGGCCCCCCTAATACCACTACCTGTGGTGGGGGGTCCCTTTGAAAGAGTTGGAATTGATATTGTGGGTCCAATGGACCCCCAAACAGCATCTGGGAACAGATTTATACTGGTGGTAGTGGATCATGCCACCAGGTATCCAGAGGCTATTCCCCTGAGGACCACCACAGCACCTGTGGTGGCAAAAGCCCTCATTGCAGTTTTCTCAAGAGTGGGCTTTCCAAAGGAGGTACTATCAGATAGAGGCACAAATTGTATGTCTAGCTATCTGAAAGCAATGTGGAAGGAGTGTGGAGTGAACTACAAGTTTACCACCCCCTACCATCCACAGTGCAATGGGCTTGTGGAGAGATTTAACAAGACCCTAAAAGGCATGATAAAAGGATTACCAGAGAAGCTCAGGCGGAAATGGGACATTCTTTTACCTTGCCTGCTCCTTGCTTACAGAGAGGTCCCACAGAAGGGGGTTGGCTACAGCCCTTTTGAACTTTTGTTTGGCCACCCTGTGAGGGGTCCATTGTGGTTGGTGAAGGAAGGATGGGAGTTACCTCTCAAAAAGCCTAAGCTAGACATAGTGGACTATGTACTTGGTCTCCGCTCCAGGATGGCTGAATACATGGAGAGAGCATCCAAAAACCTGGAGGCCAGCCAAGAATTACAAAAAACTTGGCATGACCAAAAGGCTGTACTGGTAGAGTTCCAACCAGGACAGAAGGTGTGGGTACTGGAGCCAGTGGCCCCAGCAGCACTCCAGGACAAATGGAGTGGACCCTATCCTATCATTGAGAAAAAGGGAGAGGTCACCTACTTGGTTGACTTTGGAACACCCAGGAGCCCTCACAGGGTAATCCATGTGAATCGTTTGAAAGCATTTGTGGACAGGGAGGACATGAGCTTGCTCATGGCCACAGATGGGGATCAGAAGGAAGAGAGTGACCCTCTCCCAGACCTGCTTTCTCAGAACCCTGATGATGGTTCAGTTGATGGAGTAGCCTTGGCGGGCAGCCTCACTGACCAGCAACAGATGGACTGCAGACAAGTTTTGCAGGCCCACAGGCATTTGTTTTCACTCACACCCAGCCAGACTGACTGGTGTACCCATGTGGTGGACACTGGTGACAGTCTGCCTGTGAAGAGTAAGATCTACAGGCAACCTGACCATGTCAGGGATTGCATCAAGGCTGAGGTGCAAAAGATGTTGGAGCTTGGAGTGATTGAGCCATCAGAGAGCCCATGGGCCAGCCCAGTAGTCCTTGTGCCAAAACCTCATACCCAAGATGGAAAGAGAGAAATGAGATTTTGCGTGGACTACAGGGGTCTCAATGCTGTCACTAGGACAGATGCTCACCCCATTCCAAGAGCAGATGAGCTCATTGACAGATTGGCTTCTGCCAAGTTTCTGAGCACATTTGATTTGACAGCTGGCTACTGGCAAATCAGACTAGCTGAAGAGTCAAAAGCCAAAACAGCATTCTCTACCCATAGTGGACATTATCAGTTTGTGGTAATGCCCTTTGGTTTGAAGAATGCACCTGCCACTTTCCAAAGGTTGGTGAACCAAGTCCTTGCTGGGTTGGATGAATTTTGTGCAGCATATCTAGATGATATTGCTGTCTTTAGCTCCACCTGGGAGGATCACCTGATCCACCTGAAGAAAGTTTTGGAGGCCCTGCAAAAGGCAGGCCTAACTATCAAGGCTACTAAGTGCCAGATAGGGCAGAGTAAGGTTGTATACCTGGGCCACCTAGTAGGTGGAGGTCAGGTTCAGCCACTGGAGAGCAAAATCCAGACCATACAGGACTGGGCTCCTCCAGTTACCCAGACACAAGTCAGAGCCTTCTTGGGCCTGACTGGGTATTACAGAAAGTTTGTGAAAAACTATGGGTCTATAGTGACACCATTAAATGACTTGACATCCAAGAAGATGCCAAAAAAGGTTCAGTGGACAGTTAGCTGTCAAAAGGCATTTGATGACCTGAAGAAGGCCATGTGCTCTGCACCTATCCTGAAGAGTCCTGACTACTCCAAACAGTTCATTGTACAGACAGATGCTTCTGAGTTGGGGGTGGGAGCTGTGCTCTCACAACTTAATCAAGATGGTCAAGACCAGCCCATTGCTTTCATTAGCAGAAAGCTGACCCCTAGAGAGAAACGTTGGTCAGCCATTGAGAGGGAGGCCTTTGCTGTGGTTTGGGCCCTGAAGAAGTTGAGGTCCTACTTGTTTGGAACTCACTTCCTAGTTCAGATAGACCATAAGCCCCTCTTGTGGCTCAATCAGATGAAGGGTGAAAATCCCAAACTGCTCAGGTGGTCCATTTCCCTACAGGGGATGGACTTTACAGTGGAGCACCGCCCAGGGACTGACCATGGTAATGCAGATGGTCTCTCCAGGTACTTCCACTTAGAACATGAAGACTTATCTGGTCAAGGTTAGTTTAATGTACCTGCGTTTGGGGGGGGGGGTTGTGTAGGAGAGTAGGGTCTGCTATCCTATGGTCACCCCAAATTTTTGCTTTTTGCTTCACTGGTTTGCGACTACTGAGGCTGTGGGCCTGCTGATCAGACCCCCAGCCTGCTGTTCTCTCACTAAATTACTGATACATGTGCTATAGGCACATACCGCAATTGGAAATGGACTCCTTGTCAGCCCCTGTATACTGCACTATAGGTGCCCAGGGCATAGGGGCCACCAAGGCCTACCAGGGGCTGCAGCATATCTTTTGCCACCCCTGGCTGGTTCTTAAATTGACACAACTGGCTGATCACTCAGCTGGGGTAAGGTGGTGTAATCACCCCTTACTTAGATATAGTATACCTATATCTAAACCTATATCTGGACACATATAAACCTGTGAGCCACTCCTATGGAAGGCCTCATCAATCCTGGAGGCAGAGTGCGTGGTTTAATGTGAGATGGAGCTCTAGCATGAGCTGAGCCTGTCTGCAGCTGTCGGGAACAACTCCCTAAGCTGTTCCAGGATAATGCCATACCATATACTCTTAAGTGCCTTATAATCCTCGCGGTTATATAGCAACTCTGGTTTGGCTTTATCAAAACATGTCGTGTAAGGTGTCATACGATTTGGAATACTATCCCCTCGCCAGTTCTGGCGACGGGGATAGCATTCCACCCCTCTAGAGGGGTAAGACATGTTACTTTACTTAAATGCGGTTAATTTCTAAAAGGACCTTAGATCCACAAAATGGATGCCTCTGCCACAGACAAGAGTCTGGCCCCCTGCAGCTGACCGAAACTCAGCCAAATGGGGCCTGGACAAAGGGTTTCCTGTCGCAGGAGGGTGTTACCACCCTCCAGACAGGAGATAGTGGATTGTAGCAGGGAGGTTTGAAAGAAACCAGACACTGCTTGGGGCGCACAAGGCTGCCCCTTGCATAATCCGGCCAAACCGGTTCTGGGGCACTCCAGCCCTCGTGCCAGGGCAGCCTGGATCAAAGGAAGGGGGTGTATCCACCCACTTCCTGGGTCCCACCCATAGGAGGGGACCTAGCAGGTAATCACGCCCCCCAGATTCGAATAAGAGTGGGAGCAGTGCCAATGCACTTCAGATTTCCTGACGAAACATAAGAAACGAAACTCTGGACCCTTGGACCTCCTACTCAACGTGGAAGCCCGAAGAATCTCCCTTGTGGTCAAGGAGTGACCACCCTGTGCAAACAGGCACCATCCAGCCCTCGACGTCTACTTTGTTGCAGTTCCCGCCAGAACTCGAGCGACAGAGATCAACGAGATCAAGCTTGCCTGCCTTCCAACAGCCCGATCCACAGTCCCTGCAGAGCTGAGACCCGTGGAGGCGACCGGAAGCGTGGGGCACGCCATCTTGAATTGACCACGAGACGCTGACCGTGCAGCCCACGAGTGACCCTCGAAGCTGTACACCGGGGTTTGAGAAGCCCCCACCCTGAGCCACTCTTGCACCGAAGTTCAGCCCTCCACACTCGACGAGTGCTGCGTGGGGCCCTTCTGCTCCATTTGGCTCAAAGCGTTGGTCCGGTCACTTGCCAGCTGGCTAGTGGTCCCTGTGCCGACGAAACTACGAATACGACTTGTGTTTCTGGTGACCCCAGACTTGCACCAGCTCCCCTGAAAAGGAGCCCCCACTCTGACCCTCCTGGTTCGAGTGAGAAGCAATCTCCCGGTTCCGCGTGGATTGCTCTTGCCAAGTGTTGTTTGCTCCAAACTTGAAGCCGACTGCACCGACGGTGAGAGCCTTCGTGGGACAGATCGTGACCCGCTCCTGGACGTCGCAGATGCCCCAGAGCCCACGTGACAGCGGAGAGAAGCTCCTCGACGACCACCTGATTGCGCCCGACATTGCCTGGTTCCGTCCTGGTTCCACCCTGGTCACTGCTGAGTGACCCAGACTCTGTCCCCTCTGCTTTCAGGTACTCTTCGACTTGAGTCCACCCTTGGACTCCACCGGACACTTCACTTTCACCCCGCCTGCAGCCCTTTCAGCTTCAAGCACCAAGAGCCTGCGTGACGAAACCCGACTCAACTTCGACCCTGTGCACCCGCTTCCTGTGGGTGAGGTAACTTTGCTCCGCCGGTGTTCCCACACTGGTACACATCTCTGGGGTCTGTGTCTTAAGTTTTGTTCCTCTAGGTTCAGCGGAAGTGTCCTTAAACTCTAACTTTACAACTTTTACGCACCATTGGTTAACATTGGTGCATGCGTGCGCTTTCCGCACTGCTCCCGAATCCCGTGGCCCGTTCCCGACTTCAGCATTGCTTGTCCCGACTGCTCCCAGCGATTCCCTAGGCCCTAGGCCTAACCACTGTTCGAGTGGCATCTCTTATACCACTTGTTTAGTATATGGTTTGAGTGGCCACCCGCCCTCATCCATAATTGTGCAACTTTGTATGTTTAAACTGTACTTTTGATTTAACGCTTGTGCCCCTTTATTCATAAAGAATACTGGGGATTGTTTTTAGTAATAAATACATATATTTTTATAATATATACTTGTGTGGTGTCCTTTCATTTGATATTACAGGATTGTATGTGGTAAAACAGCTCGCTTAACACGACCTCCTAAGTTAAGCCTTTAGGCTGCTTAGTCCATGCTACCCCTAGGATAGCTTGTCTAATAAGGTTGACTTACAACCAGACACCATAAGGGATTGTTTGGTCTGATAATCGGTGGTTCCAGAATTGGAAACATCACCTATCAGGCCAACTTCTCACAACTTGGTATGGGTAGTTTTAGGCTGGTATCTTTTGGCGTGCTTCCCCTGACTTTTTGCTTTCTGACCGCTCAGTTTTGACTCTGTTTTTGCTGGTGTAATGATTCTGCGCACTTTCCTCACTGCTGTCCAGTGGTAAAGTGCAAGTGCTCCTGTATAAAATGTGTTATGGATTGGTATTTCCATGATTGGCATATGTGATTTATGAATCAGTCCCTAGTAAGGTGTACTGCGAGTGCCAGGGCCTATAAATCAAATGCTGTTGGTGGGCTGCAGCACTGGATTGTGCCACCAATGCACACAGCCCGTAAAGTGTAACTCTGGTCTGCCATTGCAGAGCCTGTGCACAGCCTGGGGCTGCCATGTCGACTTGGCAAGTGCACACACTTGCAAGTCCCTAAACCTTCCCTTTGCTACATGTGAGTCGCCCCTCTGGTAGGCCCAAGGTACCCCCCTGGGCAGGGTGCATTGTATGTGTAAGGTAGGACATGCCCTGGTGTGTGGCATGTCCTGATAGTGAATTACAGCCTACGTCGTTTCTCACTATTGCAAGGCTAACTGTTCTCCATAGGCCAGAATGGGCAGTTGGATCATTACATCTTATGATCCTAACTGACTCAGAGAACATGGTGGAAATTCGTTTTTAGTATGCCTGAACTCAGAATGATAAAATACATCTTACATTGAAGTTGGTTTTAACATTCTGGGTTTGAAAATGCCACTTTCAGAAAGTAGGTATTTTCTGACCTAACCATCCAGCCCGCCTCTTCTAGCATGTGTATTAGCTGTCTGGTTTGTGAGTGACAGGGGCTGGGGGAGACTCCAGGAGACAGGGTGAGTCAGCCGGGCTGAATAGGCACATCTACACATAGATGGGTGGGAGGAGTAGCACCTAGTTCTGAATAGGGCTGGGCTCACCTTCCGCAATTCTGGGTCCACCTCCTGTGGTGCGTCTGAGGACCCTGGCCCACACTGACAAAGGAAGAAGGTGCACCCTGGCAGAATGCACCCAAACTGGTTTGAACTAGGTCCAGGCCCCTCTGAATGGCTCGTATAAATATTGGGGCCCAGACCCCAAGACTTTAGAACTCACTTGAATCAAGGAACCTGCCAAGAAAGGACTGGACTGAACTTTATCTACGTGTGCTGAGTATCTCCAAGGGCTTGAGGTAGAGCTTGCCCCCTGGTCAAGAAGTCTCAGGAACAGCAAAGACTTCAAGCCCACGCCGTCTACGACGCCGCTACCCACGCTGTGTCCTGAAGGCACCGCGAAGAACACCGCCGCAATGCCGCACGGCGACCCTGGTCTCACTGACGAGGCCTACTGATGCCGCCACCAAGCCACTGCTCGCACCACGACCTGTGGGCACCGCACTCCGAAACGCCTCGCTTCACGACCACGCCTTGGTATCCCCGACGCCACCGCTCCACGCCTGACTCGACGCCGCTGCTTGCACTGTAGTTCGGGGGCACCGCTCGTAAAATTACATGATGCACCGCCCTTATTCCGTACCGCAGCCTTGGCCTACCGACGCCGGTGCCATTGACTCCAGTTGTCAGCCAACGACATCGCTCAGCGACAGCGCCGCTGCTGCTGCACTGTGACCTGCCAGCAACGTGACGAGCACCGCCTTAATCTCACACCGCGACCCTGGTCTCACCGATGACGCCTCCAGACGCCGCCGCCGAGCCGCTGCTCGCACTGCGACCTGAAAGCACCGCACGCCGCACCGCTGCACTTTGCACTGCAGCACCCGACGCCAGCGCTCCCGATTCCATCAGAGAGGAGGTCGACCTGCAATGGGCGTGACAACGAGAGGTCAACGACGACCTGCATCTCTGAAAGGTACTGTTGGCGAGACTTCCAGACACTGCAGCTGTCCCACGACGCCACCTCCAGCCAGAACTGTTTGGATTTGTTTGTTCAATACGCACTGATAGCCCGGGCGGAGCTATCGACTTCAAGGAACTGTTTTCAATGTATCTTGGCAATTTAAAGACATCTTGCAACGCAACTAATTTTAAAGTACTGTACTGTGGATTTTTATCGTATTTGGTCTTGTTTAAGTATATCAAAATATTGGATATTTTTCTAAACTGGTGTGGTGTCCGTTTATAGTGCTTACACTGTATTACTGTTGGTTATGTGTAAATGCTTTACACACTGCCTCTAAGATAAGCCTGACTGCTCGTGCCAAGGTACCGAGGGGGTGAGCAGGGGTTATTTTAGGAGTGTAACTCCCTTATCCTGACTACAGTGGTGGTGTCTGCCTGGCTTTGGTGCAAACCTTAGCCAACCAGAAATCCAATTTCTAACAGGTAGGCATTAAATATCCAATAGAAAATGCAGACAGAGGAACTTGCATCTTGTTGAGCATGGCAAGAATGAAAATGGGTCTTACAGGAGTGGTGGAAAGCAAAGCTCGTGTTACGAGGCAAAAAGATATGGTAAACAAGACAGCCTGTAGTGCCCTATTTTATCCCTCACTGTGCCCTAAGCCACAGAAATGCATACGCAGCAAGAGATCCACACAGCTTTCACTCAATACTACGAGGGTCTTTACACGCTGGCAGCAGGGGCTGGTGACTTTGCTGTCTAGGCTTTCTCATTAGGTTTGGACCTGCAAGAGGTCCCATCCTACTTGGCGCTGAAACTTTACTCAGCAATCACTCCCTTTGAGATCCATGAAACAATCCGGTCGCTGGCGTCTGGAAAAACTCCAGGCCCTGGCAGGCTCCCCCAGGAGTTTTATAAAAATGTATGCTACGCTGCTGGCCCCCCACCTTCAAATCCCGTATGATGAAGCTCTCTCTTGCTCCTGCCTCCCGCAGTTCTTTCGAGAAGCATTGATTGTCAACATTCCTAACCCATAACTCGACCCGTCTCACCTCAGTTCCTACAGACCCATGGCGATGCTCAACACAGACAATAAAATCCTGGCAGACAGGCTGGCGTCCGTGATTCTGCAGTTGGTCCTAAAAGACCAGAATGGCTTTGTCCAGGGCTGCAGGACGTCACTGAATCTCTGCCGCCTCTTCCGGGTTCTGAAGCAGGCCCTTCCCTGCTGGCCACTGTTCGACTGCATGGTATTGGATCGGGAGAAAGCCTTCAGCTCCTTGGAGTGGGGCTACATTTTCACGGTGCTATTCACATTTGGCCTGTGTCCTCGCCTGCTGGGGCTTATCAGCTCCTATATACTGCAACGCTGGCCCAAGTCAAGACAGGTAGGTATAACTTCAAGCCTATATTCATAGGCTCTGGCACCTGCCAGGGCTGCCCCCTCTTGCTGCTTCTTTTTGGTTGAGCTATGGAGCCCAATGTGCATAAACTGAGTACCCTGGAACAAAACTGGGGGATCCCGCTGAGAGACCGTGTGCATGCTGTCTCGCTTTATGCCGAGGACATGCTTCTTTATGTGCGGGATATAACTGAGCCCTTGCCTGCAATTGAGCGCCTGCTCACCTCCTTTGCTGCTGTCTTGGGTCTACGCATCAACTGGGACAAGTCTTGCCTCTTCCCCTTGTCAGTCGGGGCAGAGGATCGCGCTCTCTGGCTGGGGAGGAATTAGTGCAGTGGCAACCGGACACAATCCTCTACCGTAGGTATCAGGATCTATCATGACACAGGGGCGCTAGAGGATGGAAACATGCGCCGGGTGGTGTCCTTTCTTCATGGGAAAATATCATTCTGTAAGACTTTGCCGCTGTCGGTGGCAGAACGCACTGCTCTGTCCAAGATCTGTCTGATCTAGGTGTTTGACAACAGGCCATTGCATTCAGTAATTTCTCCTGCAGCCACATGGAGTTTCCCTGGTGGGCATACTTTATTTCCAGGACAGAGTTTTACACTGCAATTTGATGAACTGTGCCTAGGCATGGATTACATATTTTATATATAGTCATACAGGGCGTGCATCCAAATAATTGCTGAAGGACACGCAGTGAAATAAACGGAATCCACAGGTAGGGGCTTTCAGTTTTCACACTGAGGGTCAACGCTACATCCCAGTAGTAATTAAGCTACAAGCACAGTGTTAAATGAAAAAGCTTAGTTTAGGTAAGATTGTTCCACATCTGTGTGCTTTATTTACACTGTTCTCTTATGACGGCGATGGAGTTCGGACACTTTAACTCGTGTTTATTACACTGTTATTCCATTAAATGTTGCTTGTGATATGTACATCTATGTAACAATATGTGATGAAATACTCAATATATGACATGAAACACACTATGCGTCAGAGTAATGTTTAAAATAAGTGTAACTGTGTAGATGTCTTACAATCAGAAAAACAACTAACCCATGTCTCCTGAAGAAAGTTTCAGTTATAATTCATGAAGGTAGAGGGCATTTGTATAAGTACTCTGAATCATAGACAACCATGTGCCTTCAATGTAAGGCAAATCAGGTCCCAGAATCTAGATGCTCAATTCTCTCAGGTCCATGCATGAGTAACTTTTTTTAATCTAGGTTTCTCTTTCGCGTTGGTCCACACCTCTCACATGAATGTTCTGAACCATGAACCACTGGAGTAAAAGTACATATGGTCTTGTGGTTAAATTGTGAGCTTTTGAATGAGGATCGTCGAGTTCAAATTCCAACTAAAGGATTATTTAGATCTTGGCGGATGGGATACTCCGTCACAAACGTGACAGATATCCTATCGCCGTATTACAAGTGCATTATATCCTATGGCACTTGTAATACGGTGGACGGGATATCCGTCATTTTTGTGACAGAGTATTCCAACCACCAAGATCTGAATCTGGCCCTAAGTTTCCCGATTTCAATGTGTCAAGTACCCCACAAGACTCACCTGGGCTTGTGAGGTGATCCCGCAGAGACGACAGTAGCCACCGCCCCTGGCCCCAACAAAACCCCGCGGGGAGTAACGCCCGACAAGGATGAGGTGGAACCAGGAATGGGGGCCAAAGGAAGTGGCTTTGGTGGTAGGGACGTGGGATGGGTCTTGGCACAGCTGAGGGAACAAGGAACACCAGATTAGAGCTAGGGATTACGCTCGTGCTGTCAACCACCCCACAAGATACATGCAGACAGGAGCCCCTGTTTCTGACACTCACCACCAGGGTCGTTCGGGTTGTCTTCTAGAACAGGCAAATGCTGTGTCGTCTAGGAGCCCCACGTCCGTGGAAAAGGATATGAAGAAGGAGGCGCTTCTGCGCTTGGACCACCAAGGAACCAAAAGGAACTTAAAGGAAAGCGCTTCTGCGCTGCACAGCAGGTACTGACAAGAACTCCAGGGTAAGCGCTGTAGCGCGGCCCAAATGTACAATGCTCCCACGCAACCTGCGTGTAGGAGCCAAGCTGGAGCCCACCTGCGCCACTGCCAAGCAAGGTCCAAAGTATAAGAAAGCGCTCCTGCGCCTTGGGCAAAACAACAGAAAAACAAAACGTGGAAGTGCGCCTGCACTAGGAAGAGAAACCCGCAATAGCGCTCCTGCGCTACTGCAAACAAAGGAACAGATGCTTGTAAATAGCAGCGTGCCAGAAGCAGCTGCTTCAGGACACGTATCAGCAGCGCTCCAGCGCGGCTGACAGGAACAGGAACAAGCAGTCACGTAACGCGTGAGGAATGGCAGCGTTACCGTGACCTGAAGAACCCTCGTCGTCAGCTGGGCTCAAGCGCGTCTGTCTGGAGGAATCAGAAGCACCGATCCGGCGGCCACACGCACTTTTAAACGTGTGGCCCGGAAGTGCTAGTTGCGGGGAGGACTAGAACGGGACTCTCCTCCGGCCGGAAGTGAGTATCCCAATGTCTGTGGTGAGGACTAGAACGGGACTCTACCTCCGGCCGGAAGTGAGTATCCCGCTCTCTGCATGCATCCTGCGGCGCCCGGGACTGCGGAAAGCCGCCACACGACAGTACCCCCCCCTCAAAACAGAACCCCCCGGGGAGTCAGAGAAGGGAAGCAGGGCGGGGGCTCAGAGGGTGGCTCAGATGGAAAGCACGGACCAGAACAGGGGCATGACGTACATGGGATCGGGGTTCCCAGGACCGTTCCTCAGGACCGTAACCCTTCCAGTCTATGAGGTAGAACAACCGCCCCTTGGTACGACGGGAACCCAGAATGGCCCTGACCTCGTATTCCACATGGTCCTCCACCACCACCGGAGAAGGAGGAGAGGGGACGGAGCAGCCGGGATGGACCGCACGCAAAAGAGAGACATGGAAAACCGGGTGCATCTTCATGTGGGCCGGGAGCGACAGTCTCATGGCCACTGGATTGATCACCTTCTCAATGTCGAAAGGACCCACAAACCGAGGCAGCAGCTTCTTGGGACCATGCACGTTGAGATGACGGATGGAGAGCCACACCTTGTCGCCGGTGCGGTACTCTGGTTCCGGCTGCCTGTGAGCGTCAGCGTGTGACTTGTAGGTGTCCTTTGCTTTGGCTAGCTCGAATCTGGCCAGTTGCCAGAGTTGACACAGAGTCTTGTGATAAGCCCGAACCGTGGGTAATGGACTCTCCGCTGGAACTTCCCACGCCGAGGTGCGTGGGTGTTTCCCTTGAAGACAGAAAAAGGGGGACATCCCTATGGCGGAGTGTTTGCTGTTGTTGTAGGCGTACTCAGCCATCCATAGTACATCAGACCATTCCCTCTCGACAGAGAGCAATAAACAGCGCAGGTATTGTTCCATGGTGTGGTTGGTTCTTTCCGCCTGCCCGTCTGTCTGGGGATGGTAGGCAGAAGATAGACGGACTTCCATCTCCATGAGTTTGCACACTGCCTTCCAGAATCGGGAAACGAACTGCGACCCCCGGTCCGTTATCACCACCTCAGGGACACCATGGAGGCGAACCACGTTGTTTACGAACACCAATGCCAGTTCCGCCGCCGTGGGAATTTTGGGCAGAGGTACGAAATGAGCCATCTTGGTGAGGTGGTCCACCACGGTCAGTACTGTGGTATGGCCGGTTTTGGTCAGCGGTAGCTCCACCACGAAATCCATAGATATAGTGTGCCATGGGAAGGGCGGCACCGGGATGGGACGGAGTTGGCCCACTGGGGGCTCTGATCTGTTCTTGCCTAGCAGGCATATGGTACAACGGGAGACATGGTTTCTTGTGTCGTTTTCTACAGTCGGCCACCAGAACTGTCGTTGTATCAGGTCAAGCGTTTTGTGGTATCCCGGATGGCCAGCGATGGCATGGTCATGACACATCCGGATCGCTTGTTGTTGACAGGGTTCCCTTGGCAGGTACAGCCTGTTTCCTTTGACTAGGAATCCGTTTTCTCGTACCACGCCTTTGTGTTCCTGCACTAGAGCGGCTGGATCAATTCCGTCCGTGTCTTTTCGTAACTGGGTCATGAAGTCCGTGGAGGCCACTACTCCCTGAAAGTGGTCATCCGAGATGACGGGAACTGGTTCCGTGTCGTCGGTGGCGTCCTCGGCCTCGTCTAATCTTGAGAGGGCATCCGCCTTGGCGTTGTCCTTTCCGGGTCGGTAGGTGATGGTGAAGTTGTATTCATTAAAGAACAGGGTCCATCTTAGCTGTCGGGCGGTCAGGGCGCGTGCCGAGCGTAAGAACTGCAGGTTTCTGTGGTCCGTGTAGATGGTGACCGTATGCTTAGCATCCTTCAGGTAATGACGCCATTCCTCGAACGCCGTCTTGATGGCCAGGAGCTCCCTGTCAGATACCGTGTAGTTCTTTTCTGCCGGCTGCAATTTTTTGGAATAAAAGGCCACCGGATGCAGCAGTCCGGTGTTGACGTCCCTTTGTGACAACACGCCTCCCAAGGCGTCTTTCGAGGCGTCTGCTTCAACCACGAAAGGCTGTTCGGCATCCGGATGTATCAGCACCGGTGCTGTGGTAAACCGCCTCTTCAGTTCCTGGAACGCTTCGTCTGCTTTCCGGTCCCAACAAAAACGCTGTCCTTTGCGCAATAAGCGCGAGATAGGTGCCACCATCCCGGAGAATCCAGTAATAAAACGGCGGTAGTAGTTGGCAAACCCCAAGAACCGTTGCACCCCTTTCACGGAGTCCGGCGTGGGCCAAAGAAGAATGGCCTCCACTTTCTTTTTGTCCATCTGTATGCCGGCGGGTGTGATGATATGACCCAGGAACTCCACGGAGGTAACGTGGAACACGCTTTTCTCCAGTTTCACGTATAGTCTGTTTTTTCCTAGTTGTCGCAGAACCGAACGCACGTGTTGTACGTGCTCGGCGATGGTCTGGGAGAAGATCAAAATATCGTCAATGTACACGATACAGAAGACGTCGAGGAACTCCCTCAAGACCTCATCAATGAAGTACTGGAACGCGGCGGGGGCATTGCAGAGTCCGAAAGGCATGACTTGGTACTCGAAGAGGCCGAACTTGGTCCGAAAGGCGGTCTTCCATTCGTCTCCCTTCCGGACCCTGACTAGATGGTAAGCACCCCGCCGATCCAGTTTCGTATAAACCGAGGCGTTCTTGACTTGGTCCAGGAGGTTGGAGATGAGCGGAAGCGGGTATCGGTTTTTCACCGTGATGGTGTTCATCGCCCTAAAGTCGATGCAGGTCCTCAGGTCCCCTTCCTTCTTCGATACAAAGAAAAGGGGAGATGACACCGGGGACCTGGAATGGCGGATGAACCCGTTTTCCAAGTACTCATCCAGATAGGAACGTAGATGGACGTTCTCCTTGTCAGTAAGGGAATAGATCCTGCTACAGGGCAAGGTAGAGCCGGGTATCAGATCAATCCGACAATCGAAGGAACGATGCGGTGGTAGAGTGTTGGCTCCTTTTTTGTCGAAAACGTCTGCCAGGTCCTGATAGTCTTCTGGTACTTCGGCTTGAGACACCAACCCCATGCCTTGTCCTGATAATGACCGAGCTTGTATGGACCGGATACCATGCATGTTGTCCTCTTCGTAGCAGGTACTACAACAGTGTTCGGAATCCAGAATGATTACCCGTGAAACCCAATCGACTCGGGGATTGTGTTGTACCAGCCATGGCAGCCCCAGGATGACCTTAAACAGTGGTGCGTCAATGACGTCGAAGCTGATGGATTCGGCATGATTGTTTGTGAAGCACATCGTCAAGGCTTCAGTCTGATTCCTGATAAGTCCAGAGGTCAGATCAGTACCGTCGACGGCTTTAACCGTTTCTGGTTGTTTCTTGGGTGTCGTCCTCATTCCCAGAGAATGCGAATAGATTGTGTCGATGAAGTTGCCGGTGGCTCCGGAATCAAGCATCGCGATGACCTTCCAAGAGGCGCCGGTTTGGTTCCGCAAGGTCACTTCCATGCCTATGTGATGGTTGCCATCGAAGACTGCAGGGATCTCTGTAGTGCAGGAAGAAAAACCCAGAGGACGGACCCCCTTGTCTACTGGGTTGCTTCGTTTCCCGCCTGGTTTCCTTTCTCGACGGGCAAGGCGAAAGGCCGTTTGTTCCGTGGACGACTCGGTTTCACCGGGCACTCCCTAACGAAGTGTCCGCTCTTACCGCAGTAGAGGCACTGGTTCTGCTTCCTCCTTTTTTCTCTCTCTTGGCTGGTTAGGGCCCCTCTAACGCCGCCGATCTGCATGGGTTCCTGGGTGTCGCTTGACGAGGGAGCGTCCACCCTGCTTTTCTCGGAGGCCTTCTCAGAGAAGGGAAGGAAACGGTTGTCGCTGTTTTTCCCTTTTTCGGTTTTCCTCTCTTGCAACCGGAAATTCATCTTGACCACCATGTCGATGAACGGCCCTATCATGTCTGGTGGGTCGGGGTGTTGGGCAATAAGGTCCTTCAGGTCGTCATGTAACCCTCGATAAAACACCGACACCTTTTTGTCCTCCGGCCACTGCGCCTCTATGACCAGGCGGCTAAAGGTCGTGATGTAGTGAAGCAGATCACTGTTTCCTTGCTTTAGCCCAAGCAGCTGGTTATCTGCGGCTTGTACGAACGTATGGCGAGCGAACATCCGTCGCATGGTCTCCTTAAACGTTGGCAAGTGGTTAAGCATGGGGTCATCGTTTTCAACCAACGAGATGGACCACTGCGCGGCGTCCCCGCCCATGTAGGACAGTATGAACGCCACCTTTGAAGCATCGTCAGGGAAGGCGGCTGTTCTGGCCATGAAATGCAGATGGCATTGGTGGATGAAAACCCCATACTTGGTGCTGTCGCCATAGAAACGTTCGGGTGGAGCCAATTGCACCGGGTGGGGCGTGATGACCTGAATAGCCGTGTCCTGACCGGTGGCAGAGGAGGACCCTCCAAAGGAGAACGTAGGCGGTCTAAGCAACCCCTCTGTTCTGGTTCTGGGGCTAGGAGTGGTTCCCCAAGGGTTGGTGAAGCCCGCCGTCACTTGGCCCTGTAGGGCCGTCATGTCTTGGCGTAAGCTGAGGTTCTCTGCTTGCATGGCAGCCAGCATGGTTGCTATGTCCTGCAGGGTGACCTCCGTGTCTCCCATGTCGTCTGGGCAGGATGTGAGTACGTGGGCTTCTGATTCTGTCAAGTACCCCACAAGACTCACCTGGGCTTGTGAGGTGATCCCGCAGAGACGACAGTAGCCACCGCCCCTGGCCCCAACAAAACCCCGCGGGGAGTAACGCCCGACAAGGATGAGGTGGAACCAGGAATGGGGGCCAAAGGAAGTGGCTTTGGTGGTAGGGACGTGGGATGGGTCTTGGCACAGCTGAGGGAACAAGGAACACCAGATTAGAGCTAGGGATTACGCTCGTGCTGTCAACCACCCCACAAGATACATGCAGACAGGAGCCCCTGTTTCTGACACTCACCACCAGGGTCGTTCGGGTTGTCTTCTAGAACAGGCAAATGCTGTGTCGTCTAGGAGCCCCACGTCCGTGGAAAAGGATATGAAGAAGGAGGCGCTTCTGCGCTTGGACCACCAAGGAACCAAAAGGAACTTAAAGGAAAGCGCTTCTGCGCTGCACAGCAGGTACTGACAAGAACTCCAGGGTAAGCGCTGTAGCGCGGCCCAAATGTACAATGCTCCCACGCAACCTGCGTGTAGGAGCCAAGCTGGAGCCCACCTGCGCCACTGCCAAGCAAGGTCCAAAGTATAAGAAAGCGCTCCTGCGCCTTGGGCAAAACAACAGAAAAACAAAACGTGGAAGTGCGCCTGCACTAGGAAGAGAAACCCGCAATAGCGCTCCTGCGCTACTGCAAACAAAGGAACAGATGCTTGTAAATAGCAGCGTGCCAGAAGCAGCTGCTTCAGGACACGTATCAGCAGCGCTCCAGCGCGGCTGACAGGAACAGGAACAAGCAGTCACGTAACGCGTGAGGAATGGCAGCGTTACCGTGACCTGAAGAACCCTCGTCGTCAGCTGGGCTCAAGCGCGTCTGTCTGGAGGAATCAGAAGCACCGATCCGGCGGCCACACGCACTTTTAAACGTGTGGCCCGGAAGTGCTAGTTGCGGGGAGGACTAGAACGGGACTCTCCTCCGGCCGGAAGTGAGTATCCCAATGTCTGTGGTGAGGACTAGAACGGGACTCTACCTCCGGCCGGAAGTGAGTATCCCGCTCTCTGCATGCATCCTGCGGCGCCCGGGACTGCGGAAAGCCGCCACACGACACAATGCACTGGGTAAACTTGGGCAAATTGTTTTAGCAACAGGGGTCTCCGTTTACCAGCAAACTGAGGTTCAGTGCAGCATTTTAGGGAAAAAGAAGCAGTCAAAATATGTTTAAAACCAGCACTGTATGAAAAAATTAACATGGATCACTTAGCAGAGATATGTGTGGAGGGGTAATTACCTGTATACAAAGATAGAGGAGATGATGATTCCCAGAAGGAAGAGGCTGACCACGATCGACATGATCTCCAAAACAGTAAGGCTGACTGCAAAAAACAAGGCAGGAGAAAAGTGAGCAGCAGGCAACTTCAACACAGTCCCTTTCCATTGGCAAGTAGTCTGTAACAAACAAGTTATTTACCTTCTAGAATGCCCTATCTGGTAGAGACTCTATCTAGCGCCAGATTCCTTACCTTAGAATTATCGCCAGACGTCAGACTAGATTTGGAAATTTTTCTTGAGCACTACTGCTGTGCACCGGTAGGTGGCGTTGTTTTGGTCCTCATGGCGTTGCCTGCGCAGGAAGTAAAGTGCGCGGGGTCTATATAGGCGCCACCCGAGCGTGCTGGCGTCAGTTACTTTGCGCGACATTACCCACCAGAAGTGCGGAGCCACAAAGAACACTGACCACTAGTGTGGAATACTAGGGCCCTGAAATGGGAAAGTCCTGTCCCTATAAATCCATTGACGTAGTGGAGAGGATGGGTGGGTTGGTAAGGAATCTATGGCTAGATAAAGTTTCAACCAGATAAGGTGCTACCGAAGGTAAGTAACTTGTTCATCTGATAGAAACTTCTTCCAGTAAATTCCTTACCTTAGAATAGATATCCAAGCAATACTTCCCCGGAGGTGGGTCTGCGGACCAATTTCACACAACAAAGTCCTGCAGGGCTGAACAGGCAAAGTTCCCATCCCTATGGACCTGACTGTCAAGACTGCAGTGCTTGGTAAACGTTTGCAAGGAAGCCCATATTGCCACCTGGCAGATGTCAAGGACCTGAACTCTGCATACTAAAGCTGTGGTTGCAGCGTTAGCTCTGGTGGAATGAGCACACAAACCCTCAGGGGGTTGCCTTTTAGCCAATGCATAGCTGATCTTTATACAGGCATGATCAATCAAGAGATGGTCTGATTCTGCACGGCCTACCCTTTTTTCACTTCTACGTACCCCACGAAGAGTTAGTCGTCAAACTGGGTCTCTCATGTGTGGTCAAAGTAGAATGACAACACTCTTTTTGGGTCCAGACTGTGAAGTTGCTCCTCTTCCTTGGAGGGATGAGGCGGCGCGTAAAAAGTAGGCAGAGTGATAAAATGGCCAACATGAAAGGAAGCGACCACTTTCGGAAGGAAGGAAGTCATCGTATGAAGCACCAGTTTGCCTGGGAAGATGTTCAGTAAAGGAAGCTTGGATGACAAAGCCTGAAGCTCACTGACCCTCCTGGCAGATGTTATTGCCACCAGGAAGGCCGCCTTGATTTTAAGGACCATGAGAGGACATCAGGACAAATTAAGGTCCCACTGAGGCATAATGAAGGGAGAAGGAGGAAACATATGTTGCAAAACTTTCCAGAACATATACAATAGGGGATTGGAAGAGGGAAAGTTGGTCAGGCACCCATAGAAAAGCAGATAGAGCAGAAAGGTATCCCCCTAACAGTGCCCAGAGCAGGACCCTGCTGGGCAAGGGTAAGAACAAACAATAGAACCTGATAAAAGGAAAGCAGAAAGAGGGCCAACTTGTTTCTCTGCACACCATGCCACAATATTGCCCCGACGGAAGGCGTATACCATTTTAGTGGAGGGACGTCTGGCTGCCAGAATAACATTGCAGACTTTGGGTGGAAGGTCAAAAGCTGTCAACTTTGCCGCTCAATCTCCATGCATGAAAATGGAGTGTTGACCGTTTCGGGCAGAGAACCCTGCCCTGCTGCTGTGACAGAAGATCCTTCCGAAGGCGCTGCCTGATCGGAGGACCAGTGTCCATGCTCAACAGCTCAGAATACCGGACTCCATGCCGGATTGGGAACCCAAACCAGCCCTGGCAATATTCTCAGACCAGCCCCTGAAGAACTGGCTGGCCCCAGAGGCTAGACATTCTTGTGGGTTGCTTTTGTTACTGGGGTTGATATTGCAACACCACTGCAAAAGAGGCCCCCAATAACAAAACCGATCCCCACTACTACAAAACCGCCTTCCAGCCTCCCTGGGAAACGGCCAGTATGGCCAATCCAGCCTTGTCCAGACTCTCAGTGCCCAGTCTGGAACCACAATGATGGCTTACACCCGTTCATACCTGATCTTCTTGAGAAAGCTGGGCAGGAGTGGTAAGGGCAGAAAGGCGTACAGGAGGCATGAGCTCCACTCGAGGCGAAAAGCATCTCCAAGCGAGAGCCACCTTGGAAACTCCAGCTTGTAGAACTGCTGACATTGTGTGTTCTCGTCGGTGGCGAATAGATCTAACTAGGCTCTCCCCACTGCTGAAAGAGACATTGCACCACCTCCAGTTGGAGATGCCATTTGTGATCAGCTAGGAATCTGTGGCTACGTTTGTGCTCCCTGGCGTTCACAGCGCATGCCAGATGTTGGACCACCACGTATGTGCCCTGCTGTTCCAGCTATGGCCTCTTGACAAAGGGTTCAATACCCCACCCATCTCTGGTTGTTACACTACCACATGTTAGTGGTGTTGTCTATGAACACCTGTGCCAGGCTCCCCTTGATGGAAGGTAGAAAGGCTTTCAATCCCAGCCTTATCGCTCGGAGCACCAACAGATTGATGTGGGGTCCGGATTCACTGGAGACCCATGGCCTCTGATCTCTACCTCTATCAGTTGCCCCCCCCATCCCAGCCATATGCGTGCTCTGCAGCGGGCTCTGCAAGCGTCACACGCAGGATGCAGGAGGCCATGAGACCCAGCAGCCTCAGAATCAGTCTCACCAAAATCCAGGATAGAGGCTTAAACATCAGTATCATAGCCTGACTTTCCTGGACTCGCCCTTCAGGATAGGCCTGAAACTGCACTGTGTCCAGAAGAGCTCAGATGGAAAGAGAGTCTGAGAGGGAGTCAGGTGTGACATTGGCACGTTGATAGTGAACCCCAGCAAATGCAGGAGCTCCACCGTAGTCTGGAGGTTGAAGGAGACATCCTGGGGCCAGCCAGCCTTAAATAGCCAATTGTCAAGATAGGGGAAGACTGGCACTCCTGATATTCACAGATGAGCTGCAACCACCACCATCACCTTGGTGAACACCCGAAGGGTGCTGGTAAGGCCAAATGGGAACACAGTACACTGAAAGTGCTGGTGGCCCACTGTGAATTGAAAATAACATCTGGGGGCAGACAGGAAGGGATGTGGATTTATGCACCCTGCAGGTCCAACGCTACCATCCAGTCTCTCGGGTCCAGGGGAGACAGGACCTGAGCGAAAGTGGGCATTCTGAACTTCTTCTCAAGAAAGAATTTGAGAGAGTGCAGGTTAAGGATAGGACGAAGACCTCCATCCTTCCTGGGGATCAGAAAGTAGAGGGAATATCAACCACAGCCTACTTCTGGCGCAGGCACTCTCTCTATGGCTCCCTTAGCCAAGAAAGTTGTTACTTGATGGTGGAGAAGGGATAGGTGGTCCTCTGTCATCATGTCGTAAGTAGGTGGCATGAGTGGTAGTCTCACAGGGGAGGGAGTAGCCCCTTCGGATGATCTGCAAAACCCACCAGTCTGATGTTATAGACTGTCAGTGAGGCAAGTGACTGCAGATCCTACCTGCCACTGGGTGCCCATGATGGTAAGAGGGCAGACTAGAAGGATTTGGAAGCTGGGGCTGCTGGGGAAGTGGTGGACTGGCCTGACCTCTGGCTGCCCGACCCACGGTGTCTGTAGGAAAGTGATACAAAGAGGCTGGGAAGCTTGTGAGTCATGGTGGGTGGGGGGGTTATAGAAGTGGCTGGGCCACAAAAGAAGAGAAAAGCAGATTAGGGTTTTACGAGGGGGCATGGAAAGGCTTAAGGACCTGGCCATAGCCCTGCTGTCTTTGAAGCACTCCAGCGCTGTATCCACCTTGTCTCTGAAGAGATTGAAGCCATCAAAAGGCTCATAAGTGATGTTTGCATATCCCCAGAAAAGCCAGGAGTCCTCAACCAGGTGTTGCGCTGTAGGGCCACATCGATAAAACAGCTCTACCAAGTGAGTCGGTGGTGTTCAGTCCACATCGAATGGTGAACTTAGTTGTATCCATTCCATTGGCAACTGTTTGGGAGAACACGGCCTGGGCCTCCTCCAGTATTGCTGGCAGCACTTGTGCAACCATATCCCACAGAGTGTGGGAATAGTGTCTGAAAGAGCGTACGGTGTTCACAGACCACAATGCCAGGCTCATGAAAGAAAATATTTTCTTGCCTAAATTGTCCAGCCAACTCGATTCTGGATTCGGTGGTGCGTTTGGGAATACGCCGGGATTTACATGAGAAGTGGAGATTTGGACTACCAAGTTCTCCGGGGTAGGGTGTTCTGTGAGGAATTTGGGGTCCCCTGGAGCAAGGAGGTGGTGGCGGGCAATTGTTCTGTTCACAGGAGACCAGGTCGCAAGCAGGACATCAGTCAGTGCCTTGTTAAATGGGAGAAGGGGTTCTCAGCCGGACACTCCCGGCTAAAGCACTTCCGTGAAGATAATAGTCTTGTCAGCTACTGAGGACAAGCTAAAGTCCATGACCTTAGCCTCCCTCCTCACCACATTTGCAATTAAACCTCCATCTTCCGCTGCCACATTAGGGGGAGAAAGCATGCCAGCATATGTAGACGTATCCAGTCCGCTGGCGTCCGTCAAATCCTCACACCAGTCCATGTTAGTCTCATATGCTAGTACTCTTCAGGGTCCAGTCCCCCCGTTCCATTCCTCCCGAGTCCTAGCCTATAAGGGTAGGGATCAGGCTACGGCCTGGAAGGCATGGCTCCAGTAGGTGCAGGAGTGGGCATTGGTCAACGCCCCTCCGGCTCTGAAAAAGAGTTAGGGATATAAATAGGGAAGGGCCTGCCTGGAGCATCGGCCTCGGGACCAACGCTGTGAGGAGGTCAACATTGCACGAATGGCGCCTATCCAGCTGCAGGTGTGAATTCAGTAGGGGCCCCTCCCGATGCCGCGGGGCCCAAAGGCATGCCAGAAGGACCGGGCTATCCAAATATGAGGTGCATAGCCTCATAAAATTCTTCAAATTGGGCAGGAGTTGCTTCAGCTCCATGAAACTCGCGGAGGTGCAGAGTCATCCCAGACGCTGACTCAACCACAGAGCCAGGTCTCGAGTGATGCTCCCTTAACTCGTCGGCCAACAGACAAGGTGAAGTTGAAGCATGATTCAACATCTTCTTGTGGCGGGACCTATCCAAGCGACCCAACAACTTTGAGTGAGACGAGGATCGCGAACTCCACAACTGCTCCTGGGACATTCCTGTGGATCAGGATCTGAATCATGATGGTGTTGCACGTTGAGCCAGGAGCTTGAGGGATCGCTCCCCAAAGGCCTTCAGGTGTATGGGGCAGCAATTGGAGCAGGCCTTCGGGTCGTGGTTATGCTCGAGGCACCAGTGGCACACAAGATGCGGGTCCATCATCAACATCGACCGGTGACAGGAAAAGCAGGGTTTGAAGTCTGCCTTCTTGATGACATCCCTGCCACATCAGGAGGAAAAAAACCTTAAAACACTTTGACAAAATGTTGAAAAAAGTTAGTCAAAATTGACTATGCTGTAGCTCTTTCCGGATCTTCACGGGCTGGCACGGAAAGAAAAGATCTAAGATCAGCGCGCATAGGCACCACCCACTGTACTCCCAGTGCGGACGACGCTGACGATGCCACAGGAAGCTGAACAACGCCACATACTGGTGCTCAAGGGTACTACTCAAAAAGAAATTGCATATTATACAGATCCAGTAGTAGTAGTCACTCTCCATTGCTTCCAGATGAACTCTTGACAAATTTAGGGCCAGATGTACTAAGGTAGGATTTTCCAAAACGTGGTTGTAATATGAGCACCGACTTTTTGCAAATCCTGTGGTATTTTGCAAACCAAATTATGTGCTAATAGGTCATTTCAGAAAATACAGAATCCCAGTCAGTCGCAATCAACCAACTAACATGAAAATTAATGAGATGAGTCGCAAATTGCAACCCACTACGATTGACTGCCATTACAGGGATGCTGGCCTACTAAGATCAGCAGACCACCATGTCAGTTATTTATTTTAAACGAAGCACTCAATTTTTCTTAAATGCAGACCATTTCTGTAAAAGAAAACGGGATGTGTTTAAATAAAAAAAAAGTTTTCCAAACTATTTTTAAGAGTATGCAATAGTTCTACGGACCACTACCTTCTCCAAAAACATGTTTTTGTACCATTCACAAAGGGAGAGGGGTCTCTAGGGGACCCCTTCCTGTTTGCAAACTGATTATCACTGCTTTTCAGTAGCCAGTAAAATCATAATGTTTTGTGACCGGATTTTGGTCACAAAACATTAATATGTTCCATAAGGAATTGCTATTTGGAAAGGATGCCCTAAACAGACCCCTTCCAAATAGCAATTTCCAACGGTATCCTAAACCCATCTGGAGATTATGGTAACATGTTACTGAATCGTTGAAAGGGATTAGTGCATTTTTTGTCACACATCCTTCAAATTACCATATTGTAGGGTTTTCAAACCAGGATATGCATTAGTTAGTACATCTGGGTGTTAATTTGACTGCGTACAGACTATGCCTGAGGGTCACTCACTCCTCCTTATAGATGATTATATTAATTTTCACTTTTGTAAAATGTTAATCCATTGGGGTCTCTCTGCACTAAACAACAAATGATTATTAATACCCAACTGCAAGATACTCATTTGGTTCAAACACAGACCCCTTGAATATATGCATTAGTCCACCGAGCCATCTGCTGTGGCTACCAGTAGTGAATAAGCTGTGGTCTGCTCCCCATGAATGTATTCTATAGAAGAATTTGCAATGAGTCTCGGCATTCAACTAATGTACACAGCATGCACTCTTTATCTTACACTTCTCATCATTACACGCCTCAACATCGACTCCTAAAAAAAGATAAGAGCACTAATCTGATCACATATGCACAACTCCAAAATATTTCCTAAATAGGCCACGTCACAAAGCAAATCCCTTCCAAATATTCACTCCCCAGTGGTGCAGAACGGTAACCATCCGCGAATGGATTTCGGAGCCTCATCAACGATATGAAGCACATTATAAATGCAATACATTACTTTGCAATTGTTATGTTTGGTTATGTTTCTGGGTATTAGAATTAAAGATATTTCAGCAAATGCTCGCTCTTTTGGCACTTTGTGCAGACTGTTGTCCGCTTATGTTATCCATCCGTACTAAGAGGAAGGGATCCCAGTGTATACAGGGAGCAGTTAAATACAATTCAAATGAGTTAATCAAAAACAATTATTTTGATCCGCAAAGTTTTTATTCACAGTGGGATCCAGTGTATTGAATATACGTAGCATAACAAACAATCAACTGTATTGAAGGTCATACAGTGCCCCAGGAAGGGAAAAGGGGAAGTGATAGTGAGTAGGTAAGGGAAGTGATGGGATTACGTGACAGTAAAACTTACGGATCCATTCCCCACGATGCCTGAACTTACCGAATCCTGATACTATGCAGGACGCTACCATCGGTAAGCACCATTTCACTGTCCCTAATCGGACATTGTTGTAATTTTCTCGAATGATTGTCCCCTTCTAATACAGACATGTAATCAATGTACGCTCATCATTGCAGATGCAGCTCCATTGTCTTCAATTCCCTAATTAAGACCACACGGCGGACTTTTGACCCTGTGGTATGTTTTTCATTTTTTCAGCTTTTGGACTCGCGCTATTTGTCAGCCCAATATCTTAGACCTCATCTTTAACTTGTAGTACTAGTTCCCTTTATTGTATGCCTTATGCGAGTGGTGGGCCATCTTGTACCATGCTGGTTTTCCCACTCAGGCGCCCTAATTTTCGCTATTAGCAAGGTGTTACCCTGTTCTATGTTTCGGAATTGCCGGAACTTGGTAGATTCCATTTCTTTATAATTAACTATTTAACAGACTTTATCCAGGATATTGTCCGACTCTACCTATGTGATAATTAGAGGCAGGAGTAGCAACCCTCTAACTTTAATCTATTATACTTTTACTAGGTCCCCTGCCCCTCCCCCTCGTCCTGATGAAGACCCCACAGCAAGGTTAAACTGTCCTGCAACTTCAGAGGGTCGAAACGGCGACTGTTTTTTTCAATTGCGGCAACCTCACGCCAATATTTTGTATATACACTGTACCTTGTGTTGTATGCCTCTTTTCAAATAATGTCGCCATGTTTTATGGCAGCTGTTGCTATACTAATTATAGCATGAACAGGTCTTTGAAGGATTGATTTTACTGTCACGTAATCCCATCACTTCCCTTACCTACTCACTATCACTTCCCCTTTTCCCTTCCTGGGGCACTGTATGACCTTCAATACAGTTGATTGTTTGTTATGCTACGTATATTCAATACACTGGATCCCACTGTGAATAAAAACTTTGCGGATCAAAATAATTGTTTTTGATTAACTCATTTGAATTGTATTTAACTGTTCCCTGTATACACTGGGATCCCTTCCTCTTAGTACTTATTGAACCCAGGTCCCAGTGACTATATCTGGGTAAACCCCCCTTCTATAAACTATGTTATCCATCCAGCACGCGTTCGGATCCTTTCCCAAATCACAGTTGATGTGGACGTAGGGTGACCAGACGTCCCGGATTTCCATGGTCAGTTGCGGTTTTAGGAGGAATGTCCCGCAGTCCTGCCTTTAAGAATTATTTTTAATACATGTGCCAGTTTTTGGGAAAAAGGTCAAGTCAACCTGGAAAGCAGAATTGAAACGTATCCTTACCTTTCCATGGGTACCGCCAAAGTCTTAAACATTTAAGGGAATTACCTGCTCCTTTCAGTCAGCAGGAGCAGGTCGGCTGCATGCTCCAGCAGAGGGAGACAGATGAGGAGCCGAGAACAAGTTCCAGGGGGACCGAAATGTGTTGGGTGTTTGCCCAGCCAACTCTGCTTTTGTAATAAATGGAGTCCAATCCCTGCTCGAGAGATTGACTTGTCTTTTATTTACACTGAGCCACAAATCTGGGAGATAATACAGTGGCATTGCACCACCGAGCAAAAAGAGTGCCTTGGCACCCGACATCTCGGGACCTGCTGGATCTGTGTACACACACACACACTTACAAGTATACGCAAAAATTGGGACAGCCATACATAGAACTAAGACTAAAGGCTTTAGTCCTTACTTTTTTTCTGGTCTGTCCCATTTTTTGCTTCTCAAAATCTGGTTACCCTATGTGGGCGGATGGTTTGGACAGCAGTAGTTTTTTTATGACGGTATTCCTTTAAGTGAGTGGCGGTCTTGTGACCATCCTACCTAACTCATGTGCATGGGAAGTGCTAGTAGGATGTCCGAGTGGCAGTCCGGTGTGAGGTTTCTGTTTTGTAATCCTTCGACTACCCATATCCTCCATTGTTTGTCTGACAAGAGTTTGCATCTGATCAACCTTTGGCTGAGGATATTTTTTTTGTCTTATCACTATGCATGGTGCAGTAAGTATTGTATTGTATTGTAATTGCATTTATATAGCGCTTACTACCCCTGACGAGTCGTCGAAGCGCTTTTTCAGCGGGTAGCACGCTACTCCAGGACCCATAGAGGATTAGTGTTGAATTAGTATAGTGAAACATGCAAGTACATTCTAAGTGGTGGATAGGTTAGTCAGTTATTTGGATTTGGAATAATAGCAGAAGGATAGAGTAGGACAAAGGTTTGTATTTATGTATCGCTCGCTTGTTGACGCATGCTATTCAGGGAGCCTATAAAGGATTATTGGGAATTAATATGGTGAAATATGAGGTAATTTCAGTGGTGGATATTAGTCTGTTACTTGGAGTGAGAAGGATAGCGGATGGATGAAAGGGGAAGAAAGATTTGCATTCATATAGCACTTGTTATCCCTGATGGGTGTTGAAGCGCTTTTCTGGCGAGTAGCACGCCACTCCGGAACCCATAAAGGATTAGTGTTAAAAATTAGTATAGTATAAATATGAAGTAATTTGAGTAGTAGATATGTTATTCAGTTATTTGGGCAGTATATTAGTATAGTTGAATGTGGAATATGGAATTTGAGAAGTGAACATGTTAGTCTGTTAATTTTGATTGAAAAAGGATAGTGGAGGGATAAAAGAGTGAAGGATTTATTTTTAAGTCTTAGCAGTAGGAAGAGGCTTTTGGATGAGTAAAAAGGAGTTTTGGAGGGAAGGAGTCAGAGGGGAGAGTTTAGAAATGTTTGTTTTAGGGGATCGGTGTAGTAAAAAGAGGTGTCATATGATGCAAGGAGGGGTAGAGCAGGAGAGAGTCTAGAAAAGGTTACTTTGGCGATCATAGTAGTGGTATGGGGTTTGGGATAAATGAGAGAGTGGATGTAGAGGATATATTGATAGATCTATAGGATGAGAGATACGGTAGTGCATTAGAAGGAGTAGTAGAAAGAAATAGGCTAGTGTATTGGAAATGCTAAATTAGAAGAAAGTGATAAATAGATAGATCCATAAGTACATTGAAAGTATATAGATACATAAAGGAAGTAAGTATATTTAGATTAAATATATTGATAGAGGCACAGGATGAGAAATAGGGTAGTGCATTGGATATGCTTTTTCAGGAGAAAAGTTAGACACACAGATCCAAGTACATGGAAGGTACATAGATGTACAATGGAAGTATGTAGATGTAGACCAAAGATGATTTTTATTTATTGATGAATATTATTATTATTATTATTATTTTTTTCTTCTCTTAACAACATAATTGTTTTACATGTTTTATAAAGTAATACACAAAGATAGGTACATATCTATAGTGAAAACAAATGCTTATATACAGAGGGATATGCTGTAAATTTCTATTTCCATATGGTGCTTATGTGGGGAAGAGCCAGATCTTGAGTAGTTTTCTGAAGATAAGTCGGTTGTCAGTGGATCTTATGTTGGGGGGTACAGAGTTCCATAGTTTGGCTGCTTGAACAGAGAAGGATGTGCCACCCATGTTTTTAGGTCTCGCCTGTCGATGCGCATGCGCATCGAGCAAGCGAGACTATAGGGGCTCATCCACACTTTATCTAACTTGCAAGGAATCGTGGCGATTCCTTGCAGTGCCCGTGACTTTTAAGCTCAATGCGCATGTGCATTGAGCTTAAAAGCGCGTGCACAGCCGCCCGCATTCCTCCGACACCTTTGAAGTGAAGCTTAGCTTCACTTCAAAGGCCCGGCTTGTTCACACCCACATGCCGCTCTGCCCCGCTCCGCCCCCTCCCCTGAGTCATCCTGCCTGCCCCTTCCCGCCGTGTCGCATTTCTCCTCCCCCCTCCCCTCTCTTCCCTCCGTCTTGTTTTGCTACTTTTCCTTATGCTGCCTCAGCAAGTGTCTGAGTTTGTTTGCTCCGTTATGCCGAGAAAAAGGTTTTCTTTTCGTGATCAAGCTTATTTCCGACCAAGACTTTCTTTTTTAGGGGTTGCTTTGCATTTGAGAGTGTTAGTTATAAAAAGTCGCTTAATAACGTATCGTTAAGTCCAGCCCGCTCCGCCCCCTCCCCTGAGTCATCCTGCCTGCCCCTTCCCGCCGTGTCGCATTTCTCCTCCCCCCTCCCCTCTCTTCCCTCCGTCTTGTTTTGCTACTTTTCCTTATGCTGCCTCAGCAAGTGTCTGAGTTTGTTTGCTCCGTTATGCCGAGAAAAAGGTTTTCTTTTCGTGATCAAGCTTATTTCCGACCAAGACTTTCTTTTTTAGGGGTTGCTTTGCATTTGAGAGTGTTAGTTATAAAAAGTCGCTTAATAACGTATCGTTAAGTCCAGGTCAGTGTGCTACAGTCTTTTTAGGCAGTTGATTCTTGAAGTCAAGCTGGATCGATCTGCACAGTTTTGGGTGTGTGCTACTCTACTGAGAGAACTCTACTGTAGTTGGTAGCAGTTAATATCTGAAGTTTCGATGGGAGACGCAGGAGGGCACGTTTTGTTATATGCAAACTCCTTTGCCACTCTTCCCCATGTCCCATCTGTTTATTTATGGCTTGTAATTGGCATCAATTCTGTACACCTTATTTACGGTTCCTGCAAAATGTGTAGCGCCTGACTATCCTGAGATTAGTTGCACAGCCCAATCTTGATTCACCAGCGGTTTCCGTGACACAGGGCTGACACTTAAAGTAAAGGCTTGTTTGGTGTTTAATTTAATAACTTATTTACAAGTGTGTTGTCCATCACATACACGTGAGGGCACATCATCTTGGGCTTACTCCTAGTATCGAATTAGCGTGTCTGCCTGTACCCAATTGGAAGTAATTGGCATTACACGTACATGTGTTCCAAAATGTCTCCCACCGTTAGAGCTTTTAGAAATGTTTATGGCTTTTTTTTTTTTTATTCTTTAGCATTGGCTACAGGAAACAAAAATGCTAAAGATTTACAAAAAAACCCATAAACAATTCTAAAAGCACTAACTCTAATGCTGCGAGACCTATTGCATTTCCAATGCTTGTTTTTCTTGTATGGTGGGATTTTGAGGCGAGATGCTCCTTTAGAGCGTAGGTTCCTATGTTATGTTATGTTATGTTATGTTATTGGTTTTTATTGTGCGCACAGCTACTCCAGCTAAGGAGCGTCCTGGCGCATTTGACAGGAAATGCATAAAAGACATAACACAGCTAAAAAAGAACCAGGGAGGACCACTCTAAGTACGTAACACAGGCTGGGGGTAAGAGACTAAAACAGGAATGTTTTCAAGGCTTTTCTAAAAGCCATAAGATCCTCTAACAGGCGCAATTCCACCGGGAGAGAGTTCCAAGCTGATGCCGCCTTTACACCAAAGGAACGGCCGCCCATGCGGCAAAGCCTGTATCTGGGGACTACAACCAGGGCCTGGCCCTGGGAGCGAAGAGTGCGAGTAGGGACATAAAAAGAAAGAGAGCCAGACAAGATTTCAGGGCCTGTGCCTCTCAAGATCTTAAAAGCAAGGCAGAGTACCTTGAAAAGAATACGCTTCCTTATTGGGAGCCAGTGTAGGGAGCGAAGAACATTCGCCACCGAACAGAATTTAGGGAGGCCGACAATCGCCCTGGCTGCGGCGTTTTGTACCCGTTGAAATCGAGTAAGCTCAGCCTGATTGGCCCTGGCGAGAAGAGAACTCGCGTAATCCAGGCGAGAGATGACAGTGGCCTGGATTACTAACTGTCTAGTTGGGGCATCAAAGTACTTAAGAACAGGTCTTAAGCCTCTCAACAGACCAAAGCAGCAAGCCGCTGTTCTTTTAGTATGTCCTACGGAGGTCAGACCCGAGTCTATCCAAACTCCCAGATTTTTCAGCTCCAAAACCGGCGCCGGGGATGGTCCCAACTCAGATGGCCACCATTGGTCACCCCAGAGTTCCGCTCCCCTACCGACAACCATAACCTCTGTTTTAGTGGCATTAAGCTGGAGACAGTTCCCTGTCAACCAGCTAGCCACCGCCTTCAATCCATCCTGAAACCTGGGGGCATCTACTTCCGCATCCCCGCTGAGAGTAACCGCCAGCTGTGTGTCGTCGGCATATGAGACCAAAGTTAGGCCCCACTGCCTAGTGACATCAGCTAGCGGTCTCACGTAGAGATTAAACAACGTGGGACTCAGCGAGGATCCCTGCGGAACCCCCATGGCCAGTGGTTGGAAGTTGGACTTGAAGGGAGAGATGGAAACACAGAAGGAACGATTGCCAAGGTAGGAGCGGAACCACTGCAGAGCCTGTCCGCCGACACCTATCTCCTCGAGCCAATGCAGGAGGATGCTGTGAGAGACTGTGTCGAAGGCGGCGCTGAGATCTAACAGTATCAGCGCCGCCGTCTGTCCAGCATCCAACACCGCACGGAGATGTTCCACCATCACAAGAAGGGCGGTCTCCGTGCTGTGCCCAGCACAGAAGCCGTTTTGTGTGGGATCGAGGACATTGGTTCGAGCGAGATACTCAGACAGGGCCAAGTTGACATGGGCCTCTGTTTTCTTCGCCGGCCAAGGCAGCAGCGAGATGGGACGATAGTTTTCGGGCTTAGATGGGTCCAAGGAAGGCTTTTTGAGGATGGGAGACACCACCGCCTGCTTCCACTTAGTTGGAACCACCCCTGCCTCCAAGGATGTTGAATGTGTTTGGTGATTTTATTCCTGATGAAGAGTGGTCCTATTCCATGTATTGCTTTGTGGGTAATATAAAGCAGCTTGAAGTTGGATCTTCTGGCAACCGGTAACCAATGCAGGGCTTTCAAGGCAGGGGAGATGTGGTCTCGTGGTTTGATATGCAAGAGTAGTCTGACAGCAGAGTTCTGAATCCGCTGTAGTCTTTTCATGGTCGTTAAAGGTGATCCGTGGTAGAGGCCATTGGCGTAATCGAGTTTGGATAGAACAAGGGAGATGGTAGCTTGAACCTTGTGTGGAAATCCCAAATGAGGGAAAATTCGTCGCAGCGTTTTTATAGTCGCAAAGCTTGATCTTGCTAGTTTATTCACGTGGACATTCATCGACAGCTTGGAGTCCATGGTCATTCCGAGGTTTTTTACTTCCTTCGATACTTTAGGCAGTGATCCCAGTTCATCAGGCCATGCGGCAAGCGGGTTGTAATTTTTCCAATCTCCACACGTGAGTATTTCAGTTTTTGAAGCATTCAATTTGAGATGGCTCCAAGTCATCCACTGATCCACGGCTCTGAGACAGCTGAAAATTGGTGATTTTCCAATGTCTTTGGGGCATTCCAGTTGAAGGAGTATGTGCGTGTCATCTGCATTGTTGTAGCACGTGAGGTGAAATGTATTGATCAGTACTGGTAAAGACTTGATGTAGATGTTGAAAAGCATGGGCGAGATGATAGAACCTTGAGGGACCCCTGCTTTTGTGGAGTACGGTTTGGACGAGAAAGGTGGGGTGTGGATGACATCAGTTCTGTTTCGAAGGTAGGACGCAATCCAGTCTAGAGCAGTTCCCTCTATGCCGGCTTCATAAAGTCTTTGTTTCAGAGTGTCATGGTCAACCGTGTCAAAGGCAGCTGAGAGGTCCAAGAGGAGCACACCATAACACCATAATGGCTACACTGAAATCTGGGAAGTTTGGTATCAAACCTCTCAGCACATTAAACCCACACTGAAGCCAGTGTGGGATTTAATGTAAAATGTACAACAGAGGGCATCTTAGAGACTTCCAAAGACTGCTTCTCCCCTAAACACCGGAGTTGTTCAACTGCAACCTCTGGCAGTAGCCAGGGACTGCGAATCCAGCCCACTCTCCACTCACCGAACCCGCACCGAGCTAGAGTGGAAATATACCACGAGGAATTCACCCCGGCTATCCTGACCCAAGATCCGGTGACCCCTGACCTGCCTCAGCCTCCAGCCGACGCCTTCAGCCTAAATCCAGAAGGCACCCCTAACCGCGACCTTGGATGCCCAAACCGACGGTGCCTAACCGACCCTTAACTTCCAAACTGTAAAATAGTAGGGACGGATCTGTGTTTATGGGTTATGGTCAATTATGCTGACTGGTTTTAGAGGTTGTTGTTGCATTGGCAGCTTTTCTAGGTTTATGCTAGAGAGCCTTAGTGTCTGGTGTGGCATTGTCTCTATTGCTTGTTCCTGGTTCCCCCGTTCTCAACATCCAGGACTTATATTCCATAATGACCCTGCAACAAAGCTGCAAACCAACAATGTGCCACAGCACAAGCAAAGCTTTTTCACATGTGGTAGCAAATCCAAACTGGCAAGGTAATCTGGGCGCTGTCTAGAGTAGATGATAATCCTAAAAGGTCGATAGGGTTTGAAAATGTCAGATAAATGTGAAGCTCCAAGGCACGACTGAGTCGTCAGGCAAGCTGCCATTCACTCTTTGTGCCTTCCAGGGACCGATGAAACACCCAGCGGGGGCTCCTCCATAATGGTGGAGGAGTGTCACCCCATTGCTATAAGCCAAGCCAGCAGATGTAGAATAAAATGATAATAAAACAATTTATTATCATTTTATTTTTCCCTGGATAAGCAGAGTCCACCGAGTGGTCTGAGTCGAGGGCAGGCGTGGCCATCCTCTACGGACAGCAGCTGCGAGGAAGAGTGGTGGGCACTATAAGTGTGCATGTCGGTTTGGCTGACCATTTTAGGGCAGCCAAAGCAACATGCGCACTTACATTTCTCCAACCCAACGTTGCACAGCCAGGTGGAGAAGAGACCCAGGTTCCTTGTGCCCGAGCGAGCGTCAGACCAGCCTGATCAGACCAATCCTGGAGCTTTTATCATGCTGGGTAATAGCATGAGTGCAGCTTCAGGAGTTATATTATTACCCCTCCCTACCACTTCTATTGGAAACAGCCGCCACTGGAAACACCATCCAATCACCAGGCACAGATTGTTCAGGAAATCTTTCAGTCTCAGCTATAGATAGGTAAGTGCAGGGCTCGAGTGGGGGCACCACGAGGGTGGACGGCATCCCCCCACTTATTTTAACGGGACCGCGATAACTGGAGAAAATGGAGCCACACATTCACTCTTTGGCCTCTCTGGGGCGAGATCGGAGCCCATTCAGAACGCTGCTCATGAGCTGGCTTCTCTGATGCAATCACATCTAAGGGTTGAGTGAGGGGAGGCAATGAGTCGGATGGTGCAAGCCATCTTTCGTGACGTCACTTCCTGTTGTGACGTCAGCATCCCCCCACTTCTTTTTTTAGGACTTGTGCCCTGGGTAAGTGTACTCCATCTCTAGCTCCACAATTTAAAATTGAAATCGTTCCACCCCTTTAAGGGCATCAGACGGGGAGTGACGTGCCAAGATGGCCCCCCCCTATCGTTGCATTTCACAACTTGTTCTGATGTTTTGATTTGCCAATTACATGGAAAAAGGCGCCAAGTCAGCAGGGAGTTCTTCCTCCAGATGGAAGGTCAATATGTGCTGGCCGGAGCATGTTAGCACTGGCCTCAGGCCAGGGGCCGACGGCAGATCCATCTCCAGAGGTCAGCTCTGGCAGCCTCCCCAGGCAGGAATGTACCAAGGCGAACAAAGAAGCGGGGGGAGCCCTCGACATCAGCCACTGCCGAGCGCCTGGCTGCAGCTCTCGTGACTGGAGGCCCCAGGAGGCCGCGCGCGTCCAGTGCATGTTCCCAGCGTACAATAGAAATGATAACCCCTGAGGTCCAGGCTGCAGCCCAGTTACACGGGAGCCTCGTGGCCGATGATGTGTCTTTCCGCCTCGAGGGCTTCCGGGTCACATTCCATCTAGGCCGGGAACGATCAAAATCTGTTTCCATCTCCTTAATGGCCGTCCTCACTCAGCCTTAGTGAAATTAGCCTCTGCCTGGCTTCCTTTGGGAAAATCGCACATTCTTGGGATTAACAGGTTGGGGGTGGCTGTGGCTGAGGCTACTGGTGGAAACGGAACTGTTCAGGTCTAATAAAACTTTTCCAAGAACTTAGGGGCATATTAGCAAGGGCCATATCGCCGCTTTAGCGGCACTTTTTGCTGCTAAAGCAGCAATATTTTTATCGCCATATTAGCAAGCTGTCGCTAACAGCAGTTAGCAACTGCTTTTAGGCGATAGCGACCGGTTTGGGGCCCACTTTGCATGTCAGCGATATTTACCGCTAATGACATGCAAACTGTTGGCGACTGAAAGCAGGCGCTAACACAGCTATCGCCTATTAGCAAGGCAGGCTGTGCGATTAAAAAGGTCACGCTAACCGCGATTATCGCAAGATTCTAACGCCTGCTCAAACCATTACTTAACCTGTTGATCCACTGGGAGGTGGATATTCAGGTTAAGTCCACATTAGCGTTAATGCCTGAATATCGCGGGATTTCCAGCGATAATCACGCATTATGCCGCTATCGCCGGATATATTATCGCATTAGAGATAAACGTTGCTAATAGCATGTTATCTCTGCGATAATATCCGGCGATAAAAAAAACACGCTAAGCGCATTTTGCGGTAAATACCGCATGTCCTTGCTAATATGCCCCATAGGACCGTCAGTTCTGCTGGAGAAATGGCACAAGAACACCGCACGTGGTGGAGTGTAGCCTGAACAGGAGGCAGGGGAACCCAGACCCAACAACTCCTGATGTGTCAACCAGGCAGCAAAGAGAGATTGAAGCAATGGATCTTGAAGAAACTATAGCCCACATACCCATGTAATGTACATTTCTGTGTTTTACCATCAGTCAGACTTATTTTCGATTTTTGGAACATCTTAAAATAAACCCAGCATGAGCACAAACACAGCAATTGATTCGGGCCAAAGATACCTGGTAGGAGATAAATTGGTATCCTCGAGTAGCAGCACTCACATAAGTGACGTGTCCAGCTAGATTCGCAGTCGACAGGCCATACATGATGGAAGACTAGAAATAAGCTACAAAGGGAACAAACAGTTGGATACAGGACCATATGACACGAGCTGCGGCGGCGACCTGTGTGTTGATTTGCGTCTAGTCGCACAGATGTGATCATCTAAGCCTGGGACAACCTGCACCCTCTGGAGTTCTTTTTTCCTTCATGAAAGTGACTCACAACTGTTGTTTGAAGAAAGTCAACCGTGGAGACAGACCTCACAATTGAAAGCAGAGCTACAAAATGTAGATTTCTATCAACCGCGTGCAGACAACTTCTTTTGAGAACAGTGTGCATGGAACAAACAAGGCACACAATATGTCCTAAATGCCTCTATTTTTCTCAAAGGTAGGGGAACAACTTTTGCCCTAGAAGCAGTAGAAAAAAAATGATTCATATCTGGTTGCCACTGGATGCAAACACATTCTCTCCAGCCAGGAAGCAAGGTGTTTTCCTCTACAACTTAGGCATCAAAGAAAGGAATTTCTGTGAAAGTATTAAGGAAACAGCACTGAGTAATTGAAACAGTGATTCATGGGGCATTTATGAAATGTCTATCAGTGTGCTCGAGGGGTATTTTGGCATTCATCTCAACGTGGTTAATGAAAGTTGTATGCATGAGTATAAGGTAAATCAGAGAGGTTGGTAACTATGTAGCCAGTCTTAGGAATTTGGCTTGCACATGTACATTTTGTGAATTAGCAGATACACAAATCCGTAATCAACTTTTGCGCTGCACTCATAATCCTGGAGTGCAAGAAAAACTACTTTACCAAAAATTATAATTTTCTAGAGGCCATCGCTATTGTAGAAGACGGTGTGGAATATATTATACATTTGGTGAAAGAGATGAGAAAGTATAGGAACGCTGTGGTAGAAATTGGCATGGTCAATGAATCTAACAGATGGATGACAAGAGAAGAAAAGAGTAGATGGGAGGAATAAGATGTGGTGTAACTGCTGTGGCAGTGTAGGCACACGTCGAACAGTATAAACTGTCATGCTAGGAAATATTCATATCAGACAGAAAACAGAAAAGGTCGCGTCGATGCAAAAGCATGAAAGAGAGGGAAAAAACAACACATGGAAGAAGTGTAGAAAGTGTGCCAGTGAGTGAGGTGGAAAATAAATTAGGTGAAGATGAAAAAATAACCAGTCTTAATGTGATGCTGAGGTTGAGGCTAATGTAGTTGCAGCGTTAACAGATTGTGGGTCTCCATACACCTTGATTGGTGGCCAACATGGGAAAGAGCGTATGGCGAGTACAAGGCGAGTACGGTTGTTAGAATCAGACATTAACTCGCAGGGTTTTTGGCAAGAGAACAATTGTTTTTCTTAGCTGCACATGAACTGAGATTGTTTTCAAAGGAAGAGATACAACAGGAAAGGTATACTTTGCAAAAAGGGGTGGTAATTTGCTTCGATGGGAACATTCAAAGGATCCTGGTATCTTGTTGAATCCCAGAGCCTCAGAACAAGCTATGCTGATTTCCAGATTGGGTGAGAATGCAGACATTGTGTGCAGATTTCAGAAGGTATCTGAGAAAAAAATGCTCTGTTTTGAACACATGATAATTTTAAATAATAGAGATAAGTCAATGTCCTTAAGGTTAGGGAGGTGCCAAATTTGATATTGAAGCCATTTAAAGAAGAGTTGGGTTGAATAAGCTGCAGGTAATACAGGAGACTGAGGCCTCGGAGTGGCTTCCGCAGTTGGTTTCGGCATCGAAAGATGTTGGAAAGTGAGGATGCTTTTTGCGTGAGTCCCCTTAGCACACTTCCAATGCATAATGAAAGGAGTGGGGGATGAGGTGAAAATGTGATGTTCTTTTAGGATGACATGTCAGCTTACAGAGGTTTTAGCAGGTTTGAGAATAACGGTTTGACTATTAAACACGCGAAATACGACTTTAGGGTAGAAACAGTGTCATATTTGCGCCACACTCATTTTGAGGAAGAAATCAGTGCTACAGGATACTTGTTTCAATCAACTATTTAATCATGAAAGGTAAACAAACTCTAAACATTCCAATTGCAATCAGTGCCCACTAGTAGCTGCTTTTAGAAGAAAACAACTTTTTTCAAGTTAATTACCCCAAAATAGACATGTAATATAAAAATGGATAGCAGTTAAAGTGTAGTATGGCCTAATTTTCCCATTTGGAGGTTCTGGTGACATTTACTAATCACTGCGCCTCCAGCCTCATGGTTTAAGGTGGCACCAGAACCCATTTAAGCAATATTGGACCATATTTATACATTTACACACACATTATATATATATATATATATATATATATAGATATATCACAATATGCATTTAACCATTTATTTCCGGTTTTATTGGTAGTGACCTGTAGCACATTAAGTGTCTTTTTCAGTGCACTGAGTATTTTTCTTAATTTGAAATGACCAAGTTGAATTTGAAACACAAGCACCGCTAATGTTAATGTTAATGTTAACAGGATTTATAAAAGCGCACGAATAACCGGAGGTGTCTTGGCGCTAGAAAACATACTGTATGGATTAGAATTCTTGAGATGGAAGCCCAGAGGTGTCTAATTCTTTAAATAAAGGTCATTGCTGGGCTTTGGGCAATTAACTACATGAAGCACAAAGTAGAATGCTGCAGTGCCTGCCGTGTCACAACTTACTAGCGATCCCACGCCAGTATTCCAAATGGAATGGGAAAGCTCTGCATAAAAGGAAAACTGGCATGTGAGCTTTGTCGTTGTGCTGACACCAAGCCAGCCAGGCCTTTGTCGTGCCTGCTCTTGATATTGAGTTGTGTGCCGTAGAGGTGGCACCGATGCCTTCTTAATGAAGGTCTGCAATTGGCTGCCCCGCGGCTCAGTGCTCGGTAATAAAACACTTTATCCGCGTAATGTTTTTAAAAGGTCAACATGCGTGGGTTTTTCTCAGCCGCTGCTGCCTGAGGGGAAGGACTACTTTGGTGCTGGGTAAAAAAAATAACGAGCAATTTGTAATGCAATTGGTCTTGCTTTTGTGAAAGTTAGACCTATTGGCGTTGTAAATGACAATGTTTTTTCTTTTTCTTTTTTTTGTTTGCAGTGGAGTGATCATATTTGCATAGCGCTGTTGCCATTCGTATGACCTTGCGGTGCTGGAGAAACAGAACATGGGAAATAAGTTACAGGGGAGAGGAGGTGGAAAATAAATGACACCAATAGAAAAATGAATTAAAAAATAGGGAAAGTGTTGGCAATAATGCATGATAGGAGAGAGCGTGATACCGGAGCAGGATATGTAAACCGCACAGCAGATCATAAAACAGGCCCATAAACCGCCAAAAAGGAGCATACACAATGAACTGTTAGACCAGCCCATCAAGCACTGCCTTATCGCCCTATATGCCTGTCCGACCCAGTTCACGGCTGACATTAACAGCCAACCTGAAGCTGCTCTGCTGGCGTTTGCCTTCAGTGTTGCTTATGTTTGTGGTGCTCCAGACGATGACTGTTATGCATGGCAAATCAGGTACCAAGATGATATTATTGGGTGAAATCTTTTTTAGGCGTAGGCATCCGTCAAACAACACAGCACAGGGATGGACAGTCAGGAGGTGAGTGAGTGAGTGAGTGAGTGAGTGAGTGATGGTATTTATAAAGCGCACTAATGCCGAGGCGTCTTGGCGCTATGCAGGGTAACAAGCTGAGAGTGCTGACCACTATCCTATCTAGTGAAAAGCCACGTTTTGATTTCCTTCCTGAACTGCAAGTGGTTGGGGATTTGCCTGAGCTGTTGAGGTAATGCGTTCAAAAGCCTTGATGCCAAATGGGAGCAGCTCTTCCCTCCCCAACGTTGTCTATTGATCTTAGAAACCAAAGCCAGCCCGCGAGAGGCAGACCTCAGCGGGCGGGTTGGCATGTACCTGGAGAATAGGTGTTGAAGATCGAAGGCCCCCATTCCCGCCAGTGCTTTATGAACTAGACACAGCGCCTTGAAATCAATCCGTCTCTGGACTGGGAGCCAGTGCAGCTTCCTGATGGCCTGTGAGGTGGAATGGTATTTGGGAAGACCGAGTAGCAATCTGGCAGAAGCGTTCTGGATAGATTGCAGTTTGGCCAGTTGTGCACACCCTGCTCCCAAATAAAGGGCATTGCCATAATCTATTCTAGAAAAGATAGTGGCAATTATGACCGTTTTCCTGAGGTGGTAAGGAATAAACGGCAAGATCTTTCTCAGCCCCTTAAGCACAAAGAAGCATGCAGACACTACCTGGTTCACCTGTGGCTTCCAAGCCAGATCTTTATCAAAAATGAACCCAAGGTTCCTTGCTTTCACCACTGGGACCGGACAAGCTCCCGCAGACGTAGGCCACCAGGTATGGTTCCAGATGGATGGCACAGAGAAGGGGTCAGTGATAGGGCTACCACCCAGATAGGGACGATCTTGGACTGATGTACTTACTGGGAGACGCTGTTTTGGCACTGAGTGATTATAATCGCTACCTTACAAATGATAAAATTTGCAAAAGGCCTCTCAGTAAAACAAACCAACCTTAGCCGTGGATTCCAGAGTGACATGCAAAGCTGAGACCCTCTGCAAAAGCGGGTGCAGCAATTCAGCAGAGCCAGTCAACAGAGGAGGAATGAATTAGCAGATAGTTATTTGTAAGGCCTGTTAAAGTTTTCTGAAAGATTGCAGCCTCAAACTATCGTAAGCAGCAAGTAAGATAGCAGGCGGGACAAAAGTTGTTTTGTTCTTACAACAGGTCTTGCAAACAGGCTCGACCTAAATACAGTTTTGGAGATCCCAGGGTTGTCTGGAAGACTGACAGAGCCTCATTTCCCATAATTTAGCTTTGGTTGGCTGTGTGAGTTTAGACACCCCACCGGGTAGCATCCTACCCCTTCTTACCCCATCTCTGGTCTTCAGCCGCTTAACTGTCTTTTCTATCCCTTCCAGGCTCCAGTACTTGACTGTTTGATATTAGACTCCTTTACACAGAAGTAAAGGGATACTATACATCAGCTCTGCTGTACTCGAACCGGAGGCATGGCAGCTCAGAGTCCCAGCCTCATCAATGCCTACCTCCTTGTCCTCCAAAGGTAATGTAACTGAGGCGGCGAGCGGCCGTCCAATCCACCAATATAGGCCAGTACCCAATCATAAAGGAAAGGACACAGTTAAAGACGAGAGGATTTCAAGTACTCAAGCGAAGGAGGGATAATGCCAATCTAGCACAAGCAATACAATATATATATATTCAGAAACAGTGCTTAGTTTGTAAAATATTAAGTGTCAGGGCTCTGACCAGGATGCCACTGCAGCTTGCACCACCCATTGCCCTTGTCATTGCTGCCAAAACAACGACTAACCATCTCTCTCGCATGTAAATGCGACAGTTCAGATTATTACAGGTCTCCAAAGCTAAAGGAATGCCTGGGGAGGCAGGTATTAGCAATTTAAATGTATAGTCTATTCCTAAACAACCGTTGTTCTGCTCATCTCTAAATTAGACGAGCAGCGCCACCATGTGGTAGACTGTTCTAAGTATGGTGTTGATAATTAGGTGCCGGTGTCGAGCACGGGAAACCAATTAAGTGCCGGTGCTAAGCACCGGAAAGCACCGGCTCAAATTAAGCACTGTTCAGAAATAGGGGTGAGAAGTCTGCAGTAACCTAACATGCAAATGCTTCCATGGAACAACAAGCAAGTGCAACTACCTCCATTCCTGGTGGACTTTGTATTAGTTCAGGTAGTGTGGGTAGAAAAAAAGAGTGCTTGACCTCCCCATGGTGCTGCCCAGATGCTAAGTTTTCCACAAAGCGTGGTAGTAATTGTTTAAATAACCGCATGCATCCTGCTCGGTGGAGCGAGATGAAAGGGTAAGGGAGCAAGATGAAGCAGTGATGGGTAAGCTGTGAGACTTAAGCATCAAGAGGTGGTGGTGGGGGAGGGCAGCAGAAGACACCAACTGGGTTTCTAGTGCATTGAAGGGCAGCAGAGGAAAAGGAGTTCCCCCCAACAACACATAAACTGTTAACATGTAAGGAAACTGTACTTGGCCGGAGCTCCTTGGCCTTCAACGGAAGTGACGTGTCGGCTGCGTCAACCAGTTAGGAAGCAGCAAGGAGCCAGCAAAAAAGAGCTACAGTGGACTCAACCCATCAGAAGCAGCAGGTGGGACTAAAGTCGTTATGTTCTTACAACAGGTCTTGCGCATGTGTACTGCCTAAGCTCGACCTAAAAAATAAATTACTCTGTGCCTTCAGTGGGAGCAGCAGGTACAGAATTTGCTCTGCTTGGCAGACACTTTCTGCGGATGCTTTTCTTGTGAAAAGCAGAGTGCCTTCACTCACAGCGAAGTTAGTGGCTAGACGGGTTGATCCATTGCCTCGTATGTTGTAGTGGATTTAAGAAAAATGTGAATGACACAATAATAGACTGGTCATGCCTTCTTCAGACCTCACTACCTCAGAGCTTGACCAGACATTTGGGTCTCAGGGTGAGGCCTTTTCCTACACATGACACAGGGTCCAGACCAGCTTTTCATCTCAGCCTGGCTCCGGTGTCCAGTCCCAATCTTTGTCCCAGTTCCACTGGTTAAGTCTTGCTCCTCATCCTAGATCTTCTCTTGGGTTCTGTCCTGCACTTTGTTTAAGGATGTGAAAGGCACAAATGAGGAGGATACAGACCCAATGACCCATGAGCAGGAAAACAAATTGTCAGTTTCTCTGTGGTGCCAAAAATCCTTGCACTGACCCATACCTAGGCCCAACTTCCATGTCCATCCCTGCTTCCATGTTCAGTCCCGCTTCTATGTTCAGTCTCACCTCTTTGTACCGTCCCACTTCAATATTCAGTCACGCTTCCATGTTAAGTTCCGCTTCCATGTTCAGTCCCGCTTCTATATTCAGTCTTGCTTCAACGTTCAGTTCTGTTCCCATGTTCAGTCCCGCTTCTATGTTCAGTCCCGCTTCCACGTTCAGCTCTGCTCCCATGTTGAGTCCCGCTTCTATGTTCAGTTCTGCTTCCAGGTTCAGTTCTGCTTCCATTGTCAGTCCCACTCCTATGTTCAGTTCCGCTTCCACGTTCAGTTCTGCTCCCTTGTTCAGTCCCGCTTCTATGTTCAGTCCGGCTTCCACGTTCAGTCCTGCTTCGATGTTCAGTACCGCATCTATATTCAGTCCCTCTTCTATGTTCAGTTCCGCTTTCATGTTCAGTTCCGCTTCTATGTTCAGTCCCGCTTCTATATTCAGTCCTGCTTCCACGTTCCGTTCTGCTCCCATGTTCAATCCCGCTTCTATGTTCGGTCCCGCTTCCACGTTCAGCTCTGCCCCCATTTGCAGTCCTGCTTCTATGTTCAGTCCTGCTTCTATGTTCAGTTCTGCCTCCAGGTTCAGTTCTGCTTCCATTGTCAGTCCCACTTTTATATTCAGTCATGCTTCCACGTTCAGTTCTGCATCCATATTCAGTCCCCGCGCCTATGTTCAGTCCAGCTTCTATGCTCAGTCCCACTTCTATGTTCAGTCCAGCTTCTAAGCTCCGTCCCGCTTCTATGCTCAGTCGCGCTTCTATGCTCAGTCCCACTTCTATGTTCAGTTCAGCTTCTATGTTCAGTCCAGCTTCTATGCTCAGTCCCACTTCTATGTTCAGTCCAGCTTCTATGTTCAGTCCAGCTTCTATGCTCAGTCCCACTTCTATGTTCAGTCCAACTTCTATGTTCAGTCCAGCTTCTATGCTCAGTCCAGCTTCTATGCTCAGTCCAGCTTCTATGTTCAGTCCAGCTTCTATGTTCAGTCCAGCTTCTATGCTCAGTCCCACTTCTATGTTCAGTCCAGCTTCTATGTTCAGTCCAGCTTCTATGCTCAGTCCAGCTTCTATGCTCAGTCCAGCTTCTATGTTCAGTCCAGCTTCTATGCTCAGTCACGCTTCTATGTTCAGTCCCACTTCTATGTTCAGTCCAGCTGCTATCTTCAGTTCAGAGTGTATGTTCAGTCCTGCTTCTATGTTCAGTCCAGGTTCTATGTAAAGTCACACTTATATGCTCAGTCCCACGTCTATATTCAGTCCCGCTTCTATGTTCAGTCCCGCTTCTATGTTCAGTCCTGCTACTATGTTCAATTCCGCTTCTATGTTCAGTCCCGCTTCCATGTTCGGAGCCCGCTTCCATGTTCAGAGCCCGCTTCCATGTTCAGTCCCGCTTCCATGTTCAGAGCCCGCTTCCATGTTCAGTCCTGCTTCCAGGTTCAGCTCTGCTTCCATTTTCAGTTCTGCTTCTATTTTAAGTCCCGCTTCTAGGTTCAGCCCTTTTTCCTGGGTTCAGTCCTGCTCTTCATCTCAGCCTCACTCCAGAGCTAAGTAGCACTCCTCTCTTCAGTGCTTTCCTCAGTCTCACACCAGCGCACAGGTTTAGTCCAGCTCTTTGTCCTAGCCTCGCTTCGGGCTTTCCTCCTGTCCCTCATTCATTCCTTCTCCTGGCTTTGTACTACTCCTGACCTCAGATCTCAATTCACCCCCACCGCACTAGTTCCCTTCCTCTCCCCGGTTCACGTCCCACTCCTTGGCTAATCTGGGCTCCACTTGATCTCACTCCTCCCCTTGGGTTAAATCCTCTCTAAAACTCCACCCTGCTTCAGTCATGCTCACGTCTATACCTTAAGCACCACCAAATCTCGGGACCACTGTTCCCTTTGCCTCTAGCTTTCATTCACGAAGAACCTAAAGAAATGTACAATTAAATTAAATAATCTATGGGATTAGGGTAAGCAACATGGGGTATTTACTACTTTATGTATTCCCTTGGATAGCGCCTGAGAGAAAACTCTTAGGACACAATTTCTGGACTTAATGCTGTTTTATTAGTTGCTCACCAAGCTTTGAATCAGTCAAACCTCTTGGACACATAGGTCACAAGCTTCTACTCCATTTCAACAGCATTCACAGTTAATGGCTGCTTATGTATTGAAACTGTTACCAGCAATAATCTGTACCAGGCTGGTATGGTCTAGGGCCCCAGACAATTATTGTTCAATATGTGCTTGCCACAACCCCCCTCAGCACCCATCACCCCCATCTGATGTACATTTATCCTATACATTTACAGTTGATGAAACACTTCCCACATAGGATCAAAACAAAGACAACACCCTTCCAACCACGTACCGTAGACAGTGTAGCATGGTACCCATGTACGCAACCACTTCATCTCCCACATAGGGGTAAGTAAACACTATATAAATGTTACAATGCAATGCGAATAGTACAAATCCACAAAGAGGGAGTCGAACCTTTCCTGCAGATGGGGTTGCTGTGGTCAAAGCCACATAGAGGAACATCAGACGGAATTCGATTCCGAGGCCAGTGGATCTCCCGTCCCGGAACTGGAAGGATCTTCTTAATCGATCCGTTATAGTTTGATACAATCTGGGAGAGAGAACGACAGAGGGGGGAGAAAAGGAGAAAAAGACAAGAGAGGGAAGGCAAAGAAAGTGAAAGAGAGCAAGAAGGCGAGAGAGTAGGGAAAAGAAGAGAGAGAGGAGACGAAAGAAACAGCGAGTGACAGATGTGGAGAGGGTGGGAGAAAGAGATAGGAATAAAGAAAGAGGGAAAAACAGAGAGGAAGAGTCAGAAAAAGAAACAGACAGAAATAGAAAAGGAATGAGGAATGGGAATTGGAGGGAGGGAAGGCACAAGAAAGAGATAGTTGGGGAGAATGAAAGACAGGTAAAGAAAGAGAAAGAGAGAGAAGAGACAATGTATTAACATGACCTGTTGATAACTTTTCTAGATATTGCCATTTCTGGCTTGCATGGTAACTAGCAGGATGAGAAGGCAAAGGGGTCATGGGGTATACTGGGTAGTATCATTCCAATGAAGCCGTGCATACCGCCCCATGCATCCCTCAATAGAAGCTTTCAGAATTTGTTTTTTAATCAGACTTACCAAAATACCAATGAAAGTCCATAGTGCAAAGCCAGGCAGGCCATTGAGGGCTTTATAAGAAATCTTCTCTACTGGTGATGTAGGTTTCGTAGAACACCTGCATCAGCACAGCCCCTCTGCTCACACTTCTTAACCTCTGGATCATCACATCTAAGCACCAACAGCACTACACACCACTTTCATACACAGACAACCCCAACACGATGAAAGAACTGGACAGACTGAACAGCTTCTTTGAACCAATGACACTACCCACTCAACTCAAACAACACCCGGTAAAGACCAGGATAAACACAGAGTTCTTGCCACTCTTTCCAACTACAAATACAGGGTCAATAACACATATTATCTAGCCCTTTTCACTAAAGACACAGAGTAACTACAGCCACACTCAACCTAACCCACCACAGAACCAGAACATTGAACCCTGCGCTCACCTCCAGGCCACCAGGCAGAGGAACCACCTGCAGGCCACACCAATGGAAAAAAGTACACAATTTGCACCGACCCCACACAGCATGCCGACCCAATCAATGAGCTCAATGGTGCCAAAAAACTGTTCCCCACACCTTTGGTAAAGGGCAAAAACATGTTTAACACATATTTATGATTTTAACAATCCTGTGCAGTGAAGAACAATTTACTTACCTTTGGTAATTTCTCTTGGATACTCCTCTTACCACTGAATCCTCACCTTTTGAATTACCCCAAGTGCCAAATTGGATCCAGGACCTTGTCCAGCAATTGCTTCCCCTTCCTTGATGGTAGGTGGCGCCATCACTCTCTACAATGACCTTATTTGTACAAGGAAGTAAAGGCGCCAGCCCTATAAAGGCTCCATCCTTGCGCGCTTGCATCGGTTTAAAACTAAGCATTCCACACTCTAGGTCAGTGATAAATTGAGAAGCATGACAGTGTGCAAAATCTAACCTGGAACCTAATTAACACCTAGAAGGTGATGGCGCACCTCTCTGATGAAGATAAGGCAACGTTAGAAGCCCCGATCGGCCTAGAAGAAGTACTTAAGGCAGTAGGTGATCTTCCAGCTGGGAAAGCAGCAGGCCCGGATCTGCTGCCAGTGGAATTTTATAAGACATTTCAAGGGGTGATTATCGGTGAGATGTTGCACGTGCTGAAGCAGGCCCAACAGGGGAACTCGATCCCAATGTCTTGGGGAGGGGTAGATGTCATTGTCATTTAAAAAAAAGGGAAGATCGCTACAGCCCCAGGATCTTACAGGCCAATCACCTTGAAGAACGCCGACTCAAAAGTGTACTCAAAGATATTAGCCAATAGACTAGCAAAAGCGATCGAGGGCTTGGTTAGTGACACCCAGCATGGGTCATACCTGGGAAGGGAACCACGCAGCATGTCAGGCAGGTAATCACCCTGTTTCACGCCACAGGGGTCCCAGGGGATCCTATCGCAGCTCTCTTTTTAGATGCCGAGAAGGCGTTCGATAGGGTTTGCTGGGACTATCTATGGTCAGTACTTATCCGATATGGGCTAGGTGCAGTATACGTTAAAGCGATTCAGGCACTTTACGCAGGGCCAACGGCCAGGATAAAGGTCAACAGGGGGTACACAGCCTCGGTGCAGATTCACAGAGGGACTAGACAGGGGTGTCCTTCTTCACCTCTACTATTTGTCCTGTACATGGACCTCCTGCTTAGGAGGTTAGAAGCCAATATCAACATACCGGCAGTGACCATAAACCACAGGCAATTCAAAACATTCGCTTACACGGATGACGTGGCAATTGTTTCCTCTAATCCCACACTAGCTATCCGAGAGATAGAAGCGAAAGCGGAGATATTGAAAGTGATTATGGAAGCTGTCGTCATTTTGTGACTGATACTTGAATAAAGTGAAAAACTTGGGAATCAACAATCTTTGACCCTGTGATATTTTCAAGAAGTGGGAACCACTCCCTCGAATCATTGGAGTTGCATTGGACATTTTTGGGATCTTAGGACGGTGGATCCTTTTGGGGTTTGAGCGGACAGCATACTAGAAAAGACAATTGAGCTGATTCTGTTTATAAATTTGGGTTGTTTTCTGTGCTACAGTGCTTTTTGCCCTCACCGTTGCTTCTTTGAATATTAAACATTAACATGGGTTGCACAGGGATGGATGCAGCATTTGAGTTGGTGCTTAAAGAAAACATTTTCATGAAAGTAATACATGTTTGTGTTTCATTCTCTGTAGAAACAAGCATGGGTTTTTATTCCAGATGTCAGTTTGAGGGTTAAACACTAAAAATGAAGGAAAATATTTAAAATTATGCAGTGAGAGCAGAAGAGAAGGAGCCTGAATTTGTCCTTCGGAGATTTGCTAAGCTGCCAAAATATGAACTGCCAAAATCTGAACAAAAGGACGTTACTATGAATGAGGAGAAACTTCCTCTGCAGAGAGGGGCTCAGCGGAAGATTGTTGTACTAAGTATTACATTCTGCTGGAGTGGAGGAAAAAAGTGATAGTGGAATGGAGAATATGTCCTGGGTCACAAAACTGATGTCATTGCTGTTACAAGAAAAAAAATTCTTGGAAGCTTCTGTGTGTGTAGAGAGTGGAGTGACCGTACACCAACTTTCCTTGCCAATCAAAAGTAGAGAAAAGCCTGAGTTAGATACTTCTGTGGGGTGGTTGTTGTTTGACAGACATCTTTGCTGACTGTCTGGGTGAGATCGTCACATGTCGTAGGTTTGCCGTTTCTCCTGTGTATCCTGAATCTTAGTCCTTGCCTTTTCATATTTACTTGAGGGGCCCATGCTGACTTCCTGGCCAGGAGTTAGTGTTTCCTTATTGGGTTAGTATTAGCCTGATATTTAATTTGCATAATTATTTGCAAATGTATTTTCTCTCTGAAACTTTCATCTCTTCTCCTATCAACTCCTCAAAGCATAGTCGTTGACTGTGAATTTGTCATTTTTCTCTTCTGATGTTGTTTACTTAGTGACGATCTATGATTGGTGCTGTATTTAATGTTTTTGAGCATTCATTCACATTATTTAGATAAATACTATAAATATACAAATGAGTCTGTCTTTATTAGTGTATTTTTTATTCATGAGTATTCATTTGTCTACCCTAATCATTATAAAGATTGCATCGCCACATTTGGTAAAATAGGGAAATGTAATTGATATTGGTAGGTTGGTATAATTACAAGGAATACAACTAACCCAGCGTGAAGGGGCTTGTTGGGTAATGGAAATTGGGCCTTGTCTTTAGAAAATGTATCAGTTCCTGAGCGCTGGATCAAAGGTCACTTCACTGAGTGGGAGGAGAAAGCGTCAGTGAGGAATCTGCGATTAGATAGAGCGTTATTGAAGGTAAGTAACTTGTTCTTCTGATGGATACTTCTAACCAAACAGTTCTAACCATTTGGAAATGTACTAAAGCAGGACCTCTCAAAAGGAAGCAGGTATGAGGAGGCACTTCACACCAGGAAATCCTGCAGGACAGAGTGGACAAAATGGCCTACCCAGATGATCTGAGAAGGCAGTTTTGCCTTGTGAGGATGTGGACGGATGCCCGTGTAGCCACCTAACAGATGCTCCAGAACATGCCTGGCCAAGTGTGTAGGGGCATCCCCTAGCTCTGGTGGAGTGAACTCAAAGCCCCCCAGGATGATCATGTTTTGGCCAAGGCATACAAATTCTTTATACAAGGATGTTCAATCTGGATGAGGTCAGTTTATGGACCGTCCTTTCCCTTTTTAGCATCAAAGAGCCTTGCAAAACGTTTTTCACCCACTCAGTGCTTCTCAGTGCAAATGATGTAAAACTAATCTGTGTCAAAGGGCACAGGAAAAAAGGAACTGACATCAGCACACAGGGTGGTGTCTATTTCGGCTCTGCGCCGGCACTTCTGGAGGTGTGGCGAGGTTGCCTTGAAGTCGGAGATCTCACCCTACCAGCAAACATGCTGCTGGAAAACTTTTCTGTGTCCATCCTTGCACCTGGGTAAATTCAAATACTGAGGATTCTGCACATAGAAGAATCCATGAGAAAATCACACTTAAGGGTGCAATAAGCAAATCAACTCATATCATATGGTAGGAGCAAACAGAAGATACCATTTGAATTAATAATATCACTTAATCAAGCTGGTAACCAGCAACTTTTCAGTCACCCGGCGGTGGCACAGGTGACAGAGAGCCCCATTCAGCCCACTCAAATTCATTCCATTGCATAAGATATGAGGCAATATATCCTTCAGCCTGAATCTCATATTAAAACTTTCATTGAAAGCACTGTCTGTATTGGGAAAATAAACTAGATCATCCATCCATTGCCTGAACAAGAAGCCTTTGGTGACATCTATTATTGAGAACCCCACAGCCCAAACCTCCAACCCCTGGCATGCTTCAAGAGCGCTGTGTCTTTGAAGGGCAGGAGAAAGCAGGACGATGGGCAGGGACTTGGATCCCAAGAACATCACCCAGTGCGACAGACAAGCACCACCCAGCAATGTTCCAGAGGGTCATGCTATGCCGAGTGTATGAAAAGTGCTTTGGGCATGGTGGACCTGTGGCACTTGTCAGAGAAGTTAGCATCAGTTCTATGAATGCTGGCAGGTGAGCAATTCAAACACAGCACATACATATATATCATGTATGATGAGCTGTTGAGACCTCAGGGTTATAATTAAGGCTCCATGTTTTCTGTTTTTACTGATTTTTACAGATAAATACAGACGGAAAATCATTTCTTTTTCTATCTTCATTTATGTTTAAATGTGGATAAAAAAAGGACATGAGTCTCTTTTGTGAGTGATTCTAAATAGTCAGTCATGACTGTCAGAGCAACAGATGTGAAGATTGACAGGTAAGCGGTTAATAAATAAAGAAATTATAGTAATGATGCTTAGACTCCAGTAGATTTGCAAAAGATTGATACTGTAATGTAATATTTTCATATACGTGTATTAATTTATGATCTGTGAGTCTTTTTAATATTAAAATCTGTCATACATTCAGATAGGAGTTTACATTTATCATTTACATACATGTGGAAATGTACTAGATTTGATTCATTTTTTTACACAAAACGCGAAATAAAAATGGATAAATACAGATGAAATTAACAAAAAATAAATACGGATAAATTCGTACGGAAGTGTTAATAAAATAAATACCGTAAAACCGGGAGCCCTAGTTATAATCCAAATTATACTAAGAATTATCCCTTAGGCCTTCATATTTATTTGCAATCCTACGTCGATGGCTCACTGGAGAGAGAAGAGCACAAGTAACTACTGCTATCTTCTCCGCTTGGATTTTGTAGTACAAGGATACGCTGTCATCTACCACCCACTGATATAGGGCCTGATGTATCAAAGAGTTTTCCCTATTCTGTGCCTGTAGGAAAATGCGTTCGATCACATGGGCCATAGTGATGTGCAACCTAATATACATCAGTGAGATAGGAGATGTTCAGCCAGGCTTTCTTTGGAGTGTCTGTGATATTCATATACTGAAAAAGTGTATGTGCAGTGCTCCCATCCTGCTTTGCCTCCTGGGTTTGGTAATAAATTGGACAATAATGAAAACAACTTTTGAGCTATAAATAGCTGCATGTACACTGTATCTGTCAATCAAAGGAGAAATGAATCCCCGACTCACACCAAATGCTGAGTCCAGGCAACAGTAGCCAGACGAGCATCAATCTGTACAGTATTTGACACTAGGCTCAGTGTGTGATACCAACCGTGTCGACAGCGGCGGCTTCTCCGCTAAGGCAGAGGAGCGTCGCCCCACTGCTTTTCAGCAGTGCAAAAAAGGAAAAATAAAGGGATGATAGCACAATGTTATTATCATTTTATTTTTCTGTGCTGAAGCGAGTTTTGGGGTGGGGCTTGGCTGTGTCGTCACAGCCAGCAGGGGGAGGAGTGGTTGGTGCACTTAAGGGCCCATGACGGTATTGCATTCGTTTTTCTTTTCTTTTTGTTTTAACCCCCTCCCCGCCTCACCACTACTGCCCTGAATCAGCCGCCACTGTGTGTCAAGCCCTGGAGGAGAATGAAACTGGGTTATATTAAAGAATATACTGAGCGTGATGGGGTTCCAATATTTATGCACGTGTTGAGGGAGGCACATTGATTGGGGGTAGGACATCACCTGCACATAGCACAGGGCGCTAGGGGTGCCACTGAATATACTTTCAGATATGGCACATTTAGTCCTGTTCAGGACTATGGCCTAGTTAGTAAGCTGTGGTTAAGTTCAGGAGTTCTGCTCCACCCCACCCCTTCCCTTATCAGACAGGACCTTATCCTACTGCAAAAGGATGCAGGCAGTGCTAGAGGGGTTACTAGGAAGAGATACAAAAATACTTGAAGGACCATCATTTTCAATCTAATAGAGACCTTCCCCACAAGCTCCGTTCCCTGGTGGAGGCAGACGGGTGTGGTTCACCCTTCTCTCTAGACTCCCTAGCAACTACAAATAAAACATGTTTCCCCCCCAAAAAAGAAATGGAGGAGCCACAAAGCAGAATCCCCAAAATCCTGACACCCAGTGTTCACCACCAGAGATGAGGTTGTGACTTAGTCTGTGCTTTGTTGGGAGTAAGGGTAATAGTTCAGATTTGCTCAAAGTAACATGGAGGTCAGGGGGGCACCCATACTTAGGTGTGTCAGGGATCAGCACAGGAAAGGTTATGTCATGTCAAGGTTTTGTAAACATTGTCTACAAAAATATAGAAAATCTATATCCAATATTTCAGAATATGATGTTTAGGAAACAAGAATTATGTCAGAAAATATTTCTTTAGACAATTTTCTGATATACAACCCCATTGACACTCAAACAAGATCTATCAAAAACAGAAAGGCAGTACAATGTCGATTATGAACAGCAGTCAGAGCAAACAAAATTCAGGAAGGTGCTAGAAAAAAACTTTTACCAACCCAACACGCAGCATGCATTCCAGGGGCCGGCATACTTTGCGTCTCCGCGTGAAAAGTGCATGCAGTTCTCTTCCAAATATCGGACCAGATGCTTTTCACTCCAGCTGATGGAACTCACTATATATAGTCTTTTGCAGTTGAACATGAGGCTGGAACCAGCTGAGCCTCAAAACCATCTTTGTCTCACAAAATTAAAATGAGACTTGAACCTCCATATTCTGCTAGAAAAGATGATGCTTCAAGCCCAGTCTGGTCAACACCTAAACAGTCATAAGCCCCTGGCATGATCCCTCAGGCAGTTGACTCAACATTAGCACCCACACAGACTGCCTTCAATAAAGGCGCAACTGCAACCACAGACCTAATGTATAGTCATATGCTCTCCACCAAACACGACCACGCTACTCCTTGCGCCTTGCCTCAGGCCATTTTGAAAGTTGAAACATACCCTCTAGCCATAGGCTAAAATGGCACAGATTAAAATGTTTGAAGCAACTGATAACCCACTCACAAACACAACAGGAAAAAAAGAGTAGTGTCATCTAAATAAATGGAGTAACACCAATTTGAAGGAAAAGTTGTCCACAGTCGTTAATCCTCCAAATGCAAAAGTCTCACAGTCTAACTCCAGTGGCCAGACCAGGAAACCACCACAAACCAGCATTGTTGCATCTCTTAAGCAAGCAATCCCAACAAACCTGGCTATGATCCTCAGTCTTGCTGTGCGATGCACCACATTTCCACTCAAGTTTACAGCTGCCCCTCTGGGCACTGAGATTTAAAGGGGCAATTCACTCGATGATGTCACAACAGAAATCAAAACTCAAGCTGATCTCATCAAACAAAGGAGCATACTAGAATGCCTGTTGTTGATGGTTGTTAGCAACTTAATACTGGGTAAAAATAACAGATTGTTTTCTCCTCCCAAGATGGCCTCGTTAATTTAGACCTAACATGCAACAAGGTACCTCAAAATATTATCCAGGTAAGAGACTGTTTGAGAGTGTGACAATCATATGGTGATCATGTCTGAGACTGCGCGGAAACTCATGGCACTGGTTTGTGACTGAGCAAATCTGCAAAACATCAAGTTATTTACAACAAAAACAATAACTATATTCACAATGGCAGCTACAAGTTACAGCTCACTGACAAAATAAGAAATTGGTCTGTGATGAAATCCTAAAAAAACAGGGTGAGAAGATCCTGGACCCCCTTGGCTCTGTGGGGTTCTATCAAAAGTAGAATATGCAGCATACAGCAATAAAACATACCATCAACAAACATCAATTCTGACCATCACTTACCTGAAAGCTTCCTTCACTTGAATCTGCCATGTCCCACAGCGAGTAGTCATTTTCTCGGTCGCCATTCTGGTCAATTCGCATGTAGCCTGTCACACCTATGGAAAAAACAAGGCACGCAAGATGAATATCTGTCCGGGGCAATTCTGCATGCAACCAGATTTCAAATAGCTGCAAAATGAAGAAGATTGAAAGGTTGTGGAGGGAATGATAGGGCGTAGAGATACATGGACAGTCTAGAGCAGGCTTCTCCAACGAGTAGCTCATGCGCTACTCGTAGCTCTCTATTTGTACATAGCTCTCCTGTGTGAAGTGCTGCCTACTAAATTCGAAAATTTTGCTTGCTCGAAATGATTTGCATACCAACATTGAGTGTGTGTTTTTGAGACAAATGTGTGTGTTTTTTCAGCTGATGTTTGGAAAAAATTAACTTAATTTCCAAAATATATTTAACCCTGATATCTGAGTGACAAATCATATGGCAATGGGGAGGCTTATAACACTATTACTTTGGTGCCAGCGGCATTGCAGCTATGGCTGTTATCACCCATGTACAGGCATTCCAACTTGACAAAGCCTTTTTAGTTTGAAATGTCTGGTTTGCTAACAACTTCTTGTCAGCATTCTGAAAGCTTCCCTAGGAAAGCATTCAACCTATTGATTACCATTGACTTTGTGGTTTGTAACTCACATTTGCTTGCTTTCTATTTGCTGGCTTTTTTTGTTTTAGGCTGTCCAGCATGAGTTTGTCCTTCATGTGGAACATTGCCTATTTACTATATCCTTCTGAGTTCTCCATTTCTGTAAGCAGGTCTTTAAACTTGTTCTAATCTTGTCACATTTGCTGTGCATCTAAAGGCAGAGGTCAAATGTCGGGCACTCGCTTCCGAGGGAGCTTGGTGTTTACTTTTCTTTCTCTGACTTCAAAGTGAGAGGATTTATGTGGAAATCTTGCTGTGAAAGGAGGGTTTTTTTCGAGCACACTACAAAGTTTAAATGTCTGTAAATGAACTCTGCAGATATTTCAGAATATATCAGAATTAAGTTAGCATAAATAAAACAATTTTCATGTGAATCTGAAGTGTGATGGAAGCATATAATACAATCAAAACAAATCAATACACTAGGTGGTGACATTTCCGCACATTCTCGTTTATGCACTGTATAGTTTTATCAGTAAAACTGTATGTGTATGCAAATGTAATAGTCATTTCAATAAAAAAAGTGTGTTGTCTGTAATGGCAGTGCATTACCACATCATGCATACTCAACGTTACGCCACTCCACTCTCCTCTGCACCACTCCACGCAATAGCATTTTGCTCTGCACCACTCACTCCATGTCAGCACACTGTACTCTACACCACTCCACTGTACTCTGCACCACTCTAATTTATGCCACTGCACTCTACGCTACTCTGCACCGTTGCACTCATCGTCACTGCATTCTACACCAGTCTACTGTACGCCACACCACGCCACTCTACACTACTCTGCACCACTCTAATCTACGCCACTAGATACCACTCTACTCTGCAACACAGCACTCTATGCCAGTGCACTCCATGCGACTACATTCTACTCTGTACTACTCCACTCCACTCCACGTGACTGTACTATACTCCTGTCCACTGTATGCCACTCAAATAGACTCTGCTCCACTGCATTTTACCCACTCTACTCCATGGCACTCCACTCTACCCTGCACCACTCCATTCTACACCACTTCAAACTACTCTGAAACAATCCATTCTGCGCCACTCCACTCTACAATGCGCTACTCTACTCTGCACCACTCTACTGTATGCCACTGCACGCTACACCACTCTATTCAAAACCAATGCACTCTACACCCATCTACCCTGCACCACTGCACTCCATGCCACTAACTTGCACTCTACACCATTGCACCCTACGTCACTCTGTTGTGCACCACTGTACTCTACACTATGCCGCTCTACTCTAAATGCACTCTAATGTGCCACACTCAACGCTCCGCCACTGATCTCTGTGCTACTCTACTTTGCACCACTGCACTGTATGCCACTGCAATCTACATCACTCTACGCCACTTAACCCAACTCTACTCTGCATTACTTCACTCTACGCCACTGCATTCTACTCTGTACCACTTTACTCTATGCCACTACTCTATATCACTCCCCTCTATGCCACTGCACTCTTCTTTGCAGCACTATATGCCACTGCACTCTACCCTACTCTACTCAATGCCACTGCACTCTATGGCACTCTACTCTGTACCACTTTACTCCACTGAACTCTCTATGCCATTCCACTCTACACCATTGCACTCTATGCAACTCTACTCAGCACCACTGCACTCTATGCCACCGCACTTCAGGCCACTCTGGTCTACTCTGCACTATAATCTATGCCACTGCATTTTACGACACTGCAACACTCCCCTCTACTCTATGCCACTCCGCTTTTTAACACATCACTCTATGCGTCTCTACTCTGCGCCACTCTCCTCTATGCCACAAATGTTTAGCCATGCTGAACAGCAAGGGCACTGGAGTACAACATGACTAAAACACATTGGCAAAGCCAACAGCGCTTACATAGGTGAGACCTAGTGGCTTTGCCAACACTTGTTTACATTACTGCTGGCAACCCTGCCTGATGAACTGAGGTGATCAGTGCTAGAAAGGCTGCATATGGTCGCCACTATTATAATCTTGTCTAATGTGGGCACTATTACAACACTGGGTAAATGAATGAAAAGAAATGTCTAAAGTGCAACTGCTGCTTCATGAGAAGCGTCCTGGCGCTAAAATGAAACAGGGAAGTAAAGGTAGATTCTAAGAATCACTGAACAAGAAGGTCTTCAGTTGGGATTTGAACAAACCTTCACTGGGAATAGTGCAAGAAACAATGGTAAAGAATTCCAGATGGTGGGGACAAGAAAAGAACATTTACTTCCACCAGAGTTGGCTCATCACCCTTTAGGAACATACAATACATTTTGATTTACTGAGCGAAAAGCCCTAGAGGAGAGATATTTTTTAACCTGTTCTAGATGTGCAACGGGCTGTTCTGAAAAAGTGCCCTGTGCATGATCAGAAGAGCTTTACATTTAATTCTCGACTTGATTGGCAGCCAGTGTAGTGATTTTAAGCTTGACCTGATGGAATGCCCTTTTGGAATATTGAGTACAAGCAGGTCTGCAGTGTTCTGAATACGCTGAAGACGAGTAAGCAGGTCTTGAGGGGCTCTCAGATAAAGAACATCATTAATATTAGTAGCTTGGGATGATTTTAATGAGCAGCTCTTATTACAAAGAGGGTTGGAGAGACCCATTATACACTGTTAAACCACTTGGCATCACCCTTAATGCCATGCTCCACCTACTTTTGTTACTACTGAAGACTATCAATCAATTCTCTTGATCTCAGCTAGGCAGCTGCTTGTTCGGTTGGTGTGAATTTTATCATGTGGCCAGGGCTGGACTGGCTGTAGCGAGCACCGGGAATTTCCCCTGTGGGCCGGAATGGTGGGGGCAGGTTTTGTACCGGTGGGGGCAGTTTTTAGGTCTCGTCTACGCAGCACGCATGCGCTGCATATGAGGACCTTTAGCCGTCGCTCTGCTCTTTTTGGAAGCACATACTCTTGCTTGAGGCGGCATCCACCTTGCGGGAGCAAGCAGGGGCACGCCACAAGCACGAGTATGTGCTTCCAAAATGAGGAAACTACGCGTGCACGCACGCACCACCGCCCACACACGCACACATGCCTGCTCCGTTCCTGCCTCTCGCCCCCATTCCATTCCATTGTATGCATTATGTCTATCTTCCCTTTCTGCCCTCTCTCTCTCCTTTTGCCGCTCCGACCCCATCCTTGTTTCCGTTGCCGCGTCTGGTTTTTGTATTTTTCTTGTCCCTTTTGCATCCATCTCTTTGTGTTTTGTTTTTTCCTCCTCAATATCTCACTCGCCTTTCTTTCTTTCTTCCTCTTCCACTCCTCTTGCGCATCTGTCTCCTTCTTCTGCCTGTTCCTCTCTCTCGTCTCATATATTTTTCTCTCTTTCCTTTCACTTTCTCCTTGCGCTTGGTGGGGTAACACAAACAGTTGGGGCGTCCCTGCAGAATGTTATCTGGCTGACACCCCAAAGCTGACAGACATACATTGACATTGAAGCACGCGTGCATTTTGTCTATCTTCCCTTTCTGCCCTCTCTCTCCTTCTGCCGCTTCGACCCCATCCTTGTTTCCGTTGCTGCGTCTGTTTTTTGTATTTTTCTAATGGTGCTAAATGTACAGTTTACTTTGATAAATGTGCACTTCATAATCTGGTGTCAAGTGAGGTTCTCATAACTGTAGGTGAGCGTTTTGTGGGACCAGGTAGGCGCCTTACAGTGATCAACTCAGCGGGGAGGGAGATGGGCACCTCCGGGCGCCAAGTGCTTACATCACGGTGTTAACAGTGGGCATACTGGTGCCCGAGCTCGCCACCTGGTGAGAAGTGTTCACTTGTGACCTCGGGGTGCACAGAAATGCACCAAGATGCCCACGGTAGTGGTCTTCCCGAAAGCTTCTCACATACATTGTACTCATGAGGGGTCTTAAATGTGAGATCCGCGAGTTGTAATGTGAGTGCTCAGTGACTCCCTGTCTCGCGTGGAATTCGTGGCATGTGTAATTCGCGAACATGATGATACCAAACTTGGCAAAGACGCCTGTTTCTCGCCCCTTTCACTGCCCCTTTTAAACACCTGTAGAAGAGAGACAGGGCACAAGAGAGCTAAATTCGACTGGAGGCTGGAAATCACAACAGTTCCCGTGAAATACCCTTTTCTCCCTGTTTTGTATATTTACAGAGGGCTGGTTGCGGCTGGGCACGGTGTGAGCCCGAGCTTGTCGGCAGTGTTAGTTACCTAAACAAGCATTGGCATAGCCAATAGGTCTCGCCTTTGGGACCTTATGTGTTTAGACATGCAACTGTTGATGTTGCACCAAGGATATTGTGCTGCATAATTAAATACTTATAAGGTCCCAAAGGCGAGACCTATTTGCTATGCCAATGCTTGTTGCTGCTGGGGGCCGGTTTTGCAGCAGTGCTGCAAAATCTGCCCCTTGTAACAAAAGCGCAGCAGCGTTCCAGCTGCCCCCCCTTTGCCCCCACCTCGGAGGCCGGTCGGATGTAACTGCCAGGGCTGGTTTGCGATCCCAGTCCGGCCCTGCATGTGACCAATGCTGAATGCATGTAGTAAAGTATTTACTGTGGCTGTGCCTTGTATGGGGGAGCCATGCCTCATTAATGATGTATGGGGAACTCCTTTGGCAGCAGATTTACCAATTATTCATTTTTATAATTAAACACTTGCAGAATCCACAGAAACATGAAGCTAAGCTATATAGAAAATCTATATTTACTTAACATATGCTTACCTTATTAATATTTTGGAAGTCTATATTCTGCTATGATACTTTTGTAACACAATATTTAAAACTTGTTATCCTGTTATTGTACTTTACACATTTAAAAAGCTCCACACATGCAAATTCACAGCTCGCTAACACAAAAATGAAAGATCTCAGGTTACATGAAGAACTGAGGAGGAAATCGATTCAATGCAAATAAAGCTATTCAGGAGAAAATATTCTCAAGTGATCTATATTGGGCATTGTACCTGCTATCTGGACCGCTCTCCCTACACGTTATATATGTATGAACTGAACATCAGTGTGTGTGAATGTATATATGAGTGTGTGTAGGCATTCTAAATACCTGCGGGAGGAGCATATGCCTGCAATTAATGTCACAAACTGGGGGTATATGCTCCTCCCGCAAGTGGCCTGTTTTTAGTGCTAGCCCAGGCACGCACAAAGAAGGGGATATTCTATACCCTGTGCTCGTTGTACCTTCACATATCTTTCTTTTGAGCTGCTGTCCCCACTGACCTTGAGCTCATCATTGTGGTATTTAGTATACCTTCTTCCACACAAAACACCCCTGAGCTCCTCCCGCTCAGTGAGGGGGTTGTAGCGCAAGCTGTGACTAGGCATCAGGGCACAAGGAGATTCCCAATGATGAAGTATGCCACCTATCGTGGATGAGGCATTTCGTCCTTTTAAAGGGATACCCATGTGCAGGTAGGTCGCGCCTTGTGACATTTACTTTTGTTTCCCAGACCCTAGAATTTCTTGTTTGTGATATTAACCTAAAATCACCAAACTCAAGCACGTAAGTCCCTACTTTTGCTCCTACAGTATCATGGACTCTCTCTATATGTACATACTACACACTTCTCTGTTTTGCTTGCATCAACCCAAACTTTATCAGTCACCTCAAACTTTTAAGTTATGGTTACAGACGTTTGTTTTCTTAAGTTTGTATAAAAATGTGTTTTCATTCCTGTTAAGCACTCCAATGCACCTTTCTGGCCCCATATCAGCCTATATTGAAAACTTCTGAATATAAATAAATAACTGCCTGGTGAATAGGAAGCACATCACATGATTGGAAGAGACAGGATCTATGAAAGTTTGATAAGAGAGTGTAGCATTGCATGGCAGACATATTGCAATGGTGGAAGCAATGCTTTCTGGGAAAGAGAACAACCACAAGATGACACTCATGTTATTTGCCTGCAAATGGCAGAGCAACAATCTCATAGTACCAGGACCTCCTACAACAATCTCCCTACGAGTGGAAGAAATGGTAACACTATGTAGGAGTGTGAGAAAGAATACACTGTCTAGGAGTACAAGTGCTTTGTCTTAAGGAGCAAATATTCAGTGCAGGAACCCCAATATTCTGTGTGAAGCGTATCTGTTCGGTGCGGGAATGCAAAGTTCAGGACTGAACCCCCAGTACGGTGAAAAGAAGTTAGGAACAACGTTTTATTCTTTTTAAAAAGTTAACCATTGAAGAGGGATCTGAGCACTGAACCCCACCTTGCAAGTCACAAGGTAACACAATGTGTCACAGGATATAATCTTTCTTCACACAGTCATCCGGTGAGGAGCCAATATCACACGATGAGCTTCTGGTGTGCTGGAAACTCTTGCGTGGAGTAGGTTTCTAGGAGTTTCCAGTCCATCTTTCGAGGCTCTGCACAGCCAATGTCCATTATGGGCGTTTAAACCTGTCCAGGACATCGAGAACATCCTCAGAAGAATTTGTTTTTTTTGGGGGGAGGCAGTTGGCATAGAAAGTCTAAGTGGTTTTTAGTCAATGCTTGGCAAAAAAGCAAAGTTCCCTCATCACACTGTAAATATTTTTTAGAAGTTGGTAAGTCTGTGTGTACGGAACTGTATCTCAGGCGTACCATGGCAGGATTGTAGATTCAGTCTACATGATGAGAGAGATAAAGAAAGAGAACCCCAACAACACATGTCTGTATGAAGAAAGAGAGGAGAGAGGGAGAATTTAAGTACACAAAGTTGATGAGGAAGAAGTAGGAACTGGAGAACAAAGACAGCTGAAGGACACCCTACAGCCGGAAACCATGTGACAGTAAGCTGAAAACACAGCTGTAAGAAGGCGATAGAGTGTACAGCATCCTTAAAGAAAGAGAGTTTGAGGGATCCGAGAACACCACAAACAGGAAAAAAGAGGAAGAGAGAGAGTGAAACAGAGCTAATGACGCCTTCTACAGAAAAAGAGGAAAACTGGAAATTGAGAACAGTGTCTAAAGGCAAGAGAGAGAGAGAGATTGAAGCTGAGAATACCCTTACAGAAAGACAAGTGAACTGGGTGCACCTGTTGCATTTGGAGAGCAGGGGCTTCTAACAAGAGTCTTGAGCCAATGTTGTAGGAGGTGAGTGCTTTATTTCATGTTAGGCCCTTTGATTACTGCAACAGCAATTAGGTCTTATTTGAGCCCCATTTCCCTCGTATTTGTCTCTCTCTTAGCCTCCACTGCAGACCATGCACCAACATTCTATTAAATCATTCACTTTCAGCATTCCAATCCCAGCTCAGACATACAGGGAATGAGAACATTCAGTAACATGTTTTAAAGAGAAGCTGGACCGAGGGAAGGGCTGAGAGCGTGGGAAGCAGGGGGCTCCCTCTATAGAAAGCCAGATAGGAAGCTAGGTGCACCCCTTACAGGCAGAAGGTAGTTGAGTAACTAGCCTTAAAGACGAGAGAGCAAGAGAGACAGAGAAATGGGAAACTGAGATCAGTCTCCATGGAGAGACAGGAAGGAAACCAGGTGCAATCACTTTAGGAAGATAGTAAAATAGGAGGATGGGAACTAGGTCACATGAAGAAAAAATCTGAGAACTTCATGTTCATAAGTTGAACAAGCCAAGAATTTTTGAGCACACATGCTCGAAGAAATAGGAAATTTAGATTTCCCTGTACAAAAATATACACAGGAAACTGAATGCAACTCTACAGGAACAGAAATAAAGAAACTTAAGGACGAGACGGGGAACATCACTTACAACGCAACTTTTACCACGCAGTGCTTTTACATCGCAGCTTTTACAACGCAAACCATTACAACGCATTGCGCTGGGGGGCGCTCTAGGATAGGGAATATATTTAATTTACTATCCAACACCTTCCCTACTATCCACGGGGACTGGAGTTGGAATAGTAAATTAAATAATTCACTATCCAGCACCCCAAAGCACTATGCGTTGTAATGGTATGCGTTGTAAAACTCGCGTTGTAAAAGCATGCGATGTAATGTCGTACATCCGGACGAGACAGCTAAAGAGATCCACTTCTATGAAAAGATAGAATAAAAGACAGTAAGAGAAAAAGCGGCAGAGATCCACCTAAACTGAAAGACAATGAGAGAGAGAAACAGTGATATAGCCGAGAAAGAGCTAGAGAGATACACAAAGAAATAGAGAAAGAGGTAGACAGATCCATTTGTAGAAGGAGAGAGCAATAGAAGAAACCTAGGAACACTTTATGCAGAAAGAGAAGCAAGCTGGGACTTAAATAACCCAGGAACACTTCATTCAGAAAGGGAAGCAAACCGAGACTTGGAAAAAAACAAGAACACTTCATTTAGAAAGAGAAACAAGCTAGATTTAGAAAAAACACAGGAAAACTTTATTTAGAACGAGAAGCAAGCCTAGACTTAGAAAAAACCCAGGAACACTTTATTCAGAACGAGAAGCAAGCAAAGGCTTAGAAAAAAACAAAAACACTTTATTTAGTACGAGAGGAAACCCACAACTGTGAAAAAAACCTAGGAACACTTTATTCAGAAAGAGAAGAAAGCCGAGACTTCGAAAAAACCCAGGAACACTTTATTCAGAACGAGAGGCAAGCCACGACTGTGAAAAAAACCTAGGAACACTTTATTCAGAAAGAGAAGAAAGAAAAAAACCCAGGAACACGTCATTCAGAAAGAGAAGAAAGCAGAGACTTAGAAAAAACTCAGGAACACTTTATTCAGTAAGAGAAGCAAGCCGAGACTTAGAAAAAAAACCATGAACACTTTATTCAGAACGAGAAGCAAGCCAAGACTTAGAAATAAAACCAGGAACACTTTATTCAGAACAAAAGGAAAGCCACGAATGTGAAAAAAAACCTAGGAACACTCTATTCAGAAAGAGAAGCAAGTCAGGACTTAGAAAAAACCCAGGAACACTTTATTCAGAACGAGAAGCAAGCCGAGACTTAGAAAAAAAACAGGAACACTTAATTCAGTACGAGAAGCAAGCCGAGACTTAGAAAAAACCCAGGAACACTTTATTCAGAACGACAAGCAAGCCGAGACTTAGAAAAAACCCAGGAATACTTTATTCAGATTGACAAGCAAGCCGAGACTTAGAAAAAACCCAGGAACACTTTATTCAGAACGACAAGCAAGCCGAGACTTAGAAAAAACCCAGGAACACTTTATTCAGAACGACAAGCAAGCAGAGACTTAGAAAAAACTCCGGAACACTTTATTCAGAACGAGAAGCAAGCTGCAACTTGAGAACATTCAACAGGATAGGAGAAGAAAAAAAAGAAAAGGACTTGATAGGAAGAGAAAGAGACTCAAACACTTGAGATCCAAACAGGTGCATCACCCGAACAAAGATCTTCAAAGCATATGTTCCATTCAGAATCCATCATTTAAAATGAACACTGTCTCATCATTAAAGAGCTATGAACCTTGTACTGCATGTAACCCGAAGGCAAAGCCATCAATGTCCTTGTTCCCTGTACAGAATATTTGACGCTGGCCTACAAAAACATGACTTAAACTGAGGATCCACGCAATTAAAGATGCCATTCTCGTGTTAGCAGTGTTATCTTTCTATCTCTGAAAACATCAAAGTAAGGCCACCGCTTTCATTAAATATGCACGAACATGGGAATGACATTTGAAGATAAGGGAACTGAACTGAAATGCGGATATGGAACCTGAGCGAATAATGAAAGTCTGCATGAATTACAAGCCTGCAGTGTCGTAAACCAGCTCTTCTAACTCAAGCGACAGCGACAGCCCTGAAGGTCGGGTGGTTTATGACTGGACCAGCGCTGGTTGCTGCATGAGAAGATATCCACATATCTCTAGATAAGTGTTCATCTTCTCTGCTGTACTTCTGTGGCCTTCACTACGAGCAGCCTGGTTAACTGTGATATTTATTTATTTATTAGTTTTATATAGCGCTAGCCAGACAAGAAGGTATCAGAACGCTTTACAAAAGGTAAAAGTTCACAGCAAATATAACAAGTCTATAAGAGCATCTGAGTCAGAGCGCTTTACAACAGTAAGGGGGACACCCTAGCGGTGCTGGGACCGACCGCCTGTGGTGCGGCGGTCCCGCCCCAATGATTGGGATGCCACCGCCACCGTGGTGGTGGCATCCTCCATTCTCAGAATTGTGGCGGGAGGTGCTCACAGCACCGCCCGCCACAATGCTGGGATTGCACTGCATGCATTGTCATGCACAAGGTGACTGGCACCGCGAGGTGCCTGCCACCATGTCCATGACAATACAGTGGGGTACCATAGGTACCCCCCATGTGCATCCCCCAACCCCCAGATTCCCTGGGGGCCCGCAACGGGCCCCCCGTAAGAGAACTCCACATGCCTCGTTGCCGCCACGGAAAGGGATGTTTCCGCACCCATACTAATATGGCTGGCGGTGTCTAGCAGACTCTGCCACCATATTAAACCCTTTTCCGCCCGGTCGACTTGTCGACCGGGCGGAAAAGAGGCAGACGGTCTTCCCGCAGCAGGGAACGATGTAGGGCGGACCATGCAGCCCTACATTCTAATGACCCCATTAGTGTCCACAACCTAGATAACAGGACCTACCAGGCAGAGGCATAGCTAGAGCCAAATTTCAGGGGGTGGGGAGGCTAAATATTGCAGCAATAGGCAGAGGGGAGATGCAGGGGCTCTAAGAAGGGGTGCAAAAACAACAAAGCCTCGTTATCAAGTATATGGTATTTTAACCCCTTGCATGCTGCCGCGATTCTGCGCCTGTGCGGCACATTCCGATCGCGGGTGCGGTTATGACGGCCGGGAGCCGTCATCAGCACACGAGCACTGTGCATGCAAGGGGTTAAAGACCTGTGAAGTACAAAAACTGTCTGTGTGTGTGCCCGGGAAGCTGTCTCACCCCGGGCTGACACACACAACAGGGGCTGAAGCCCTTTGAGCCCTATGGGCTTTGCACGCCTGCTACCAAGTGAGCAGACATCCACTCTGGCAGTTCAAAGGACAGGGCTAGCAGCAGATCAACGATAAGGGGCGGGACTTACGTTTGGGGTAGCGTTTATCGAGCAAGAAAAGGCAGACTGCCCACGGCTAAGTCAAAGCACATCACACGCTGATATGTAGGTAACAGGGTTCAGAAGTTAGGGTGTACAAACCCGTATTACTCAACTAGCATCAAACAACTCACACATCTCCAGGCACAGCACTTTGCAATTTTTCTACATAGTCATATATATTTAACTTTTTATAAACTACACTTTGCACCCTACAGCCTTAGGGACATTAAACTCAGGGCCCAGCAGCATTTCAGGTGTTCTTAACTTTGCACGCCCAGAGCCGACTTTTCTACAGAGTAATAGATCAGCTCGCACAATATTTAAGACTGCACTAATTTTAACATGTCTGAGAGATATCTCTCGATCTAGGAAATGTTATTATTTTAATGGGCCTTTTTAAACACAGTGATTGTATTGTAATTTCCGTGGTATTTAAGCTACTTATATGATTTTAAATAATCTCACAATAAATCTTTGAATTAACTGAATAGACAACAAGTATATACAGGGCAGCTAAGTCACATCAGATCAAATCAAATAATCAATTCATATGGGGCATTACATATACAAACAACAGAAGTGTACATATTCCTACAATTCAGTTTGATGTTACATATACAGATCTAGTGCTGTGCAGCCAGCCCTCCTTACTAGGAGGGCTGGCTGCACAGGTTAGAATTGGTTAGACGCAAGTGGCTACTACCCATATACTCCCTTCTGACTTCCTGTTGATATATAATTGGGAAGCAATATCAAATCATACCTATTGGGTGTCAATTTCCATATGTTTATAGAAGGTCTGCTGCAGTACTCCAGTTCTAGCTTTTTTATTTCTCCATTTATTTTAGCATATTCTACCCTCAGAAGGGGGAATAACGTTATAGGCCATCTGCCTCAGGCTATACCATTTGTTGTTAAAGGCCACCCATCTTCAGTATAGTCTCTTACCTACAACTTGGGTCGATAACTCAGGTTCAGGGCCTTTAATAACTGTAATAGCTCTTAGCAGGTGGCTAGACTGCTATAAATTAAAATACTTGAAGCAAGTGGTAGGTCTTAGGTTCTGAAGTTTGACTGCATTTCTGCAATCCAGCTAAAATCGATCAGCTGACCGTAGTAAGGCTGAGGGCCTGAGGGCACCACTGCAGGCTGTGAAATCATCACATCACTGATGGTTCAGCAACACAACCTGGGAGCCAGTTCTGCAAGGCCTGCTTGCTTTCTATACATATATGTAGAGTTCTTTTACGTAGCACGTCGGTGCTAAGTGGCTTCTATGCCACGGGTGATATTGTCAACAAGAGCTGTTAGCCTGGCTGATGAGGATTATGAATCCGTACCGGTCCCGCGATGCTTGTCTCCAGTCCAGGGAAGACATGGCTTGGCAGTTCGGGCTGGACTGTTCCCATGAGGCACAGGGTCAGGCTGATTTGCATATGGCCATGTCTGAACTGGGGTGGCTGAGTGAGCTAAAGAATGGTGATGGATTAAACCCAGATCAGTTGACTGGGGGTGAGTGTTTGATTTGCTCAAACGCTCCGTCCATCATCCCCTTTTATATCGGTTAATTTTCCAACAGCACTTCTGATTCTTGGCTTGCGGTATCTATCTGCTGTTACCACATGCATCCCAATTGAGAATTTTGTGATAAACATCGGCAGATCAGACATTCCATTATTGACCAGATATTTACTGCCCGATATTTACTGGAACATGCGCGTTTTGGTAGGGTAACCACCAACATTCCCATGTCAAACTCAAAATTTCAGAATAGGGTGGCATGTATCATATCTGTTACATTCTGAGTCAGTGGAGCCAGATTTTATCAGGTGCATTTAATATCACATCAATTACCGGGCCACTCATAATGAGGACTTTACGCTGTTGCCTGCACTTAGCACTGTAGGAAATAACCTCCCCCCAAACCACTCAATAGCCACTGACATCTCAGAAAACTCTCATGGTTACATTACATCTTAGACCTCAATTGTGAGTCCCCTTGAGGGACAGGTGCTATTTATCTCACCTGTGAAATACCCATTCCCTGGAGTTCAAAATGTAACAGGTGCAATAAACAGTACCTATCATGAGTTTTCTCCATTGCAATGGTGAGTCACGTGTCGATTTTGGTCCTACCACCCAAATCCGCATTTCCCGGTATTTATATGGCCTTTTCATCAGGTAAGTATTAGCTTGCTTGACCTGCCTATAGTTACATGGAGAAAACTCTGAGGGATTGGAAAAATCCTAACCAATCATACACGCAAAAACCCCATACGCAGGAGTTTGAATGGGTGTCGCAATTCCACACAGCCCTCTTAATCGAGGGGAGGAGCTTATACAGCTTGGTGAGTGTTCCATTTCAATCACCACTTGGATCACCGACATTTCAATATATTCTCTAGTGTTCCAGCTACTCTTTAAGTTGTGCTACTGGCTGCCAGTGGTGGACACGTGCACTAATTTTTTACTAACCAGCACTTTTTTTTTCATCATCAGACTTCAACCCAAAAGAAGAGAGAAATGCAGAACAGGGTAAAAAGGGGGATGACGAGAAAGATGGAAAAACAGTGACAAAAGGATAAAAGTTGGGATGAAAAATAACACGCAAGAGAGAGATAGAGCAACAACAAGTGTAGGGTGGTGGACGAAAGAAGCATGAGGCAGAGCCGGTGGTGGGCTCCAAAGGAAAATTTTGCGGTCCTTAACTTTATGTTTTTTAACTAAGTAAGCACAGAGTACATGTTGCTACTTGTGAACCTTTGAAGGATGCTGTCTCTCTCTTATGGCTCCCGTGATCGCAAGCTATATATTGTCTGCTGACTATGGAACTCTAAGATCTGGTTTCTAACCCCTACTTCAGCACTTCAGCACTTAAAGATCGTGTGATAGTTTGCCTGTGACTAAAGTTGTAAAAGTGAGCGAAATGTAATTAATTTGTAAATCCCCAAATGATGAAACAGTCGAGCTCCCTGCACCCTCATGAATGCACAATTCTCCATTGCTTCCCAGCTAGGTCGGCAGTATAGAAATGCACACATGCATGGTACCTAGAGTTTTCTGCGAGTTGACAGGCACCTTTGAGCAGCTGGGGGAGATGGGCCTCGGAATATCTGCTTTGCATGCACAGTAGTGGAAAAGGGTATGCACCAGTGCTTAATTTGAGCCGGTGGTTTCCGGTGCTGGGCACCAGCACTTAATTGCCAGAACCTGCACTTATGACAGCTGCCACATGGTGGCGCTGTTTGGGTAATTTAAAGATGAGCAGAAAAACAGTTGTATGTTAATTCAATACACATTAAAAACAACTAATACCTTCCACCGAAGCCATTCTTAAAGCTTTGGCATACTAGAACATTCAGAATTTTCACACTTGTAGCAATGTGATGCTTATTAGTTGTGGAAGTACAGAGCAATGTGTGGTGCAAAATGCGGTGGTCTCCTGACAGGGCCCGCCACTTATGGTGTGCAGACACCTTGTAGGGGATTCTTTCCTGCATAGAAAGCACACAAAGTAACAATGTGGAATGGGGATGGCATTAATGAATGCCTTATGTACCTGGCTACATGGAAAATGGCGTAGGGTGCCATTCACATAGTAGGAAATGTGAAGATCTGTAGGTCAATGGGCACTTTAAACACGGGGCAATGAAAAAAAAGCACTTAGCTGGGAACGGCTTGCCGCCTCCTCTCCTCCGTCCTCTTCATCTTCCTTCTTCCTGACTCTATTCCCGGCAGCAGGAAGCACCCGGGCTCCAAGGCTCCTCTAAGACAATCACAACGCTGCAATGCAGTGTTTTTATTGGTTTGAGCACCGTGGTTCGGTGCTCAGAGGGGGACTGGGAGGCTGTGCATGTTCCCCACCAGGCTGTGCATTACAGCCTAGTGGCGCGCATGCAAAGTGCGCATGATTGTTTGGCCCACCCAAGACAGCCGGTCAAACAGTCATGCACACCTAGAGGGTGCCACCACACCTCCCCCCTGCTTTGGCCAGCCCCGCCCACATGAAACAGAGCCACTGACTGCGATAGGAAAAACAAAATGAATATAATGATACATTATTATTTATTTTTCCTTTTGAGCAGTGGGGCGACGCTCCGCCGCCTTAGCAGAGGATCCGCCTCTGCATGTGAATGGCACTTGAACAGACCAATGGATGAAGAAGTCAGATCAAAAGTTTCCCACGGTAAGACAGCTGGCAGACAAACTAAAAGTCCCTGCTGCCTGACAGCCTGTCCACATTGGGTGGGAAATCTAGCTACAGGGGTGGGCAAATATAAAACAATTCCAGCCAGATGAATCTGTGAAGTTTCTATCTTCTTTTGTTCAAGTAAGATGTTCCCAGAATTCGCCTGGCTTCGAGGACATTATTAAGCCTTTGAAAAAACCTACAAAATGCTTTCATTCTTCTACAAAATGTCCAACAGGCAACACCAGGCAGTGACAGTCGCGGCTCGCATGACTCACAGGTGGAGGGTGGCGTAGGGGTTCGCTCAGGGGGGATTTACATTTATTTTTTACTTACCTTACCGGGTCCTGCGCCGCCTCTGCTCCTGGCCAGGTCCCACGCCCACATTCTTCTGCTGCTTTCCTGCTCTCCTGCAGGTACAGGAGGCAGGCATCCCCCCTCCCATCCCTTAAGCCAACAACAATGCTGCAATGGCAGCATTGTGATTGGTGTGGACGGCGCCCAGCCGGGCGCCTGTACGGAAGCCATTTTCTTTATGTAGGCTGCATGCAGCGTACATACTGAAAATGGAGAGTGCGCATGACTGATCTGGTCGGCCCAAGAGGGCCGACAAAACAGTGAGGGCCCACAGCATCAGGCAAGCCACTCCTCCCCGCCCCGCCCACCTCCAACCATTCTGCTTTCTTGCAGTGTGAAAAGCAGAAACATAAAATGGTCTTTAAAATACCATTTTATGTTTCTGCTTCGCGCACTGCGAGAAAGCAGTGGGGCGACGCTCCTCCGCCCTAATAGAGGAGCCACCCCTGCGCAGTGACAGGACCCTTTCCCCATCCACAGGCTAACAAGCGCCCCCACTGGCTGCCACATCTTTCCGCCATCTCTATGCACCTCCTCAGGGACTTGCTTTTTTTTCTATTAAGGCGCCAAAACTCTAGACTAGGTCGGGTATGAAATCAGATTTCTTTCATCACGGCTTGTTATCCGCAAGGCCTCCTCGACAATTAATCACACAGAGCTGAATCTTTTTCCATGTCTTTGCCTTGCTGATTGCGCGCCTAGGGGCATTTTATGTTCAGTGTGAGGGATACTAATTATGTAAACGAATAAAATGAATAAAACCAACATGGGTCTCTCTTGACATCAGTCCTCTGAAGTACGGGGAAACTGGCACGGTTTCTACATGGAATTTGCACCGAGAGAGAATATGTGTCAGCCAGGTGTAAATTTACAAGTCGGTGCTGCCATCCAGAAATGTTGTTGACCGCATAGACCATCAAGGGATTGATTAATGTGACTGCCACTCCGTGATAACAGTATAGGCTTGTAATTCAAATAAACTCCATTTTGTATATTACATTGTTTATTTTATTTTAGTATGGCATGAAAAGAGATACGTTTTTGTTACCGCAAACGAAAATGCATGCAGAAAATGGTACTACAATTTAAAGTGCAGTTTGTTTACAAAATTAATGAATATGGTATGTGAAGTGATTTTATAAAGGGCTTGCTTCCCCCAAGGGGCATCATGGCTCTAGCTGAGAGAAAAGAAACAAGCATTTGCAATGCAATAGGTCTCGCATTAGGAAAGTTTGAGCTATTGGTATTGTAAATGACAAATATTTTATTTATGTGTTGGTTTTGAAAATAGGGAAATTAATAGCTTAGTCATTTACAATGCCAATAGTTTTAACTTTCACAAATGTGACACCTATAGCATTTGTAATGCAATATGAGTTGTATTTACGTGACTTAGATGTATTGATATTACAAATAACAATGGCTTTTAATTTTTTTAATAATTAATACTTAAATAAAAGTTATTGTAATTTATAAGTGCAATAGCTTTAACTTTTGTAAATAACTTATGTGAAGATTATGTTCAGTGTATTTTATTGTGACGAAAATCCAAGAACAGAAGTGAAATATTAACATCTTTTTGTGACATTTGTAATAAAGCTTGAAACATTGAGAGAACATATTTGAACCAGTAGTTATTGAATGGTTGCACAGATTGATGCTGTGGTGGCGCTGAGTAATGTTGTGGTGGCGACGAGTGATGCGGTGGCATTCAGTGATGCTATGTTAGCGCATAGTGATTTTGTGGTGCCCCAGAGTGATTCTGTGGTGGTGCTGAGTGATGCTGTGGTGATGCGATAGATAGATAGAGTGAGTGCGATAGAAAGATAGAGTGAGGGCGACAGATAGAGGGAGGGCGATAGATAGATAGAGTGAGGGCGATAGATAGAGGGAGGGAGATAGATAGATAGACAGATAGAGTGAGGGCGATAGATAGAGTGAGTGCAATAGATAGACAGATAGAGTGAGGGCGATAGATAGATAGACAGATAGAGGGAGGGCGATAGATAGAGTGAGGGCGATAGATAGATAGAGTGAGTGCAATAGATAGACAGATAGAGTGAGGGCGATAGATAGATAGACAGATAGAGTGAGGGCGATAGATAGATTGAGGGCGATAGATAGAGTGAGGGCGATAGATAGAGTGAGGGCGATAGATAGAGTGAGGGCGATAGATGGAGTGAGGGCGATAGATAGACAGAGTGAGAGCGATAGATAGAGTAAGGCCGATAGATAGAGTGAGGGCGATAGATAGATAGATAGAGTGAGGGCGATAGATAGAGTGAGGGCGATAGATAGATAGACAGATAGAGTGAGGGCGATAGATAGATTGAGGGCGTTAGATAGAGTGAGGGCGATAGATAGATACAGTGAGGGCGATAGAGAGATAGAGTGAGGGCGATAGATAGAGTGAGGGCAATAGATAGATAGAGTGAGGGCGATAGATAGATAGAGTGAGGGCGATAGATAGATAGAGTGAGGGCGATAGATAGATAGAGTGAGGGTGATAGATAGAGTGAGGGCGATAAATAGATACAGTGAGGGCGATAGATAAATACAGTGAGGGCGATAGATAGAGTGAGGGCGATAGATAGATAGAGTGAGGGCGATAGATAGATAGAGTGAGGGCGATAGATAGAGTGAGGGCGATAGATAGATAGAGTGAGGGCGATAGATAGATAGAGTGAGGGCGATAGATAGAGTGAGGGTGATAGATAGATAGAGTGAGCGCGATAGATAGAGTGAGAGCGAAAGATAGAGTGAGGGCGATAGATAGATAGAGTGAGGGCGATAGATACAGTGAGGGCGATAGATAGATACAGTGAGGGCGATAGATAAAGTGAGGGCGATAGATAGAGTGAGGGCGATAGATAGATACAGTGAGGGCGATAGATAAATACAGTGAGGGCGATAGATAGAGTGAGGGCGATAGATAGATAGAGTGAGGGCGATAGATAGATAGAGTGAGGGCGATAGATAGAGTGAGGGCGATAGATAGATAGAGTGAGGGCGATAGATAGATATAGTGAGGGCGATAGTTAGAGTGAGGGCGATAGATAGATAGAGTGAGGGCGATAGATAGAGTGAGGGCGATAGATAGAGTGAGGGCGATAGATAGATACAGTGAGGGCGATAGATAAATACAGTGAGGGCGATAGATAGAGTGAGGGCGATAGATAGATAGAGTGAGGGCGATAGATAGATAGAGTTAGGGCGATAGATAGATAGAGTGAGCGCGATAGATAGAGTGAGAGCGAAAGATAGAGTGAGGGCGATAGATAGATAGAGTGAGGGCGATAGATAGAGTGAGGGCGATAGATAGATACAGTGAGGGCGATAGATAGATACAGTGAGGGCGATAGATAGATAGAGTGAGGGCGATAGATAGATAGAGTGAGGGCGATAGATAGAGTGAGGGCGATAGATAGATACAGTGAGGGCAATAGATAGATACAGTGAGGGCGATAGATAGAGTGAGGGCGATAGATAGATAGAGTGAGGGCGATAGATAGATAGAGTGAGGGCGATAGATAGATAGAGTGAGGGCGATAGATAGAGTGAGGGCGATAGATAGAGTGAGGGCGATAGATAGATAGAGTGAGGGCGATAGATAAATACAGTGAGGGCGATAGATAGAGTGAGGGCGATAGATAGATAGAGTGAGGGCGATAGATAGATAGAGTGAGGGCGATAGATAAAGTGAGGGCGATAGATAGATAGAGTGAGCGCGATAGATAGAGTGAGAGCGAAAGATAGAGTGAGGGCGATAGATAGATAGAGTGAGGGCGATAGATAGAGTGAGGGCGATAGATAGAGTGAGGGCGATAGATAGATACAGTGAGGGCGATAGATAGATAGAGTGAGGGCGATAGATAGATAGAGTGAGGGCGATAGATAGAGTGAGGGCGATAGATAAAGTGAGAGCGAAAGATAGATAGAGTGAGGGCGATAGATAGATAGAGTGAGGGCGATAGATAGAGTGAGAGCGAAAGATAGAGTGAGGGCGATAGATAGAGTGAGGGCGATAGAGTGAGGGCGATAGAGTGAGGGTGATAGATAGAGTGAGGGTGATAGATAGAGTGAGGGTGATAGATAGAGTGAGGGTGATAGATAGAGTGAGGGCGACAGATAGAGTGAGGACGATAGAGTGAGGGCGATAGAGTGAGGGCGATAGAGTGAGGGCGATAGATAGATAGATAGAGGGAGGGCGATAGATAGCAGGAGGGAGGGCGATAGATAGCAGAATGGAGGAAGATAGATAGCAGGAGGGAGGGCGATAGATAGCAGGAGGGCGATAGATAGAGTGAGGACAATAGATAGATTGACAGAGGGAGGGGCGATAGATAGTGAGGGCGATAGATAGATATATAGATATAGTGAGGGCGTTCGATAGAGTGAGGGCGATGATAGATGGATTAATAGAGTGAGGGCAATAGATAGATAGAGTGAGGCCGATAGATAGATAGAGTGAGGGCGACAGATAGATAGAGTGAGGGCAACAGATAGATAGAGTGAGGATGACAGACATAGTGAGGGTGATAGATAGAGTGAGGGCGATAGATAGATATAGTGAGGGCGATAGATAAATAGAGTGAGGGCGATAGAGTGAGGGCGATAGATAGAGTGAGGGCGATAGATAGATAGATTGATAGAATGAGGGGCGAAAGATAGAGTGAGGGCGATAGATAGAGTGAGGACGATAGATAGAGTGAGGACGATAGATAGAGTGGGGGCAATAGATAGATAGATAGATAGATAGAGTGAGCCGGATAGATAGTTAGAGTAAGGGCGATAGATAATGTGAGGGTGATAGATAGAGTGAGGGCGATATATTGATAGAGTGGGGGCGATAGATAGAGTGAGATCGATAGATAGATAGATGGTTGTGTGTCTGGGGGTTTTTGTGTGTGTGTGGGGTTGTGTGTTTGGGGGTTTTGTGTGTGGGGGTGTGGGGGGGTTGTGAGTGGGTGTGTGTGGGGGGTGTGTATGGGGGTGTGTGGGGGTGTGTATGGGGTTGTGTGTGTGTGTGGCTGTGTGTGTGTGGGGTTGTGTGTGTGGAGTTGTGTGTGTGGGATTGTGTTTGTGGGGTTGTGTGTGTGGGGTTGTGTGTGTGGGGTTGTGTGTGCGTGGGGTTGTGTTTGTGGGGGTTGTGTGTGTGTGGGCGTGTGTGTGTGGGGGGTCTGGGTGTGTGTGTGGGGTTGTGTGTGTGGGGTTGTGTGTGTGTAGGGTTGTGTGTGTGTGTTTGTGTGTGTGTGTGTGTGTGGGGTTGTGTGTGTGGGGGGTGTGTGTGGGGTATGTGTGTGTGGGGGGGTTGTGTGTGGGGGGGTTGTGTGTATGTGTGGGAGGGTGGGGTGTGTGTGGGTTGTGTGTGTGGGTGGTTGTGTGTGTGGGTGGTTGTATGTGTGTGGGTGGTTGTGTGTGTGGGTGGATGTGTGTGGGTGGGTGTGTGGGGTTGTGTGTGTGGGATGTGTGTGTAGGGTTGTGTGTGAGGGGGTTGTGTGTGTGGGGTATGTGTGTGTAGGGTTGTATGTGGGGGTTGTGTGTGGGGGGTTGTGTGTGTGTGTGTGGCGGGGGTGTGTGGGGTGTGTGGGTGTGGGTGTGTGTGGGGGTTGTGTGTGTGGGGGGTTGTGTGTGTGTGTTGGGTTGTGTGTGTGTGGTTGTGTGGGTGTGTGTGTGGGGGTCTGGATGTGTGGGGTTGTGTGTGGGGGGTTGTGGGTGGGGGGGTTGTGTGTGTGGGGTTGTGTGTGTGGGGTGGTGTGTGTGGGGTGGTGTGTGTGGGGGGTTGTGTGTGTGTGTGGGGTTGTGTGGGGATGTGTGTGTGGTTGTGTGGGGTTGTGTGTGTGTGGTTGTTGTGGGGTTGTGTGTGTGTGTGGGGTTGGCTCAGCGAGACCCAGTGACATGGACACTGGGAGGGGGACATCTGTAGTGAAGGAAAGCACATGTAAGGGTGGAGGACATCCAAGCTCCGCTCTGGGCCCCGTGCTCATTTCCCCCACTCTATGCATCAGGTGCAAGTCTGCAAGAAGGCTAATTTAATCTCGTACAATGCTTAATACAGAAGCAGATGTCTGACCGAGCACACAGTAACAGTACTCGTACTTTTTTTGGAAAAGGAGTCCTCTCAGCAAGTGGAGAGTACTGGCATTCACAGGTTTGTAGGTCTGCTGATGTAGGGTTTGCCAATCTAATCACTATGACAAATTTCAAAGAAAAGCAGGTTAGCAGAAAGATGCGCGCACTGATGCGCCACACTGGAGCGCAGGGACCAAGGCCGCGGGGACGTGCAGGATGCGACCACCAGTGCGTGCACACAGACAGTGCACAGGGTGGAAGAGAAGCAGCGCCCACAGGACCGTGCGTGTGACTATGCAGAAATAGTAGCACGCACGGTCCCAGCCATACGTCAAATGTTATTGATGGGCAGCGTGTCACCAAAGCGATTTTTATCTCTGAAGAAATATAAAAACGAATGACATTAAATTAATTTACTTCGAAAACCCGGCCAGCAGTGAGGGTTACTGCTCTTCAAATCTGCACCTTTCCTTTGATGTAGTTTGAAGGTTGAATACAGCCGTAACCTCCACTACTAACCAGTGAAGCCTGGGCAACGCCAGTACGTCTGACTTTATCAACGTTGTGCATGGCTGTTTATTGCATGATTATGTGCCACAAAAATAGAAAGGTAAAATATAAAACGTGCTGCACCTAAACGTATTTGTCATTATCAAACCCGGAGCAAAAGAATGAAGGGCAGAAAAGGGAGTGCAAAGAAGGAACAGAAAGAGTGGGAAACGTGGTGGAGGGTAGAAGAAAGATACGGAAACAGGCACTGGGAGGAAGGAGAATTCAGACAGGAAAGCACCGATGGAAGGAAGCAAGCCTAACAAGCTCTTGGCATTGCTGTGGGGGGGCGGGGCGGGAGCGCATTGGCAGGGGAGCAGCAGCCTTTGATGTGCGATCGAGTTTGAGAAGTGAGGCACGCGCTGGCGAAGCGTCACGGTTGATTACCTGACATGCATTGGGGACAATCCTCGCTGGTTTCAAGAGTTGTTTTGCCTACAATACTCTCGAAGAACAACGCATGCGCGTTGGTTCTACGAGATCTAAAAAACGGATAAAGTCGGGGAACAGTTAACTTGTTGCAAAGAGCCAAGTTTGTAGTGCCTTTCTGAAAGCCAAGAGATTGGGTAGGGCTTTGATATGCAAAGGGAGGGTATTTCAAGGCTTTGAGGCTCGGAGCATGACGCTTCTCTCTCCCCAGTTAGAGTATCTCAATATGGGAATTGTCACTCATTTGGCTGATGCAGAACGCCGAGACCGACTTGGTAAATACCATTTGAAGCACTTTCTCAAGAAATCAGGGACTATCCCATGCAGCGCCTTAAACTCTAATGCACTGGGATTTCAATATCACATATAGTCATTAGGCAAAAAATCCTTTACTCTGCAAATGTTATTTACACTTCATTTCAGAGTTGCCTTTCTGAACTCAGGGGCTGATTACGATGGTAGACGGACTTCAGTCTGTCCGCAATCGTATCGGGGATTGGCACCACCCGCCTACAAGGCAGCAGTCCCACAGTGTTAATTATAATGAGACCGCCACCGTATCGGTTGCATTGACCATGTTTTGTATTGCGGCGGGTGCTGTGCTCTACAGGACCCGCCACAATACAAAACACAGACCCCACGCATATCCTTGCACTATGTGGCAGGGACCATTCGGTGCCTGCCACATGGTGCAGGGCTATGTAGTGGGGCACCATAGGTGTCCCCCAGGTCTTCTGTGCTTGCGGGCACGCGGGGAAGGGGGGCCCGCTACAGGCCCCATTGTCCTTTACTACCAGCTTTCCCATGGCAAGGTACCCGCCATGGAAAGGCTGGCCGGTAAGGGACATCGTAATCAGCCGCGGTCCGTGCAGGTAACAGCGGAGAGGCTGGGGTTTTTTTTGGGGGGGGGGGGGGGGGAGGAGGGGGGGGATTTCGAGGGACGATGCAGAGGGGAAATTAATTATTTATTTAATAATTATTTATTTAATCTTCCCTCTGCATTGTTCCTCGAAATCCACCCCGCACGCAGCCCTACCGCTGTTACCTGCAAGGACCGCGGCTGATCATAATTCCAGCATTGTAGGTACTACGAGCCCCTCCGATGGACACATGTTGGTCGGTCTTTCCGACCGCCACACAGCTGCCCGCCATCAAAATGTGACAGGCGGTAAACATGATTAAAATGACGGGGAGACCACCACCGACACCCTTTCGGTGGCGGTCTCCTCGCCATTGTAATCAGCCCCTTAGTTCTTCCTTGAGTCACTCACGAATAAAGAAATGCTGGGCTAAATGAACAAAGGGAGCTTTCTGAAAAGAATGTTCCTATGCTGTGTTGAAGTAACAAAGGGAACTAATGGAAGGGTGAAGCCTGAAGCCAGACCAGAGGAATTAAGGGACAAGAAATTATTCATTGGCGAAGAGATTTGCTGTTATGAAGACGCAGTCCCTTAAGAGCATTTGTTATGGTCTGATCTTTGAATTGTGGGGAAATTAGCCACTGTAATTTGCATGCAAAAGCACCAAACCAACTTTGAACATTTGTAACAAGACATAGCCTCGTCAAAGCAGCACTTTGTAAGAAGCTCTAATTTACATAGAGGTGGGCTAGCCAGCAAATTAACAGAGAGAAACAAGGCACGGGTCTGGTGTGGCTCTTAGAGCCTGTGTACAAACGAGCCCTAGAAATAGTTGGCATGTAAATCATGCCCAAACATGATGTGAAAACATGACAAAGACTCTTCAAAATTCTCAAAAGCATATTTTTTTATCAGGTGGAAGGGTTTGCCTTTGTGCATCATATTATATTACTGCAGTGATGGGTAATTATTAAAAGGGTTAGTTTTTAAACATAAAATAAAAAATATTATGTGCCCCCCCCCAACTTGACAACAATGTGAAATAAGAGGTAATTCAGTTGCCATCTATACTCTAAATGCAGCCGAGATTCTTGTTATAGCTGTAGAACGTTATGGTATATTACGAATGTATTACATCAAACGCAAGGGGTTTTTGGACAGCACAAACCCCGAGCTCAGGTATTTGAAGATTCTCTCATATGCCATAATAAAGGAAAAATAGGCTTAGGGAAAAACAATATTTATCTAGGATCACACAATTTGGTCAAGCGAGAAAGCCAGGATTAATCCCAGATTTACTGGTTTCACATTGTGCAATTTAGCCACTCGAAGGGTATTTCTTTCTCTCATTTTGAAACCAAAAGGTTTATACTGTTTTTTATTCTTGGTGCAAGAGGGCAAAGTGGGGGAACATCCTTTACAACGCGGATGTTACACCGCAGTTCCCTTACGACGCAACTTTTACAACGCAAGTTGTAACAACGAATTGCGCTGGGGGGCGCTCCAGGATAGTAAATAGTTTAATTTACTATCCAACTCCTTCCCTACTATCCATGGGGACTGGAGTAGGAATAGTAAATTAAACTATTCACTATCCAGCCCCCAACAACGCAAGTCGTGGTAATGACTTGCGTTGTAAAACATGCATCGTAAAGTACTGCGATGTAAAACATCGCATTGTAACGACGTACATCCGCAAAGTGTGCATGGCAGACAGAAGCCACACGGAGGCTCGGCTCGTTTTGGGGTTGTGGGTCTAAAAAGAACCTGAGCTGAGCCAGAGCCGGGCATATGGCTCCAGCGTGGCTGAAGCTTTCAGTGGCTCACCCACCTCTACATTTACCCACACCATTTGACAGAACCCACTACAGAAGAAATCTTCAAAACCATCCTTCTTAGAAAATGTGCTAGTCCCATGGCAAATAATGTTCTCGACAATTCTTTAAATAAAGATGATTTCTGCTGGATCTGAAGGCCTTCATCATCAGACTACTCTTCACGAAAACAATCCTGCATTCTTCAAACCCGGACAGCTATTAACAGATCAAACCTACAAAACTGATTGTAAGTCCCAAAAAGCCACCCTAGGATTCTCTCGAGTTGAGTACAGGATGATGATGACATAACAATTACATACCTTAGTGGGGCTGATACAGGCCCGTTAACCACCGGACTCTACCAGAGCTGACTGTAATCAATGCAGGCGACATATGAAATATATATTCCCGTGGGGTCTGGGCTAGCACTCATAATGGACCAAAAATCCAATCTCCTTCAACCTTACCTAATCAGTCAGTACCAAGATGGACAGCCAGTCAGTGGATGAAGGGATCTGACAGATGTGGCTGGCACCCGGATCACTGTCCTTTCTCTACCAGATAAGGTGTTACCGAAGGTAAGTAACTTATTCATCTGATAGAGACATCTATCCGCAGATTCCTTACCTTTGAATTAGATGCCTTAGCAATACCATCTCCAGAGGATGGTCTGCGAACTATTCTACTAAAAATACCTGAGTAGAACGAGCCAGAAGAATAATATAGAGAGACCCGGTGGTCTTAGGAATTTAGGTGACATAGACCATCTCTTGTCATGAGAAAAAACTCCTACAGATAAGGAAACACCTCTGGGACCATTTATAACGTAGACGCCCAGAGGAGGAAAAGCTGGACAAATGCAAATGCAACGACCAAGTTAAAGTCTCACTGGAACATAATAAAAGACACAGTTACGTAAGCATATGCATAAGCCCTATTAAGAAATGTATCACAAGAAAGACACATATACGCATATAGATGCACACATATGCATTTATATATCGGCCATAGACAATAGCTGTGACAACGACAAAGTCATAAATATATATATATATTAGGACCGAGCTGAGTAACCAGTAACATAGTACTAATATAAGAGGATAGAGTGAGTGGAGGACATCACACACCCCAGAAAAATAATGACTGCTGAAGCATCTGAAACAATGTTAACTGACTAAGTAGCCCACAATCAGGCTACTGATATTATACGCCTGAAAGAGCATACCAGACAGAGCAGAACCTGGCTGAAGAATCGGACAACAGACGACCATAACCACAGGGGTGGGAGAGATGACAATGCAAACCAAAGCAGAAGACAAATGCAACAGGTCTCTTGTGACCAGGACCGCATGAAGTGGAGTGTTGAGGTACGATCCTAAATTACTCAGTCAGGCGGCAGCCTCACCATCATCTTTTCCTCTACCTCGCCTTGTGCACTGTGTATTGGACATAACGACGAGGGAACAGTAGAGACTTCATAATTAGGTCATACGGTGCTTGGTCATGTTCTTCTGTAAACTCAAACCTCCCAAGTCCGAGCAGCCTTCTAAATTAGGCCGCCTCACCTCTCTTGAGCATATCCCGACACTGCTCCCTTGCTTAGGAGCAGCACCAGGATTTTCTGGAGCAGGCAAAACCAGCGCTCCTTAGGAGACCCTGTCATCCCTGGTTCACTAACGTTGCGCTGGTTAGAGAAACCACAAGTGCGCATGTCTGGTTGGTCGCAGAAAGACACGAGCACTAAGACTTCTCTTAAGTGCAGACCCATCCAGTTTGCCTTCTGTTAATAATTAAGCTCTGTCCTCATCCACTCTTTATTGGCAGCCCAGGTATCCACCTGCAGTGTGCACACAACCTGCCGGCGGCTGAAATAAAAGCACAGCTGGGGGGAGGAACCTTTTAATCAATATCTCAATATTATGTCTTAAATTTTTTAATATGGGGGATAGGGGACACCAAACACAGGGGGGCGACACCCTAACACTCCCATAGACAAACCGCCGCTGTAAGAGCCCATTGTTATTCATCTGTAAGGGAAAACTGAATTAAGAAACCAAAGAAGGAAAGGCAAATACAGAGATTTATAATCAAACTAAATCAAGCAGAACATAAATGGATTGCCTTTAAGAAGCTTTGGTCTCAAACAACAGTAAGAAGTTCTGGTCTCTGATCGCAGAATACCGCGAAGCAAGAACAGCGGCAAAGTCAATCCCAATCAGCAACACTGAATGGGTCCAATTCATCCATGCCCTGTATGTACAAAACAGCAAAGACCCCGTAGTAATTCATCAAGGAGAGTAAAAGCCTGATACTTCCAACATGGTCTATAGGCACTCACTGCACACATGATTAAATCATAAATCACGTAAGCCAGATGCTCCAGTACAATGGGCCTGGATGAGGTCCCAATTTTCAGTTTTTAAAGAAGAGCCCTGCCTTTGGTCTAATTTCTTAGCTCCCATCTTCAAGCACTGCTCTGAGCACTCAGAGGTCGCGGCTTATTGGAGAGGGGGCATTATCCTCCCACTATATAAGAAGGGGGATAGATCTCTTTCGAGTAATTACTGACAAATAGCACTGCTGGATGCTGGTGGCAAGATATTCGCAAAAAGGATTTTAGTCCAATTACAAAGTTGGGATTGCAAAAAAGCATCCTCCAGAGGGAACAGGCAGACTTTAGAATGCTTGACAATATTGCAATTATTCAGGCAATTACTGAAAAATACGTATGAACAAAAAGGCAATTTGGACACGCAGCTTTCATTGACCTCTCCACTGTATTCGATCGAGTCGACAAACTCACTCTTTGGAAGAAATTAGCATCTCATGGCATACTCCAGTGCTTGTTGCAGATCACTGACAGAATATCGAGATACAGAAATATCATGTCAAAAATATTGATTACAAATAATTGTTTGCCTATATTTTTAATGGCAAGTACAAAAATATAAACAAGAATATAGTTTCAAGCTAGTATTATTAAAAAATATACAAAAATGTAGTTTTTTTAAATGTATTTAGGTTAAAATAGTAAATCTTAAATATTTTAATATATACTATTAATTAAATAAAAATAAATAAATACTTACATAAATACACATGTGTGTGTACTTCATACATACGTATATATAATGTGACACTATTATGAAAAATAATATATATCTTATATTTCATTAATTTTTTCACTTTTTAAAATGTACTATATATATATATATATATATATATATATATATATATATATATATATATATATATATATATATATATATATATATATATATATATATTACCAGAAATCGTGCTTTACCTTGTTTAAAGCACACAGCAGTAACGGACACACTCAAAGCTTCTGTGCAGCAGACGGAGATTTTATTCGTCAAATGGTCTTACAGCAAGAAAAACACTCGACGCGTTTTAGTGCAGATGCACCTTAGTCATGACTATATATATATATAAAAAACATAAAAAATATTTACAAATCAACTAAAATCCTTGAATAAATTCCAAAATTAATTAAAAAGAAAAAAACTACAAAATCCCAAAAAATACTTTTACTAAAAATACAATAAGAATTAAAAAAAATATCTATATCTATATATATACAAATAATATAAACTTAATTAAACAATACTAATAGTTATATTTAAACAATATTAAACAATATATTTAAGTCTGTGAATAACAGATATACTATTCCCACTTCTCTATAAGCACCAGTAGTGAAAGTGTAAGGTTTCAGAGGGGTTATATTTACTATTCCCACTCCCAAAACATTGGACTTCGTCTGGGTAAAATGTACTAGTTACCCTCCACTCTGTGCAACAGTAAGGAAAGCATTGGACTTCGGAGGGGTTACATTTACTATTCCCACTCCAGTCTGTGTAACAGTAGGTAAAGCGTTGGACTTCAGAGTGGCAATATTTTCTATTCCCACTCCAGTCTGTGCAGCATGAGGGAAAACATTGGACCTCAGGCAGGCCCATTTGGGGGCAGAATGCTGCCCATCCTGTTGCAATTTCCAATATGCAAGGATATTAAGCCCATCCAGGGCGAAATACTGAGGAATACATTGAAATGATTGTTTTCGCTTTGCATATCCTGGCAGGGATGCATATAATTGTACTCGGCTGATATATTTATTTATTTATTTATTTATTTTGGTGTTTTATAGAGCGCGAACTTGACCCGTTAGGGTATCAGAGCGCTTTACATAGTCAAAGAGTCATACAATAGACATGATATCACAAGAATATACTGTACATTAGGCACATGCATTTATGAATATGTGAATGATTTCATTTTTATGGGGACCACCCGGAAATGTCAGATCTGATACCAGGCCAAGATGGTGCTGCTTTTGTATGTATGTATGTACTTATTTGCGAGTCCTTTGTCTATGTTTATGTCCGTAATCATGCCAGTAACACTTTATATTATGTTCATTTCCGGCACACCTGGTGACACTGACGAAGGCGAAAGTCAAAACGCGTCTGTTCTCTGCAGTAGTTCGATAATAAATCTTACGAACTTACCCCCGTGAGTGCTTTCTTCCCTGTATAACTGTTACGGGGATACGGTGCAAACAAATTAGTGGCTCACCCAGGCCACGGCTCGGCACCACTGCCTTATGATGAGTGAGTGAATTATTTTTAAAGCGCTCTTATGCCGAGGCGTCTTGGCGCTGTGGGACATAAAAGAGGTATCAGGCTGTTACGGCATGACACACCTCCGCACATCCGACACTGGAGCCTATCGTTGGTAAACTGGGCACGGGCAGAAGGCGCTGCCCTGCGACGAGAGGAAACAGCGGGCCTCAGAAAATTTTCGATTGCACAACACTGGGACACTATCCTCCAATCCTTTCAACAGAAATGTGTATTGCAGGGGATCACGTGATGAGGTGTAGGCTACCCCCACTTCCCCACACTGTGATTGACAACACGAAACGTGATTGCACCTGGCGGATTCCCCCTATTCCATTTCCCCCCTCTCCAGTCCTGCCGCGCTCTTGCAATATAGCCTAAGCTGCACTGCTCGCTGCCTCCATGACTCCCGGGTCTTGGCTACTGTATACTACGTACCCGATTGTCTCGCAGGGACGGGTGTATTGCCTCTTCCGCACCCACGTCCCCACGCACTTTACCATAGCCAGGGGTCCTACCGCCGACTACCTTATGACCAACACTATCCTGCTACAACTGACATGCCTTCACGCTGGAAACCCTCCCTTACGTGCTTGACACACAGGCGGGCCACCTGCTGCGCCTCCCGAGCTACCCCGCCCGCTGAATAGCTACTGACACATTGACACCACAACACCCCCCCTAACACATGGCTACTTCCCTCCCCTCTCCCCTTTCATTTATATTTCCCAAGTTACTGTTATAAACGTTATTGACCTACTGGTCCCGCCTTCCTCTGGACCAAACCCTTTAACATTGCTTTGCGTACACGCTACATCATGGGGCCTTTGAGGGTAACTGCCAGGGCCGAGGTGATCCTACCCGAACACAACTACGGACACCAGGCACACCCATCAGGTCAGATACGCTGTATAATCACCCGATAACCAACACGCTCAAGAAGCTCTACAGCCTCATCCCCCGCCCTCCTAGAGAGTGAGCTAGTCTGTCATCCTCCCATGTGACCTACAAGAGTTACAGCGGCCACGGCTCACAAAATGTCATCGATGAGCGCTAACATAGCTCTGTGTTTATGAGTTTGCATATTAACAAAAGGGAAAAAAAAAGACCTGCGGATCTACACTCGTTATTTTCTTATTCGTTTTATTGCATTGCCGAATGTTTGCATGATTGTGAAATTCTAATTCAATCTCCTATACGCCGCCGAACCCCAGGGTTGTCGGCCTTGTGGCTGTGTTCATTTAATACATGAGATATAATTTCGACCATACGCGGCTGGCCCGGACGGGTTGTAAGCCGAATGCTGTGTACTGTACACTGTACACTTCAAACAATAAAGGTCTTAAAATATAATTTAAAAAAAATAAAAAATCAGGCTGTTACGGCATCATGAAGAGCCAAGTCTTCAATGCCCTTCTGAAACTGGCTCTGTTGTTTTCCGATCGCACTGTGATAGGCATACTGTTCCATAGCTTGGGGGCCTGGTGGGTAAAGGGTTTACCGCCCCACCGGACTCTCCTTATTTTGGGGATTTGAATTAGGTTTTGGCTGCAAGATCTTAGAGTGCGTGCTGGCACATAGCGGGTCTGTCTTCGTGCGCATTGACGAGGGCGGAACGAGGGGTGCTCTGGTGATTATTGCATGCGGAAAGAAGGACAATTATTTCCCGATTCATAACATTTTAAAGGACTGTGACAGCATGCAGGTTTACCCACTGGGGTCTGATTGTAAACTACTAATCCCAAGATGCATTTATGATTGTTTGAATTTTCAACTGCCGAAATTGAAAATAAAAGCGGGGTTTCATAAGTAGTAGCCTTGCTTGCCGTCACCTTTCTCTTGGTCCATGATGAAGGGCTACTGGCCAGAAACGCGTCGGACCTGAGCACACAGAGAGTTTTGCCTTTCTTTGCCGCTTGATTACAAGAGCGTTGAACTTACCTACTCCAGAAGGGAGTAGGAGGCAGCTAAAGCAGGTGAGATCTCCTTATCATGGGGCACCAATGAAACCCAGAAACGCAACACAACAACAGAGGATCAGAGCATTGATTTACAAGGCGAATTCTACAAAAGAATCTTCAGGAAACTTTCCCAAAACTTGCTCTATTTTGCCTAGTTTGTGCACAGAAAGTTTTGGGGTGATCCTTCAAGTGGAGGGGCCCAAGAAAAAAGGGGTGTCCCAAAATGCAAAACCCCCATGCATTTTCCATGGACTTTTTTAAGAAGCACTTCCGCAAAACCTGCCGAATGGAATTACACCAAATTTGGCAGAAAGATAGATCTTGGTCAACAGATTGAACTTTTTGTGATTTGGTGTATATCCGCTCTGTAGTTTTTGAAAAATAAAGGTACAAAATTATTTGTAAATCTGTACAGTTGGGTATGCGAGAGGCTCATTATAGTCTCACGTGCCACTAGTTTAAAAATAGAGAGTTCTGATAGGCCCAGGGAGTGTTTTTTTCCTTGGGTCATCTTGCTCCTGAGGGAGTCAGACTTTGGTGGAAGCGAGCGCTCAGATTGGCTGCCAGCAACATGAAAAAAATGTTGCTGATAGCCAATACAGGACTCAGTGACTTAATCCCCTGTCCTGAAGTTTAAAAAACATTTTAATATAATATAAGGAGGCAGAGTGTCTAAATAAAAGAAAAATCTGCAGTTTTTGCTGAGTTCCCGCAAGACTCACGGCAAAAACAAAAAAAGCTTTAAAAGTGCTCCCACCAGCTGGAAGTGGACTTGTGTTTTGTTTCCCTGCCTGCACTGATGCAGAGGCAAGAGCTCCGCCAGATTGTGGCAACACAATTTGTTTTTTAAATGTGGCCCCGTTAGGAGCAGTGGGAAGGGGGGTGGGTCCATCAGCCCCTTCCCCATCAATAAGGTCCAGTGGCTCAGGGTACACCTTCCTGGCCTCCTCATTCCTTATATATTTTTTTTCATTATCAGGACACGGGGACTGAATCCCTTGCGGGAAAAAACACTCCTCAGCCTATCAGATCGCTCTATTATATGAAGTTGCGTGCCCGTGGAGTGCTGCATAACTAACCATACAAATATCTAAATTTTGAAATTCAATTTCTGAAAAACTACTAAATGGATTAACAACAAATCACAAAAAGTATGCTTTCTGGGAAAATGCCTATTTTTCCCCAAATTGTAATGTCATTTCGTTCTACCATTTTGGCTGTAGCGCTGTTCAAACATCTTTCAGGAAATTGCACTGGAAAATTATTTTGTGACCTCCCTTTTTCCCAGCCCGCCCCCTTGATGGATCACCACAAAACTTTCCAGGAAGAAACTGTGGTGGGCGAACTTTTTTTTTCTTGTAAGTTTCGAGAAGCTTCATCAACCAGCACCAAAGTTATTGGCAAATCAAAAAAATCTATTTCCTATGGTAAATAAGCGCAAAATTTAACTACGAACTTAAGATGTGATATATATATACGAAACACGTAGAGCCTTGAGTGATTCAGATGTGACGAAAAGCCGGAACCTAACTGCTGTTGCCCTCCACAATAGAAGTCAGCCTTCCACGAGGGCAACCTCACTGGGGTAACCTGTTAGTTGGATTTGTAGCGGCTTTTCCCAGCCGCGAGGATGAACCGCCGCGTAACAGCGGATCCTGGTGCCTGGAGATCTGGGTACCGATAAGGAGCGGTGGGTTCTATTTGGAGATGCCAAGTAAATGCAAACAGAGATGGTGTTTTAACTTTTTGCCAGCCCACTGTGGTTTTATTAACTTTGATTTCGGGACTATGACACCACCCACTTGGGGGTTGTGTTTTATTCAGAGACTGCTAAGACCATCATGCATTTCATGCATGCGCTGATGAAGGCGGACAGACATGCCCACCAAGGCGGGAGTTTGAATAAGAAAAGCAGGAGCTCTGAATAACGGATTTCATATGTCCTGTGGTCCGCCACCTGAGCCCGGCTACAGCCCTGGTTGATGTTAGCAGGCGCGTGTAATGTCGTTGAAAGAGAGAGTTATCAGCCGCGGGAAAATCCGTTTAATGAGAGAGTTGAGTGACAGCGAGTAGGAGAGGCTGCAGTAATTGTCCCCGCAGACATGCTCATTTTCGTGTTCCCCCGCTTGAGGCCCAGATGCAGGCCTGTTTGATGTTAGCAGGCGCGTGTTCCCCCGCTTGAGGCCCAGCTGCAGCCCTGGTTGATGTTATTCGGCACGTGTAATTAGTGTACTGATCCGCCGCCTGAGCCCGGCTAGAGCCCTGGTTGATGGTAGCAGGCACGTGTAATTTCGTTGAATGAGAGAGTTCAGTAATAGCGCGCAGGAGAGGCTGCAGTAACGTTATTTACCAGGCCTCCAGGTGAACGCATTTGTCACGCCCCCAGCACACGGCCACAGCAGACGATCTTCTGATTAATGTACGACCCACATGGCATGAAGGGCAGAATGTAGCACACACCCCCAGCGTTTCTCACGCCCCCAGCGTGCCCCTTGATGCATCGCAATTGCGTTCACATGGCATGAAGGCAGGACACATGCCCCCAGCGATTCTCATGCCCCCAGCGTGCCCCTTGATGCTGCGCAGCAACGTAATTCGCGCTTGTATGTACGACTCAAATGGCATGAAGGGCGGACACACGCCCCCAGCGCTTGCCACGTCCCCAGCACACGCCCACAATGTGATGGCCGTACCACACACCCCCAGCGTTAGTCACGCCCCCATCCCACGCTCACAGCACAACGCAGACACGCCCACAAGGGACTACTTTGCTGGCATGGTTCTTTTACCTTTTAAATGTATAGAGGAGTTGGCCTAACGGCTAAGGCGCTCGACCTCGGACCTGGGGATCTGGGTTCGAGTCTTGGTAAAGATGCCAAACATCCTGTGATTCTGGGCAAATCACTTAATCTCCCCGTGCCTAAAAAAATGAATGTGTGTCCTCATGTAACGTAACTGGTGCTATGTGATGCGCTCTGATACCTGATTCAGTTCGGGTCAAGTTCGCGCTATATAAAACTCTGCAAAAAAACAAAACAATGGTGGCCGTCTGCATAGCCTATGTCCTTCTGCTGCAACTGCCCTTTCAAATGCTGTATTGGGTGTTGTGATTGGTGCTGTGGTTACGGAGATTACCCGCCTCAAAGGTTTTGGCTCTCTCTTGATAATATTAGTATATGGATTATAAATATATATATATATATATATATATATACATAGACACACTTCAGTGAAAATAATACAGTTTAAAAATGAGTTATGGTTCTAGTTCGCACACAAAACATAGAAATTTGCCAGTTACGATTGCCAATGAACACTCCGGAAGCCTTAACTGGTGCCACCTACCACATCTTTCTCTTTTCTGTTCCTTCTTTTGTTTCTGGGCTGCTTGCGAATTGGTGTATTGAGCATGGCAGTGGAAAACATAACAGGCGAAATTCAGTGGTTCAATACATTACAGGCAGAACTATAAACTACGTTTTTTAAACTGTTTTTCAGTGAATTTTATTGTTTCATTTATGATGTACTTAATTTACCAACCCAACTATGCGTGAGCTTTGGTCATGCACAGGGGGGTTAAGTGCAGGGCCTGGCCTGCTACCAGGAACTGTGCCCAACACTCTCCAATCAATCATACCGAAGCCCATGTGCTGCAGGAGTTGGGAGCTGGGCCTGGCAAGTCGATTAACCTTCTGCAATCAGTCAACTCCCAGCTGTGAGCTATGGAGGTTGTACACGGCTGGAGTTGGGCAAATGGCCATGCCTGCAGCAGGGCCCTGCACTCATCCCACTACTGGGAGTTAACCTCTGTTGCATACAGTTTTCTGTGGTGTGCTCTAAGAATTAGGCACAGGTCTAGCTGCAGCCAACCTTCACTTGGCACTGCCTTTGAACATTCACAGCGGACTTGTGAGCAACCCTGCATGCAACCTTAGCCAGCCCCCACTGCACACAGCCTTTGTCCAGAGTGGTTGGGTGCAGGGCATGGTTTGCAGCAAGGCCCTTTGCTCATCCCTCTCCCATCATGCACATCAGGGGTTGGCTGCATCTCCAGCCAATAGCCAACCTATGTTCTGCTGCCAACAGTGAGTGTTGAATGCACAGGTCAGGCCCTGACATCAAGCAACCCTTGTGATGCGGGGTCTTCAGCAGTGTGCAGAGAGTTAACCACAGCCATTGTCCCCTGAGCAGGGATAGTCTACAGGGCCTGGAGTGTAACAAGGCCCTGCTCCATACCTCCTGCCATTGGCCAACCCCTGCTGCGCGCAGATGAAAGCCATGCATTGTGGAGGTTGTCCACAGGACCTGCATTGAATCTCCTGCCATCAGCCTTGTGGCGCAGAAGGGGTTTGCTCTGCCCTACCTAATGCCATCATCCAACCCTTGCTGTGTGAGGCCTGTGGCCGTGGACTGTGAGGGTTGTGCGCAGCGCCTGGTGGCAGGGCAAGGCTTGCATTCAACCACCTCGGACACTCATGTGGGCCTTTGCTTCTGCTTTTTTTTACATTCTCTGAAACTTGAGTCAGAAGTTATCCTCGAATCATTCATTAAATGTCAGACTAATCCGTCACCTAAAATGGCCACTCACAAGTCATGCAGCATTTACAGTTTTTTTTCTCTTGCGGGACATGAGTTATCAATGCTTCCAGGTACCCTTGAGCTGCCCTTGGGTAGGCAATCTCTGTGGGTGGCCCCCCATGTAGTGCTTAATATGTACCAATGCTTGCTGGGGCTTAGCACCAACACTTAATTCTCAACACCAGCACTTATGGCAGTCCATCACACAGTGGCGCAATTGGTCTATTTTTCTGGTTAACTTCTCACCAGAATTTTTAAGAATTAAATATAAATTAACATCAATAACTCTAGCACATATAGGCAATACATGCAGCTTTGGGTGGGCTGGAATAGTCCAAATTGTTAGATGTGTGCTGATTAGTAGTTGTGTTGGTACTGACATTTGGCAACACTGGCAGGGGCAGTGGGTAGTGCAAGCTGCTGTAGCATCCTAAAAAATATGTTGGGCTCTGGCACATACAAATTAAGCACCGCCCCCAGGGCTGTGGAAGTTGTTTTTCCTCAGTGCAAAACTTGCAAGTCAATGCCCCCTGATGAGTTTCAAAATGCCAAAACAAAATTAGGAGTCATTATCAGCCAATCACATTTCTTAAAAAATTTAAACTGTTATTGACAGGATTCGTGAATCATGACTTCTGAATTAAGAAAGAGAATCACCAGCTACACCATCTGAATCCCTCTCTACCACTTTTTAAAATGCTAGTATGTCAAAAACTGCTTAATTGATTTACATCAAGACCATGTTGTTGAATTAAGTTCTACTTTCATGCAAAATTTGGTATAAATATGTTCAGCAATTTGGGTTATTAAGCATGTGCCAAATTTTGCATAGGAACTTAAATTGGAAATATCCAATTTTTTTACACCCCCCTTAAGTTTGTTTCCAGTGGATAGATTTTCACGAAACTTGGCATGCTGAAACTTAGATTACTTATTTCATTATTTTGATAGCCAAGTGCTGTGAACATCCATCCACAGGGTCAAATAATATAGGCATATAAAAAAAGAGTTTTTTTATGGAACTCAATAGTGGCTATAGCTACCGTTAAATATATACACATATGTGTGTATTTATTCATGGCACATTTTTTAATTAAGAGGCATTGCTATTGGATTGTGTGTTTATATGACAGTAATAAGTTGTTGCAAAAAGATTAGAGAACAGGATTAACGTAATTCTGATTTAAAAACATTTGTATCTCAGAATGTATCATTCAATACGGGAATGTAACATTGAATGAGCTCCTTTTGTTAACGATGGATTCAACCCAGATCTTTGTGACTGGGGGTGAATGTTTGCATTGTTCAGCATCAGTTGTTCCTTTTGTTAACTCGGCATTCATTACAACACTGGTTAAAAGTTATTCCTGCTGCAACAGAAAAAATATCTTACCTCAACCAGGAAACTTCTAAATTAAAATAAAAAAGTGCCACCACCAGAACCACCCAACCAACCACCACTATACTATACTTGCACACAAAATACACACACACAAATCAATTAATCAATCAGAGCATTTGTAAAGTGCCCTACTCACCCGTGAGGGTCTCAAGGCGCGCGGGGGGGGGGGGTTGCGGCCACTGCTCTAATAGCCAGGTCTTGAGAAGCCTCCTGAAGGTTAGTAAGTCCTGGGTCTGCCGTAGGAGGATGGGGAGGGTGTTCCAGGTCTTGGCGACGAGGTGGGAGAACGATCTGCCGCCGGTGGTCGCTCTTCGGATGCAGGGGACGGTGGCGAGGGCGAGGTCAGCGGAGCGGAGCTGGCGGTTCGGGTGTAGAAAGTGAGTTGTCTGTTGAGGTATGCCGGTCCGGTGTTGTGAAGTGCCTTGTGTGTGTGGGTGAGGAGCTTGAAAGTGATCCTCTTGTTGACGGGAAGCCAGTGCAGGTCTCTCAGGTGGGGTGTGATGTGGCTGTGGCGAGGGATGTTGAGGATCAGGTGAGTAGAGGCGTTCTGTGCGCATTTTAGTAGTTTCAGGAGTCTGGCCGAGGCTCCTGCGTAGAGGGTGTTTTCGTAGTCCAGGCTGCTGCTGACGAGAGCCTGGGTGACCGTTCTTCTTGTTTTGGTGGGGATCCACTTGTAGATCTTGCGGAGCATGCGGAGGGTGTTGAAGCAGGAGGAAGAGACAGTGTTGACTTGCTTGGTCATGGAGAGTGTTGAGTAAAGGATAACCCCCAGGTTGCGTGCGTGGTCGGTGGGTGTCAGTGCTGCTCCCAGTGCGGTCGGCCACCAGGAGTCATACCAGGCTGAGGGGGTGGAGCCGAGGATGAGGACCTCCGTCTTGTCTGAGTTCAGCTTCAGTCGCCTGTTCTTCATCCACTCGGCAACGGCCTTCATTCCTTCGTGGAGGTTGGTTTTGGCGGTGTGGGGGAACTTGGTGAGGGAGAGGAACAGCTGGATGTCATTGGCGTAAAATATTATGTTGAGGTCGTCCAGTCGGGCGATGTGGGCAAGCGGTGCCATGTAGACGTTGAACAATGTCGGGCTGAGGGATAATCCTTGGGGTACGCCGCAGATGATCTCGGAGGCTTCAGAACAGAAATGGAGAGGCGGACGCTCTGGGTTCTGCTGGAGACGAAGGAGGTGGTCCATTCCAGGGCCTTGTCTCGGATACCTGCAATGTGGAGGCATGTGTGTAGGGTGCTGTGACAGACAGTATCGAAGGTGGCTGATAGGTCCAGGGGGATGAGGGCCGCGGTTTCGCCGTTGTCCAGCATGGCCCTGATGTCATCGGTGGCAGCGATGAGGGCAGTTTCGGTACTGTGGTTGCTGCGGAACACGGACTGGGACGGGTCCAGGACCAAACATCATTCTGTTTTCGCTTTACTCCAGGCATGGGTACTCACAAACATTTTCCCGGGGACCGCACTGATGCCAGCGGGGGGTGTAAAGTGGTGGTAGGGGAAGCAAAGCATTTGTATCTAGTGGCTGTCTTTACAAATGAAGGTGTTCCGCCTAGTTACTTCCTTTCCCTAACTATAATGAACCTTTAAGTATTTGCTATATATTTAACTTTTTTTCATGGGAGTGCTGAGTCAAGTAAACTGCAGCCCAGTGCTGCTGCTGCCCAGGTGGCCGCATGTAAAGGCCAGGAGGGTCGCATGCAGCCCCCTAGGCCGTACTTTGAGTATCACTGCTCCAGGGCAACAAATATGACACTTTAATCAGAACTGTTAAATAAAAATATTCATATTTCAAACAAAACCATATGGTTTTTACGACACCATATAGAGTGTACAGCCGAATCTATTCCAAGTAAAAAAGATAAATTAAAGATCCCTAAGAAGTACAAACTGGTCCTGCCTTGCTGGGCTTCTGGCGCTCTATCGACTGTGGAACAAGGCGTAGGAGGGGACCAGAAATGACAGGCGTGGAGCATGGAGGTTTGTATGTATCTGGAGTTAGTGTCTGTGTACGTGTCTATCAGCCTGATTCATCAATCTCCCGTTTTGCGAGCCCCTAATAGCGATTCATAAGGAATCGCTATTAAGGACTTGCAAAACGGGATTCATGTAGGAATTGCAAAAAATATTGCGATTCCTACATGTTCCTTATTTGCGATTAACAAATTGCTAATCGCAAATAAGGAATAACTCCCCATGCATTCCTATGGGCCTACAGGCCCATAGGAATGAATGGGGAGTTATTCCTTATTTGCGATTAGCAATTAGCTAATCGCAAATAAGGATGCGATTTCAATGGTGCAGGGGTGTCCAAAGGACACCCTGTAGCACCCCTGAAATGTAATCTACATTGGTGTTGCGCACACACATGTCCAAAGGACATGTGTGTGTGTAACATGCAACTTAGAAAAATGCATTTAAATGCATTTTTCTACGTTTTTGCTATTTACCACGAGGTCTGACCTCTCGGTAAATAGCGGCCCAAAATTGCAATTTCGCAATTTTAAAATGATTCATGAATTGCATTTAAGGAATCTCAAATAGAGATTCCTTAAATGCAATTCTTCGCAAATGTGCGAATTCTTTAATAGCGAATTTTGCATTTGGGATGATGAATCCCAAATGCAAAAATTGCACTCGCAGCTTTGCAAGTGCAATTTAGCTTGATGAATCAGGCTGTTAGCCACTTGAGGAAGGCGCTTCTAAAATGAAAGGTAATTCTCATTAAAATAATCGACCATTTCGTCCTCATTAGCGGCAAACACGGGGCTCTGCGTGGAAGTGAGGGCACAGAGAGCTTCATTCTCGGTTTGGAGCGCGGAGGCCCACAAACAACCTGCCGCCTCCCACAACGGAATCGCTGATCCAATTAGGCCCCTAATTAGCAGGTGTAATTAGCCTCCCTTGGCACCCGAAAATTAGCCTCCCTTGGCACCCGAAGACCCTTCCTGTGAGGAGGAAGAAAGCGAGGAGAAACGGCTCACGAAGACCAGACCTCACCTCAAAACCTGGCACGCGCTAAGTGAGCCACGTGGGCTACGTGAAGAACGTACGCACGTTCTCTTACGTTACGCAGCGCTACGCACGTATTACGCTCCATTTCTATTCCTGTGCACTGTGCTTACATGCCGACAGACCAGGTTCAGTCAGGAGTGTCCCCATCTTGTAAAACAAAAATGGTTTTATTTTGGCTGTCTGCTGCCTTAACTCGCCTCTTCTTCAATATCGAAAATGCACTCTCCCGGTTAATTATCTTTTTTTTTTTTACCTACCCCTTTCATCTTCTAAAATGTTGGCATGTATGATACTATGTCTGTCCTAGGACGTGTGCCAGGGCCGCCGGTTCCCTAAGCAAGGTGAGCAAGCCTAGCAATACTGGGAGAATGATGATACGCACACAGTGTTCCCAGTGCGGGCGGAAAGCGCTGTGCAGTCTTTGACCCTTTTATTTATAACTTTCGACTGCGCCTGGTTGGAAGGTGACGTGAGCATCTGTATCCGGGGCACAGGTCCCCAAATAGTGGTCAGGTGGCTCACCACATCCCTTTACCACTTTGCTCCGAGTCCCTCACCTGGATGTTGCATTCCGCTTCTGATGAGGACTCAGATTGTACCTTTTGATTATGGGACCTGTTTGACCTCACCTTTTATGACTTTGTCCAGTGTCCGTCAGATGTGTCACGTTCACAGGGGCCCTCACCTCTCTGTTCTTCTCTGGTCCCCACTGTCACAGTGATGTCTCCCATCTCCGTAGCATCCACTTCTTCACCTCCCCTTAGTTGGAGGTGTCGACTTTCTTGAACCATGACATTTTCAGAGTTGCTATCTCTTCTCTTTTTTGAATCATCACTATTGTGCCTTATACTGTGACCACGTCTCATGCAGCAGGTTCAAATGGCGTTCTGAATTTCCAACCTGGCCTACGGTCTTTCAAAGGCACCTGATCTCCCGGTTCAATCGTCAGTCAGCCGCTCTCATCCGGACACCTCACGTCAGAGGCACAACTAGAGTCACATTTCGGGGGAGGGGGGGTGCTAATTCTCCCAGCAATAGGCAGAGTGGAGATGAAGGGGCTCTACGAAGGGGTGAAAAAACAACAAAGCCTCGTTAACAAGTAAATGGTCTTTTAAAGACGTGTGAAGTACTAGGGTGCGGCTGCAACAAGACAGACGCCAGAACAGCCCGCCTACAGCAGCTCAAAAACTGTATGTGTGTGTGCCCAGAAAGCTGTCTCTGCCCGGGCTGACACACAAGTAACAGGGAGGGGGGATTTGGAAGGGGGGCTGAAGCCCTTTGAGCCCTATGGGCGTTGCACGCCTGCCTCACGTTGTTGTGTTCCCTCCTTTGTGTGTGCCTTCTGGAGCATACTCCAGTTGAAGCCTGTCGGGGTGCACTGGGATCACGTCGCACTTGAGACCTTTCAGCATGAATGTCCATGGAGGCAATCTGTGGTGCAATGTGGTGTGGTTTTGTACTCCCTCAGCAAACTGTGCAGGCTGAGCTCTGGGTTAACTCCCTCATATGTGGTGATCCTCTTGGCCTTATTTAGCATCCGCATGAATCACTGAACCTCCCCATTCGGTTGTGGCCACTGTGGTGTGATATGGCGATGTCACCTCCCCAGTCTGAGCAGCAAGTCCTGGAACTCATTGCCCTGATATGGAGGTCCATTGTTGGTTTTGGTTTCTGTTGGGAGACCAAACAGTGCCAATATCTTCTCCAGCACAGAGGCCACTTTTGCAAATCCTGTCAACTCTACAAGTTCCACAATGGGGTACTTTGAGTGGCTGTCCACTAGCACCATCATCATCCGTCCATCTAGAAAACTACCAAAATCCATGCTAACTTTCGTCCGTGCAGTATCAAAAGGCTCTTTTGTGATGATCGGTGCAGGCACTTCTGGTCTGCTGGTAATTTCACATGCTGCACGCTGCCTTACCAGTTCATCCACCACTGCCTCCAGCCATGGGAACCGTACCTTCTCCCGCAGATGGGATTTAGTTTTGGCTGTCCTCTGGTACCCTCCTAGGGCAAGCATGGCCACTTGTTTTGTCAGGCTGTACAGAATAACCAAATTGTGGCATAGGAGGACAATGTCATCTTGTGTGCCATTGAGTTTGTGGCAGATCCTCCAGAACTGTGTGAGTCACATCTTGCCCGGACCCCTCCAGTCATTCGCATCATGTAGAAATGAACCCCATAACCCTTGTTGTAGTGCCTACAGGAACTTTAAGACAACCTCATCCCCAGCAGTCGACTCACTGATTTTCTTAAGACTCCTTGACCAACCAGACGGATGTACCCTTCCATGTCTCCAGCTTACTGTGCCACCTCACTGTCCCCTTGCGGTGGGTGGCACAATAAGAAATATGCCAGATTCTTGGAGCCCTGTCTGTACCTGACATTAAATTGGTAGTTACTCAATTGTATTGCCCATCGCTCAATCTAGGGTGGAGGATGAGGCCCCCGTGCCGCTGATCAATAGCACAAGTAGTTGATGATTCATAATCAAGCAGAATGAGCCCCAACACAAGTGCAGGTGGAAAGGTCCTCAGGCCCACTTTATTGCAAGGGCCTTGCTTTCGATTTGTGCGTACCTGGCATCCGTTGGTGTCAGTGCTCTGCTTGCAAAACCAGAGGCGCCATCATCCAGGCTCAATTTCTGCTTGAGCACCGCCCAAGACCTACCAGACCCGCATACACCACCAGCCTTTCCGTGGGGTCGAAGTATGCTATGGATGCCTTGCTCAGGAGCCGCCTTGACTCTCTGGAATGCCTCAATTTCTATGGGGCACCAGACGCACCGAGCGTATGCTTTTCTCAGTGCCCTCATGGGCTCTGAAATGGTTGCCGGGCTGGGGATGAACCTTCCACCATATGTGGCCATTCCCAAGAACCTGCGTACCTTTGAGGCATTTCATGGCGCTGGAGTGTGTTTGATGGCATGTGTTTTTCTTGGGTCACCTTGTACCTTGTCTTGGGTGTACACATAACCAAAGAACTCGATGTTCATCTTGAAGAATTAACATTTCTCCCAGTGAAGAGTAATCCCATACTTGCACAGCTGCTTCAGGGTAGACCTCATGCGCTGATGATGTTCTAACTCTGTCTCACAGTATATCAAAATGTCATCACTGATATTCATTATGTCTTGCAAGCCTGATAGCACTTCCCTGATGGCATTTTAAAAGGCTTCTACGGCCGACAATATCTCATAACTGAGTTGCTTATAATGCCTCAACCTCAGGTGCGTGGAGAAGGTGGTGATGTATCTGCTTCCTTCATCCAGCTGTAGTTGGTTGTATCCCGTATTGAGATCCAGCTTGGAAAACCACTTGGCCCAATTGAGGTTCGCTATAATGTCATCCATTGTCAGAGTGATGTGCCTATCCCACTTGATGGCTTTGTTCAGGAGGAGCATGTCAATGCACAGGAGCACCTTGCCAGGCTGTTTCGACTTCTCATTGATCACCATTGGGGACACCCAGGATGTTGAGCTGTACACTTTTTTGATCACCCCTAAACTTTCCAGTTTGTCCATCTCTTGTTCCACCAGTGGCCACAGGTGGAATGGTACACAGCGATGATGTAGGGCCATTGGAGTGACATTCTTGTCAATGTGCAGGTGAATTGTAAGGGCTGGCAGGCAGCCTAATCCTTTGAACAGTCCAGGGAATTGATCAACCATCTCCTATACTTGACACGCTTGCACGTTGTGGGTGAATGACACTAGGCACAAGTCCTCTGCCGTGTGACACCCCAGTAAGCCACTTTGTCGATGACATGGAAAGCTACAGTGACCTCCTGGTCGTTTAACCTGAAGTGCACTTTCATGAGCCCCTTAAGCGGCAGCGCCGTGTCCCCTCCATATGTATATATCTTGGTGTGTGATAGTGCCAGGCTTTGGGCAGAGACGTTGGTACTGCTGCACCCCCATTACATTCACAGATGCCCTTGTGTCTATTAGGACCTTAACTGCTGTCCGGCTATTTTTACCATGCAGGTAGGTTGTGGCCTCCTGTGCCTTTTTCAGTGTTCTGTAAACGAGAAGAGGAACACTTCCTTCTCCTCAGAGGGTGACTCCTCCTGGTGGCCACCTGCCCACGGGTGATGATTCCCTGCTCCCTGGTGGTGTTGTTCTTCCAGCAAGATCTGGCGGATGGCTTTTGTGAGGGTTCTCTGTCCCTGGGCTCCGCAGCCCCTTGGTTCACATTCCTGCACAGCTTGGCAATGTGGTTTGGTTTGCCACAATTTAGGATGTTCTCCCTTGAGCTGGGCAGTTCTCCAGAGGGTGTTCCTCTCACCCACAAATCCTTCAATGTGACCCCGATGGTATCAGCATGCCCAGCTTGTGCCTGGTCATCTTTGGTCTTGGTGGATATGGCGTTAGCATGTTCCACTTTCAAATTGTGTGCCTTACTAGGCGGTTGTGACATCGCTGTGTCTACTTCCGTAGCTCTTGCAGCAGATAGGTCATGTGACCGTGTCATGTTGGAGATGTCATCCAGGCTGATATTCGGTTGCCGCAGTATCAGGCGCTCAGGGTTTTTGTTCCTGCACCCTTGGATAATTTGCACCCATATTTATTTTGGCTGAAATGTCTGTCACACACATGCTGGCTAGCTCACGGAGGAGGGCATATACAGTGTCAAAAGACTTCCTCGCACTTGAGAGGCTGGCAAAGTTTAAAGCGCTGAAAATCAGGATTTATTTGCGGGTCAAAATAAGCATTGAATGTCCTCATCGCCGCTTTATTGTCATTCTCGGCACCCATATAAAACATTTTATAGATCTCGTCCCCCGCATTGTGGAGTAACAGGGAGCACTTAACGGCACTATCAGTTTCATAGGTGGCGATTAAATAGTTGTTCAGCTGTCCCACCTATGTCTAGGTTTGCTAAATGGCTGCAGGACGCCCAACAGTGTATGTTGTTAAGGCGCAGGTCACAGAGGTGGGCCTTGTCCGCGTGCAGCATTGGCATCGTCCGCCATGGCTTTCTCCCTCCGAACGTGTAGAGGCCTCTATACAGTTTAGTTAACAGGGAGTACCCTCATCACCCATGCCTTTTTAATGTGGCTGGACTGTGGCTGTGGGGTCGACTGTCTGATCTCTCTTCATTTTTACTGGTGGTCTTTTATTTATATATGTATTTATTCATGTTTCCATTCCAAATGGCCCCTATGTGGACCAAATGCCTGTATCAGCTCCCTGCCTTCGCCTTCCTTGGGCCAGGTGTGGTCGTAGGGCCCACTGGGCCCTAGGTGCTGCAGGATGGTTGGATGGGGCCTGGTGTCAGCGGCCTGCACTCACATGCCCCTGCAGGCCAGAAGCGCTGATGATTAGTACGGGCTGCAGTGAGTGCTCGTTCTTGTCTGTGCAGAGCTGCGGGGTAGGGCGTCTGGGCCACAGCGGTCGATGCTGCACTGATTGGCTGCTCTTGGTAGATCCCGCTCTCGACACCAATTGTGCCAGGGACCCTTGGACCGTAAGCAAGGTGACTGGGCGGGAAATATCGGGAGAATGGTGTCGCATGCACACAGTGTTCCTAGTGCAGTCGGAAGACCCTGTGCAGTCTCAGACCATTTTATTTATACACTCTGACCATTCGTGGCTGGTGGGTGACGTGAGCATCTACATGCGGGGCACAGGTCCCTAACTAGTGGCTCACTACATCACGGTCATTTTTAGGACATTTGCTGCACAAACAACGCCTAAGATAGTGAGGAGTGTTGTGCGTTGCAATGGTGATTGGTTTACTCTGTATTTGCGTTCAGAAAATAAATTTCAGTGAGACCTGCTGGACAGAGTAGGTGTCTTTAGGGTTGTCTCTCCGGGGTGTGGGTAGTGTTGCCACCTTTCCACGAGAAAAATAACGGCCATTTGTTGTTGTTTTCAGAGTCAGCTAAGACCCGGACATGAACTAAATAGGACCTTAAATTAAATCAAATGTATTCATTTGCCACTTGAATTTTCTGTCTGTGTTTATTTTAATTATAAGTCATGGATAGTGGACACAGCTTTACAACACATTTACAAGTGTTTCCTATGTACATATGTGCCAGTAGACCCAATTTAGACAGAAGACTCATGATTTTCGAAGCCAGAAATGGCTTTGTTTTGGCTGCCTCTGTATATTGACATGTATGCTTTTATATGCTAACCCCAGTGGCATAATGTAAAATGGTGCTCGCCTGCAGAATATGTTGAGGTGCCCCTGAGACTCCCATATGTCACAGACATTCTCAATCCTGAGGATGATTGGTGCCCCCTGAAGAGTGGTGGACCCCTCTGTACTGCTGGCCTGGAGAGGCCTGTGTTACGCCACTGTCTAGCCTGTGTCAACTGTGTAAGTCCACCTGCTGTAGTTTTTAGCTAGGTTAATCGAAGTCAATTCCTTTTTATGTCTCGCCTAGCGACGCAGCGCATGTGCTGCCCGCCTTGGCGACACCTATTGTCGTCGGTTTCTTGGCCGAAGGAGGACAGGAGATGTGCACGCGTATGGACAGCAGATGTGCACTCCGTAAGCGTGCACATCTCCTGTCCCCATGGAGGGCTGGCGTTTCAACACAGCGTGCCCATGGGGCGCTTTCATTTTCCCTTCCTCCCTCCCCCCGTCAGCTCCAGATCATATCGGTAGCTCCCGAGGAATTCGTTTTGTTTTCCTCACTAGAGTGCAATATTAGCCGTCCAATTAGAAAAATCCTAACACATGATAATACTCGCCGTTCCCTTGTTTAAATAATAACAAGCCCCCAGGAAAACTGTGTGTTTGACGATCTGGGCACAAGGCGGAGCTTCTGCACACAAAACACACCAACATGCTGTACTGTGTGAACATGAGGTATCGGTTTTTTTATTAGCATTTCAAAGAATCATACAACTGTAAAGAGCAGGTGGAACTTAGGGGAGCTGGGGGAGGTGAAGGGGGGACAAAGAGCAGTACACAGATGATATTTAGGAAAACATGAGGTATAGTTGGGAGTAGCCACATAAATCCAAAGACAGTTTTTCTAATTGGACCAGCAGACAAAAAGCACCAATACATGCGCGAGTAAGTGGCCTGTAAACGAAGCAGGCAGCTAATGGGTCACATGTGAGTGTTGACATTAACCCCCAGGTGTGGCGCGAGCCAGCAGAGCGTTCTGTGCCCCGTGGGTGCTCGCTGTGTTTGTTCAATCAATAAGGACTAGCCTATTTGTGGAGTGACTCAAAGCTGTATGTTATGGTGCAAACTATTTTGTTTGTTCATGAAGCCCTCACCCACCAACCTGGTTGGTGGCATGCTTCATCATCGGGCCCACCCGGTGACACCGAATGTGTCCCGGGTGTGCTTCGACGCCTGAATACAGCGGAGCAGGTATATTACTGAGTGTGCAGTGTAGTGGCGTGAAAGTGAAAGTTAAAAGCTATACAGTGGTCCCAGTACCCGAGGGTAATTTAAGCTGTAATAACTAGGCCTCTGTTAGCATTAAAAAATGCTGGAGGATGTGTAGGAGTATTATTAGTCCAGTGCGATAACCTGGCATAACATTTTTTTCATTGCCACTACTATCATATTTACAGGATTTGATACATCATCTCCAGTTTTTTAGAAAAAATATCCATCATATTGTAAAAGTAAATAAAGTCAGATTGGAATCAAATTTTAAAAACTATTGTATCTGTCCACAAGATCTACCTTAATATAAAGTTATCAATTCTTCCTCCTTGTACGTGATGCCCACAATATTAGTCACACGTCTTTCATAATAAAATAAGCAGTGGCAAATCCACAAAGTCTGGCGTGGACTGCCAGTCTTTTGGATTAGTCGACGCTTGCTTTGTCTTGAAATGGTTTTAGTGAAACTTTATTTTTGGGGGAGCTGCCAGGCCCTCACCACTTTGAGAAAAAAAACAGACCTTGGTAAAATCAGTAGTTCTAGTATTAGCTGCCAGCCTTTTGACTTCCTTAAAGCTTACTTTATTTTAGTATGGTTTTTGTAAAACAATGCTGGGCCCTTGATAAAATTTAACAAACCATTAGCAGACTGCTGGATGAAGACTGAAAGCCCTGGTAGGTATTGAGGGGACAACGAGGTCAGGCATTTGCCGAGCCTTAGTTGTGGGACAGCAGTGAAGGATTGAGGACACAGCCCACTTGTTGAGGCTCATTTACGGACTTTTTGACAGTAATCAGTGCATCCATTTGTGGAGTATAAGCCCCGACACTACGACTCCCATAATGCCTTGTCTCATTGGAGCCACCCATTCAGGGCGGGCAATCTCAAATATTAAGGGGAGGTAGTGCCGGATCACGCACGTGGCTATTTCCGCCAGCCTTTGAGGAAGTAATCACGAAACGTGTCGGGCGAAGATGGAGCAGCTGTCTACATGGATAGGAAGTTGAACTGTGGCCATACCTATTGAAAGCTTGTAGCCTTATCACTGCCACCTGAATGCTTCTCACCGGACGGGTAACATCCGAGCAGCGATAGTATTGTACCACGTCATGTTATACCGGCCTTGCAATTTAATGCTGAATCATGTCTTCAAGCAGGATGAGATATGTAATTAGGTACATTATAGAACGGCAAAGCTGTCTTTTATGTTTATGATTGTTTTCCATACCTATTAGGGGGATGGGCTATATAGGTGTGCTTAGACATGGCACTCGTCAGATTGAGAAAGGCCGAAACGTGTCTCTTCAGCTGCGGGGTCGAGGGAGACCCGAGAAAATAAAAAGCTGTATACCTACAGCCCTGAGTGCATGCCTTCTTCTTTGGTGGAGCAAGACTGTTTTGTGTATATATATATATATATATGCGCGCTCCACTGTACCATAAATCCCGGGTCACTCATCAGCGGGTGCTTCCTACGCGATGGTACTCGCATTCAATATCAAGCTCGAAACTCCGTTTCATCCATGAACAAAGTGCAGCACTCAGGGGGGTAAGGGCAAGATTTTCTTTATTTCGCCGCTTTCAGCAAAAACAAACGTGTTTCGGACGTAAGTCCTTCGTCAGTGTACTTACGTTCGAAACGCGTTTGTTTTTGCTGAAAGCGGCGGAATAAAGAAAATCTTGCCCTTACCCCCCCTATATATATATATATATATATATATATATATATATATATATATATATATATATATATATATTCACTGAAAAAACCATAGGTTTCAGGCCTTATATAGTTAGGAATTAGCATTTAAAAAAACCTTTGAAATTCACTGAAAAAACCATAGGTTTCAGGAGTTATATAGTTAGGAATTAGCTTTTACAAAACCTTTGAAATTCACTCAAAAAACTATAAGTTTTAGTGGTGTTATAGTTAGCTGGACATTTTACTCATACAAAACCATTGAAATTTCTCCTATATAGTTAGTTGTACTAAGTATATATCGCGCACCCGCAATCCACTGCTGATGATGTCACATATTAGATCATTCATGACATGGTCAGTGACATCACTGATGACATCTCAAATGACATCACTGATGACATCATCCAGTGAATGTGGTTTGCTTCGTTATTTAAATACGCATTATATATATATAGCAATTTGCATTGAAGAATGAGTGGATATATAAATAAATATTTGGATGGAGGATTTAGTAGCAGTGTAATTGACTGTTTACTTGACCAATTTATAATGTCTCACTAAATATAGTAGATAGTGACTAAACTGTGTGAATATCTGTATCACTTTGTCAGTTGTTGTGTAAACTGATTCTACAGTTGGTTACTAGCTATGTGAAAGTCTATATTAGTTATTGATTAGTTAACTGTGTATTTGATGGGAGTGTGAAAGTGTGTGTGGTTCGGTGGAGGGTGTGTGACTGTCCAAAGATGTGTGAATAGTTTATTCAGTAGATATATGAAGTTAAAACTACATGTTCTAACAGTTTGGGTGAGGGAATCTCTTTATGGGTGTGGTGATGAGCAAATATATTTCTCAAAGGTACAGGTCCAACAAACTAGAAAAATAAAAGGCAGTGTATGTGTCAGTTGTTGTATATAAATAAGTATACATAAGACACAATGATTGTGTGAGTGACTGTATGGATAACTGTATACTTGTAATAATGATTTTATAATTCACTAAGTATGACTTACTATCTAAATGAATAGAAGAAGTGGTGTTTGTATAAGTGTTTTGCTAAGTAAATATGTAAGTATGATCTATTGTTTGCATAAGTGAGTAGGATTACTTCATATGTGAATAGGATGCGTGCTGTTGTTTAATGTCGATATAGATGTATAAGTATTTTTGATAGTGTTCTATTGTTCATTGACAGCATGTATGAGTGAATCCATAGGTAAGGGATTAGATGTGTGTATACATGTATGAATCACTGAGTGGATTTTTAGATACTTGTATTGCTGTGACAATGGATTTAAATATGATACTCTGTATTTTACAAACAGTGATGAAAAATTGTAATAGTGTATGAAAAGGTGTATGTGATTGTCACGTGGATGATGTCATCAGTGATGTAATTTGAGATGTCATCAGTGATGTCACTGACCATGTCATGAATGATCTAATATGTGACATCATCAGCAGTGGATTGCAGGTGCGCGATATATACTTAGTACAACTAACTATATAGGAGCAATTTCAATGGTTTTGTATGAGTAAAATGTCCAGCTAACTATAAAACCACTAAAACTTATAGTTTTTTGAGTGAATTTCAAAGGGTTTGTAAAAGCTAATTCCTAACTATATAACTCCTGAAACCTATGGTTTTTCAGTGAATTTCAAAGGTTTTTTTAAATGCTAATTCCTAACTATATAAGGCCTGAAACCTATGGTTTTTTCAGTGAATTTCAAAGGTTTTTTTAAATGCTAATTCCTAACTATATAAGGTCTGAAACCTATGGTTTTTTCAGTGAATTTCAAAGGTTTTTTAAATGCTAATTCCTAACTATATAAGGCCTGAAACCTATGGTTTTTTCAGTGAATTTCAAAGGTTTTTTAAATGATAATTCTATTAGCGGATAACGTTTAAATATATTACAACCCAAGCTGTGCTTAGTGACGCGTACCCCTGCCGTTGCTCCTCTCTGGGTCCTCTCTCTCCCCCTTTCCCGACTCTCTCTTCTCTGACCTTTTCTTCACTCTCTCTTTCCGCTATCCTTGTTGTTCTGTTGCCCTCCTCTAGGCTCCCGGTTGTAAGTTGGACCGCTATGGTCTGATAGTTTTCTTGGTTCTGGCCTCTGGTTGGCGCCCGGCCCTAAGGGCCCGACACCATGCGTGGTGACCATTAGGCGTGGTGGACAGCTATCTCTATTCTTTGACGGGGCCGGCCCGATTGGGTTGTAGGCAGAACACTGTGTATAAGATTGATGAGACCACAGGCCATATAGACACAGTATGTTATTGCATTTTTTCCTGACGCGGCCGGCCCCTTGGGGGTTGTAGGCTTATCGCTGTGTACATGTCACCTTTTCTTTATGCGTACTCCCTCTTGGGGGTGAAATAAAAACAGACGTTGAATATAAATATATTAATATCCTAGTGGGACCACCTGAGCAGCCCTAGGGGGTCAGGGTGTTTCTACCCTGCCCCCTTTTTGTGTTCTACACGTTTGTTTTTCTGCTTTCTTGTGCCTAATTCCTAACTATATAAGGCCTGAAACCTATGTTTTTTTCAGTGAATGTGCAAGGTTTTTTAAATGCTAATTCCTAACTATATAAGGCCTGAAACCTATGGTTTTTTCATTGAATTTGCAAGGTTTTTTAAATGCTAGTTCCTAACTATATAAGGCCTGAAACCTATGGTTTTTTCAGTGAATTTCAAAGGCTTTTTAAATGCTAATTCCTAACTAAATAAGGCCTTAAACCTATGTTTTTTTCAGTGAATTTCAAACTTTTTTTTAATGCTAATTCCTAACTATATAAGACCTGAAAGCCCACCAGGAATCTCCAGTATGCACCAGGGGACTGCATTGCAGAGAGGTGTAATTAAGCCACGGCCCTTTTTACACCTCTCTGCAACGCAGCCCCCGTGCATGTTTGAAGAGGGGGAACTCATTCCCCCTGCATACTGGGGGCCCCTGGGGGCCAACTAGCCCACCTGGAACCTCCAGTATGCGCCAGGGGGCTGCATTGCAGGGGTGTAATGAGGCTATGCCCCTTGTTACACCTCTCTGCAACGCACCCGCCTGGCGCGTTTGCAGAGGGGGAACTAATTCCCCTTGCATAATGGGGGTCCCTGGGGGCCAACTAGCCCACCAGGAGCCTCCAGTATGCGCCAGATGGCTGCATTGCATAGAGGTGTAATGAGGCCACACCCTTTTTTACACCTCTCTGCAACGCAGCCCCCGTGCATGTTTGAAGAGGGGGAACTAATTCCCCTTGCATACTGGGTGTCCCTGGCAGCCATCTTGTGCCTTGTTCGAACCAAGGCACAAGAAAGCAGTGAAACAAAGGTGTGAAACTCGCAAAGGGGCCAGAGTAGAAACACCCTGACCCCCTAGACCTGCTCAGGGGGTCCCACAAGGACCCCCAAGGCAAAAAAAATATATTTTTTTTTTTAAAGTCGCGGGGTACAAAAAAACTATAAAAAAAATATAAAACAACAATAAGAATTAAAAAAAGTTCTTTTCAGAACTACCTCCAATTTATATAAAAATGCTACATTTTTTAAAAACTCTGTCTTTCTTTTTTTCTCCAGGGTACACGTACCGGTACGTACCGGTACGTGTACCGGGGCGCGCACCCCCTCAAAAAAAGAAAAAAAAAATAATGAGTGTGTGTGTGAGTGGTGTGTGTGTGGGGGGAGGTGGGTGTGGGGTGTGTGTGTGGGGGGTATGTGTGTGGGGTGTGTGTGTGTAGGATGTGTGGGTGTGTGTGTGGGGTGTGTGTGGGTGTGTGTGTGTGTGTGTGGGTGTGTGTGTGGGTGTGTGTGGGGGTGAGGAATGTGTGTGTGGGTATGGGTGTGTGTGTGTGAGGTGTGTGTGTGGGGTGTGTGTGTGTGGGGGGGTGTCAGAGGTGTGTGTGTGTGGGGGGGGGTGAGGTGTGTGTGGGGGATGTGTGGGGTGTGTCTGTGAGGTGTGTGTGTGTGTGTGGGGGGAGTGAGGTGTGGGTGGGTGGGGGTGTGTGGGGTGTGTGGGTGTAGGTGGGGGTGTGGGGGTGTATGGTGTGTGTGTGGGTGTGTGGGGTGTTTGGGTGTGGGTGGAGGTGTGGGTGTATGAGGTATGGTGGGGGTGTGTGTGGGGGTGTGGGGGTGTGTGTTGGGGTATGTGTGTGGGGCACCCCCTCAAAAAAAGAAAAGAAAGAATGAGTGTGTGTGTGTGGTGTGTGTGTGTGTGTGTGAGGGGGGGTGGGGTGTGTGTGTGTGGGGGGGTATGTGTGTGGGGTGTGTTTGTAGGATGTGTGGGTGTGTGTGTGGGTGTGTGTGGGTGGGGTGTGTGGCTGTGTGTGTGAGAGGAGTGTGTGTGTGGGTGTGTGTGTGTGTGTGAGGTGTGTGTGGTGTGTGTGTGTGTGTGTGTGTGAGGTGTGTGTTAGAGGTGTGTGTGTGTGTGGGGAAGGGGTGAGGTGTGTGTGGGGGATGTGTGGGGTGTGTCTGTGAGGTGTTTGTTTGTGTCTGAGGGGGTATGAGGTGTATAGGTGTGTGTAGGTGTGTGGGGTATGTGGGTGTGGGGTGTGTGTGTGGGGGGTATGTGAGTGGGGTGTGTGTGTAGGATGTGTGGGTGTGTGTGAGTGGTGTGTGTGTGGGGGGGTGGGTGTGGTGTGTGTGTGTGGGGGGTATGTGTGTGGGGTGTGTGTGTGTAGGATGTGTGGGTGTGTGTGTGGGGTGTGTGTGTGGGTGCGTGTGTGTGTGTGGGGGTGTGTGTGGGTGTGTGTGGGGGTGAGGAATGTGTGTGTGGGTATGGGTGTGTGTGTGTGAGGTGTGTGTGTGGGGTGTGTGTGTGTGGGGGGGGTGTCAGAGGTGTGTGTGTGGGGGGGGTGAGGTGTGTGTGGGGGATGTGTGGGGTGTGTCTGTGAGGTGTGTGTGTGTGTGGGGGGGGAGTGAGTTTTATTTAATTTATTTATTTAGTTCATTTGTATAGCGCAACAGCTACCCAACAAAGGGTTTCCCGGCGCTAATGATCCAATGATTTGAATGAGTCAGGTCTTTAGATGTTGAATAGCCAGGTTTTCAAGGCCTTCCTGAATTTCATGTAATTTATTTCATTCCGTAATGTCGACGGGAGATTATTCCAGAGTGAAGGTCCGAGATATGAAAACGATTTGCCTCCCATTCGTGCTAGCCTGATTCTTGGAATCACAAAGTGGTTAGCCGTGGCTGATCGAAGAATTCGAGAAGGACGGTATGGATGGACAAGATTTTGTAAATACTTTGGGGCGTTGTTTGTGAAGATCTTATGCATAAAGCATAGAGATTTAAATTTAACCCGATTCTCGATTTTCAGCCAGTGTAATTCCCGGATGTATTTGGAAGTCGGTGTAGAGATGGGAATTTTACACAGTAATCTCACGGCTGAGTTTTGCACTGTCTGTAATCGGCGGGTTGTAGCCTTGTTTGCCCCCAGGTATAACACATTGCCATAATCTAATCTAGAAGTTATTAGGGCATTAATGACTGTTTTCTGAGTGTGTTTGGGCAGCATCCAGCAAATCTTTTTTAACCACTTTAATGTTGCAAAGCAAGTGGCTGAGGTCTTCACAGCTTGCTGGTTAAGATTGAGCGACTCGTCGATGATGACACCTAGGTTACGGGCCGATTTAACTGGTGCCGGAGGGGTACCCATTTCCGCTGGCCAATGTTGGGGTCCCCAAAGCTCTTTGTTTTTACCTAGGACAAGTAGCTCGGTCTTCTCACCGTTAAGTTTGAGAAACATTTTTCTCATCCATTCAGCAATCTTGCTTAGTCCGAGTTTTAATAGCGAGGGGTTGTCAGACTGCGAAGATGATAAAGAGAAGATGAGCTGAGAATCATCAGCGTAGGAGAACATGAGTAGACCAGTCTCTTCAACTATTTTGGCCAGTGGGCTCATGTAAATATTAAAAAGCAGCGGGCTCAGGATAGAGCCCTGCGGTACTCCATGACTGAAAGTCATAATATCAGAGCAGGCGGATCGGGAGAAGACTTGGAATGTACGCTGTTCCAACAGGGATTTAATCCAGTTACGGGCTGCGCCACGGATGCCTATGGCATAGAGTGTTTGTGCAAGGACGGAGTGGGACACAGTGTCAAATGCTGCACTGAGGTCAAGCAGCACCAAAGCTACGGTTTCTCCCCGGTCCAGCATTAGACGGATGTTCTCAGTTACGCCTAGCAAGGTCGTTTCCGTGGAAAAACCCGTACGGAATCCTGATTGATGGGAGGGGAGTAAATCATGGGTGGCTATGAAGTCAGTGAGAGACCTATGAATATGTTTTTCTAATATTTTCGCAAAGGTGGGCAGCAGAGAGATAGGTCTAAAGTTAGAGGGCAGATTAGGATCTGCTCCCATTTTTTTTAGCAGCGGATGAATCATTGCGTGCTTCCACTCACTCGGAACAGTTTCTTCCTGCAAGGAAGTATTGAGGAGATTGGCGATTATGTCTAAGGCCTCATTACTGAGTTTTTTTAGAACTGAACAAGGTAGTGGGTCTTTGGGTGAGCCTGATTTAATAGTATCTAGTAGTTTGCGGACCATATCGAGGCTAAGCTCTGGCCAGTTGTTGAGTATAGCGCAAGGTGCTTTATCAAGATGGACCGGGCCAAAAGGAGAAACTGCCTCAGCCGAGGTAACGGAATCTGAAGAGTTAGTTTTTTGGCTAGGATATGGAATAATGGACAAGGTCTGGTGGGTTTTGTCAAAGTTATTAGTGGCTTGAACTATGTCCTGATGTATTTTGTCCACTTTATCAACGAAGAAGGCCGCTAGTGAGTCACATTGTGACTTATTAAGGTCAGGCGGAGGTTGTGTTGTGAGAGATCCAGCCAATTCTCTCACTATTTTGAAGAGTGTTTTGGATTGGTCTAGGGCTTCAGTAATTTTGGTGCAGGCATGTTCAGCTTTAGCTCTACCACATAGCTTTTGATAATTGGTTAATTTAGTTTTGTAGGCTAATTTGGCATCAGGAGAATAGTTCTTCCTCCATTGTCGTTCCGCATTTTTGCAGTTGCTTTTTTCCTGCTTTAGAACCTCGGTAAACCAAGGGGCGGGAGGTCGGTGAGTATTTTGTTTTAATTTTGTTTTCGGCAAGGAGGAGTCGATGGCTTCCATGAGCCAATTTTGGACAGTTGTCGAAAAATCTTGTACAGTTAACTTTGTGCAGGGAAGACGACCTTCTAGAAAGGAGTTAAGCTTTTCCATGTCAAGCTTTTTCCATTTCCTGATAAGTTGAGTAGTGTGAGTGAGTTGTGTGTGGGTGGGGGTGTGTGGGGTGTGTGGGTGTAGGTGGGGGTGTGGGGGTGTATGGTGTGTGTGTGGGTGTGTGGGGTGTTTGGGTGTGGGTGGAGGTGTGGGTGTATGAGGTATGGTGGGGGTGTGTGGGTGTGTGTGTGTGTGTGTGTGTTGGGGTATGTGTGTGGGGCACCCCCTCAAAAAAATAAAAAAAATAATGAGTGTGTGTGTGGTGTGTGTGTGTGGGGGGGTGGGTGTGGGGTGTGTGTGTGTGGGGGGGTATGTGTGTGGGGTGTGTGTGTAGGATGTGTGGGTGTGTGTGTGGGGTGTGTGTGTGGGTGTGTGTGGGGGGGTGTGGCTGTGTGTGTGAGAGGAGTGTGTGTGTGGGTGTGGGTGTGTGTGTGTGAGGTGTGTGTGGTTTGTGTGTGTGTGTGTGTGTGAGGTGTGTGTCAGAGGTGTGTGTGTGTGGGGAAGGGGTGAGGTGTGTGTGGGGGATGTGTGGGGTGTGTCTGTGAGGTGTTTGTGTGTGTCTGAGGGGGTATGAGGTGTATAGGTGTGTGTAGGTGTGTGGGGTATGTGGGTGTGGGTGGGGATGTGGGTGTGTAAGGTGTGTGTGTGGGTGTGTGGGGTATTTGGGTGTAGGTGGGGGTGTGGGGGTGTGAGGTGTGTGTGGGGTGTGTGTGGGTGTGGGGGGTATGTGTGTAGGATGTGTGTGTATGTGTGGGATGTGTGGGTGTGTCTGTGAGGTGTGTGTGTGTGTGTGTGTGTGGGTGTGTGGGGGGAGGTGTGTGTGTGGGATGTGTGAGGTGTGTCTGTGAGGTATCTGTGTGTGCGTGTGTGTGTGTTGGGGGGGTGAGGTGTGTGTGTGAGTGTGTGTGTGTGGGATGTGTGGGTGTGGGTGTGGATGTGTAAGGTGTCGGTGTGGGGGTGTGGGGTGTTTGGGTGTGGGTGGAGGTGTGCGTGTGTGAGGTGTGTGTGGGGAGTGTGTGGGTGTGGAGGTGTGGGGTTGTGTGCATGTGGGTGTGTGTGGGACGTACTTGTAGGTACCTAAAACAGCCACAGAACCAAAAGCTCTTTTCAGAGCTACCCTACCTGTAATCACTCAAAATGATTATTTTACACTATTATTTTCACTATTTTTCACCAACGTACGCTCCCCGGTACGCTCCCCGGTGTGCGTACCAGGCGCACCCCCAGCGAAAATCGAAAAAAAATTAAAAAAAATGTTTGTCCCGCAGGACCCTTTTATGGCTCCCACATCAAACCTAGGGGGGTGTACCCTGCCCCCTTTTGGTCATTTCCCCCTTTGTTTTTTGCCACATCTTGTGTCTCGATCCTACCGAGACACAAGATGGCGGCCGCTGCAGACTGTTTCGAATGTTTACAGACACCCGAAAGCCAATCAGCTTTTCGTGCGCAAGTCGCGCGGCGTGCCCGGAGCGCTCCTCGGTGCGCGTCCCGGGGCGCTGCCATAGATATATATATTTTTGTGAACCTAAATTACTCAAAATCCACTGGAGCACATATCTTGAGACATAGCAAAGGCACATCGGGCTACCAGTCCCTACAATTTTGCCAAGTTTGGTGAAAATCCATTCAGCCGCTCGAGCTAAAAGTGCGACCGACCGCCCTATGGAAATTAACAAGGGGAAAACACGTTTTGGGACCCCCCTTTTATCTCGGCCCCCGCTTGACGAATCCCCCCCAAACTTTCAGGGAAGGACCGGAGCGCCGCGAGGCAAAGTTGCTGAAAAATTCAGGCAGATTCCTCAACCGGCGCCAAAGTTATTCCCAATAGAATGTTGCTATTTCCCTATGGAAATCAATCCTAACTATATATACCTACTGGCGACCGCCAGTAGGTAATATATATATATATATATTCTCTTCATTTTAGGTACGCACCGATATAGATAAATAAACGAGATAGTCGACTTTTTATGGCATCTCAATGTATTCTATTCTTCTACACTGTTTAGGGAAAAATGATAAGAACATTAGGGGTACCTCCTTGCCAAAGAAATCTGTAATACCTTTAAATGAACCAACCACAGTCAAAAAACATACCTTATGAACAGTTGAAGTATTAATTCGTCGTTTTCAAATTATTTGAAGGCCATGATACTTCACAATACTTTATCAGACAGAATTCAGGAATCACAGCTACAAACTCACAACCAAGTTCATGTCCTGTCTCTTCCATCATACCTGCGCGCCATTAATATTGATAGACACTAAACCTGATTCATGCTTTTCTGACGTTTAACATTTAAAAGCTTCTGCAAACCTCAGTTTATCCGATGCATATTACCTGGAAGATGAACTGCACCACTTTGGTAGTTTTCATGCCAGAACCATTACTTATGGGTATTTTCTCTAATGTATTCTACAAGCCCAATTTGTCAATGTTTATAAAACACTTCTTAGTCCATATTTGTATGGAAAATATCCAGTCAGAATTGACAATATTAACATCAAAATTAGAAGAAAAGCATTTTTTTAAAAAGCCACATGTCTCAATAATATTTGCTTTGGTACCCTCAACAGCCCATGTTTATCACATTTTCGCTATGTGGGTCTTGATGTTTTACCATAAGCTGTAAACTCAAAATAAGATTTTGTATGAGCATCTTGTTGACCTCTGAACCCTAATATCCAAAGGGGCTTAGACATTATTACAACAATGTAATGTTGAGAGCTGCATTGCAGAAGCCTATAACTCAGGGCATATAACAACTGATATAGTCCTTGGCAGCGGGCTATAAGGCTATATTAGATAAGAGTATAGAAAGTAATGTGGTTTGTGATCAGTAATCCAGCTCTTCTCCATTCAAAGTGTAAATTCAGACAACTTATTTTCCCCTCAGTTGGGTTTCTGTTTCCTACCTCTCTTGATTTGGTGAATGGCGGCCATTGTTTTCCCATTAATGTCACAAAGAGAGTAAATTTTTTTGTACTGGTCAACCACTGGGCGCCCAGGGGCCTTTGTAGCAGAACAGAGTGGGGAGCTGGCACATGTGATCGTAATGGGTATAGATAATTTCGGATGTATGACGTTACAACGCATACTTTTACATCGCATGCCTTTACAACGCGGTATTTACAACGAATACCATTACAACGCATAGTGCTTTTAGGCGCTGGATAGTGATTTATTTAATTTACTATTCCAACTCCAGTCCCCGTGGATAGTAGGGAAAGTGTTGGATAGTAAATTAAATATATTCCCCATCCTAGAGCGCCCCCCAGCGCAATGCGTTGTAATGGTTTGCGTTGTAAAAGTTGCGTCGTGAAGGCACTGCGTGATAAAAGTTGCGTTGCAAAGGTTGTACACCGATAATTTCAGTTCATGCATCATATTCAAAGGTCTAACACCAAACACCTCAAATTGTCTGAAATATATGTTAATACCCTCGTGCAGAGACGCATATGGAGTAGCTGCAACATCATACTGCAAGCAATTTAAAGAAACAACATTTCCACTCAATCCAACTCCTTCTAGGAGTTTGAGCACCAAATCTGGAACCGAATCCAAAAAATGATGGTACATTACCCTTCTTTAGCATCTTCTAAAACGAAAACCTGAAAAGATCACCCAGTCCTAAAGATGCTGTCCACAGCCTGGTGGACCCTTGTATTTTCTGTTGAAAGGATTCACAGCTCCCCTTCATGGCTTCATGTACCTTGAAAAGTCACCTATTGCCTTGAAGCTTGGGTATTTAGTACAAATGTGGGCAATAAACGACATTGTTTTCTATCATCGCCTATTTCCGTACAGCCAAAAGAACATTCCATGTTCTTATTTTCGCCCCACCCATCTACTTATTTGTTATGGATCACTGTTCCAATGTAAACAGTAAATGTGTTATTGTGTGCAACCTCTACCATGCTCTACTATCTGGATTATGGCTGCCTGTACACAAATCTTAATAAAAACTTTGTGTTTGAACTGTATCTTGCTCCACTCCCCTTCTCCGCTGCTAAAGGTGACACCGACAGGCTTGACATGGCCTGACGATGCAGTCACTGGACCGCAAGGTTTGAAGGAATCTGGGGTACCCCTGTGGGACCACTTATCTCTCTTTTGTGGCTACAGCCCAGTGATAGCCTGACAAGCAGCCCCTGCTTGCTAGTCCAGAAGCGAGCCCGTGACATGCCTCCCCCAATGTACCTCAGCTGTTTCTTGTAGCATACCCCACCAACCCGGAAGGAAGCCCAGCACAGCACCCTGCCGATGTACCTTAGCAGTAGTACCCAGTACCGACCTTGCTATTCTAAAGGTGACAGCAGCAGAAACCTCCACTATTTTACCTCAAAAAGGCCTTGTACCGGTCCTTACTGCTGCAGAAGGGAGCTCAACGCATAGCTCTGCTAATTTACCACAGCTGTACCTTGTAGCATCCCTTACTAATTCAGAGGTGAGCCCAGCAGGGTGGTAATGCTTTCCCTGCGTCTCTCTGAGGGTCCCAACATATGGGAGGCTCTGCAGCCCCTCATCCCATTCTGCAGGATGCCCCAATCACCATGCGTTACACCACTGGAGCCTGACACAGGTTAATTTGTAAAATAAAAAGTGCCGGGGCTCTCCTCTGGAAGCAGCACTAACAGGAGAAATGTGCTGCTGCAAACTGCCTCCTGGCTAGAGCCCCCACTAATTAACCTGGAAAGGACTTGGCCTAATGGGTAGAACCGCCGATTTCGGAGCAGGAGAACCCGGTTCGAGTCTCGGCGTGGTTCAACATGTGGGTAAAATTATGTGCAATCATGTGACTTCAAGATAAGTGTGTCTGAGAATTAGGTGCCGGGGCTGAGCACCTGAAAGCACCGGCTCAAATTAAGCACTGCTGCCAAGGTACCTCTATGCAGCACCTGCTAGCTATTCCAGAGGTGAGCACGGCACACACATCTGCCAGTGTACCTCCGCCGTTTCCTATAGCAGCACCTGCTAGCTTGTCCAGGAGTGAGCCCGAAACACACATCTGCCAATGTACCTCAGCCATTTCCTGTGGCAGCCTTTACAAGTGCTTTAAAATTTAAATGATAAAGTGTAGGTTCTCACTATCTACTGTACTATTGTTAACCACTGAGAAGTGCCTGTACTCTCTTATTAACAGTATTGCAACCCTGCTGAGAAATCTTGGTACTCTCATTGCAAATTGAAGTACAGGTACTGCACACCTGAGAGTGGCACCTTCAGTGGTGTCGTGAACACCACCCCCAAACGCTGCAGGGGCGACCACTAACTTGGGGAACTGGGACCCACTTAAAAACAAAGTATTTATGGACCTCTTCTTTCTGTCGGTACCAAAGGGGATGATGGACGGAGCGTTTGAGCAAATCAAACACTCACACCCAGTCAACAGATCTGGGTTTAATCCATCACCGTTCTTTACCCCCCTCCACCACCCCAGTTCAGACATGGCCATATGCAAATCAGTCTGACCCTGTGCCTCATGGGAACAGTCCAGAATGAACTGCCAAGCCATGTCTTCCCTGGACCGGAAACAAGCATCCTGGGTCCGGTTCCGGCTTGGCAATTCAGGCTGGACTGTTCCCATGCGGCACAGGGTTAAGACTGATTTGCATATTTCCTTGTCTGAACTGGGGTGGCTTGGTGAGCAAAATAACGATGGATTAAACCCAGATCTGTGACTGGGGGTGACTGTTTTGCCAATGTGCAACATTCCGTCCATCATCTTGTGTGTGTTTGCTCTTCTTTCTGTCTGCAGGTGTGCGCAACACGGTCATGAATAACAATGTTGGGACATATCACCACGGAGGGCTGTGGGCTGGTATGCATTTTTAAGGAAATTTAAAAAAAGAGTTATGAAGAAAACAGAGAATATCAAAGAGAAAAAGTGAGCATTAGGAAAAAGAGGGGTAGAAAGAAAGAGGAAAGAAATCACAGGAGGAGAAAGGATGGGTGATAGGAAAGGGTGAAAACGCGGGAGGTTGGAAGCGTGAAAGGAAGTGTGCACTGAAGGATGGCATGGCGAGAGGGAGAATAGATGGATGGGTGAAAGGATGAATGGAAGGGTGAAAGAATCAGCGGGTGGAAGGTTTAATAAATGGGAGGGTGGAAGAATGGGCAGATGGGTGAAATGATAGGGGAAGGGAGTCTGAAAGGATGGTTAGGTGGAAGGATAGGTGGATGATGGAAAGGTGACGGCATGGACAGATGGGTGTGGCTGAGAGGATGGATGTGTGGATGTAAGGCGGAGAGGATGGATGTATGGACTGATGGAAGGGGGACGAAAGGAACGCTTCTAATGAAGGTTGGGTCTGCTCTCTTCATGTGCTCGTGTGATTACGGTGTGCTTCATTTGGGGGATATTGTAATTTGATGGCTACTCCCTTACCTGTCAGTTTAAATCCCTGTCAATACTTCATGAGTGAGCCCAGGACATACCTGCAGCTAGGGTGACCAACCGTCCGTAAATTTCACGGACAGTCCGTAATTTCGGCCGTCTGTCCGTTGTCCGTGAAGGATTCTTTAACGGACGCCATTTGTCCGTAATTTTAACCGGGCACAGGTCCCACCACCCTAACGCCGGCACAGCTTGCCCCCACCTCCCTTCTTGACTCCGATGCTGCACCAAAGCTCCTCAGATACCCCGCAGCATTGGAGCGTCACAGCGGGATGGCAACCCTCACACCTCCAGCCCTTGATGAGCTGTTAAGAGGTGCTCGAAGGTGACTGTGAGAGGGAGGGGCAGCAGGTTCAGGAGCAGGGGCATCTATTCAGATGCAGACAGCCCTGAATGCGTCGGTCTCTGCAATTTAGAGGGGCCTCACACATTCCATTTCTACCCAGGGCCACAAACATCCTAGAACCGGCCCTGATTACACCGGTCACAGAGCTTAATTACTGTCACTAAATTGTAAGCAAACCTTGGTTCTTCAAGCAGTCTATAAAGTTATAAAATAAAGAAATGGCACAATCGCACCCACACTGATTAACAAAGTGTGGAGGACAATCACCTAAATCAGTTCTCCTGGAGTATCTCCTGTAAGTACTGTACATCACAGTGGGGGGTGGCATTTTGGACAGAGAGCCTGTCTTCTCGTTGTCTTGTGCAGGAGGGGGCGATGAGCCCAAGATGATACTAGAATACTGCATGCCCACCCCTGTGCCCACCCTGGTGGATCCTGTTCACTCTCCTGCCCTCCCCTCAGTGATGGCTCCTGTCCCCCCATGTGTTGGCTCCAGTCCAACCCCCCCCCCCTCCCCCCGCCTGTGATGACTCTTGTCCCCCCCTGTGGTGGATCCTGTCTCCGACCTGGTGGCTTCTGTCACAGTCCTGGAACGGCTCCTGCAGCGAGGGTGAAGTTCTTGATGGGCCTCTTCTCCAAAGGGCTCAGCTCAAAATTAATATGAAAAGGTGGGTGAGTGAGGAAGGGATGGGTGAAGGGCTTGATGAATTAGTGAAAGGTTGAATGGATGAATGAAAGATTGAATACATGGATAATGAGAGAGGATGGATGGATTGATGAGTGAGGGGGAAGGATGGATGAGAGAAAATGTAAATAGCTGGATGTATGGGTGGAAGGGTAGCTGGATGATGGATGAGGGGAAAGATGGATGAGGGGAAGGATGATGGATGAGGAGAAGGATGGATGGATGGAGGGGAAGGATGGATGGATGGGTGAGGGGAAGGATGGATGAGGGGAAGGATGGATGGATGAGGGGAAGGATGGATGATGGATGAAAGGAAGGATGGATGAGGGGAAGGATGGATGGATGAGGGGAAGGATGGATGATGGATGAAAGGAAGGATGGATGATGGATGAAAGGAAGGATGGATGAGTGGAAGGATGGATGGATGAGGGGAAGGATGGATGGATGAGGGGATGGATGGATGGATGAGGGGAAGGAAGGATGGATGGATGAGGGGAAGGAAGGATGGATGGATGAGGGGATGGGTGGATGGATGAGGGGAAGGAAGGATGGAAGGATGAGGGGAAGGAAGGATGGATGGAGGGGAAGGAAGGATGGATGGATGAGGGGAAGGAAGGATGGATGGATGAGGGGATGGGTGGATGGATGAGGGGAAGGAAGGATGGATGGATGAGGGGAAGGAAGGATGGATGGAGGGGAAGGAAGGATGGATGGATGAGGGGAAGGAAGGATGGATAGATGAGGGGAAGGATGGATGGATGAGGAGAAGGAAGGATAGATGGATGAGGGGAAGGCTGGATGGATGAGGGGATGGATGGATGGATGAGGGGATGGATGGGAGGGTGAAAGGATGGATGGATGGATGATGAGGGGAAGGATGGATGATGAGGGGAAGGATGGATGGATGATGAGGGGATGGATGGATGGATGGATGATGAGGGGGTGGGTGAAAGGATGGATGATGAGGGGAAGGATTGATGGATGAAAGGAAGGATGGATGAGGGGAAGGGTGGATTGATGAGGGGAAGGATGGATAGGTGAGGGGAAGGATGGATGATGAATGAAAGGATGGATGGATGAGGGGAAGGATGGATGGATGAGGGGAAGGATGGATGAGGGGAAGGATGGATGGATGAGGGGAAGGATGGATGATGGATGAAAGGAAGGATGGATGATGGATGAAAGGAAGGATGGATGAAAGGAAGGATGGATGGATGAGAGGAAGGATGGATGGATGAGAGGAAGGATGGATGGATGAGAGGAAGGATGGATGGATGAGGGGAAGGATGGATGGATGAGGGGAAGGATGGATGCATGAGGGGAAGGATGGATGAGGGGAAGGAAGGATGGATGAGGGGATGGATGGATGGATGAGGGGAAGGATGGGTGGGTGAAAGGATGGATGGATGATGAGGGGAAGGATGGATGGATGGATGATGAGGGGAAGTATGGATGGATGATGAGGGGAAGGATGGATGGATGATGAGGGGGTGGGTGAAAGGATGGATGATGAGGGGAAGATGGATGAGGGGAAGGATTGATGGATGAAAGGAAGGATGGATGAGGGGAAGGATGGATCAGGGGAAGGATGGATGGATGAGGGGAAGGATGGATGGATGAGAGGAAGGATGGATGAGGGGAAGGATGGATGGATGAGGGGATGGATGGGTGGGTGAAAGGATGGATGGATCGATGATGAGGGGAAGGATGGATGATGAGGGGAAGGATGGATGGATGATGAGGGGATGGATGGATGGATGGATGGATGATGAGGGGGTGGGTGAAAGGATGGATGATGAGGGGAAGGATTGATGGATGAAAGGAAGGATGGATGAGGGGAAGGGTAGATGGATGAGGGGAAGGATGGATGGGTGAGGGGAAGGATGGATGATGAATGAAAGGAAGGATGGATGAGGGGAAGGATGGATGGATGAGGGGAAGGATGGATGGATGAGGGGAAGGATGGATGATGGATGAAAGGAAGGATGGATGATGAATGAAAGGATGGATGGATGAAAGGAAGGATGGATGAGTGGAAGGATGGATGGATGAGTGGAAGGATGGATGGATGAGAGGAAGGATGGATGGATGAGGGGAAGGATGGATGCATGAGGGGAAGGATGGATGAGGGGAAGGAAGGAAGGATGGATGAGGGGAATGATGGATGGATGAGGGAAAGGCTGGATGGATGAGGGGATGGATGGATGGATGAGGGGATGGATGGGTGGGTGAAAGGATGGATGGATGATGAGGGGAAGGATGGATGGATGGATGATGAGGGAAGGATGGATGGATGATGAGGGGAAGGATGGATGGATGATGAGGGGGTGGGTGAAAGGATGGATGATGAGGGGAAGATGGATGAGGGGAAGGATTGATGGATGAAAGGAAGGATTGATGGATGAAAGGAAGGATGGATGAGGGGAAGGATGGATGGATGAGGGGAAGGATGGATGGATGAGGGGAAGGATGGATGAGGGGAAGGATGGATGGATGAGGGGAAGTATGGATGGATGAGGGGAAGGATGGATGGATGAGGGGGAAGGATGGATGGATGAGGGGAAGGATGGATGAGGGGAAGGCTGGATGAGGGGAAGGATGGATGGATGAGGGGAAGGATGGATGGATGAGGGGAAGGATGGATGAGGGGAAGGATGGATGGATGAGGGGAAGGGTGGATGGATGAGGGGAAGAATGGATGTATGAGGGGAAGGATGGATGGATGAGGGGGAAGGATGGATGGATGAATGAATGGATGGATGGGTGGGTGAAAGGATGGATGGATGGTGAGGGTAAGGATGGATGGATGATGAGGAGAAGGATGGATGATGAGTGGGTGGGTAGAAGGATGGATGGATGGATGATGAGGGAAAAGGATGGATGGATGATGAGGGGAAGGATGGATGGATGATGAGGGGAAGGATGGATGGAAGGATGAATGGATGAGGGGAATGATGGATGAGGGGAAGGATGGATGGATGAGGGGAAGGATGGATGATGAGAGGAAGGATGGATGGATGATGAGGGGAAGGATGGATGGAAGGATGAATGGATGAGGGGAAGGATGGATGAGGGGAAGGATGGATGGATGAAGGGAAGGATGGATAAGGGGAAGGATGGATGAGGGGAAGGATGGATGAGGGGAAGGATGGATGGATGAGGGGATGGATAGGTGGGTGAAAGAATGGATGGATGGGTGGGTGGATGGATGGGTGGATGATGGATGAGTGAAATGATGGATGGATTGATAATTGCAAGGGTGAATGAATGGACGTATGAGTGAAAGGGTGGATGTAAGGATGGATGAGTGAGTGAAAGGGAGGGTAGATGGACAAAAGGATGAATAGATGTGTGAAGGAGTGAAATGATAGATGGATGAGTGATAGGGTCAATGGATGGATTCATGAGTGGATGAATAGATGGATGGATGGGTGGGTGGATGGATGGATGGAAGGAAGGATGGCTAAGTGAAAGTGTCGATGGAGAGCGAAAGGGAGGATGGGTGGATGACTAAAAGAGTGGATGGGTGGAAGGATTAGTAAGTGAAAGGATGGCTGGATTGGTGAAAGGGTAAATGGCTGGATGGATGAGTGAATGGATGTATGGGATGAAGAGTGGATGGATAAGTGTACAGATGGATAGGGTGAAAGGGTGGATGGATGGATGGATAATGGAGGATGAGTGAAAGGATGGATGAGTGAAATGATAGATGGAAGGATACATGATGGATAGGTTTGCAAATGGTTGAATATGTTTGGAAATGGCTGGGCTTACTTATATACTATTGCGCGACCTCTGATGTGTCTGTAAAACTTACCTATTGCCCTGAATTTGTGTCCTGAATTTTGACCTCCTGTCCTGAATTTGTGTCCTGAATTTTGACCCTTTGTCCTGAATTTTTACACTCACTGTCCTGAATTTTCACCAATGCCAGTTGGTCACCCTACCTGCAGCGAGGTGCCTCGGCTGAGCCCTCTTTCAGCCATCATGAATCCAGAAGTGAACCCACATTAAACCTCCGCCGAGTTACCTCAGCCGTGCCCTCTTAGAGAAGCCCCGCATACAGCTCTACCAATGCACCTCACTCAAATCCTAGAAGTGACATTTTTTGTTGCACTTTTTATCCGTCTCGAATTAGAACCGAAGGTATTGGGGCGCTTTGCCCCAGCACAGTTACATTACACAAGGACGTATGCGCACCTTGCACTACAGCGCTATGATGCATGCACGGGAAACACACAGCACATTAAAGACCGCCTGAGGCGACGTGTTCCCCTTACACCAAACGCCCGCGCTTATACTGTGTACTAATTGCCTTTGTATAGCGCTTCCTACCCCTGGTGATGACTGAAAGACACGTTTCCCTCTAGTGAATGTGCATTTACATTATTCATCAGGGGGAGCCTGCTGCTCTGGGCTGAAATGAGGAGGTTTGCTGAGGCAGAGGCCATTGTGCCCGGACCTCCGTGCAAAGAGCGCGCTTTGTTCGAGGCGGAGTCGTGTACAGAGTGCGGCCGGGTCTATGAGGTCGGCCCTGCGTGGCTGGAGCCGCCCAAAGGGGACAAAGGGGATTACAGGCTCCGGGGAGCACGCTGCCGGCACGCGCCTATGCACGAGCGTGGACAGCGTGGGGGCGGGGCGGGAGAGAGCAGGGCGGAATTGGGGACTGAGATCAAGATGCAATGCACACCCATGGACAGGGCGTGGGAGCGGACAGTCCCCCTAGAACCAGCAGTAACTAGGCCTCACTGAGCCAGGGTCTATGAGAGCTGCTCTAGAACCGAGAACTGGAGGGCGGGGCGATGGACTGAGAGGGGAAACAACCTTTACAACGCAGTCATTACATCGCACTACCTTTACATCGCATGTCATTACAACACAGCCATTACATTGCATGTCACTACAACGCATGTCATTACATTTCATTTCAAAAATCTTTATTTCGATCACTGATCATAAAAGATACATTACAATATGTACAATTAAAAAGTTATTAAACAGTGTGATCCAGTAGTTAAGATAATAAAATTTGAGTACATGAAAACATTAGATACAAAACAATTTAGTGGGGGCCCATTATACCAGTCTTTTCATAGCTCGGGTGCGGATGAACCAAAGTGACGTTAAAAATTTTCAGATTGCAAAAACCACAGTGGGAGAAAGGTCTGATTTTAAAACTCTGTAAGCAGTACGGTGAGATCTGAATCCCAGGTTCCTCAATAACGGAACTAACCAGTATTTCCTGCTCCGCTCGTAGCCCTTGCAGAAGAAGACCGCGTGCACGTCATCCTCCTTCGGGTACGCACACATTGGGCAGGATGATGCGGTGAAGCAGGATTTCCAGGACGCTGTAAATGAAGCTAGTGGGAGGCATCCATAGCGCCACTGTAAAAACAACTTCCTCGTTAGTGGAGGAGCGATCTCATCTAGAGTATTTTCGAGGGAATAGAAGTCTTTCACTTTCAAAAATATGTTTGTCAAAGACCCCTCTCGAGTGTCATTAGTTGCTCTTGTGAGCATCAAAGCATAGTAAGCACTCGCAATTTCCTTTTTTGGAATCCTGGTACATGTGTTCACAGGGTCCGTCCATAGTTCCGGGTAGCCCAATTCCTCGAACGTCCCCTTTACATATGTTAACCACGGAATTTTCGTTGTATTCCGTAGTTCCAGGAATTCCTGTAATTCCTCTCTATAGTGTACGAGGTCTGGGCTACTCCACAAACGCCTCCAGAATGTTAAGGGTTTAAGTCCTAGCTCCTCTGTTATGGGTTTAATTCCTAGATCTAATCTAAGTGGTAGTAATGGAGTGCTCTGGGGAAGGGCGGCTACTTGTCTCAGGAATTTGTTTTCAGTGGACTGTAGCTTTGAATGTTGGATGTGGCCCCACAACTCACCCCCGTATGTAACCCCCGCCCGGGCTTGTGTTTTGTATATATGGATAATTGGGGTAAATGGTCGATAGCGTGTTTTATTAGCCAGGCGCAAAGTTCCACCCGACTACTGAGCCAGTTTGATGGTTACTTTGGCCTGATGCGACGTCCATGTTAAATGTTCATTTATGGTGATCCCCAAGTATTCAATGTTATGCACTCGTTCTAATTGGACGGTGCCTAGCGTGGGAGGGGTTCGATTTCGAGATTTGGGATTTAAAATCATAAATTTTGTTTTTTGAGGGTTTATTTCCAATCCCCGATCAGAGCAGAAATCTAAAAAGCCATCCAAGATGCGTTGGATCCCCATCGGGGATTTAGACAGCAACAGGGTGTCATCTGCAAACATAATTGCAGGCACCCTGTTGCCCGTCAACTTTGGGGCATCGGAGTTGACAATCCTGTTTAGGTGAGCAACAACCCCGTTCACAAAGATGCAAAACAGGGTGGGTGCAAGCACACACCCCTGTCTCACACCTCTGCGAACGGGGAACCTTTCGGTTAGGTTGCCACCTTTGCCACACCTCACGCGGGCATAATTGTTGGAATGGAGTCTCATCAGGATTGCCAAAATATCCGCAGGGACTTTCAGTTCTCCCATCACTTTCCACAACCTTGCTCTAGGGACTAAATCGAAGGCGGCACGTAAGTCTACAAAGATGGTATATAGACTGCCGCCCTCGATTACCGCTGTTCTCCAATAGAGAAGGTGTAACCTAAAGATTTGATCTGTGGTGGATACTCCCTCCCTAAATCCTGCCTGGTACTGAGATAGGATGTCCATTTCTTCAATCCACGCTTGCAAACGATTCAAGATCAGTCTGCCAAAGAGCTTCTGCGATATGTCGATCAGACTAATGGGCCGATAGTTGGAAGGGAGCAGGGGGGATCCCTTTTTGTAAATTGGGACTACCTCTGCTCCCCTCCAAGTATCGGGCACCGTCATTCCCCCCCAAATGGCATTGAATATTAATGTGAGGTACGGTGCCCATATCCCTGGTTCTTGTTTGAACAGGTCCCCCGGGACCCCGTCCAACCCCGGTGCTTTTCCGGCAGCCAGCCCTTTAATGGCCTCCCTCACCTCCTTTTCAGTGATGGGGACATCTGAGGGGCTGGGTATAGTTGGAACTCCGTCGCTGATTAGTTCCCAACCACCCTCCGCGTATAATGCTTCAAAGTGGGCCTGCCATACTGAGGGGGCAATATTTGGCTCTATTGCGGAGGGTAGGTCCTCCGTACCATTCGCCACTATGCGCCAACATTTTCGGGAATCTCTGGATGCCAGTGCTTTGACAAGGTTCTCCCAGTACTCGGAGTCCCATTCCGCCCTCGCATTCACCAGAAGCGATTTATACTTTTTCCTCCTAGCACGGATTTCTTCCTTACTAAGGTGTCCCTTGATAGCAGATAGCAAATGGGCCTTTGCCTCCCTACACGTGGCATTATACCAAGAGGTTTTAGGCTTATGGGCATTCCTTTTCCCTATGGTTATGAACAGATCCTGTTCTAGAGAGGCAATAATGCTTTTATGCGTTTGTGCTAACTCTCCTCTAGTATCTTCATCTTGATCTTTAGTTCCTAGATAAAAGGCATTCTCCAACAAAGGGATTAACCTTTCATATAGTCGGGGTATTCTATCCGTGCTATTCGCCAACTTCTCCCACTTGACTTTCCTGCGATTGTTTTCAAGTAGGAGACCCGTCTTTTCTTTGCCCCTGCCCTGCGATGTATCCTCCCTCCCAGGAAGTGAATACATCAATTCCAAAGAGTTGTGGTCACTATCCGTTCTTGGGCAAACTTTAAAATCAACTATTGCTGGCCACATGAACGTTTTAACCATAATGTAATCCAATCTGGACTCACTACCAGCTTTATTGTAAGTAGGATTACTAGGTATATCCGATTTGCAACGGCCATTGCATGCCCTAAGACCAAAATTAAGAGTGAGGGCGTTTATCTGCAGGGCTAGGGGAGTCCAAGCCCTTGGGGGTGGACATTACAATGCATGTCACTACAACGCAGGCATTACATCGCAAGTCATTACAACGCATACCATTACAACGCATAGTACCCTTACACTATCCAACACTTACCCTACTGTTGCACCCCATGGAGTTAGAATAGTAATTATTACCCCTACACTATCCAACACTTACCCTACTGTTGCACTCACTGGAGTTAGAATAGTAATTATTACCCCTATACTATCCAACACTTACCCTACTGTTTCACTCACTGGAGTTAGAATAGTCATTTTTATCCCTACACTATCCAACACTTACCCTACTGTTGCACCCCATGGAGTTAGAATAGTAATTATTACCCCTATACTATCCAACACTTACCCTACTGTTGCACTCACTGGAGTTAGAATAGTAATTATTACCCCTATACTATCCAACACTTACCCTACTGTTGCACTCACTGGAGTTAGAATAGTCATTTTTACCCCTACGCTATCCAACACTTACCCTACTGTTGCACTCCCTGGAGTTAGAATAGTAATTATTACCCCTACACTATCCAACACTTACCCTACTGTTTCACTCACTGGAGTTAGAATAGTAATTATTACCCCTATACTATCCAACACTTACCCTACTGTTTCACTCACTGGAGTTAGAATAGTCATTTTTACCCCTACACTATCCAACACTTACCCTACTGTTGCACTCCCTGGAGTTAGATTAGTAATTATTACCCCTACACTATCCAACACTTACCCTACTGTTTCACTCACTGGAGTTAGAATAGTCATTTTTACCCCTACACTATCCAACACTTACCCTACTGTTGCAATCACTGGAGTTAGAATAGTCATTTTTACCCCTACACTATCCAACACTTACCCTACTGTTTCACTCACTGGAGTTAGAATAGTAATTGTTACCCCTACGCTATCCAACACTTACCTTAAATGTAATGTAATCGTATTCATTATAATGGTATGTGTTGTAAAGGTATAATGCAATGTACTGGAATGCGTTGTAAAGGTAGTTTCTGAAAATGCGATGTAATGGCATGCTATGTAAAAGAACGCAATGTAAAGGATGTTGCGATGTAAAAACTGCGTTGTAAAGGCATGTATTGTAAATGTATGCGTTGTAACGTCATACATTCGAACTATGAACCAGATCCTCACCCAAGGGCAGGGTGAGGGAACTGAAAGAACCTCTAGAGCCAGCAGTAACTAGGCCTCGCTGAGTGAGGTCAATGAGAGCAGCTCTAGAACCGAGAACTGGAGGGCGGGCGAGGGACTGAAAGACCAGTTGTGGAACCAAGAAGCATCCCACAGGGCTGGGAGAGGGGATGAGAAACTAGCCTAGACCCCAGGGAAAGGGCCAGGGAACTGACAGGGCATCTCTAGAACAGTGCTTTCTAAGCAAATTACAACCACTAACTTTCGCGTCCCACCTACCTTCTACTTCAATGGACATGCGGCGGGCACGTTTTTAATGTAACTAAATCACTGTGTGGGAGCGCACTGCCATTTAAAGACAGAATATTTTTCATTGAAATAGTCACTACATTACACGGACTTACAGATTTACTAATAAAACGATATGGCACACAAATGATAATGCGTCAAGCTGAGCTGAAAACCCCAAGTTAAGATCCTCGCGCTAAAACATGCCCAATTAGCTGGAGCATTGATTAAGGAACACAGGTTATCACTAACCAAGCCCATAGCTCCTGTTGTCAAAATCTACTCAACGAAAAGCATTCCTGCTATCCTATATGGTGCTGAAATTTGGGGTTTTTGTAACCCGACCCAACTGTCTACTGCTCAGAATAAATTTATGAGATTGGTTGTGGGTTTGCCACAATCATCCCCCCGTATTCCACAGCTCCTTGACCTAGGTTGCCATACAATAGAGGATACTGCTCGTTATAGGCCGCTGACTTTTTGGAGGCGTCTCTGGATTACTCCCGAGCTCCACCTTTTTGCCAGGGCACTGTCCGAAGTAAGGGGATTAGATTGCTCGCACAGGATCCCATGGTTGACCGGCATCAAAACTCTACTTACTGATATGGGGATGAGGGATCTCTGGGACAGCCCAGAGACGGCGGAATGTCCCTCAAAAGAATCTTATAGAGCTGCATATTGGGAGCTAATCAAAATCAGGAGGTTCTCCTCCCTTACTAGCTCTACTTTGTCTAGGGATTTCCTCGAGATAAAAGATGAACCCCGCCTGGAAAGCTATTGGGACCTCATAACGAAGCCCTTAGATCGCAAGCTTTACCATCAGTTTAGAGTTGGGACACTACCCCTTAGCAGGTTAACATGTAATTGGCACCCAGGAACTAGTGATAAGTGCCCATTTTGCCATGATCATATAGAAAATATTGATCATCTTTTATATGTTTGTCCGGTTTACCAACAACCTAGAAGTATGTGGCTGAAACCAGTATGCCGGACATTGGGAACTAGCTCTGCGATGGTCGCCAAGAGGATATTGAAATCTGGTTTCAATGATATCACAGTAATAGCAGTAGCTAAGTTCCTGAGTTGGGCATGGGTACTACGGGAGAAAAAAAGGGGGGTTGTAACAGTTATGTTATAGTTTTGTTGGGCTACTGTAAACACTGCGTGGAATTGGATTTTTTGTATTGGTTTTATAATGATATGTTTAAAGTCTTGTGCGTGGGATATTTTTAATCTTCTCTTAAGAACTGTTTTAAATTGTAACCATAGGTATTTATTTATTTTTAAATACATTTTATTAACGAATTATGTAAAGGCACTTTATGTTATACCAAGGTGCATATACGGTTGTAACCATTTGTAATTAATTGACTGTCCTGTCTTTTAAGATGAACAATCGCAATAAAGACTTTTTGAATTGAATTGATAATGCGTGGTTAACGGGTTTCAGTCAATATGCATTATTTCTGTATCACCAAGTAAAGTGTCTTGATTTGTTCTCATCCTATTAAAACATTTATTACATCACACTTCAGAGTTACAAAAAAAGAGTGCTCTGGAAACAAAAAACGGAATCTGTCAGATTTGGGCTATACATGAGTGTTAAATAAATATTGGGGGGGGGGTGTTGTGTGGTGCTGAGAGAGCTATTGGCGAGTAAAGAAGAACCATATAACTTAGAGGCAGCCCAAAACTTCCGAAAGTAAGAAGTGACTTATCGGTTATCACTGCCCACCTTAGAACTGGGGAATCAGGTTCGAGTCCCAGCCACGGCTTAACATCCTGTGATTCTGGGCAAATACCCCACTGCCCATGGCTAAAATAAATAATTCATAAAGTAGTATGGTTCTTCATCTGCCGGTCGTCAGTGCACAGGGCAAGATGAAACTGCAAAGTGAAAAAATAAACTGCAGAATTGAAGGCGAGAGACTTTACAGGGTGCCTGAGGGAGGCGAGAGCCTTCAAAGGGTTCCTGAGGGAGACAAGAGACTTCACAGGGTGCCTGAGGGAGGCGAGAGCCTTCAAAATGTTCCTGAGGGAGACAAGAGACTTCACAGGGTGCCTGAGGGAGGCGAGAGCCTTTAAAGGGTTCTTGAGGGAGACGAGAGACTTCACAGGGTGCCTGAGGGAGGCGAGAGCCTTCAAAATGTTCCTGAGGGAGACAAGAGACTTCACAGGGTGCCTGAGGGAGGCGAGAGCCTTTAAAGGGTTCCTGAGGGAGACAAGAGACTATACAGGGTGCATGAGGGAGACAGAGAGTCTGAGTGAGACAAGTGACTTCACATGGTACCTGAGGGAAAAAAGAGACTTCACAGGGTTCCTGGGGGAGACGAGAGACTTCACAGGGTGACAGAGGGAGACGAGTGGCTTCACAGGGTGCCTGAGGGAGACAAGAGTCTTCAAAGGGTGCCTGAGGGAGGCGAGAGCCTTCACAGGGTGACTGAAGGAGGCAAGAGCCTTTAAAGGGTTCCTGAGGGAGACGAGTGACTTCACAGGGTGACTGAGGGAGGCAAGAGACTTCACAGGGTGACCGAGGGAGGCAAGAGACTTCACAGGGTGACTGAGGGAGGCAAGAGCCTTTAAAGGGTTCCTGAGGGAGACGAGTGACTTCACAGGGTGACTGAGGGAGGCAAGAGATTTCACAGGGTGACTGAGGGAGGCAAGAGACTTCACAGGGTGATCGAGGGAGGTGAGAGACTTCACAGGGTGACTGAGGGAGGCAAGAGCCTTTAAAGGGTTCCTGAGGGAGACGAGTGACTTCACAGGGTGACTGAGGGAGGCAAGAGACTTCACAGGGTGACTGAGGGAGGTGAGAGACTTCACAGGGTGACCGAGGGAGGTGAGAGACTTCACAGGGTGACTGAGGGAGGCAAGAGCCTTTAAAGGGTTCCTGAGGGAAACAAGAGACTTCACAGGGTGACTGAGGGAGGTGAGAGACTTCACAGGGTGACTGAGGGAGGCAAGAGCCTTTAAAGGGTTCCTGAGGGAGACAGTAGACTTTACAGGTTGCCCGAGGGAGACAAGAGTCTTCACAGGGTGACTGAGGGAGGTGAGAGACTTCACAGGGTGACTGAGGGAGGTGAGAGACTTCACAGGGTGACTGAGGAAGGCAAGAGCCTTTAAAGGGTTCCTGAGGGAGACAAGAGACTTCACAGGGTGACTGAGGGAGGTGAGAGACTTCACAGGGTGACTGAGGGAGGCAAGAGCCTTTAAAGGGTTCCTGAGGGAGACAAGAGACTTCACAGGGTGACTGAGGGAGGCGAGAGACTTCACAGGGTGACTGAGGGAGGTGAGAGACTTCACAGGGTGACTGAGGGAGGCAAGAGCCTTTAAAGGGTTCCTGAGGGAAACAAGAGACTTCACAGGGTGACTGAGGGAGGCGAGAGCCTTTAAAGGGTTCCTGAGGGAGACGAGAGACTTCACAGGGTGACTGAGGGAGGTGAGAGACTTCACAGGGTGATCGAGGGAGGTGAGAGACTTCACAGGGTGACTGAGGGAGGCAAGAGCCTTTAAAGGGTTCCTGAGGGAGACAAGAGACTTCACAGGGTGATCGAGGGAGGTGAGAGACTTCACAGGGTGACTGAGGGCGGCAAGAGCCTTTAAAGGGTTCCTGAGGGAGACAAGAGACTTCACAGGGTGACTAAGGGAGGTGAGAGACTTCACAGGGTGACTGAGGGAGGCAAGAGCCTTTAAAGGGTTCCTGAGGGAGACCAGAGACTTCACAGGGTGACTGAGGGAGGCGAGAACCTTTAAAGGGTTCCTGAGGGAGACAAGAGACTTCACAGGGTGCCAGAGGGAGGCGAGAGACTTCACAGGGTACCTGAGGGAGGCAAGAGCCTTCACAGGGTTCCTGAGGGAGACAATAGACTTTACAGGTTGCCCGAGGGAGACAAGAGTCTTCACAGGGTGCATTAGGGAGACAGAGTGTCTGAGTGAGACAAGTGACTCCACATGGTACCTGAGGCAGAAAAGAGACTTCACAGGGTTCCCGGAGGAGATGAGAGATTTCACAGGGTGACTGAGGTAGGCAAGAGCCTTTAAAGGGTTCCTGAGGGAGGCAAGAGCCTTTAAAGGGTTCCTGAGGGAGACAAGAGACTTCACAGGGTGCCAGAGGGAGGCGAGAGCCTTCACAGGGTTCCTGAGGGAGACAAGAGACTTTACAGGGTGCCTGAGGGAGACAAGAGTCTTCACAGGGTGACTGAGGGAGGCAAGAGCCTTTAAAGGGTTCCTGAGGGAGACCAGAGACTTCACAGGATGCCTGAGGAAGGCGAGAGCCTTCACAGTGTTCCTGGGGGACACAAGAGACTTTACAGGGTGCCTGAGGGAGACAAGAGTCTTAACAGGGTGACTGAGGGAGGCGAGAGCCTTCACAGGATGCCTGAGGAAGGCGAGAGCCTTCACAGTGTTCCTGGGGGACACAAGAGACTTTACAGGGTGCCTGAGGGAGACAAGAGTCTTCACAGGGTGACTGAGGGAGGGGAGAGTCTTCACAGGATTCCTGAGGGAGACGAGAGACTTCAAAGGGTGCCTGAGGGAGGCGAGAGCCTTTAAAGGGTTCCTGAGGGAGACGAGAGACTTCACAGGGTGCCTGAGGGGGACAAGAGTCTTCACAGGGTGCATGAGGGAGACAGAGTGTCTGAGTGAGACAAGTGACTTCACATGGTACCTGAGGGAGAAAAGAGACTTCACAGAGTTCCTGGGGGAGACAAGAGACTTCACAGGGTGACAGGGAGACGAGAGACTTCACAGGGTGCCTGAGGGAGGCAATAGACTTCACAGGGTGCCTGAGGGAGGCAAGAGACTTCACAGGGCTCCTGAGGGAGACAAGAGACCTCACAGGGTTCCTGAGGGAGACAAGAGCCTTCACAGGATGCCTGAGGAAGGCGAGAGCCTTCACAGTGTTCCTGGGGGACACAAGAGACTTTACAGGGTGCCTGAGGGAGACAAGAGCCTTCACAGGGTGCCAGAGTGAGGCGAGAGCCTTCACAGGGTTCCTGAGGGAGACAAGAGCCTTCACAGGATGCCTGAGGAAGGCGCGAGCCTTCACAGTGTTCCTGGGGGACACAAGAGACTTCACTGGATGACTGAGGGAGATGAGAGCCTTCACAGGGTGTCTGTGGGAGGCGAGAGACTACAGAGGGTGCCTGAGGGATGCAAGAGACTTCACAGGGTTTCTGAGGGAGACAAGAGACTTCACAGGGTTCCTGAGGGAGATGAGAGCCCTCACAGGGGGCCTGAGGGAGGCGAGAGACTTCACAGGGTGCCTGAGGGAGGCGAGAGACTTCACAGGGTGCCTGAGGGCGATGAGAGCCCTCACAGGGTTTCTGAGGGAGACAAGAGAATTCACAGGGTTCCCGAGGGAGACAAGAGACTTCACAGGGTGCCTGAGGGAGGCAAGATCTTTCACAGGATGCCTGTAGGAGACGAGAGATATGGTCCCCGAGGGAGACAAAAGCCTTCAAAGGGTGCCAGAGGCTTCACAGGGTGCCCGCGCAAATCATAAAATTCCATACTTGCCTGAGCTGCCATTGATGATACCTAGGGGCCTCCTGCACATGGGGAACTGAGGGGGGGGTTGATGACTGGGTGGACACTGGTGTGCAGAGAACTGGAGACCTATCCTGTGACTCAGAAATGCTCCCCTTTGAGGACTTTTGGGCTGCATATGATCTGCCCCAGGGCTACTTCCCACTACATCGGGCACTTACCATGGGCATGAGAACGCATTGGGGGACCGGAACTGTGGAGCCCCAAGCGCTGGACGGTTGCTGATATGTCTCCTTGTTGGCGGGGAGAATAAAAACAGTCTCTTGTCCTTACAGAGCCATGAGCCAGGATATCCAGCAACCATTGGAGCGATTGAGAGCGCTGTGGGAGAACAACTTTGGAATCCCTCTTTCAGAGCAGGCCTGGGAGGGTATAGTTGAGGGAACACTAAAGGGAACCAGGAACGCAAGATCTAAACTAATCAACTACTATGTCCTACAAAGGGCTTATCTCACGCCGGCTCGTATCAGGCAGCATTTCCATGTCGAGGAGGCGGCTGGCCCTAGATGTGGGCTTAGAGAGGCACACATTCTGCACATGTTCTAAGACGGCCCCGCCCTGAACCCATTCTGAGACGAGGTCCTCCATATATTAGGGACGATAGTGGCCAAGGAAATCCCACACATCCCAGGGCACTGCATTCTGGGATGGTTCCCACACACAGCCAAGACTAAAACAACTGCAAAATTCCAAGACCTGGCCCTAGTACTAGCCAAACAGGAGATCACCAGAAACTGGAAATCAGCAGGGGGACAGAGAGTGGGGGCATGGAGACACAAACTAGACAATGGGCAAGTGCTGTAGGGCGACTACTACTGGCAGAGGCAGAAAGAGGCATAGGCACCATTGGCACAGCCAGAGCATGGGGACAGTTAGTAGATGACCTGACAGCACCTGAACAGGAGTAGGAACAACCAACACTGGACGGCGCCCCTCCGCGAACCCAAGCGGCAGATGAGGTACAGGGCATATAGAGAGGAGACAGGGCCCCCCTGGGAAGGCCCCCTCCCCCCACATCAAAACACACAAGATGATGGACGGAATGTTTCACAATGGCAAAACATTCACCCCCAGTCACATATCTGGGTTTAATCCATCGTTATTTTGCTCACCAAGCCACCCCAGTTCAGACATGGCCATATGCAAATCAGTCTTGACCCTGTGCCGCATGGGAACAGTCCAGCCCGAACTGCCAAGCCATGTCTTCCCTGGACCGGAATCAAGCATCCTAGGACCGGTTTCTGGCTATCAGCCGTCTTCAGCCAGGATAGCTTGACTCCAGTGGCTTAGTGAGCAAGGGACCCACGTCTGGGCATACCCTTCCCACATAGGGTGAACAGCAAAACACACAAGGTGATGGACGGAATGTTTCACAATGGCAAAACATTCACCCCCAGTCACAGATCTGGGTTTAATAAAGACATGTGAAACACATGTTCAATAGATCCTACTTCAGGGAGGTACCAGTCGCCAAGTATCTGAGGAAAGAGAGTAACTAGCGGACGCAACTCAAGAGGGAGGGAGGGTGGAGGGAGGGAAGGGGGCACCAGTTGGGAAGTTTGAATATAGTGTACCAGCCATTCGCTAAGATATATGTAAGCAATGCTTGGACTGAACTGTATGTAAAGTGTTAATATACTAAATGCCAATAAAATCTGTTTTAAAAAAAAATCCTTGGAAGGATGAGATGAGGTGGGCAGCTATGACGTCACGGTGAAAGGAGTCCTAGGTACTGAACATTCAACCCTAAGTACTGGGTAAAAGTGCAGTTGATTAACAGCCACCTGTGAGGGCAACAGACAGCCCTCAACCACAGCTCCTAAGAAACGACAACCAGCCATAACTCTTGCCCAGAACTAGTGTTCTTACCAGACTCACAAATGTCTGCAACATATTTGGAAAATTAGGAGGTGATGTTGTATTTTTTTTTTTTAATGGGTGAGAATGGGAAAGGCAGGAGGAAAGGCATTGTGAACTGTGAGATAAGAGGAAGTGAACAAGGGGCTATATCCTAGGGAGAGAAACAAAGAGCGAGACGATACATCCACAGGGCATGGAGAAAGAGTTAAGGATAACAAAAGAGAGGGAAAGGTAAATACATTCAATGTGTGGAGAAAGAGAGCAGATGACAATGGGGGGAAGGCACATAGCAATTAGAGAAGGGTATTCATGCAAGAAGAATTGACATTGAGAGAAAAGAAGCTATAAATGGACACAACTTAGACAGAAAGAAGAAGAGAAAGTAAAGAGAGCTGGTGTACGTGTGGGAGTGGATTGGTGTCACCTGTGGAGCAGATGATGGCTGGTGTGAGCAGAGGGATGCATCATTGTTAGTGTGAGTAGTGGGATGAATTATGCTTCAGTCAGCCTGAAATGGATGGCGAATGTTTCGGCGGGTATGGATCATGGCTGCTGTCTGCAGCAGGATATACCATGACTTTTGCCAATGGTGGGATGGGTCATGGCTGGGGGAGATGTGGAATAGAACATGGGTGATACTGGCGGAGGGATGGATCACAGCTTGTACTCAAAGTGGCAAGCATCATAGCTGGTTTCTGCAGTGGGATGCATTATGGTTCTTTTCAGACGAGGGACAGCTCAAGGATTGTGTCTGCAGTAGAATATATCATCGTTGTTAGCAAGGCGAAGGGTCATGCCGACTGTCGGCAGTGGGATGGATTATAAACCGTGTCAGCAGTGGGATGCATAATGGTTCTTTTCAGACAAGGGACGGCTCAAGGATTGTGTCTGCAGTAGAATATATCATAGCTGTTGTCAGCAAGGCGAAGGGTCATGCCGACTGTCGGCAGTGGGATGGATTGTAAGCGGTGTCAGGAAAGGGATGGATTATGACTGCTGTCTGCAGCGGGATGGGTCATGGCTGGTGGAAGCAGTAGACTGGATCATGTTTGGTGTCAGAAGTGGGTCTGGTCTTGAATGGTGTCTGCAGTGGGAAGGGTAACTAGTGATGACCACAGTGGGTTGGATATGCACGTCAGCACTAAGATGGATCGCGAGTTTCAGATGAGGGATGGCTCTTGGCTGGTGTCCGCAGGGGGATGGACCGTACATATATCAGGAGAGGGAATTATCTTGGCTGGTGTCGCATGTGGAATAAATAAATGCTGAGGTAGAAAATGGACCATGGCCGGTCTCAGCAGATCAATGGATCTTGGCTGGGGTTAGCGATGGGAGGAATCATCGCTGGTGTCAGCGGTGGAAGGAGTAATGGCTGGAGTCAGCAGGAAGATGGCCACTCCTGGTGGCAACAGTGGCATGGAACATGGCTCATGCCAGCGTTTCGATGGATCCTGGCTGGAGTGAGAAATGGGAAGGGTCACACGTGTCATCGGTGAGAGGAACTGTGATTGGGAATGGTCACACGTGTCATCGGAGAGATGAACTGTGATAAGTGGAACAGAAGCCGCGGCTCACGATTAAGCAAGGGATGGCTGACACGATGGCACAGCAGCGGTGAAGGCTGTGTTGGTGAATCGCAGCCGCCTGGATTCCGATTTATAGGTAAGCAGTGCACGGTTTGATATGCAGGGAACAGGCAGTCACACCAATCACCATCTCCGTGCTGTGAGAAGCAGGGACTGTAAATCCCACATAAATTCCTCCTCCTAAGCACCACTGATAGCGAACTGAGTCTCAGAGTCAGATAATCTTCTTATCCGAAGCCGACATGTCAGCAAACGCGGGTAGGATCCGGGCTCGGGCCGCCAGAGATTTGCTGGAGACTCCATGGCACTCCAAAGGCAAGCGGGCGGATTAACGGTCTGTGTTTCACGACTCAGGCTAACCTGCAGCTTTGTCAGAGATCAGAAGAAGCAGGAGACTGTTTGCTCAGACACAGAGAACACACTGTGAATGGAAATTTAAGCAGGGTTGGAGGGAGTGAGCCCTCTGGAGATAGAACAAGACTCAGCAGGAAGGGGCTTTAGTGCTAGGCATGCCTCTGATGTCTGGAGCTAGTAAGGGGGTCTACGATCGCTGTATTTATAACCCGTTCCTTAGGGAACACGTGGCACCACCTGCTACCCACGAACTAATGCCCCGCAGCCCACCCAGTGGTCACTGCCGCGCAGGTAATGACTGTCCGATGCCCAAGTAGTGACTACCTGCTGCTCATGAAATGCTGTCCATGTTTTCATCCCTTTCAACTGTTGTAGGCCTGCTCCTGGAGAGGGCTGAAGGCAATTGACATATAGTGACCACTCGCCCTATGGTGGTGCCCCCTCTACAACTGCATGGTAGCCTCCTTCCCACTGCAGGTTAATACGTTTGTATGTTCATCTCTTTATCGCTGCATGGATTCTTCTTCCCTGCATCTGGACCTATGTACGCAATGACGCAGCGATGCTGTGTCCCATAACATGTGAGAAAGTGCAATATGTACCCATGCTTGATTTGTTTGTCTCAAGAAAATGATAAAAATGCAATAAAGATATTTATTTTTTTAATGGATTCTTCTTCCCTGCTTCAGATAAATTACAACCCAGCTGCAGGTTAAACCTGTTATCTCAGAATCTTAAACTCTTTCATCTGGTGCAACTCTTCCGTAGCAGGCTAACCTCTGTTTTCCTGCAGCAAGTTAAATCCTTCATTGCAGTAAAGCTCATATATCCCCAATAGCAGGCGGTGCTTTGTAGCAGGACATCTATTTGTTTGGTGAAAAATAACTCCTCGCCTCCAGCAACTTCATCCATTATTTTGGAAGATGGTGCCTAATGGTTATGTTGCTGGTACTGGAACCGGGTCCGGCCAGCTTCAACCAGGTACTAACCTTTAGAACTGGGGCTTATCTGATTCAAGCCACGTAATCTCCCTGCAACTAAATAATAATAATAATAATAATAATAATACAATTTATAAAGGGCATGGCTACCTCAAGTGAGGTGTCCCAGCACTGAATGCAGATCTCAGCACTAGGGTGACCAACTGGCATTGGTGCAAATTCAGGACGGTGAGTGTAAAAATTCAGGACAAAGGGTCAAAATTCAGGACACAAATTCAGGACAGGAGGTCAAAATTCAGGACAAAACTTCATGACAATTGGATAAGTTTTACAGCCACATCAGAGGTTGCGCAATAGTATATAAGTAAGCCCAGCCATTTCCAAACATATTCAACCATTTGCAAACCTATCCATCATGTATCCTTCCATCTATCATTTCACTCATCCATCCCTTCATTCATCCTTTCACTCATCCATCCATTATCCATCCATCCACCCTATCCATCTGCAGGGGCGGCTGGTGATATTTGAAAGTGGTGGGGCGTAAACTAATTTGCATATTGCACCGCAGCGAGCACAGCGAGCGAGCACAGCGAGCGAGCGCAGCGATCGAGCCCGAACCACCTTGCATCCATCCATCCATACATCATTCATGCATCCACCCATCCATCCATCCACCCACCCATCCTGCATCCATACATCATTCATTCATGCATCCACCCATCCATCCATCCATCAATTCTGCATCCATCATTCATTCATGCATCCACCCATCCATCCATCCTGCATCCATCCTGCATCCATCATTCATTCATGCATCCACCCATCCATCCATCCTGCATCCATTCATCCATTCACCCATCCATTCATCCATCCATCCATCCTGCATCCATCATTCATTCATGCATCCATCCACCATCCATCCTGCATCCATTCCTGCATCCATCCATTCATCCATCCATCCATCCTGCATCCATCATTCATTCATGCATCCACCCATCCATCCACCCATCCATCATTCATTCATCCACCCATCCATCCATCCATCCACCCATCCATCATCCATCCTGCATCCATTCCTGCATCCATTCATCCATCCACCCATCCATCATCCATCCTGCATCCATTCATCCATTCACCCATCCATCCATCCATCCTGCATCCATCATTCATTCATGCATCCACCCATCCATCCACCCATCCATCATCCACCATTCATTCATGCATCCACCCATCCACCCATCCTGCATCCTTTCCTGCATCCATTCATCCATCCATCCTGCATCCATCATTCATTCATGCATCCACCCATCCATCATCCACCATTCATTCGTGCATCCACCCATCCACCCATCCTGCATCCATCATCCATCTATCCTGCATCCTTTCCTGCATCCATTCACCCATCCATCCATCCTGCATCCATCATTCATTCATGCATCCATCCACCCATCCATCATCCACCATTCATTCATGCATCCACCCATCCACCCATCCTGCATCCATCATCCATCCATCCACCCATCCATCCTGCATCCTTTCCTGCATCCATTCACCCATCCATTCATCCATCCATCCATCCTGCATCCATCATTCATTCATGCATCCACCCATCTGTATGCGTGTAGTTACATGCATACAGATGGGTGACGTAAATGCTACTATTTCCTCAGAAACCCACATTCTTTTTCTGTTTTATTTTAAGTTCCGTGATTTATTGAAGCGTAAATCTTTGCTCAAACTGAGCCCTATTTGTCTTGGTAAATCGGGCAGACTCCTGCTTATAAAGTCCAATACGAGTAACAAGGTGAATGAATAAAATGGCTTTGACAAGAGTGTGAACATCCTTCCGACTACAGCGTGACAGTGATAACCGGCCTCAATTCATACGTCTGATTTCCACCTGAACTTCTTTTCTTGCTTTGCTCTCTGAAGCAGTTCACTGCCGACCACATTTTTAATCCCATTGAATGCTACTTTTCACGATGAAACAATAAGACTTCGAGTTTAAATATGTGCCAATTCTTCTGACACAAATCTATACATTCTCCTCCCATTTCACGATTATTTACAATAAGAGGCTCGAACCTGGTTTCCCAGCACCAAAGTCGGCCGCGCTAACCGTCAGGATTGGCTGGGGGGGCACCATGACTCCTCGCCCAGTCCCCTTGTGTAACCCCGGGGGCTGCGGCCCGCCCCCAGGTCCTCTCTCTAAGGGGAAATGCACAGGGAATCAATCTGCGCATGCGCGAACATGCAGGGCCGGACTGGGAACTGAAAGCAGCCCTGGCAAACTTTGGCAGACCAGCCCCCATCTGGCGCGTTGCGAGCGAGTGCAGCGAGTTAGTCTGACCACTAATAGGGGGGTTTGGGGGATTTCTCCCCCAAGAAAATTTTGTAAAAAGACAGACAAAAATGGTGCATTTTACAGCACATATCAGAGCCCAGATACCCCCCCAAGCACTCCATGGATTTTCCTGTGACCTTGGCCTTGTACAGGGCTGCGCTACTTGGTTTGTGCTATACAAACACAACATACACAGGTGTGTGCTGAAACATGGTCTTGTTCTTCTCGCTAAGGAATTAAGGGGCAGATTGACTAGTGCAACCGCACCTAATGCAGACCTGGGGGTGCACTGTGTAAAGAAGTAACTTATGGATTTAATAGCACCTGCTCCAAAGTACCTTGTGTGTCCAGCAGTTTTCAGGCAACAATAAAAATGCCACGTTAACTCTGGTGGTCAATGTTCCTGCTGGAGAGAGATCAGAGTTTGGCCTAGTGACAGTTTTGACTCATCATAAAGAAGCACAAAGGGTTAATATGTCTGCTGCAAGGAACATGCACCATGCAAATCACATAACTGTATTTAATGTGATTAGCTCAATGGGTTACTGCTTTTGCTACAGAGATGTATTTGTAACCAGCAGTTCCTAAATTACAATCATAATATAGGGCAATGACCAATAATCTGCCATAAAAGAGCTGCAGGCAAACTGCATGCTATAGGTTAGAACATTATTTTTTCCCCAGTTTTTCATTATCCAAATGCTGCTAAAAAAGTTTGTTTGGGTAGAAATATATTCTTAATAGTAAAGCCAACCCCAACTACTGAGGTACATTTTAAATCCCGAGTTTGTGCTTCTCCAGAACACACATTCCTAAAATGTACTGCCTACCAGTATGAATAATATGTGATTCCTACACCCTGTAATTCACATTGTCTTATGTATTATTTCCTATAGACTGATTTACACACATATAATTAATTGTTTCCATATATAATGTATGTGTATTGTAAAGTGTTCACACAACCTACACTTGTTTTGAGTAGCGCTATAAAACAAATGAAATGCATGTGAGGGTAGCTATGCAGAGAAGATGGGCACTGAACCTGACACCTCTCTGTGCCTCTGTAGTGGGTGCTCAAGGCCAGAGGCTACCTGCTGAGAGTGTCGCCTTTACACAAAGACGGTGTCTCAACTGCAACCTGGCAAAGACATTTGAACGGAGAACCATCCTGAACCAGTTCTGCAGCCTATACCATTTAGAAATATTTATAGCTGAGAATAAAAGATAACAAATGCCTTTAAGTTCAATGTGTGAAGGGGCATTCATGTCACGTTATATTTTGAGCGTATCTGATGCACATTACCACAACCTCACACCAAGGACAGTCACTATTATTCAATGGCAAACATATCTGCAGTTACACGTCTCCCCAACATTACTAAGTAAATGTAGTTCTATAAACTATTTTTTTTTATTGTTAGACTGCAGACATAATTAAAAACACAGTCTAGCTAAAACTTAGTTAACAGCAAATGTATTTGAAAGGGAGGCAGCTTTCTCCATACCACAAAGACCAGCCGCAAAGCTGTGAAAATGTACTGATCGCAGCCCACATGTCGAAGCTGCTTGTAAAGCGTAGGCAGATGCCATTGTATTTCTTTTTTTGATACCCGTCATGTCTATCAGTTAACCCATTCCTTAAGACATGGATTTCTGATAATCTGTTTTGCAAGCAGGTCATCGAACTATGTCACAGATGGAATTTCATTTAGTTTGCCCCCAAGGATGCACTCAGAGGACCAGCAGAGCTGACCAGCAGTACCCACCCACCTTGAGTCATAGCCAGGCCTAGACTAGTGCCAGGCTGAGCCTGAGGCCAGACACAAACTCGCTCCGCCCCTGCTCACAACAAATACCACTGCGCTGCGGAACCGGTCAGTGGCCGATTATGTCATCAGTGATGTCATCTATTATGTAATTAGTGACATTTTATGAGTTGAAAAAAATTACATTATTGATGGGTTCATTTGTGCCAAGATGCCTCAGTGGGTCAAACGGCACCTACAGAGTTCGATGTCTAGCTGTCAGTCAAGGAGGCAAATGCCAGCTGGGCTACCTTCGTCGTACACTATTCTCAGGTTGATAGGATGGGTAACATTTTATAATGTAACATTATCACCTGGTATTCAGCACCTATAAACAGGAGGACGTCATCCGTGAGTGTAATATAAGACAGATATTATTATGATCTTCTCATTTAAGCAAGGCCATTTTACAAGGACATGTTAGCATAATTATCTGAAATGTGGCATTTATTGACTTGTGATCTTCTATATTGAAACATTTATGCCCCCCATCACTCTGCCTTATTACGCAGTTGTCTTTAGAAAAGAGCTGCTGATCTGTCCGTTTTCATTTCTATTTAGCACAAACAAAAACCATTTTAAATCTCATATTTGAAAAACGTATTGTAAAATACCGCCCAAAGTCTTGAAAATTCGTACGCATCCTTGTGAAATGCAATTGCTAATAATAAACTGGTGCTGGAAACTCTATGTTTACAGCTGTTGTATGGATACAAACATTCATAAAACTGGCAATTCCTAAACATCTGCTGAGAGGTTCTATGTTTGACAGTTGTACTAGAAAGCAGCGCTTTCCTGGGTCAGAAGAAATACAAACTTGCAAATTTAAGAAGAAGGCTCAGTTTTACAAAGCAATGCACAAACGATCTAGTTATGCTATTGACATTATTTGGAACCAAATGCCTTCCCATCGGAGATCACAGACAAACCTCACAATTTTAGAAAGCAGCTAAAAACCTGGCTGTTTTCATCAACCCTGTAATCTACACTTGTATTGTCCTATCATCGCTTCTCCAGTAGGCAAGAAGTGCAGAGCTAGCACCATGACACTTTAGGGTATAATCCGCGGTTTAAAAATATACATTAAATCTAATCTATACCAAAGCTGCATTCAGGGGCATCACGAAGAAAGGCAGCGCAGACACCCAAAGGTGGCTTTTCAGTGCATGAATTGGTGCCACCCAGAGGCGCAGCTATCAGTGGTGTAGAGGATAGAGAGGTGCGGGCCTTCTTAACCTGGATTATTGTTGGAATTTACTACCCAACAAGTGGTCAGAGGCCCATTTTGCTTGTTTGCTCTAGGGCCCCCTTGTTTGTCACTATGGCTTGTTGCCAAGCACCTTGCCGTTTGTAAGGCCTGTGCTGGGGTAGGTTGAAAGGCGTCCTTTTTTTAAATTTTATTGAGCAAATGTATAGAGTAAACAACAGTACACTGATTGACTAATCATGGCGTCATATACAATGTACATAATTAATTAAGGCATTGGGACATTTCGACAAAGGGCGGACGTGCCAAAAAATACACCTAGTCATATAATCCTAGCAACCATGTCATTCGATTTTTTTTAGGATAGTGCAATACATTGATATGTTTTTGGATATGAAAGGCTGTCTACTTGATAGTCCGTTCACGAGATGCCTGCCTCAGGGGACCATCCCTTGTGATGTACGTATTTTGGGTAGATTTGCCTCAGCCAGGATTAAAACAAAAATAATTTTATCTCATCTCAAAAGACTGAAAACAGGATTATGAAACGAGCTGGCAAAACAACAATCATGTTTACTTTAAAATGTTGTATTATAAAATCATGTCTTTCAGGCCTTCGGTTTATTTTTTAATGTAGGCTGTATTGTCTAATAAAGCATGTGCTACACTCAAACGTTTGCAAATAGCACTGGTCAACTCTCGGAATGTTGTGTTAAACCCACGTCTGTCAAACAACAAACTCAAAGCTTGTTTGTAGGGAAATAAAAGAGAGCCCTGGGAACACACTCCGTGGCCTCACGTGACACCGATGAGCATATGTGTGGCTTAATGAGCGCCCACGGTCACAGGGGTCACCTCCACCTGTTTGCGACTGTACACTGACACTGCGATCGCCTGACCTCTGCTCTGCGCCACTTCTAACATCTGAAATGCACATAGCAAGGATGACTAGGGAACACGAGAGTGGCGAGGCGCTACCAGATGAGTTAATCGCCTCCCATCATACCTGTTCTTACAACTGTAATAACGGATTGTCTTGTCTCTGTAGTTTGACTTGTGACCGTAGAGTGCTACTTTCTGCCGCGCGGAGGCCAGCTGGGTAACAGAGCGGCCCGCTTGTGTGGCATTCATATTTGTTGCAAAGGCGATTTTTATCATCACGATGATCTGATTCATGGGTGGCATTGTCTGGGGGCATTGTGGAAGGGCCAGAATTAAAAGCAGAAGGGGCCTAAGGGCCTGGGTCCTTAGGCCCCATTTGCTTTTAATTCTGGCCCGGTCGCAATGCCCCCAGACTGTGCCACCCATGAATCAGAACCTCGGAACAGGATTGCATGCAATTTAAATGACTGTAAATAAACTCACTTGCGGGCGGCAGACAGGAGGTATTAAACCATGAGGTGCCTCTCTTTCCTACTCGTCTCTGGCGCATGAGCATCACCAGGCGGCAGACCCCGGCCCCGCGGCCCGCCCCCACCCCCTAAGGCTGAACTAGCAGTAAAACTTCGGCGTGCAGACGCGAAGACATTTGCGTGCTGCACGTGTTTACGTCATGCTCAGGTGTTTTTTTTAAAAAATAAATTACAATGATCGTAGTCAGGCCTGATCATAGTAGCCTGTCTAAATGACATTGAAATTGGAGGGAGCTGCAGGGTCACTGCTCACGTCCTGGACACGGACGGAGCACCAGCATTAATATATGCAGAGAGAATCGTTGTGCTCAGGGCTGGTTGTTCTCACGGTCGGTCGGACACTGCCAAATCGGCCCCAGCAACAAAACCGGCCCCCTGTCATGAAAACCGGCCCCCACCCCATCCAGCCGACCGGGGGATTGCCCGGTGCCCGAAATTGCCAGTCCGGGCCTGCGAACATGATTCTGCCCATAAATCAACTTGCGCAGATGCAGCAGGCCCATCCGCCCCCCGCACGGAAAAGTCGGGTGTCTCCCGGATTCCCGGGCGGCAGGTAGCGAGCAAGATTATTTCAGTATTTGTTGTATTTGTATTTTCGTGACGACGCGGTGGGTCCATGGGGCTTAGTGGGGCTACGCCCCTACGCCCCAATGGACGCACCGCGCCTGTCCATCTGTACACTCATGCATCCACTCTTCTACCCATCCATTCATTCATTCACTCATCCATTCAGCTATTTACCCTTTCACCCATCCAGCCATCCTTTCACTTACTATCCATCCACCCAGTCACTCATCCTTCCACCCTTTCAGTCATCCATCCTCCCTTTCTCTCCATCGACCCTTTCACTTAGCAATCCTTCCTTCCATCCATCCACCCACCCACCCATCTACTCATCCACTCATGAATCCATCCATTGACCCTATCACTCATCCATCCTTTCTCTCATCCATTTATCCTTTCACTCCTTCACTCATCTATTCATCCTTTTGGCCATCTACCTTCTTTTTCACTCACTCATCCATCCTTACATCCACCCTTTCGCTCATCTGTCCATCCATTCACCCTTGCACTTATCAGTTCATCAATCCATCCATCATTTCACTCATGCATCCACCCACTCACTCATTCATCATCCACCTTTTCACTCACCCATCTTTTCACTCATCCATCCACCCTTTTACCCATACAGCTACCCTTCCACCCATACATCCAGCTATTTACCTTTTCTCTCTTCCTTTCTTCCACTCACTCATCTATCCACCCATCCTCTCATTATCCATGCATTCAATCTTTCATTCATCCATTCACCCTTTCACTAATACATCCAGCCATCCCTTCACTTGCTCACTCGGCACCTTTTCATATTAATTTTGAGCTGAGCCTTTTTGAGAAGAGGCTCATCGAGAACTTCACCCTCGCTGCAGGAGCCATTCCAGGACTGGCACAGAAGCCACCCAGGGCGGAGACAGGATCCACCACAGGGAGGGGACAAGAGCCATCACAGGTGGGGGTGGGGGAGGATAGGAGCCACCACTGGGGGGGGAGGAGCATCACAGGAGGGGGAACAGGATCCACCAGGGTGGGCACAGGGGTGGGCATGCATTATTCTAGTATCATGTTGGTCTCTTCCAGGGTGGGTAGGGCTCCTCACCCCCTCCTGGACAAGACAACGAGAAGACAGGCTCTCTATCCAAAATGTTAGTTTTGCTGCCCCCCTCCCCCCCCACACCCACACACTGATGTACAGTACTTAAAGGAGATACTCCAAGAGAACGGATTGTCCTCCATAGTTTGTTAATCAGTGTGGGTGCGATTGTGCCATTTCTTTATTTTCTTACATTATAGACTGCTTGTTTGAAGAACCCATGTTTGCTTACAATCTAGTGACAGTAATTACGCTCTGTGAAGAGAACCACGTACTGCCTCTGTGTAATCAGGGCCGGTTCTAGGATGTTTGGGGCCCTGGGCAGAAATGGAATGTGTGAGCCCCCCTCTAAATTGCGGAGACATGGCGCATTCAGGGCTGTTTGCATCTGAATGCATGCCCCTGCTCCTGAAGCTACCACCCCCCCCCCTCAGTCACCTTCGAGCACCTCTTAACACCTCATCAAGGGCTGAAGGTGTGAGGGTTGCAACCCCGCTGTGCCTCTCCAATGCTGCTGGGTATGTGAGCTTTTGTTCTGCCTCAGAGTCTTACACCCGACCTCAGCATCGGAGTCCAGAAGGGAGGTGGGTGGAAGCTGCGCCGGCTTCAGGGAGTTGCTACCGATCATGCCACCGGTTAAAATGACGGACAAATGGCGTCCGTTAAAAGATTCTTCACGGACAACGGACAGACGACTGAAATTACGGACTGTCCGTGAAATTTACGGACGGTTGGTCACCCTACTCAGCACCCTGCCTATCTCTTTTAAATACTCGAACATCCTGATCTAAAAAAATTGTTTAAAGTTGTTTCCTAAAAAGATCTTCCGATTGCACCTGACGAACTGATAAGGGCAAGGTGTCCACAACTTTGGAGGCAGGTAGCTGAAAGAGCTCCCACGAGCGCACTTTCTTTACTTTTCGAACAGCCGCCAGCAGTTCCCCTGCAGATCATAGGGGCCAGATGTACGACGAGAATTAGCATGTGCAAACGGGTTTCTGGCCCGTTTGCGCATGCTAATTCTCATAGTGCCATGTAGAAACACTATTTTGTGACTCGCAAATAATTTGCGACTCGCAAAATAGTGTTTTGTAATTTGCTGTAAGGAATGGGTTGTTCCCATCCTAATAACGAGTCACAAGCCATGTACCAATGTTTTGCGACCCAATTGCGGTCGAAAAACACTTGCAAATTACCACCCTGTTCAAAAGGGTAGTAATGCAATCGCAGATGGCTGGCTCTGAAATATTTTTTAAGGGCAGGCAGTGGTCCAAGGGACCACTACCTGTCCTTAAAAAGTGAAACGAAAACATTTCATTTATTCTTTTTTAAATACATCCCGTTTTCCTTTAAGGGAAACGGGCTGCATTTTAAAAAAAATCTGCTTCTCAGCGTTGAGCTTGAGACAACTGAAGTTAGTTCACCTAGCGACTTCTGCAAGGCATTAGCACAGAGGGGAGGCCATCTGAGCCGAAATCTGTCACAGTGTGATGATGAGCTGCGTATCATCTGCATATGAAATTATGGTAAATCCCTAGCATTCGATGATATCTTCCAGCGGTTGCATGTACACATTAAAAAAGTTGGGCTCAGAGAGGATCCCTGCAAATCGTAAAGCGCACAATCACCCGCAAGGGTCTCTAGGCGCTGGGGGCCATCGGGAAGATTAAGCAAGCTATTGCCCAGAGTCACATGGTGCTGGGATAATCTGCCGCCGGTGCCGGGGATCGAACCGTGATCCCCAGATTCCGGAGTCAGTCGCCCTAGCCACGGCGCCACACCTCTTCCTGCTGACACCTTGTTTCACAGGAAACCCTTCTGACTGATGGGGTTTTTGTGTCACTTGAAAGGTCTGTTCTTGCAGAAACGAAGCGACCCAACTCAATGCTTTATGACCCACACCACAACCCCAGAGCCTCTCAATCAGGATTTTATGGGACACAGTATCGAACGTAGCACTAGGATCCAATAACAGCAGCACCGTAGAATCGCCCATGTCCAGAACCTGATGGACAGCCTCTGTCACCAACAACAAGGCTGATTCAGTACTATATGAGGGGCAAAAGCCAGACTGAGTCCTAGGCAGCATATTATGGCTCTACAAGAAACTCAAGAGCTGATTATTAACAAATTTCTCTGTTATCTTGGAGAAGGCCTGCAATAGCGAAACAGGCTGGTAGTTTTCTGGTTTGGTGGGATCCAATAATGATTTTTTCAACAGTAGAACTACCACTGCATGCTTCTAGCGCCCAGAAACCTGACCTGATTACAGGGAGCAATTTAACAGTTCGACCAGAAGTGGGTTAACCACTTCCCTGCCTTTCTCCACAATGGACGGGGACGCTGAGTCCAGCGGTGAATCTTGACTTTACAGAAGAGTTCACCATTCGATGAATAATCAAACCAGGCTCTTATACATTCAATATCTCTGGCTTTTGCCAGGAAAGTATCATACAGCTTATTCACTTTGTCAAAGAAGAACTGGGCTAAGACATTACATCCCACCTCTGAAGGTGTGATCGAGACTGAGACTGGCCATAAGGATGAGAGTGACATCACCGCCGCAAATAGCTCACAAGTGGAGTTTTGAGCTGTCTGCAATTTATTGGTGTTAAAATCGTGCCCAAGTTTCTTAATTCTACAATGGTAGATTTTTTTGGCTACCAAGTAGATTTTTTTACAAATAGGATCACATGTCCTCCAGCTGTTCTCAAGGCGGTTGCACGTTTTTTTCAACATCAACACCTTTATGATAAACCATTCGGCCTACGTTTTTTGTCTGGGGGTTGGTTTGAGTCTCTAATGGAGCTATATGATCTAGTGCTCCCATGATCCACTTGTTTACTTGTGCATCTGCAGCTCAATACAACTGTCCAAAATAGGCCGGCTGGTCGTTAAAGCATCACACAATTTTGCTGGTGTAATTTTGACCCATCCCCACGCTTGCGCCACCTGTATAGGTGCATGACTGTTAGACTCCTTCTCACACAAGATTGCAAAAGGATGAGACCAGGTAAGTGGAATAGGCCACTCGGTCACTAGACCAGCTAAATTTGAGAAGATAGGGTCCAGCAAATGCCCCAATCTATGTGTCGAAGCGATAACATGTTGCAAAAGCTGCCTACCCTATACGTCAGCAGTTACAGTGCGTGACTACCACACATCACACTTCCTCGAAGTGTGAAATCAAATCCCCGACCACCGTGAAATTAGAATAACCCAGTACCAGTGGAGACAGGCCATAAGCACATGCTGACACAAATCTGGATGCTGGCCCAGGAAGGCAATAGATCAAGCATCCCTTTATTGAACACTTACTGGTCATTGCCAGAGAGAAGATTGCTGCTTCGCATCCCTCAGTCTCAAGCTCAGAGAAGACACAATGCAAAGATTGTTTGAAAATTATAGCAATTGCTCCTCCATTTTGTACTCGTCTATCGACTCGCAAAGTGGCAAAACCCCCTGGAATGGCTAGTAGCAGGGGAAAACTGCATCTTGCATCTGCTCCTCCAGAAAGGCATGCATCTGATATTTTTGTTTAATTAATGACTTACAGCTGATCACAAAAAGTTTGGCCTTGTACTGGGAGGTTTGAGATATTTTAACTTTATTGGCAGTGCTAAGCCAGTCACCAAGTAAAAAACCTGCAATTCTGACAGCGTGTTTCTGCCCCTGGCTAAGTTTAGTACATGTTGACAGGTGCTAGGCAGTTCCTTCTCAAAATCCACAAGTTCCCTTTTTGAATGGTGCCTAGGGATTAACTCCAAGCCAGCAAGGGTCCTGGTCCCTGCCGTCCCCCAGGTGCAGATGGGCACTGACAGGCTTGCCTTTGGCACGCCTTCGGCTCTCCAGCGGCACCTGCTGCACACGTCTGCTGCGCGTCTATGCTGGCTTGTTCATTAATTAACCAGCTGGGGTGAAAGTGTTAGAACGCTAACCTACAAAATGGTGGTTCAACCAGGAAGTGAGGCAGACTCACACAGTACCACTTCCTTTCCGCTCAGTAAGCTGAGTTGCGGTGGATCAAATGGAGGGTAAAGGGGGCACACAAAACAAGCTACACCCAGTTAGAATTGCGCAGTTCCCCTCAAAACAGACAATCAAAAACCAGAGCAAAATGCTAAAATCAGTGTATTTTAAAAGAAATTAAAAAGCAGGCAGGATGTGGATCGCTGCTGCCTGCTCCGCGTCCGTGCTGGCCTGTTCTTTAAATACCCAGCTACGGAGGAGGCCCTAGAACGCTAACTACCAAAATGGTGGTTCAACCAGGAAATGGGGCAGACTCGCACAGTACCTCTCCCTTTCAGATCAATCAGCTCAGCTGCTGCAGACAAAATGGAGGGTGAAGTCAGCACACAAAACAAGTGGCACACAGTTAGAATTGTACCGCTCCCTTCAAAACAAAAAAGGCAGAGCAAAATGCTAAAATCTGATTATTTTAAAAGAAATTGAAAAGCGGGCAGCATACGGAGCACTTTTACCTGCTGCACGTCTGTGCTGGCTTATTCATTAATAATTAAACAAGAAGAATCCTACTACCTGTGTAAAAGGGGAAGGGGAGGGGGGGGAACACTCAGTGTTGTGTAAAATACCCCTCACACACCAACAGGCCCCTTGGTGTCATGCTTCATCATCGGGGTCTTCGCACCCCGCTGAAGGGATGCGGCACGCTTCGACCTGTGACTACACGGGAGCGTTGACAAATCAGACTATGTGTGGTGTGTGTTGAGTGCAAGTGAAGGGTTTGGATGTGAGTGGGAGGTGTAGTGATGAGTTAAAAAGTACCTGGCTAGTGGGTGAAGTAAAAATTTTTTTATTAAATACCCCTAGCTGGTGCTGTTAAAAGATGTGCAAAGGAACGAGGTTGTTTGTCTTAATTAGGAACAGAACCTCTGGTGTGCGTCGACATGTTTCGGTACGGGTGTACCTTCTTCAGGACGGGGCACAACTCCCAACCCTACTCACGTTTTTCTAAAGAAAATGGGTTTCAATTTATTTTTAAATTTATTTTTAAAAAAAATGATTACACTCATTAAAGGTGGCTATAATGTGCCTACAGCGGTTATCTGGTACATGTATTTACATGTCCTGAAAAAAGAAAAAACCATTAGGTTTGGTTACCATCTAGGGTTGGCTCAGACAGGTGCAGTCACCTGGAGCCCCAAACAGTTCATTAAACCTGTAAAGGAAAAAATGACATACAACACATAACACATACAGACATATAAGACACACTTGGGGTTTTTGTTTTTTTGTTTTGTGAACATACTTGTGGTCTTGGTTGGCTATTACCTCATGAGCAAAACTCTGGCATCAAGGTAGGTAGGTGGATCCACAATCTATAAGAATAGAGGAGTGGATTCAGTGTTGTCGTTTTTACTCACTTTTCAACTCCTACAGAGGCCCGATATTGTTTTAGAGAAATACTCACGAAATCCGCCTATATTGGCCTCCTTCTACCACCTTGTGCTGCTCCGCCGTGAATGGATTGCGGATGAGCTAGGCGGTATAAATAAGGGGTTAAGGCGTGTTATTATTGGTTAATAGGCGGAAACGGTAAATGACTGTGTATGGGCGATACCTGTGCGGCCCTCCCCCTCCACGTATGTGGTCGGGTCACATGTAGCGTGTACACCTCTGTTATTCGTTTATTACCGGGTTCTGGTAAGTCCAAATAAGGACTTTCCGTTCATTATCCACTTACTGGCTGCCCCGTGGCTCGCGCTGATCAGTAGCCCATGTGATGCCTCTGCCGCGTAGTTGTCTTCCCTTCGCGCATGCGCACTGGCCGGTTCTCCGGTGCTCTCTCGCGCATGCGCACGAACCGAATGTCGACTGAGTGTGCGCGGTGGAGTTAGGAAATCGGCGCTAGTCACTGAGGAAGATTTGTGTTCATTCAGCCGAAGTATATCCTTACTCCTGGTGCACCTGGTCACTGATTATGGCAAATAATTAAAACATTCGTTTCAGTTAGCAGAAACCGTGTCTGCTTGTAATTTATAAGCATTCTGTGTATATATATTCCAAACTTAAACGATATGATAACGGTACAGAGAGTGCTACATGTGGTGGCCCAACGGTTTAACGTTGATCGGTCAGTGGGGAGGGTTCTTAGGCGTCCACTAATTGGTCCTCTTTTGTTGTGGGGGTTATTTGGAGACTTGGCTCCACGGTATGTCGTCATTGAGTCCCGTGATATGAGTTGCCAGACGGAACACCCAGCGTTGTTCCTTTTGGAACAGGCCTGTCTCTGACGGTAGTCTTTCGATGACGGTCCACCGTAGATCGTTGATGCAGTGCTGGTACGACAGGAAATGTGCTGCTATCTTGGTTGTTGTTTTCTTACAGCGTATGTTACTTTTGTGTTCCCCTATCCTTATCTTGACGGGTCGAGTGGTCATGCCCACATACTCTAGTCCACATGGGCAGTTTATTAAGTAGATCACGTTCTTTGTATTGCAGTTTGAGAATTGGCGTTGTTCCCATCTCGTGCCATTTCTGAAGGTTAGATTTTTACTCTTCTGGGTTTGGTGGCAACAGCTGCAATCGCCACATGGGAAGTGACCCTGTATGCCAGTAACATTGTGTCTCGCCGTCTTGTTTTCCTGTGGTCTAGTGTGGACCACTATGTCCTTTATGTTTTTGCCCCTCCGATGAGCATGCATCGGTTTCTCAAAGCTCAGACCTCCACAGTTCAAAATACCCCAATGTTTATCGATGACCTTTGACACTTTGTTTGATATGGTGGAGTAGGTTGTCACACAGATTGGTCTTTTATTTGTTTCTTTTTCATGGGGGTTTTCTTGTATAAGTGCCTCCCTGTGATTGTTTTTTGCACGCTTCATCGCTTTCTCGATGGTTCTGGTGGGATACTGCCTCTGGATGAGTTTAGATCTCAAGTCTTTCGCTTGTCGGTTGAATTCACTCAGTTCTGTGCAGTTCCGCCGCAGTCTCAGGAATTGCCCATAGGGCAGATTCTCCCTTAGGTGTCTGGGATGGAAACTATCGTAGCGTAGCAGGCAATTCCTGGACGTCGGTTTGAAGTGGGTGGTGCTTTTCAGCCTCCCGTCCTCGCTGTAAATGTTCAGATCTAGGAAGACCATCGATGTGTTTGAGACGGTACTGGTGAACTTTAGATATTCGTTCTGGTTATTTAGCCAGGTTACAAAATTCAAGGCGCTGTTGACATCGCCGTTCCAGATGATAAAAATGTCATCAATGTACCGTCTCCAGGTGCCAATCTGTAAACGGTAAGGGTTGCTTTCATGTAGGATCTTTTGTTCCTCTAAGTGGTAGACGTATAGTCCTGCTAAGCTTGGGGCAAAAGTGCTTCCCATACTTATTCCATGGGATTGTAGATATAGTGTCTCCTTGTACTGAAAAAAATTGTCTTTCAGGGCCATGGTGATACACTCTAGGACCAGGTTTCTTGGTGTCTGGTATTTCCAAGTGTGGCTGAAGAGTACCTCTTCAATGATCTCTAGTGTCTCTTCATGGGGCAGGCTTGTATATAGGCTCTCCACGTCGAGGCTTACCAAGAGCTGTGTGGTTGGATCAAAAGTTGTGGCTTCCAGTAGTTGTAGGACCGATTTGGTGTCCTTCAGGTACGTTTTTGTTGCTTGTACCATCGGTCTAAGAAAGGCGTCTGAGAATTTCGATAGAGGCTCCAGGATAGACCCAATCCCAGACACTATTGGTCTTCCGGGTGGATTGTCGATGTCCTTATGTATCTTAGGAATACAATAAAAGTATGGTATCCTAGGGGTGGGTTGTTGCAGGAAGTCAGCTTCCTTCTTACTGATCCAGTCATGGGCTAGTCCTTCCTCCACCATACCTCCAATCCTTGCTCGAAGTCGTTCTGTTGGATCACTTTCCAAAATTTTATAGTTCCGTTCGTCGGACAGAAGACGTTGGCATTCTTCGTCATATTTCTCAAGGGTTTGCAATACTATTGCTCCCCCTTTATCAGCAGGTTTGATGACAAGCTCCCGGTTGGCAGTTAGATCTCGGAGGGCTTGTTGTTCTTCTCCACTGGTATTATGGAAGATCTTTCTCCCTTGCGTGTCCAATTTGTTGACCTCTGTGATCACTGCCTTTTCAAAGGTTAGTATTTCTACGGGGATGCCTGAGTCTGGTGGGGTGAAGGTAGATTTCAGCCTCAGACCCGTGTCTGTCTTTTCTTCTGGTAAAGGTTTGTCCTTGAAAAAAGCCTGCAGTTTTAGTTTCCTAAAAAAGTCTTGGAGTTCCACGTTGAGTCTGAAAACATCCGGTTTCTGAGTGGGTACATACCCCAATCCCTTGTTCAGGATTTTCTTCTGCATCACTGTTAACGTGATGGGTGTGAGGTTTACTACTAGGTCCCCCTCTTGCTGGTTGATGGTTGATTGGGTAGTGATCCCGTCATGCTCCGAGTTGTTCGGGCATCGGGCTGCTCCTGGTCTTCCCACATCACATTGTTCCCTTTCCGGTTCCTCCCCCGTGTGTTCTGGCGTGCCCCTAAAAACGGCTGCTGTTGCCCTCCATAGGGTTGCTGTTGTTGTTGCCCATAGTAGCCATCATTGTATTCCTGGTTCCACACTGGTCCAAACTGGAAGGGGTTGAATTGTGGTGGACCCATGAATTGTTGGAAATGATTTGGTGGTTGATATCCCCGCCATCCTCTTTGTCTGGGGAACTGTTGGCGTCTCTGTCGCCATCCTCCTCTACGTTGTCTGTTGCCTTTGTTTCCACTTGAATTGGAACCTGACGAGCCTGTGTCTGAAGTATCGCCGTCAGCGTCGCTGTAGTTGTTTTTTGGAACATAATCCGCTTTAGTGTAAGGATATGCACTCTCAGGAGTGAACTTCGCCACATCTTTTGTCAATTTGTTGGTTTTGCTCTGTTTTAGGTTAAACTCAAAGTCGGTCATTTGTTGATTAAGTTCCTCGAGTCTGGTTTTTAGGTCTTCGGTTGACATATATGTTTTCAATTGGACCTCAATTTTATTTATTTCGATTTTGAGTTCCTGTGTAATCCTGGCAGCTGTTTTGATTATAAGGACTAACCAATCTCTTGAACAATGCCAAGAGATTAATGACCACTCTTTCTTGAAAATCATATCGTGTTGAAAAATCAGTGGTTCGTTCTTTACAATCAGGCCTGGAGGTGCCATTTTGTTACGCAGGTATTGGGTCATGAATAGCCCATGCAGTGCTGCTTTTATTTGGTTGCGCCTGAGGTTTAGCAGTTCATTCCAATCGTTGGTTTGTGGGCCTGTATCCTGGTTGCACAAGCCCTCAAAAAGGTTGCTGTCCGCTAGAATCCTATCAATCTCGTCCTCAGCAAAGGTGAGGCCATGTTCATCTTCCATTGTGGGTGGACCGCTGGCTTCTTTTCTATACCTGAGTGTGTGTCTTTTTATGTGTGTGTTACAAAGTATGTCAATGGGAAAAAGCTCCCGCAGCTGCGCGCTGCCTATAGACTATACTTAACAACGAAGGGAGGTAGAGTATAAAGTAGGATTCCTACTCCACGGGCACTAATAATTAAACAAGAAGAATCCTACTACCTGTGTAAAAGGGGAAGGGGAGGGGGGGGAACACTCAGTGTTGTGTAAAATACCCCTCACACACCAACAGGCCCCTTGGTGTCATGCTTCATCATCGGGGTCTTCGCACCCCGCTGAAGGGATGCGGCACGCTTCGACCTGTGACTACACGGGAGCGTTGACAAATCAGACTATGTGTGGTGTGTGTTGAGTGCAAGTGAAGGGTTTGGATGTGAGTGGGAGGTGTAGTGATGAGTTAAAAAGTACCTGGCTAGTGGGTGAAGTAAAATTTTTTTTATTAAATACCCCTAGCTGGTGCTGTTAAAAGATGTGCAAAGGAACGAGGTTGTTTGTCTTAATTAGGGACAGAACCTCTGGTGTGCGTCGACATGTTTCGGTACGGGTGTACCTTCTTCAGGACGGGGCACAACTCCCAACCCTACTCACGTTTTTCTAAAGAAAATGGGTTTCAATTTATTTTTAAATTTATTTTTAAAAAAAATGATTACACTCATTAAAGGTGGCTATAATGTGCCTACAGCGGTTATCTGGTACATGTATTTACATGTCCTGAAAAAAGAAAAAACCATTAGGTTTGGTTACCATCTAGGGTTGGCTCAGACAGGTGCAGTCACCTGGAGCCCCAAACAGTTCATTAAACCTGTAAAGGAAAAAATGACATACAACACATAACACATACAGACATATAAGACACACTTGGGGTTTTTGTTTTTTTGTTTTGTGAACATACTTGTGGTCTTGGTTGGCTATTACCTCATGAGCAAAACTCTGGCATCAAGGTAGGTAGGTGGATCCACAATCTATAAGAATAGAGGAGTGGATTCAGTGTTGTCGTTTTTACTCACTTTTCAACTCCTACAGAGGCCCGATATTGTTTTAGAGAAATACTCACGAAATCCGCCTATATTGGCCTCCTTCTACCACCTTGTGCTGCTCCGCCGTGAATGGATTGCGGATGAGCTAGGCGGTATAAATAAGGGGTTAAGGCGTGTTATTATTGGTTAATAGGCGGAAACGGTAAATGACCGTGTATGGGCGATACCTGTGCGGCCCTCCCCCTCCACGTATGTGGTCGGGTCACATGTAGCGTGTACACCTCTGTTATTCGTTTATTACCGGGTTCTGGTAAGTCCAAATAAGGACTTTCCGTTCATTATCCACTTACTGGCTGCCCCGTGGCTCGCGCTGATCAGTAGCCCATGTGATGCCTCTGCCGCGTAGTTGTCTTCCCTTCGCGCATGCGCACTGGCCGGTTCTCCGGTGCTCTCTCGCGCATGCGCACGAACCGAATGTCGACTGAGTGTGCGCGGTGGAGTTAGGAAATCGGCGCTAGTCACTGAGGAAGATTTGTGTTCATTCAGCCGAAGTATATCCTTACTCCTGGTGCACCTGGTCACTGATTATGGCAAATAATTAAAACATTCGTTTCAGTTAGCAGAAACCGTGTCTGCTTGTAATTTATAAGCATTCTGTGTATATATATTCCAAACTTAAACGATATGATAACGGTACAGAGAGTGCTACATGTGGTGGCCCAACGGTTTAACGTTGATCGGTCAGTGGGGAGGGTTCTTAGGCGTCCACTAATTGGTCCTCTTTTGTTGTGGGGGTTATTTGGAGACTTGGCTCCACGGTATGTCGTCATTGAGTCCCGTGATATGAGTTGCCAGACGGAACACCCAGCGTTGTTCCTTTTGGAACAGGCCTGTCTCGGACGGTAGTCTTTCGATGACGGTCCACCGTAGATCGTTGATGCAGTGCTGGTACGACAGGAAATGTGCTGCCATCTTGGTTGTTGTTTTCTTACAGCGTATGTTACTTTTGTGTTCCCCTATCCTTATCTTGACGGGTCGAGTGGTCATGCCCACATACTCTAGTCCACATGGGCAGTTTATTAAGTAGATCACGTTCTTTGTATTGCAGTTTGAGAATTGGCGTTGTTCCCATCTCGTGCCATTTCTGAAGGTTAGATTTTTACTCTTCTGGGTTTGGTGGCAACAGCTGCAATCGCCACATGGGAAGTGACCCTGTATGCCAGTAACATTGTGTCTCGCCGTCTTGTTTTCCTGTGGTCTAGTGTGGACCACTATGTCCTTTATGTTTTTGCCCCTCCGATGAGCATGCATCGGTTTCTCAAAGCTCAGACCTCCACAGTTCAAAATACCCCAATGTTTATCGATGACCTTTGACACTTGGTTTGATATGGTGGAGTAGGTTGTCACACAGATTGGTCTTTTATTTGTTTCTTTTTCATGGGGGTTTTCTTGTATAAGTGCCTCCCTGTGATTGTTTTTTGCACGCTTCATCGCTTTCTCGATGGTTCTGGTGGGATACTGCCTCTGGATGAGTTTAGATCTCAAGTCTTTCGCTTGTCGGTTGAATTCACTCAGTTCTGTGCAGTTCCTCCGCAGTCTCAGGAATTGCCCATAGGGCAGATTCTCCCTTAGGTGTCTGGGATGGAAACTATCGTAGCGTAGCAGGCAATTCCTGGACGTCGGTTTGAAGTGGGTGGTGCTTTTCAGCCTCCCGTCCTCGCTGTAAATGTTCAGATCTAGGAAGACCATCGATGTGTTTGAGACGGTACTGGTGAACTTTAGATATTCGTTCTGGTTATTTAGCCAGGTTACAAAATTCAAGGCGCTGTTGACATCGCCGTTCCAGATGATAAAAATGTCATCAATGTACCGTCTCCAGGTGCCAATCTGTAAACGGTAAGGGTTGCTTTCATGTAGGATCTTTTGTTCCTCTAAGTGGTAGACGTATAGTCCTGCTAAGCTTGGGGCAAAAGTGCTTCCCATACTTGTTCCATGGGATTGTAGATATAGTGTCTCCTTGTACTGAAAAAAATTGTCTTTCAGGGCCATGGTGATACACTCTAGGACCAGGTTTCTTGGTGTCTGGTATTTCCAAGTGTGGCTGAAGAGTACCTCTTCAATGATCTCTAGTGTCTCTTCATGGGGCAGGCTTGTATATAGGCTCTCCACGTCGAGGCTTACCAAGAGCTGTGTGGTTGGATCAAAAGTTGTGGCTTCCAGTAGTTGTAGGACCGATTTGGTGTCCTTCAGGTACGTTTTTGTTGCTTGTACCATCGGTCTAAGAAAGGCGTCTGAGAATTTCGATAGAGGCTCCAGGATAGACCCAATCCCAGACACTATTGGTCTTCCGGGTGGGTTGTCGATGTCCTTATGTATCTTAGGGATACAATAAAAGTATGGTATCCTAGGGGTGGGTTGTTGCAGGAAGTCAGCTTCCTTCTTACTGATCCAGTCATGGGCTAGTCCTTCCTCCACCATACCTCCAATCCTTGCTCGAAGTCGTTCTGTTGGATCACTTTCCAAAATTTTATAGTTCCGTTCGTCGGACAGAAGACGTTGGCATTCTTCGTCATATTTCTCAAGGGTTTGCAATACTATTGCTCCCCCTTTATCAGCAGGTTTGATGACAAGCTCCCGGTTGGCAGTTAGATCTCGGAGGGCTTGTTGTTCTTCTCCACTGGTATTATGGAAGATCTTTCTCCCTTGCGTGTCCAATTTGTTGACCTCTGTGATCACTGCCTTTTCAAAGGTTAGTATTTCTACGGGGATGCCTGAGTCTGGTGGGGTGAAGGTAGATTTCAGCCTCAGACCCGTGTCTGTCTTTTCTTCTGGTAAAGGTTTGTCCTTGAAAAAAGCCTGCAGTTTTAGTTTCCTAAAAAAGTCTTGGAGTTCCACGTTGAGTCTGAAAACATCCGGTTTCTGAGTGGGTACATACCCCAATCCCTTGTTCAGGATTTTCTTCTGCATCACTGTTAACGTGATGGGTGTGAGGTTTACTACTAGGTCCCCCTCTTGCTGGTTGATGGTTGATTGGGTAGTGATCCCGTCATGCTCCGAGTTGTTCGGGCATCGGGCTGCTCCTGGTCTTCCCACATCACATTGTTCCCTTTCCGGTTCCTCCCCCGTGTGTTCTGGCGTGCCCCTAAAAAAGGCTGCTGTTGCCCTCCATAGGGTTGCTGTTGTTGTTGCCCATAGTAGCCATCATTGTATTCCTGGTTCCACACTGGTCCAAACTGGAAGGGGTTGAATTGTGGTGGACCCATGAATTGTTGGAAATGATTTGGTGGTTGATATCCCCGCCATCCTCTTTGTCTGGGGAACTGTTGGCGTCTCTGTCGCCATCCTCCTCTACGTTGTCTGTTGCCTTTGTTTCCACTTGAATTGGAACCTGACGAGCCTGTGTCTGAAGTATCGCCGTCAGCGTCGCTGTAGTTGTTTTTTGGAACATAATCCGCTTTAGTGTAAGGATATGCACTCTCAGGAGTGAACTTCGCCACATCTTTTGTCAATTTGTTGGTTTTGCTCTGTTTTAGGTTAAACTCGAAGTCGGTCATTTGTTGATTAAGTTCCTCGAGTCTGGTTTTTAGGTCTTCGGTTGACATATATGTTTTCAATTGGACCTCAATTTTATTTATTTCGATTTTGAGTTCCTGTGTAATCCTGGCAGCTGTTTTGATTATAAGGACTAACCAATCTCTTGAACAATGCCAAGAGATTAATGACCACTCTTTCTTGAAAATCATATCGTGTTGAAAAATCAGTGGTTCGTTCTTTACAATCAGGCCTGGAGGTGCCATTTTGTTACGCAGGTATTGGGTCATGAATAGCCCATGCAGTGCTGCTTTTATTTGGTTGCGCCTGAGGTTTAGCAGTTCATTCCAATCGTTGGTTTGTGGGCCTGTATCCTGGTTGCACAAGCCCTCAAAAAGGTTGCTGTCCGCTAGAATCCTATCAATCTCGTCCTCAGCAAAGGTGAGGCCATGTTCATCTTCCATTGTGGGTGGACCGCTGGCTTCTTTTCTATACCTGAGTGTGTGTCTTTTTATGTGTGTGTTACAAAGTATGTCAATGGGAAAAAGCTCCCGCAGCTGCGCGCTGCCTATAGACTATACTTAACAACGAAGGGAGGTAGAGTATAAAGTAGGATTCCTACTCCACGGGCACTAATAATTAAACAAGAAGAATCCTACTACCTGTGTAAAAGGGGAAGGGGAGGGGGGAACACTCAGTGTTGTGTAAAATACCCCTCACACACCAACAGGCCCCTTGGTGTCATGCTTCATCATCGGGGTCTTCGCACCCCGCTGAAGGGATGCGGCACGCTTCGACCTGTGACTACACGGGAGCGTTGACAAATCAGACTATGTGTGGTGTGTGTTGAGTGCAAGTGAAGGGTTTGGATGTGAGTGGGAGGTGTAGTGATGAGTTAAAAAGTACCTGGCTAGTGGGTGAAGTAAAAATTTTTTTATTAAATACCCCTAGCTGGTGCTGTTAAAAGATGTGCAAAGGAACGAGGTTGTTTGTCTTAATTAGGGACAGAACCTCTGGTGTGCGTCGACATGTTTCGGTACGGGTGTACCTTCTTCAGGACGGGGCACAACTCCCAACCCTACTCACGTTTTTCTAAAGAAAATGGGTTTCAATTTATTTTTAAATTTATTTTTAAAAAAAATGATTACACTCATTAAAGGTGGCTATAATGTGCCTACAGCGGTTATCTGGTACATGTATTTACATGTCCTGAAAAAAGAAAAAACCATTAGGTTTGGTTACCATCTAGGGTTGGCTCAGACAGGTGCAGTCACCTGGAGCCCCAAACAGTTCATTAAACCTGTAAAGGAAAAAATGACATACAACACATAACACATACAGACATATAAGACACACTTGGGGTTTTTGTTTTTTTGTTTTGTGAACATACTTGTGGTCTTGGTTGGCTATTACCTCATGAGCAAAACTCTGGCATCAAGGTAGGTAGGTGGATCCACAATCTATAAGAATAGATCTGGTAAGTCCAAATAAGGACTTTCCGTTCATTATCCACTTACAGACACGGTTTCTGCTAACTGAAACGAATGTTTTAATTATTTGCCATAATCAGTGACCAGGTGCACCAGGAGTAAGGATATACTTCGGCTGAATGAACACAAATCTTCCTCAGTGACTAGCGCCGATTTCCTAACTCCACCGCGCACACTCAGTCGACATTCGGTTCGTGTGCATGCGCGAGAGAGCACCGGAGAACCGGCCAGTGCGCATGCGCGAAGGGAAGACAACTACGCGGCAGAGGCATCACATGGGCTACTGATCAGCGCGAGCCACGGGGCAGCCAGTAAGTGGATAATGAACGGAAAGTCCTTATTTGGACTTACCAGAACCCGGTAATAAACGAATAACAGAGGTGTACACGCTACATGTGACCCGACCACATACGTGGAGGGGGAGGGCCGCACAGGTATCGCCCATACACGGTCATTTACCGTTTCCGCCTATTAACCAATAATAACACGCCTTAACCCCTTATTTATACCGCCTAGCTCATCCGCAATCCATTCACGGCGGAGCAGCACAAGGTGGTAGAAGGAGGCCAATATAGGCGGATTTCGTGAGTATTTCTCTAAAACAATATCGGGCCTCTGTAGGAGTTGAAAAGTGAGTAAAAACGACAACACTGAATCCACTCCTCTATTCTTATAGATTGTGGATCCACCTACCTACCTTGATGCCAGAGTTTTGCTCATGAGGTAATAGCCAACCAAGACCACAAGTATGTTCACAAAACAAAAAAACAAAAACCCCAAGTGTGTCTTATATGTCTGTATGTGTTATGTGTTGTATGTCATTTTTTCCTTTACAGGTTTAATGAACTGTTTGGGGCTCCAGGTGACTGCACCTGTCTGAGCCAACCCTAGATGGTAACCAAACCTAATGGTTTTTTCTTTTTTCAGGACATGTAAATACATGTACCAGATAACCGCTGTAGGCACATTATAGCCACCTTTAATGAGTGTAATCATTTTTTTTAAAAATAAATTTAAAAATAAATTGAAACCCATTTTCTTTAGAAAAACGTGAGTAGGGTTGGGAGTTGTGCCCCGTCCTGAAGAAGGTACACCCGTACCGAAACATGTCGACGCACACCAGAGGTTCTGTCCCTAATTAAGACAAACAACCTCGTTCCTTTGCACATCTTTTAACAGCACCAGCTAGGGGTATTTAATAAAAAAAAATTTACTTCACCCACTAGCCAGGTACTTTTTAACTCATCACTACACCTCCCACTCACATCCAAACCCTTCACTTGCACTCAACACACACCACACATAGTCTGATTTGTCAACGCTCCCGTGTAGTCACAGGTCGAAGCGTGCCGCATCCCTTCAGCGGGGTGCGAAGACCCCGATGATGAAGCATGACACCAAGGGGCCTGTTGGTGTGTGAGGGGTATTTTACACAACACTGAGTGTTCCCCCCCTCCCCTTCCCCTTTTACACAGGTAGTAGGATTCTTCTTGTTTAATTATTAGTGCCCGTGGAGTAGGAATCCTACTTTATACTCTACCTCCCTTCGTTGTTAAGTATAGTCTATAGGCAGCGCGCAGCTGCGGGAGCTTTTTCCCATTGACATACTTTGTAACACACACATAAAAAGACACACACTCAGGTATAGAAAAGAAGCCAGCGGTCCACCCACAATGGAAGATGAACATGGCCTCACCTTTGCTGAGGACGAGATTGATAGGATTCTAGCGGACAGCAACCTTTTTGAGGGCTTGTGCAACCAGGATACAGGCCCACAAACCAACGATTGGAATGAACTGCTAAACCTCAGGCGCAACCAAATAAAAGCAGCACTGCATGGGCTATTCATGACCCAATACCTGCGTAACAAAATGGCACCTCCAGGCCTGATTGTAAAGAACGAACCACTGATTTTTCAACACGATATGATTTTCAAGAAAGAGTGGTCATTAATCTCTTGGCATTGATGATGCATCCCAAATGCATAAATACCGGTCGCAGAGGGGCAGATTCTGAGAATCTGTCCCTTTGCGAACTGTATTTCGCTTGATGCATCTAGCTGTAAGTTGTCTATGAAGGTCCAGATCTTGCAGCTCCACTTTTTATTAGTGATTAATAAACTATTATTCATTATTAATGTAATAAAAATTTGCAGAAAATGAAGTTAGGCCCTGACTCTGATAATCGAAGACACCCCTGAGTTCCTGGCACTGATTTTACCACCTCTGAGGCCAGAGGTCGCAAAGGCAGCGCCAGGGGTAGCAAGGAGCAAGCGAGGAGTCGCAACTGCGACCCCTAAATAATGTACATGTTTCCGCTCAATCAGCTGTATAAATATAAACTATAAATATGTATATTATATTATTTCTAATATGTAAAAATAAATTGCAGGGTCCTATCCTGATTGTATGCTCCCACCCGCATTGTCATCAAACCCTGGAATTTGTAATCCATTCTCAACAGCCTCCCTCTTGCCAAATAAAGTTTTTATAGCATCTCAATAATGAAATGCTTTTGTTTTGATCAAAAAGTTGTCTGTAAAGTGCTTCAGCACTTCGTATGGACTACTTTTGTGCTACTTGGGCACCAAGAGAAAAAAAACAAAAAAACAAATTTAAGATCTAAAAATTCCCTGCTGCAAAATGAATCCCTTCCTGCAAACAGGGACCCCAGGTTAACAACACCCTTGCCAGACCTCACCCATATGTCCACTGCACATGCACACTTGCAGTGTGGCTCTTGACTGCCAATGGTTTGGAATCCAAGGCACCTTCAAACCTGTGAATGAATGAAATTTGTACTTGTAAAGCGCACTTATATCCCAACTGTGGTGTCCTGGCGCTGTAACGCATACCGCTGTGGAACCCTTCCTGGCTTTTCGCTATGAAATGTCCACTCCTGGGCACCCCCAAGGTGAAGCCAGGCATCCCAGCGCTGTTGGGGTCATTGTGGAGATTAAGCAAGCTATTGCCCAGAGTTGCAGAGTGGGACCCATGATTCGAATAGGCACTGAGACGAGAATTATCAGGTCCGAGGAAATTGAGCCCAAGACCCGCTGCGACGGGGATTGAACCCTGGTCCCGGGCCAGACCTCTGCATCAGGGTCTGCCGCTCTAACCATTGAGCCACACTTCTCCACTATAAACCTGCGCAAATCTGTTAGTACAGGGGCTGTCAGTGGGGCTCTGTGAAATCCTTGCTCACATCCGCAAGTTTGGGTTGAGACTTATGCCCAACTCAAGAAAAACTGAAAAGTGCTAAAAAACCTGATTCATGGACAAGTTCTGAGCAGATAAAGTGTAATTGCCGGACAAAAGAGCATTCAATATAGTTAGCTAATACCTTATTTGAAGTATTAATATAATTAGACCCTTCTAGTACAAAGCTGTTTTTTCATGTTTCTCAGTTCAGGTTTGGGATGTGAAGAACAGGAAGGAGGGGTATTTAAGTTACCTTAAGAAGTAAAACTTTAAGCCTTAAATAACAAAGAAAGTTGTGTTCCTCATTGACTTAAACATGTTGTGAGCTATCATACTTTGTGGAATTAGAATACATTATGCAATAATGCTATTTATGTATTTATAAAGTCTTATTTGGCATGAACTTGAACTATGAATTCAAGTTTCTACAAATGAAGAAACTTTTGCCAAAGCCAATAGGTCTGAGACTGGAAGCAAACACTTGTAAATCTGCTACACGTTTGCCTACTGGTCTGCCCTGGTAGTTGTCCACATCTCTGGATGAGATTCTGACCACCATCTCATTCAGTTTCTTGCTGGAATTGTCATCCAATCTTTTCAGGGTTACTTTAAATCCATCTAAGTTGTTTTCTCCCTGGTCTTCGTCTTCTTGTGTTGGAGTTTGCAAATGCTTGAATACTCTCCCCCCTTCTTCTCCCAAACAGTGCTTGTGGAAAATTAATTTGCATGTGGTTATAAAATGTCTCCACCCTCAATTCGATGCCTCTAATCCCTCCTTCCATTGGTCCCACTCTACCGCAGTTTCTCATGGTGTCTAAAACTGTTGTGTGGGCACATGTACCTTCCTTGATATACGTGTTAAGTATTAATTTACACTAGAATTAAGATCAACAATAATATGTGATTAACTTGATGAGCAAAGGAGGAACAGACTGGGTGCAGAAAAGTTATGAAATAATATAGACACACAGCAAAACACAGGTGGACACTTGAGTGAGGCTGCCAGCAGCGTTAGCTCAGCTCGGAACCTCAAGCCTGCTCTAGCAGCGCGCGAAAGTCACGGGCAAGACACTGTTTTATTAAGTCTGTTTTATACCGTGCTTTTGATGACAGCCACCACACAGCATATGCGTGACAATGCATTTCAGTGCGGTAATGCGGAGTACCACACTGAAATGCGTTAGTGTCACACCCCATGCGTGAAACTTGGCAGGACTGGGACAGCAGTTGTTTACAACTGAAGATCGGCTGATCTTCCAATAGTTCCGGTGACTATCAATTTGAAATGCAGATTTGCATGAGCTTTCGTTTTTTGTGATGCAGCACCCAAGATGGTGACGCGCACACCAGAAGAAGCGTTGATGTGTGATGTTGTAGGATTAGTTGCAGTCTTGTGTTCCTTCATTAACCGCTGAGTCAGCGGCATCAGCTTCAAGTCGTCAGACTCCACAAGTCACTAGGATGAGTACTGAAACAACAGCTTCCTCAGGCAGCATCCGCGTACACTCAAACACCGGCGCGTGCTGGGACAACAGGAAGCTCTCCAGTAGCTACCGAGGCGCGTGAACAGATATACCGATCCCATTCCTCCTGAAAACGTTTGAGTAGCCCTTATTGACTGTTGGGGCCGTAATCTTCTCGGAATTCAAGGAAAAGTTAACTCAGTGCTGATATCCTATCTAATATCCTAAAAATGGTTGGACATACTGACAGGCGTTCGCCATATCCATCACCTGTGAGGAGTGGTGACACACTTCCAGAGCTGTCGCTCCGTCATCTAATGTCCAGGCAAAGTTAATTGGCGCGTGGTCCTTGTCCGATATGAATGACAGCTTCAGCTTGAACGCCGCTAAAATGTTGTAGTCCATTTTACAGCTCTTCTTCTTCCTTAAGCAGCTGCAGATGAAATCTGTCTCCTTCTACTGGCAACAGCTTACAATAGCTTTATCATGAAACTGGCAGATGAGATGTCCCATTATCCTGGGTTGCATTAGGGCCCAAGCCTTCCTTGCTACACCAGTATAAAGTTCCAGACTCATAGGGTGAATTTTAGAATATTTTATTTCTTAAGTTACAAGATACTTCTAACACAGCAGAGTGTCCTACACAACTGCCTATTGCAGAATATTCCTCAGAGGTTGAACATCTACAGGGAATGTTAGCTGCAGAACACATTCTATAATGAAAAGAAAGGTAGGACATTCTGCAATACAACAAAAGGGCCCTATGCAGACCCCCCAGGATATAGCGGCATGGATTAGCAAATTTAGCGGAACAAATATGGAAATTTAGCGGCACAAATATGGAAATTTAGCGGCATTTTTGCGGCACCATATTTTACTCATACTCATTCATTTTCAGCTTTAAAACAATGGAAACTGTTTTAGCAGAGTGTTCCACCTTGAAATAGGCCCTGATGTGATGTCATTTCATGTGATGTCCCTTCCACTACTCCTAGCATTTTAGTGAAATAACGCCCATGCTCTAGTTGGCCATGTTACCCCCTCACCTTCCATGCCCAATGTGCCTGTATTTAAAATATATCTTGATGCGTTGAGACAACCCATACTTTCATATATTAAAGCAACTTCTGAATGTGAAAGTAAACAACTAAAACATTGCACACTGTAAAGAAAGAGAAACATACATCGAATTGAGAGTATGCATCAGGGATTATCTTTGTGCTGCAGAAGGAGGAACTAGCTCCTGTTGATAATAATTGGAATGGAATGAGTAACTTATGTGATTTGCAAACCGAAGCCTTACCAGCTGGATGGAAAGACACACGGCTTAGGAGGAGGATCTACATGCACGTGAGCTGCAGGAGCTGCCGAAGCTACTGAAAACGCCAACCTCACTCCGCCCTGCCCCCGTGCCTTGCTGCCTATCCATCGCCGTTCACCGCTCACCCCTCCCAGGCTCCATTGAGTCGTGAGATGACATGCAGCAGGTGTCTAGCCGACAATGGAGCCCGCCATATCAGGCCTATTCTGCCATCGCCCTCACACCTGCGGACAGTGGTTCCAGTAAGGCCGGGTGTCCGGCGGCGGTTTGCCGAGGCTGCAGTTCTGGGCGCGGATGACTTAGGCCCCACAGCATTTGAGAAAGTCCCTGGTTGCAGATGCGGCCCAACCAGATTCAGGCGCGGCTTGCCACGCAAAAGATTTAGGAAAATTAGATAATTTGCTTCCAGGAGACCTGGTTGGCAGGTGATCCGATCCACCAAAGTGGGTTTATGCAGTTTACTAAAGGAGGACCTAAAATAGGTCCTGACGGATAAGAGGTGGCCAATAACAAAAAATGTTGTGTGCATATCAACAAATAGAGAACAACATTGCAACATCACTTTTGTTTATTAAGTCGATTTTATACTCACTAGTCTGTCAAAATGATTGTCGCCGCCCTCTCTTGTTCTAAAACCGACATCAAGATCTCACAACTTAGCACAGCAAAAACACGCACCAAAATCAGGAATGGATGCAATTTAATATTGAAATGAAATAGTCTAAAATCAGGAATGGATGCTTATTTTTGACGTTTTCTTGAGTGTACGGAGCATGGACTTCGGCTGCTGGATGTACTGTTTTGTGCAGGCCACGTCTGCCCTTTCTCCTCTGTGTACCCGCCCTGATTTATTGTTGGTTCTTGCATTCATTCGCTGCGTGCCCCACTTTTGTTTTCATTTCTGAACTTTACTGTGAGCTGTATTTTAACCTGCTACTTATTGAAACACGGTCTGTAATAGCTGCCAAGGTTTTTCAGATTGATATATGTGACAGTTTTGTAATGTCACCACATTCGTTTGCATCAGTCTTTTAGAGTTTTTTCGTTACTCAAATGGGCCTTGTTTCTGATATTTTTGTTTCCCTGATCTTCATTGCTTGATTTTTTTCATCGCAAGAAACTGTCACTCCTAGTCGTTAAATTGTCACTTATAATTACATTGAAAATATGAATATGTCACAGAGAGCTATCTGAAACCTTGGCAGCTATGCTCAGAAATTCTTATCCTTCACCACAAGCACGTGATCTGCCCAGGATCACAGGAGCCGCATCGAGGCTCGAACCTAAAAAGACAGACCGTGGCCCAGCCAGCGCAACCTGCGGGCAGAGGTGACAGCCCTGCAAAGAAGAGGGTAAAAACCTTAAACAAATTGCTTCCTCACTATTTAACTGGGGAGGGAAGCATAGGAGGCAACCGGGACAAGCACTGCTCTGCAGCGGCTCCAGGAGAGAGGAACCCACGCGCCTGGTACCCAGGGAAGTCTCCCCTCTCATGCATGACCAGGCCTGCAGTAAAAGCCAGCAGCAGCACCCGGGGTCCAATCACGTGGCCTTGCCTGAGACCCGGAGTCCAGTCTGAAGGCAGCTCAGCAGCATCCCCGGCCATGAGCAACACCCACACTCCCCACAATCCTTTGCGTCATATCTACATACAGCCCCACATGGAACTTCTCTTTCATTTTTGTGGATTAAAAATAATTTATTGATTCATATGTAGTACAGCATGCTGAGCCAGCCAGCGCACAATACTATCACTGCACTGTTGATAATTTTGAAGGTCATGGGAGAGAACAAGAACTGCGAGGCATAATGGCAGCAGCATTCGTGTTGAATCAACCGCGTCTCCCTTTCTTACACTAAGATTCAGAGACATGTGCCCTTAAATAAACTATATACTATCTGGATTTCGCTGGCACTTTTGTAAAAATGCAGCGATTTTTACAAAAGTGCCGATTTTCGCGTGCACTTTTGTAAAAATCGCAGCATTTTTACAAAAGTGCCGATTTTGCGGCAAACCGCGAGATCGCGAAATTGCGAAATCCTGGAGGGTCTGCCTATGTTGTCTAAGAAGCCTGCCTTCGTAGCTGATAAATGTCGAGATTACCACATACCAAGGTTTCCTAGTCTTTAATTCAAGTCTTGCCTCTTTCATCCTCCAATATATTGTCCCTGTTTCTATCTCGCACTCTAGTATGTTCCTTTGATCCCTGCTTTCTGCCCTGGCCTCTGTTTTCCAAATTTCATTTCCACTTTCTTTTCCCCTTTGCTACTTTTCTGTTGCTTCTGGGTCCAAGTCTGATCATTCAAAATAATCTCCGGTTCCCAAAAACAGAGTGCAGTGGGCCTCACCTGCAACCACTGGATCAAATTAAGAACTGATTGAGAGCGTCTATATACAGTGAGAAAGTGAGTATACATTGAGCGAGAGGAGATTGGGGCGAGGACGTATGCTATGGACAATGATGATGATAAGCGGTGTGAGAGTGTGGATGGAGTGAGAGAGTGGATGGAGTGAGGGAGTAGATGGGGCCAGCGGTCGCAGTGCATATAAAAAGTATGTGAACTGTGAAGCTGCATGCAGTAGGGGGCGGGGTCAGTGAGCATGGGGGCGGTATCAAAGGTTTGGCTAAAAAAATACAATATTCTGTACGTTTTTTGGTCTTTCACTGTCAGGTAGCTACAAAGAAAATAGCACTCAACTTAAATGTAAAATATATGTAAAAGTTGTGACTCAGTGGGAAATGCACCATAGTACATTGTGAAGCGTCTATTACTTAATGCACTGCAGAGGCCTGTGTGTAACCAGAGAACCACAGAATTAAATCTTAGTTGATGCATTGCAGAATAGTGACTTATGTATTTTTAGTGCTACGAGATCACAGCCTGTTACAGAAAGCAAAGTGAATATGTGAGACATTATTTTAAACTTGCATTACACAAAGTATAAGATAGACTGCTACAAAGTGTCCAAAAAGTTTTAAGTTAGATGGTGTTTCCAAAATGTAGATTTTAGTAATTCCCAGACTGAATGTAATGCAACAGTTTTACATTACTGTCCTTTAACTACAACACCTCTGGGGTAGTAAGCGCTGTATAAATAAAATTACAATTAAAAGCACATCAAAGCTCAGTTGTTGACTCTTCCACTACCACTCAAAAAGAGTAAATCTTTGTCATCACAAAGCTTCGAGTGATTCGATCAATTAAAGCCAGTATCGGCTTCCAAGCATACTTTACATTTGCAGATTAACCTTTACATTTGCAGATTAACTCATTACACACATTTGCATTTCTTCCAGGCAAGCAGGCCCCCTGGCAGGAAGGCTTGTTTAGCTGCCTGCCCTGCTTCGGTTCCACAGCACAGGAGACTCACTGAATGACACTTCAGCTGAAGCATTTAAACTATCGGAATTAACCGTACCAGGACAGTGTCTTTTTGCAAAAAGTAGGAAAATGGTTCATCATAAATCAAAAAAGTATGGCACGTCATGCCCCCCGACCCCGCCTACTTTGACCTCTGGATGGGGTGAGAAAGAAAATGATGGGGAGGGTGTTGATCAGAGGCAGGAGGGGGAAAGAAGTGAGACAATGAGTTACAGCCTTGGAAAGTCATCTGTGAACACTGCAAATTAATGCAACAAAAGCGAGCACAGACTTGATTCTGTTGTGATATCATGCATAAAATTAATTTGCATTTCACCAAAGCGAGAGATGTCTCTCCAAGCAAACTGAAGTTGTTCAACCTAAAAACTCAGTCCTTTCTCTATGCAGCCTAACCATGGAAGTCAGAAGGGACCCAGCGTACTAGTAAGTTCTACAGGAACAACGGTCCCTTACAGGAGAAGATATCAAGTAGTACACCACAGAAATACAATGATCTCTATGTTTTACATTCACATTAAAATATCATATTTGTTTGAATTGAAGGAAAATATTGAAAGAAACATAAAAGTGGGGAAATATATAACAAAAGAAGAAGTCAATTAGACTGTCAGCACTCAGGCATGGCGCAGCATGTGGCTACATTATACACAATGGAAAAGCCACAATGACATAGCACCTTTGCTTATATCGAAATTAACGAACAAACAAATGAAGTCAAGATACTGAAGTAGATGTCGTTTCAAACCCTGTCAAGATAGAGGGATCATCATTAGGACACAACAAATTATGCCTGAGAGAATGCCTGTTAAACATAAGTATACATGGTGAATAGCCAAACTAAATAGCTGGAGCCAAACCCGGATTACGTGATTATCTAGTATTACAGGTACAAAAATTAGTGGCCATTGGCACCTTCCCATAAATTATAGGTAGTGGCTGGCTTGTGATGTACTGATCGAGTCGTCTCAATGTATCCAGATGTAGTAGTCCAACCGCGGTGCAAGGAGAACGAATCACAAGTGTAGAGGCAGCAAGCGGCAGAGTCTGTCCGGTGAGATTAAGTGCTACAAGTCGATTTGCCCTCCATGCACTGCGGTCGGACTCCTACATCTGGATACATCGAGACGATTCAATCAGTAAATTACAAGCCAGCCGCCACCTATAATTTTCGGGAAGGTGCAGACGGCTGCATTTTGAATAATCTGTAACTTCTTCATAAAGAGAACATTGCAATAATCTAGTTTTGTTACTATAAAGGCAGATACTGCTGTTTTCCGCAATTCTACTGGAATAAAAGGGAGTACTTTCCTGAGCAGTTTCAATGAGAAAAAAGAGGCAGAATTGATGTACTTAATCTGGCCCTCGAAAGAAAATTTACTGTTGAACTTAACTTAGCCTCTGCAACTGGTAAGGTTACAAGCTCCTGAAGCCACTATCTTGGAGACCAAAAGGAAGAATTCCTACCAAAGAACAAACTTTGGTTTTGGAGGAATTTAATATTAGGCTCTCATCCATTCCCCTATATGCAAGATAACATTGTAGAAGCTTGTGGCAGTAGCCTCTGAATTGCTGCCGACCTACACCACAATGTTGGTGTCATCTGCATAGGACACAAGCGTAAAGCCATAGGATTTAATTAGAGTGCCCAGTGGAGTAACATAGAGGTTAGACAAAGTCGTACAAACTCTATGCCACTAACCTTTAGCCATGCTGAACAGCAGCCACGCTGGTGTAGAACATTGCTAAAACACATTGGCAAAGCCAATAGCTCTATATAGATGAGACCTATTGGCTTTGCCGATCTTTGTTTTGCTATGAAACTAGCAGATGAGGAGGCTCATTTTCCATGCTTCCATTAGGGCCCATGACGTCCATGCTACACCAGTGACTCCACCACCCTACATTTTCTGTCTCTTTATCTTACTCTTGTCCCCTTTCCATAGTCTTCATGGTTTAAGCGTCCTCCTTCTGTCTCATTTTGTTATCTTTTCCTCTTATTTCACAAAAATGAGTTCAGTTACCCGCCACCTGCAAGCACCAGTAAAAATGTAGCTCTGTACTCACCGTAAAAGGTCCGATTCCACATATGGCGGGTGACGGCGGGTCCATCTTGATGGCTCCCCCCCTCGGTTAAGGTATCATTGATGGCCTGGGCATACAGAAGGACCCCATCATGAAAGCCAGCAGCAATGTAATTCATCTGAAACAGAAAAGTACCAACTCAGAACATTTTGATGTTTACGTACATTTATTTAATCAACTTGTTTTCATTTCAATTCCTGAGGGGAAAACGGGGTACTATGAATGTGTGCCCTTTTTACTGCACCCGAAGAACAGATGGCATCAGTGCTTAACTTGTGCCACTGTTTTCCGGTGCTCAGCACGGCACTTATTTCATAACACCGTCACATATCTAATTCAGTCCATCACATGGTGGCGCTCTCAGACTATTTTTTATTTTTTATTTTTTATAAAAAGCAGATGAGCAAAGTGTTTAGCAATTAAATGTACAACTAAAAGTAATAATGCTAGGGTGCTTAGACAATTCTTAAAGCTTTCGGTTACCTAATAAAGTTCAAATTGCAACATTTTTAGGACTGTAATGGCAAGTAGGTGTCGCTGGTACTTGGTAGCGCTGGCTGGAATTTGAAGAGGGACAAGCAGCAGCACCTTCCTGAAAAATATCTTGGGCCCTGGCACTTATTATTTTAGAAATTCAATACTCTGGCATATTACACTAAGGGAGCACTGGTATAGTGCACCCAAGAAAGAATCTGTAGAGTCAGATGGGGCTGCGGGTTCGGGTGTCATTGATTAAATCATGTTGACTGGGTATGCTGTAAAAAAAACTAATTATGTATACATCTTTTGGGAGTAAAAGCAAATTATGAAGCACATTTTGCAGGAATATTTGGCTATTTTGAAACAATTACACACACTCATAAAAGACATTTCTCAATCCATCAGTTCGTATTTTGCTTTTTACACGCTTTATTTAGTTTGTTTTCTATTCCTAGTAGTCTGGCCTCATAGGGTAGCCTGTGAGCCTTAGTCGGAGTTGCTGGCAGCGGATAACTGGCAACTAGAAAGAGTGGGCGGGGGGGGGGCAAATGGGTGGTGGGTGGGTGCCTTCTTGCAAGATGAGTGTGGACTGAAAAAATAAAGAAATAGCTACTTACTAGGATTTGAGGGAGCGGCCTCTCTCAGCGCTCTCAAGAGCATTGGAGGCATGCGCTTTGTCTAACCCGACTGTCTAAGTCAGCTAGGTTAGAGAGGTTTAAAATGTGCATGTTTGGTTGGCCGTCGCAAGATGGCCGACAAAGGGACATGCGCACTTTGAACAGTGCACAGCCAGCCCACCACTGGACCCGCCCCCAAAAATAAATTGGTAATAAATTAACTTCAATACCATTTTATTTTTTGTCTCTGGCTTCTCTGGGGGCATTTAAGTGGGGCGACGCTCCTCCGCTCTCATGGAGGAGCCTTCCCTGGTTACCGGATTCCAGTTGGATTTTTTATTTTATTCCCCCCCTGGTTTATTTAGCTGTTGAGTTGCGTCTCGGCCCAGCCACGCCCTACTTCTATGCTGTTTTTTTAAATCCACTGGCCTCTGTGTCTGCGCCGCTGGTGCGCCAAAGGCAAGTCCGCCTGCACCCGAACTGCGCCTTGTGCCAGAACCCCTGGTTTGATTCTTCTGTCTCAGATCCAATCTGCAGCAATTGCTATTCTCGTAATCTTCTTCTGAGGCTCAATATAAAGGATAAGTGTTCTCAACATTGTTTAAATAAACTACCAGCGTTTGAGCTTACAAACAGCGCCTCTTGTCCGATGGCTTTTGCGCCGATGAATTGACTCTGCGTACTCTGTAGAGAAATGGGAGGTGGACTAGTGATCATTTCAAGGAACCCAAAATTTCACGAGTCCGACATCTTCTTTGGTCTCTTAGTGATCTGCACTCCGGGACCTAGAGATGCTTTTGTTACCTCTGAGGTACCTATTTAAAACCTATTTTGTCCAAATCTAATTTAAGCATCCTTGGAGATAGTAATTACCCTCTCAAATCATCTTTGTGTAGGGACACCACTTTGCTTATCAAAACCTTTGCCAGCTTTGGGTCCATGCAATTGGCATGCACCCCAACCTATTTGTCTGGTCACACTCTGGATGGTATATTATCCACTAGCTTTCAACTCTGCGTTAAGAATGTACCCCCTCTTAGCTGGTCTAATCATGGTGTAGCACGCTTCTCGCTGGCCTCAGGACCCAGCCTAAAATCATCCATTCCAACCTGAAACAGCGAAGAAAAACGACTCTTCTAGTAAGTTTAGCAAGGCACACTTGTTAATTCGCTCATGCCCAATGGCAGACGACATAAATAAAAAGGTCTTGGTGTTCTGCGGTTCCTGGTCCCAGTAGACCCTGGGACAGCATCAGAGACTCCCTGTGCAATCCCCGCACTGCTCTCATGCTATGACCAATAGCATGAGATCAGCGCAGGGATTGAGCTGAGCAGGCTGGTTAAACGCTTGCTCTGGCACAGGGAGTCTGTGCTGCTTCTCCAAGCCAGCTGTGCAATACAGCTGGGTTGGAGAAACCTAACTGCGCATGTCTCGTGGACGGATTAAGACGGCTGGCCAAACAGACATGCACACTTAAAACTGCAGACACCGCTTGTTTCTCCTCCCTCCCATGGCCCGGCCCGCCCCTCCGTACACACACTAGTTCAGCCAGCAGCTAAAAAATAAAACAATTATAAAATATTGCTTTATCTTTCAGCTGCTGGCTCTGAGCCAGTGGAGCGATGCTCCTCCACTATTGCAGAGGAGCAGCCGCTTTCATGCCCTATGAGAACACTAATAGGGCAGCGTCTAGTTTTGAATCTTTGGTTAGTAATGCTCTTGACACCATCGCTCCTTTTAAATCTGTAATCTCTGTTAGAGATATGCAGCAGCAGCCTGTCCGGGTAAGAGCGGTGGGCCGGGAGGGGGGGGACATTTCGAAAGACGACCATGAGGGGAAATTAATTATTTATTTCTCTGTTCAATTCTCCCCCCCCCCCCCCCCCCCCCAGCCCGGCCTCACCCCTCTCACTTGCATGGGCCGCTGCTGGATATATGCCCACTGCTCCCTTGTTCTCAGAATCCTTAGAGAGTGGAAGCAAAAATGTTGCAGGCAAGAGCGGACATGGCGCTTATAGATTACAATCCCTCCGAAAAAGATATACATCTCTTTTTCTTGAGTACAAAAGCGCAATCTTTAAAGCCAAATCTAAGTACTGTATCCAGAGCATCAATAACGGCCGAACCCGTCAAAAGAGCTTTTCAAACCCGTCAACTCTTTTTCAGGTCCAGGCTCCCAAGTCAACATGGAGTGGTCTCAGTCGGCCTGCGATGAGATGGCTATCTTCTTCCAAAAAATAAAAATTGGGGACATCTATACTGAGTTTGGTGTTAATTTCCCACATGACCTCCCCACTCTGGTTAATAGAAACGAGGAGACATCTAACAGTTACATTTTAGCTCGGAGACACATCCCGAACAGAGCCCCACTATAACCCGCTACTACAGGTTACCGTCTACAGTCCTACCCTACTGTCTAACAGAAACCTTATCCACCACTCGTTCCTAAGACGCTCACCCTCCTGATTCACTATCGATAACATCACCTTATCCCGAACACCTACCACGCCATTGACAGCCCTGATGATTCACATGCTTCGTCCTGTTTGATGAAACACGTGTCGGCTGGCGTTTGTATATCCAAAAAAGAACCACATAAAGCATAAATTCTTGGACTCACGAAACCCCCAGTGTCATCTTTGTTTGTCCCTGAATACCATTGTACCAAATTGTATATTTGACGTGTGCACAGTACCTGTTTGCATAACAGTTACATTTTGTCCTCCTTTTTTTCATCTCTCAAGTGGAGGCTCTTAGTTGTAATACTTGAGGGGCCTTGCATGGCGTGATAAATCTGGAGTCATGCAAGGCAGTGCAAATCGCTGCCTTGTGTTACTCTGCTCCAGCGAGGCGTTCCATGCGTGTTCCCACGCATCCACCCATGGATTTTGGCGCATTCCTTGATTTAGCATTAGTGGTAGACCTGGAAATGCATCAAAATGCTACGCCTCCCCAGGTGAGGCGTAACAAGAAGAAATATCTTTATTTCTCCTCGTTGTTTCCTCTTTCTATAGCACACATAGAAAGAGGAACATTTCTCTAAGGATTGTTTTTGTGCAGGAAGGTGTCCCTTAGGGAGAGGATGTAGCCTTACGGCTAGAGCGGGGGAACTGGGTTCGAGTCTCGGCAACTACAGTCAACATCCTGTGATTCTGGGCAAATCATTTAATCTCCCTGTGCCTAACAAAAAAATGAATGTGCCCATCTGTAACAAAACTGGTGCTCATGCAAAGCGCTCTGATACCTGATGTCTCAGGTCTAGTACGTGCTATATAAAACACAAAAAAAGTAATTTTCTTTCGACTCTCAAATAAACAATCCTGCTTCAACATTACCCACTCTTTACAGAAGATCTCTACTAACATCCCTATCGCCTTCCGTAAAGAGGTGGTTTTTGCTGGGATCTTGCATTTGGACTACTGCAACGCACTTTATCATAATGCTAAGCAATGCTCGCTGAACAGGCTACAAAAAGCGAAGAATGCCGCAGCCAGGATGGTTTTGGACATCCCTAAATTTACGCCCCAATCTCATGAGCTTAAGAAACGTCACTGGCTCACGGTTAGGAAATGCATCATGTTTAAGACTCTCTATCTCACACAAAAGGCACTACATAATTGCGGCCCCAAATGTTTTAGAGACATCTACCACTGGTATTGTCCTAGGACGGAAATGTGCTCTTCTTTCAGAAAGCCACTTGTGGTGTCTAGAATTTGTCGTGCCTGATGGGGCGGTAAATCTCTGTTATGCACCTGCCAAGCTTGGGAACGCTCTGCCCTACTCTGTGTCTCTTTAGACCATGGCTACTCACAAACATTTGCCCAGGGGCCACAAAGTACGGTTTGTGGTGTGACCGAGGGCCGCACTGATGCTAGCAGGTGGCGGTAGGGGGTATGAGTGGGTCACAGATTGTGTAAGGTGGTCTAAAAACATTTTAAATAAACGCGCAAGAATTTCTTTGCCGGTTAATAAACGTTTGCCCGAGAGAGAGAAAATACAACCAAAAAGTTGTACAAAGATGTTGGGAAAGAGCAAACCAAACACCAAGATCAGATTGCATGAAAAAGAAAAAAGATCAAGTATCAACAGAGGAAGAACCAATCAGACTAATTCTGAGTTACAGTCAGGAATCCAGAAAGATAAATCAAATCCTAAGAAAAAATTGGAAAATCTTACAACTGGATCCAGTCATTGGCAAAAAAAATGGGCAATCACCCAGTAATTACCTATAGAAGGGCAAATAACCTACAAGACCAACTGGTCCATAGCCATTTCAAAAAAATAACAAAGAAAAAATTGTGGTTAAAAACGAAGGGCTTCGTCAAATGTTATAATTGTAAAGCATGTAAAATTGCGAAACCAACTACAGAAATAATAATGCCAAACAAAAAAATGTGGCAAATTAGAGAATGTATAACATGCAACAGCCAATACACAGTGTACATGATCGAATGCCCCTGCAAATTAAGATACATTGGGAGCACCATCTGCGAACTTAAGAAACGGATTTTAGAACACATTCGTGCGACAGTACAAAAAGACAGAAGCAACGCTGTTGCAAAACATATGGAGGCCCACCACAATGGAGACTGGAAACAACTGCGATATTGGGGATTAGAGACAATGTCCCTCTCAGATAGGGGAGGTCCCAAAGAGAAACTCCTGCGGCAGAAAGAGTCCAGGCATATCCTCAACTTCAGGACAATGACCCCCCATGGCCTGAACCAATCTGAAGAACTATACATACATTTATAACGATAAGAGGAGATTCCTAAAACTATGAACTTCCCATAGACAATCCGTTTTGCATATAATGTCATGCATTTTAATTACCAATTTTGATTTCAATTTTTCCCATCACTTATAACCCACACCTTTTTGTAACAATTGTGCACCTCACATTGGGAACACCCCCAACATCCACCCACCCACTACAACATGAAATACACAAGACATGATAGTCTTCACTGGGCCTGTCATGGGTTTGCCCACTGCAGGGCGACAACACACACACATATAACTTAAAACACCGAAACAGCATACATACAATGAGGAGCAATTGATATCATTTTCAAATGACTCCAAAGGATTGATAATTTCGAAATAATGTTTAAGAAATTTATAAAGATTGTACTTTGTTTAGATAATGTTACAATACCTAGTAATGACTACATTGCCCAGAATCCTTACAAATGAGTGGGTGTGGCTAATAGAAAAGACCTGCAGGTCAGGATACACCCTTTGGGGGAGTGACCTTTTGTACGAAACTTTATTATTCTTTATAAGTTGTGAGCATGCTTGTCACAAACTAACCGTGATCAAGACAGCAGAGGCTGTCGAAACGCGTTGGTTTACTGCTTTGTTATAATACCCCAATCGATTAAAGAATAAATTAACAAGAACAGTTTCCTGTGTGGATTGCGACCATTTGTTTTTGCGACTCCAGCTTTCTCTGCCAGAGGATTGTTGTTTGGATCAATAGCGGTTGGGCTCAACCGCAGGAGTAACACGGCCACGATAGTAGCGCCTACCGGGAGAGGAAAGGGAGCCATATGGTTGAAATATATATATATATATATATATTCACTGAAAAAAACATAGGTTTCACACCAGTTATAAGTAAGTCCAGTGGGTCGCTCACTACTTATCCTACCAGCATGTAGCCCCGATGCGTTGTGGTCCTTGCAGTCAGCATCAGCGGGTGCGCCTCTGCCTGGGTCTTGAGGAAAAATCAGTCGCGTTGGCCATCCCTGGACACCGGTGTTTCGAGGTTGTTGCCTCTCGTCAGCAGGAAGTAGGAAAGTGTGAAGGGGTGCTGCGTAGGCTGCCAAAAATATTTTCAGGTTTGGTACCGCTCGTGGCACGTAGGAGCGCAACCCGGGCTCGTCAGCCCCACCGGCTCAAGGGAGCCTGAATGTACAAGTAAGTCCAGTGGGTCGCTCACTACTTATCCTACCAGCGTGTAGCCCCGATGCGTTGTGGTCCTTGCAGTCAGCATCAGCGGGTGCGCCTCTGCCTGGGTCTTGAGGAAAAATCAGTCGCGTTGGCCATCCCTGGACACCGGTGTTTCGAGGTTGTTGCCTCTCGTCAGCAGGAAGTAGGAAAGTGTGAAGGGGTGCTGCGTAGGCTGCCAAAAATATTTTCAGGTTTGGTACCGCTCGTGGCACGTAGGAGCGCAACCCGGGCTCGTCAGCCCCACCGGCTCAAGGGAGCCTGAATGTACAAGTAAGTCCAGTGGGTCGCTCACTACTTATCCTACCAGCGTGTAGCCCCGATGCGTTGTGGTCCTTGCAGTCAGCATCAGCGGGTGCGCCTCTGCCTGGGTCTTGAGGAAAAATCAGTCGCGTTGGCCATCCCTGGACACCGGTGTTTCGAGGTTGTTGCCTCTCGTCAGCAGGAAGTAGGAAAGTGTGAAGGGGTGCTGCGTAGGCTGCCAAAAATATTTTCAGGTTTGGTACCGCTCGTGGCACGTAGGAGCGCAACCCGGGCTCGTCAGCCCCACCGGCTCAAGGGAGCCTGAATGTACAAGTAAGTCCAGTGGGTCGCTCACTACTTATCCTACCAGCGTGTAGCCCCGATGCGTTGTGGTCCTTGCAGTCAGCATCAGCGGGTGCGCCTCTGCCTGGGTCTTGAGGAAAAATCAGTCGCGTTGGCCATCCCTGGACACCGGTGTTTCGAGGTTGTTGCCTCTCGTCAGCAGGAAGTAGGAAAGTGTGAAGGGGTGCTGCGTAGGCTGCCAAAAATATTTTCAGGTTTGGTACCGCTCGTGGCACGTAGGAGCGCAACCCGGGCTCGTCAGCCCCACCGGCTCAAGGGAGCCTGAATGTACAAGTAAGTCCAGTGGGTCGCTCACTACTTATCCTACCAGCGTGTAGCCCCGATGCGTTGTGGTCCTTGCAGTCAGCATCAGCGGGTGCGCCTCTGCCTGGGTCTTGAGGAAAAATCAGTCGCGTTGGCCATCCCTGGACACCGGTGTTTCGAGGTTGTTGCCTCTCGTCAGCAGGAAGTAGGAAAGTGTGAAGGGGTGCTGCGTAGGCTGCCAAAAATATTTTCAGGTTTGGTACCGCTCGTGGCACGTAGGAGCGCAACCCGGGCTCGTCAGCCCCACCGGCTCAAGGGAGCCTGAATGTACAAGTAAGTCCAGTGGGTCGCTCACTACTTATCCTACCAGCGTGTAGCCCCGATGCGTTGTGGTCCTTGCAGTCAGCATCAGCGGGTGCGCCTCTGCCTGGGTCTTGAGGAAAAATCAGTCGCGTTGGCCATCCCTGGACACCGGTGTTTCGAGGTTGTTGCCTCTCGTCAGCAGGAAGTAGGAAAGTGTGAAGGGGTGCTGCGTAGGCTGCCAAAAATATTTTCAGGTTTGGTACCGCTCGTGGCACGTAGGAGCGCAACCCGGGCTCGTCAGCCCCACCGGCTCAAGGGAGCCTGAATGTACAAGTAAGTCCAGTGGGTCGCTCACTACTTATCCTACCAGCGTGTAGCCCCGATGCGTTGTGGTCCTTGCAGTCAGCATCAGCGGGTGCGCCTCTGCCTGGGTCTTGAGGAAAAATCAGTCGCGTTGGCCATCCCTGGACACCGGTGTTTCGAGGTTGTTGCCTCTCGTCAGCAGGAAGTAGGAAAGTGTGAAGGGGTGCTGCGTAGGCTGCCAAAAATATTTTCAGGTTTGGTACCGCTCGTGGCACGTAGGAGCGCAACCCGGGCTCGTCAGCCCCACCGGCTCAAGGGAGCCTGAATGTACAAGTAAGTCCAGTGGGTCGCTCACTACTTATCCTACCAGCGTGTAGCCCCGATGCGTTGTGGTCCTTGCAGTCAGCATCAGCGGGTGCGCCTCTGCCTGGGTCTTGAGGAAAAATCAGTCGCGTTGGCCATCCCTGGACACCGGTGTTTCGAGGTTGTTGCCTCTCGTCAGCAGGAAGTAGGAAAGTGTGAAGGGGTGCTGCGTAGGCTGCCAAAAATATTTTCAGGTTTGGTACCGCTCGTGGCACGTAGGAGCGCAACCCGGGCTCGTCAGCCCCACCGGCTCAAGGGAGCCTGAATGTACAAGTAAGTCCAGTGGGTCGCTCACTACTTATCCTACCAGCGTGTAGCCCCGATGCGTTGTGGTCCTTGCAGTCAGCATCAGCGGGTGCGCCTCTGCCTGGGTCTTGAGGAAAAATCAGTCGCGTTGGCCATCCCTGGACACCGGTGTTTCGAGGTTGTTGCCTCTCGTCAGCAGGAAGTAGGAAAGTGTGAAGGGGTGCTGCGTAGGCTGCCAAAAATATTTTCAGGTTTGGTACCGCTCGTGGCACGTAGGAGCGCAACCCGGGCTCGTCAGCCCCACCGGCTCAAGGGAGCCTGAATGTACAAGTAAGTCCAGTGGGTCGCTCACTACTTATCCTACCAGCGTGTAGCCCCGATGCGTTGTGGTCCTTGCAGTCAGCATCAGCGGGTGCGCCTCTGCCTGGGTCTTGAGGAAAAATCAGTCGCGTTGGCCATCCCTGGACACCGGTGTTTCGAGGTTGTTGCCTCTCGTCAGCAGGAAGTAGGAAAGTGTGAAGGGGTGCTGCGTAGGCTGCCAAAAATATTTTCAGGTTTGGTACCGCTCGTGGCACGTAGGAGCGCAACCCGGGCTCGTCAGCCCCACCGGCTCAAGGGAGCCTGAATGTACAAGTAAGTCCAGTGGGTCGCTCACTACTTATCCTACCAGCGTGTAGCCCCGATGCGTTGTGGTCCTTGCAGTCAGCATCAGCGGGTGCGCCTCTGCCTGGGTCTTGAGGAAAAATCAGTCGCGTTGGCCATCCCTGGACACCGGTGTTTCGAGGTTGTTGCCTCTCTTGGCAGCCTGCACAGCTAACCCCGAATAACCTACACTCTGCTGACGAGGAACAACGATTCCGAAACACCGGTGTCCAGAGTTGGTGCTGCAACCTTGCTACAATACACTGTTCGATATAGCGCACACGCTATCAAAGACTGCATCTACCATGATGCTCCTGGGGCACACCTGCTGGTGGGTGGAGTCGGAGTGCGACCCATTCTGTATATTTAATTGGCTCCCTCGAGCTAGAGCTGACGAGCTCGGATCCCGCACCCGCGCCGTGAGAGGTATCAACCTGATAACACTTGGCAGCCTGCACAGCTAACCCCGAATAACCTACACTCTGCTGACGAGGAACAACGATTCCGAAACACCGGTGTCCAGAGTTGGTGCTGCAACCTTGCTACAATACACTGTTCGATATAGCGCACACGCTATCAAAGACTGCATCTACCATGATGCTCCTGGGGCACACCTGCTGGTGGGTGGAGTCGGAGTGCGACCCATTCTGTATATTTAATTGGCTCCCTCGAGCTAGAGCTGACGAGCTCGGATCCCGCACCCGCGCCGTGAGAGGTATCAACCTGATAACACTTGGCAGCCTGCACAGCTAACCCCGAATAACCTACACTCTGCTGACGAGGAACAACGATTCCGAAACACCGGTGTCCAGAGTTGGTGCTGCAACCTTGCTACAATACACTGTTCGATATAGCGCACACGCTATCAAAGACTGCATCTACCATGATGCTCCTGGGGCACACCTGCTGGTGGGTGGAGTCGGAGTGCGACCCATTCTGTATATTTAATTGGCTCCCTCGAGCTAGAGCTGACGAGCTCGGATCCCGCACCCGCGCCGTGAGAGGTATCAACCTGATAACACTTGGCAGCCTGCACAGCTAACCCCGAATAACCTACACTCTGCTGACGAGGAACAACGATTCCGAAACACCGGTGTCCAGAGTTGGTGCTGCAACCTTGCTACAATACACTGTTCGATATAGCGCACACGCTATCAAAGACTGCATCTACCATGATGCTCCTGGGGCACACCTGCTGGTGGGTGGAGTCGGAGTGCGACCCATTCTGTATATTTAATTGGCTCCCTCGAGCTAGAGCTGACGAGCTCGGATCCCGCACCCGCGCCGTGAGAGGTATCAACCTGATAACACTTGGCAGCCTGCACAGCTAACCCCGAATAACCTACACTCTGCTGACGAGGAACAACGATTCCGAAACACCGGTGTCCAGAGTTGGTGCTGCAACCTTGCTACAATACACTGTTCGATATAGCGCACACGCTATCAAAGACTGCATCTACCATGATGCTCCTGGGGCACACCTGCTGGTGGGTGGAGTCGGAGTGCGACCCATTCTGTATATTTAATTGGCTCCCTCGAGCTAGAGCTGACGAGCTCGGATCCCGCACCCGCGCCGTGAGAGGTATCAACCTGATAACACTTGGCAGCCTGCACAGCTAACCCCGAATAACCTACACTCTGCTGACGAGGAACAACGATTCCGAAACACCGGTGTCCAGAGTTGGTGCTGCAACCTTGCTACAATACACTGTTCGATATAGCGCACACGCTATCAAAGACTGCATCTACCATGATGCTCCTGGGGCACACCTGCTGGTGGGTGGAGTCGGAGTGCGACCCATTCTGTATATTTAATTGGCTCCCTCGAGCTAGAGCTGACGAGCTCGGATCCCGCACCCGCGCCGTGAGAGGTATCAACCTGATAACACTTGGCAGCCTGCACAGCTAACCCCGAATAACCTACACTCTGCTGACGAGGAACAACGATTCCGAAACACCGGTGTCCAGAGTTGGTGCTGCAACCTTGCTACAATACACTGTTCGATATAGCGCACACGCTATCAAAGACTGCATCTACCATGATGCTCCTGGGGCACACCTGCTGGTGGGTGGAGTCGGAGTGCGACCCATTCTGTATATTTAATTGGCTCCCTCGAGCTAGAGCTGACGAGCTCGGATCCCGCACCCGCGCCGTGAGAGGTATCAACCTGATAACACTTGGCAGCCTGCACAGCTAACCCCGAATAACCTACACTCTGCTGACGAGGAACAACGATTCCGAAACACCGGTGTCCAGAGTTGGTGCTGCAACCTTGCTACAATACACTGTTCGATATAGCGCACACGCTATCAAAGACTGCATCTACCATGATGCTCCTGGGGCACACCTGCTGGTGGGTGGAGTCGGAGTGCGACCCATTCTGTATATTTAATTGGCTCCCTCGAGCTAGAGCTGACGAGCTCGGATCCCGCACCCGCGCCGTGAGAGGTATCAACCTGATAACACTTGGCAGCCTGCACAGCTAACCCCGAATAACCTACACTCTGCTGACGAGGAACAACGATTCCGAAACACCGGTGTCCAGAGTTGGTGCTGCAACCTTGCTACAATACACTGTTCGATATAGCGCACACGCTATCAAAGACTGCATCTACCATGATGCTCCTGGGGCACACCTGCTGGTGGGTGGAGTCGGAGTGCGACCCATTCTGTATATTTAATTGGCTCCCTCGAGCTAGAGCTGACGAGCTCGGATCCCGCACCCGCGCCGTGAGAGGTATCAACCTGATAACACTTGGCAGCCTGCACAGCTAACCCCGAATAACCTACACTCTGCTGACGAGGAACAACGATTCCGAAACACCGGTGTCCAGAGTTGGTGCTGCAACCTTGCTACAATACACTGTTCGATATAGCGCACACGCTATCAAAGACTGCATCTACCATGATGCTCCTGGGGCACACCTGCTGGTGGGTGGAGTCGGAGTGCGACCCATTCTGTATATTTAATTGGCTCCCTCGAGCTAGAGCTGACGAGCTCGGATCCCGCACCCGCGCCGTGAGAGGTATCAACCTGATAACACTTGGCAGCCTGCACAGCTAACCCCGAATAACCTACACTCTGCTGACGAGGAACAACGATTCCGAAACACCGGTGTCCAGAGTTGGTGCTGCAACCTTGCTACAATACACTGTTCGATATAGCGCACACGCTATCAAAGACTGCATCTACCATGATGCTCCTGGGGCACACCTGCTGGTGGGTGGAGTCGGAGTGCGACCCATTCTGTATATTTAATTGGCTCCCTCGAGCTAGAGCTGACGAGCTCGGATCCCGCACCCGCGCCGTGAGAGGTATCAACCTGATAACACTTGGCAGCCTGCACAGCTAACCCCGAATAACCTACACTCTGCTGACGAGGAACAACGATTCCGAAACACCGGTGTCCAGAGTTGGTGCTGCAACCTTGCTACAATACACTGTTCGATATAGCGCACACGCTATCAAAGACTGCATCTACCATGATGCTCCTGGGGCACACCTGCTGGTGGGTGGAGTCGGAGTGCGACCCATTCTGTATATTCACACCAGTTATAGTTAGGTGGAAATTTTACTCGCATAAAACCATTGAAATTCCCACGTTATAGTTAGTTGGACTCACTATAACTTGCGCGTGCAATGCACTGCTGATGACGTCACATATTACATCACTCATGACATGGTCAGTGACATCACTCATGCCATCACTGATGACATCTCAAATGACATCACTGATGACAACATCCTTGTGACAAAGTGGCAGACCTCCTATCAGCATAAAATAACCTTTGACACACACATTCAAAAATAGAAACTAACATTTTCTTAAAAAAGGAGAAACCAATACCAATTACAACAACTTATTAGGTAATTCCAACATCTACATACACATCCACTCATTCACCAACAGTTCTATATAGTCACTCATGCATGTACTTACTCATCATATGTACTCATACACCTATACATCCTGTTACACACTAATACTCATCCATATAGTTACTCACACACAAATTCACACATGCAAATAAACTATCAAAAAACATTTACTTGATTATACTGCTATATACACACCACTACACATACTTCTACAGAAACGGAAACATATTTACTCTCTTAAACAATCAATTATAAAAACACATACTCACTAACCCACCCATACACACAATCATCCACCCATACAGTCTTGCACACATGCTGTCTTCAAAATACATACAAATAGTGAGTCACTCATTCATGCATCTGTGCTCTAAGTAATATCCCCCACCGAACCATACAGACACTAATACTGATACTCAAAAAAACAACTAATAACCCATATACACACTCATGTAGCTACTCACCAACCCATGCAGCCACTTATACACAAAGTGAGACACAGATATTTAAATATTTAAACATTAATCGCTAATATATGTATTCACTAAGATACATTTAATAAGTCAGTTAACCAATCAATTTTACACAAAAAAACATCCATTTAGACATTTATTTACCCATTTATTCTTCCATCAACCTTTAGATATACATATATAAAAAATATTTATTTTTCAGAAAGATACACATTCACTGGATGATGTCATCAGTGATGTCATTTGAGATGTCATCAGTGATGTCATGAGTGATGTCACTGACCATGTCCTGAGTGATGTAATATGTGACGTCATCAGCAGTGCATAGCACGCGCAAGTTATAGTGAGTCCAACTAACTATAACGTGGGAATTTCAATGGTTTTATGCGAGTAAAATTTCCACCTAACTATAACTGGTGTGAAACCTATGGTTTTTTTCAGTGAATTTAATAGGTTTTTTAAATGCTAATTCCTAACTATAACTGGTGTGAAACCTATGGTTTTTTCAGTGAATATATATATAAAAAATTTCTATGGCAAAATGAAACCCCTCATTTTGTTCCTTTTCAAATTAAATGTAGTAAGTGTTACCACTTTATTCCAATCAAGATGACTCCAGGTGTGCCATACTTTTGTCATAAGTAAGACTGTTAGCGTTCTAGTTGTTCTTTAGAACACTCTGGGACATTCTCTCATTGGGCTATAGTTGGGCTACATCTGGCTGATATTTGGGCTACATTTGGGCTCTTTTGTCTCTATTGGCCATCTTGGGAGACTGCATATCAGAATTTTTTTAATGAAATATAAGAGGATTTGAGAAGTCACTCAAAATGTGCCCTAATTTTTCTTTCTTCAGCACGAATCATAATTTCTATGGCAAAATGAACCCCCTCATTTTGTTCCTTTGCAAATTAAATGTTGTAAGTGTTAACACTTTATTCCAATCAAGATGACTTCAGGTGTACCATACTTTTGTCATAAGTAAGACTGTTAGCGCTCTAGTTGTTCTTTAGAACACTCTGGGACATTCTGTCATTGGGCTATAGTTGGGCTACATCTGGCTGATATTTGGGCTACATTTGTTTTTTTTTGTCTCTGGTGGCCATCTTTGGGCTACATTGGGCTACATTGGGCTACATTTGGGCTCTAACATATATATAGCCCAATGTAGCCCAATATATATTTTTCAAAGGTAATTTTCATAAAAACCACTGGAGCATATATCTTGAGACATCGCAAAGGCACATCGGGGTACCAGTCCCTACAATTTTGCCAAGTTTGGTGGAAATCCATTCAGCCGTTCGGGCTAAAAGTGAGTCCAACCGCCCTATGGAAATTAACATGGGGAAAACACATTTTGGGACCCCCCTTTTGTCTCGGCCCCCGCTTGAAGGATCCCCCCGAAACTTTCAGGGAAGGAGCGGAGCGCAGCGAGGCAAAGTTAAGGAAAATTACAGGCAGATCCCTCATTCGGCGCCAAAGTTACTCCCAATAGAATGTTGCGGATTTCCTATGGAAAACAATCCTAACTATAACTACCTACTGGCGACCGCCAGTAGGTTATATATATATATATATATATATATATATATATTCACTGAAAAAACCATAGGTTTTACCCACGTTATAGTTAGGAATTGGCATTTAAAAAACCTTGCAAATGCACTGAAAAAAATATAGGTTTCACCCACCTTATAGTTGGGAATTAGCATTTAAAAAACCTTGCAAATTCATAGAAAAAACCATAGGTTTCACACATGTTATAGTTAGCTGGACATTTCACTCATACAAAACCTTTGAAATTCCCCCGTTATAGTTAGTTCAGCTAACTATAACTTGCGCGCCCGCAATGCACTGCTGATGACGTCACATATTGCATCTCTCATGACATAGTCAGTGACATCACTCATGACATCACTGATGACATCTCAAATGACATCCCTGATGACATCACTGATGACATCATCCAGTGAATGTGTGTCTTTCTGAAAAATAAATAGTTTTTATATATGTATATCTAAAGGTCGATGGAAGAATAAATGGGTAAATAAGTGTCTAAATGGATGTTTTTTTTGTAAAATTGATTGGTTAACTGACTCATTAAGTGTATCTTAGTGAATACATATATTAGCGAGTAATGTTTAAATATTTAAATATACGTACCAGTGTCTCACTTTGTGTATAAGTGGCTGCATGGGTTGGTGAGTAGCTACATGAGTGTGTCTATGGGTTATTAGTTGTTTTTTTTGAGTATCAGTATGAGTGTCTGTATGGTTTGGTGGGGGTATTACTTAGCACATAGATACATGAATGACTGACTCACTGTTTGTATGTGTTTTGAAGACAGCATGTGTGCAGGACTGTATGGGTGGATGTGTGAGTGTATGGGTGTGTTACTGGGTGAATGACTGTCTCAATAGTATCTTTATGAGTAACTGCATATATTTTAATCTAGTATATGTGAGTATTGATGTATTTAAGTGAGTATATGTGAGAGTGAGAGATTGGAAGAGTTCCTGTTTAAATAAGTGTGTGTTTCTATAAGTGATTGTTTAAGAGAGTAAGTATGTGTAAGTTTCCGTAGAAGTAAGTGTGGTAGTGTGTGTATAGCTGTATATGCAAATAAATGGATGTGTAATAGTTTATTTGCATGTGTGAGTATGTGTGTGAGTAACTCTATGGATGACTGTCGGTGTGTAACAGGATGTATAGGTGTATCAGTACATATGATGAGTGAGTACATGTATGAGTGACTATATAGAACTGTTAGTGAGTGAGTGGATGTGTATATAGATGGTGGAATTACTGAATAGGCTGTTGTAACTGGTATTGGTATCTCCATTTTGTTGAAAATTTTAGTTTCTATTTTTGAATGTGTGTATCAAAGGTTATATTACGCTGATAGGAGGTCTGCCACTCTTTCACAAGGATGATGTCATCAGTGAGGTCATCAGGGATGTCATTTGAGATGTCATCAGTGATGTCATGAGTGATGTCACTGACTATGTCATGAGTGATGTAATATGTGACGTCATCAGCAGTGCATTGCGGGTGCGCGAGTTATAGTTAGCTGAACTAACTATAACGGGGGAATTTCAAAGGTTTTGTATGAGTGAAATGTCCAGCTAACTATAATATGTGTGAAACCTATGGTTTTTTCAATGAATTTGCAAGGTTTTTTAAATGCTAATTCCTAACTATAACGTGTTTGAAACCTATGGTTTTTTCAGTGAATTTGCAAGGTTTTTTAAAAGCTAATTCCTAACTATAACGTGTGTGAAACCTATGGTTTTTTCAGTGAATTTCAAAGGTTTTGTAAATGATAATTATTAAATGTATTAATTGTTATATTTTTCATACCGATTTACTACAATATTTTAAACTATTTATTTTTAGATATTTTATTTTTTAAATTACATTACATATTTTTAATATAAATTGAAAAAAAATGTTTAAAAATATTTAAATTGTAATATATATTTTTTTAATTTAATACTTTTTTCAATTTATATATATTTTATATAGCAGGCAATGATATTCTATGGAAGGAAATTCAAGTTACTGGTAAGTACAGTTAAATTTACTTTTGAGGAATAGTACTGAGCTAGATTGGGGAATTAATTCCTCTTCAATCCTGAGGTCCCCTGTGAGCCAACTAGCCCACCAGGTACCTCCAGTATGCGCCAGGCAGCTGTGTTGCAGAGAGGTGTTCAAAGGGCACGCCTCCTTTTTACAACACTCTGCAACACAGCTCCGTGGTGCTTACTGGAGATACCTGTTGGACTAGTTGCCCCCTAGGGGACCTCTGGATTGAACAGGAATTAATTCCCCAACTTAAAACGCGCCTCAGGGCATGTTTGCACTACCATCACCTCAAGCCCGGCCCCCTACCTTCACCACTGTGCTAACGCGCCCTGTAGAGTGTTCTAAGTTGGGGGATTAAGTCCCCTTACATACTGGGGTTCCCTGGGGGCCAACTAGCCCACCGGGAGCCTCCAGTATACGCCAGGAGGCTACGTTGCGGAGAGGTGTAATGAGGCCACGCCCCTTTTTACACCTCTCTGCAACGAAGCCCCCGGGCGTGTTTGCAGAGGGGGAACTAATTTCCCTTGCATACTGGGGGTCCATGGGGGCCAACTAGCCCACCAGGAACTTCCAGTATGCGCCAGGGGACTGCATTGCAGAGAGGTGTAATGAGGCCACTCCCCTTTTTACACCTCGCTGCGTCGCTTTTCCCCGGGGGGTCGCGGTCCCAGGGGCAGTGGGGGGGGGGGTTCTTTTTCACTATGCCCCCGGGATTTGGTCCCACCGGGGGTAATTAGAAAAAAGCAGACCGGGTTTTTTGAAAAAAATTTGGGGGCCTTGGGGGTCTGTGTGGGATCACCTGAGCAGGCCTAGGGGGTCAGGGTGCTTCTACCCTGCCCCCTTTTTGAGTTCTAAACGTTTATTTTTCTGCTTTCTTGTGCCTCAGTCTACCGAGGCACAAGATGGCTGCCAACAATTTCTGGTTAGGAGTGTTGACAGACAAATGACAGCCAATCAGCATGCAGCTCGTGCACGGGAAGGTACGCTTACCGTACTCTTATCGTACTCTTACCGTACGCGTACGGTAAGAGTACAGTACGCGTGCCTAGATATATATTTTTTTTTACATTTTAGATTTTCTCAGGAACTACTGGAGGGATTTACACCATTTGAGCAAAAGCGTGATCTGCGATTCGGACTCTACCATTTTGCCAAATTTCTTGTAATTCCGTTCAGCCGTTCGGGCTGTAGCCGTGTCTAATCGTCCTATGGAAAATAACATGGGGAAAACACGTTTTGGGACCCCCCTTTTTTCTCAGCTCCCACTTGACGAATCCCCCCAAAACTTTCAGGGAAGGAGCGGAGAGGGCCATCTTCTTTGAACAACTAGTATACTGCACATAGGGAGTGATAGTGTACTGCACCAAGGATGCACTAGTCTATTGCACTTCGGTAAGCACTATCATAGTGCATCTGCAGAACTATTACCATACTGTACTTACGAAGTACTAGTGGAGTTCACTTGAGTAAATACTACTCCAGTAGTGTATCTAGGGAGAACCAGTGTAATTAACGCAGAACACACTAGTGTACAGTGCCTAAGGCGCAATAGTAGTGAACCTGAGTAAGCACTAGTTTGTGCATCTAAGTGCATTGGTGCAGTGCAGCTTGGAAAGCACTCATAGAAGTGCATATACAGTGCACGTGTAAAGGCCTCACTATACTGCACTTGAGTAAGCACTACTACAGTAGTATATCTAGGGAGTGCCAGTGTAATGAACGCAGATCGCACTACTGTACAGCACCATAGTAGTGAGCCTGCAAAAGCACTCGTTTCCTGCATCTAAGGAGCATTGATGCTGTGCAGCTTGGGAAGCACTCATAGACGTGCACATACAGTGCACGTGTAAAGGCCTCACTATACTGCACTTGAGTAACAAATACTACAGTAGTATATCTAGGGAGCATCAATGTAATGAACGTAGAACGCACTAGTGTACAGCACATTAGTAGTGAACCTGCGGAAGCACTAGTTTCCTGCATCTAAGGAGCATTGGTGCAGTGCAGCTTGGGAAGCACTCATAGACGTGCACCTACAGTGCACGTGTAAAGGCCTCACTATACTGCACTTGAGTAAGCACTACTACAGTAGTATATCTAGGGAGCATCAGTGTAATTAATGTAGACTGCACTAGTGTACAGCACAATAGTAGTGAACCTGCGGAAGAACTAGTATCCTGCATCTAAGGAGCATTGGTACAGTGAAGATTGGGAAGCACTCATAGAAGTGCACATACAGTGCACATGTAAAGGCCTCACTATACTGCACTTAAGTAAGCACTACTACAGTAGAATATCTAGGGAGCATCAGTGTAATTAATGTAGACTGCACTAGTGTACAGCACAATAGTAGTGAACCTGCGGAAGCACTAGTATCCTGCATCTAAGGAGCATTGGTACAGTGCATCTTGGGAAGCACTCATAGAAGGGCACATACAGTGCACGTGTAAAGGCCTCACTATACTCCACTTGAAAGAGCACTACTACAGTAGTATAACTCGGGAGCATCAATGTAATGAACCTAGAGCGCACTACTGTACAGCACAATAGTAGTGAACCTGCGGAAGCACTAGTTTCCTGCATCCAAGGAGCATTGGTGCAGTGCAGCTTGGGAAGCCCTTATAGACGTGCACATACAGTGCATGTGTAAAGGCCTCACTATATTGCACTTGAGTAAGCACTACTACAGTAGTATATCTAAGGAGCATCAATGTAATGAACGTAGAGTGCGCTAGTGTAGAGCACAATAGTAGTGAACCTCTGAAAGCACTAGTTTCCTGCATCTAAGGAGCATTGATGCCGTGCAGCTTGGGAAGCACTCATAGACGTGCACCTACAGTGCAAGTGTAAAGGCCTCACTATACTGCACTTGAGTAAGCACTACTACAGTAGTATATCTAGGGAGCATCAATGTAATGAACCTAGAGCGCACTACTGTACAGCACAATAGTAGTGAACCTGCGGAAGCACTAGTTTCCTGCATCTAAGGAGCATTGGTGCAGTGCAGCTTGGGAAGCCCTTATAGACGTGCACATACAGTGCATGTGTAAAGGCCTCACTATATTGCACTTGAGTAAGCACTACTACAGTAGTATATCTAAGGAGCATCAATGTAATGAACGTAGAGTGCACTAGTGTACAGCACAATAGTAGTGAACCTGCGGAAGCACTAGTTTCCTGCATCTAAGGAGCATTGGTACAGTGCAGCTTGGGAAGCACTCATAGACGTGCACCTACAGTGCACGTGTAAAGGCCTCACTATACTGCACTTGAGTAAGCACTACTACAGTAGTATATCTAGGGAGCATCAATGTAATGAACCTAGAGCGCACTACTGTACAGCACAATAGTAGTGAACCTGCGGAAGCACTAGTTTCCTGCATCTAAGGAGCATTGGTGCAGTGCAGCTTGGGAAGCACTCATAGACGTGCACCTACAGTGCACGTGTAAAGGCCTCACTATACTGCACTTGAGTAAGCACTACTACAGTAGTATATCTAGGGAGCATCAGTGTAATTAATGTAGACTGCACTAGTGTACAGCACAATAGTAGTGAACCTGCGGAAGTACTAGTATCCTGCATCTAAGGAGCATTGGTACAGTGCAGATTGGGAAGCACTCATAGAAGTGCACATACAGTGCACATGTAAAGGCCTCACTATACTGCACTTAAATAAGCACTACTACAGTAGTATATCTAGGGAGCATCAGTGTAATTAATGTAGACTGCACTAGTGTACAGCACAATAGTAGTGAACCTGCGGAAGCACTAGTATCCTGCATCTAAGGTGCATTGGTACAGTGCAGCTTGGGAAGCACTCATAGATGTGCACATACAGTGCATGTGTAAAGGTCTCACTATACTCCACTTGAATGAGCACTACTACAGTAGTATATCTAGGGAGCATCAATGTAATGAACCTAGAGCGCACTACTGTACAGCACAATAGTAGTGAACCTGCGGAAGCACTAGTTTCCTGCATCTAAGGAGCATTGGTGCAGTGCAGCTTGGGAAGCACTCATAGACGTGCACCTACAGTGCACGTGTAAAGGCCTCACTATACTGCACTTGAGTAAGCACTACTACAGTAGTATATCTAGGGAGCATCAGTGTAATTAATGTAGACTGCACTAGTGTACAGCAAAATAGTAGTGAACCTGCGGAAGCACTAGTATCCTGCATCTAAGGAGCATTGGTACAGTGCAGATTGGGAAGCACTCATAGAAGTGCACATACAGTGCACATGTAAAGGCCTCACTATACTGCACTTAAGTAAGCACTACTACAGTAGAATATCTAGAGAGCATCAGTGTAATTAATGTAGACTGCACTAGTGTACAGCACAATAGTAGTGAACCTGCGGAAGCACTAGTTTCCTGCATCTAAGGAGCATTGGTGCTGTGCAACTTGGGAAGCACTCATAGAAGTGCACATACAGCTCACGTGTAAAGGCCTCACTATACTCCACTTGAGTAAGCACTACTACAGTAGTATATCTAGGGAGCATCAGTGTAATGAACGAAGAGCACACTAGTGTACAACACGATAATAGTGAACCTGCAAAAGCACTAGCTTCCTGCAACTAAGGAGCATTGGTGCTATGCAGCTTCGGAAGCACTCATAGATGTGCAAATACAGTTCACGTGTAAAGGCCTCACTATACTCCACTTGAGTAAGCACTACAGTAGTAGTATATCTAGGGAGCATCAGTGTAATGAACGAAGAGCACACTAGTGTACAACACGATAATAGTGAACCTGCAAAAGCACTAGCTTCCTGCATCTAAGGAGCATTGGTGCTATGCAGCCTTGGAAGCACTCATAGACGTGCACCTACAGTGCACGTGTAAAGCCTTCCTATATGGCACTTGAGTAAACACTACTACAGTTGTATATCTAGGTAGCATCAGTCTAATTAATGTAGAGTGCACTAGTGTAAAGCACAATAGTAGTGAACCTGCCGAAGCACTAGTTTCCTGCATCTAAGGAGCATTGGTACAGTGCATCTTGGGAAGCACTCATAGAAGTGCACATACAGTTCACGTGTAAAGGCCTCACTATACTCCACTTGAGTAAGCACTACAGTAGTAGTATATCTAGGGAGCATCAGTGTAATGAACGAAGAGCACACTAGTGTACAACACGATAATAGTGAACCTGCAAAAGCACTAGCTTCCTGCATCTAAGGAGCATTGGTGCTATGCAGCTTCGGAAGCACTCATAGACGTGCACCTACAGTGCACGTGTAAAGGCCTTCCTATACGGCACTTGAGTAAACACTACTACAGTAGTATATCTAGGTAGCATCAGTCTAATTAATGTAGAGTGCACTAGTGTAAATCACAATAGTAGTGAACCTGCGGAAGCACTAGTTTCCTGCATCTAAGGAGCATTGGTACAGTGCATCTTGGGAAGCACTCATAGAAGTGCACATACAGTTCACGTGTAAAGGCCTCACTATACTCCACTTGAGTAAGCACTACTACAGTAGTATATCTAGGGAGCATCAGTGTAATGAACGTAGTGGAGAAGTGTGGCTCAGTGAAGAAGTGTAGCTCAATGGTTAGAGCAGGCAGACCTCGATGCAGAGCTCTGGCCAGGGACCAGGGTTCGATTCCCACCTCGGCGGGTCTCGGGCTCATTAATTTCCCTGACCGGATATTCTCGCCTCAGTGCCTATTCTGATCATGGGTCCCGCGCTGCAACTCTGGGCAATAGCTTGCTTAGTCTCCGCAACGGCCCCCACAACGCGAGGGATGCCTGGTCTGCACCATGGGGGTGCCCAGGAGTGGACACTTCACAGGGAAAGCCAGGAAGGGTTCCCTTGCGGTATTCGTACAAGCGCCGGGAAACCCACTACGGGTAGCTGTGCGCTATACAAGTACAAAAAACAAAAACAAACAACAAAACGCACTAGTGTACAACACGATAATAGTGAACCTGCAAACGCCCGAGTTTCCTGCATCTAAGGAACACTGGTGTAGTGCAGCTTGGGAAGCCCTTATAGACGTGCAAATACAGAGCACGTGTAAAGGCCTCACTATGCTGCACTTGAGTAAGCACTACTACAGTAGTATATCTAGTGAGCATCAGTGCAATGAACGTAGAGCATACAGCACAATAGTAGTGAACCTGCTAAAGCACTAGTTTCCTGCATCTAAGAAGCATTGGTGCAGTGCAGCTTGGGAAGCCCTTATAGACGTGCACATACAGTGCATGTGTAAAGGCCTCACTATACTGCACTTGAGTAAGCACTACTATAGTAGTATATCTAGTGAGCATCAGTGTAATGAACGTAGAGCGCACTAGTGTACAGCACAATAGGAGTGAACCTGCGGAAGCACTAGTTTCCTGCATCTAAGGTGCATTGGTGCAGTGCAGCTTGAGAAGCCCTTATAGACTGCACATACAGTGCACTTGTAAAGGCCTCACTATACTGCACTTGAGTAAGGCCTACTCCAGTAGTATATCTCGGGAGCATCAATGCAATGAACGTAGAGTGCAGTAGTGTACAGCACAATGGTAGTGAACCTGCGGAAGCACTAGTTTCCTGCATCTAAGGAGCATTGGTACAGTGCAGCTTGGGAAGCCCTTATAGACGTGCACATACAGTGCATGTGTAAAGGCCTCACTATATTGCACTTGAGTAAGCACTACTACAGTAGTATATCTAAAGAGCATAAATGTAATGAACGTAGAGTGCACTAGTGTACAGCACAATAGTAGTGAACCTCTGAAAGCACTAGTTTCCTGCATCTAAGGAGCATTGATGCCGTGCAGCTTGGGAAGCACTCATAGACGTGCACATGAAGTGCATGTGTAAAGGCCTCACTATACTGCACTTGAATGAGCACTACTACAGTAGTATATCTAGGGAGCATCAATGTAATGAACCTAGAGCGCACTACTGTACAGCACAATAGTAGTGAACCTGCGGAAGCACTAGTTTCCTGCATCTAAGGTGCATTGGTGCAGTGCAGCTTGGGAAGCACTCATAGACGTGCACCTACAGTGCACTTGTAAAGGCCTCACTATACTGCACTTGAGTAAGCACTACTACAGTAGTATATCTAGGGAGCATCAGTGTAATTAATGTAGACTGCACTAGTGTACAGCACAATAGTAGTGAACCTGCGGAAGCACTAGTTTCCTGCATCTAAGGTGCATTGGTGCAGTGCAGCTTGAGAAGCCCTTATAGACTGCACATACAGTGCACTTGTAAAGGCCTCACTATACTGCACTTGAGTAAGGCCTACTCCAGTAGTATATCTCGGGAGCATCAATGCAATGAACGTAGAGTGCAGTAGTGTACAGCACAATGGTAGTGAACCTGCGGAAGCACTAGTTTCCTGCATCTAAGGAGCATTGGTACAGTGCAGCTTGGGAAGCCCTTATAGACGTGCACATACAGTGCATGTGTAAAGGCCTCACTATATTGCACTTGAGTAAGCACTACTACAGTAGTATATCTAAAGAGCATAAATGTAATGAACGTAGAGTGCACTAGTGTACAGCACAATAGTAGTGAACCTCTGAAAGCACTAGTTTCCTGCATCTAAGGAGCATTGATGCCGTGCAGCTTGGGAAGCACTCATAGACGTGCACATGAAGTGCATGTGTAAAGGCCTCACTATACTGCACTTGAATGAGCACTACTACAGTAGTATATCTAGGGAGCATCAATGTAATGAACCTAGAGCGCACTACTGTACAGCACAATAGTAGTGAACCTGCGGAAGCACTAGTTTCCTGCATCTAAGGAGCATTGGTGCAGTGCAGCTTGGGAAGCACTCATAGACGTGCACCTACAGTGCACTTGTAAAGGCCTCACTATACTGCACTTGAGTAAGCACTACTACAGTAGTATATCTAGGGAGCATCAGTGTAATTAATGTAGACTGCACTAGTGTACAGCACAATAGTAGTGAACCTGCGGAAGCACTAGTTTCCTGCATCTAAGGTGCATTGGTGCAGTGCAGCTTGAGAAGCCCTTATAGACTGCACATACAGTGCACTTGTAAAGGCCTCACTATACTGCACTTGAGTAAGGCCTACTCCAGTAGTATATCTCGGGAGCATCAATGCAATGAACGTAGAGTGCAGTAGTGTACAGCACAATGGTAGTGAACCTGCGGAAGCACTAGTTTCCTGCATCTAAGGAGCATTGGTACAGTGCAGCTTGGGAAGCCCTTATAGACGTGCACATACAGTGCATGTGTAAAGGCCTCACTATATTGCACTTGAGTAAGCACTATTACAGTAGTATATCTAAAGAGCATAAATGTAATGAACGTAGAGTGCACTAGTGTACAGCACAATAGTAGTGAACCTCTGAAAGCACTAGTTTCCTGCATCTAAGGAGCATTGATGCCGTGCAGCTTGGGAAGCACTCATAGACGTGCACATGAAGTGCATGTGTAAAGGCCTCACTATACTGCACTTGAATGAGCACTACTACAGTAGTATATCTAGGGAGCATCAATGTAATGAACCTAGAGCGCACTACTGTACAGCACAATAGTAGTGAACCTGCGGAAGCACTAGTTTCCTGCATCTAAGGAGCATTGGTGCAGTGCAGCTTGGGAAGCACTCATAGACGTGCACCTACAGTGCACTTGTAAAGGCCTCACTATACTGCACTTGAGTAAGCACTACTACAGTAGTATATCTAGGGAGCATCAGTGTAATTAATGTAGACTGCACTAGTGTACAGCACAATAGTAGTGAACCTGCGGAAGCACTAGTTTCCTGCATCTAAGGTGCATTGGTGCAGTGCAGCTTGAGAAGCCCTTATAGACTGCACATACAGTGCACTTGTAAAGGCCTCACTATACTGCACTTGAGTAAGGCCTACTCCAGTAGTATATCTCGGGAGCATCAATGCAATGAACGTAGAGTGCAGTAGTGTACAGCACAATGGTAGTGAACCTGCGGAAGCACTAGTTTCCTGCATCTAAGGAGCATTGGTACAGTGCAGCTTGGGAAGCCCTTATAGACGTGCACATACAGTGCATGTGTAAAGGCCTCACTATATTGCACTTGAGTAAGCACTACTACAGTAGTATATCTAAAGAGCATAAATGTAATGAACGTAGAGTGCACTAGTGTACAGCACAATAGTAGTGAACCTCTGAAAGCACTAGTGTCTTGCATCTAAGGAGCATTGATGCCGTGCAGCTTGGGAAGCACTCATAGACGTGCACATGAAGTGCATGTGTAAAGGCCTCACTATACTGCACTTGAATGAGCACTACTACAGTAGTATATCTAGGGAGCATCAATGTAATGAACCTAGAGCGCACTACTGTACAGCACAATAGTAGTGAACCTGCGGAAGCACTAGTTTCCTGCATCTAAGGAGCATTGGTGCAGTGCAGCTTGGGAAGCACTCATAGAAGTGCACATACAGTTCACGTGTAAAGGCCTCACTATACTCCACTTGAGTAAGCACTACAGTAGTAGTATATCTAGGGAGCATCAATGTAATGAACCTAGAGCGCACTACTGTACAGCACAATAGTAGTGAACCTGCGGAAGCACTAGTTTCCTGCATCTAAGGAGCATTGGTGCAGTGCAGCTTGGGAAGCACTCATAGAAGTGCACATACAGTTCACGTGTAAAGGCCTCACTATACTCCACTTGAGTAAGCACTACAGTAGTAGTATATCTAGGGAGCATCAATGTAATGAACCTAGAGCGCACTACTGTACAGCACAATAGTAGTGAACCTGCGGAAGCACTAGTTTCCTGCATCTAAGGAGCATTGGTGCAGTGCAGCTTGGGAAGCACTCATAGACGTGCACCTACAGTGCACTTGTAAAGGCCTCACTATACTGCACTTGAGTAAGCACTACTACAGTAGTATATCTAGGGAGCATCAGTGTAATTAATGTAGACTGCACTAGTGTACAGCACAATAGTAGTGAACCTGCGGAAGCACTAGTTTCCTGCATCTAAGGTGCATTGGTACAGTGCAGCTTGGGAAGCACTCATAGAAGTGCACATACAGTGCACGTGTAAAGGCCTCTCTATACTGCACTTGAGTAAGCACTACTACAGAAGTATATCTAAGGAGCATCAATGTAATGAACGTAGAGTGCACTAGTGTACAGCACAATAGTAGTGAACCTCTGAAAGCACTAGTTTCCTGCATCTAAGGAGCATTGATGCCGTGCAGCTTGGGAAGCACTCATAGACGTGCACATGAAGTGCATGTGTAAAGGCCTCACTATACTGCACTTGAATGAGCACTACTACAGTAGTATATCTAGGGAGCATCAATGTAATGAACCTAGAGCACACTACTGTACAGCACAATAGTAGTGAACCTGCGGAAGCACTAGTTTCCTGCATCTAAGGTGCATTGGTGCAGTGCAGCTTGGGAAGCACTCATAGACGTGCACCTACAGTGCACGTGTAAAGGCCTCAAAATACTGCACTTGGAGGCCTCTGGGATCATACATCCCGTAACGCCGTAGCCCACTGGGCGGCGCAGTGAGCCCGTTTCTAACGCCATACACCCGTTCACAGCTCCCCGAGTTCCCACTGAGCCCCCCGATATGCCCCACACTGGTCCTTCTCAGTAAATGGCCCTCACGGAGCAGCGCTCCCGTTGCCAGGGCAAACAAAGCCTTATGTCTCCAGGGCGCGCGCCGGAAGGTTACTTTCTTTTCTCCGTTTTTAATGGCTGGTGTTTCCATGGTGACCTTACTCCTGTTCCAGGGATGCTGTGCGCTGTGCACCTTCTCGGGCACAGGCTCGAGCAGTGCACCCGCACCCCCTGCATACGGGGCGGGCGCAGCTGCCCTCCACGACCAGGCCATGGCATGGGGTCCCCGGTATATTCACGCGTCTTTTCTTCATCACAGGCTCTTCACAAATGTATCTTAAGCCCCCTAGCCTCACGCCTGTGCCCTCACACATGTATCCATCTTCACAGCTGTGCTTTTACCCCGCATCTTCACCTGTGTTCCAACACCTGTATCTTCACACCTGCAGCGCCAGGCCCGCGTCCTCACACCTGCATTTTCACAATTGTATTCTTACGCCTAAATCTCCATGCCTGTATCTTCACGCCGAATCCCCACGCTTGCAACGTCTCATCTGCATCTTTACAACTATACCTTCATCCCTGCATCCTCACACTTGTATTTCCACACTTTTATTCGTGCACCTAAATTCCCACGCTTGTATCTTCCCGCCTGCAGCCTCACACTTGTATCTTCACACCTGCCTCTCCCAGGTAGGCTTGGCACAGGTGATGTCGGTATATACAGCTCCATTTACTAGACTCAGGGACCAGGCGCATGGGCAGGTGAGTGCAGTTGTATCCTCAGGGCATACCTTAGTTGCTGATGACTTTGCACTGGGTGGAGGAATGGTTATTAACTCAATATGGCTAAAGCCACATCAGCCAACTGCATTGAGGGCTTTAAGTCCCATCGGTGGTTTAGGTACTACTGCATGACCTCACCTTCCTGCTTCTTAGCACCTCTAAAGGTAAACATGTTCGAAAGCCAAGGTGTGCCGGACACCTTCCTCAACACAGCTCCTCCCTCCCATTTTCTGCATCGACAAGCATGTTCCCTCCCAGGCTGCTCCGCGTGGTTGCAACTCACCATAATGAGATCAAAAACTCCACATCTACCCACCTTGACTGTGCAGTATTCAACATTGTGAAGTTGATATAGGTGCCTGCTGATATTAAGACTTGAATATTGTGGTAGAAGGCCCTCGACACAGCTCCATCTCAGATCTCACAGGTAAGCTGGGCTTCGAGGTGGACAATGCTCAGGGCTACAAGAGGCATCCAGTTTGATCGCTAGCAGCAGGCCGGTCCTCTAATGGGTGCAGAATCCAAGGCCCTCGAGTTGGGATCAACTCTTTTTGAGTATTGTGCGGCCTGGTGCATTTGTACAGCGCTTCGAACCCTTGACAAGGCCTCGAAGTGCTCGGGAAGCACCTGGTTAGGATGATCTCGCATAGGATAGATCAACATTTATTCAGCAGAGGGGCCACGGTTTTGGTCAGGATCATTGGGACAAGGAATGGAGGTGACTTCATCTTGTGGAAAGGACAAACATTTAGTGAGTGGAGGCGCAGATGTACTTTTTGGGGGGTAGTTTTATATAGCGCAAACTCGACCCGAAGGTATCAGAACACTTTACATGAGCACCAGTTGCGTTACAACCGGACACATTAATTTTGGAGGGCACGGGGCGATTGATTGATTTGCCGAGAATCAGTGAATGTTGAGCGCCCCTGCTGAGGCTCGAACCCTGTTCCCCAGCTTCGAGGTCGACCGCTCTAGCCGCTAGGCCACACCCTCTGCCCATAAACACGTTGAGCGATACAGCAATGGCACTGGGCATAACAAATTGCTCTTTGGAAAGGAGAGTTTTTAGGAGAGCATAGCTTTTCGTTATAGTATGTATCAATGTTTTGCAACTGAAATCTGGCCCCAAAACATTGAAGAGTCGCTTACTTCTGAGTTGGGGTGAGGACACATTCGCAAAAGAGAAGGAATCCCCCTGGTCCTCACCCTCACTGTGAATGTAAAAAAGGTTTATTGGAGAGTAGGCAGTGTTCCTGGGGACCACTGCCAACTCTAAAGAAACCTCAAAAACAATAAAAAAAGTGTTTAAATGCAGCCCTTTTTCCTTTAAGAAAAACAGGTGGCATTTAAAAAAAGGTCACTTTATTTAAATGCCCATACACACATATGTTGGTCTGCTGACATCAGCAGGCCACCACCCCCATGACGGCATCCAATCAGAGTGAGTCACAACTTATGCCCAACCTCATGAACACTAATGAGGTAGGTCGGACTGCGACACACTACAATTTGGAAGTTTGTGAATCAACCAATCAATCTATTAGTACATAGGTCGGTTCACAAAATTATTTTCAATTTCCAAAATGTCAGTGCACAATTTGCAACCACTTTTTGAGAGAGGAAATATCTTACATCTGTCCCGTGGTGAGGACTTTCACTTACTGACTGAGCGGGGGATATGATGGGACAAGGACCACCCACTGCGTAGAGGAGCCAGGGACATGGTGACTATTACCACTGTTTGAGCAGCGAAACAGATGAGTCGAAGACCTGGGTCTGGAACACCACTTACTAAGGCCTCATGGTTAGTGTTACTTGTTTGCAATGCAAAGCAAGTTTGGGCCCACCTCTACACAGGTTAATTTACCAAGGCCAGGGAGAAGAGGGGAAATAACAAGCAATACAGAAAATCCTCCCTCACGACCTAAATAACATTACTTCCAATTTCACAATACATTTCACTATGGGCTATTGAACCAGAAGAACAATAACATATTGCAACATATTAATTTAATCTTTTTGTATTTATTTTTACTATGTCTTAGTTCATGTATCTTAATTCATTTGCAATATTTGTATAAAAAAATACATATTCATATGATTTACAAAAATTCTCCGGTACAGGCAAGTTTTCTACAGTCATAATCTATTCACTCCCAGGTGGAGAACAAACCCACAGTGATGTTATTTAGGTCGTGAGGGAGTATTTTCTGTATTGTAGTGTTACTTGTTTGACCACGATCTAGTGGATTCCCATATTGTAGACCTAACCCTGGCTTTGGGATGGAAGAGCAGTCTACTGAGAGCTGAGCATTACATGTCTCTCCATGCAGGACAGAGAAGAAGTCGTGAGTTATAAAGATCACAATAATCGCGCATTTTACAGTATTTACATTACAGGATGTGTGGTGAAGAAGGATCAGATGGGACGAAATGCACTGAGAAGAGTATGGCTGAAGTTCTTTGTTGGTCAGGAGATATGGTGGTAATCTACAGATTCCAGAGGAAGGGAACAAAGGAGGAAATGTTCTGGGTGCTTCCTGGTTCGTGGTGGGTGCTCGTGATGGTACGGACCGTTAAAGGAAGTCTTTCTGCTAGGTATATAGGCCTTTTGGTGTCTACAGTCTTGTAGATGATTCACAATGATTTTAAATGATTGATGCTGGTATTGACTGCCAGTGGATCTGGAGGTTTCAAGGTGATGTATGTGTGTATATATGTATGTATGTATGTGGTATTTCTATAGCACAAACCTAGCCAGATAGGAGCGGACAGCTGTTCGGCGCGTGATATGGTAAAAGCTTTGTCTGCAGAGATTAGTTAGGCAGATGGATCGAAGTTGGTTTTCAGTGGCCTGAGTAAGGAGTCTGGGATGTCAGTGAGGAGGTCTTTGTCTCTGCCGATGGGGGTAGAGGGCATGACAGGACATGTGCTTGCGCGATTGTGAGGTCAGCTGCAGGAGAACACGTTTTATCTTGCATAAATTCCCCTTAAGGTGTTACTCTCTATGGTTTTTCTTATTAATGTTGCCTTAGAGTGGAAGGTTACGGCAATGTAGGTGGCAAGGGATGCATCATCGCCACACAGGGATAGGATGAATCCATCTAAGTTAATTGCATTTAACCAACCTATAATAACTGGCTGCAGTTTAAAACCTTTGATGAGTAGAATTTAGTTTTGTTGGGATTTAGTTTAAGGTGGGCGGTGGGCACCAAAAGCTCACTGCAGTCTTTTACACGTTGTATTTTAGGTTATGCTTCATTCCTACAGCACTCATGACATTGGAGCTAGGAGGTGATACAACAGTTACATTATTAGACATAAAAGAACTATATTTTCTAAAATAGAAATCCTAGACTCCCCCAACCTGGGGCTAAAAGCTCACTATCAAACCATGTTGTCAAACCTTTACATAATTTCAGGTGAATTGTTTCTGTTGAGAGGAATACAGGAGAGAGAGCTCAATTGCCTAAGTGCAGCCACCGAGAAGCTAAGTCTCAAAGGAGACTGACCTTGTTTTGGGCTGTTGCAAGAAGGCTTTATCAAGAGAGTCAATGGAGCGTCATGGTGATGCCATTCTAACTTGGTTACTATGATACACAGGCCCTCGTCAGCAGCAGACTGGACTACGGAAACGCACTTTACGCAGGAATCCCAGCCAAACACCTACAACGACTACAACGCATCCAAAACGCCTCCGCCCGACTGATCGTCAACATCCCCCGCGGCAGCCACATCACCCCCCACCTGAGAAATCTACACTGGCTCCCCGTCGACAAGAGGATCACCTTCAAGCTCCTCTCCCACGCACACAAAGCACTCCACAACACCGGAACAGCCTACCTGAACAGCAGACTCAGCTTCCACAACCCCACCCGCCAGCTCTGCTCCGCCAGCCTCGCCGCTGTCTCCCGCATCCAACGAACGACCTCTGGCGGCAGATCCTTCTCCTACCTCGCCGCCAAGATCTGAAACACCCGCCCCACCCCCATACGACAGACCCAAGACCTACTCACCTTCAGAAGACTCCTCAAGACATGGCTCTTCGAGCTGTAGCAGCACACTCCCCCCTCCCTTCAGCGCCTTGGGACCCTCACGTGTAAGTACGCACTTTACAACTACATTGGTTGATTGATTGATTGATATGTTTTTCATAGCTTTTAATGAGACGCGTTTGTGTACTGTCAGTGAATGCAATGGATTATAGCTGACGGTCACAGCTGGATGGATCTTAAATGGTGTCTGGAGTGGAATGGGTCATTGCTGGTGTCAGCACTCGGATGTAGGGGTGAGAGGCATGGTGCAGCAGCCAAAGCGTCTGACTCCGAAACGCGGGCTCGTGATTCGCTCGCCGGGGGGCACCTCAGCTCCGCCTTATGTGACTCTGGGCAATAGCTCACTTAATCTCCCTGAGTGCCCCCAGCGCCTTGAAACCTCAAGAGGTGACATGTTTGCACTTTACAAGTATATGGATTACGTACCATGCATATGTCAGCAGTGGGACGGACCATGGCTGGTGTCTGCAGTGAGATAGATTATGGGTTATGTCAGCAGTGGGATAATCCATGAATGGTGTCTGGTGTGCGATGGATGATGGCTGGTGTCAGTTGTATGATGATACATACTGGCCTCAGGAGTGAAATGACTCATGAGTGGTGCCTGAAGTGGGATGCCTCATGGCTGGTGTCTGCAGTGCCATGGGCCAGGCTCAGAAGTAGAATTAATTATTTTTGTTTCAGCAATGGGGTGGATCTTGAAGAGTGTCTAGAGTGGGATTATCACGGCTAGTGTCAGTAACTGGACAGAACATGCATGTGTCAGCAACGTGAAGGATCACGCATGGTGTCTGCAATGATATATATCATGTCTGGCGTTGGGAGTGGGATTGGTCATGGTTGGTGTCAGAAGTGGGATGAATCACAAATGTGGTGTCCATGGGTTGGAGCACGGCTAGTGACAGAGAGGGTGTGGCTCGAAATGAGTGCCAGCGATGCCTGACACCGTGGCATAGCAGAGGGACCAACTGTGCTGGTGAGTGAACCGCAACCTGGTTTGTGGGGGCAGAAGGAAGGCTGATGTTCAGTGACCCGACAGTCAGGGTTAGGCTGCAAGAGATTAACTGGCGACCCCTTAGCGCTCAGTGGCGGCTCCTCAGCTATGGCGAAGGAGCATCACCCCCCACCAGCAGTGACAAAAAATGAAAATAAAATGCTGTAAACCAGGTTTATTATCATTTTATTTTTCTCTCCCGGGCGAGTCTTGGGGGCGGGGCCATCGCAAAGGGGGGCAGTCATGGAGGGAGACTGGTGGGCACTGTGATCTGTACGCATGATGGTTTGGCCGGCTGTCTCCGGCCAGCAAAAGCATCATGTGCACGGACGCTCTCTCCAACGAATGAGAAAAGCATGAGGATTGGCTGCAGGGGATTCTGGGAGGTTGTGCTGATGAGGAGAAGAGCGGCACTGCGGTAGGACAGGCAGGAAAGTGTTTTTTTAATTTGTTTTTTGTGTTGTAGTCGTTAGCCCCCCCCTTGTCGTCCACCCGCCCCCGCCACTCAGCACAGATACCAGCCGCTACTGTTATCACTCCAAAGGCAAGTGGGCAGATTAATGGCACTGCATTTGACAGCTCAGACTTTGCACCAACAGGTAATGCAATCAGCAAAGCACTTGATTGATGTGATCTGCCTGGGCACCCCGATAAGTAGGTCTGCAGCTGCATCATATGCTGTTTGTAGCGTGCCAACATTTTGATGGCAGCAGCCAGATAAACAGTATGGCCATGATACACACTAGACTGGACTAAGGCATTGACTGTGGGAATCTGTTGTTGCAATTGCATAAAAGGTAACACTCTTAATAATTTGTATTTGCAAAAAGCAGGTCCCAGGGACCTTGGCTACCTGGGCAGCCAGTTGAAGATCGGAATCGATCATGATGGTGACCTTTGACGCTGTAGTGTCATTTTCAGGTGCAGCACCCAGAGCAGTAGACCAACTTGAGGGATTCAAATGGGAGAAGCCATTGCTTTTGACAGGACTCTGTCTTATGGAATGAGCTTCAAAATGCTTAGGGACGTCCACCAGCGGAGGAAGGAGCGACAGCCCGTTAGGGCCGGCAACATATCTGCCTTTAAAGTCTGTGACGCCCAACATAGGTGGAAGATCAACTATGTATCTGAGATTGATTACATTATGGTGAATAATAGACTAGATTTGGACACTTAGGAGATAAAAATACACTCAATGACATTTACAGATCACGTTGTGGTGGCTTCACCTCCAGATTTCACTTTCGATGAATCTAACTATAGGAAGAGGGGGGCAGACCCAGGCAGGATGGGTCGATCAAGCACTTCGATCTCACTTGCTCATTCAAATAATGCATTACTTATCACTAATAACACAGGTGAGGTGGAGGTCAACCTTTTATGGATAGCCCTCAGGGCACTGACATCAGAAAAATGTATAGTTACAATGGAATCCCTTATTTTTAGAGTTCAGGACCCCAAATCACAAAGAGCGCATTCCCTCTTGCTCTATAGGGTCACAAAGCTGTGGAGTAAACTCAATGACCTAGCGATCAACAAGGCCAAGATGTCGCTACTCCACTTGATAAATAAAACCTTTGATCAAGGCAACAAGGTGGGTCAGCAATTGGCATGGTTGCACAGAATTATTTTTTTAAATGACTACGTTGGTCAGGTTCTTCTATCTGACAGGTGTTCCCTGTTGACATAAAACGATAGTGTCAGGTTTTCTATACTTTCTGTGTACTGTAGCGGCTCCCCTTGATGAGATACACAATAATTACCTTAAGATAACCTCTATGTTCTGCATCCCTGGAGCCCAAAGATGGGTTCTGAATGCCCCATAACAGTTGGACAGGTGATTGCAGCCATTAACACTCTTAAAGGGTGGCCGAAACCTGGGCTGGACGACCTCTCGGATCAATTCTATAAGAGCTCCCCTCACATATTTGCATTGAGGTTGGCTATCTTATTCAATGAACCAGCCTCAGTAGTTAGATCATTTACTTCATGGGAGAACCATACATACCCTTCAAATTTAAGTCAGGGCAAGACCGTAAACATTGTACATCATAAAGGCCAATTGCCCTTATAAACGTCTTAGGAACACCAATGCAAACGTTTTCACAAAAATATTGGCGATGACTTCTGCCTGGCTTGGTCCATCTGGACCAACCTAGCTTTCTTGTGGATCTCCAAACATGGGAAAAGCCTGCGTTCGTAGAGGTCACGTTAGCCCCAGACATCTATAAAATCATGTTATTTAAGGATGATATCTTTCTAACCTGGACCTCCCCTATGGTCTCACTCTCAAATCTGATGTCAAACTTACAGCCCTTTGAGAGAGTGGCAGGTTTTAAACTTAATCTCAATAAATATGAAATATTCAGCCTTACACGGCTGACACCTTCCATGCAGGCTCCCAATACGATTACCTACTTGGGCATTCAAATATCTCCTGGGGTAGCCAATTATTTCATTGCAAATTATCCGAAGCTCACGTGAGTTCTATGAAATGACTTGAAGAAATGGTCCCAACTTTCTATTTCATGATTGGGCCAGATCAATGCCATTAAAATGAATGTAATGCCACACCACTTATACCTCTACTAGGCCCTTCCAATTGACATGCAGCTCACTTTATTTGCAGATCTCCAAGAGGTTGCCCTGCATTTGCAATGGCAGTGCACAGGCCCTGACCTGCACATAAGACCTTTTGGAGGCCATCAGGGAATGGTGGTCTTGGCCTGCCTGATTTCTATGTGCGATGAACGACGACTGCCCCTACCGTCTAGGCATAGACCTTGCTATCATTTATTGCTCTACTTTTACTTGCTCCATCATCAACAAGGGAGCTTTTACGGAGGGCAAATGCCTACTTTTCTACCTCAGACTGCAACCCACTTTCTCTTTCTTAGGTGGCTCAGTATAGCGACCCCTCGGCCCGAAAGCTAGTTTTAGCAGTTGATGGTCATCCTGGTAGTGCTCTATATGCTGAAATTCGCTAACTAGGCTATCCTTGAAGATCTAAATTACCACCCAGAGAACAACTCCCTGCCAGACTCTGTAGCCCTTCTTGAGGCTGTACGTGCGTTTGGACTAACTCAAAAGGTGTCACTCCCAACCTATATGGAGGGACAAACCCGGCACCCTATTTTTCCAACCTAATTAACTTGTCTGTCTCATCACACCTCCCTTTGGTCTGGACATACCACTTTGCTGGTCCTTTTTCTATCGACCATCTTCCCGGTAGTGCAACCTTCGCGGGCCTGGCCTAAGCTAGATGCCTCCTCTACCTTTTCGAAAGCACTGCAGGAAATCCCTTATCACCACCAGATGATGAGTCCCCACCTGTTGAAAACCTTTATCAACCGGATTATGTGCTCACTTAACACTCTGGTCCATTTGAAATCTCAACTTACTAACAGCTAATTACCCCTCCACTCTGGTACAGTGATAAACCTTGAAGCCGCTAAGTGCCACTGTAAGCCTTTAGGGCACAAATGTTGGCCGCCTTACCACCCAGAAGCAAAAGTGCTCTCCAAAGCCACATAAAAATTACCAGCATCAAATCAATTCAGTTTGCGCCGCATAATTAGCTGTGAAAGTCTGCCAACTGCTCAGTAGAAATTCTCTTGATCTTTAAAACCATAATTTGCTCCCCAGCTTTGACTCAAACCATTGCTCCGATTACACCGCAAACCTAAACCTTAAAGAGCTTAAGCGGGGCTTTGCCATGCGGCTTGATGGGGTGGTAAACTGGCCCTCAGCTGGCTATGGGTCTCTGATGTCAGCAGGACTGCAGACAAAATGCTCATAAATAATACTGTTAGGGAATACTATGACACAAGGGGTGGAAAATGCAAAGAAAACAGAGAAAGAGAACTGATGAAACAACGAAAAAAGTCAATAGTACGCAGGGAGGGATGAAGAGATAAGTGAGCTTGGGATAGAAAGGAAGAAAGAAAAAGTAAGAATGAGGAGCAAAATATTGGTAGATAAAAAGAGGAAAGCAGCAGCAGAAAGCAAGGGTGAAAGAAAAGAAGAAAATATGAAAGACAACAAGGAAGAAAAGGTGAAAGGTAGGATGGATGGGTGAAAGAATGAATGGGTGGAAGGGTGAATGGAAGGATGGATGGCAGAGTGCGAGGTTTGATAGGTGACAGGGTGAATTAATGGAAGGATGAAGAGTGGACAGATGGGGAAGAGTGATCGGAAGCATAGATGGACACATGGATAGATTTATATAAACATAGAGCTTCATTCAGCACTCCCCTTAGACAATTCTATTCATCCAAAATGTACCGGATAAGTTCAACCATTATAAGTTATTGTTGTAATACACATTCATTATTTAAACAATGTTTCAGCAAGGGGCAATGATAGCTTGGTCCAAAATTTAAAAAAGTTACAAAAAAGAAAGACGCGTAAAAAAGAAGAGTCAAAAGTTTTGATGTTCCACTTTTTGGTTTTATTCTTTATGTTTCTCCAGCATAGAATTTGACCTTTGCCAACACGTGTTTCGTCTACTCATAGACTTTCTCAAGGCTGGAAAAATAAATACCCAATATTTGTATTTGTTTGTTACAATAGAATTTCCACTTATACAGATTATTTAAAAACAAAGTTGGTGAGAATCGCAATCCATAAGACCATATTGTGAAATGGCCCCACAATGGCCAAAAGAGTGTGTTATGAACTCAAAGTCCTTAGAAAACAGATAACTTGTGAAAAGATCCAAAAACACCAGTGTAAAAAAGAGGACATGGATAGATTTGATGGGTGAATTTATGAAAGGATGGATGTATATGGGAAGCAATGAAAGTATAGATGGATGGATATTTGTATATACCGATGGGTGGATGATTGATAGAATGGAAGCACATTAGGCTCTGATAAAATGTATATTACGCTGGCGTAATTTTAATAGTTTTGGGAAATTCACGTTAAGCCACTTATGTGAAATTGCCAAAATGATGTCACAAGACACGTCATATACTATGTGCCATTCATGGCAACATTATTGCCACTTAGGTGGTGGGAATAATGTGAACTGCCAGAATGTGAGCGACTGTTGTTCGTGCCACTCATGCTTTTCATGGCATCTTTTCACTGCAACAGGCATCGTCAGCTCAAAAATGGATACAAGGATGCATTTTGTGCTAAAATATAGCGGTGGAAAGGTGAACCGATGGACAGGTGAATATATGACCACAGAGAAGGTGGAAAGAATGGACAGATAAAAGGATGGAAGGGGTAGGAGGATGAAAGACCCAAGGGCGCGCTCCTAAGAAAGGCCAGGTTGCTCGCTTCCCGTCCTCACGGTGATTAAAGGTATGGTTCAAGTGTGTTATATCTAGAGTTTTCTGGATACTTCCTTGCATTGCTCCCTGGCACGAACTCTATGTGATCAACTGTTGATCTTCCACAATAAAATCGCAAACATCTACACCAATTTCCCTGATCTACTTCAATGGACTCACAAGCTTGCTACTTTGAGTTTATGCCCATCTTCGCCACTGAGATCCAACTTGCCTTTACATCGAATAAGTCAGACTCACCTTTGTACCCCTGACCACCTCTTACCTTATTGTTAATTTCTGGAAGCATTTCTTCTGCCCTTACCAAGCTCATTAATCATTCGATGAATTTAGTCACAGTCCTCTCTCTGTGGAAACTCATCACAGTGGTCCCTGTTGTGAACAAGCATTTGCAATGCAATCGTTCTCGCCTTTGGGACCTTATATGTATTTAGCTATGCAGCACATTAGTCTGGGTGCTGAAACATCTACTGTTATTTAACATGGAGGGAAAGTAAGCACCAAACTGCGTGACACGCCATGTATAGGAACACATGGAAAGATATATTGCCTCTCAGCTGGAAATGGTATAGTCCAAAGCTCTGTTTTTAATATAAAAGCAGGGCCTTCGGTGGTCATATCACAGAAAATACAAGATTTGAAAAAAATATTATTGTCTACTGGTGCTTGTGGAAGACAATTTCTATGGACTGGAATCTAGAGAATGCTAAAGTGATTCTGGTATTTTACTGACCTCTGCTGGTCGTTTTCTATCAAGAAAGTTATAAATAGAGGCAGTTGCCAGAAATTTTTTAAAAGAAAGTCCCTCGGCAGAAAGCAATTCTGGTATTTTACTGACCTCTGCTGGTCATTTTCTATCAAGACAGTTAAATAGAGGCGAAAGAAGACAAGTCCTAGGGCTGATCTCCAGAGCCCACAAAGTACATTAACAAATAAGTATATACTGAAGTATATACTAAAGTATGCATACTAACGTATATACTAAAGTATATACACGAGGTCTCGAATGCTCAACCTAAAAACGACATTAGATCCAAGTATAGGCCAATATTTCTCTTGTCTTTCGGTACCAAAATCTTAGAGAAACAAATTTAATGTCCATCTATCTCAGTTTATTCAATCTAACTCGTTACAGGACGGTTCTTAATGTGGATGCAGATCCCAACACAGTACTGAAACAGGTTTGTTAGCCATCACACAAAATCTCCGTACCATGTTAGATCGGACCGACTCGAACACTGTGATAGTATTAAATCTATCAATGTTTTTGGACACATTTTCTCATGCAATCGTTATCAATCGTCTCCTCAGTCTGGGATGTCTGTAAATCTGCCCTCAAATGGTTGTTATTTTTTGTCTAACAGGTCACAATCAGTATCCCTGGCTCCTTTCAGTTCTTCTCTAGCTCCTCTATCTGGGGATGTCCCTGAGAGGTTTTTTCCGAGCCCTACTTTATGTAATATATACCTTTTTAGGTCTTGGCCTAGAGACGCGCGAAGCGCGTTCTCGGCAGAGAACTATTGAGATCATGTCAGCCGCCAAAGCCGACAAAAGGAGACAAGAGCTGGGCACGCGCCCAGCAATCCTAATGGGAGAGGGAGCCACAAGTGCTGGCCACGCGCGGATTCAGTCGCGCGCACGCTCACGGCGCCAGCGTCCCCGCTGCGCGCCGATCACTGCTCTCCTCCTGGCCGGCATCGAGAAGTTTCGCAAGGCAGTGAGGGCACTGAGAGGTAGGTGCTTGTTTAGAATGTTATGTCCTCTAATTGCATGGACTTGAGTGAGTGGTGAGTGTAGAGTGGTGAGTGCAGAGTGGTGAGTGCAGAGTGGTGAGTAGAGAGTAGTGAGTGCAGAGTAGTGAGTGCAGAGTAGTGAGTGCAGAGTAGTGAGTAGTGAGTAGTGAGTGCAGAGTAGTGAGTAGTGAGTGCAGAGTGGTGAGTGCAGAGTGGTGAGTAGTGAGTGCAGAGTAGTGAGTGCAGAGTAGTGAGTGCAGAGTAGTGAGTGCAGAGTAGTGAGTAGTGAGTAGTGAGTGCAGAGTAGTGAGTAGTGAGTAGTGAGTGCAGAGTGGTGAGTAGTGAGTGCAGAGTAGTGAGTGCAGAGTAGTGAGTAGTGAGTGCAGAGTAGTGAGTGCAGAGTAGTGAGTAGTGAGTGCAGAGTAGTGAGTAGTGAGTGCAGAGTAGTGAGTGCAGAGTAGTGAGTGCAGAGTAGTGAGTGCAGAGTAGTGAGCAGTGAGTGCAGAGTAGTGAGTAGTGAGTAGTGAGTGCAGAGTGGTGAGTGCAGAGTGGTGAGTAGTGAGTGCAGAGTAGTGAGTAGTGAGTAGAGAGTAGTGAGTGCAGAAGAGTGAGTAGTGAGTGCAGAGTAGTGAGTGCAGAGTGGTGAGTGCAGAGTGGTGAGTAGTGAGTGCAGAGTAGTGAGTGCAGAGTAGTGAGTGCAGAGTAGTGAGTAGTGAGTGCAGAGTGGTGAGTGCAGAGTAGTGAGTGGTGAGTGCAGAGTAGTGAGTGCAGAGTAGTGAGTGCAGAGTAGTGAGTAGTGAGTGCAGAGTAGTGAGTGCAGAGTAGTGAGTGCAGAGTAGTGAGTGCAGAGTAGTGAGCGCAAAGTAGTGAGTGCAGAGCAGTGAGTAGTGGGTGCAGAGTAGTGAGTGCAGAGTAGTGAGTGCAGAGTAGTGAGTAGTGAGTAGTGAGTGCAGAGTAGTGAGTAGTGAGTAGTGAGTAGTGAGTGCTGAGTAGTGAGTGCAGAGTAGTGAGTGCAGAGTAGTGAGTAGTGAGAGCAGAGTAGTGAGTAGTGAGTGCAGAGTAGTGAGTAGTGAGTGCAGAGTAGTGAGTGCAGAGTAGTGAGTGCAGAGTAGTGAGTAGTGAGTGGTGAGTGCAGAGAGGTGAATGCAGAGTGGTGAGTGCAGAGTGGTGAGTGCAGAGTGGTGAGTGCAGAGTAGTGAGTAGTGAGTGCAGAGTAGTGAGTGCAGAGTAGTGAGTGCAGAGTAGTGAGTGCAGAGCAGTGAGTGCAGAGTAGTGAGTAGTGAGTGCAGAGTAGTGAGTGCAGAGTAGTGAGTGCAGAGTAGTGAGTAGCGAGTGCAGAGTAGTGAGTGCAGAGTAGTGAGTGCAGAGTAGTGAGTAGTGAGTAGTGAGTGCAGAGTAGTGAGTGCAGAGTAGTGAGTGCAGAGTAGTGAGTGCAGAGTAGTGAGTAGTGAGTGCAGAGTAGTGAGTGCAGAGTAGTGAGTGCAGAGTAGTGAGTAGTGAGTGCAGAGTAGTGAGTGCAGAGTAGTGAGTAGTGAGTAGTGAGTGCAGAGTAGTGAGTGCAGACTAGTGAGTAGTGAGTGCAGAGTAGTGAGTGCAGAGTAGTGAGTGCAGAGTAGTGAGTGCAGAGTAATGAGTAGTGAGTGCAGAGTAGTGAGTGCAGAGTAGTGAGTGCAGAGTAGTGAGTGCAGAGTAGTGAGTAGTGAGTAGTGAGTGCAGAGTAGTGAGTGCAGAGTAGTGAGTGCAGAGTAGTGAGTGCAGAGTAGTGAGTAGTGAGTGCAGAGTAGTGAGTACAGAGTAGTGAGTGCAGAGTAGTGAGTAGTGAGTGCAGAGTAGTGAGTAGTGAGTGCAGAGTAGTGAGTAGTGAGTGCAGAGTAGTGAGTGCAGACTAGTGAGTAGTGAGTGCAGAGTAGTGAGTGCAGAGTAGTGAGTGCAGAGTGGTGAGTGCAGAGTGGTGAGTAGTGAGTGCAGAGTGGTGAGTGCAGAGTAGTGAGTGGTGAGTGCAGAGTAGTGAGTGCAGAGTAGTGAGTGCAGAGTAGTGAGTAGTGAGTGCAGAGTAGTGAGTGCAGAGTAGTGAGTGCAGAGTAGTGAGCGCAAAGTAGTGAGTGCAGAGCAGTGAGTAGTGGGTGCAGAGTAGTGAGTGCAGAGTAGTGAGTGCAGAGTAGTGAGTAGTGAGTAGTGAGTGCAGAGTAGTGAGTAGTGAGTAGTGAGTAGTGAGTGCTGAGTAGTGAGTGCAGAGTAGTGAGTGCAGAGTAGTGAGTAGTGAGAGCAGAGTAGTGAGTAGTGAGTGCAGAGTAGTGAGTAGTGAGTGCAGAGTAGTGAGTGCAGAGTAGTGAGTGCAGAGTAGTGAGTAGTGAGTGGTGAGTGCAGAGAGGTGAATGCAGAGTGGTGAGTGCAGAGTGGTGAGTGCAGAGTGGTGAGTGCAGAGTAGTGAGTAGTGAGTGCAGAGTAGTGAGTGCAGAGTAGTGAGTGCAGAGTAGTGAGTGCAGAGTAGTGAGTGCAGAGCAGTGAGTGCAGAGTAGTGAGTAGTGAGTGCAGAGTAGTGAGTGCAGAGTAGTGAGTAGTGAGTGCAGAGTAGTGAGTGCAGAGTAGTGAGTGCAGAGTAGTGAGTAGTGAGTAGTGAGTGCAGAGTAGTGAGTGCAGAGTAGTGAGTGCAGAGTAGTGAGTGCAGAGTAGTGAGTAGTGAGTGCAGAGTAGTGAGTGCAGAGTAGTGAGTGCAGAGTAGTGAGTAGTGAGTGCAGAGTAGTGAGTGCAGAGTAGTGAGTAGTGAGTAGTGAGTGCAGAGTAGTGAGTGCAGACTAGTGAGTAGTGAGTGCAGAGTAGTGAGTGCAGAGTAGTGAGTGCAGAGTAGTGAGTGCAGAGTAATGAGTAGTGAGTGCAGAGTAGTGAGTGCAGAGTAGTGAGTGCAGAGTAGTGAGTGCAGAGTAGTGAGTAGTGAGTAGTGAGTGCAGAGTAGTGAGTGCAGAGTAGTGAGTGCAGAGTAGTGAGTGCAGAGTAGTGAGTAGTGAGTGCAGAGTAGTGAGTGCAGAGTAGTGAGTGCAGAGTAGTGAGTAGTGAGTGCAGAGTAGTGAGTAGTGAGTGCAGAGTAGTGAGTAGTGAGTAGTGAGTGCAGAGTAGTGAGTGCAGACTAGTGAGTAGTGAGTGCAGAGTAGTGAGTGCAGAGTAGTGAGTGCAGAGTAGTGAGTGCAGAGTAATGAGTAGTGAGTGCAGAGTAGTGAGTGCAGAGTAGTGAGTGCAGAGTAGTGAGTAGTGAGTAGTGAGTGCAGAGTAGTGAGTGCAGAGTAGTGAGTGCAGAGTAGTGAGTAGTGAGTGCAGAGTAGTGAGTGCAGAGTAGTGAGTGCAGAGTAGTGAGTAGTGAGTGCAGAGTAGTGAGTAGTGAGTGCAGAGTAGTGAGTGCAGAGTAGTGAGTGCAGAGTAGTGAGTAGTGAGTAGTGAGTGCAGAGTAGTGAGTGCAGACTAGTGAGTAGTAAGTGCAGAGTAGTGAGTGCAGAGTAGTGAGTGCAGAGTAGTGAGTGCAGAGTAGTGAGTGCAGAGTAATGAGTAGTGAGTGCAGAGTAGTGAGTGCAGAGTAGTGAGTGCAGAGTAGTGAGTGCAGCGTAGTGAGTGCAGAGTAGTGAGTGCAGAGTAGTGAGTAGTGAGTGTAGAGTAGTGAGTAGTGAGTGCAGCATAGTGAGTAGTGAGTGCAGAGTAGTGAGTAGTGAGTGCAGAGTAGTGAGTAGTGAGTGCAGAGTAGTGAGTGCAGAGTAGTGAGTGCAGAGTAGTGAGTAGTGAGTGCAGAGTAGTGAGTGCAGAGTAGTGAGTAGTGAGTGCAGAGTAGTGAGTGCAGAGTAGTGAGTGCAGAGTGCAGAGTAGTGAGTGCAGAGTAGTGAGTGCAGAGTGCAGAGTAGTGAGTGCAGAGTAGTGAGTAGTGAGTGCAGAGTAGTGAGTGCAGAGTAGTGAGTAGTGAGTAGTGAGTGCAGAGTAGTGAGTAGTGAGTGCAGAGTAGTGAGTGCAGAGTAGAGAGTGCAGAGTAGTGAGTAGTGAGTGCAGAGTAGTGAGTGCAGAGTAGTGAGTGCAGAGTAGTGAGTAGTGAGTGCAGAGTAGTGAGTAGTGAGTAGTGAGTGCAGAGTAGTGAGTAGTGAGTGCAGAGTAGTGAGTAGTGAGTGCAGAGTAGTGAGTGCAGAGTAGTGAGTGCAGAGTAGTGAGTAGTGAGTAGTGAGTGCAGAGTAGTGAGTAGTGAGTGCAGAATAGTGAGTGCAGAGTAGTGAGTAGTGAGTGCAGAGTAGTGAGTAGTGAGTGCAGAGTAGTGAGTAGTAAGTGCAGAGTAGTGAGTGCAGAGTAGTGAGTAGTGAGTGCAGAGTAGTGAGTAGTGAGTGCAGAGTAGTGAGTAGTGAGTGCAAAGTAGTGAATAGTGAGTGCAAAGTAGTGAGTAGTGAGTGCAGAGTAGTGAGTAGTGAGTGCAGGGTAGTGAGTAATGAGTAGTGAGTGCAGAGTAGTGAGTGCAGAGTAGTGAGTAGTGAGTGCGGAGTAGTGAGTGCAGAGTAGTGAGTGCAGAGTAGTGAGTAGTGAATAGTGAGTGCAGAGTAGTGAGTAGTGAGTAGTGAGTAGTGAGTGCAGAGTAGTGAGTAGTGAGTGCAGAGTAGTGAGTAGTGAGTGCAGAGTAGTGAGTAGTGAGTGCAGAGTGGTGAGTGCAGAGTGGTGAGTGCAGAGTGGTGAGTAGTGAGTGCAGAGTGGTGAGTAGTGAGTGCAGAGTAGTGAGTAGTGAGTGCAGAGTAGTGACTAGTGAGTGCAGAGTAGTGAGTGCAGAGTAGTGAGTGCAGAGTAGTGAGTAGTGAGTGCAGAGTAGTGAGTGCAGAGTAGTGAGTGCAGAGTAGTGAGTAGTGAGTGCAGAGTAGTGAGTAGTGAGTAGTGAGTGCAGAGTAGTGAGTATTGAGTGCAGAGTGGTGAGTGCAGAGTGGTGAGTGCAGAGTGGTGAGTGCAGAGTGGTGAGTAGTGAGTGCAGAGTGGTGAGTAGTGAGTGCAGAGTAGTGAGTAGTGAGTGCAGAGTAGTGAGTAGTGAGTGCAGAGTGGTGAGTGCAGAGTGGTGAGTGCAGAGTGGTGAGTAGTGAGTGCAGAGTGGTGAGTAGTGAGTGCAGAGTAGTGAGTAGTGAGTAGTGAGTGCAGAGTAGGGAGTAGTGAGTGCCGAGTAGTGAGTAGTGAGTAGTGAGTGCAGAGTAGTGAGTAGTGAGTGCAGGGTAGTGAGTAGTGAGTGCAGAGTAGTGAGTAGTGAGTGCAGAGTGGTGAGTGCAGAGTGGTGAGTAGTGAGTAGTGAGTAGTGAGTGCAGAGTAGTGAGTAGTGAGTGCAGAGTGGTGAGTGCAGAGTCGTGAGTGCAGAGTGGTGAGTGCAGAGTGGTGAGTAGTGAGTGCAGAGTGGTGAGTAGTGAGTGCAGAGTAGTGAGTAGTGAGTGCAGAGTAGTGAGTGCAGAGTAGTGAGTGCAGAGTAGTGAGTGCAGAGTAGTGAGTAGTGAGTAGTGAGTGCAGAGTAGTGAGTAGTGAGTGCAGAGTAGTGAGTAGTGAGTGCAGAGTGGTGAGTGCAGAGTAGTGAGTAGTGAGTGCAGAGTGGTGAGTGCAGAGTGGTGAGTAGTGAGTGCAGAGTGGTGAGTAGTGAGTGCAGAGTAGTGAGTGCAGAGTAGTGAGTAGTGAGTGCAGAGTAGTGAGTAGTGAGTGCAGAGTGGTGAGTGCAGAGTGGTGAGTGCAGAGTGGTGAGTAGTGAGTGCAGAGTGGTGAGTAGTGAGTGCAGAGTAGTGAGTAGTGAGTGCAGAGTAGGGAGTAGTGAGTGCCGAGTAGTGAGTAGTGAGTAGTGAGTGCAGAGTAGTGAGTAGTGAGTGCAGGGTAGTGAGTAGTGAGTGCAGAGTAGTGAGTGTAGAGTGGTGAGTGCAGAGTGGTGAGTGCAGAGTGGTGAGTAGTGAGTGCAGAGTGGTGAGTAGTGAGTAGTGAGTGCAGAGTAGTGAGTAGTGAGTGCAGAGTAGTGAGTAGTGAGTAGTGAGTGCAGAGTAGTGAGTAGTGAGTACAGAGTGGTGAGTGCAGAGTGGTGAGTGCAGAGTCATGAGTGCAGAGTGGTGGTGAGTGCAGAGTGGTGAGTAGTGAGTGCAGAGTGGTGAGTGCAGAGTGGTGAGTGCAGAGTCATGAGTGCAGAGTGGTGGTGAGTGCAGAGTGGTGAGTAGTGAGTGCAGAGTGGTGAGTAGTGAGTGCAGAGTAGTGAGTGCAGAGTAGTGAGTAGTGAGTGCAGAGTAGTGAGTAATGAGTAGTGAGTAATGAGTAGTGAGTGCAGAGTAGTGAGTGCAGAGTAGTGAGTGCAGAGTAGTGAGTAGTGAGTGCAGAGTAGTGAGTAGTGAGTGCAGAGTAGTGAGTAGTGAGTGCAGGGTAGTGAGTAGTGAGTGCAGAGTAGTGAGTAGTGAGTGCAGAGTGGTGAGTGCAGAGTGGTGAGTGCAGAGTGGTGAGTGTAGAGTAGTGAGTGCAGAGTAGTGAGTGCAGAGTAGTGAGTAGTGAGTGGAGAGTGCAGAGTGGAGAGTGCAGAGTGGCGAGTGCAGAGTGGTGAGTGCAGAGTGGTGAGTAGTGAGTGCAGAGTAGTGAGTGCAGAGTAGTGAGTGCAGAGTAGTGAGTGCAGAGTGGAGAGTGCAGAGTGGAGAGTGCAGAGTGGCGAGTGCAGAGTGGTGAGTGCAGAGTGGTGAGTGCAGAGTGGTGAGTGCAGAGTAGTGAGTAGTGAGTAGTGAGTGCAGAGTAGTGAGTGCAGAGTAGTGAGTGCAGAGTAGTGAGTATTGAGTGGTGAGTATTGAGTGGTGAGTGCAGAGTGGAGAGTGCAGAGTGGAGAGTGCAGAGTGGAGAGTGCAGAGTGGTGAGTGCAGAGTAGTGAGTAGTGAGTGCAGAGTAGTGAGTGCAGAGTAGTGAGTGCAGAGTAGTGAGTGCAGAGTAGTGAGTGCAGAGTAGTGAGTGCAGAGTGGAGAGTGCAGAGTGGAGAGTGGAGAGTGCAGAGTGGCGAGTGCAGAGTGGTGAGTGCAGAGTGGTGAGTGCAGAGTGGTGAGTGCAGAGTAGTGAGTAGTGAGTAGTGAGTGCAGAGTAGTGACTGCAGAGTAGTGAGTATTGAGTGGTGAGTATTGAGTGGTGAGTGCAGAGTGGAGAGTGCAGAGTGGAGAGTGCAGAGTGGTGAGTGCAGAGTGGTGAGTGCAGAGTGGTGAGTGCAGAGTGGTGAGTGCAGAGTAGTGAGTAGTGAGTGCAGAGTAGTGAGTGCAGAGTAGTGAGTGCAGAGTAGTGAGTAGTGAGTGCAGAGTAGTGAGTAGTGAGGGCAGAGTAGTGAGGGCAGAGTAGTGAGTGCAGTGAGTGTGCAGAGTGAGTGTGCAGAGTGAGTGTGCAGAGTGAGTGTGCAGAGTGAGTGTGCAGAGTGCGAGTGCAGAGTTGTGAGTGCACAGTGTGAGTGCAGAGTGTGAAGTGTGTGAGTGTGTAGGGTGAGCAGTGTGTGAGCGTGCAGGGTGAACATTGTGTGAGCGTGTAGGGTGAGCAGTGTGTGAGCGTGCAGGGTGAACATTGTGTGAGCGTGTAGGGTGAGCAGTGTGTGAGCGTGCAGGGTGAACAGTGTGTGAGCGTGCAGGGTGAACAGTGTGAGCGTGTAGGGTGAGCAGTTTGTGAGCGTGCAGGGTGAACAGTGTGTGAGCGTGCAGGGTGAACAGTGTGTGAGCGTGCAGGGTGAACAGTGTGTGAGCGTGTAGGGTGAGCAGTTTGTGAGCGTGCAGGGTGAACAGTGTGTGAGCGTGCAGGGTGAACAGTGTGTGAGCGTGCAGGGTGAACAGTGTGTGAGCGTGTAGGGTGAGCAGTGTGTGAGTGTGCAGGGTGAACAGTGTGTGAGCGTGCAGGGTGAACAGTGTGTGAGCGTGCAGGGTGAACAGTGTGTGAGCGTGCAAGGTGAACAGTGTGTGAGCGTGCAGGGTGAACAGTGTGTGAGCGTGCAGGGTGAACAGTGTGTGAGCGTGCAAGGTGAACAGTGTGTGAGCGTGCAGGGTGAACAGTGTGTGAGCGTGCAGGGTGAACAGTGTGTGAGCGTGCAAGGTGAACAGTGTGTGAGCGTGTAGGGTGAACAGTGTGTGAGCGTGCAGGGTGAACAGTGTGTGAGCGTGCAGGGTGAACAGTTTGTGAGTGTGCAAGGTGAACAGTTTGTGAGTGTGCAGGGTGAACAATTCCAATCCAAACCACATAATTCCATTACACACCACATACATACACTCCATAACACATGGGTAAAATACATTGCCATTTACAATGCCATTAGCTCTAACTCAAATAAATCTGAGACCTATTGCATTTCCAATGCTTGTTTCTATTAGCTGCTTTAGTTTGCTCCTTCGGTTTCAAGATGACATGGTACACCGACGACACACATTTTACTGTGCCTGTATCAGATAACTTGTCATCCATCCAAAATAAGTTCTGCGATTGCATGGCCTCAGTGGCCAAATGGAAGAACGCCAATTGTCTCAAATCAAGCAGCGACATAACAAAAATTGTTCCGTTTGGTAATCAACCCGTCTTCTTGTCTCGAAGTTAGTGGCTATCTGAAGTTTGCCAACTTCCCACCCCAGCCAGCTCTATAGAAAATCTGGGCATCAGGTTCGATAATAATCTGTCCTGTGCTTTCCTTGGCTTCTGCAAATTTTCTTATCCTGGCTTCCTGCACTTTTTACTTCATCGCCTTCAAGTAGTCCAAAACGCAGCTGCAAGGCTTATTCTCAACATTCCCCGTTACTTATCGCCCCATTTCGGCACATCTTGGAGGTCTTCATTGGCTACAATTACCAAAGTTCCATCTTAGAAGCCCTCTGCATGGTTTTGAAGGCGCTTTCCAATAAAGGCCCTGTATGCATACAAAATGTTAGTACCCGTACCGCCCTGGTCGTGATATATGCACGGCGTATAACAAGATGACAATCAGCCCACCCGCTCAGAATGCCGGGTTGGGGAGACATTCCTTTTCCTATTTCCTTTTACAACACTGGGATATGTTGCCCCGAATAAATGGTGCATCTGCCTTCAACCCAGTAGCGGCCTGTGCAGGTAGGAGAGGTAGGGCCGGTGTGGAGTGGGGGGGTGTGGATGTATTTCCACAAATGATGATGAGGAAAAAATAATTATTTATTTAATTTTCCCTCGTCATCGTCTGTCCAAATCCCTCCCAGCTGGCCCACTGCTCTTACCGGCACAGGCCACGGCTGCTTCGACCACAAGTCAAGCCCCACTGTCTGTATGCTAGCACTAGGACACTGATTATGGGATTCAGAATTACATATATGTGTGTAAATGTAAATGTGTTTTAAATTTATATAGCACACTTCTACCCAGAGGTCTCGTAGCGCTGTATTCATACCACTGTGAAACCCATCCTGGCTTTCCTGTGAAATGTCCACTCCTGGGCACCCCCAAAGTGAAGCCAGGCATCCAAGCGCTGCTGGGGCCGTTGTGGAAATTAAGCAAGCTATTGCCCAGAGACACAGAGTGGGACCCATGATTAGACAAGGCACCGAGGCTAGAATTATCAGGTCCGGGGAAATTGAGTCCAAGAACCGCCGAGGCAGGAATTGAACCCTGGTCCCGGGCCAGACCTCTGCATCAGGGTCTGCCGCTCTAACCATTGAGCCACGCTTCTCCACATATGTACTACAATGCATCTCATCTAAGGACCTGGTGGACAAGTCCCTCCGGGAAATTGATCAAATTTGGCCACACAGGGGGCGGCCACCGGCAGGACGCACATAATAGGACCTGCCTTGAAAGCCTAGAACTGATCAGTTCCCTAATGGATTTTCTATTCCCCTAATGTGCAGAGCCCTTAAATTATAGGCCCCAGCTGGGATGCAGCACAATCTAATTACCTTACTCGAACATTTTCACCAGAGCAAATGCAGCCTTATGAGGCATGGCGAAAGGGAGGCGGTGTCATGGCCATTGGTCTGCCTAGTAACAGGCAAATTAAGTAATTTAAAACCTGTAAATTGGAATTGTCACTTAGCAAGGTAGAAAGATATCACTGCACTCAGGTGAGGCAATGGGCCTTCCAGCCGGTGATCAAGGCAGCATCTACCAGAGGAAACAAGTCCTTTGTAAAGTGCAATGTGGCGAAGAAGGTTTCAAAGGTGGCATATCAAACATATACATAGAGGCGGGTCAGCTCCATGCTCACCCTACATGGAACACTGGTAGTGCATGTTAGAGCAGGCGATCACTGATGATTCATGCGGTCTTCTTTGGCGAGATCTAGTTCAGAATAACCCTAGCATACAGGGCAGGGAAGCACACCGACAAAGTTATGATTGACTTGCACTTGTACCTGACCAACCTTCTATCCAGAGAGCGACTTCTTGTAATGGAGTCGTTGGGTGCATTCTACTGCGGAAAATTCAACATATCTGGAGGGACTCAAACAAATAATGGTAGTTGTGGTCAAAATTGGCGCACCTCGTATTACAATGTGACATCCAAAAAAGCGTTTGCTTGGAAAGTTAGTCCATAGCGAAGCAAGCATGTTGTCAGGTGGAGGTGCTACTCCGGTTCAAGCACCCTAATACCAAAAGTGCATTCATGTATTACTGAAAGATAACGTATGAAATATACACATTAGGAAAAACCAAAGCACTATCCAAAAGAATTTACAGTGTCCAGACAGTGTGGACTTTAATTAGTTGAACACAGTTTCAGTTGATTTGTAACATAATCATGTTAATACAAAAATACAGTCGAAAAGTAAGGATTGTAATCCACAAATGGTGATGTGCTTTACAATCCAGATAAACTGTTCTTCGTAAGAGTCTAGGAGTGCCTCAAGTATCTCAAATGGTTGAAAGTAGTTAATGCAGGCAATATAATGCGCAACCTTGTCACTGAAGCGAAGAAAAAGCCCGAATTAGGCACGAGACTTGATGGAGTCCATAATAAGCTCCGTTGTAGGACGCCGAGAAAGCATGTAACTCTAATGTCCCATTGGTGAGTTCGTTGGAAACCAAGGTGGGGATTACAATTCTTACTTTTCAACTGTATTTTTGTATTAACATGATTATGTTATATGTCTGGTGGGACTGCTTGACTATTAGGGACCTACTGGGCTGAAGTCTAGGCAGCAATGAAAAAAATCCTCAGATATCTTTCAAGAGCTGTATATCAGAAAACTTTGGGTAGTAGTGTTCCCTAAAACAAGAGAAACGTCCGCACATTCAACAAGCAAATTTGTATACGTGTAGTATCAATGATAGTTATCAAGAAGTCAGAATTTGGGTGCTCAATTTACCCTTCATACACCAACTACCCAGTGGCGTTCACTGCACACAGAGTGTGACCAAATGAACACAACAAATAAGGGTTTTAACAGCACACAGGTGTGCTGTTAAAACCCTTATGTGTTGTGTTCATCTTTCATGAGCTGATATGGTCTTAAGTGTAGTAAGTCTACACTCCCCCATGTTTAAGCAACAATCAAAATCAAATATGACCCTTACAAGAGCTGATAAATTGGTGCTGGCCTTCAACTAGAAATGCAAAGATCCACTATCGAGGGCACAGTCGTTCCTAAGGCTTTAAAATGTTCCGACCATGGACGCTAGCCAACGAGAACACAGAAAAAGAAAACCTTGGGTGTCTTTTCTGCTGCCTCTCGACTGATCCCCTGCATGTATCTTGTTCCAGACTCAGAGCTCTAAATCAATTTTCTGATTAGAGAAGCAAGTGGGGCAGCGGTGGTATAATGGAAGATGTATTGAATTTTCAACATTATAGGATAGCTGTGGCTGCCCTAATACTACACTATAATCAAGGACTTAAAGGTCCAAGGAGAGAGATATGTGAGTTTTATCAGAGGTTGTGGGGGGGGGGGGGGGGTGCGATTGTGGGCCATTTTCAGCCTATTCCTTGTTTAAGAGTTTAAAGAAGTGGTGATGGCCTATGGATCATAACATTTGATCTCGAGCTGCTTGTATAGTAATTGCTGAGGGTCACTTTGTTTATGTCAAAAAAATAAAAACAAGCATTGGCAAATGCCAATAGGTCTTGCTTATGAAAGTGCCTTCTGTGTCACTGATGACTTTAGGAACTCGATACGTCATCGTACATGTACTCTGTCACTCATCCTTTCATTCATTCAACACTGATTCATTCTTGCATTCATCCTCTGACACAACTGCAATTACGCACACACACAAAGCCAACAACATGTGCAAGATGAATTTGAATGCATGTAGAAAAAAGAAAATATGCTGGTGTCTAAACATGGTGCGCATATGCTTGCAATAACAACACTACACATAGCAGCGGGTGTCTGTCTTGCAGATGCATTGTAAATAGTTTATCATTGTATTTAAGTTTCAGCATGACTCCCAACATTTAGAACCAATGTGTTGGCCATCTTGGAATGGCAAAACAATGATACACAATGGATTCCATAATTGTCCCCTGGTTTACAGTAAGTGGCCACATTGGACATGACGTACTGCAGATTAAATAAGTGGCGAGCAGGCAACCTTTTAGCACTGCCTGCAGAGCTGCAGTGCACTGGCAAAAAAATGAAAAGGGAACTATATAATGAGGAAAAATGACAACTAAAGGACTGGCCACCGAACGCCATACTGAAGCATTCTCATTTTCAGGTTTAAGGGGATGTTATAGTTAGGTGAAAATGTCAGTTACAACGGTGCACAGTCAAAATATCGACTCCAAAATATCGACTGGACATAATATCGAGTTTTAAATATCGACTGGACAAAATATCGATTGGACAGAATGTAGACAGCAATAATATTGTTTTTAAGGTAAGTAAAGTAATATCGACTGTTAAAAATATAGACAGTTAAAATATTAAAGTATATAATATAGGTTATTAAAATTATCAAATTTTTAATAATATTGAATTTTTTATAGTGTGTTTTATGTTATTATATGTGTGAAAAGTGTGTATTTATGTTATAAATAATAATAATTAATGACATTTGTATTTTTAAATTTTTGCGTTATTTAATTCTGTAGCGGGTTGTGGGTTTATAGGGGAATAGGGTGGGAAGTAATTTAATAATAATTAATTAAATATGTAAATTAATTTATAGTTATAATTTTGTAATTATTTGTTAATTAATTTTATTTGGTAATTAATTAAAATTTAATTGGCAATTAATTTAAATTAATTGATTAATTGTTAATTATGTTAATTTTTCTAATTTATTTTCTGTAGCGGGTTGTGGGTTTATAGGGGAATTGGGTAGGAAGTAATTTAATAATAATTAATTAAATATGTAACTTTATTTATTGTTATACATTTTAATTATTTGTTAATTAATTTTTATTTGGTAATTAATAAAAATTTAATTGGCAATTAATTTAAATTAATTGATTAATTGTTAATTATGTAAATTTTTCTAATTTATTTTCTGTAGCGGGTTGTGGGTTTATAGGGGAATTGGGTGGGAAGTAATTTAATAATAATTAATTAAATATGTACATTTATTTATTGTTATAAATTGTTAATTATTTGTAAATTAATTTTATTTGGTAATTAATTGAAATTTAATTGGCAATTAATTTAAATTGGGGTGCCTGCAGGGGAGCGTGAGCATTTTCTCCAGCTCACCTTATCGGCGGACCTTGGACCCTGGGATTTCCGGCCCCTGACGACCACTCTTCGCCTCTCTTCGCCTCCCTTCAGCCGCCGCAGTGGTCATCTAGCGCGGCAGCAGTGCGGAGGGGGGTGCTGCAAACTACACTTCCCAGGCTCCCTCTGCTGTGGCCAGACGCCACACCATCGCGCCGGGCGGCGCATAAAGCAGGCATCACCCCAGCTCCGCGGGACGCGAGCGGGACGCCGGGCTAAGCCCGGGCAAAGGGCGGGCCCTCTACGGCCCTCATCGGACCGAGGAGGACGGGGACGGGCCACCCCCTTTGTACGTCGAGAGGTAAAGTTCCGATCAGTACTTACTCTAACTATGCCTAAACCCAATACAGGGGTTATGTCCGACAAAATCCCTGATGATATTTTTGCATATTCTTCACCTAGTTATGCGTGGCTGAATGACTTAAATAGCTTGTGTAGGGTTAAGTACGCCCCAACAGCACCTTCTCCCACGTTACCATGCCCAAGGGAGCTGAAATCCCTCCCTGATACCCATAAAATATCCCCCACGGTCATACCTGCCCAAAGGAAGATTGATGGGGACAAAGACAAAGAAAACGGGAGTCTTCTCAAAAGACAAAAATCTGATAAACCTTCTACACCATCTCTAATTAATTTGTCCTTCCTTTCACCACCTGCTGCTATCTTGGACGATTTATTACCATCTTTTCATCAGGCCCTTCTGACTAGGATCGAGAATCTGATCGAAACTTTAATACACCCCCTGATGGTCAAAATCAACACGTTGGAGGAGAAGCTGACGGGGTTGGAGCACTCCATTGAATCTCTCATGAAATCCTCAACCCATGTCGTAACAACTCAATGCCCGCCGACACCTGCTCTCTCACATTTACCTACTCTGGTTATTCCTTATGAAGCGGTGCCCACCCGATTGCCAACCTCCACCTCCTCGTTCCTTATCAATCCCAAAGCCCCCCCCGAAATTGACAACAGCACGTAACATTCCGTCTAACCAGGTGCGCACCACCCATATACACTTACCTCCAGAGGCAGCGCCTTTCGTAATTGTTCTCTCGGGTGTCCCTGAGCTAACAAAAGGCAAAGTTGAGAGACAATGCGAACTTATGAACAAGGTCAAGTTTTGGTTAACTAAAAACAGACCCCTGCCCAAACACCTTGATGGCCATATAATAAGTGTTCGGAGGGTTGGATGGCTTGGACCCCAAAGAAAAGACATCTTGGGCGACTTGATCCTGATTCGATTTAGAAGCAGACACATTGTACCATACATACAGACATGGCCATCTCATAATGGTGATGGACCTATCTCTACCTGGAATCTACATGATTTTTACCCTAATATGTCCTACATGCATTCCTCTAGTTCCTGGGGCATTGTCAACAACCAAGTGGGTAGAGGATCCCATTTAAGTAATGGTAGTAGTGCTCCAGTGGCTTTCAATTTTCCCAAACTATCGTACAATAGTTTAATGTCTTGTAATTACTAAATTGCTCAGAACACTCTTTTTGAATCAGTCCTATCTCATCCGCCTAAAATTAGAAACTGTTACTCCGCACAAGCATTTTTTTAAAAGTATTTTAAATGTCTGTAGACCCTTGATTTATTTGCACTTTTTTATGATTATTGTTCTCCCTTTGTACCGCAGATAATGGAAATATATGATTTGTTATCTGTACTTATATGCATTGTATAAACATCTTTGCACTTGGATAATTGTAATTTTGAATATGCTGAATTGTTTTTGTAGATTGCACTTTTATGGATTTTTCTTGTAAATCCGAATAAAGAGATTTGAATTGAATTGAATTGATTAATTGTTAATTATGTTAATTTTTCTAATTTATTTTCTGTAGTGGGTTGTGGGTTTATAGGGGAATTGGGTGGGAAGTAATGTATTTATAAATAATTAAATATGTCAACATATTTATTGGTATTGTTGTAGAATTATTTGTTAATTATTTATTTTATGGATAATTAATTAAATTAGAATAGCTAATTAAATGTAATTTTAATTGATTAATTATTATATTATATTAAATTCGTAATTACTTTAAATTAATTTTTTACCCTACGCTATCCAACGCTTTCCCTACTGTTGCACCCACTGGAGTGGGAATAGTATTTTTTTACCCCTACGCTATCCAACGCTTTCCCTACTGTTGCACCCACTGGAGTGGGAATAGTAATTTTTACCCTTACGCTATCCAATGCTTTCCCTACTGTTGCACCCACTGGAGTGGGAATAGTAATTTTTACCTCTACGCTATCCAATGCTTTCCCTACTGCTGCACTCTTTGGAGTGGGAATAGTAATTTAAACCCGTACGCTATCCAACGCTGTCCCTACTGTTGCACTCTTTGGAGTGGGAATAGTAATTTTTACCCCTACGCTATCCAACACTTTCCCTACTGTTGCACTCACTGGAGTGGGAATAGTAATTTTAACCCCTACGCTATCCATCGCTTTCCCTACTGTTGCACCCAATGGAGTGGGAATAGTAATTTTTACCCCTACGCTATCCAACACTTTCCCTACTGTTGCACCCACTGGAGTGGGAATAGTAATTTTTACCTCTACGCTATCCAATGCTTTCCATACTGCTGCACTCTTTGGAGTGGGAATAGTAATTTAAACCCCTACGCTATCCAACGCTTTCCCTACTGTTGCACTCTTTGGAGGGGGAATAGTAATTTTTATCCCTACGCTATCCAACACTTTCCCTACTGTTGCACTCACTGGAGTGGGAATAGTAATTTTTACCCCTACGCTATCCAACGCTTTCCCTATTGTTGCACCCACTGGAGTGGGAATAGTAATTTTTACCCCTAGGCTATCCAACGCTTTCCCTACTGTTGCACCCACTGGAGTGGGAATAGTAATTTTTACCCCTACGCTATCCAACGCTTTCCCTACTGTTGCACCCACTGGAGTGGGAATAGTAATTTTTACCTCTACGCTATCCAATGCTTTCCCTACTGTTGCACTCTTTGGAGTGGGAATAGTAATTTAAACCCCTACGCTATCCAACGCTTTCCCTACTGTTGCACTCTTTGGAGTGGGAATAGTAATTTAAACCCCTACGCTATCAAACGCTTTCCCTACTGTTGCACCCACTGGAGTGGGAATAGTAATTTTCACCCCTACGCTATCCAACGCTTTCCCTACTGTTGCACTCTTTGGAGTGGGAATAGTAATTTTAACCCCTATGCTATCCAACGCTTTCCCTACTGTTGCACCCACTGGAGTGGGAATAGTAATTTTTACCCCTACGCTATCCAACGCTTTCCCTACTGTTGCACCCACTGGAGCGGGAATAGTATTTTTTACATTTTGCTATTGTACGTAAATAAAATTGGATATTATTTAATTATATTATGTTATATATATATATGTTTTAATAAATATGATTGTTAATTTTTTTATAACTTTAATTAAATATTTAATTATTATATTTTAATTTAAGTCTTTGTAAGTATATTTTAGTAATTAATTTTACATTTTAATTTAATTTAACACTGTTCTTAATTAACTCGATATTTTTTACATCTATATATTTGTAAACGATATTTTGTACTCAATATTTTTGTACTTACCTGTTTGTACATACAAACTCGATATTTTGGCTGTAGATATTTTTTCCTCGATATTTTGGGTAGTCGATATTTTGGCAGTCGATATTATTTCAGTGATCCGTTACAACATATGGTTTTAAACAAAGAAAACCACTGAAATTGACCAGTTATAGTAAATTTGAGTAACTAGAACTCCTATTCTAAAGTAACGATAACTTGCGCCCTCGTCATGCACAGTTTCATCACTGACATTATTTCAGATGTTGCAGTGATGTTATCTATGATGTCACAGAACATGTCACAAGTGATGTAATATGGAAAGTAATTAGAAGTACATAGCGAGGGCACTAGTTATTGGTACTTTAGAGCACGAGTTATAGTTACTTGAGATAACTATAACTGGTTAATTTCAGTTGTTTTAAAACAGTATGCTTTTGCTAACATTTTCACCTAACTATACCGCCTGTTTAACCTTTGTTTTTTTCAGTGACATTTTTAAAATTCATTGTAAGATATTATTAGTAGCAGTTTAACACCCAAATATTGCAATAAGCAAACAGAAATGTGACTAGTCAACCTTTGCAAAGATGTGCAGCAACATGTGTTGCTGGGTTCTTAGTAACTTTTGAACTCTTTGATCTAAATGATAGATTATGTGGCAAATGCGGTAAATTTATAATTATGGGAAAAAACACTGCGGCCACAAAATCATATAATTCCAGAGACCCTGATTTTATCATCACTTCAGATGTCCACCACTGTGTGTGGCATGGGGTTGAACACAGGGCCAGCCCTGCAGCTAGACCCTGTACCCAACCTTCCGCAAGGAAAGCAGGGCCTGGCCGCAGTGCTATGTGTAACAATATGAAGGGTGTCAGTTTTTGTAAGGCCTCCTCTGCCTGGCCGCTCTCCTTCCTGCTCCTCGCCGCCTCGCGTCCTTCTTCGTTGAAAAGAACACTACGTTGTACGTTTTGTGCATGCGCATGCTCACTGGCAAGATGTACAACGTAGTGTTTATTAATGAAAAAGGTCGCGAGAGGAGCAGGAAGGAGAGTTGTCAGGCAGGGGAGGCGGCAGAAACACAGGTAAATGCCTTCTTTTTATTATTTTTAAAGTATTTGGAAGAGGGGAGGGAGCAGCTAACTCCGCTCCGCCACAGAGGCAGAGTTTTGCCTATCTCCGGGTTTGCCACGGAGCGTGGAGTAGGCAAATCTCTGCAAACTCCGCTGGTGGAGCAGAGGTACCCGTCCAGGGTTAGCTTATTTGCCATATGCTTTTCACAGTAAATTAGCCAGGCCTCAACTGCCTTTGTAATCATTTTTTATAATAAATAGGTCAAACCTGTGGCATTGGACATAACATAACATTTCCATGCATCCCAATCAAGCTTAAAGCTGAGGACTCACCTGCGTGTAAGCTTCCCCTAATGCAACCATCAGCATACCATCATTAAAGTGCATATGTGTAGAAAATGACAGTTGGTGAAATGTATAAAGAATTATAGTCTTACAGTCGGCAAAGCAAAATATTATCTCTCCTAATAGGGCTTAACGAGAATTCCCATGGTGCATATCTTCAACATCAATGGCTTGTTAGTGGGGGTAAGTAACTACCACCAAGCCCCTTGTCGTCTAAGGTAATCAGTGAGATTCCGTGTAGCAAACAATGTATCTGTCGGCCTTAATTTGGAGTAATGGCAATCCACCCTTAAATGCCTGTTGACTTTGAAATATGCTTTTCAAAATCAAAATACCAGGCCTACTGCCTTTATCGTACCTTTTCGTAATAGGCAATCAGGCCCATAGCCGTTATCTTTGGTTTGACACCACAACCAACTCAAGACTACTGTGCTGAGTGTTAGCTTTTTACAAGGCAGCCACATGCCATACACTCATGAACGTCAAATGAATACAAAATTGCAGTTGCCAACGCAAAATGCTATTGTTCCTAACAGGAGTATTGTAGAGCATATCCCTATGGTTTGTTAGGGTCGATCACCAACACCAAAACCCTTGTCTACTACGGTAATCTGTGAAATCCCATTAAACAAAATTGAAGAGTAATAAAAATCCATCCTCAAGACTGTTGACTTTGTCATAACGTTTCATAATAAACAGAACAAACCTATGACGTCTGAGATGGCTTTTAACAATAAACCGAAGAAACCTTCACCCTTTACCATTGGCTCTACACCTTACCAAAACCGGCCTATTCAAGTGCACATAAACTGGCAACCATTATGCATATTGTTATAAAGTTGTAATTATGTAGAAAAATGCAGTTTGCAAAACACTATACTTAGGCTTTAACAAATGCTTTTCACAATTAATAAGGTAAGCAAGCACCTTTGCCATAATGACTGATAATAAGCAGATAATTCCCATGGCATCAGACATAACATTTCTCTGTGCAGCAATCAAGCCTATAGATTGTCAGGATAACCAAACTCTGGCCTGCAGTTTTGACTGTAAGTGTGAAGGTGCTTATTTATTGTTACTGTATCTTTAATGTACCAAGAACCTTTACTGTAGTGGTTCTGGAACCTTGCCTTGGTTGTGTTCCCTCTTGGGCAGTTACTATGCTGTCTCCTGTGGATGAGGTTTAATAAATACCTCCTGGCTTACTTTACTGGTTCCTGAGCTTTCTTTCATGCAGAGGACACCACATTTTTATGGCGACGATCGGGTGAATCCACATCACTTTCCACCTCAACACAGAGACTGAGAAAAGAAGAAAATTTCCCCTTCTCCTCCAGCGGCAGTTAAATATAAAGAAAAGGAAGCGGAGTCTTCCCAGCGGCTGGTATAATTAAAAGCGGTGAGGAGTAAGGTGGGAGGTTTCTCGAGGAGAATATTTTTTGTTAAAAGAAAAAGACTGTCTTTAGCTGAAAGAGATAAAACGAACGATGCTCGCGCTGAACAACGCTCGTGCTTAAATTGCCTTGCTCGCGCATATGAAATAGACATCACGAGTGTTACACGCGCATGGATTCTTTTGCTCGCGCTACTCTGCTCATTCTATTATGATGTAACAGCGCCCTCTGCTGTCCCGTTTAAAAAAAAAAAAAACGCAAAGCACTGAAATAAAAGAACGTTTCTCTTTTCTTGCACAATCATCTCACATTGTATTGTCATCAAAAGAATCTTATCGTGTGCAAGAAAGAAAGACAGATCATTCTAATCTAACCATTGTTGAAGGATTCCATGATCTTCGTTAACTCAACAATTGTTTAGCCTAGAGGAAAAGAACACAGCAAGAGAAAGGAAGATTCTAAAAACAAACCCTTCTTGTTGTGAACATTCTTCATAAAAAAAAACAAACAAAAAAAACAAGAATTTAACATAATTAAAACTTTAAAAGAGGGCTTTTGAAATGCAAAATGTAACTCAACCTGCATTTTTTTAAAATACTCCAGGAGAACCTAATGTAAAGTGGAAAAAATGGAAAAAGATTTTTACCAATTACGCAAGAGTTTGTGGAACTAACCTGAGTGCAGAAAGGAAGCTAGCTCTCCTTTTACATTGTTTAGGAGGAGAAGGACAAGATGTCCTAGAACATCTCCCTGATCTATCTGCTGGGGAACAACGTAATTTAAATGAATACGAAATTGCGATTGCACAACTGGATAAACATTATCTTCCAAGGATTAGTACCATTATGGAACGCTATCACTTCGGCTTAAGGGAACAAAAGAGAGATGAAACTGTAGAGGACTATGTTTCTTCATTGAGGAAACTAGCTTCCTCTTGCAATTTTGGCTTAACACTCGACGAAAGGATTAGGGATCAATTTGTCCTCAGATGTGTCCATGATGAAATAAGAAAAGAACTCTGGTTAAAAGATGAACCGCCCCTTGAAGAAGTTCTAGCAATAGCTAAACAAGTAGAACACATGACAAAGTGCGTTGGGGAATTAAACAAAGAAAAAGATAAAACATCTATTGTTGAAAAGAAAGAAGACACAAAAGTTGAAGAAGTAATATGTCAAATCAAGAAACAAGACAAGAATGAAACTCAGTCTGCCTCAAGAAAAGATGATTTTTCTACAAATCCTGGGTTTCAAAGCAATTTTCCGGGACAAAGTAATAAATTTACATGTTTTAGATGTGGCCAAATAGGCCATCTAGCTAATTCTCCACTGTTTCCTGCTTTAAGAATTATATGCAATGTATGTGGCAAGAAGGGACATTATGGTAAATGTTGCAGATCAAAAATGTTTAGACCTGACATGTATAGAAAACGTTGGAATCAGTCCCAACCACAAGTTAGAACTGTTACATTTGAGATAAAATGTGAGGAAGGAGATCATCCAATTCATCCTGTAAAAATAGGAAATGTAATGATAGATTTTAAATTCGACTCATGTTCTCGTATAACCTTAATTGATGAAGAATTATTTAATAAGCATTTCGCAGGAAAAGTAAAACTAATGAGATCAGATGTTAGGCCTCTTGGATACTCAGATAACCCAATTAAAATGGTTGGATGTTTCATGGCGGAGATTGAACTTGGGAGTAGAATTATTGTAGGGAAAATATATGTGGCAAAGAAGGGTGATATCTTGTTAGGCTGGGTACATCAAGGTCAACTTGGTGTAACTTTAGATCCCAATGCAGATCCGCAGGTACAAATTCATCAGGTAGAGATAGTGGAGAGGAATGAGTCAGATAAGGAGCTGGGAGAGGGTTTAGCTAGTAGATTCCCAAAAGTATTTAGAGAAAACTTAGGTTGCTTACAAGGTTATAAGCATCACATTAGATTAAGAGAGAATGCTGTCCCTGTCATAGCGAAAGTTAGAAGAATACCATTGATGGAACAGGATAAGGTAAAAGAAGAAATAGACAAATTGTTAAAGAATGATGTCATTGAACAAGTGGAGGCTACTGAGTGGTTGGCTCCCGTTGTCATAGTTAAGAAGCCTACAGGTGAGATTAGGCTCTGTGTTGATTTAAGAGCATTAAATAAAGAAGTAGTTGTGGACAAATTTCCCCTTCCGAATATTGATGAAATGGTTAGCACACTTGAAGGTGCCAGATATTTCACCACACTTGATCTTGCCTCAGCCTATCATCAGGTTATATTAGATGAATATTCTCAAGACCTAACTGCCTTTATCACCCCCATGGGTACTTATAGGTATAAAAGGATGCCCTTTGGCCTTGTGTCAGCGGCTTCCGTTTTTCAAAGGATTATGGCAAGAATTTTAAAGGGAATATCTGGTGTAAGATGTTACCAAGATGACTTACTTATTTATGGAAATAGTTCAAAAGAACATTTTGGTCGCGTATGTTCTGTGCTCAAACGTTTGGAAGATGCAGGTATGACACTTAAAAAAAGCAAATGTAAATTTGGTGTGAAGGAAGTAAATTACTTAGGGCATAGAATAACTGACATGGGCATCTTTCCAAAAAAAGAATTAGTTGACACCATCAACAAAATAAAAGATCCAGAGAATAAGGAAGAATTAATTTCCTTCCTTGGTATGGTGGAGTTCTATGGGAAGTTTATTCCTAATTTTGCAGACAAAACACAGTTTATGAGAAGGTTGACATCGAGGAATGTGGAGTATGTGTGGTCTGATGTATGCAAAGCTGAATTTGTAGGGATTAAATCTGAATTGAACAAGGCTCCCTCTCTTCAGGCATTTGTACCAGGTCTTCCTACAATTTTATTCACTGATGCAAGTGAAAAAGGACTTGGTGCTGTCCTAATACAAAAAAGAAACGGGAAGGACAACTTGATTTGCTGCTCCTCAAGATGTCTAAAGGGCTCGGAATTAAATTATTCTGTCATAGAAAAAGAATCCCTTGCCATCTATTGGGCTCTGAGAAAATTAAAAAACCTAATTTGGGGTACTAAGATTTTAGTCTTTTCAGATCATAAACCTTTAAAAGAAATTTTTGATAAGAAGGGATTGGATTCAATCTCTTCAAGAATTAGAAAATGGATTGTTTCGTTACAAGAGTTTGATTTCTCTGTTGATTATATCCCAGGTGTATCAAACAAGTCTGCTGATTGTCTCTCGAGAATGGTTGGTAAAGAGAATTTTGATGAAGATGATGCTGTAGGTTGTTGTGATGAATCTATAAATGTATGTGAGATTACAGAGGGAGCGATTGAGGAAAAGGAGTGGAGAGATGAACTTGAAAAAGACGAAGAAATAAAAAGAGTTATGCTGTCCTTGAGCAATAACTCTCGCTTAGAGAAACCGTGGACCTTGGTTTCTAATGAGCTTTCTATTCACTCTGGTTTTTTAACTAGGGGAACAAAAATGGTTCCTCCACTGGGAATAAGAAAAAAACTTTTATCTCATGCTCATTCTGGACATCTTGGTATTGTAAAAACCAAAGAAATTCTACGCATGCAATTTTGGTGGCCAGGGATGGATTTGGAGATAGAAAGATTAGTGAGGGATTGTCCAGAATGTTCTGCAAGTGATAAAATACTTAAAACTAGACAGATGCCAATGGTTAAGCGATCCCTTCCAAGACATCCTTGGGATGAACTAGCCATAGATATAGTTGGTCCGTTGTCAGGTGTAAGTGATACACCTTATCTTTTAGTCCTTATGGATCTCTATTCCAGATGGATTGAGGTGAGCGCTGTAAGGGAGATCACATCTGAAGAAGTAATAAAGTTTCTAGATACCATCTTTAAAAAAGAAAGTTTCCCTAATAGTCTCCTGTCAGATAATGGACCACAATTCTGTTCAAGGGTTTTTGAAGAGTTTATGGGAAAATCAGGTATTTTACATAAAAAATGTTCTTTATACCATCCTGAAACCAACGGTGCTGTTGAGAGGGTTAATAAAACCCTGAAGGAGGCTATACAGTTAGCAAGATCATCTGGATTAAATTGGAAATCTGTCCTGCAAGACAGAATAAATGCTTATCGCTATGCTCCCCACACAACTACTGGTAGATCCCCCTTTGTTTTGTTTAAAGGAAGGGCTCCCAACACCTATCTGTGTCCTGGTTGGATGAATCTTAATAAAGGCCTGGTTGATAATGGAATAGGTGAATGGCGAAGGAGGGAGGAGAGGAAGCAAGATGAGAGAAAGATTTATTTTGATAAGAGAAAGTGTGTAAATGCTCAAAAAGTTCTTGTTGGTGACCTAGTTCGCATCAAAGCTCCTGTTGGTTGTAGAAATTGGTCCAAATTCTCTGATGTAAAAGCTGTTGTGAAAATATTCAGGAATGCCATTAAAACAGAGGATGGTAGAATTTGGAACAAAAGCAGAGTTGTTGTTGTTAGGTCAAGAATACCTATACCTGATTCCTCTTATGATAGACAAGGTTTATTTCATATGTTTTCAAATTCTGTCAATGATCCTAACTTACCCATGTTTTCCTCTAGATGTCAAAGAATACGTAGACCACCCTCCTATTTGAGAGACTATGAGTTATGACCTTTTCATTTTCATTATCGTTTGAATTTTGTTTATCTGTTTTACTTAATGTTCTTCTTTTTCTGTTGGGGGGAGATATGTGAAGGTGCTTATTTATTGTTACTGTATCTTTAATGTACCAAGAACCTTTACTGTAGTGGTTCTGGAACCTTGCCTTGGTTGTGTTCCCTCTTGGGCAGTTACTATACTGTCTCCTGTGGATGAGGTTTAATAAATACCTCCTGGCTTACTTTACTGGTTCCTGAGCTTTCTTTCATGCAGAGGACACCACAGTAAGCTTATCTACAAGGCACTCATTAGCAACCCAGTCATAAAATCAGAAAAGTATACAAATTTACAGTTGGATAAGCAAAATACTATCTCTCCTTAAAGGGCCTAACAAGGATTCTCCTAGAGATAAACTCTATGTCCCTGGGTTGTCACGTGGGGTAAACAACACTAAAACGATTGGCTTCCATGGTAATCTGTTAGATTCCCTGTAACAAAATACCTATCTGTATACTTTAATATAGAGTTAAAACAATCCACACTTAAATGCCGACTAACATTAACATATGCTTTCTACAATAAATGTGTCATACCTAGGGCCTCTAGCATAAACATGTTATAGTCAACAGATCAGGCTTAGTGCCCTGATCATTGGTTTGCCACCAAAACAAACCCAGGTCTGCTGTATCGAGTATAAGCTGTGCAGCAATCCAAAAAAGTTGTCTTTTCCGTAGAAGCACACAGATTCTGCCCAATCAAATCCTATACTCTGGGAAACCAACATGTAAGTGGAGCCTAAGTCTGCCTCTCTCTTTACAGGTGCACTGTCAGGCCAGACCTAAATCCCTGGGAATGCTGAGCCACTCTCAAACACAAAACTTAATTCTGAAGTCAAAAGTTAGGAATGAGAGGGAGCTGGGACAATACATTCCTCATGACTGCACTCCTCTCATCTGTGCTGCTGCCAAACAAAACAAACACTGTAAACTATCAAGTTATGTAAGATACTTTAACAGCAATATAATGCCATGTGTGTGCCCATGGACGTTTCTAGCTCAGTCAGCCAAACTGCTGCTGGCACAGGCAGGTGGATAAATAAACAAAATAATCACCTCTGCATGGAGTGGAAGCACTTTTTTTTTCTGTGGAAGCATACAGTTTCTATCCTATCAAAAGGTACTCCTGGTTACAAACATGTGGGTGGTTCCAAAACCGCCCCATATAGTACACCTGAAAATTAATTTTTTTAGGTTGATCACATAATGACTTACGACAGCTATGCTGTAAAACCAGACGTTTAAAAACAAATACTTAACCTAGATCAGGATTCAAGGGATTACATTTGTGCAGTGGTGTAAATTCACATTGAAGAGGGCTCTTTACTCTAACATGTTGTTTACATGCAGAACGTTATTGTAACATGCATTCTGCTTGCTACTAAGTAATTTCCAAGTACTTGCCAGCGTACTATAGACCACGATGAGTCTTTTTCACTCTAACCCCAACACCCAATTGCTTCTCTGTTTTGTCCTAAGTATAACACTGATCACCACACACCAGTTCCGTAGCTAGGGGGTGTTGTAAAGGCCTGGGCGGTAAATTCCGTTCTGCTCGTGAAATTTGTGGAATTTGGGTACTTTTTCGTTCTGCGGAGAACCCGAAATTTCCCAAAATTCTGCGTTCCGCGACTTCACGAAATTCTTTGCTTGTTCGCGTTCTCAAAATGCGTGTTCACGAGATATTACCCCCCGAGCACGCAAACAGCAATTGCAAACAGGAAAAAAGCATCGCGAACAAGCAATTCTGCGCGCTCGCAGAGATTTTTTACAGTTTCGCGGAGATTTGCGTAACGCGATTACGCAAATTCCGCCCACCCCTAGTGTTGTACTGCGGCGGGTGGTTCGCCCTGGGCGGCACGGTTTATGGGTGGCGGCAGTGGCGGTCGCAAGGTACGTTTTCTCTTCTTGTCGTCTGTCGACTCACACCCCGCTCTTACCTGCTAGGCAGTAAACTCAGGGACCGCCATGAGTGGCAAAAGCTCAATTTACACCACTGCGACACACACAAAAGCGTTGTGAGATACTGAAAGGGGTCACTCTTTTTTAAAGTAGACTCTGCCAAACCACCCACATTCACACAAAGGCAGCCCGTCCTTCAAATATGGCCTTGGTTTCATGGTCAATTAGGATTTTAATTTAAACAGGCCTGCAGTGGAAGGAGATGTGTCACAACACTGAGTTTTTAATTTCAGCACACACACATATTGGCTCCACAATATAAATTTTCAATATATCATCAAGTAAAGTAGATGTGAGGTTAGAATAGTAAATCTGTACTTTCCTGTAGATGCTTACCTTGATGAAATGATGGTAGTTAAAAGTGTTTGAAAATGTTGATATTTCTGTCCAGGAGATTTTGCAATACACCCCTGAGACATGAAACCAGGGAAGAATTTATCAAATACATCCTTTTAAGACTCGACTATCGGAATAGTTAAGCAGAGCAGTCTAGGTCTTATACAAAGTGGATTGTAGGCCAGAAAATTGACGACAAAAGTATTGACCTTCCAAAATAATGCGTCCAAAATATCGGCTAACTCTATATTGTGGTGGTAAGTACATATAAGTCATGATAGATTTACTATTCTTAACTTCACATCGACGTACCGCAAGAGATATACATCATCAAGTTACATATGCTGCGGTCGTCAATATTTTGGCTACAATATTTTAGCAGGTCAATATTAAAACCTCAATATTCTGGTAAAAAATCCTCGGTGTTTGCGCTGCCAGGCTGCTCCAGGCAATTTCCTTCACATGGTATGGGCCTGTCCACATATAGTGACATAATGGCAGTCGATAATTGGTGAATTAAATCTAATCCTGAGAACCTCTTTTCCACTAGACCCTAAATTCATCCTTCTGGGTATCCCCTGCGACATTGATATCCCCCGACCTCAACTACTTTTTAGTACACTTGGTTTCGTGGTGGCCAAGCCGGACATCGCACGACATTGGGGTGCACAGGAAACTCCTTCGCTATCAGAATGGCAGCGGGGTATGGATCTTTATATGGCCGCAGAAAGGATGACATTTACAAGCGGAGGGTGCCTCAGAAAATTCACAAAAATATGAGGCAGTTGGATGAGATACTATGGTCTAACCCCGGAGTCCGGGGACTCACAACATGTTGGAACGGGGACGTCTGAATAAAAGACGTCTCTCGAACCCGGGAGCTTTGAGAGGGAAATGTGATGGGGTCGCAGTTATTTTTAAGGTGTATTGGGGTGGTGAAAGCAACTCTGCTCTGGCGATACACTATGTTGATCAGCTGGCTACCGGGTATGAGCAAATTATGCAAATATGTACGGTCTAAGTGCAATTTGTTGTTATGGTTATGTAAATGTGTAATGTTTTTACACCTGATGAAAAATCAAAAACATTAAAGAAAAAAATATTCTGGTAAAAAAGTATCAACAAAGTGATGTCTGTTAAAAACTTAGAGCTCAGTAAGACAAGGTAATATCACTCAACAATCATTATCTCTTGAATCAATGTATTAAAAAGAAAAGCATTGTAAAGTACATAAAATGCTATACTATACATGAAGTTCAGTTGCAAAATAAAAACTATAACATTCTCGCTCTTTCCTAACCAGAGGTTTACATTAGAATCTCTTTACTGCTGTTAAGAGTCAATGTTAGTCAATTCCAGGCTTTTAATACAATTTTTTTTTTAAATAGAGAAGGCTGTTAAATGGTTCTTGCGAACGCCACAGCCTTAGGGAATCTGGTCCCTGAAACTTTAAAGCGCATACACGTGCACAGTTGCCTTGTTGCTCAGTGGCCACATTATCTTGTTGGTCAGGGGCCACATTATGCAGTTGCAGTCAGTTCAAGGGAGACTGCATTCGGTTGTAGCCCTTAGATTGGGGGTCGGGTCGCGCACTACCAACAAGCCTTTGTAATGTTCACGTGACTCCTGCTGACCATGAAGGACTCTTTCCAGGTCCAACAGATGTTGCCATTCAAGATGGAGTGGAAGATCTCACCAAAGCTGGAGGGATGGTCCCCAACAATGGGAGGAAGGGTAAGGAGGCGCAGGATTTTGGGAGTCTACTGCTGGTAGAGAACTGAAGGTGCTTCCAGTGCCCTCACACTGGGTTCCCCAAGTCCTGCAGGATCGTGGCAGTAAATTGCCAAATTTCTGTAACATTTAAGCCGACGAGTGCATGCAGCTTGAAGGACATTGGTGGCTTATCTAAGGTGATCCACTATTTTGTACTGCCATACACACTAAGAGAAACCACTGTAGCTTTCATGCTGCACCAAACCAAATGAGGCAGGAGGTGAAAGAACTGTAAGAAAATACTATACCAAGACATAGAATTGAAAGTGATCATTTTATTTTGATTGCATTTTCACTTTTCTGTATTCAATTGCATATAGTTTTCGACAATTGAAAGATACAGCTGAATGGTATTAACTTGCTATAATGTGTTTTGTTGAACTACGTAAATGATATCTTAGAATTTCGAACATGGAGGGTCTATGTGAGAATGTCCCTGATGAAGAGAGGAACTCTGATATGCATTGTACGTAAAACAAATTAAACAAATGATTTCACTTGAAGAAATTGAGATGAAAAAATGTATTTATCTTTTCCATGTAAAACCTTTTTATTTTTACAGAGTTTTATATAGCGCGAATTTGACCCGAATTGGGTATCAGAGCGCTTTATATAGCACCAGTTGCATTACATGAGGATACATTCATTTTTGTTAGGCATAGAGAGATTAAGTGATTTGCCCAGATTCACAGGATGTTCAGCGTCATTGCCGAGACTTGTACCCAGTTAGCTGTTAGGCCAACTCCTCTCCCCATAGACTATCCCTATAGACTTTTTATAAATTTTTTATAAATACCTAAAGCATGCAACTTGTTTTTGAGTTCATGTTTTTTGTAGAACCTCACTTGACAAATCTTCCTGCCAGAATGGGTTTCACCAGGTCGATTAAATAAACCCGGTAAAATCTCTTCTTGACGAAAATTATTTTCTTCAATTTGTTTTAGTGTTTTTTGTTCCTTTAAAGGACTCCCCTTTAAATCCCCAGTTACTCTGTATATTTATTTATTTTAAGGAATACTTACTCTTTTGACCCCTCCCCTCAATCCTGTCCGTCTGCCTTTAAACTCCCTTGTATGCTGCTCTACTTCCCTCCTCACATCCTCAAAACAATACCCCCACCTATCTATGGCTCCCCATCCACTAGCCTCACACCTTTTCGTTTCTTACCCTTGTCTCAGACTTCTTGTCCGTTTTCTTTTTCCTTTTTTTATTTTTATTCCCGGGTCGCGGTGGACGTAAAAGTAATACTACCACAAGCTGTGACATTTTAAACCCCCATCATACCTTTTTACACTAAAAACATACTATTTTTGTTCTAAAGGTATTTCATCAATTCGACATTTACACCAAAGGAAGTTTAGTTTCGTCAGTCTGATTTCGCCATTTTGAGAATTTATCAAAATGGGGGGATGCCGCGTCTCTCGTTGAGGTGACAAAACACCCAAGTGACAGTGCAGTGGGTCGTGAAAAGGTTAAGGGTTAACATATGGCAGGGAGGCACGCTCTGCAGAGCCATGCACAGGCCACTTCCATCACAACTAGTGCTAAATTTGAGCCGGTGGTTTCCAGTGCTCAGCACCTGCAATTAATTGTCAGCACCGGCACTTATAACAGCCTGCCAAATGGTGGTGCTGTCTGTGTAATTTGGAGATGAGCATAACAACTGTTATTTAGTGGTTGAATATACATTAAAAATACTAATACATGCCTCCCAAGCCAATCTTATAGCAGTTAGAGCCTGGAATAGTCACACCTGTAGGAGTGTGATGGTCAATAGTTGTGCTGTTACTGGTACTGGCTGCACTGGTGGAGGCAATGGATGGTGCAAGCTGCAGTGGCCTCCTGACAGGGCCCTGGCACTTATTTTTTTTAACGTTTCGTTTCGAAAACTTTTATTTCGGTCACAATGACCATAAAAAGTGACAAGATAATAAAAACAACATACATCTTAGAACAATAAATGCAGAAAAGAGCCATCCACAGTTAGGACAAAGGCATTTGGGGGGATAACAGAGAGGCGGTGGTTTGAGCACAGCACAAAAATGTATAAAAAGCATGAGTATCCTGCAGCTATCTAGAGAAATAGAAGCCAAATCTGTATGTACAAGAGATAAAAAATAAATGTACACTATTTGCAATATTTACAATAAAATCCAATTCATCAAGATAAAAATATGTGCAAGGTAGTACAAAAGTAAAAGACCAATTGTATGGCAATTCTCTAGAATTCAAATATACAATTTTCTTCTGCAAAACTTTTTGTGCTTATTTTTCCTTTTGGATAAAAGCCCATCTCCTTCGCCATATCGTGTTTAAGTATCTAGAAACGGCAAACACAATAGGGTTTGATGTATCGTATTTTAAAGCCCGAATAACCTCCCTACAGTTAACAAAACCCAAATTACGGCAGAGCGGTACGAGCCAGTACCGCCTCGCTTGTTGGTAGCCCGGGCAAAAGAATAGGATATGCATTTCAGTTTCGTCTTGAGTATTGCAAACTGGGCAGCCTAGCACTTTCTGCCCAGCCCATTTGTTGGTCACCACACGTACCGGCAGAGTACTATATCTAAACTGTAAATATAGTTTTTTTGCTACCATAGGGAGGATATCATCCAGAAAGGTTTCCAGGTTGTAGTTGTCCTTAACTGTGAGAAACTGTGTCGTTAGAGGACCAAGTTTCGAATTAGTCTGTATGCCTTCAACCTTTAGGGTGCGGTAGGTCTTAGGTAGAAAGACTCGGGGGACTAAAGTGCTGGTAATGTCTGGGGTACTCCACAAGGAAGGTAGGCCGAGCTTTTTGCACTCGTGTTTTACGTGAGCAAACCAGGGTACCCTTTTCAGCAAACCTGGGTGCGATAAAAGGTCTTTGGTCTCTACCTGATATGCTGCTAGTTCGGGGGTTGCCCATAGTCTTCGCCAGAAGGTTAATGGTTTTAGGGCAATCTCGTCTTCTATTGGCGAGATCCCCAAATCTAATCTTAAGGGGATTAGCGGGGTGCCTATTGGTAAGCCCGTTAATTGTCTTAGTGATCTGTTCTCGACTACGGCGATGGTGGAGGACGAACAGTGCCCCCATAGTTCCGCCCCGTAGAGAGAGGCACCGCGCGCTTGAGCCCTATACATTTCTAGCGCGGGGCCAATTGGTTTGAAGGGAGATTCCCTGGCTAATTTGGCTATACTCCTGGCAATCTGTGTTAGCTTGAGTTTAGCCTTAGCTATTTGGGGCTCCCATTGCATATCTTCGGACAGGGTTACACCCAGATATTCAAAAACAGACACCCTTTCCAGGCATGAGCCATTCAACCGTGGGTTAGGGCGTGTTGTCTTTGGGGGGTTGACAATCATAAATTTAGTTTTTGTGGTGTTAATCGTCAGGCCGCTGGTGTTACAGAATAAGGCAAAGCTATCCAACAACCTCTGGATGCCCATCGATGTTTTTGATAAAAGAAGTGTATCGTCAGCAAACATCAATGCTGCCACCTTTGAGTTCGCTAACTTTGGGGCATCGTTGTTTGGTAGCTCTGCCAGAAGTGGAATCAGTGCGTTGACAAAGAGGCAGAACAGGGTCGGTGCGAGCACACAGCCCTGTCTCACGCTTTTGTCAACGGGGAACCTGTTAGTCAATTCTCCCCCCCTTCCACACCTAACTTTGGCATAGTTGTTCTCATGCAATTTGATCAATATATCAAGCAGGTATGGAGGTATCCCCAAATCCCTTAAAACCTCCCACAGTTTGGATCGGGGAACAAGGTCAAAGGCAGTTTTCAGGTCCACGAATATCAAATAGAGGCTGGCGCCCTCCATTGATACTGTCTTCCAAGTGATTAACTGAAATCTAAGCACTTTGTCCAGAGTGGAGGTATTCTTCCTGAATCCTGCTTGATAGGGGCTGATGATGTCATTTTCTTCCAACCAACACTGGATTCGATCCAGTAACACTTGAGCAAACAGTTTTTGGGTGACATCGATCAAACTGATCGGTCAGTAGTTTGATGGTCATTCCGTTCATGATGGCCTTGAACAAAACTAAGAGATGGGGCCTGTTAGAACCCGGGGTCTCTGGTTGGCAGAGGTAAGTACCTTAGACCAAGTAGGGACCCTTGCTTCTAGTCAGGGCGAAGGAATAACCCTCTGAGATAACCCCTGCTCACCCTCTAGGTAGCATGGCGCGAGCAGTCTAGGCTAAACAGAGGCAATGTGGATAACATTTGCACTTAACACAACAATAATCCCCAATCCACCACAAACTGAGACCACACAGGTAAGTATATTTTATAAAAATATATAACTTTATCTAGTTTCAGCAAGTAATTAAAGCAGTTGCATGATAAACACTTCTTTAGAAAGCTGTTGCATTTTATCTTTACGGGTTGCACTTAATCTTAATAATGGTGCTTGTAAATAGGAAGTTCTTATGCAAAAAAAAACATGTATAGTCTCAAGTCCCTTAAATCAGTAGTTAAAAATATGGCCACTGATTCCTAATCAAGCGCTCTCCCCAAGAGCAGGGTAAACAATGCCAGCGTCAAAGAAAAATAAGCCCCTATAACGAGCCCCTGGTGTCAGGGACTCTAAGCGCTTCCTGCGCGTCTCACCCGGATGCTGGGGGAAGGGGGGCTCCTTTCCTGGTGTTCGGGGCTGCTACGTGCGCCGGATGGTCTCAGGCGCCTCGCGCCCCATAGAGCACACTCGCTCCTTGCCCCGGCCGGTCCCCTCGTGCTCTCCCGCCCGCTCTCGACAATCCAACTAGCGGCGGGGGATGCAGCACACCTCGGGGGACGACCGGCCCGGGGTGGGGAACACACGCGGACTCACTCCCTCGGCGAGGACATGTCAGGCCGCTGCTCTGGCGGTCGGCTCCTCGCTGGGGGGTCACCAGATCACGGCTTCTTCGGCGGCTTGAAGGCTGCTCCACGCTGCGGACCAATCAGGTCGCGGCCCTTCAGATGAGCCCCTGCAGTACCCGGGAGTCAGCCACTGGCAGAGCGGCTCCCGGGACTCGGCTCTGACGATGCGGGGCCGTCAACCAATCACGGCCCACCACCACTGATGACGCTGCGCCGCACGGGCCAATCCCGTCACGGCGTTAGTGAGGGGGCTCGGCTCCCTCCACCAATGGGAGCACGGCGGCTTCGTTCTTCGCCGCGGCAACTCCCAGACCTCGAAGCAGGTTACGGGGGGTTTGCTGGCCCCGGGCCGCGGTGGTGATTTGGCGGCAAAGGGGTTTTCGGGGCCGCTGATCACGGTCAGCCGGATTCTCCACCTGTGGATCAACCGGGGGAGCTTAGGACGCCGAAAACCACTCCGGGTCCCTCCTCACCCCCTGAATCTGTGCCGAAGAGCACAGCGATTAATCCTCCCGGCTGGCAAGTAATAATCACACGTTGGAGCGGACCACAGCACGATCTCTCAGCAGTCCTTGGCAAAGTTTTAGGAACCTTTAACCCTGGGTTCCCAACAGGAGGCCAGCTCTTCTCAGGCCCTTGGAGATTCAGTATTGTAGACACAGCACACAGCAAAGTCTTGGCAGTTGCAAGCAGGCAGGGTCACAGCACACAGCAAAGTCCCTTTCTCCTCCTCAGCTTCCAGGTAGACAGTAGAACAGGTCAGCCCTTGGAGCACACAGCAAGGCAATCTTCCTTTGGTTCTCTAGCCGTCCTCCTTCCAGCCGAGGTTCCTTCTTGCTTGTAGAATTTCAGAATCTAATCTTCTGTAGTCAGGGGTCCTTTCCTTATACCCCTCAATGTCTTTGAAGTCCTTTGAAGTCTTTGTGCATGGAGGCCCTGGGTCCAGTCTAAACCAGTTCTGGGGGTTGCGGAGCACTGAGATGTCTCTGGTTTTCTTCTTCCTGTCAGCTTCAGGGCCAGAGGTGTCAGTTGACCACCAGGAGGGAGCTAGCATGGGGGAGGTAGGCCGGCACAGCCCAGTACTTATCAGGCATTCCTTCCTCCCACCTCCCAGGCAGGCAGATATGCCCTTTCATCCCCGGGCTGGCTCCGACCCTCTCCTCCGGGGCTCTGCAGCCCCCCCTGTCACATCCAGACCAGGCAGGCATTCCACAAACCCAGGCACACAGATAGGTTTAGACAAGAGAACAGCCACTTTCTAAAAGTGCTATTCTCCAACACAGGATTTAAAAACACCCTTCACTAAAAGATGTGTCATTAAATTCTGAGTTCAGGGATATCCTTCACTTATGTCCCATCTTGTTCCTATGGGAAGATAGGCTGGCATCACATGGGGCCAGTCTCCTCCATGTTACTCTATGGAGCAAGAGGGCAGTCCACTGACTGCACACAGGCCCTGCGCTGGCAGGCCTGAGTCCATTTTAAAGCTATTCATGTGGGTGGCGCAATCTGCGCTGCAGGCCCACTAGTAGCATTTGTCATCACCAGCCCTGGCACACATAGTGCACTTTACTAGGGACTTCGTGGTGATACAAATATGCCAATCAATATCACAATTTACAGAGGGAGCACTTACACTCTGGCACTGATCAGCAGTGGCAGAGTGTCCAAAGCATCTAAATCAGCAAAAACGAAAACCAGCACAGCATCAAAACACATGAGTCAGAGGCAAAAAGATGGGGGAAGAACCACGCCAAAAGGTGTCAGGTCTAACAGGGCCCCAGATTGAGGGTTCGTCCCGGAACATGTCGCCGGGACGTTTGTCCCACCCCGGTGCTTTTCCAGCAGGGAGTCTTTCTATCACAGAGATGACCTCTCGAATGGTGATCCTATTGAGACTAACATTTGTCTCTGTTCTCAACGCAGACAATTGGACTCCTGCACTTGCGTTGTCCAGGGGGTGCGTACCCCTAGGGTCCCTTTCAGAATCCTTTGCGTACAGGGTCGAAAAATGCGCAATCCATACTTCAGCGGGAAGATTAGGTTCACAAGCGGTGGTGCCTTCCTTGGACCCTGTCCTAATTAATGGCCAAAATGTTTTCATATCTCTAGTCAATAGGGCAGATGTGATATTTTGCCATTTATTTTCCTCCCAGGCTAATTTTGAGCTTAGGACAGCTTCCTTATAGTCAGCCCGTCTACTTTTTACCAATGATTTTTCTTCCCCTTTAATAGCCTCCAGCAATGCCGTTTTTGCTTTGCGACATTTATCATCATACCAAGTAAAGTCGACCATTAGTTCTCCTGGTTCGGCTGATCGGATTTAATATATTAGCTAGGGCAACGACAAGCTGATTATGAAGTGATACAGCAGAGTGTTGGTGGGAAGAATTATTCCCATCAACATCAAGCGAGGATAATTCCTGAAGGGTGGGAATAATCATTCGATAAAGTTCTGATAATTTCTCCGGGGACTGTTTCACTGCCCCCCCATTTTATCCTCCTTCTGTTGTTAGACAGAGTAAGTCTTTTGTCTACTGAGGTCCCAATAGGGGATGCTATTCCTGAGTCTGGAACCCCAAAGAATAAGGACAGGGCGTTATGATCACTGTCCGTTCGTACAATGACCGCAAAGTCCTTCACCCGGACCTGCACTCAACCAGAATATAATCTATAAGGGAGGCCTGGCCAGTTCTATTAAATGTCGGCCTGCTCGGTCTATCTGAAGGAGTGCGCCCATTGCAAGCCCTCAACGAGTGGGTTAGTGTAATGGCGTTGATTTGTAGGACCAGTGGCGACAAAGCTTTGGGGGGGTACGTTTGGGGGTCGAGTATGGCCCACTGTAAGTCCTCCTCGTTAGTTGTAGGTTCTACTGAACTAATCAGTGGCTCAAAGTGGCAGTTTAAGTCTCCACCAACTATCAGGACCGAGCTCGGTGGCACCCTTGGGATGAGGAGGTTAAGTTCCTCCAGAGTTTTAGATTCCTGGGCGAATGATACAGGGCGGGAGTAGATATTGATAATAGCAAGCTTCATCAAATTAGAAGGAAAGGTAAGGACTACAGCTTGGATATCTGGAGAGCAGGTATTCAAGAGGGTGGCGTTACAGCCCACATGAGTTGCCACCCACAGTGATAATCCACCCGACGGCGTTCCTCTCCCCCCTGTACTGGCGGGAACATTAAAGATGGCAAAGCCCACCCATGCAAAATCCTCTCTCGCCCATGTCTCCTGGAACAGGCAGACATCATATTGATCGACAAACACACCCCATTCGGGGAAAGATAATTTAGCCTTGATGCCTGCCAGGTTCCAGGATAGAATCTTGAGGTTCCCACAATGCCTAGATGCATCGTCAGGGTGGCTAGAACCAATTACCTGAGACAACCAGGGAGTAGGGGGGTCTGTGTCGTCACACGATCGATTATTACCAGAAGTTGCTGGGGTAACTAACTGCAATGTAGATGGTAAAAGGGCCTCTGGTGCCACCCCCGAAATAATCCCATTAATTCCCGTCTGTACCACACGTACAGAGACATTGGTTGTCTGCTGGCCTTCGACCAATGGTATCTCATTGGGTACTTTAGGATTTCCCCTATGGATAACAGTAGCAGTAGGCATTTCCCGACCCAGCGGTGCGCCGCCGTGGTCAGATTGGCCCTTAGAAATTTCCTTGGTTACTGCCTCCCTAATTGTTGTTGGTGACGACTTGCAAGCCCCCTCCCGCACTTCAGAGGTAGTGAGTGATGGCCTGGAGGTAGTGAGTGATGGCCTAACAAATTAAGCACTGATCGCAACTGCTGTCGCCAACCAAAGTTATTATTAGCAAAACTGAGAGATTATTTGGCAGACATATTAACTCATCAACTATGTTAAGCAGGCCTGGGCTCCTGTTTTCACAGAGATGATTGTGTACTTCCAGGTCTAGTGGCATTATTGCCGGCTCTTATGCAGGGCAGCCACCCTCATGCCAACAGAGGTAGCCACTTATTCTACCAGTCAAGGCAATTTGCAGGGCCCGAGCCGGAGAGAAGTTTAAACAGACTTCACCACATTGGCGTAGCTGGACCTAATGCCACCTACTGCCACCCGGGGCGAACCCTATGTGTGCTCCACAGCGTGGGGGACGTCAGACAGACGACTTATTATTCTGGCAGCCGATGGACCACATGTTCTCGGGCAATGGGGGGGCGGTGGTAGTCGACAGACAGAACTTTCTCACCTCCAGCAACCCCAAAACAGTTCGGACACCCCCCATCCCCTAGCTACGCCACTGCTTCACCAGCTATCAGATACTTTGAAAGGCTGAGGAAATCCACAGCTTGCAGACGTAAGGTTTAGCTACTTCTGTATTAGGCACAGGGCTTTAAGTGAGCCGGGTCTCACCGGTGCTGAGCAACGGCTGTTTTTTAGGCCTCAAAACGGGTCTCTATCGGGCTCTGTTTTGTGTCCATTTTTTTCAGACCGCAGGCACATCGATGTGCGTGTGCTAACACTATAAACAACAAAAGTATCAGAGGGTCTCAAAAAAAGTGCCCAAAAATAACAACAGGTCAACCACAACCATGAAACCACAGTGATACGCCACAGAAGTTCTCAGCAGAGTGCGAGAAATACCCATCAGTCACCATACGGATCCGCCCTTCATCATTTGGGATTTTATCCGTACCACCCGTCTGAGAAAATCGGTGCCACACACAAAGGTCAACCCGGTGGTAAGGGGGTTCCTAAGTGGATGGTGGCAATGACAGTGAGGTATGCCATTCGATGTTAATGAGCGGCCAAAAACATGGGACTGGGGTGTGCAGTGTTGAAAAAGGTGAAAGGGTGAAAAAACCAAAGAAGGAGTGCGTTAAAATTGGTTTGAAAAAAGGCACTTAACAAAAGTTTATTCGGTGTGTGCCTGACATACCAACGTTAAAAATCAATGTGACCCAAGGCTGTCTAATTATGTAGACGACCTGAGGTGAAAAATGGTCAACTAGTTTCTGCAAATAAGGGACTCTTGTGTCTTTGCATTCATCAGGACCAACAATGAAATTAAACTACTGCACCAAGTGAAATACATAAAGTGAAGGGAAGCACCGGGAAAACAGAAAAGTGAACATTGTCACCTGAAAGCTCCGGGTGCCCTTACAGTCTGGGTTAACCCCTGAAGCACCGCTCTATCCGTCGGTACTCCGGGGCCGGCGTCCTGGCCGTCTGGAGAGGTGGCCTCCAGACGGCCAGGACGCCGGCCCCGGAGTACCGACGGATAGAGCGGTGCTTCATCTTCCCCTGAGCCGCTGCCAGGTGGGGTGAGGCCAGTCCACCTTACAGATCGAGGGATTAACCCAGACTGTAAGGGCACCCGGAGCTTTCAGGTGACAATGTTCACTTTTCTGTTTTCCCGGTGCTTCCCTTCACTTTATGTATTTCACTTGGTGCAGTAGTTTAATTTCATTGTTGGTCCTGATGAATGCAAAGACACAAGAGTCCCTTATTTGCAGAAACTAGTTGACCATTTTTCACCTCAGGTCGTCTACATAATTAGACAGCCTTGGGTCACATTGATTTTTAACGTTGGTATGTCAGGCACACACCGAATAAACTTTTGTTAAGTGCCCTCTTTTCAAACCAATTTTAACGCACTCCTTCTTTGGTTTTTTCACCCTTTCACCTTTTTCAACACTGCACACCCCAGTCCCATGTTTTTGGCTGCTCATTAACATCGAGTGGCATACCTCACTGTCATTGCCACCATCCACTTAGGAACCCCCTTACCACCGGGTTGACCTTTGTGTGTGGCACCGATTTTCTCAGACGGGTGGTACGGATAAAATCCCAAATGATGAAGGGCGGATCCGTATGGTGACTGATGGGTATTTCTCGCACTCTGCTGAGAACTTCTGTGGCGTATCACTGTGGTTTCATGGTTGTGGTTGACCTGTTGTTATTTTTGGGCACTTTTTTTGAGACCCTCTGATACTTTTGTTGTTTATAGGTTCTTGGGGATTGTACTCAGAGCTTGGTCTTTAAACTCCCCTTAGGTCCCCCCCTACCGTAGTGTTTTTTTCGTGTGCTAACACTGCCTACTTCTTACTAGTGGAGAAGTTACGGTATGACGTCATGCCAGTGAGCGTTGTAGGGGATGGGAAATCCTTTACAGAGAGCAATTTTCTCTCTGGAGTTCCCTTCTCTTTTTGAAACTCAGGAGCAGCAACATCGCTGTGGTGTCACCAGCGCTTTAATTCCTTTTCGTACTCATGACGAGACCAGCTCATCATGAATCACAGTGGAGCTGTGCTCATGACGAGCTGGTCTCGTCATAACGGCTCTGCGCCGCCCACGCGCAATTGATTCCCCGCCTGTATGGGCTAATTAATCAGTGGGCGGAGTCGTGACAAGACCAGCTCGTCATGAGCACAGCTCTACTGTGTCTCATGACGAGCTAGTCTCATCACGAGCACATCGCCGCTGCGTTCACCCCCCCGCACCATGGGGGAATTACCCCCGCAGGGAAGGGGCTAAGTGGAAGCTTCTTCAATATTATATACAAGCCATAGTTACTGCTTATTTATCTAATTCAACTAACAACCATTGGCAAAGCCAATAGGCCTGACTTCTTGTAGGTATGATATTACTTCTTGTATCATATATCTGGATGCAAAGACAGAAACAGCAAAATACAACACTGGCGGTACACTATGCTAAGTACAGATTTTTAGTTTACGTGATTTTAAGCCATGCCCTAATTACATTGGCCACGCCCTTTTGAGAGACCCCCAGTTTTTTCATCCCACTTAAAGCCCTGATTAGGCACCCCATCCACTGCCTTTCTAGTTAAACTAGGTGAATCTAAAAGTCAGCATAGAACCAGTGGCGGCTTGCACAGGTAACGAGTCGGCGATGCAGCGAGCGCAAGGTAAGTGTTTTTATTTATTTACTTTCCACATTCCCATCTTATGTCGAACTCCACTCCCACCACACCCTTCCGCGTCCCCACTTCGCTTCACCACCCCACAGCGTTTACCTGTGCATGCCGCCACTGCCTGGAACATGGAACACACACAAGAACGCCTAGTGATGGAATCTTTGACAGGATTCTACCCGAAAACATGCATGTGTAGATAAAGATACATATGAATTAAGCATAGAGGTATGTTTCACTTAACCAGCGATACCTGGTTCATGCTCTAGATACACCCATCCACAATTTTGACAGCATTTCTAAACATCTAGACTACCCGCAAGGGCATAAAATATTTTAAACCTCCTTTTGGAGCAGGCCATTTCACTACCAGAATGTTTCCCACTTCAAGACATTTTTCAACTTCTCATTACATGTCATCTTGCTGGTGTCACACCAAACACACTTTTCTATTTCAGCCTTCACACAATCTGGAGACAATAAAGAATTCGCTTTTTTCCCTCTCAACTTTTCACCAGAGATTTTGCCTGTAGTGGCATGAGGCGCCATACTCTCCGCCACCAACCACTTGCATACGTCCTCCCTCCACATCTTGCGTGTGGATTTGGACAGTTATATTGTTTCTTTTACTGTCCGGTTAGCCATTCGACCAGGCCATTTCCCTCTGGATGGTACACAGCACATTTGCTGTGAAGTGTTCAACGCTTTTAAATACTCTACTTACTATGTTTCGTGAAATCAATTGTAGACCACTGTCAGTTAGAAAACTGGAGGCAAGCCTTCCCTGCTAAATACTTTATCCACAATATCAGTGACAGGGCTGGTTTTAATGTTGGGCAGTATCTTCACCTCAGGAAAGAGCGTTTCCATCATATACTTAGGATCGCATGCCATTACAACGCAAACCATTACATCGCAAGTCGTTACAACGACTTACTGTAGGGGGCAGAAGGTGTTGGCCTTCCCTGCTGTTGCACAAACTGGAGTAGGAATAGTAAATTATACTATTCATAAGTCCATTGTGCCCCCTACAGTAAGTCGTTTTAACGACTTGCGATGTAATGGTTCGCGTTGTAACAACGCAGTCGTTGTAACGACCGCGTTGTAATGGCATTCGATCTAAAGCATGCATTGTAAAGAGATATATTCCATCACCTCAGACCAGCTAGAACGAATATCTACTAAAACCAACATACATATTGATGAACGCTTGCTATCTTTAGGTTAATTTATATCAAGGCCCAAGGGCTCCCATGGACTGATGGGTAGTTTCCTGTTTATCAAGGGAAGTGACCTGATAGTTCTCATTTGTCACTCATACATGAGTCTACACATTCTATGAAGACTCTATCTGGGAATCCATGCCTGGCCACCAATCATCCCACTGCACTCTATACTTGGTCTTAATGATTCACTGGTGTCCTTTGTGTGAGGTCCAAAAGTTTACACCAAAGAGATCTCAATCTGTCTCGTATCTCGCACAACTACATCACTATCGATGGCCAACTCCTCCTTCACCATCCGATATCCTACCAAATCAGCTTCACAATTCTTCCTTTTCTCGTCGCCAGTTGATAGTTCAATAAAAACCACAGAATGCGGATCTAAGGGTCAGCTGCTTGTTTATTAGGCACCTTAGCCGCAACTTTTCCCGGTAAACGGCAAGATTTCAAAAGTCAGCTTAGAACATGGAAAGTTCACAAGATTGAACCTAATGATTGAACCCTCGATACATTTCCACTGCTTTCAGCAACAAGCAGGATGCAACAAGTACAATCAATGGGCCACAGTCATGGAAATGAGCTGGGCTAGCAAAGGTGGCATAGAAGAACAGGACACACATGCTGGACAGATCACCACAGGAGAGCGTGTTAACACAGTCTCATGGTCAAAACAATCCCTTGGGAAATATGGCCGGGTATCTAGGTCAACCCACTAGCTATTCACATATCAGTTAAGAAGGCTCTGAACGGCCAGGAGGACAAGTCAGTAACATGCCAGGCAACTCATCCCTTGAAGGCCTGGCCAGATTGGGTCCTATTCGGTATTTGTAAGGCATAATTGACTCATCCTATTCAAAAACATGCATTCATTATCTCTCCCCGACACTTATAAATACTCCACTCACCAAGCTGTCTTCGATGGTGTAGTTAAAATATCTCTCAGCGTAGTCTTTCGTCTCCTCCAGAAACTCGCGGTATTCAGGATTTTCCGGCTCCCGGTAGGTTATTATCATCACAGCCTTGGAAAAACATAAAAAGGTAAGTGTTAAACTAGATATATGGAATCATATATCATCAACAACTTCAGTGTAAGGGACAAAGGGCCAGATGTATGACTGTTTTTGCCGTCGCAAAAGGGTATTCAACCCTTATGCGGCCACAAAAAACAGTGGTGGTATGTACCAACGCTATTTTGCCATATATAGTTAGGAATTAGCATTTACAAAACCTTGAAAATTCACTGAAAAAACCATAGGTTAGAGACCATATATAGTTAGCTGGACATTTTATTGACATAAAACCAATGAAATTCCATATATAGTTAGTTGCACTAACTATATATCGCGCACCCGCAATCCACTGCTGATGATGTCACATATTACATCATTCATGACATGGTCAGTGACATCACTGATGACATCACTGATGACATCTCAAATGACATCACTGATGACATCACTGATGACATCTCAAATGACATCACTGATGACTACATCCAGTGACTGTATAAGTCTGTAAAGTTAAAATATGTCTTACATATTGAAGAATTAGTGGATGTATAAGTGTCTGGACGAAGGATTTAGTAGGTGCATGACTGAATGTATGAGTGAGTGATTAAATGTGTCTCACTGAGTGCATGGGTTAGTGACTAAACTGTCTTAATTTGTGCATCATTATGTCTGTTGTTCTGTAAACTGCTGCATGTGTTGATCAGTAGCTATATGAGTAACTATATGGGTTATTGATTGATTGCCCAAGTATTTGTATGGGAGACTGAGTGTGTGTGTGGCTAGCTGGGAGGTGTGTGACTCTGTGCAGATCAATCTGTACTTGTATCAATGATTGTATAAGAAACTAAGTATGTGTTAGTACATGTTTGAAAATGTAAGGTGCTCTATGTTTAACTGTATAGACAAGAAAATGGAAGTCTCATTGATTCTTTACAGGACTGACTAGGTGTGTAAGTAACTCCATGGATGAGTGGCAGACTGTGAGTGTCTGTATAGGTGTATGAGTGCATATGATAGTGTTGTAAAGATGAGTGATTGTATGTATGAATGATTGTATGGGTGAATGAGTGAAGGTGTGTGTAGACGTAGCAATCAGTGAGTGCGTATGTAGTAACTAGTATTGGTGTGTCAATGGTTTCAAAAATTATACTCTTTTTAACACTGGGTGAAACAGAGGTTATATTAAAATGTGAGGAGATGCATTGTATTGTCACATGAATGATATCATCAGTGATGTGGTCATTGATGTCAAATGAGATGTCATCAGTGATGTCATCAGTGATGTCATTTGAGATGTCATCAGTGATGTCATCAGTGATGTCACTGACCATGTCATGAATGATGTAATATGTGACATCATCAGCAGTGGATTGCGGTTGCGCGATATATAGTTAGTGCAACTAACTATATATGGAATTTCATTGGTTTTATGTCAATAAAATGTCCAGCTAACTATATATGGTCTCTAACCTATGGTTTTTTCAGTGAATTTTCAAGGTTTTGTAAATGCTAATTCCTAACTATATATGGTCTATAACCTATGGTTTTTTCAGTGAATTTTCAAGGTTTTGTAAATGCTAATTCCTAACTATATATGGTCTATAACCTATGGTTTTTTCAGTGAATTTCAATGGTTTTTTAATAGCAAATATCATAAGCTGTCGAATGTCATGTACGTGGTAAGTAAAAACATTTTCGTGTTTATGCACACTGATCTGCTTTGAATGCTGCCCCCCACCCCTCATTTCTATTAGGAGTACTCTCTCTTTGCAGATAGTGAAGGGTAGTTAACGCAGCCCTTTGCCCCCTTTGTAATCCGTCGTGCCTGCTTCTCTCTCCATTTGATTGATTGTTCTCTTTGGTTCATTCTCTATTTACAAACAAGCACAGAGTCGCAATACTCTGTTTAGTCTTTGCAGATAGCGAAAAACCGTGTAAAAAAACAAAAGGAATCGAGCAAAATCAGTAGGCCACTAATGGGATCTCTTTTTGACCTCGCTAAAATAGAAACATTAGGAACAACCTGTTGAAAATAGCAATGCGTATGTACATAAGCGGCGTTCATTTGTGTTCACAGTACCCCTTGTTGATTGTTTGAATCGAGCATTGAATTGTTCGAAGTTGGTTCTCTTAAGGATCTTCTCTGCCTGCAAACGAGGAAGAATAGGAATATTCTCTCTCCCTTTGCAGATAGTGAAGGGTAGGTAACGCAAGCCTTTAACACGTCGTACCTATTTCATTCCTCATTGATTGATTGATTGTCCGAACTTTGACTGTTTGGGAATTAGTTCTTTTTGGAGGTATTCCCTGTTTGCAAATAAACGTAGGAAAATCTTTGCAAGTAGTGAAAGGGTACGTAATGCGGACCTTTCTCCCCCGTTGTAATCTGTCATGCCTATCTACTCCCCACTGATTGATGCACCTGTTTCACCCGGACCATTTACTAGACATACGTCATCTGGCCCGACCAGAGAGCACCCCTAGTGAAAAGGACATATGCAATAATAACGAAGTGATCACTGTATCCTGTTAACAGAAACTTTAGCATGAAACAACCTGGAAAGAAAAGAATAGGAAAACGAAAATCAGTAGGCCACTGATGAACATGAACTTTTATTAAACAACGAACAAAGAAACGATAACATAACGTAATGATAAAACCTGTTAATGTCCTAGAAACAAGAAAACGTTAAAATATGCCATTGGTGAGAGACCAGAAAAACAGTAAGAGAAACCAAATCACCCCTCGCTGTCCCACCGCCTGCCACGCCCAAAAAATCGATAGACATGGGAAAATGCAAGTCAGTAGAACATCCGCCCCCACTCTGGAAACTTCCAAGGTGGAGCAGGGTTCCGGCTACGCCCAGCCGGGAGCAGCCCATATAAGGCAGGTCCTGCTGCCACGCCTCGGCCAGGAGATCCTAACGTAGGGTGTAGCCGGAGGAGAGGCCGAGACCAGCGGGACCCGGCCAGGGGATTGCCTTTACAACGCTGAACAGTTGCAGGGGGGGGGAATGTCTCCTCGACCCTCCCCTCTCTCTCCCAGTCCGGCCGCGGTGGCCCTTGAGAGTTGCAGGTAGTCCCGCCACATGCTCTTCCGGTCCGGCCACCAACGGTCCGGGGGCCGAGGCCGACGGGATCCGGCTGCAGCCGATAAACCAAGAAACCCGTTCATGGGGCCAGAGCCAGGGGCGTCCGGCCGACATCTACCGGAAGCCCGGCCCGAAGACGGACGGGACACTTCTTCTTTCTTGTATAATTGCTGCAACAACCCTGGGGGGGGATGTCTTGCACATGCCTCCGACCCCCCCCCCCTCGTCCTCATCGCCTGGTCCGGCCATAACAAATATCAAGCGAGACGCCATGTGGTGCACTGGGAGGGAGAGACGGTGCGAACAGGCCTCTCCCGCCTCCCCAGTGGAGGCTTCCCAGCTGCACCCTCAGCGCTCCAGGCGCCCGGAAAAGAGTTCTTCCACTGTGGCCATGCTGCAACGTCTCGCCCGGCAGGGTGGAGCCCGTCCGCTCATTTGACCCCGCGATCGCCAGTAGCTACCGAACTCTCAAAATGGCGGTCGACCTGGCAAGAGCGGGCCCAGCATAAAGAAATGGCCCGGTCACTGGTTGACTCCACCACCGTAGTCCTCCACGACCTTGAAGATTCTAGAGGAGCCGCGGGAGTCTCCGACCCCCGATGGGGAATGACTGCCATGATCACCCGTGGAGTGACGAAACTGTATTCGCGGGACGTCGGCGCCAGCCTCACTTTGAATTACTAGAATCCTGCAGACCTCACTTCCGGTAAAAGCACAGTGTGACCCGATAGGAAAAATTGTTGCACCCCCTCCCCTTTTTGACTGATAGTTCAAACCACCGTTCCTTTCCTTTGCCCTTTTAACGGAACTTTGGACTGCCTCCCCCTCTTTTACATTTTCTAGAGAAAACAAAACATTAACCACTACATTAGCATAGCAGTTGACACCAGAACTGTTTTCAAATTGAAAACCAACAACATCTTCAACAGAATCCTTTTTAGGTCTCGCGCCTGCGATGCATATGGCGTAGCCATATGCATCGCGCAGGCGCGATACTATAGTTGCGGAGTCTGCTTCCCAGGAGACAGGAGATGGCACGCGCACGCTCAGGAAGGCGATCGGAGCCGGTCGCGCGCTCGCGTTCCCAATCTCCTGTCTCTCTGGGAAGCACACAAGCAAGCCCAGCAAGCCCCGCCAAGGCACCACGAGCACGTCCCACGTGGGCGCCTACCACGAGGACAACGGCAGCAGGGTAATGCTTGTTTATTTTGTAGGCGTGCAGCCGTTTGTCTAGTTCAGATATTGCCTTTATGATATGCAAAGCTCGTGCTGCAGACAGACATCCTGCTGAGCGGGCTTTGCTACGAACTCCGCCTCCAGGCTGTCACCCACCAAAGCGTTGCTTCATGCCATCCTTATCTATATGGCCCGAGGCGTTGGGGTCCTGGTGTCATTTAATGCCTCGGATTATCTCAAATGTATTGGAGTCACTGACTTTAGAGCGGCCCCATGGGCTTACACGATGTCACGTGTCCTTTTTAGCATTCTTTATTTCTCGGCCTTAATGCCTTTTAACTGTCTTATAGATATGTGTCCATTAAAGCAGTTCTTTAAATAACGCTAAAGAATGTTAGCTACAGCAGAGTGATTAACCAAAACATGACAATAATTACAGTTCCGGATGGAGACCTTTTTGTTTTACTTGCTTTCTTATGACGTATTTTTTAATGTCTTACAGCAAACACTGAATTCCCGAATATAAGTAAACGAATCAGGGCTGCTGAGCTCTTCGCACATGGGCGTGTGAAAGTTGAGCGAGTTGTTTGCTGGAGTTGCAGGGTGTTTTTTGTCCTGCTGGCATGTAACGGGTAGGCCAATGCTTCATTTGCATCAGAAATAAACATATTGTTTTTTTGTGTATCTCAGATGCGGCCTAACGAAGGGCACTCATTTGAAAACATTTCTTCTGAGAACCGTGCGGCTGTTAGACTGTCCTGCTGCTCCTTAAAGGCATGACCAGTCACCATCTCCTGCAATTGTTTGTTTTCAGTCTTTGCTTCTGCTCTAGGTGACACCCAGGTGGAAGTTTTCGTTGATGGATTGGGGATGGCGATTTCATAATCTGATAACCAACTGTACGGCACAATTCAGCAAGTAACAAACAAATACACCCGACGTCATGGATTTACTTTTTTGTGTGCTGGTTTCTTTACTTCGAAATTAACCGCTTTAAATGAGCACTAGTTACAATCCAAATGTTAACGTTGGTTTTTATACACAAGGGGATTGGTACGTCTTGTCGAGCTTTGCTTCACCCCTTGTTCACTAGAACTAGCGGTGTGCTCCTCTGCACAAGCAGAGAGACCACCTGCTCTGCCCTTCCCCCTCAAAACGGGCACCGGTAGCAGATGTGCGAGTGCCGCCGTTCCTGAGCAGACCTCGCTCGTTGGTTTATACTCCTGGTTAGGTTTCCTTCACCTAATATATTGGTGCAAAGGCTTGTGTTTCATCATAACCAAAGCCCCCTTCCCGGTGTGTTAGATTTATCCTTCCAAGCACAGGTATTTTGGTCCATGACGTGGGGAGCTAAATGAAGCAACGCTGGCACTTGCAGAAAAGTGTAGTTTAGAAAACCTATGACTGAAAGCGCAATTTGTTTTACATTGATCAAATAAAGTAATTGGGTATTGGTAACTGTAGTTTTTTATACTTTATTGAATGAAGCATATTATAGTCTATTAAGGGTCTATTGCTGCTGTCTTTATTACTACTAGCAATGCTTACCCTGTATAGCCCAGTTGCGTGCTTTGTGCTGTGCACGGCATTACACACACTTTTTTAATCCAGCTCAGTTTATGCCGGAGTTTAAGTGATTCATTTTACTGTCCTTGCTAAGGACACTTTATGCACCAGGATGAGCATCATTGCATTCTATTTTTACACAGTTGTAAGGGACAATGGGCGCACGATGGGTTAACGTCTACTCCAGGAAAGAACCCCTTGCAGTCCAGCTCTTAGACCCAGGCTCTCCCCCACATAGCCACCCTCCTGCACAGCATCCATGGCCCACCTCGGTGAGTTCCAGCAGGGGAGCACCAGAGATCGGGGCACCGACTTTCCACCTGGTACCCGGTTAATGCCAGACTAGGATGCCCTGTGTGGCGTGGAGGGGACCGGGAGGCCTCAGCACCTTGCTGTTTTAATCCTAGCCACAGGATGGGCCGTGTTGACAGTGGCGAGTCGTCGTTTCTGGCTTTGGCGGGTGCTTGTTTTTACAGTGCTGCAACCACTCGTTGCTCGGAACAATTCTAAATAGCCAGTTGACTGTTATGGAACAGTTCATTTATTGTGGTAGTCGTTGTCCCTCTGGAAGACTATTCTAATCAGGCACTATTTAAGATTGCTTCCAGGTATAACCTCTGGTTTCCCACGCCTAGCAGCCTCTGTATTGCAGTGTCCATCATGCGCCATTGGCGCCGACCAGTATATCCCACAACATGAGTGTTCATCTGTCTAAGACTTATGTATGTATGCTTGACCCCAGAACATCACTATTTCCAAACATAACCTCTTACTGCCTAGGAGCTCACTGCACTTATGGACTCAAGCCTCCCACGTGATTGACTGGGATAATTATGCGGCAGGATTGATTAAATTACATGGCGAGAAAAGACCAATCGTGCGGCACATCTGACTATAGTATTACTGCCTTATTTTGTCTCTTTCACATGTGAAAGCTGTCTGGGCAAAATAGCTTCTTCATCATAAACAGTTTAAGAGCCAAATGCAGGAATAGTCAGTTGACTTATGCAAAGAGCCTTCCACTGCATGGTAACGGGTGTTGCTGCATTTTTAGTAACCTTTGATCCGTTTGAGATTTTAAAAAAAAACAATCATTTGCAATGCAATAGGTCTCGCAGTTGTGAGAGTTTGAGCTATTGGCATTGTAAATGGCAATGCCTTTTATTTGCGTGTTGGTTTTTAAAACATAACTAAAGGGCATTGTCATTTACAATGCCAATAGCTTAAACTCTCGCAAATGCGAGACCTATTGCATTGCAAATGCTTGTTGTTTCTGCTGTGACCCTGCTACAGCACAGGCATTGTCCCCAGCAGTAATTCTGCAATGCCGGTAAGAATAGCTGTGGTGCCTACTGGACTCACTCACCCCTGCGGCGCCCCACGCCGTTATGTGCTGGGCGGCAACTTGCTAGACATCACTTTAGTGCCATCTAGATTTCAGCGCGTTCTGCTGCCTTGGAACTATTCGCACAACAGACCGCTACTGACAAGAATATTTCATTATTGGTGCTGTCAATTTCAATAAATCTATTGGATAATTCAAAAGAAATTGCCACGGTCTCTTCGTTGTTTAAATGTTTTTACTGTTTTTGTTTTGTTGTATATATTTATATGTTATTAAAGTTTTATATTCCTACTACTTTGTTGGAGTGCTATATATTTTTAATGTGAGACATAATTGTAAAAACTTTGATGTACAAAGAGTCATTCCTGGAATCTTCCGCTTCAGGCTCGATCCCCTCCCCAATCACAATACAGGATAGTTTTCAGATAGTAGGAACACGTGTGGTGTGACGGATCTCATCGGGTGTGGGCCTTGATCTACTATAACTCCTTTGAAGAGGGGTGATTCTTTACAGCTGAGGCCATAAACTACATCTGCAGGGCTAGCTGATAGCCTGGACAATCGGACACAGAGGAAGAGGAGTGTCAGAGGGTGCGGTAGTGAATAGGGCGAAAGGGAGGTGTCGGGCGGGCACAGAGTGTGATTCTCAGGGAAGAGCAGCGCAGATGGGGGGAGGTTTATTGCCCATGCATAAGACAGAGAGCGGGGGTGACCAGTGCCTGGGGAAGATGCTTGCGAGGGTGAGGAGCCATGCTACGAATCGACAGCGTGCAGAGAGTGGGTCTGGTCAAGACATCTAAAATGGCTGCCGTGCACGACAAAAGTGTGGCATTTCAAAAAAGGCAAGATGGCGCAGACAATGTTTTTCAACACTTCCTCATTTCCTTCGAATCGAACGTTAACAGACGTTGGGGCATATTACCAAAGTTAAGCGATATTTATCGCTAACGATGCTTACCAACGAATTTTTTACCGCTAAGCATCGTCAGAAATTATCAAAGATAAACCTTGCTATTATCAAGGTTTATCACAAATGCGATAATAAACGGCCGCAATGCATGAATATCGCTAAAAACTCAGCGATATTCATACATTACCGAGCTAATGCTCTTAGCCATGTTATCCACCTCCCATTGGATAACATGGCTAAGAACTGCTCAGGGCAGGTGTTACTTTTTGGAGATATTCGCGCTTAGCGCGAATATCTCCAAAAGTTGGTAATAGGAGATAGATATCTTGCATGTTGTAATGCAAGTTATTGTGGTATATGGAACTCATACCATAATCTCTCAGGAAAGCAGAAACTGATCCTTTTGGGACCGCCTAAAAAGGCCTAGGGGGTGAGGAGTACTCTACTTTTCCCCCTTTTCACGTTCCGAACTATTTTATTTTACTCTCTTCTGTAATTACACAAAATAGCACCGATAAGATGCATCGGAGACACACAGTGAGAGAAAGGAGGCCGGAGATGAAGAAGAGATGTCAAATACACATTGGAGATAATATAGTGGCAGAAGGGAAGTAAATATGAGTAAACTTACCATGTAACATAAAAATGTTGTACTCTATACTATAAGTCTCATTTTATACTACAATCACTTCGCTACAACCTCATAAATTAAAAATAAAAATGAATAATGTCTCAAACAATTTTTGATTTCTAAATATAAATTTATTCTTCAGAATTTTCTAAATTTGAAAGAACTAGTAACATGTCCTCATCAGCAATGTCCTCATGAAAAGTCTGCAATAATGATTCTTGTAACTCTATCGTCTCCAAACACTCGATAAATTCGCCATCAAGAGATTGATCAAAAAAATCATTCAAGTCATCTCCTCCTTCTGACAATATTTCATTATTGGTGCTGTCAATTTCAATCAATGTAGTGGAATCATTCAAGTCATCTCCTCGTGACAATATTTCATTATTGGTGCTCTCAATTTCAATCAATGTAGTGGAATCATTCAAGTCATCTCCTCCTTGTGACAATATTTCATTATTGGTGCTGTCCATTTCAATCAATCTAATGGAATCATACAAGTCATCTCCTCCTTGTGACAATATTTCATTATTGCTGCTCTCAATTTCAATCAACGTAGTGGAATCATTCAAGTCATCTCCTTGTGACAATATTTCATTCTTGGTGCTGTCCATTTCAATCAATCTAATGGAATCATACAAGTCATGTCCTCCTTGTGACAATGTTTCATTATTGGTGCTCTCAATTTCAATCAATGTAGTGGACAATTCAAAAGAAATTGCCACGGTCTCTTCATTGTGAGCCATTTTATTTTGAAATTGCTTGCTGTAAATTGCAGAAAAAAATAATCACTTTCATTTATCGTTTTTAGTAATACATAATATAAAACTAACTTTATCAAGTATTTAGTATAACAGAAGGACTGCAAATAAATAACAGAAAACATTTTTCAAATTATCTTCAAGTGTACAACATAGTTCCCCTTACAAATTAACAACTCACCTTTTCAAAAGTAGGAAAAGTGTTAGTACTGTGTAAATCAAACACCAGAAATTCACCACCAAAAATTCCTCACAAATGTACCTCAGACAGTAGTATCACAAAATGGCTGTGGTTTCCTCTCATTTGACATATATACATAACCAATTAACTTTCATCACACACAAATACAAAACCAAAGTAACATTTTAATTGGTTCTAAATTTCAACACTTTCAAATGTGTTTTCCCCATGCAATTTTCCATAGGACATTTACATACGTCTACAGCCTGAATGGCTGAACGGAATTACACCAAACTTGGCAAAATGGTACATCAAACCTAAGAGGTCAGGAAGGATCTACTATGCCCCCTTATGGTCATTTCCCCCTTCGCTTTGGCCTCCTCTTGTCTCTCAATCCTACCGAGAGACAAGATGGCGGCCGCTACGGACTGTTTGGAATGTTGACAGACGCCGGAGAACCAATCAGCTTCGCAAAGCTCCGTAACGCGAAAAGTACGCGAAGCGGAGCGCTGTTACAGATATATATCTTTTTTTGAACGTTAATTTCTCAAAATCCACTGGAGCACATATATTGAGACCTAGCAAAGGCACATCGGGCTACCAGTCCCTAATATTTTACCAAGTTTCGTGCAAATCCATTCAGCCGTTCGATTATTATTATTATTTTTTTTTTTGCCCCGCGGGGCCCTTTTAAAACCTCCACATCAAACCTAGGGGGTCAGCGAGGATCTACTATTCCCCCTTATGGTCATTTGCCCCTTCGCTTTCGCCTCCTCTTGTCTCTCGATCCTACCAAGAGACAAGATGGCGGCCGCTACGGACTATTTGGAATGTTGACAGACGCCGGAGAACCAATCAGCTTCGCTTCACAAAGCTCCGTTGCGCGAAAAGTCCGCGTCCTGGGCCGCTGCCCAGTCCGCTGTTACAGATATATATCTTTTTTTAAACGTTAATTTCTCAAAATCCACTGCAGCACATATATTGAGACCTACAAAAGGCACATCGGGCTACCAGTCCCTACAATTTTGCCAAGTTTCGTGCAAATCCATTCAGCCGTTCGGGCTAAAAGTGAGGCCAACCGCCCTATGGAAATTAACATGGGAAAAACGCGTTTTGGGACCCCCCTTTTTTCTCGGCCCCCCCTTGACGAACCCCCCCAAAATTTTCAGGGGCTGCTCAGAAACAAAATGTGCCATTTTCCTGAAAATTTCAGCCAATTCCGTCCACAAACGCCAAAGTTATTAGACATAGAATTTTCAAAAAACCCATAGAGAAAAAATCCTAACTATATATACCTACTGGCGACCGCCAGTAGGTAATATATACTTTATTTAGGGGCTGGTGTGGGTAGGGGTGTTGGGTGGTAAAGGTGTTTTTAGTGTTTAGTGGTGGGTAGGGGTATAGAGTGGTAAAGGTGCTTTTAGGGTTTGGGGCGGGTAAGGGTATTGGGTGGTAAGGGTGTTTTAGTGTTTAGTGGTGATTAGGGGTATAGGGTTGTTAGGGTCTTTTTAGGGTTGAGGGGTGAGTATGGGGTGGTAAAGGTAATTTAAAAAATGGGAGTTTTGGGGGTTTCCCCAATCCAACTAAAGATATATATAATTATGTTGTAATACAAAGTCCATTAGCCGAGGTGTATGTATTCTATAGATGGGTTATTTAAGCTTAGTTACAAGGTAAGTTCCAGTTAAGTAGGTAAGTACGTAGAAGACAGTAGATAGCCCCACCAGGAGCAGCCTCCCTGCTGCTCTGCCTGCACACTCGAACTGACACTCAGCACATCGTCAGGCACCCATGCTTTCTATGACATCACAAATCATTCAGCATTTCATTCATCACCAAGCACTCCAGGACTCAACCTGGCTGAGCAGTAGGGAAGATGTAGCTGAGGAAAAGGAATGGCAACAGTTAAGTCACAACAAATTATATATGCATTTGAGTATATTTAGAGGTTAGGGATGGGTAAGAGTATGGGGTGGTATGGGTACTTTTAGGATTTAGGGGTGCATAGCAGTATTGGGTGGGTAGGGTTTTCTTTAGGGTTTATGGGTGGTTAGGGATATAGGTTGGTACAGGTGTTTTTAGGATTTGATGGTGGGTAAAGCTATTGGGTGGTAAGGGTGTTTTAGGGGTGGGCACGAGTATTGGGTGGTAAAGTTGTTTTTAGGATTTAGTAGTGGGTAGGGGTATAGGGTGGTAAGGGTCTTTTAGGGTTGGGGTAGGTAACAGTAGTGGGTGGTAATTGTGTTTTTAGGGTTTAGGGATGGGTGGGGTTAATGAGTGGTAAAGGTGCTTATAGGATTTATGGTGAGCATGGATATATGGTGTTTAGGTGTGGGTAGGGGTATAGGGTGGTAAAGGTAATTAAAAAATATGGAAGTTTCCTCAATTAATATATATATATTTTTTTAAATATATAGGGATTTCACTCACTTATATATACCTACCCTGCGTTGTAAAGGCAATGCGTAGTAAAGGCATGAGTTGTAAATGCACGTCTCTTTAAGACATACAACCGAAAAAGGGATTTTGCAAAATTAGAAAGGAAGTTCCCTTGCAACACTCAGAATTAAAGGATTTGGTAGGAGTTATAAAGGGGGGGAGGGTCACACAGAAGACCGGAGGAGACCTGATGAAGTGTTGGACTTTAAAGGATTTGGAGCCATTTGAAAGGAAGCAAATGATAAGACCTAGAAAGCTGCCCTGCTCTAAGAAAGAAGAAGACCTTGCAGGAAACAGAAATGAAGGAACCTACCACCGGTCAGAAAGCTGATCTCGAGAGAGAGAGTTAGAACAGACGGACCCTCGCAGATGTCAGAAAGCAAGTTGCCATTTTTCAAGTCCTTTCCTTCCTATCTCTCCTCATATCCCTTCTCCTCATTTCCCCATTTCATACTATACAATAAAAAAACATTTCCAGATTTGTTGTACATGTTCTTAGAAAGTAGTACAAATCTGTATTCCCATGAGTTAACCAAGAACAGGAGCTCACTGAAGCATTGAATCCTCAAGTTTAGAGCGTGGACACTGTACGCATTGAAGGAATCTATTTTGCTCCTTCTGAATATCTTTAATACTCCACTTCATTTTTAGGGCTCGGCCTACGTCACCACTTCGTCAGAAGTGGGGCGGAGCGCCGAGCCGTATTGTTAAGGGGCTCAGAATCGTGAAGGAAAAATTCCTCAGTGCGCGGGAATTTTTCGTGGTGTTGTGTGCCATCTGCATGGTCATTGGTCCTCTGACGGCTGTGTTTTTGTAAGTGTTCACGTAATAGGCCCTAGGAATTTTTCTCTATCGACTTCCTGCATTTTCCGTACTTACACGCGCATGAGAATGTCGTAAATTCCAAATTACCAGATGTCAGGGTCCGTTCGCGCATTCACGACTCTGTAGTTTTCTTGAGCTGTGTGTGCGCGCATGCTGTCTCCCCGTCCAGGAGAATGCCATAAATTCTCAATTACCAGCTGTCAGAGGTGCCGGTAATTAAAGGCAGATGCTTGATTTTCAATGCTGCTTTATTGCCGTCGCACGTATTTATATATTTATTAACATGCCGGTTCTTAGTAAAGTACATGTCAAAGGCTAAGAAAAGTAGGTTATTGCAGTGAACTATATCAATAATGGCAAATCCTTGTTTTTCAATGCTGCTTTATTGCCGTCGCACGAATTTATATATTTATTAACATGCCGGTTCTTAGTAAAGTACATGTCAAAGGCTAAGAAAAGTAGGTTATTGCAGTGAACTATTTCAATAATGGTAAGAGTGCAGAGTAGTGAGTGCAGAGTGCAGAGTGAGTTTCCAGAGTGCAGAGTAGTGAGTGCAGAGTGCAGAGTAGTGAGTGCAGAGTGCAGAGTAGTGAGTGCAGAGTGAGTTTCCAGAGTGCAGAGTAGTGAGTGCAGAGTGCAGAGTAGTGAGTGCAGAGTAGTGAGTGCAGAGTAGTGAGTGCAGAGAAGTGAGTAGTGAGTGCAGAGTGAGTGTGCGGAGAAGTGAGTAGTGAGTGCAGAGTGAGTGTGCAGAGTAGTGAGTAGTGAGTGCAGAGTGAGTGTGCAGAGTAGTGAGTAGTGAGTGCAGAGTAGTGAGTGCAGAGTAGTGAGTAGTGAGTGCAGGGTAGTGAGTAGTGAGTGCAGAGTAGTGAGTAGTGAGTGCAGAGTAGTGAGTGCAGAGTAGTGAGTAGTGAGTGCAGAGTAGTGAGTAGTGAGTGCAGAGTAGTGAGTGCAGAGTAGTGAGTAGTGAGTGCAGAGTAGTGAGTGCAGAGTAGTGAGTAGTGAGTGCAGAGTAGTGAGTGCAGAGTAGTGAGTAGTAAGTGCAGAGTAGTGAGTGCAGAGTAGTGCGTGCAGAGTGAGTGTGAAGAGTAGTGAGTGCAGAGTAGTGAGTGCAGAGTAGTGAGTGCAGAATGCAGAGTAGTGAGTGCAGAGTAGTGAGTGCAGAGTGCAGAGTAGTGAGTGCAGAGTAGTGAGTAGTGAGTGCAGAGTAGTGAGTGCAGAGTAGTGGGTAGTGAGTGCAGAGTAGTGAGTGCAGAGTAGTGAGTACAGAGTAGTGAGTGCAGAGTGCAGAGTAGTGAGTGCAGAGTAGTGAGTAGTGAGTGCAGAGTAGTGAGTGCAGAGTAGTGAGTAGTGAGTGCAGAGTAGTGAGTGCAGAGTAGTGAGTAGTGAGTGCAGAGTAGTGAGTGCAGAGTAGTGAGTAGTAAGTGCAGAGTAGTGAGTGCAGAGTAGTGCGTGCAGAGTGAGTGTGAAGAGTAGTGAGTGCAGAGTAGTGAGTGCAGAATGCAGAGTAGTGAGTGCAGAGTAGTGAGTGCAGAGTGCAGAGTAGTGAGTGCAGAGTAGTGAGTGCAGAGTGCAGAGTAGTGAGTGCAGAGTAGTGAGTAGTGAGTGCAGAGTGGTGAGTGCAGAATAGTGAGTGCAGAGTAGTGAGTAGTGAGCGCAGAGTAGTGAGTGCAGAGTAGTGAGTGCAGAATGCAGAGTAGTGAGTGCAGAGTAGTGAGTGCAGAGTAGTGAGTAGTGAGTGCAGAGTGGTGAGTGCAGAGTAGTGAGTGCAGAGTAGTGAGTAGTGAGCGCAGAGTAGTGAGTGCAGAGTAGTAAGTAGTGAGTGCAGAGTAGTGAGTGCAGAGTAGTGAGTGCAGAGTAGTGAGTGCAGAGTAGTGAGTAGTGAGTGCAGAGTAGTGAGTGCAGAGTAGTGAGTAGTGAATGCAGAGTAGTGAGTGCAGAGTAGTGAGTGCAGAGTAGTGAGTGCAGAGTAGTGAGTGCAGAATGAGTGTGCAGAGTAGTGAGTAGTGAGTGCAGAGTAGTGAGTAGTGAGTGCAGAGTAGTGAGTGCAGAGTAGTGAGTGCAGAGTAGTGAGTGCAGAGTGCAGAGTAGTGAGTGCAGAGTAGTGAGTAGTGAGTGCAGAGTAGTGAGTAGTGAGTGCAGAGTAGTGAGTGCAGAGTGGTGAGTGCAGAGTGGTGAGTGCAGAGTGGTGAGTGCAGAGTAGTGAGTGCAGAGTAGTGAGTGCAGAGTAGTGAGTAGTGAGTGCAGAGTGAGTGTGCAGAGTAGTGAGTAGTTAGTGCAGAGTAGTGAGTATTGAGTGCAAAGCGAGTGTGCAGAGTAGTGAGTAGTGAGTGCAGAGTGAGTGTGCAAAGTAGTGAGTAGTGAGTGCAGAGTGAGTGTGCAGAGTAGTGAGTAGTGAGTGCAGAGTAGTGAGTGCAGAGTATTGAGTGCAGAGTAGTGAGTGCAGCGTAGTGAGTGCAGAGTAGTGAGTGCAGAGTAGTGAGTGCAGAGTAGTGAGTGCAGAGTAGTGAGTGCAGAGTGAGTGTGCAGAGTAGTGAGTAGTGAGTGCAGAGTAGTGAGTGCAGAGTAGTGAGTAGTGAGTGCAGAGTAGTGAGTAGTGCAGAGTAGTGAGTAGTGCAGAGTAGTGAGTGCAGAGTAGTGAATGCAGAGTAGTGAGTGCAGAGTAGTGAGTGCAGAGTAGTGAGTAGTGAGTGCAGAGTAAGTGTGCAGAGTAGTGAGTAGGGAGTACAGAGTGAGTGTGCAGAGTAGTGAGTGCAGAGTAGTGAGTGCAGAGTAGTGAGTGCAGAGTGAGTGCAGAGTAGTGAGTAGTGAGTGCAGAATAGTGAGTGCAGAGTACTGAGTGCAGAGTAGTGAGTAGTGAGTGCAGAGTAGTGAGTGCAGAGTAGTGAGTAGTGAGTGCAGAGTATTGAGTGCAGAGTAGTGAGTAGTGAGTGCAGAGTAGTGAGTAGTGAGTGCAGAGTAGTGAGTGCAGAGTAGTGAGTAGTGAGTGCAGAGTAGTGAGTGCAGAGTAGTGAGTGCAGAGTAGTGAGTGCTGAGTAGTGAGTGCAGAGTAGTGAGTAGTGAGTGCAGAGTAGTGAGTAGTGAGTGCAGAGTAGTGAGTGCAGAGTAGTGAGTGCAGAGTAGTGAGTGCAGAGTAGTGAGTAGTGAGTGCAGAGTGAGTGTGCAGAGTAGTGAGTGCAGAGTAGTGAGTAGTGAGTGCAGAGTGAGTGTGCAGAGTAGTAAGTAGTGAGTGCAGAGTAGTGAGTAGTGAGTGCAGAGTGAGTGTGCCGAGTAGTGAGTAGTGAGTGCAGAGTAGTGAGTGCAGAGTAGTGAGTGCAGAGTAGTGAGTGCAGAGTAGTGAGTGCAGAGTAGTGAGTAGTGAGTGCAGAGTAGTGAGTGCAGAGTGAGTGTGCAGAGTAGTGAGTAGTGAGTGCAGAGTAGTGAGTAGTGAGTGCAGAGTAGTGAGTGCAGAGTAGTGAGTGCAGAGTAGTGAGTAGTGAGTGCAGAGTAGTGAGTAGTGAGTGCAGAGTGAGTGTGCAGAGTAGTGAGCAGTGAGTGCAGAGTAGTGAGTGCAGAGTAGTGAGTGCAGAGTAGTGAGTGCAGAGTGGTGGGTGCAGAGTAGTGAGTGCAGAGTGAGTGTGCAGAGTAGTGAGTAGTGAGTGCAGAGTAGTGAGTGCAGAGTAGTGAGTAGTGAGTGCAGAGTAGTGAGTGCAGAGTAGTGAGTGCAGAGTGCAGAGTAGTGAGTGCAGAGTAGTGAGTAGTGAGTGCAGAGTAGTGAGTGCAGAGTAGTGAGTGCAGAGTGGTGAGTGCAGAGTGGTGAGTGCAGAGTGGTGAGTGCAGAGTAGTGAGTGCAGAGTAGTGAGTGCAGAGTAGTGAGTGCAGAGTAGTGAGTAGTGAGTGCAGAGTGAGTGTGCAGAGTAGTGAGTAGTTAGTGCAGAGTAGTGAGTATTGAGTGCAAAGTGAGTGTGCAGAGTAGTGAGTAGTGAGTGCAGAGTGAGTGTGCAGAGTAGTGAGTAGTGAGTGCAGAGTGAGTGTGCAGAGTAGTGAGTAGTGAGTGCAGAGTAGTGAGTGCAGAGTAGTGAGTGCAGAGTATTGAGTAGTGAGTGCAGAGTAGTGAGTGCAGAGTAGTGAGTGCAGAGTAGTGAGTAGTGAGTGCAGAGTAGTGAGTGCAGAGTAGTGAGTGCAGAGTGAGTGTGCAGAGTAGTGAGTAGTGAGTGCAGAGTAGTGAGTAGTGAGTGCAGAGTAGTGAGTAGTGCAGAGTAGTGAGTAGTGCAGAGTAGTGAGTGCAGAGTAGTGAGTGCAGAGTAGTGAGTGCAGAGTAGTGAGTAGTGAGTGCAGAGTGAGTGTGCAGAGTAGTGAGTAGTGAGTGCAGAGTGAGTGTGCAGAGTAGTGAGTGCAGAGTAGTGAGTGCAGACTAGTGAGTGCAGAGTAGTGAGTAGTGAGTGCAGAGTAGTGAGTAGTGAGTGCAGAATAGTGAGTGCAGAGTAGTGAGTAGTGAGTGCAGAGTAGTGAGTAGTGAGTGCAGAGTATTGAGTGCAGAGTAGGGAGTAGTGAGTGCAGAATAGTGAGTGCAGAGTAGTGAGTAGTGAGTGCAGAGTAGTGAGTAGTGAGTGCAGAGTAGTGAGTGCAGAGTAGTGAGTGCAGAGTAGTGAGTGCAGATTAGTGAGTGCTGAGTAGTGAGTGCAGAGTAGTGAGTAGTGAGTGCAGAGTAGTGAGTGCAGAGTAGTGAGTGCAGAGTAGTGAGTAGTTAGTGCAGAGTAGTGAGTGCAAAGTAGTGAGTGCAGAGTAGTGAGTAGTGAGTGCAGAGTGAGTGTGCAGAGTAGTGAGTGCAGAGTAGTGAGTGCAGAGTAGTGAGTGCAGAGTAGTGAGTGCAGAGTAGTGAGTAGTGAGTGTGCAGAGTAGTAAGTAGTGAGTGCAGAGTAGTGAGTAGTGAGTGCAGAGTGAGTGTGCAGAGTAGTGAGTAGTGAGTGCAGAGTAGTGAGTGCAGAGTAGTGAGTAGTGAGTGCAGAGTAGTGAGTGCAGAGTAGTGAGTGCAGAGTACTGAGTAGTGAGTGCAGAGTAGTGAGTAGTGAGTGCAGAGTGAGTGTGCAGAGTAGTGAGTAGTGAGTGCAGAGTAGTGAGTGCAGAGTAGTGAGTAGTGAGTGCAGAGTAGTGAGTGCAGAGTAGTGAGTGCAGAGTAGTGAGTAGTGAGTGCAGAGTAGTGAGTAGTGAGTGCAGAGTGAGTGTGTAGAGTAGTGAGTAGTGAGTGCAGAGTAGTGAGTGCAGAGTAGTGAGTGCAGAGTAGTGAGTGCAGAGTGGTGAGTGCAGAGTAGTGAGTGCAGAGTGAGTGTGCAGAGTAGTGAGTGCAGAGTAGTGAGTGCAGAGTAGTGAGTACTGAGTGCAGAGTGAGTGTGCAGAGTAGTGAGTGCAGAGTAGTGAGTGCAGAGTAGTGAGTGCAGAGTAGTGAGTGCAGAGTAGTGAGTGCAGAGTAGTGAGTAGTGAGTGCAGAGTGAGTGTGCAGAGTAGTAAGTAGTGAGTGCAGAGTAGTGAGTAGTGAGTGCAGAGTGAGTGTGCAGAGTAGTGAGTAGTGAGTGCAGAGTAGTGAGTGCAGAGTAGTGAGTAGTGAGTGCAGAGTAGTGAGTAGTGAGTGCAGAGTAGTGAGTAGTGAGTACAGAGTGAGTGTGCAGAGTAGTGAGTAGTGAGTGCAGAGTAGTGAGTGCAGAGTAGTGAGTAGTGAGTGCAGAGTAGTGAGTGCAGAGTAGTGAGTGCAGAGTAGTGAGTAGTGAGTGCAGAGTAGTGAGTAGTGAGTGCAGAGTGAGTGTGCAGAGTAGTGACTAGTGAGTGCAGAGTAGTGAGTGCAGAGTAGTGAGTGCAGAGTAGTGAGTGCAGAGTGGTGAGTGCAGAGTAGTGAGTGCAGAGTGAGTGTGCAGAGTAGTGAGTGCAGAGTAGTGAGTGCAGAGTAGTGAGCGTGCAGGGTGAACAGTGTGTGAGCGTGCAGGGTGAACAGTGTGTGAGCGTGCAGGGTGAACAGTGTGTGAGCGTGCAGGGTGAACAGCGTGTGAGCGTGCAGGGTGAACAGTGTGTGAGCGTGCAGGGTGAACAGTGTGCGAGCTTGCAGGGTGAACAGTGTGCGAGTGTGCAGGGTGAACAGTGTGCGAGCGTGCAGGGTGAACAGTGTGTGAGCGTGCAAGGTGAACAGTGTGTGAGCGTGTAGGGTGAACAGTGTGCGAGTGTGCAGGGTGAACAGTGTGCGAGCGTGCAGGGTGAACAGTGTGTGAGCGTGCAAGGTGAACAGTTTGCGAGTGTGCAGGGTCAACAATTCCAATCCAAACCACATAATTCTATTACACACCACATGCATACACTCCATAACACATGGCTAAAAGACATTGCCATTTACAATGCCATTAGCTCTAACTCAAATAAATCCGAGACCTATTGCATTTCCAATGCTTGTTTTTTTGCAAACAGACTTTATTCAGTTACATCATATGCCTTAAGGTCAGTGTTTAATACTCCACTTCATGTACGTTAGTGGGAACATATTCATCTTTATAAGCATGAAATTGATTTGTCTATATATGTGAAAAACAAGGGCCCCCTGAATAAAGGTCAAAATTCCTAGGACAGGGAAATAAACAAATGTGCAAAACTTCCTAGGCAATCAAAAAATATATATGGGAACTAATGCAAGGGAGGACAAAAAACTAAGTAAATGCACGTACATTCATATATTATTTATTTACCAAACATATTTTTGTATACATATAATAAAAGGCTGTAATTAATACAACACAATAATACGCACAATTAGAAAAAAAGTTAAAATGATGATACAATCACCAACATTCAAAGGGAAAAACAACAATTAATAATTAAAAGCAAAAAACGTGGCAGTTTATTATTTTTCGACGCGCGTTTCGGCGTTAAGAACAACGCCTTCTTCAGGAGCCACAAAGATTTCTGCAATATAACAGAAAAGTATACAGTTATATCAACACCTAGTTAATTATTTTTAAAAAAACAACAATTCGTGCATTTACAATATTATAAAAAGGCAAATATGTCCTCCATATGATAGCTATTAGACCCTAATGATACAAGCACAGATTCATATACGAAAAAGACAAGGATAATAGCGACATATGTGAATTTTTGGAAAAACATGATCGATCCAACACTAGAAATATAAACAATTTCCATAGCTTATAAAGCATTATACGCCATTATTATAAAATAGACACTGTCAACAATTCAACATATTTACTAAGGCATTATATTAGAATTTCTATGTCCATTTATGTCAGGCTCAAACATCACATGAGTTTCAAAAAAACAGTTATATATGACATTCTACTTAAATTCCTATGTCCATTTTATGTCAACAAGACAGTCCCCAAGAGTAGAAAAGGAACAGATAAGGAACGGATATATGGTAGATGAAGGGATTGACTTACTAAAAGACAGAATTAAGATATATCTGTAAGCCTTCACTGGATATGGCTACACTTTTTATGGTAAACTGCAGGATTCTTGAGCGGACCACGGCAGCCCTGACATCAATAATATATTCACCTAATTAATAGAAGGTAGAAAATGTCAATAAGAATATGATTTGACAACCTGATTTTCCTTATGGTTGATACTACACTAACTAAACGAAAATAGGAATTCTCACCTTTTCGTTAAAAGAATAATTTTCTTATTTCAACAATCTCACGTTTAAGGCGTCTTAACCAGTACGGTACGGCACAGGAGGACACAATCAGTTCGTGTCACAACATGTATTGCGTTGGTACCTCTATATAGAAAGAACAAAAGGAAACTGCTTTTAGAGTTTAACCGACTAAAATCCTTAATTTTAAGGCACATGTTACGCTTTACGGGGGCACTGTCTTCCTAACGCTCCCACTTACCAATAAAGCAGAGACGACACTGTTATCAAAGAGTTATTTGATGCTTAGAAAGCCGGGGCCGCGTTTCCCAATGCCCTTTCTATTTAGGCATATAACAGAGTCGGCTTCCTGGCGTTTCTTCACGTTTATGTACTGCTCCGACCAGGATATTGTCGAGCGTCTACAAAACAGAAATAAGAAGCCGAACAACCCATGAGTTAAAAGAACGTGGGGGAAAGAAAACGGCTTATCTTGGTATAATTCCACCAAGTGTTGCCGTCAGTTACGAGGCGGTAAACGGTCATTAGAGCGTAAATCATCGCAGCACTTACCGCCAACGAGTGAAGAGTCTGCTACCGTCTAGCGTACGGTCAGGTGATAGCTAACCCTCACTTCACCGGGAAGCAGTTAAAATAGCTTCCGGCATTCATCACGTGCACATAGGGTTCAGGAGTTTTAAAGGTGTAGTGTCTACTTTTATGTCAATTTGGTAGTGCAAAGTACAGCCGTGTTTAGAAACTAATCACCAGCTCGATGTACGTTATTCATTCAGAAAGCTACATACCATGTATATATTCCTCTGTCATATTGTATATATCAACTTAGCAATGCGAAGTTCGGCTGTATTAAATTAATAATAAACAGCTAAACATACGTTTTTTAATTCAAAACAAAACACATACCACATATGCATTTTTATTTCATATGACAACAAGGACATCTAGGTAGGCCATCTAGGTAGGCAGTTAAAGCACTACCTCGAACGTCCAAAAGGCCATATACTGCCACTAATCACAGGCATTGCAGAGCGGTTATACTGAGGGAAATAGACAACCACTAGGTCGCAATATTTAAAACAGCATAACCTCAGAAATAATATTCCTTAAAAGATCGCATTTTCCCAAGGGATTTCAGAGTTTAATCCCTTAGAGAAAGTATTAAAAACGAAAATCCAGTATACTTCACGCTTTTTGCGAATGGCACAACCACCTTTGTTGTCAGAGACTCTAATTTTTTCCAGGATCCGCCAATGGAACTCATCAGGTTTATGTTTATGCTCCAGGTAATGTTTTACCAACGGAGCCAAGACCTTACCAGTTTTAATGGCAGATCTGTGTTCCGTCAATCGGACCTGAGCTGATCTCGAGGTTTCGCCGACGTAGCCCAACCCACATGGGCATAAAATAAAGTATATGACATTGGTGGTCTTACAGTTCCATATGTCACATGCTTTTGTTGCAAAACCATTATGCACATAGTCTTCACCTCTCAGAATATTGGTGCAAGATTTACAGGAAGAACAGGGTACCGTGCCTCGAACAGGTAAATTATTTAACAAAGACCGTTGCACAGGCCCACCGTTGTTTGGACTATTGCCAAATCTTGAATGAACAATTAGATCTTTAATGTTCTTGTTTCTTTTATGCGCAAATAGGGGTTTGGCTAAGGTATTTTTAGATGTCGGATTACAGTTTAAAATGTGCCAATTACTGTTGATGATTTGTTTGACACGGTCATTCATGGTGGAGTGTTTAATGACACAGACAAGTTGGTCTGTTTTCTTCACCTTCCTGGTCGCTAACAGGGCATCACGGTCGTAAAACCTAGCTCGTTTATAGGAGCTTCTTACTAGTCTGTGAGGATAGCCTCTTTCTAAAAAATTTTTTCTCATCTCAGATGCCTGAATATCGAAATCACGAAGATTAGTACAATTCCTGCGGACTCGCAGGAATTGAGAAAACGGAATACTATCGCGTTGACTCTTAGGGTGAAAACTAGTAAAGTCAAGCAATGTATTTCGAGCAGTGGGCTTTACAAACAAATCTACTATTAGTTTATTATTTTCATTTTTAATCAAAAGATCTAAAAATTCCACCTGGTCATTATCGTACTTGGCAGTAAATTTGAGGTTGGCATCTGCCATATTGATCCATTCAAGGAATTCCAACAATGAGTCTTTCCCATTGGTCCAGATAAAAAAGATGTCGTCAATATATCTGGACCAATGGGAAATAGACTCAAAGAATGGTGCGATTTCGTTATCAATAAATCTGTCCTCAAATGCTGACATATAAATGTTAGCGATCGATGGGGCTACCGATGCCCCCATACTTACTCCTCGAATTTGACGATAGAGCGAATCTCCAAACTCAAAAATATTCTCAGTGAGTACAATGTACAGACAATCAATGAGAAATTTTTTTGGGCAGTTTATATTGTGTTTGTCAATAAACCAATCTGTTGCCATAATGGCCTCTTTAAGAGGGATGTTACTATACAAGGACTCAATGTCCATGGTGACTAGGAAATCTCTGTCATGTATGAAGTCTAGGTGTTCAATTCTAGAAATCATATGGCCGGTATCTTTGATATACGACTTAATTTTACTGTGATTAGTGGCAGTATATGGCCTTTTGGACGTTCGAGGTAGTGCTTTAACTGCCTACCTAGATGGCCTACCTAGATGTCCTTGTTGTCATATGAAATAAAAATGCATATGTGGTATGTGTTTTGTTTTGAATTAAAAAACGTATGTTTAGCTGTTTATTATTAATTTAATACAGCCGAACTTCGCATTGCTAAGTTGATATATACAATATGACAGAGGAATATATACATGGTATGTAGCTTTCTGAATGAATAACGTACATCGAGCTGGTGATTAGTTTCTAAACACGGCTGTACTTTGCACTACCAAATTGACATAAAAGTAGACACTACACCTTTAAAACTCCTGAACCCTATGTGCACGTGATGAATGCCGGAAGCTATTTTAACTGCTTCCCGGTGAAGTGAGGGTTAGCTATCACCTGACCGTACGCTAGACGGTAGCAGACTCTTCACTCGTTGGCGGTAAGTGCTGCGATGATTTACGCTCTAATGACCGTTTACCGCCTCGTAACTGACGGCAACACTTGGTGGAATTATACCAAGATAAGCCGTTTTCTTTCCCCCACGTTCTTTTAACTCATGGGTTGTTCGGCTTCTTATTTCTGTTTTGTAGACGCTCGACAATATCCTGGTCGGAGCAGTACATAAACGTGAAGAAACGCCAGGAAGCCGACTCTGTTATATGCCTAAATAGAAAGGGCATTGGGAAACGCGGCCCCGGCTTTCTAAGCATCAAATAACTCTTTGATAACAGTGTCGTCTCTGCTTTATTGGTAAGTGGGAGCGTTAGGAAGACAGTGCCCCCGTAAAGCGTAACATGTGCCTTAAAATTAAGGATTTTAGTCGGTTAAACTCTAAAAGCAGTTTCCTTTTGTTCTTTCTATATAGAGGTACCAACGCAATACATGTTGTGACACGAACTGATTGTGTCCTCCTGTGCCGTACCGTACTGGTTAAGACGCCTTAAACGTGAGATTGTTGAAATAAGAAAATTATTCTTTTAACGAAAAGGTGAGAATTCCTATTTTCGTTTAGTTAGTGTAGTATCAACCATAAGGAAAATCAGGTTGTCAAATCATATTCTTATTGACATTTTCTACCTTCTATTAATTAGGTGAATATATTATTGATGTCAGGGCTGCCGTGGTCCGCTCAAGAATCCTGCAGTTTACCATAAAAAGTGTAGCCATATCCAGTGAAGGCTTACAGATATATCTTAATTCTGTCTTTTAGTAAGTCAATCCCTTCATCTACCATATATCCGTTCCTTATCTGTTCCTTTTCTACTCTTGGGGACTGTCTTGTTGACATAAAATGGACATAGGAATTTAAGTAGAATGTCATATATAACTGTTTTTTTGAAACTCATGTGATGTTTGAGCCTGACATAAATGGACATAGAAATTCTAATATAATGCCTTAGTAAATATGTTGAATTGTTGACAGTGTCTATTTTATAATAATGGCGTATAATGCTTTATAAGCTATGGAAATTGTTTATATTTCTAGTGTTGGATCGATCATGTTTTTCCAAAAATTCACATATGTCGCTATTATCCTTGTCTTTTTCGTATATGAATCTGTGCTTGTATCATTAGGGTCTAATAGCTATCATATGGAGGACATATTTGCCTTTTTATAATATTGTAAATGCACGAATTGTTGTTTTTTTAAAAATAATTAACTAGGTGTTGATATAACTGTATACTTTTCTGTTATATTGCAGAAATCTTTGTGGCTCCTGAAGAAGGCGTTGTTCTTAACGCCGAAACGCGCGTCGAAAAATAATAAACTGCCACGTTTTTTGCTTTTAATTATTAATTGTTGTTTTTCCCTTTGAATGTTGGTGATTGTATCATCATTTTAACTTTTTTTCTAATTGTGCGTATTATTGTGTTGTATTAATTACAGCCTTTTATTATATGTATACAAAAATATGTTTGGTAAATAAATAATATATGAATGTACGTGCATTTACTTAGTTTTTTGTCCTCCCTTGCATTAGTTCCCATATATATTTTTTGATTGCCTAGGAAGTTTTGCACATTCATTTATTTATTGATTTGTCTATATCCATGTGTGGGCAAAGGCCGTCCGAGTACCTTCAGACTCATCCATGTGTTTCCGCCTTGCTGCCTCTCAGGTTTGCCATTTTATAGTATGAGAATGACGATGTAACTTGCTCTAATGAATAGGGCTCTCCATTTATATCTCTAATGTCAAAGAACATACTCCGTCTGAATGCGTATAACTTTTGATATATATACGCCTTAACTCGTTTCTGAAGACACCTAAGAGTCTGTGAAGTCAATAGCGCAAAGCATGCCCAAATGAGATGTGACTCCAAATGATTTGAGGTACAGGTGAAATAGAAGAGGGGCAAGCATATACCCGTCGGACACCTTTGGAGACTTGGAGGAACTACGTGAATTCCCTCTGCCTCCATATCTAACAGTAGCTTTTGTTTATCTGGTTGTACTTTCCTACAATATTATAAGGTGAATGTCAAGATCATTTTGAGCCACATTATACCACAATTTATCACAATCTATACTATCAAATGCAGACTGTAAATCCATGAAAGACAAATAAGCATTCCCTTTTTTTGTTATGACATACTTTAGCTACTTAAAAACAAAAATTCAGACATTGTTCTACCATTCTCAAGCTGAGGGTAAAGCTACATTGAATATCCAAGAGGACACCAGCATCTTCCTTAACTGGAAGAGGATAATCTAGCCCATTAGTTCCAAGTGTGTGTTTCATGGATGGATGTACGGCAGTAACAGGCGGATCACTTCTATGTCCTCTTTGGGAAATAGGAATGATCACCGACTTGCAGAATTACACGCTTAACTACACTGGTCACCAGTGGGTCTCGAAGGTCTGATTTACAATAATATATGTTAATTGGAACTCCATTTAGTCCTAGACTCTAACTATGTTAACATATTATTGTAGAAATAAATAATTGGGAAGGAGTGAACTCAGAGCCAACCTCTAATTATCTGCATAAAGTAAAAGATGTCTGACCCAAACATGACTAAGGAAATTGGCCTCTCGACCTCCCTTTGAAATACTACCTGTACAATAAGCCAGTTTTGAAAAAAAGATAGATCTGCTGCACTATTGGTGGACTGAACCTCTTGCACTGTATTCTGCAGGAAATCTTGTTTCCTGGCTTATACAATCCTCTTGTACTTTGCTCTTGTTATATTCACATTCATGTGTTGCAATCTTTGGGCTACAGAATTTTATTGAGCTCTTTAATTCCTTTTTCAGACAGCGAGTGACACTGTTTCTAGACAATGAGTACCACCAGCCATGTTCCATTTTCTGAAAATCCTAATGGGATTGGCGTTCCTTCCTGATTTGTGCAACAAAATCCTCAACCGATTTAGAGACAAGTTGGATTGTGTATCAGCAGTTCAACATTCCCTGACAGCAGAAAATGTGGCCTTTATCTAAGTTGTGAGAACAGATGCAGGATCAACTTGTTGACATCTAAGGTATAAATAAATTGAACTACGTTCAACCATATGAGTACTAGAATAAGAGTTCTGCAAAATCAGAAAAGGTGAAGGCCAATGGCTCATAATCATTCTCACTTCTTAACTTCGAAATCCTTAATGTGTATAGCGAGTATCTCCCAGCCGATCGCTCACAGAAATCTGTCTCTGACAATTCTCATTCTGAGATTTATCATCCATCAGTTTCATCTATTCTCTTTACACTTGATACAAACTCAAGCATGGGGCAATAACCAGGTGTCTATATATTCTCCAGAGAATTTGACATTTACAAAATCCAGAACCAAAGTAAGCGGTTAATAATATATCACTCTGATACTATCCCCTTATCCACAGGTATCTGCTTTACCTTTGTATTGTTATGATCCATACCTAAGATAGTACAATTCAGGTTGAATGATATCCAAATCGTTAACCCTGGTGTTTGTACCATGACCCACCTGCCCTGCTTGTACATGAAAAGCTTGACACCAAAGGCTGTAAAGCCCAGGTTTCCCTCATGTCTACAGTACCACATCTCTCTATGAACTCACATCATATTTGATTTACCATTAAAGCAATTTAATCTTCTCTCAATAGGTTCAATTACAATCTTAGGCTTGCTCTTCAGGGGGGGGTTAACATTTGCAACTACCACTGAAAACCTTTTCCCAATGCCGTAATCCGTCCCAGTAAGATGGATTGCTAACCACTCCTTACAACAAGTCCGATCTTCTATTAGTATACATTGTTTCTATGACATATTTTAACATATCTGGCTTTGGGATACCTCTAGTTTTAAGTGCATTTTTAAAATACACTATACATGTCACTCAAAAGGCAGTGTTTGACTAGTACATTGTTCTTGAAGCCAATTGTCTTAATACTCTAAATAAAATCAACCAATTCATTTCCTAACAAGCCCTAGTTACCCCAACACAATTGATGCAATTGTCATAGACTATTGAGCACTCCGGTGTCTGAGCTATGAGCAGGATATAATGACCTCCATATTTTTGAGTGAATTATTGAAAAATACTGAAACTTTTCAGTGTTTATGGGCTAGAGAGTGAATTTATTTCTCTTTCCTCTTCTCCAAAAAGTAAATCATCAAAAGTTATTTACAACCTAAAATCTTACCAAAAAGTACTACCACAAAGAAAGCTCAAAATTGGAGAAGGAAAAAATAAAACGTAGGTGGTGGCTTTCAATTTGAATTACTTTAACAAAATGTTGCAGACACAACTATTGGTCTATTGTAGCTAGATCTTTGGGCAGAGAAATTCTCAAAGATCCTATTTCTAGAGATGGTGCCACTCTCATTTTATCAATTTTTATGGGGAGGCACGTAGTCTTTCTTCTTTTCTAAATTTGGACTCCTCCAGAATTTCTCTTACAGTTCTTAATCTATAACCAATTGCCTCAATCATTCAAGGTATGATAATGCTCATACCCAGGTAACAGTTGGTGTCCCTACTACAGTTCTTAAATCAGCACCATTACTGTGACCTGATTTGCTACAACTTCTTTTTAAACATTCTATTATTAATAATCGGACTCCTGACTCGTGGCAAGATAGTAACCTTATTATGATATATAAAAGGGAGAGAGGCCAAACCTTTTAAATTATCGGCACTCTGCCCTTTTAGATGCAACAGGGGAAATATTTGAAATAGGTATTTTAAACCATCCAGAGTCTTATGTTCTAGAAAACAACTTGTTGCCAATTTAACAGGTAGACTTTCATGTCTCTTTCTCTACAATCGAAAATATTTTATGTCTACAACTTTTGAGTGAGAGGTGTGTGCAATTAGTATATGAAATTATAGAATGCATTTGTTGACTTCATATGTGTATTTGATAGGGTTGACCACACTAAATCATGGCAAATGTTAAAAGCTCTGAATATTGCTATTATACGCTATAATAAATTTCAAAGATGATACTTGACTATGGGTCATATGTGGAACCTACTCTGAACTTACTGCTAAAATCCCAGCAGTGAATGGCTTGAAATGGGGTTGTGTTAGCCCCCTTAATATTTTCTATTTCTTTGCCAATTTCCAAAAACTACGCAAAAATATTTATTCCCTTCTCTCCCAAATTTGGGTTGACAGAGCTATTTGTATGTACACTGATAACCTGATATGAACTGACCACATTCTAACAGGCCTGCAGGGACAACTTGATGCAATGCCATTTCCTTCAAACACTGATCATTTTGTTGTAAATGAAAAAAAACGAAAAGTTATAAAAATGGGTGCTCGAGGGATAGCCACCCCACGACAGTGGTCAATTAACTGCAGTGAACTTTAAGTTATTAAATATCACAACTATTTGGGAGTTACTGCTTCAAATATTTTATCATGCTTAACTCAGATTAAAATGCAATCAATTAATGCTAATTCTGTTGGCCTGAGATTATTACATTTTTTCAAAGCATTAGTCAAGAAAGATGTCATTTCATTATTAAATGTTTGACAGCCAGATTTATGAAGCAAAATTGCGATTGCAATAACTGCGAATTAGCTATTGCAATCGCAATTAACAGAAAAGCAATTCATCATGTCAAAAACACAGACATTGCGAATTCGCAAAAATAAAATTGCGAAATCGCAAAATAAATCACAGAATTTAGGAGGAACCCCTATAGCGAATCGGAAATAGCGAGAATCCATGGATTCTGCGATTTGTTTTGCGAATTTGCTAAATAATCGCAAACGCAATTCATGACAACTCGCAAAATAGTGAAAAAGCTCAAAATCGCTATTTGCGAGGTGCAATTTAAGGAGAACCAAAAGCAGGTGGTAACCATTAAGGAAAAAAAAAGGAAAAAAAAACCTAACATGCCACAGGTGCAGTCCTGAACAAACACACTTAAGGAAACACAGTAGTAGCATGAGGACTCTCACAATGCCAGGACTCTACATGGTGGTCAGGCGGCGAAGGCTCCAGGCTGCAGCACGGAACAGACGCAGAATCCAGGAGCGAATATTCCGCCTGCGGGCCACCCTGCTGGGCCAAACAGCGGAGCAAATTTACTCTAAGTACCGCCTGAATGGGCCAATGATCATCAAGCTGATCCGGGACCTAGACCCCCTGATGCAGCACCCAACAAGGAGGACCAATGCCGTGCCCACCCATGTCCAGGTCTTGTGCTGCCTGCACCTACTGGCTTCCAGAAGCTTCCAGGGGATAGTCGCTGTTGCAGGGGGGATATCCCAGAGCACCATGTCCCGCTCCCTAAGGAGTTTCCTGGAGGCAATGCTGACCCGGCTACACCACTACATCTCATTCCCCGCCACCCAACAGGACTTGACTGAGACCAAGCTACATTTCTACAACGTTGCGCAATTCCCACATGTAATCGGATGCATTGACTGTACCCACATCCACATCTGCCCACCAGCACAAACGGAATACATGTACCACAACCGCAAGTCCTACCACTCCCTCAATATCCAGATGGTGTGCAACGCTAGGACTTACATCACGGACATAGTGGGACAATACCCGGGGAGCACACATGACTCCTTCATATTCCGGCACAGCGGCATTCACACACGACTGGCCAGGGGAGACTTTGGCGAAGGACACCTACTAGGTAAGTACACATGCCCCCATATAGTACACTGTGATCATGTAGCTGCGCAGAACATGCACTCACCCTCTGCTCCTTTCATTCAGGTGACAGCGCCTACGGTCTCCGTGAGTACCTCCTCACCCCTTACCTCAACCCTGCAACACCACAGCAACGGCGTTACAATGCAGCACACATCCGCACTAGGAATTGCATTGAGAGGATATTTGGGCTTTTGAAGAGCACTTCCGCATACTGCATAAGAATGGTGGGGCCCTCAAATACGAGCCTGAGGTCTGCTGCCGCATTGTTGCCGTGTGTGCAATACTCCACAACATTGCTACCAAGTGCAGGATACCTGTTGAGATATCTGGCAGTGAGTCGGAAAGGGACAACCGCCCACCTGCACATGCGCGTCATGCACGTGAGGAAAATCCAGCTGAAGGACACAGACGCCGCAACCAAATCACAAATAACTGTTTCTAGTCCACCCACACCCCTCACCCAACACTTCACTCATGCACGACAATAGAAATAATGACATGAGTCAGATTAACTTGAACAGTATTTTTGTTATTGTTTTTTGCACAATAAATGTTGAATTTCTCACACAGTGACATGAGAGCCATATTGAGTCATATGTCCCATGTGCCAGCGCGTGGTGTGGTATTGCGCGGATCTCTCACCAGTCCGCTGGACTGGCTCCTCACAGCGGCAGTGCGGTGGGTTTGTTTTCGCGCTGCAGCCGTTGTTGTCGGCCCCACTGGCGTGTGAGTCAAACGCTCTGGTTGTGATGCGGCTGTTGGCGTTGAGGTGGTACTGGCCACAGGGGCAGGTGGTGGTACTACAGCTGGTGCGGAAGCTTGCCCTGATGGTCCTGGTTCTGTGGATGGATGGCCATCTCCCTCTGTGTCCTCAGTAATGTCTTCAATTTGTAGGGCATCACTATCTGTACTGGGTACTTCAGCCCCACCTGTTATGTAAAGTGGACGTTGATTAATGACATGTATCTTACACATTGAAGGTTGCTACATGCATGCAGGCTACCATTCCCTGACTCACTGCAGGATTGACTCGCACTGAACAGGTCTGGGTGTATGGGGCTAGATGGTAATTGTGGTCAGACTATATGTCCCACAATGCAATAGGGCTTTTGTGGTGTGCGTTGGCTGCATGACTGGGGTTTCTATTGGGATGATCTGGGGTCATGGCCATTGTTAGGGGACAGGGTCGCAGTCGCATGGCACTTACCTTGTGAATCTTGGGTGGGTCGGGAGGAGTCCAGCTGGGTTACCCCCACGCATGCCTGGGGATGCAGGGTGTCCTTTACTCGGTCCTCAAGTGGGGTGTTGGGTGGGACAGGGGGCTCTCCTCCTCCTGTTGCGACGTGCTCCCCCAGCCTCTCTGCGATCCTCTCCTTGGCCCGCCCTCTGAGATCGTACCACCGTTTTTTCAAATCGTTCACAGAGCGCTGGGTCACTCCCACAGAATTCACTTTCGCGCGGATGCGCACCCAAATCCTCCTTTTGTCGGCCTCAGGCACCCTTCTGGAGTCCTTATCAAAGAGGCGGTCGTGGTCCTTGCACACTCCCTCTATTAGATATTCAAGTTCTTGTTCTGAGAACTTTATTTTCCTTTTCCTTCCTGAGGAAGTTTCCCCTGCAGCTTCCTGTGACATGTTCTGCAGTGGGGTGTCTCCTGGGTTTCAGCTGGAGGTACTCTGGAGTGGAGCTCTGAGCAATGCTGCTTCCACTTCAGGCTCACAATGCAGAATGAGGGTGGAACCTGCCTACTTCCTGGTTGTGATGTCATCACTGTGCTCAAAATGCGACTTCCCGTTTTTGCGATCTCGCAATTAGCGAGATCGCTATTTGCGATTTCGGTAATTGCGAGATCGCAATTTCAACAAGGGTATCGGCCGATTCTGTGAATTTTACGCGATTTTCGGAAAATTGCAATCGGTGACTGCGGCTGATTGCGATTCGCCTTTTTTTCTCGCAATTTTTCTTGAATCCCATTCTGCGATTTCTAAATTGCGATTCGCTATTTCTCGCAATTTAGAAATCGCAGAATTTGAGTATGATGAATCTGGGGGTAAATCTCAAAAATTTCTGCCATCACTTAATATGCAATTGAGACACAAGTTCTAACTTGCATCATTAAAATGCTACGATCAACTTTGGATGACATATTTTGGTTTCAGACGGTCCAATAGGTTTGCAACCTTAGATTAGAGCTTGGTCTAATTTAGCTAAACAATTGGGCATATTACCAGGAGGACAATTATTTTTTTTAATTTCACCAAAGACCTACCTTCAGTGTTAAAAAGGCTTCTTTGGAATGAGCTATTAAGTGATGTAGGACTTAAATATTTTTTATAAATTATTCTCTTGCTCATTGAAAGCCTTGGGGATAACAAACAAGCATTTGCAATGCAATCGGTCTCGCCTTTGGGACCTTATATGTATTAAGCTATGCAGCACATTAGCCTGGGTGCTGAAACATCTACTGTTCTTTAACATGGAGGGAAAGTAAACACTAAACTGCGTGACACTCCAGGTATGGGAACACAGAGAGAAATATTGCCTTTCAGCGGGAAATGATATAGTCCAAAGCTCTGTTTTAATATAAAAACAGGGCCTTTGGTGGTCATATCACTGAAAATACAAGATTTGAAAAACATATTATTGTCTACGGGTGCTTGTGGAAGACAATTACTATGGACTGGAATGTAGAGAATGCAAAAGTGATTCTGGTATTTTTCTGACCGCTGCTGAACGTTTTCTATCAAGAAAGTTAAACAGGTGCAGGTTCCAGAAAAATGAAAAAAAGAAAGTACCGCAGCAGGAATCAATTCTGGTATTTTACTGACCTCTGCTGGTTGTTTTCTATCAAGACAGTTAAATTGAGGCAGTTGAACAGAAAAAAAAGTCCCTAAGCGGAAGCAGACAAGTCCTAGGGCTGATCTCCAGAGCCCACAAAGTACATACACGTATTTTTTTTAACAGAGTAAAATCGGGTATCAGAGCGCTTTACATAGCACCAGTTGCATTACATGAGGGCCCATTCATTTCCTTTTTGTTAGGCACGAGGAGATTAAGTGATTTGCCCAGAATCACAGGATGTTCAGCGTTGTTGTCGAGACTCAAACCCAGTTCCCCAGATTCGAGAACGACCGCCCTGGCCGTTAGGCAAACTCCTCTCCCCTATAAGTATATACTAAAGTAAATATACTAAAGTATATACTAAAGTATATACAAGAGGTCTCGAATGCTCGGCCTAAAAAGGAGGTTTTATCTCAGCCATTCAGGGCTAGCATGACTTTTTGGGGAGAAACAATATATAGGAATAAAAGTTCTGATGCGGATCCTGCTCACTGCTAAAAAAATAAACTATACTTTAATTTCTCCTTTGTGAAAATGGGTAAACCTCACTTTTACTTAAGAGAGAACCTGAAGTAAGAAGAATGCTTGTGAATTTTAAATTAGGGAACCTCCTGCTAGGAAACAACATCCGACTTTCTGATAGCAACGGTCCTAGCCACCCAGCATGTAATTATTGCAATTCTGCGTACAAGACCTAAACCATGTACTCTTTTTGACCTAGTTTACAGGTTAACCCAAAATGTTTTTTTCAACCAGTTTTTATAAAGTATAATGTCAATCCTTTTTCTGAAGCACTGCCACTTTTATATTACCACAAGTCTGTTATATCTTCAATCGATTGTACAAAATCCTGCCTACCTCTTTTGTATTGATTGACAATTACCGAATGTAGATATACTACCTCAACCTCCTAATGTTTAAAGCGGTGTGTGGATCATTCGCTATTGATTACCAGTCACCTATGCTATCCATATATTACTATCTATCTCTATTGTACTGAATGGTGAATACCGAATGTATGTATACTACCTTAACCATCTACGGTTTAATAACTGGATATTGTAAAGCACTCCGATACCCTCGTAAGTTGTGTTTGCGCTATATAAAACTTTATAAATAAATAAATAAATACAAAAGTTCTAAATCTTTTCTCAAATTGCAGTTGTATTTTATTACTTGGTTTTTATCTTGTTGCGTGGATGTTAAAGATTTCTGTGGAAATATTTATTTAATAAATAAATACATAACATAGACATCCTTGGTGTTTACTTTACATCAGAACACTTCTACAGCACTTAACAAATTTCAGCAGCAAAATTGAGGAACTCTGTCTAAGCAAAGCACCCACAGAAAACAGGTGCTAGTTGAAGTTGGGCTTCAATTTAATTTCAGTAGATTTACAGCTACTTTGGCATGTTCTACACCAACACGGTACACCAGTGATTTTGGAATTAAAATTCAGAAATACTGCATCACCAGCATGTTTGTAGGAAATAGGTATTAGCAGAAGTTGGGTTTGAGGTCCACCTCAGCGGAGTCACCTCTTTCCCTACATGGAACCAATTTAAAAATGCAACAACCAGGTGACCTTTCTGACTCTTGCTAAATTCCATTCATAACTCTTCCAGTATCATGTCTTGCCTTCGATATGACCCCTCCGTTCTGACCTTTGCTGTACAATATCCGCCAGATCAATGCCATCATTCTTGCCAGGTTCTTTCTGACTCATGTCAAGTCACCTTTTCAAGTCCTTTCCCTTCTCACTCTCACCACACCCTTTCCTTTTGGGATCAGACCAGGTCAAATGTATGGATCCCACTTGGTCACTTGTATAGTGACTCAGTGAGCCACTTCCTAGGTCTCTTTCTTCCTGAGGTATGTCAGCTCTATAACTCTGACCAGATTATTTTTCTGGCTCTCTCAGGTCCTTTCTTTTTGGATACTCACAAGGTCCCTTCTGTGACTCTCTAGATCCCTTCCTGACTTGTAAGGTTTCTTCCTTTCTGACTCTCATCGTGTCTGTCATTTAGCTGACCCTTGTCTGGTCATATTTATGCCTCTTTCTGGTTCTCTCCTTTCTGACACTCACTAGTTCACAGACTTTGGCTAGGTGACTCCTCTGGCTGATTGACACCAGACACTATTCTATTCTTACTCTAGTCTCACCAGGTTCTTTTCTTCTTAAATCTCATCTGGTAGTTTCTCTTTTGACTTTGCTAGTCAACCTTTATCACACGGCACAGATCACCTTCTCCCTGATTTACTCCAGATCATCTTTAAGACGCAACCAGCTCCCTAGGCCATGTCTCCTGTTATAGTTTTATCCACTCCTCATGATCACTGTATAGAGAAACATCCTGTAACATCCTGAGGTTTAAGACATAAAACTCTCCCTGCACATTATCAGCAGACATTTTCAACGCCAAGCTCCTGAAATCTGCCTCCTCTTCACTCAACATAGATCGCCAAATGTTTTTTTAAAAGCAGCAGCTTCATAAAGAACTGCTGCTGTCAGGGGGTTGTCTAACGTAAGTGCAGCGAGTGCTGTTATGATATGATATGTTATGTTAAATGCATTTTTATAGTGCACGACTCACCCGGGGGCATCTCGGTGCTAACATAGTGATAGGAGGCTGATAGATGAAACGAATTGATATATGAATTCAAAACAGAAAGGCTTTTAATTGTTGTTTGAAGGTGCTGTAAGAGGTACATTCGCGCAGGGCAATAAGCAATTGGTTCCAGTACCGTTGGGCAAGGTACGAGAAAGCTTTGCCTCCAGTGTGACTGAGACGTATTCGGGGGACCTTTAGGAGAGCTAAGGAATTAGATCTGAGGTTACGACCAGATACCTGTTTGGTAAATTTATTTTGCAGATAATAGAGGCCTTTGTCGTTTAAGGCATTGTAGGTGTGGCAGCATATCTTAAAGTTGGATCGCTTCCTTACTGGTAACCAGTGAAGCTCTCTCAGCAAGGGGCCTGAGGGGGAACCTGCTGGGCGATTCAGAATCATTCTTGCTGCGGTGTTTTGAATCATTTGCAATTTAGCACGCAACGTCTCGCCTACTTCAGCCAACAATGCGTTTCCATAGTCCAGGCAACTAATCACCATAGCCTGGACCAGGGTTCTGCGGTGGTTGGTGAGCAGATAGGGCAAAAATGATTGCGTCGGAGACATAGGCTATAATAACAGGAGCTAGTAATGGCCGCAATGTGATCTTTCATATATAATGTCTGATCAAGTTTTAGTCCAAGATTTTCCACAGATTGTTTGGGGGTGGGGGCAACTCCTAGCTGAGACGGCCACCAATCATCCGCCCAGATGTAAACATTAAATAATGTTGGACTTAGGCAAGAGCCCTGGGGTACGCTCTTGTCTAAGCGGGTTTTCTCTGAAAGGTAGGGCCCTAGCATAATCGTTTGACGTCTATCAGACAAAAAATTCTGCAGCCATTTTAGGGCTGTGCCTTGAATACCACAGGAATGTAGTCTCTCCAGGAGCTTTGAGTTTGAAATGGTATCAAATGCCACGGAGAGATCTAGGAGGATCAGGACTGCCGATCCTCCAGCATCCATTACCTGCCTAAGGGAGTCAGTCACTGCCAGGATAGCGGTCTCAGTGCTAAAGCCTGGACGGAACCCTGATTGTGATGAGTCCAGAATATTGTTAGACTCGAGATATGAGCTTAACTGCCTATTTATTGAAGGTTCCAATTGTTTACCCAGCAGGGGTAACAAGGATATTGGTCGATAATTTCTAAGTACCTGAGGGTCTGCGGTTGTCTTTTTTTAATATAGGTCGTACATATGCTTCTTTCCATGGGGTGGGGATAATACCTGATTGAATTGAGCAGTTCAAAAAAAAAATCATTTCAGGAGCACAACTAGTAGAAAGAAGGGCTATTATTTTGGGGGGGGCAGGGGTCGCACAGTGAGCCAGATTTAGTAGAGGATAATGAATTGGCGACCTCATCTAACGTAGTCGATTCCAACTGATCGAGGATGCTAGCTGTCGGTATTCCCAGTTCTCCTGGTCCAGTAGGGGGTTCAGGATTATGGGACTTAGTAGTTGAAAAGTTAGCATAAATGTGCGCAATTTTTTTCATGAACATAGGCTGTTAATGAGTCGCATAGTTCTTGAGATTCCGTCGGGGATTGTCTACAAGCTTGGGGTGACACAAAGTCCTTAACCATGTTGAACAGGACTTTGGATGAGTTACTGGCCTGGTCAATTTGATTCATATTAAAGGTTCGCCTAGCAGTTTTTACATTCTGATGATAACTGGACAGAGATAGTTGATATGCCTGTCTGTCCAACGAATCTTAACTAATTCTCCATCATCTCTCCAATGTCTTGCACTTGGATTTATCAATTTTTAGCTCTGATGTGTACCAGTGGGCTGATCGCCGCCACTGAGCTGGGCTGTATTTTTTTTGAGGGATTATGGAGTCTAGTGCTGTCACTAAGGCGGAGTTAAAACCTTCCAACATCCCAGAGACGTCAGAGTCATCTGAGCCACTCTCCGATGTATATGGACGGAATACCTCCTTAAAAGTTTCCAGGGATAGGTTATGCCAAGGTCTACGCAACTCCTTCTTCTGTCTTACATTCCCTGCTAGGATCGTAGTGGACTGAGATTGGATGGAAAACATGACTATGGAGTAGTCAGTCCACATTAGGGGATAAGGAGAGTCAGGTGATTAATATTAGTAAAGATTAAATCCAGAGCGTGGCCAGCCCGATGTGTAGAGCCAGTGACCCTTTGGGAAAATCTAATTAAATTAAGACTAGTTATAAGCTTGTTAACTTCTGGATTAGAAAAATCTTATCAGAAATCAATGTGTAGGGAGAAAGAATAAGTGATCATTCAGTTTCCTAAGGTTTATATCAACTAATCAGAGAGGAGAATGATCACTTGTCCTGCATAACCAGGGTAGGCAGTTTGCGTTCTTACCAGTCCCAATTTTACCCTCATGCACGTGTGTTTGATGGTCGTTCTAGCGGTTTATCTTGATTCTCCGCTGTCCGTCACACGTGTGTGCATAATCATCGGGTTTTACTTGTTTTATGCACCCTCCACCAGGAGGTTGTACCCTTGGTTAGGATCAGTAGTGATCAGTGATAGGTGTGTGAAATAGTGAAGTGAATAATTCAAATTTAAAAATCTCTCTATTCCAGATTTAGGTATTTATTGGTTCGGGTTAGGAGATGATAAAATTATTTACAAGTGACAGAGAGTGATTATGTCTCTCTCACATTAGCAATAGTGGGGTAGGTCGACATGTTTCAGCCCTTAGTTGCCAGGTGGTCAATGGGCTTTCTTCAGGACCGGTGTAAAAAGAGTGAAGAGACCATTAGGCGTCTCTGTGTGTGTGAAGGAATACTGGATTATCCTAGTTTGCTATTGTCTGCTTACGAAGTGTTATTCATAATGACTTCATGAAGGTCTTTATGTACCTGTAATTTAAAAATAAAACAGAGACTAGACCTGTTCTAGAGGTGGCGACAGTCGGATAAAGTATTGCTATTTTTTAGTTGTTACGCCAAATGGCGTTAATCGTTCCTGGTTATTGAACCAGTGTTGCCAGTCATATGTATACCCATACCCCTCACCCTTGTCTAGTCTCTATGTTTTTTTTTTAATTACAGGTACATAAAGACCTTCATGAAGTCATTATGAATAACACTTCGTAAGCAGACAATAGCAAACTAGGATAATCCAGTATTGCTTCACACACACAGAGACGCCCAATGGTCTCTTCACTCTTTTTACACCGGTCCTGAAGAAAGCCCATTGACCACCTGGCAACTAAGGGCTGAAACATGTCGACCTACCCCACTATTGCTAATGTGAGAGAGTCATAATCACTCTCTGTCACTTGTAAATAATTTTATCATCTCCTAACCAGAACCAATAAATACTTAAATCTGGAATAGAGAGATTTTTAAATTTGAATTATTCACTTTACTATTTCACACACCTATCACTGATCACTACTGATCCTAACCAAGGGTACAACCTCCTGGTGGAGGGTGCATAAAACAAGAAAAACCCGATGATTATGCACACACGTGTGAGGGACAGCGGAGAATCACGATAAACCGCTAGAACGACCATCAAACACACGTGCATGAGGGTAAAATTGGGACTGGTAAGAACGCAAACTGCATGCCCTGGTTATGCAGGACAAGTGATCATTCTCCTCTCTGATTAGTTGTTAGAAAAATCTTAGCCATGAAAGTTAAAATCCCCCAGCAGAATAAATTTGCTGGATGCAAAGACTGGCATGGCTATTTGCTCAATCAAATAATTGGAAAAATTAGCTCTAGGTCCTGGAGACCGATAAATCAGCGCTCCATTCCAACCATCTGTGGGAGACATGGTTATTTTAAAGATACCCAGTTCCAAGCTGTCATTGCTTAAGGTGGAAGTCCATTGCACCTTGAGATGGGTTTTGAAGGCTATAGCAATGCCACCCCCCATTTTCCCATCCCTATCTAGATGAATAAATGTATAGCCATCCGGGATGGCTAGGTTGATCAATGGGTAGTTTGTGGGATTTAATCAAGTTTCAGTGAAAAAAACAGTGCTCTGGGGAGTGTGTAGTAATCATATCCCATATTTCAATGGGATGTTTTGCTAGAGATCTAACATTACATAGAATGTTCTTGGGACTAGTAATGTCTTGATCAATTTCATTTTTATGATGCAATGTGCTAGTCAAAATCAGATCTCTTTGAAAGAAGCAGGTCCTGCATGCTACCGGCCCTTCCAGGACAGTTGGGAACTTTCTAGGGCAACATATGTTGGCAGAGTGTTTGGTTGATTCCCTAGTTCTAATATTAAGCAGGGTTTTGGCTGAATAAATTAATTTGTGGCTAAGGCGCATTCCCTGATTTGTGCAGCATTTCCTGCCTCTGGGCTCATTCGGGAGTGGACGGGCGCAGACGGGCTTGCCTTTGGCACGCCGGTCGCGTGCCCACTGCGCGCATATGCTGCGCGTGCGCGCTATCGCAGACATTTATGCAGTCAGGGCAAAAGAACTAGCCCGCTACCTGTTGCTACCCCCAAGATGGCGGCCACTTCAACCGGCAGTCTTCCGATGCAGCCAAATTACCCCCCCGGTCAGCGCCTACTCGGCTGTTTGGTGAGTGCGTAAAATGGCAGAACACAGTTTAAAAAAGTAATGCAAGTGATATTTAAAAACACGACGCGAGTGAGAGTGCAAATGATTATGTTGACTCCCGGCTTGCGCCTCAGGAATCACTAGGTGCTGTGCGTGTGTGCTGTCGCGGACATTTCTGCAGTCAGGGCAAAAGAACTAGCCCGCTACCTGTTGCTACCCACAAGATGGCGACCACTTCAACCAGCAGTCTTCCGATGCAGCCAAATTACCCCCCCCCCCGGTAAGCGCCTACTCGGCTGTTTGGTGAGTGCGTATGATGGCAGAACACAGTTAAAAAAGTAATGCAAGTGATATTTAAAAACACAACGCGAGTGCGAGTGCAAATGATTATGTTGACTCCCGGCTTCCACCTCAGGAATCACTAGGTGCTGTGGCATTGGTCTTCAATGGTCACCACCCTTATAGCTGTCTTTTACCGGCTCCCCAACCGACCCCTGTCCACACCACATCTTCAACAAAGCAGACACCATCATCGCACCCGATCTCCGGGACATCATTAACTGCTCCTTCGCATCCGCCACCTACCCGAAGAGCTGGAAACATGCCGAGCTCAGCGCCCTCCTGAAGATACCCACCGCGGACCCCACGGACCTCAAGAACTTCCACCCCATCTCGCTCCTCCCTTTTCCTGCCAAAGTCATTGAGAAGACCGTCAACAAACAACTCTCCGCCTTCCTCGAGACAAACGGATCCCTCGACCCCTCGCAGTCTGGCTTCCGAGCAAACCACAGCACCGAGACCGCCCTCATCGCAGCCACCGACGACATCAGGTCCCTGCTCGACAAAGGGGAAACAGCCGCCCTCATCCTCCTAGACCTCTCTGCAGCCTTCGACACTGTATGCCACCGCACCCTAGTACAGCGCCTCAGCAACACCGGAATCCAAGGAACGGCCTTGGAGTGGATCATCTCGTTCCTCGCCGGAAGAACCCAGGGCGTCCGCCTCCCCCCGTTCCGTTCTGCGGCCACCAAAGTCATCTGCGACGTTCCGCAAGGATCCTCGCTCAGCCCCACCCTCTTCAACGTCTACATGAGCCCCCTTGCAGCCATCGCACGCCAACACAACCTCAACATCATCTCCCACGCTCACGACACCCAGCTGATACTCTCCCTCACCAGCGACCCCACCTCCGCCTGAACCAGCCTCCAGGAAGGAATGAAAGATGTCGCGGAATGGATGAAGCTCATCCGTCTGAAACTGAACTCAGACAAGACGGAAGTCCTCATCCTGGGACCTTCCCCCTCTGCCTGGGACGACTCCTGGTGGCCCCCTGCCCTGGGCTTTGCCCCCAAGCCAACGGACCATGCACGCAACCTGGGCTTCATCCTGGACTCCTCGCTCACAATGACCAAACAAGTCAACGCCGTCTCATCATCCTGTTTCAACACCCTGCACATGCTCCGTAAGATCTTCCGGTGGATCCCCACCAAAACCAGGAAGATGGTCACCCAGGCCCTCGTCACCAGCCGACTGGACTACGGGAACACCCTCTATGCGGGAACCACAGCCAAACTCCAGAAAAGACTCCAGCACATACAGAATGCTTCTGCACGACTCATCCTGGACATCCCCCGCCACGACCACATCTCTGCCCATCTGAGAGACCTGCACTGGCTCCCCATCAGCAAGAGGATCACGTTAAAGCTCCTTACCCACGCACACAAGGCTCTCCACGACACGGTCCCCAAATACCTCAACAGCCGCCTCACATTCTACACACCCACCCGCCAGCTTCGATCCGCCAGCCTCGCCCTCGCCTCCATCCCACGAATCTGCAGAACCACCGCCGGAGGAAGATCCTTCTACTACCTGGCGGCCAAGACATGGAACTCCCTCCCCACCCACCTTCGGCTGACTCAGGACCATCTCTCCTTCAGGAAGCAACTCAAGACCTGGCTGTTCAAGCAGTAGCGTCTCCTCCTCCTCCCAGCGCCTTGAGACCCTAGTGGGTGAATAGCGCGCTTTACAAATTTTGTTGATTGATTGATATGTGGTAGGGCTTTTGTATAATAACGATGCATGTCACATACAAAACAGGCTTGACTTTAGGTAAATAAGAATGCATTTAATATTGTGATTAATAGGCAGAGTGCCTGGAAAAGCACCCAGTTTGAATAGTAATGGTAACAAACGTGCTAGATTGTCGATGCACATGCTGTGAGTAAACGACTGCAAGGCAAAGATGACCTTGCAGAGAACCATCTTGAAAGGAAGGAGGAAACAGTAGCATTAGCTTCTGTATGCTTCTGCAAAGGAGCACTATCTGCACATTGTTGTGGCCCAGCAGGAGCTGGGCATGGATGACCCCTCCTCACACCATAAGACATCATTAATGAAGAAGGTATATAAAGTACTGGTGCAGGGGGAGATTAGACACACAGACCAGTTGCTCAGGGGGGGTGCTGAACGACTGAGCTCCAACTTGTGCCCAACATTAAGATAAGGTATGAGGGGAAATTATACATGGCTTAGCATAATATGAACTTTGTAAACTAATACATGCATATAACTAGGATATCTGTCAACATTTTTGACACTTTAGGTAGGGAATAGAATAAGTTAAGGATGTTTGAGGAAATCATGGGCCCTATTATGTATAGGGCGCACATTCCCTGTTTGCGCCCGGCGCACCTTAAAACAGGTGCGCCAGGCACAAACAGGGAAAGTGCGCCCTAGATAGAATGTGCTGCACCCAGGGCAGTCGCAAACTCATGCTGCTCTGGGAGCGGTGCATTCAAGTGAAATACAAAGCGGCTTTAAAGCAGTCGCTCCATGTTTCACAGTGCAAGCGGCAACCCGCCTGCACTTTTAAACGGGATTAGGGATCCCCTTGCAGGCTGGTGCAGTGAGTGACCAGAGGGCTACAATCAGGGGGCACGCTGGCAGTGCACCGCCTTTGATGTGGTGCACTGTCAGAGCGCCTCCTGAAAGCTTCTTTGCATCTGTAATATGACACCAGCGCAGAGGCAAAGGGATTCCCTCATTTCTATGGGACCACACACTCATGCAAATGAGGGAACACCCTCTTGAGAAAGCGTTGGCCTGTATGTGCTCCAGCACTTTCAGTATTGCAGAAGTGTCTGTAGCCCCTTCTGTATTACCAAAGTGCCCTGGGGGGTACAAACGCCCATTGCGCCCCTGGGGCAACGTCTGTAATATGGCCCATATTAGCACCTATCTAGTATTTGCCCTAATGTACGTAAGTTTCTTTATCACAATTATGCCCATTCCCATGCAGATGATTTGAAGTTCAATACCGCACAATAAATAATAATATGACTGAAATACCACACAGCATGTGCATTCACCGTTTTGAGGATACAAGGGTGGGTCTCCATTTGACCATCACCAGTAGACATACGGTTCTCTAAAAGGTTTGTTTGACTCAACACTCCCTGTCTACAAGAGCATAATTTGCTAGGAGAGTGAGAGACACCTGCCAGTTCTCCTTTTCTCCGAAAGGGGGGCATGTCCTTCCGGGTGCTTAGGGGATCTACCGGGTGTGACTCCAATAATATTGTGATGAACACAGGCAGGTAAGTGTGTTGGGGCGGGGGGAGTCTACAGACGATGACACAGGAAACTTAAAAGAAAAAAACAAAAACCAATTCCATTGCGCTCGCCGAATCGGTGATGCGGCAAGTGCAAGGTAAGTGTTTTTTTATTTTTTTTTATTTAAGTTTACCTTGTCGTCGACTCCCCTCCACCCTGCCCCACCGCTCTTACCTGCACGGGCCACGTATGGATAAACACAACACCGGGACAGTGACAACATTTAACCTTCTTACAGTGCAGTTCTTGGGGCCTTGTTATGTCATTGACTGGTATACCTCAACTCCGACCTGTCAGGTATAACTTCCTTTTTCTTATAGGGATTTCCCACAGCAAACGTGTTGAACTCCACTCCACCAGTGCTGGGTGATATGCTTTCTACTCACACCCTAGCAGTACTCTCAAATCAGGTGCTTTCTTTGTGCCAAGGGTGAGGGACAGAGGGTTGTTTGAGGATTCCTACCAGGTACCATTGTCGCCTAAGGCCGACACGACTGATGCTAGCACACTGTGCTGGTGGCGTATATCCCATCTGCCTCTGCGCCGCTGTGTCGAGTGACATGACACGTCAATTTGTCACTTAAATTCAACAATCCAAATTGCATGGAGACAAATCTCCTGCCACATATTAAAAAGGCGACAGCCATTCCGGGAAGAAGACAGAAATACTGATTGCCTAGTTATCGCCATTGACTGACGAGGCTCTCGTCTATGGCAAGCGGACTTCCCAGTAGAATAAACCTTAAATGGCTTTAACCCTGGCCTGCGACTCCGATCTGGAATATATTTATCTGTATTGCACCTGCTAACACAGAACTCACAGGTCCTGCCAGTCTGATCATCGATTTGCAGGTGGAGATTATAATTCCCATCCAGTGCTTTAAATGGGCTGGTATTGTCCAGCAATTTTTTATTTTGAAAGGGAGAGTACCGGCACTTCTCAAGAGAAATGTAATACTCTTAATTGGAGAGTACCAGCACTTCTCAGAAACAAGGAGGATCTCTGGTACAGAGTACCTGCACTTCTATTTTTCCATTTCAAGCACTGGACCCATCCAATGGATCCATATTGCTTCAGGTCAAGACCCCAGAACCACCCAGTCCTGGCAATTTCTCTGCCTGTTGCAACACCCTATATTCTGTTTAGGGCCTAATTTAGAGATCTGCAGTAATATAAAAACTGATGATTTTGTCAGGATGTGGTAAATTTACCAATCAATAGCAATACTGTTGGTCGATTGAAAACTGCCATGTAGTAATGTGGCAGCAGCAATTTTACTAGCAGTAACCCCGCAAAGTGAACTTTTTGCTAAATCTGATGGGAATCGGAGGGATTTATATTACCACTGTCCCCTAAATCAAGCCGATAACTTTATCTCTGCTCTTACCCGATTACTACTCTGCCTTTCCCAGATCTTTTTATCTTCTCTAAATGACTCTATACCTACCATTCTATGTACAAGTTGCTGCTCCTACATATATAAATGCCTAATATTGAGATACTAAGAAGCAGGCAAATGAAAGTGACAGGAAAGTCAAACAATGGTAAGCAATGGGCAGGCTCCAAGCCCCTCTGCATACTTTGTAAGCCACAATGTGCCTCGCAACAGATAGTACGTGAACTGTCTAGAAGGTTTGAACTAAACACCTCGGAGGAGGTGAACCCAGTGTGTCTGGACCTGACCACATTACCTCCTTGGCCATGAAAGTGCTTCTAAGGGGTTTAAAAAGACATTGGGGGAGGCTTAATGCAGTACTCTGCTTGTGAGCCACCCTAACACCCCTAAAAAACAAAAACTGAGGCTTCAAAACTGCTGTTGATGTCCTGGGGAGGTTGAAAAGCCCCCATGGCCAGCAGCTGTGCTCAGCCTCCACACAATGTTAAGTGGAAAACTCTCTGCAGGGGTTTTCAACTCACATTGTCTGGCACCGTGTGATATCAGCTCCTCACCGGATGACTGTGTGAAAGGAACCGATATTGTGTGACACCTGACGGTGCCGGGTGACTTGGCAGGTCTGTATATAAGTGTGCGTCTAATGAAAAAGCGCACAACTTAACGCTGCCATGGTTGTGTTATGGATCAGGAAGCGTACATTACTGCCGTGTATGGAGGAGCTTTTCTGAATTTTGATGGACACCAGGCAACTACTGGCCCTACTGCTGGTGCTGAAAGCCGCGTTTGGCTTTCTATGTACAGTCCCCCTTCATGGGTTCTGTCCAAATGGGAAACCTGGGTAAACATGTTATTCCAGTTCTTTGGCAGGCCGAATGGTCTCGCCCCTTCCTGCATGAAATGTGCAAGTTATGTACTATGATGGCACAACAACATCCGCCCCTGCGCACGTTGCTTGCGTCAAAACGCGGCAGTTATCTCGTGGCAGTGCGAGAGCTTCCTGCGTCAATGTGTCACACATCCACGCGCCATCACCGAGGAAGCCTGTCCCTGCGGCTTATCCTAGGCTGTTAGTTTCAGACAGACCAGGGAATAATGAGACTTGCCTTAATCGAAGGAAGTAAAGGACAGGAACAGTAGCGGCTGCTACCGGATAGGGGTGGTGCGGCGCGGGCAAGGAGGGATGGAGGGCGGTGGTGGGAAATAATAAAATAAAAAAATAGAACTTACCTTTTTACTGCCGGCCACCACCTCTTCTTTCGTTGTCCTCCTGGCAGGAAGCACACAGCCTCTCCGAATCCCCTGACCTATCACAACGCTGCCTTAGTGCTATGGTTCGGCGCTCAGACAGGGGCTGGCAGGCTGGGCATGTTCTCCACCCAGGCTGTTATGCAGCCTGCATGGAGAACATGCACAGTGCGCATGACACTTTGGCCGGCCCAAGACGGCCGGCCAAAGCGTCATGCGCACTTTAGGTGCTGCCAACACTCCTCCCCCTGTGACGCGGAAGCCCAGCTCGCCCACCTGGCTTCAGTTGCAAACTGAATACAAAAAACAAAATGATAATAACTACAGTTATTATTATTTTATTTTTGTCTATGGCTTGCAGCTAAAGCTGGGTGGGCGGTGATCCTCCGCCTTAGCGGAAGAGCCGCCACTGGACAGGAAGTGGAACTCTGTTTCCTGTGCGTATCCATGTCTTCTGATCTGTATGACCCATATAGAAGGTTATCCTGCCCTGTGGTGTCCCTTTTCTTTGTGTGCGAGGAAAACTTATGCTGCCACTGACTATGTTGTATAGTTGTCAGAAAATAAGGAGTTAGGTCCCGGGACACAGGGTCAGCTGGACCATAGAATAATTTATACAAAGAGAAATGCTGGCCCTGCGATTTTTGATAGCTATATTTTGAGCAACAAACCAAATCCTTGTTATGATTTGTATGGTCGAATTTATTTAAACCATTTACTTTTTCATATAAATCTCATTAAGTTAAAGCATTGATTGCATGAGAAAAACACTACGTACATACAATTTATACAAAAACATTTGACAAAGAATTTTAACAAAAATACATAAATACATATGACAAAATGACATCCAATCATTAAGTGTACATAAATATACAAATACGGTCATACGAGAAGCATCAGTCGTTATGTAGTATTAAGCAATGAAGCTATTTGCAGTAAGGAAAAGAAAACAAAATGAATTGTAACAAATACAAATTTTCAATTGTCTGATAAATAAACTTGAATTCTTTCTGCTATTGCCAATTCCTTTCTGCTATTGCCGACGCGTTTCGAACTCGCTCTGGCATTTGGCAAGTTCTCATCAGGGCTTTCTCGTATTATTCTTCTGAAAATTATGTACAAAGAAAATGAGTGAGATTTTGCAATCCTCATTTTCGTCCCCTATATACATTGCCCCCTACCAAGACTTTCTAGAAAACGTGTACCTTTATTTTCAAGTTGGCAGCGGGTTTTCAATTTTCAAGAGATCCTATTCAATCAATGTGGATTCGGTTCTAGAAAATTACAACAAACCAAATTACAATATAGTAATGGTCAGGACAGCCTGCGCCTAGATGGCCAGAGGACAATCTTGGAAAATTACCTTCAAACCAGTAGTCTGCACTTCTGTTTGGTAAATATTTGAAACAGCCGTGCGTGGGACAAAAATCAGCTCCCACCCGCCAGCCGGCGGTGGACACGTCTTATTGCACCTACAAGGAGAGTTTAAAGTCACTCAACTATTCCAATCGGTTTTACAAACAGCGGTTTAGAACGAGTAGAACGGGTAACAGAACCGGGTGCCTACCTTATTGTTGGCGCTTGGGCTGTTTAAATGCAGTTCCCCTGTTTTTCTAACTTCTAGCCGGTTTCAGTTCGTTTTTATGTTCGTTTTTATGTTCTAAAATGACAAACACGGACAGTGTGAGCCCGCTCCTGTGTCATGCGCGGTATCACTAAGCGTTACCTATCTTTGTGCTTACCTAAATGTTGGTGATCTTGAAGAAACACACGCTCCCAAGTGCACTCCAAACCAATCCAGGGAGTCACTCGTTTGACTAAGTCGCCATCTTAAAAAGCAGACATGTGATCGTCAATGCGTGTCACATGACTGTCACATGACTGTCAGGGCTATCCGGGCTTTATGGGAGTTGGAGTCCCATTTTGCATTCTGATATTTTCCTAAGTAAAAGTCTACATAAAAGGTTCCACTTGAGCACTGTATTATATCAAAGCGGATTACAATCGTGAAATCTCAGACATCGAATTTAGTCCAGTTTGTAAACTATTGAAGCGCAGGATTAAATACGCTTCTTTCCTCAATAAGACATCGTCCACATCCTTAATACATTGGGCTCGAGTCACTGTGTACAAAACTGTCCACGTGAAATCTGTTTCAGTGTGTCCAGTGTCAACAAAATGTTGTACCATTGGAGCGGTTAGCACTTTTGTTTTTATTCGTGACCTATGCTGTGTTATTCGGGTATTAACCTGTTGGTTAGTCTTTCCTATATACAATTTTCCGCATCCGCAGACAATTGCATACACGACATTCCGTGTTTTGCAGTTTGAAAACCCTTGGTTCTTCCACCTGACATTTTTGTGTGTGAATTCACTTCCCTCGATTGTTGTGTCACAAGAGACACAGTTGCCGCATCTATGGTGTCCCTCGACCGGCTTGAATCCCCACATTGACAATAAGTCATGTTTAGGTTTTTCAATGGTGACGTCCGCACGCACCAGTTGCTGTCCAATGCTGCGGTTTTTTTAAAAGCAAAAATCGGTTTGGGAAAGGGGCATTCTAAGTCCTCCAGCAGATGCCAATTTTTAAGTATGGTCTGTCGAATTTTATGGGTATGTGGACCAAATGTTGTTACACAAACCAATTTGTCCATTTCGGGTTTCACTTTACTTTGTAATAGACATTCTCTCGGGGTATAGCGTGCTCGTTTGAAAGCATGTTTCAGCAGCTTCCTAGGGTAGCCCCTGCTTTTCATATCCTCACAAAATCTTCCTCCGTGTAAGTCATCAATGGCTAAACAACAAACACGGCGACATTAAATTCTCTATGGAACAAAGCAATTTGAAAATGACATTCCTTGATGTGGAAGTTAGCTGCATTGACGGTCGTTTAAAGTCATCTCTTTTTAGAAAAAAGACGGACAAAAACACTATTCTCCACCATAGGAGTGCGCATCCACGCAATTTAAAAACAAATTTACCCTACGGGCAGCTACTCCGCATCAGAAGGAACTGCTCTGATGTCACAGACTATGACTTACACGGAGGAAGATTTTGTGAGGATATGAAAAGCAGGGGCTACCCTAGGAAGCTGCTGAAACATGCTTTCAAACGAGCACGCTATACCCCGAGAGAATGTCTATTACAAAGTAAAGTGAAACCCGAAATGGACAAATTGGTTTGTGTAACAACATTTGGTCCACATACCCATAAAATTCGACAGACCATACTTAAAAATTGGCATCTGCTGGAGGGCTTAGAATGCCCCTTTCCCAAACCGATTTTTGCTTTTAAAAAAAACCGCAGCATTGGACAGCAACTGGTGCGTGCGGACGTCACCATTGAAAAACCTAAACATGACTTATTGTCAATGTGGGGATTCAAGCCGGTCGAGGGACACCATAGATGCGGCAACTGTGTCTCTTGTGACACAACAATCGAGGGAAGTGAATTCACACACAAAAATGTCAGGTGGAAGAACCAAGGGTTTTCAAACTGCAAAACACGGAATGTCGTGTATGCAATTGTCTGCGGATGCGGAAAATTGTATATAGGAAAGACTAACCAACAGGTTAATACCCGAATAACACAGCATAGGTCACGAATAAAAACAAAAGTGCTAACCGCTCCAATGGTACAACATTTTGTTGACACTGGACACACTGAAACAGATTTCACGTGGACGGTTTTGTACACAGTGACTCGAGCCCAATGTATTAAGGATGTGGACGATGTCTTATTGAGGAAAGAAGCGTATTTAATCCTGCGCTTCAATAGTTTACAAACTGGACTAAATTCGATGTCTGAGATTTCACGATTGTAATCCGCTTTGATATAATACAGTGCTCAAGTGGAACCTTTTATGTAGACTTTTACTTAGGAAAATATCAGAATGCAAAATGGGACTCCAACTCCCATAAAGCCCGGATAGCCCAGACAGTCATGTGACAGTCATGTGACACGCATTGACGATCACATGTCTGCTTTTTAAGATGGCGACTTAGTCAAACGAGTGACTCCCTGGATTGGTTTGGAGTGCACTTGGGAGCGTGTGTTTCTTCAAGATCACCAACATTTAGGTAAGCACAAAGATAGGTAACGCTTAGTGATACCGCGCATGACACAGGAGCGGGCTCACACTGTTCGTGTTTGTCATTTTAGAACATAAAAACGAACATAAAAACGAACTGAAACCGGCTAGAAGTTAGAAAAACAGGGGAACTGCATTTAAACAGCCCAAGCGCCAACAATAAGGTAGGCACCCGGTTCTGTTACCCGTTCTACTCGTTCTAAACCGCTGTTTGTAAAACCGATTGGAATAGTTGAGTGACTTTAAACTCTCCTTGTAGGTGCAATAAGACGTGTCCACCGCCGGCTGGCGGGTGGGAGCTGATTTTTGTCCCACGCACGGCTGTTTCAAATATTTACCAAACAGAAGTGCAGACTACTGGTTTGAAGGTAATTTTCCAAGATTGTCCTCTGGCCATCTAGGCGCAGGCTGTCCTGACCATTACTATATTGTAATTTGGTTCGTTGTAATTTTCTAGAACCGAATCCACATTGATTGAATAGGATCTCTTGAAAATTGAAAACCCGCTGCCAACTTGAAAATAAAGGTACACGTTTTCTAGAAAGTCTTGGTAGGGGGCAATGTATATAGGGGACGAAAATGAGGATTGCAAAATCTCACTCATTTTCTTTGTACATAATTTTCAGAAGAATAATACGAGAAAGCCCTGATGAGAACTTGCCAAATGCCAGAGCGAGTTCGAAACGCGTCGGCAATAGCAGAAAGGAATTGGCAATAGCAGAAAGAATTCAAGTTTATTTATCAGACAATTGAAAATTTGTATTTGTTACAATTCATTTTGTTTTCTTTTCCTTACTGCAAATAGCTTCATTGCTTAATACTACATAACGACTGATGCTTCTCGTATGACCGTATTTGTATATTTATGTACACTTAATGATTGGATGTCATTTTGTCATATGTATTTATGTATTTTTGTTAAAATTCTTTGTCAAATGTTTTTGTATAAATTGTATGTACGTAGTGTTTTTCTCATGCAATCAATGCTTTAACTTAATGAGATTTATATGAAAAAGTAAATGGTTTAAATAAATTCGACCATACAAATCATAACAAGGATTTGGTTTGTTGCTCAAAATATAGCTATCAAAAATCGCAGGGCCAGCATTTCTCTTTGTATAAAGTATAGTTGTCGTGCGGCATTACACACCCTGCGCAAAACCCTATGACCATTATCAGTCATTGATCAGTGACCCACAGTCGTGAATTGCAAGAGCCCTCCCTCATCTTACACATGCACCCTCTGCAGCCAGGATAAAGATGGCCACAGGGCCACGCTCCACCAGCTGCACTCAGAAAGCCAAGTAACCTCAGCAGTATCCTTATGGGGCCCAAATGAAAAATAATGCCCTCAGTCACACTGAGACATGTATATTCAGTCAGACTAAAAAAAAGGCAAAGTATCCTCAGTTGGACTCAGCTAGACAAAAGCACCTGATCTAGACTCCCTCGCCCTGTCGAGATTTCTCAGAGAGGCAGTCTTTCACTTTGTATGGAAAAAGGAAAACTACAAGTACCAGAAAACAAGCATTGGCAAAGCCAATAGGTCTTTTACTGGCCACAAGCCTTTTGGTTTTGTCAATGCTTAGCTTGTTTTGCATTTTTCTGGGAAAGCTTTCTCATTGGGGCAGCTATTGGGCCCTCATCAATCTAAAAAATAAAAAAATGGCTAAATGTCAAAATACTTTTGGTGCAAAAAGCACACATTTCCATAGTAGTCCCTAGCACTCAAGCGAACCACCGTGTGTGGGTGTGCTCCTATGCTGTCAATCAAAAGTGATGTTAGCCAATGGCTAAAGTGGGCTGACTCATTATAAGGTATACTGTATTGGGAGGAAGAAAAGTGTGAATGACACAGTAACTGAGGAAAGGATGATGAAAGGTGGCTGAAAGCCCTTACACCTTGATACTTATAAATTCAATAACATCAACATGTCTTAGCTTATGACAGACCTAAAAACAGGACTGACTACATAAATTGACATTGGACAACATAATTCCTCTGATTGTGGCAACTCCATTTTAATGACATCAGTGGCCATCTCACAGGTTTGTAGGTGTGCTGTGGTCCCCCGGGGCACACTCATGTGTTCAATCGCCTGGGGGGTGTTGATGTATCTTCCCCTCTGGGCGTGAGTCCCGATAGTCACGACTGTGACGTAAGGACGTTACATACCAGTAGGGAGGGTTTGCAAGTACAGGCCTGGCCTGACGCAGGGCCTCCGGGGGTGAGGACCCGACAAGGCGGCAGTCTACAGGCACAAGGGTCGGCTTTGTAAGGTTTTAACAATTCGCTTTTGATGCCTGCTGCTGGGGCGTCATTCTCCGTGCCTTGAAGATGTGAGGGATTTTTGTGACTGAGGCCTGCGGAAATGATGTTTGTGACAGAGGAAGGGACGTGAAGCCCCTCCGGCTTCCCCTTCATCCATAGCTCCAAGCAGCTGCATCCGACCGGGGCAGAGCCGGACGCCGGGCCTTCTGGGAAGGAGGAAGAGGCCAGAACAGGGAGCTGGGCTGGGACAGCAAGCAGAAGCGGAGTGTGGCCAAGTCCAGAGCCACACCTGCCTACCCTAATATAAACGCTAACCGCTCATAAGCAGCACGCCAGAAACAACTGGCTTGGCATTGGTAATATTTTATGTTTAGAAATGTAGCCTCCTGGTTTTCCATCTTTACAAATGCCTGTGTTTTTATTTTTTTTTAAACGAAAATAGAGTTCTGTTGGTTTCAGGCAAGTGTATTATGCAGTTGCACATGACAAATTAGCGCGCCAAAACCCCACAGATTTCAAGGTGTGACTGGACTTTTATCATTCACATAAATAAATGTGGAACTTAACTCGATGCATCTTTTTCCAAGCACAAAAGAATAAATTTGAGTATATAGCAATAAGATGAGAAAAAAATATGGCGATATACAGATGGAAAAGTAATGAAATACCATGAAACCATAAGTACCTTTATGGCATGCATCACAGTGTCTAGAGATGAAGGTTGTGTGGCACCAGAATTGAACCTGTGTTCAGCGGAACTCTGTCTTCTAATGCTCCCCGACAAAGTGTAAGTCACACGGTGAGTGGTGGGTTTAGGTTTTCGGGCTATTGGCTTCATGTAGAATTTGGGCCATGGCACTCTCCCAAAACGTGGTGGACGCCCCATCTGCTGTATTCGTTGTGTTACTAATACTGACTATACTGCACTTGAAATATGGCAGGCAGAACATCTGTCACGTTTGTGATGGAGGGATCCGTCTGGGGAAACAGCCTTTACAAGGAGGTTTTTACCACATTGTACCTTTACCGCGCATTTTTTACCACGCATGTTTTTAGAACACATATGCTTTTACTATGTATGCCTTTACCACGTATTTATGGTAAGTTCAGGGGTGAGGGGGTCTCCCCCACAAATACATTGTTTATATATATATAAATATGAACAAGACCGGGGTGACCCGGTCGAGACGCGTCATGCTGTGGAGGTCGTGGTGAAAATAAACAGCACTTGATTTTTCACGAGCTGGTTGTGGTCTGTACCTGTTTTGCCCTTCTAGCCCTGAGGGGACAACAGACTTTTGCTGCAGGATTTGGTTGCATATATATAAATATGTATATAAACAATGCGTGGTACAGACATAGGTTGTGAAAGAATATGCAATCTAAAAAAATGTGGGGTACAAAATGTGTGGTAAAGGCATGCAGAGTATGTCCTTGTGTTGTTCCGTCATACATCCATCTGCCACAGACACACATCTCTGCGGAAGCAACACACCATTGTGGCCTGAGCCCACGTGTTTATATAATATTTTCAAATCGTGTACATTTTAGGCTTACCAACAATACATATTACTGCCTCAAATCAAGGTGATATAGTTGAATTGGGTGTTAAGATATACTCTCCACACCACTGGAGTCAAGCTATCCTGGCTGAAGACGACTGATAGCCAGAAACCGGTCCTAGGATAATTGATTCCGGTCCAGGGAAGACATGGCTTGGCAGTTCGGGCTGGACTGTTCCCATGAGGCACAGGGTCAAGGCTGATTTGCATATGGCCAAGTCTGAACTGGGGTGGTGTGGTGTGCAAAAAAATGATGGATTTAGGCCCAGATCTCTGTACTGAGGTGAATGTATGACATTGTTCTGCATTCTGTCCATCACCTGTTGTTTTTGCCTTTGTCACCCCGAGTGGGATGGGTATGCTCAGACGTGAGTCCCATGCTCTCCACACCACTGGATTCAAGCTATCCTGGCTGAAGACGGCTGATAGCCAGAAACCGGTCCTAGGATGCTTGATTCCGGTCCAGGGAAGACATGGCTTGGCAGTTCGGGCTGGACTGTTCCCATGAGGCACAGGGTCAAGGCTGATTTAGATATGGCCAAGTCTGAACTGGTGTGGTGTGGAGTGCAAAAAAACGATGGATTTAGGCCCAGATCTCTGTACTGGGGTGCATGTAAGACATTGCTCTGCATTCTGTCCATCACCTGTTGTTTTTGCCTTTGTCACCCCGAGTGGGATGGGTATGCTCCGACGTGAGTCCAATGCTCTCCACACCACTGGAGTCAGGCTATCCTGGCTGAAGACGGTTGATAGCCAGAAACCGGTCCTAGGATGCTTGATTCCGGTCCAGGGAAGACATGGCTTGGCAGTTCGGGCTGGACTGTTCCCATGAGGCACAGGGCCAAGGCTGATTTGCATATGGCCAAGTCTGAACTGGGGGGGTGTGGAGTGCAAAAAAACGATGGATTTAGGCCCAGATCTCTGTACTGGGGTGAATGTATGACATTGTTCAGCATTCTGTCCATCACCTGTTGTTTTTGCCTTTGTTACCCCAAGTGGGATGGGTATGCTCAGACGTGAGTCCCATGCTCTCCACACCACTGGAGTCAAGCTATCCTGGCTGAAGACGGCTGATAGCCAGAAACCGGTCCTAGGATGCTTGATTCCGGTCCAGGGAAGACATGGCTTGGCAGTTCGGGCTGGACTGTTCCCATGAGGCACAGGGTCAAGGCTGATTTGCATATAGCCAAGTCTGAACTGGGGTGGTGTGGAGTGCAAAAAAATGATGGATTTAGGCCCAGATCTCTGTACTGGGGTGAATGTATGACATTGTTCTGCATTCTGTCCATCACCTGTTGTTTTTGCCTTTGTCACCCCGAGTGGGATGGGTATGCTCAGACGTGAGTGAGTCCCATGCTCTCCCCACCACTCGAGTCAAGCTATCCTGGCTGAAGACGGCTGATAGCCAGAAACCGGTCCTAGGATGCTTGATTCCGGTCCAGGAAAGACATGGCTTGGCAGTTCGGGCTGGACTGTTCCCATGAGGCACAGGGTCAAGGCTGATTTGCATATGGCCAAGTCTGAACTGGGGTGGTGTGGAGTGCAAAAAACTATGTATTTAGCCCCAGATCTCTGTACTGGGGTGAATGTATGACATTGTTCTGCATTATGTCCATCACCTGTTGCTTTTGCCTTCATCACCCCGAGTGGGATGGGTATGCTCAGACGTGAGTCCCATGCTCTCCACACCACTGGAGAAGCTATCCTGGCTGAAGACGGCTGATAGCCAGAAACCGGTCCTAGGATGCTTGATTCCGGTCCAGGGAAGACTTGGCTTGGCAGTTCGGGCTGGACTGTTCCCATGAGGCACAGGGTCAAGGCTGATTTGCATATGGCCAAGTCTGAACTGGGGTGGTGTGGAGTGCAAAAACCAATGGATTTAGGCCCAGATCTCTGTACTGGGGTGAATGTATGACATTGTTTTGCATTCTGTCCATCACCTGTTGTATTTGCCTTTGTCACCCCGAGTGGGATGGGTATGCTCAGACGTGAGTCCCATCCTCTCCACACCACTGGAGTCAAGCTATCCTGGCTGAAGACGGCTGATAGCCAGAAACCGGTCCTAGGATGCTTGATTCCGGTCCAGGGAAGACATGGCTTGGCAGTTCGGGCTGGACTGTTCCCATAAGGCACAGGGTCAAGGCTGATTTGCATATAGCCAAGTCTTAACTGGGGTGGTGTGGAGTGCAAAACAATGATGGATTTAGGCCCAGATCTCTGTACTGGGGGGAATGTATGACATTGTTCTGCATTCTGTCCATCACCTGTTGTTTTTGCCTTAGTCACCCCGAGTGGGATGGGTATGCTCAGACGTGAGTCCCATGCTCTCCACACCACTGGAGTCAAGCTATCCTGGCTGAAGACGGCTGATAGCCAGAAACCGGTCCTAGGATGCTTGATTCCGGTCCAGGGAAGACATGGCTTGGCAGTTCGGGCTGGACTGTTCCCATGAGGCACAGGGTCAAGGCTGATTTGCATATGGCCAAGTCTGAACTGGGGTGGTGTGGAGTGCAAAAAAACGATGGATTTAGGCCCAGATCTCTGTACTGGGGTGAATGTATGACATTGTTCTGCATTATGTCCATCACCTGTTGTTTTTGCCTTCGTCACCCAGAGTGGGATGGGTATGCTCAGACGTGAGTCCCATGCTCTCCACACCACTGGAGTCAAGCTATCCTGGCTGAAGATGGCTGATAGCCAGAAACCGGTCCTAGGATGCTTGATTCCGGTCCAGGGAAGACATGGCTTGGCAGTTCGGGCTGGACTGTTCCCATGAGGCACAGGGTCAAGGCTGATTTGCATATGAAGTAAGAAATGGTAAGGGGTTCTGCCCACTTAACCCTCCCGTACCTGAGCAGGAGACATCCAAGGATGAAAAAGTAGACGAAGGGGGGTACTGAAGGGATTAATCCTTTTTTAATTTTTCAACAAGAAACATCTAATTATCTTGTAAAACACAAATAAAGCATTATACACATATGTAAGAAAATTCATATACACACATATGAGCGTACATCTAGGGAAGCACGACAATCAACAATCTATATACAAATTATCACATATACATTATGTACAAATATGGAAGACATATACAATCTCAAAGAAACCATTTATCTGTACCCTAAATTCAACAGATATATACAAATATATATACACTGATTTAAGTAAATGCCTCCTCCTGATTTACAAAGGAGTGCACAACAAAGTGGAGGTCCCAAAAGAAAAGCACCAGGGGGTTAGACCATTAACCCAATCTCAAATTGTATAGGTGCACAACAGGCTGGGATAGGTATGCTCAGACGTGAGTCCCATGCTCTCCACACCACTGGAGTCAAGCTATCCTGGCTGAAGACGGCTGATAGCCAGAAACCGGTCCTAGGATGCTTGATTCCGGTCCAGGAAAGACATGGCTCGGCAGTTCGGGCTGGACTGTTCCCATGAGGCACAGGGTCAGAGCTGATTTGCATATGGCCAAGTCTGAACTGGGTGGTGTGGAGTGCAAAAAAACGATGGGTTTAGGCCCAGAACTCTGTACTGGGGTGAATGTATGACATTGTTCTGCATTCTGTCCATCACCTGTTGTTTTTGCCAGATTCTCTGACCAGCCACTATCGGTGTGGCACAGCCAGTCAGATTTCAGGAAAGCTTGACTTTGAAGAGTGAGTGGGGCTGAGAAAGAGTAAATTACATATCCGAGCCGCCAGCCACTCTAGCCATTCCATCTCCCCATTGGCCCGTCCATCTCTGATGCAGGTCATTATCCTGCCTTCCTTCAATGTCTCCATTTGACTCCACCTCTGCTCCCCACAGATACTTCCACATATTCCAACCCTTGCAGAACACAGCAGCCCCTCTCTCATACGCCCCCCACTTTCCAAAAGGTTCTGACCTGGCTGCCAGCATATCACAGTCTAAAATATTCTCTTTTTAGTCCATACAGTGGTGACTGGACCATGAAGGTCTGTTTTTAACATAATATCTCAAAACAACAACCTATAAACTCTAGGCGATGAGAATATCCTTGAAGGACAGGGAGCCTGACTGCAAGTGGCCATGACATTATTTGTGCAGGAATCACAATCAAAAGTGGTACAATGTTTACTGCACCCAGTAATTGCCCGGTGCGCTAAATGTGGCATCCTTTGGTAAATGTTAGCAGGCCAAACGTGCTGCGCATTAACAAGGGAAAGAGGTAGGTAACCAAGACATGTGATGTTTGGTGCAGTAAGCACAGAAATCTACAAGTTATTAACAAAAAAACTCAGAATATGGAATAATTAATGCATCTGATCAATTTCAAACACCTCAGTGTTGAATTAGTATCAGGTACGTTAATTCACAAGGTAGATACTATTACCCCAGAGTGAGATCTTTGCTACCTGTGTTAAATACCTCTTATTTATAGTTTTAGAGTTGAAGATAAGACTTAACATGTAGAAACAGTATTTAACTAACCAATTTTCAGATGTATTGCCTTTTTTTAATGGACCTCTTCCCCTACCCTTTGAAGAGTTTCAGGAGGTTAGCATACCTGCCAACTTGAAGAACAATCTCACCGTGTGAGGAGGGGGCTGGGCCTCATGCCGAGAAGTACCTATGAGGCACTTTAGAACCCCACCTCGCCCCCAATCCCCCTCCTTCCAAAAAACCAAAAAAGCTTGCTGAGGCTGGTGCTGATGTCCTGGGGGTGTTAAACATCTCTTAATGGATGTCAGCAATTCAAAGCCTCCGAAAATGAGCTGGAAAACCACTATTTACATCGTGTGATATCGTCACCGGGAGACCTTGTAAAGGGATCCGATATGGTGTGCCGCACAGTGGCCCTGTGTGAGTTGGCAGGCATGGGTTTGACCTGCCACAATCTATCCGGGGGGAACTGCAATAATAATCATACAACTCTTTTTTTCTGAGCCCTGTGCAACTTCCACGTTTGCACAGGGGTCTGAATTGGGAAACAACCATTGCAACACAGTCATTACAACGCATTACCTTTACAACGCAGTCATTACAACGCAGCTTCCTTTACATCGCGTGCAATTACAAAGCATGCCATTACAACGCATGCCACTACATCGCATGCCATTACAACGCATGCCAGTACAATGCATTATAAGGTAAGTAATGGGGACGTTTTAGTTTTAGGGTGGGAATGGGTTTTGGGGTATATGGGGATAGTATTTTACCCCTACACTATCCAATTCTTACACTACTATTGAACTCACTGGAGTGGGAATAGTAGTTTTAACCCCTACACTATCCAACACTTACCCTACTGTTACACTCACTGGAGTGGGAATAGTAATTATTACCCCTACACTATCCAACACTTACCCCTACTCTTGCCCTAAAAGTATTATGCGTTGTAATGGTAGGCGTTGTAATGGAATGCGTTGTAAATGTAGTTTCTAAAAATACGTTGTGATGGCATGCGTTGTAAAATCATGCATTGTACTTAAGGCTCCCAGTTTTCACTTATTTTTAGAGATAGGTACAGACAGAAAACAATATGTTTCCTGTCAGTATTTATTTTTTAAAGCGGAAATTTTTTGAAAATTGTGCTTCTAATAACTGACTTTCCATGCTGTCTGCTGTGAATTCCAATACAATAGATGAGCAGGGAGACAGCCTGGGGAGTTAAAAACGAGCTAAGATATCTTTAAATACCTGGATATGTTAAAATATATTTGTAGTAAATTGTGAATATTTACCTGTGGTTGCAGTGTTTTGCTATATTGGCCTGCTGAATTTGCTAAAACGTGACAGGCATCCCAGTATGAGTTCGTGTTTATCAGTTAAATAAATGTGGAAATGTACCATTTTTTACGGCATTTTTTCACAAACCACAAAATAAATATGGATAAATACTAATAAGATGGGCAAAAAAAAAATATGGATAAATGCAGATGGAAATGTTCAAAAAATAAATACCATAAAACCGGGAGCCCTGATTGTAATGGATGCTGCAGTGTTAAAACCCTGTTGTAAAGGCATGCGTTGTAATTGTTTGTGTTGTAACGTCATATATTCGTCGGAATTTAGCACGTTTGAGAGCCCTAGATGGGTAGTTCAGTTCTTGGGGTGGAAGAGGTCTGTGTATGAAAACAGTCTGGCAGACAACGGAAAGGGATCTGAGTTTTGTTGAAGAAACAAACATCTAGAAATATCAGGAGGATGCTGAAATCTTGTCTAACCCAGACAGTGTTTGCTTAGGGACTTCCTTTCTCCGATGCACACCATGATTGACTTAAAGGATTCAGACGCTTACAGACAGACTTTCTCACCCCTGGTAATCAGCGCTAGATAAGGAACCAATTACTTACCGCCCGTTATTTGGGATTAGCGAGGATACATCAATGCAGCCTGTCGTGTCTTCTCCTGGAACATAAGTGCCAGAGAAGACACGACACCTGCGATATTACCCAGTGATTCAGCACAGCCTGCAAACAGCAGGCCGGCAAATTAGACACTTAATGGAGCCTGGTTGCACACACATGTCTCGCGGGGACTCCTGGCCATCCCCAGCAAACCTGGCTAATTGCTGGGCCTGAGACATCATCAGCCGCTGCAGTGCCCGTCATGAGCAAGCTGCCTTCATTGTCAGTCTTGGATGCTCCTCCAAGAGAGAAACACACACATACAGAAGCAAAAGTAGGACACCAATGAGGCCCCAGAGAGAAGCATACATAGAAGGGACACCAGGCGGTCAATTCAACCCAAACAGAAAATCCAAACCAAGATATTAATTCTACTCAAAGGAAATAAAGCACAAACAGAAGAGTGGGCTACTATTAATATGTCTTCAAGAAAGGAAACCACAGACAGAAGCAAGGGTCACTATTAACAGGTATCAAGGAGAGAAACGGCAAATAGAAACAAGGGTCATCATTCACAGAGAAGTGGAGTGTGGAGAAGTGTGGCTCAATGGTTAGAGCGGCAGACCCTGATGCAGAGGTCTAGCCCGGGACCAGGGTTCAATTCCCACCTTGGCGGGTCTTGGGCTCAAAAATTTCACGGACCTGATAATTCTTGCCTCGGTGCCTATTCCAAACATGGAGTGCAACTCTGGGCAATAGCTTGCTTAATCTCTACAACGGCCCCCACAACGCTAAGGATGCCTGGCCTCCACCTTGGGGGTGCCCACGAGTGGACACCTCACAGGGAAAGCCAGGATGGGTTCCACAGCGGTATTCGTACAAGCGCCTTGAGACCCTTGCGGGTGAGTAGTGTGCTATACAAGTATCAATTTACATTTTTTTTACATTTACAGACCCTCAAGGAGGGAAACCACAAACAGAAGCAAGGGTCACCATTAACAGGCCTTCAAGGAGAGAAACCACAAACAGAAGCAAATGTCACCAATAACATGCCTCAAGGAGAGAAACCAAAATCGGAAGCAAGGGTCACCATTAACAGACCCCCGAGGAGAGAAACCACAGACAAAAGCACAGACTCTCAAGGAGAGAAACCACAAACAGAAACAAGGATCACCATTAACAGGCCCTCCAGGAGAGAAACCACAAACAAATGCAAGGGTCACCCTGAACAGGGCCTCAAGGATTGAAACCACAAACAAATGTGATTGCCAACAAGCACAAGTAAAAAAAAACTGTACACGGTGAGTATTAACTTTAATAAGGCTTCAAAGAAAGAAACCGCAAATATAAGCAAATGCAGGCCATCGATAAAAACCCCTAGAACACAAACTGCAAATAGAAGCGTGCAGACATTCAATAAAGCCCACAGGAAACAAACCAGAAACACAAACAAAGGCAGGCTAACAATAAGGCTGAAAAGGACAAGAACCACAAATAAAAGTGATTGGAGTAGTTCACAAAGGTTCTGGGAAAACAATTGCAAACTAAAATTAGTGAAAGCTGTTTTTATCATCTTACGATAGACTGCAAAATGAGGCATCATCTTCACCTCAAGCAGAAAAACAACAGACAGAATTAAGTGTTAATAGTAGTAGTCCCTCAAGGATGTAAATCACGTAAGGTACCAGTTAGAAAATACTAGAAGCAGAGAGGGTTAACATCAATAAGACCCACGCAAGAGAAAACAGACCTAGTAGTAAATGCAGATGTAATATAAGGCCCATAGGGGAAAAACACAGACAAGAACAAGTGTAGAGCAACAGAATGGTTTAGAAGATATAACCACAAATGGAAGTTAGGCCCAGAGGAAAAAAATAAACCAAGTGTATGCCAACAGAAATTAGACAAGCAGTAAAACTTGAGCAAATAAATCTCAGTCTAAAACAAGTGTCACCACCAATACCATCCCTGGAAAAGAAATCCCAAACAGAAGCGAGTGTCATCATTAAGACATCCTCAATTATAGAAACCTCAAAAAAGAGATTTTGCAGCCCATCAATAAGCCCCCGAAGACAGCAACCACATACAGAGTGAGTGTAAACATTTATAAGGCAGCGAAAAGAGAAACCATAATAAGGCATGAGCGTAGCAATAAGGCCAAGACAAAAGATGCCACAAACACAAGCAGATGTAGGTCATCAATAAGGCAGTAAAGAAAAAAAACTCAAATAGAAGTGAATGAACTTATTCAATAAGGCCTTAAAGGAAACGAATCATGAAAAAAATGGTTAAAAGTGTAAATAAAGGCAACAGGAAAGTAACCACAAGGCCATCAATAAGACCCGAAACAGACAAATCACAGAGATGACTACGGACATTTGATAAGGCCCCTAGAAAGAAATGTGAACTAGACATAAGTGTAGATTTTTTTTTATAGTTTTATATAACGTGAACTTGACCCGAATTGGGTATCAAGCGCTTTACATAGCACCAGTAACATTTTTAATACTATCTCAAAGTAAACCATAAACAAGAAACTGGAAACAGTGAAAGAAACCACTAACAGAAACGACTGTATTAATACTATTTCAAGGGGAGAAATCTCTAACAGGAGTAAACCCAGGCAATCAGTACTACCTCCAAGAGTCAAACCATTAACAGAAGTGAGTGCAGGCTATCAATACTGCCTCAAGGAAGACAACTGAAAGCAGAAGCAAGCGTAGGCCATCATAAATGCCCCAATGAGAAATCACGAAAACTTGAGTGTAAGTCATCGGTGTTGAAGCAAAACTCAAATTAGGTGTTGGTTGAAATGTAAAGTTATAAGGTTTTGCCTGCCCTGGGGTATATATATACTTATTACATCATGGTTAGCCTGACAGAGAGTTTCGTATCTGTCAAAGATAGACTACTCAGCATTTTAAACCCGACGCGGAACACGACAGATTACGACAAAAGGTATTTTATCTCTTGCTTCTTGGAATGAGGACATCATGGGGATACTTTGCACCCTATAGAAATTTGGATTAAAGGAAAATGTGCCTGTTCCTTTGAGGAATATTGCCAAACCTGAGGAAGTCCTGATGGACGAAACGCGATGGCTGGGCTGATGTATGCATGTTATCTAAACTGCAATAAAGTGGAATTTGAAACAGATGAACAAAGACTCCCTGATCAATATATTTGGATTTTGATGGATTGATGAGATTTATTGTACTTTACAAGCTGATTCAATACAATCATATGCTCCTTTTCATTTTGTGTATCTTGATTTCTAACCGCGCATCTGATTTTCACGCCAGCTACGACATTTAAGAAGCAACAGCAATAGATGGGTACCTGTAGGTGCAGATTCTTGAAAGTCATAGACGAGCTTGAATTGAATTTGAGACTCGATGGGCAACCAGTTTAGTTCTATGATCAGGGGGGTAATATTTTCAAATTCTTTGCCCAGAGACGAGTCTTTCAGTTTAATAGTGTCATTGCTGCTTTATTAAGCCTCTCAGAGCAGCGTCGTTGTAGTTAGTTGCAGAGATCATAAGGGCTTTAAGCATTTTCTGAAAGTTTGGTTGTTGATAAAGAAGTTAAACTTTTTTAGTAAGTGAAGGAAGACTCTGGGTGATCTCATGGTGTCTTCAATGTAAGCCAGATGGCAAAATGCTGCATGCACTTGTCAAGGTACCTGTTTCAGGTGGATAGAAGAGTGTGTCTGCCTTGCCGGGATTCAAACGAATGACATCCAAAATGCTTCATATGTCTGCAGCAAATGTTAATCACTAAACTATTCTGAAATTCATTTAGCCGGGCTCGGTATAATTTGCAGTTGGTATGTTAGAACAGTAGGGTGAATTCTGGTTTGCAGATTTAACATGATGGAGTTTATTATCAACCAGGTTTGTAGATTTATCAGGCAGGTAGGCCGAGTGTCAATGTTATCTAAAGAAGCTGCTGTCATGTAACATGGATGCAGGTCTTAATTTTTAAAATAATAAGTGCCAGGGCCCGAGATATTTCTCAGGAAGGCACTGCTTCTTGGCCCACTTAAGACTCCACCCAGCGCTGCCAAATACCAGCACCAGCGACACCTACTTGCCTTTACAGTCCTACAAAAGTTATAATTTTAACTTTACTAGGTAACCCAAAGCTTTAACCCCTTCCATGCTGGGTCGATTCTGCTCCTGTGCTGCAGATTTCAGCGCGGGTGCAGTCATGACGGCCCCCGGCCGTCATCAGCACACGAGCACTGTAGTGCATGACGGCTGGGGGCCGTCATCAGCATGCAAGGGGTTAAGAATGGACTAAGTACCCTACTATTAATACTTTTAGTTGTATATTTAATTGATACACACTTTGCTCGTCTGTTTTTTTCCCCAAAGAAATAGACTGACAGCGCCACCATGTGATGAACTATATTAAATATGTGCCAGTGTTATGAAATAAGTGCCAGTGCTGAGCACCAGAAAACACTGGCACAAATTAAGCACCTCATGGATGTCATCAGCATGCTGGTGCATTGAGGTGCTTGACTCCTCCGCTAAGGCTTGTGGAAGCTCTAAGTATAAATTGAATAAAGTGGGGACCATAATAGATTCCTGGACAATCAAACATGTGATGAATTCAAGGTCAGAGCTTATGTTCCCAGGACTGAGAAGCTGTTTCTTGTTGTACAAGATTGAGATAATCTGGCTCCAAACCCTGCAACAGAAGCACTGGGGTATAAAGAGAAATGGTGTCTCGAGGAGGTAAACCAACTTCTTGCGGGTAAAATCTCAAGAGATCGGCATCGCCATTCTCCAGCAGATGGTGAAAGTTATGCAAGATCTTTATTATGATGCAACCTTTTCAGAATCCTAATTGGTAAGTCTTATGAGATTGTCTATTTCAATAAATGTCCCCAACTGGTTGACTATACACTGTTCAGTGGCTTTCCCCCAGGCATGGGAGATAAGGTAGAGAATGGTAGCCGGTTAGTGTCTGCTTCAGGCTTTGTTAGTCGTGGTGTGATTTGCCCAACTTTTGGAGCATCTGAAAATATGTCTTCATTCAATGAGTGGTTGATTACCCTACACTACGATATGCAGAGTAAACAGAATGCATTACTTACTACCTGGACTACCATCAGTCATCATAGTAGAATATGGGCGTCATATTTTTTGTGTGTTATATAAATGATTTTCAGAGATGAATGCAAACTTTCTTAATGAGTTGGTTGGCGTTAGTGAGTTGGGCTTCTAACAGTGTCAGTGGAATTAAAGCTGTACTTTATTCTCTTATTAATAAGATTTTGTTTGAAAGAATTCTTGAAATTTCTCCCATTTATCTTTCTGTTGCCATTGGCAATGTTTAACTTGGTGCTTATGAGGCCTTTTCTTGGAATCTCAGGGCAATAAAAAGCTACTGGATGGTAAAGGTAACAATTAATACGGTATACATCTGCTATGTTGGGTCCACTATACTTCTGCGTGCCATCTGGATAACCATCTTTAGCAAGTAACTCTCACAGGATAGAAGGGTCAAGCAGCAAAGACTTACTCAAGGAATTAGGGCTAGGTTCGACTCTCAGAAACAGTTTACACATACTTTTTGAAGTCCAAAACGTTCTCCACTTGTTAGCAAAAAAGGACTTTATTATGTGTAACTGCCAGCACAGCAGTCGGAAATATGCCTTTTCCAATTGCAGCTTGTACTACGGCCCTAAAAAGGGCCGCAGCACAAGCTGCGATTGAAAAAGGCATTTTTTGAAACACCCATGCAGTGTGGCAGGCACTAGGTGCATGGATGTTTGGGGGCATCACATGTGTCCCCCCCGTCACATAGCGGAGGCCCTGCTAAGGTCCCCCAAAGTCCCTTTCCATCTGCCTGTACCACTATGTACAGGTCGAGAGAACCGGACATCATAATCCCTACGGCGGGTCCTGAGCAGGCACCACCCCTATTGTAGGGATTACTGTCCCACCGCTGCCCCGATGGGCTCCTTGAGCCCGTCAGAAAAGCATTGGTAGGTCCCTCCGCCCAATGCGACCACTGGATCATAATCCAGCAGTTGGACCGCTTCTGTGGATGTCGGTGGGCCCGCCACCGACATTGGAATAATGCCCTTAACGTTTATTAGAGGTGTCTAGTATTCTCTGGGACAGAATTATATGCCAGATGTACTAACGTTTTATGTGGGCACAAATGGATTTTAAGCCCATTTGGGACCGCAAAAAATCTGTGGCCCATTTACTAATCCTATGTTGCGAGTCGCAAATCAATTTGCGACTGGCAAAATAGGATTAGCGACTCGCTATTAGGAAGGGGCGTTCCATGGGCGTCCCTTCCTAATAGTGACTACTGAAGCTATGTATGACTGTTTTGCAATCGTAATTGCGGTCGCAAAACAGTTGCAGTTTATCACCCTTCTATGAAGGGTGGTAAACCACTGAAAAACAGGAAGGAGTCCCCAGGGCACCCCTTCCCCTTTGTGAGTGACTCTCAAAATATTTTTTAATGGCAGGTAGTGGTCCCAGGGACTACTGCCTGCCCTTTAAAAATGAAACTGAAAAGTTTCATTTTTATTTTTTTAATACATCCCGTTTTCCTTTAGGGAAATTGGGCTGCATTTTACAAAAACTGCTTTATACAAAAGCAGTCCCAGACATGGTGGTCTGCTGACCACAGCAGGTCCCCATCCCTGGTAGTGCCAGCCATTCCCAATGGGGGCTCAAACTGCGACAGCCTCATTAATATGCATGAGGTATGCAATTTGCTACCCCATTGGGAATTGCAAACAGTGTCTCAGACACTGTTGTGCAACGCAATTTGCAACTCGCAAATTGATAAGGTCATACATCTGGCCCCTTGTCCTCAAAAGTGTCTGTAGAACCTAAGCACTAGTCAGGTTTAACAATGAGTCCTATGACTAATGTTACTCTAGGGAGGAGCTAAGAGTATTGCCAGAGGGGCCTCATTGCATTTCAGTGGTTAAAAAAATTAATTCAGTTCTTTGAATGAGTTTCGCAAAGTTACTTCAAACAATCATTAAAGACCAAAATCAACAGCCCAGTGTTTTTAAGCTGCTGTGACTTGGTGTTTGCTAATCCTAAAGAACACACGCTGGAATATGCCCATATGCACTTGCCACAAATCAGTAAAGGATGCCCGGAGATGCCCAATGGATCCACCCCCCAGAGGCCTGGGTGACTTTATGGAGCCCTGGAGTACTGAGCAGGAGACAAGTAGTTTCTTGAATCTTGTGCTTCCAATTTGAACCACTTGGAGTTGTTGTGGGTGGTGGAAGAGGAACCATTAAAGGACCAGTACTGAACAGGTAGCCGGCCTGGTGCTGGCATAAGGCTATTCATATTGTTCTGATCTTGTAGTGGGATGGAGTTTATGAAAATATTCTGGGCTTTCCCTGGAATAACTAAAGATAAAAAAGGGCTTTCCTCAAAGTAAATGTACAGACCCAGAGCTTCTGCCAAGGTTGTGACTGTGGTGAAAACAACCGATTTGTGGCTGAGTTTCTTTCCCACTGTGTTCTTTAAAAAAAATACATTATTACTCAGATTAAAAGAATTAACCTGATAACCCTTAGGAGTTGCGGACTTGTATTACAATTAACCACTCCATTTACAGACATTTGTTTCAAGTTGACCGGTCTCCTGCTCAGGTGTGGGGATCGAAATTGCTTGAGAGAAAAGGTGGCCCATTTTAGATGGGTTCTCCTAGTTAATGTTTTTTTGCTGGAGCCCTTGAGATGTCGGGACAGCAAGGAACATTCAGTATTCGGCTGTGTGACTCAACCACTTGATCAGATATGCACGAGATGTCTAGGCTCTTGTGCTCATAGCTTGTACATCAGAGTATGGCAGCTGCTTCTCCATAAACAATTTCAAGTGTCTGAGCTCCGAAGCTACCCTCTTTCTGAACTCTCTGAACCCGTGGATACTGTTCTTCTGGTTAGGCGACACACAAGGCATATTTATTATGTGCTTGTGTCGTGCAGCAACCAAAGTTGCTGTGCGGCATTGCACAAAAGGGAGAACGCCATTTTATTAGTAATGGGCTGCTCCTACTCTCATTCCTGGCACCAGTGCACAAACAGGGTGCCCAGCACCATCAACCACCTTTGCACTATGGTGCAGAGGTAAGTGTGTGATGTCTAGCATAGTATTTGTACTGGAAGCACAGCTTTCCAGAAAAAAATCCTCTGAATAGGCAAACAGTAAAACATTTGACAGATTGAAGTGTGCTGTACAGTGCAATGTGTGGAATGTCTGTAGAAACATTTCCCCAAGTTAGCATCTTCTTCCAAATTATGTGTGCCTGTCTCAATATATATCGGGCTTTGTGTCATAAACTATGGACGCTTGTACTGATCTGCCCAAGTTACACCCAAGTAATACCTCCTTTATGTAAAGTGGCACAAAGCAGAGCAAAGCTCAATGTGTTCCGAGACAGGAGCATTTTGCGCTGGAAAGAATACCTTCCAGGACTTTTTGCTGCATTGTGTTACTTTACTTGACTTTGCACAGGGGAAAATCCTTGATAAATCTGCTCCATAGATTGGAATACTGAGAATGTACAAATGTGAGGGGATTTCTGTATTTACGCGTGTCCCTGAATGGACAGTGGAGTTGGTGCAAGGTCAGTCACACGTTGGGCCAGTGCTTAATTTGTAAAAAAATAAGTGCTGGAACCCACAGGTTTGCTCTGAAGTCCACGGCTTGCAGTGACGATTTGCTGAATACTAAGGCTGCGTAGTGTTGGCTTAACCTCATGCCTCTTTTATCTACCGCCAAACACTCGCTACCGCCGTATCTCACTCTTGCAAGCTCTTTTTCATTCCAGCTTTCTCCCCTTGTCATTGTATTTCTATCTTTCTCTTCCTCCTGCTTTCATCGTTGTGTTCTTTTTTCCCTCTTGCTTAAAGTGATGAAAAAGATAAGTGTCGGTCCCTAAAAATAAGTGCTGGTGTGCCGTGTGCACTACCTGCAACCAGCAGTTCAAATTAAGCATTGTAGGTGGTGGCCCAACCAGCCTTTCGAAGGCAAACCCCTTTGGAATGGAAGTGATTGAGTTCTATTTCAACCCTACAGGTTTGTCAAGAATATCAGCCATTCTGAGGCACTTTTCATCCATGAGTTCCCTGCATGGCGGCCGCCTCTGGTCTTACTTGTCGAAGTAAGATTGGAATATCTGGCCCACTGTTAAATAACAATGCAGAACATAGCAAAAAGCCAAAACGCAAAGATTGTGTCTCAGTGGGTTGAACAGAGCACAGTTGTTTGGGGATTTATTGTGTCAAGAGGGAAGGGAAGACAAAAGGAGTGAAGTGATGAGAAGAGATTGGTACTTGGAATAGAGGACACAAAGATTTGGCACGGGATAGCTCCATGCCTGTCAAGTGTCACGCTCCACGTGTGACACTAACGCATTTCAGTGTGGTGTTCCGCATCACCGCACTGAAATACGTTGTCACGCATTTAAATGCCACTGTGTCACTTTGCTGTACAATCAATCAATCAGGAGTTTGTTAAAGCGCGACTACTCACCCGTAAGGGTCTCAAGGCGCTAGGGGTGGGGTCGGGGTTGGGGGGTGCAGGTTCCATTCCATCAAGGAGGGGGTCTGTCGAAGAGCCAGGTTTTGAGGTTTCTTGCGAAGATGGGGAGCGATGTTGTCTGTCTGAGGTGGAGCGGAAGGGCGTTCCATGCTTTGGCCGCGAGGAAGGAGAAGGAGCGGCCTCCCGATCTGGTCTTTCTGGTGCGGGGGACCACAGCGTAGGAAAGCTGGGCTGAACGTAGGGTCCTTTGGGGTGCGTGGAATTTGAGTCGGCTGTTCAGGTATGCTGGTCCGGTGCCGTGGAGGGCCTTGTGTGCGTGGGTGAGCATCTTAAAGGTGATTCTCGCCTCGACGGGGAGCCAGTGGAGTGTGCGCAGGTGCTGGGAGATGTGGCAGTGTTTTGGCAGGTTGAGGACCAGTCTTGCGGCGGCGTTCTGGATGTTCTGTAGCTTGCGAATGAGGTTTTTGTTTATTCCGGCGTAGAGTGCGTTGCCGTAGTCGAGTCTGCTGGTGACCAGGGCGTGAGTGACTGTCTTTCGGTGTTCGAGGGGGATCCATTTGAAGGTCTTACGAAGGAGGCGGAGGGTGTGGAAGCAGGAAGATGAGACAGAGTTGATCTGGCGGTCCATTTTGAGCTCGGAGTCCAGGATGATTCCCAGGTTGCGTGCGTGGTCTGTGGGGGTTGGCGGGTTTCCGAGGGCGGTGGGCCACCAGGTGTCACTCCAGGCGTCGGGGTTTGGGCCCATGATGAGTACTTCTGTTTTGTTGGTGTTTAGTTGTAGGCAGCTGTTTTTCATCCATTTGGCGACGTCTTCCATGCCTTCTCGAAAGTTGCGTCTGGCGGTGTTGGGCTCGTTGGATAGGGAGAGGATGAGCTGGGTGTCGTCTGCATATGACACGATGTTGAGTCCGTAGGTTCTGACGATGGGGGCAAGTGGAGCCATGTAGACGTTGAAGAGCGTCGGGCTGAGGGAGGAGCCCTGGGGGACTCCGCAGGTGATAGGTGTGGGGTCCGAGAGGAAAGGGGGGAGTCTGACCCGCTGCGTCCTGCTGGAGAGGAAGGAGCAGATCCAGTCGAGGGCCTTGTCCTGGATTCCTGCATCGTAGAGTCTGCGTATTAGGGTGCGGTGGGAGACTGTGTCGAACGCCGCTGATAGGTCGAGGAGGACGAGGGCTACTGTTTCTCCTTTGTCCAGTAAGGTGCGGATGTCGTCTGTTGCGGCGAGGAGGGCGGTTTCCGTACTGTGTTTTTTTCTGAAGCCGGATTGGGAGGAGTCGAGGATGTTATGTTCTTCAATGAATGTGGCGAGTTGGCTGTTGATGGCTTTCTCAATGACTTTCGCTGGGAACGGGAGCAGGGAGATGGGTCTGTAGTTTTTGAGGTCGGTGGGGTCCGCTGAGGGTTTCTTTAGGAGGGGGTTGACCTTGGCGTGTTTCCAGTCATCGGGGAATGAGGCGGTCGCCAGGGAGCGGTTGATGGTTTGGCAGAGCATGGGTGCGATGGTGTTGGCGGCTCTGTTGAAGATGTGGTGGGGGCAGGGGTCCGTGGGGGCCCCTGAGTGGATTGACTTCATTGTCTTCAGTGTGTCTTCGGTGGTGAGGGCTGTCCAGTCATCAATCGCTGGTTTCCGGGTGTCGGGGGTGGTTGGTGAGGGTTCAGTGTGTTGGTTGTCTTCGTCGAAGTTGTCGTAGATGCTCTTGATTTTGTGGTGGAAAAAGATGCTGAGTTTGTCGCAGAGGTCTTGTGAGGGAGGGATGTCGGTAGACTCGCTGGTGGGTTGGGCGAACTCCTTGATGATGCTGAAGAGTTCCTTGCTGTTGTGTGCATGGGTGGAGATTCTGTCTTCAATCGCTTTTTTCCTCGTTTCTCTGATGAGTTGATGGTGGGCGTTGGTGGCGGCTCTGAAGTTGTTGTGGGCTTCTGTGGATTTGGTGTTTCTCCAGGCCTTTTCGAGGCGGCGGCATGTGCGCCTGGACTCTCGAAGTTCGGTGGTAAACCATCTGGCTTTCTTGGCACGTGTATTGTTGTTTTTCTTGAGGGGGGCTATGGTGTTGGTGCTGTCCGAGATCCATCTATGCAGGGTTCGGGCTGCGGTGTTGGGGTCGTCGTTTTCCGCAATGGTTGGGGTGGAGTTGTTGAGTGAGGAGGTGAGCTGGTCATCGGTGATTTTGGTCCAGTTTCTTTGTGGAAGCAGGTGCTGGTGTCTGTGGATGGTGGGTGTTCTGAAGGTGAAGTGGACGCAACGATGGTCGGTCCATGGGAGTTCGGTGGTGTGGCTGAAGGTGATGGAGTTTCCTGTAGTGAAGAGGGGGTCGAGGGTGTGTCCTGCTGAGTGCGTGGGCTCGGTCACGATCTGGCGGAGTCCAATGTTGTGGAGGTTGTCCAGGAGGGATGTGGTGTTGGGGTCCAGTTGATTGTCGAGGTGGAAGTTGAGGTCTCCCAGCAGGGTGTAGTTGGTGGATGCGATGGCCTGCGGGGAGATAATGTCCGTGATGGAGTTGGCGAAGGGTCCGCGGGGTCCAGGGGGTCGGTAGATGAGGGTTCCTCGAAGGGCGGCGGTGGGGCTGGCCAGTATCTTGAAGTGAAGGTGTTCCATCAGTTCTGTGGACTCGTCAGGGAGTGTGCTCAGGCGGAGGCTGGATTTGTGGACGATGGCGATTCCTCCTCCTGGGTGGATGGGGCGGTCCTTCCTGGAGATCTTGTATCCTTGGGGGATGGCGATGGCGATGTCCGGTCCCGAGGTGGTGTTGGTCCAGGTTTCGGCGAAGAATGCTACGTCTGGGGTTGTGCTGTCGAGGAGGTCCCAGATTTCTGTGGCGTGTTTGTGGAGGGATCGGACGTTGAGGAGGATGCATTGCAGGGTCTTCAGTTCGGTTGTGTTCTTGTGGGCGGGTTGTGCTGGATCCGTGTTCTTGGCGGTGCTGCAGGTGTGCCGGCAGCGGTGCCAGCTGAAGGGTCCATGGGTGTCGGCTGGTGATGCTAGCTTGCAGTTGTTGTTGCAGCCTGGGTTGAGTGCGTGGAGTGCTGCTGGGTCGTAGCGTTGGCGGGGCGGAGGTCCAGGGTTCCTGGTGCTGGTCGCGGACGGGTCGCAGACGGGCGCAGACGTGCTTGCCTTTGATGCGCCTTCGGTGCACCAGCGGCGCGCCCGCAGCCCGCGGCCGCGCAGCGGCCGCGTAGTGGCCGCCATTAAGTAGGGGTCGGGGAGGGCTGGACGGACAGCTGGGAGGCGGGAGCGGGGAGGGGAGCTGGATTGGGCCGGTCGTGCTGGGGGGGGAGGGGCCGCGGGGGCAGCAGCGGCGGGGAAAGGTAAAGGGAGGAAAGAAGGGATAAAGAAAAAAGGGAAAATAGGCAGAAATAAGGCACAAAAGAGCAGAGATGCAGAAAAGAGCAGAAAGGTGAAAGATAGAAAGGGTAAAAAAACGAGTGAAAACGAGAGAAGGAGCAGAGGGAGAGAAAGGGAAAATGGGCAAAAATAAGGCACAAAAGAGCAGAGGTGCAGAAAGGTGAAAGATAGAAAGGGGGAAAAAATGAGTGAAAACGAGTGAAGGAGCAGAGGGAGAGAAAGGGAAATGGGCAGAAATAAGGCGCAAAAGAACAGAGGTGCAGAAAGGTGAAAGATAGAAAGGGGAGAAAAACGAGTGAAGGAGCAGAAAGAAAGAAAGGAGACAGAGGTCCACTGGACCACCAGGGATCAGGCGCAGGGAAACACTCAGAGTAGACAGAGTCATGCCATAGGACTCTGTGGGCTGCAAGGTCGCGACTACCAGCCTGGCAGTCAGACTACAGAAGAGAGAAGTAAGTACTTTGGTTAGGCAGCTGCTTTAACCTGAACGTAATGCCAACTAAGAGGGTTATGTATTAATCTCAGGTACCCGCAATTTGGAAAACGATTATTCATCATGGATTTATAAAATGTAAATTATGATCGAATCCCTTCTTAAGTATCCACAGAGCGTTGTGTATTTACCTGTGTTAAAGTGTTGTTTACTTAAAACCTTTTTCTGTCTCAATTTTCATCGCAATTTGATACCTCCTTTACTCTTGTACCCACGCTGAAAATCTATGCCCTGGAGACCACACAAGTTTGGATGCTACACAACGGAGATTTTGTCCGTAGCCACCTTCTTTGCATAAATGAATTTACCTAGAGTTAATTTCAGTTCAACCTTATCCTTTACCCCTAAATGTTGCGATATGGTTAGTGATTTTACTCACTACAAGAGCTCAGCTTGCTACTTGCCTGTGGACGTTGCTACCTTTGTTTCATCTAGAAAAGTGCACCAAGGCACATGGCATTATGTACAAACGTCCATAATGTTCTGATATTGATTGTGCTATGTATGCTCATCATCTTTGTTACAGATTTGCATCAGTGGCACACTTTTTGAGGGTTGACTATGAGTCTGGCTTTTATGTCCCGTGCTGCTTGATGTTTTTTAAAATATCTATTTTTTTCATTTTCCATTAACATGTGATAGGAACGATTTATACAAAAAATGTTAAAAAAAAACAGGATAGTTACCGAAAGCCACAGTGACTCCATCCTTGTCCTTCATAAACATAACGTCTCAGAGGCACCTGTGCTGTACCAGGCAGCTGCAGCCGATGCCTGCAGGTGTTAGTACTCTAAGGTGACACTACAGGATGTTTTTAATATCAAATATCTAGATGGCTTTGGCCCCCAGTTACTTATTCCATATTTCTGCTGGAGTTCTTAGTGCACCAGGCAGAATGCTTGGGCCCACTGCAAATCACTTCAGTTTCATCCTAGACTATTGCTGGATGGATGAAATACCTATAACAACACTTCAGCTGTTGTCAGGGGGGATGTGCTACAAATATAATTTCTAGTCTGGATTACCTACAAATGAGTCATTCTGTCTGTATATTGTGTGTGTGATGTAAAGAGCTCTGACACCCTGCACTGGCATGGGCAGCCCTGTAAAACACATGAACGGTTTGTGAGAGAGGGATTGAAAGATGTTAGAGTACTTTAGAAATTAAATAGATGATATAAGGCATATAAATAATACTACAAATGGTTTTGGGCCATTTACGATAGAATAAGAGCAATAAAGTAGAAATTACAGCAGTCACAAATATTGAGTAACAACAAAGACATAGGTCAATTGCAGCAGTTTTAAGATCTTAAAGTTTTTCATTGCTCAAGTGGGTGCGATTTATGATATTTATATGCTTTTCTGCTTGATTTTGCTCGTGAGAAAGTGTCACTCATAGTGATTGAAATGTCACTCATAATTTCACTAAAATTATGAACATGTCACACATAAGCAATCTGAAACCTTGGCAGCTATGTAGCTCCAGGGAGCAAAGAAAAGAGTCGTTATGGAAAACTTGCGCCTTTTGAGAGCCTCGAGTTGAGTGGAGTTTGTTAGGCCCTGGCTGGCAGCCCAGTTAACTTTAACCGGCCCATGCGTGAGGTGCTGCTCCAGCTATGTGCTGGACAGTGAAGTCACTCACGTTTAACGGGCGCTCGGGGCCTTATCTGGGCAGACATCTCTGAGGCGCAGAGGTGTGAGCGGAAGGGCTGCGTGCGTGCGTAGGCCGCGGCTCGTCGTCGCGCGCGGCGTCAGCTGGCCCCAGCCAGGCTGCCGGAAGGCGCGCGACGGTGCTGACGCATTTCCTGTCCTTTGTGCCAAGAGTGGGCCTAGCTGGGGGTGGAACGTGCCGTGCCCGCTAGGATGCACCTTGGGGGCTCGCGCGTGTGGCGACGCCGAGGCGGGAGGAGTCGGTGTCCTTCCTGGTCCTGCCCGGGAGGGACCCTCCAAGAGGAAGGACTGTAATATGAGAACTTAGCTATGGAAGGAGCGACATACCACGGGCGGTGGTGTGTCACCGGCAGTGTGGCGCTGGTGGCTGGGATAAAGTCCACCCGACTTTCAGGGGAGGACTTCAGGGATGCACCGTCAAAGCCATTTAACTCCCATCTTTCAGCTCTCCCACTGAAATACCAAATCCCACTTCTATGGAATTGCTCCTTCTCGCTATACGCTGCCTTTCTGCTTATCTCTTCTTTATTTCCCCAATCAGGTTATGTAGTCCATACTTAAGGATTTGAAAAAAACCCATCATATACTTTTATCCAGCCTGCCAGCTGTGTGACCACAGACCCAATAATGACCTTCGGTAACTTACTGGGTATGTGCTAAGTCACCCTGGACTATATTTTCATAGGAAAAACGTCATAACGCCCCATTCTAACCATATAATCTGAAAGAGAACCAGCAATTAAATAATAATCTGAGCACTTTGTAATGTATGACGCACAATATAAATAGTACAAAAACCTAAAACTTAAACAGCAGTTTAGATTGGGGCAACTTGAGCTTCGGCCTTACACGGTGACTCAAAAGGCACAATGTGCTTGGATTCCGCTTCGATGAGCATTGCTTCCCATAAACGTAATTGTACATAAGCATAGTAAAATGATGAGCCACAGTGACAGTGTTGACCGACTGATCACATAAGTGATGAAGAGGCTGATCTGCTAAATGCCTTAGGGCCTCCTCTTTTTATGATGGTTATCCCATGAGACTGCAACAGCAATAAGTCAAACTGGGTGCAAGGTTGAAAAATTCTAATACCATCCAGACAAGATGGAGAGAATATTTACAGCATTTGTTTCTGGGACACGTACAGCCAAGCACCAACTAACTGATCGCAGAGATGGGGTTTTCCTACAAGACAATGTAGAGTCCTTGAGTTGGAGTATGTGAGTTCCAGATTGCCTTCATTGAGTACGAAAGGTAGTACCCCCTGAGCATCACAAGGTAGCTTTATCCCAACCGCAGCCAGATCGGTGTAGATCAGGTTTTTGTATTCAGCTCCATGTTTTCTCCAAAGTCAGGGAAGCCTGAAAGTCCTTACCGGCTTCTGCAGGTATCACCAACCTTACATTGCATGCAATATCTCTTCAGATTATACAGCTCGGTTTCCATGGCCGCCTGAAACATCCAAAAAGGCCTCATCCCCACCCCTCAGAATTTCATCTGCTGCCAGCTCCATTCTGTCTTTAGTATTTGTGATAGAACAACAGCCACCTTCTGTCATGAATGGGTGGGGTCACTTTGGGCGATCCCACGGTCCAATTTGGTGTCATAAAAATACATGGGGAGCCCCCAGTGGGCACATAGATGTCAATCCAGAAACTCAAACCAAAAGTGAGACAAGCAAAGCTTACTAATCAGTGACAGACCATTTATCTGTGTAGAGTGAGACTAGCTCGAAGACAGATGTTTGAACTGAACCTGTCGAAGGTTTGAAAGGAACGTAGCTGGGACAGTGGCATCAGCTTAGCGGAGGACGTCATACCCCACTAGGGCCTATTCCCCTAATTTGTGTTTAAACATCAGGGATATTGTGTTGCCCTCTGGTGCGCACACTGATAACAAATAAATAGAATAGACTTCCTCACCATGAGCAACTGTACTATAAGCTTCAGCATTTCTTTTGCAGGCAGAGCATTATCTTGGCATTGGTTTTTGATGCTGCAGTCCGTGCAGGTAAGAGCGGTGTGGCTGGGGATTTTGACAGACGACCACAAGGGAAAATTAATGATTTATTTTATTTTCCCAAAGTTTTCCGATGTGGTCGTCTGTCGAACCCCTCGCCCCCCCTGGCCCCACTGCTCTTACCTGCATGGGCCGCGGCTGGGTTTTTGAGTTTCTGTATTTTGATGCTCCCAACTATAAATGCTAATTTGGGGAGTTAAGTGCTTCTCCCGAGTGCATGTGTTACATATGGTTTTATTTAAGCCTGGGCGTAGTTTGCGAAGTAGCGCTACGCGTAGCTACTCGAAGTGCACTACGCGAGCTAAACATAGCTACGCGAACTGCGTAGTGCACTGTGCAAAATGCTGTCCGCACTGATTGTACAGTGCCGGATGCTTGTCCGCACTGTGCAGTCATTGCAAACTCCATCGTGCACAGTGCAAGCGGTCGTTTTCTGCTGCTCGAGTAGATTTCTACTCGAGCGGCAGCTTTCTCAACACGGACTGCTAGTTTCTCGTTGCGAGCATTTGCGACCACTCGCAATGAGAATCCTGACCTCCCTGCGTTGAGAATCTCGCCGGGAAGTTTATTTTCCAAGCTCGCGATCGGCAACTTGATGTTGCTGATCGCAAACGAGGAAAAAGTCCCGCCGGGATGTAATTTTGCTTGCTTGCGGCTGCCAACTTGACGTTGAGGACCGCGAGCAAGCAAAAAATGACCGCTACGCTACGCGTGTTTGCACTGTGCTACGTACAATTCGCGTAGTGCGAAGTTGCGCAAACTACGCGAGCGTAGCATAGTGCTTTGCCCAGGGTTAGTATTATTTCAAAGGCCTTCTGTGCAATTAATGAAAACTGTTTTTTTTGCATTGGAAATAAACATTTATATTTTAACGCTTTTATTTTTTTTTTTACTGATATTGGACCAGTGCTTACTAACCACTTGTTTCTACCAGTCTGCCTGTACGCAAAAAATACCTCATGGCATTTAATGGATTTTGCATCATCAGTACTTTTACATTTTCGTGAGAATAAAAGCATAGGCCTAAAAGAACAGAAAACCAAAGGCAGGGAGGGAACACATTTGTGAGTTCCATAAACAGTAAACTACTCTCCATGAAAAAGCATCCACATACTGCAAAAAGATAAGCGAAACAACAGCCACATTTATATGGCAGGGAATTTGATCATAGTTTTGTGTACATGCGTTTTACTTTCACAAATTCACTTCGCTGCACATATTTGAGAATAATTATTAGGCCTGGGCGGAGTTCCTCTTTGTGACCCAAACATTCATTCGCTCTACGCGTAGTTCCGCAAGTGGCGGAATACGTTAGGTCGTGCTGTTCACGCTGATTTTTACCACCAGGTGTTTCTCCCATGCTGGAAAATCAGCGCAAATGGCCTCACTTGTGCTCAGCAACTTAACGTTGGCGAGCAATGAAATAATTCAGCTACGCGGAGCGGAGTTTTTCGGAACACCATGCACTACGCGGAGCGTGATGTGGGAAAAGCTCAAACTCCGCGAGCGGAGCGGAATTTCATGCCCAGGCCTAATAATTATTTGCATATGAAGGGAGCCATGTTTCTAAAAAGAATATTTATGTTGTAGGAATAGCAGAGCAAAACACTTAATATGTTTTTTGAGAATTGATTTGAATTAAAAAAGGATCAATGCACCATGCTTCCATCAATATACATTAAGGCATGTTAAAGGACTTCTGATCTAAAAAAGTAATGTAGATCACCTGGCTACTTTGGGCTCGGCTCCTTAGTTGAAAGACGCCATGTACCCACATTATTTTCACAAAAACAAGTTGTGAAAAATGAATGAGTAGTTTGACAGTTCTCGCTTTCTTATTATGGTAACAAGTCTCGTTTCATTTAAGGCACTCAGTGTTAATGTTTGAAAATAAATGACGTTGTGCCTGAGATGGTTGGGTAGAGTGATGAGAGTGGCTGCAAATGAGGAGTCGTACCAGGATTAAATTCAAGAAGACTCTAGAGGGAGGCAGTGGATTTAATTTGTAGATTGTAGATTTAATTCGAGCAGTAACGGCACCCCCCCCCCCAAGCGCCTTGAGACCCTACGGGTAAGTAGTGCGCTCTATAAATGCCTTTGATTGATTGATTGATTGATTGATTTGTCTGGCGAACCAGCCTCCAAGTTAGATGATTTCAGTTATCGTGGGTGGCTTGATCAAGACTGAGATGCTAGGCTGCAACTGAGAACAATGTAAATAAATCTTTGAAGCTTCTTAAAGCTGTTGAGCTGATTTACAATTTGTGTGTCTGGTCTGGTGCTGGTTGCATATGGAATATAACGAGGATCTCTCTTTGTAAGGGAAATGAAGAAAATGAAAAAAAAACACATAGAGTGTAAGCAAATGTCCAAAGTCTTAGGATGGAGGAGAAAACTGAAGAATTCCTAGGTCCTGTGAACATCCGATAAAGAGTAAAAAGCCTAGTTTTTAGTTAAGTTTAAGTTTTTAGAGTCTATGGGAGAGGGTAAAGTGGAGAGGAGAAAAAAAATGACTATTCAGTTACTAGCAAGGTTCCAGACAATTAATTTCATGATCGGCCGGTGCAGCAGATAGTCCAAAGAGGTGGGAGCCATAGTTCTATCTTAAAGACCTTGAATAATTGATGTGTCTTATCCTGAACACTATATAGTCTAAGAGGTTTTGTCATTTTTTTGTAGAGGCATGTGGTTTCCAGTAAATTGAGGCCAAAAGCGGCTGACATAGGTGGATGTGGGATTGGTGAGGGTGCCTGTGAGGTCTTTGAGTATGTGTGTGTTGTATTCAGGGAAGCTGGGACACACGGACACTCAATGAGTGCCATTGTCGTCAACTTATTTTTCCAACAAACTTGCTTAACCTTTGTCTGCGTGTGCCCACCTTTAATAGACTATGGCAAAGTAGATCACTTTCACATTTAGAGGCACCAGTCCAGTGAAACATCTGAATGTACCAGGCAAACCCCAAAGCAAGTAAAGTAGCACTTCAAGTTTTACCTTAAAAGCCTCCTTGGCGATGGCATCATCTGCATCGTTTCGTTTCCAGGGTCTTTCGGGGTCTGGGAACTGCGAGCCTTGGAGGCTGGTACCAAAGACGTCAATGTAGAAGAAGGCATAGTCGCCGTTGCTCAACCCCTCTCTCCAGGCTTGCAGCATGAGCTGTCGGAAAATGTCCGGGGTGCAGCAGATATAGACAACTAGGAAAAGAAAGTAGGAGACAAGGTGAGGCCAAACATAACAGTGAACAATCCAAAGCGATCTTCAAGGTGCCTTACAATCAGGAGCTCAAGAAGCTCATCCGAGAAAGGCTTACAATGCAAGCTTCACGTTGCAAAAACAACCACACTATCATAATCTATTGTAGTAATCTTCAATATCACAACTCATTCTCTTCTTTTTTCATTTGTGTTCCCCCCCCCCCCCAGGATGTGTGTTCAGTGGATCAAGCAAACCGGTACCCGATCAACAAAGAGAGGCTGTGTTAACTTCACTAGGGTTCTTGGGACAAAAGTAAGGAGCATGTGCATCTGTTTACATGTGGTACATGCATTCCTAATGAGTAGTTTTTTTTTTTTTTCAAAACAAATTTTATTGATCAATTGCACACAAGGTGCAGCTCTCCACACTCAGGAGAATATTGCAAACATATCAACAGCAGCAAATGATGGGCAATCTATACATCTTTTGGCTTTCCTCTCCCCCCTCCCCCCTCCCTGCCTCCACCCCCCCCCCCACTGCCAACTCCCCCCCACCCGGATCCCTCCCTAGCCCACTGCACGATACCGTCTCATTCTCAAACAGTTTCACATGTAAAACAGTGTATACAGTTCCTCAATTTCGGCCCCCTTCTACTATCCCCGAGCAATCATCACGTTCTGTTGGTGGTTCTAACCATAGACCCCTATATTCCGCCCACCTCTTACATATTTTGTAGTGATTCCTAGGGCAGCCCCGGGCCTAAAAAATAGGACGCTCCCACCCCATATAAAAATCTAGTCCCTTTTTCCACACCACTACTGGAGGAGCCCGTTTATCTTTCCATGCTTGGGCCACATCCCTTTTGGCGAATGTGAGGCCCAACAGCAGCAGATGCCTTTTATATATGTTCCCCCCCACCCCCTCTAGAACATGCAAAAGACCTAATCGTGGGGTACGCGGAAGTTCCCATCCCAACACAGACAAACAGTCCCACAACCCTTTCCAGAACCCACCCAAGACACTACAGCTCCATACCGTGTGGAGTAGAGTGTCCACTTCTCGACCGCACCTCAAACATTCTGGAGACGCAATCAGACCCGCCCGCCACAGCCTCTCCCTAGTGTAATAAGCTCTATGAAGATATTTGAATTAGATGAATCGTAAGCGTATTGCAATGGCTGCACCTCGGGGAGCTTCAAGGGCTTCCCGCCAATCTTCCTCTTCCAACGTTCCGACATCCCTTTCCCAGGATTCCCTCAATTTGTGTAGGGAGGAGAAACAATGTGTAACTAGAGTCTGGTATATGCGGGATATTTTCTTATCCTCCAAATCCCCCATAAATACCTTTGCCTCTAGTGGGCTAAATTCAGGTAGGGAGTCAAGTCCCTCCAGACTAGGTGCAATGGCATGGCGGAACTGTAGATATTTGAAGAATTGGGTTCGAGGCATGCCATATTCCTCGCTAAGGTCTTGAAATGATTTAAGGGCCGTGCCAGACATAACATTACCCAGTGTTGAAATTCCTATGCTGTCCCAGCCCCCAAAGCCCTGCAGGGACGCCAGGGCAGGCAGACGACCATTACGCCATAGGGGGGGTCTCCTCCGTTAATGTACCCCACCATCCCATGCGACGCAACGCCTGCCTCCAGACCTGAAAGACTATCTGGGTAGCCTGCGGCAACCGCCTCCTCAACCGCACGGAATATAAAATAGTGTGCAGAGTGTCGGTTCCCATAAGATAGCGCTCAAGAGCATAAGCCGGGTCCCCCCTATCTCCATACCACCATTAATTCAGGATCAACAGATGGGAGGCTTGCTAGTACGACAGGATATCCCTAAGGAGTATTTTAGCTTATATTCAGTGCCGCCTGCCTTATGAAGGGACCCAAGTCCTTGTCCACACCTGCTTTGTGTGGTAGGAAGGCATGTGTTTATAGGCATTTAGTATAAACCATATACGGCATTCGGTATGCAGACAGTCTCAAACTGACCTACTCAGTAGACTACAAAAACGCAGAAAACTGCTGGCAGTAGAGTAGTCATTCAGCCTATCACATTGCACATTATCTCAAAACAAGATGACAAAATATGAATCTTACCCAAACATTTACACCTCAGCCTTCTAGCATGGAACAAGCAAACCATTTATATGAAAAGAAAATAGAAAACATGTAGGAATTTATCCATTCACATTCCCTGTCTCATGGAACAAGCCTCCCCAAACAGAAGAAGAAAGCAAAAGTCACACTTAAAAGATTAGCCATTCCCACACCCTTAATCACAGACATGGAGCAGGACTCCCCTAAATAGAAGAAGACAAGGGCCACTCTTAATAGGTCAGCACTTCCCCCTCCTTGGCTCACAGATAACAAAACCTTTCTCATTTCTACAGCTCCACAGTAAGCTTTACCTGAAGGCTAGAGTCTAAAACATCAAGTAGAGGATATTGGTATACCTTCATATCACAGCCAAAATATCAAGGGCAAAACTATCGAAAGAGGTGTGCATAGGGAAGTATAGATTTACTATTAACTCCTATTCTACGTATCTTGAGGATTTATTAATATATACATAAATAATGCCTAGGTACACAGTTTGGTATAAAAAAGTCTATACATTTTTACCTGTTGGTATTTCATTACCATAGCTATGATTAGTGGTGGGTAAGCTACTTAAGAGTCGAGCCAAAGGCCTGGCTCAGCTCAAGGTCCTCTTTCACCCTCGAGCCCAAAACGAGCCGAACTGCAATGTGGTTTCTGCTAGCCACAAACATTACCATCATGCCCCAAGAATTTTAAAAAGCATACACCTTTGGAGTTAAAAGTAAAATAAAGAAGTAGCCATCTAGTGAGAGAATTGCATAATGTGAAATCAGAAGTCTTGGGACTACATCTGGCTTCTCAAATTGACCAAAATATGTGATCCTAGGCAAATATTTTGTTTTTAAGAGACTCCATTTTCTTCGTTGTCACATATGAATGCACCTTCCAATAGTGCTTTCAGGGTGTACACTGTAAAACAATTTTCTGATGTATTAAGGCGAAAAGCTTCTTCATGTTAAAACCTTCCTTTTTATTTTAAAGAGAGTATCATCTTTTCATTTGATGTTTGTTGCATGATTTAGATGCCATCTGTTTCTAAGGCACAGGCTGTTAGAGCCCAGCTATCCCTGGGCTCAGCTCTCCCAGTTAATTTGTTGGCTTGCCCACCTCTACCTACCTATATAATATAACAATATTCCCTACTCGATATTCAGGACCCACGTCCACCTAAAAAGGCAATGAGAAAAATACTGCTTCTAGACATCAATCAAACTGACCCTTTGGCCCACAGCTATACAACAAGCCTTGCTTGAACAAGGGAAGGGATCAAAAGAACTCAGGAGATCAGTTGCTGGCACTTCTTGCCAGTAAACATGGAGCACGCTTTTATGAGCATGAGAAAAGAACGTAAACAGATTAAGGGGGTAGTGAATCACATACCCCAGCTTTCAGGCATGGACAGCTTCACCTAAGCCTGAAAAAGGAATGCAAACATCTTGGATCAGTCAGTCTCCAACCCAGCTACAGACAAAAAACAAGCTCCCCCGAAAATCAGGAGCTGAATAAACAAGCATTTGCAATGTAATAGGTCTCGCATTTGCTAGAGTTTAAGCTATTGGCATTGTAAATGCCAGTGCCTTTCATGTATATGTTTTGAAAATTAACACATAAATAAAAGGAATTGTCATGTAGAATGCCAATAGCTCCAACTCTTGTAAATGCGAGACCTATTCAAAGAATCAGCCGCCATTGTCCTGGGCTGCTTAGAAAGTGAAAACGTACATGGCGCGCTGAATGTTGCAAGAAAGCATGTTGTGCTTGCAGTAGGAGAAACTATTTAAAGAAAATAGTTCTTACAGACTGAAAAACACTCACTGTGTAACAACCGAAGTAAAAGGGCCAGTCCTCATGGGAGGTTACGAATGAAGACAAGATGGTACTAAGGAGGGACTAAAAAGCCTATTAATGAATCAGAAGCCAGCATTTATGAAGGACAATGACACAAGCCAATGACATATATAGGTGGAGAGTGGACAAGCTTTAGTGAGTGTTGGAAGAAAGACAAAACACCTGAGGTGGTAGAGGATTCTCAACACGTGTCCAGAAATATTGAGCAAACTTTCCCTGAACATGAGAAGGACAGAAACACCTTATCGGGTGGTCCTTCGGCATGGCACAAAATTGCCCAAAACACGAGAAGAGAACTTAGGGCCCAATTACGAGTCTGCCGGTCTGTGGACCGCCAGCCTTGTGGTGGCGTGGCGGGCCAGCAACCTCCACACCAGCGGTGGGACTGCCATGGGACCGCCGCTTACCTGGAGTTGGCGCAGCAGTCCTAAGGTTGCTATATGGTTGGCTGGGCCGCCATAGTCCCACCAAGCATATAACAAGTTTCCTCTCTGCAGCGGTTTCATGGTAGTTCTATCGCAATGAAAAGCAAGCTGGAGAGGAGACAAAGGGGGCCCTACAAGGCTCCTTGGTGCCTCACGCCATGTGGATGCCAAGTGCTACATCAATGCAAACCTTTTTCCCTCTATCCCTCCGCTATCCTCAATCCAAATAACTGATTAATATCCACCACTCAAATTACTTTCATATTTCACTAAACTAATTCACCACTAATCCTTATGGGTTCTGGAGTAACGTGCTACTCACTAAGAAAGTGCTTCAACACCCCATTAAGGGTAACACGCGCCATATAAATGCAAACCTTTTTCCCCCTCTTCGGTAAACATCACTTACAACGAAACTTTTACAACGCACTACCATTACAACGCGGTCATTACAACGCAAACTATTACAACGCATTGCGCTGGGAGGCGCTCTAGGATAGGGAATAGGTTAATTTACTATCCAATAACCTTCCCTAGTGTCCACGGGGACTGGAGTTGGAATAGTAAATTAAACTATTCACTATCCAACACCCAAAAGCGCTATGCGTTGTAATGGTATGCGATGTAAAAACCGCGTTGTAAAGGCAGGCGTTGTAACGTCATACATCCCCCTCTTCTATCCCTCCGCTATCCTTCTCAATCCAAATAACTGACTAATATCACCACTCAAATTGCTTTCGTATTTCACTATACTAATTCACCACTGATCCTTTATGGGTTCCGGAGTAGCATGCTACTCACCAAAAAAAGCGCTTCAACACCCCATCAGAGGTAACAAGCGTTATATAAATGCAAACCCTTTCCCCTCTTCTATCCCTCCGCTATCCTTCTGAATTCGAAAAACTGACTAACCTATCCACCCCTCAAATTACTTTCATATTTCACTATACTAATTCAACACTAATCCTTGGGTTTGACGCCTCGTCAGTGGTAGTAAGCGCTATATAAATGCAATTAAAATACAATACATAGGAGGGCACAACATGTGCCCCCCTGTGTGCATGCACACCAGTTCATGCAGACATGGACTTAACAGTCCATGCATACAGGAACCTTGTGTGACGTTCCCATTGTGGTGCCTTTTTTCAAAGGCACAGCCACTCCGTCCGCCAGACCACATCTAAGTCATAATTAGGCTCTTAATAATCTGTTATTCTCACAATCCTCATTAATGTGCAAGTATCATCTGCTAAACAATGCAATGTATAATAAGACCTACTAAGTAAGTCACTTCTACTTCTTGGTCCATAGACATGTAATAAGCTTCGTCTAAAGATAAGAAGAGAACATGCACATATAGAACTTGAAATTGGGAGTAGGAAAAGAAGATCTAATTGGCTACCTTGGCTTTGCTCAAGGAATTGTTAAGAGAATCCTGGTGTGAAACTTGGGAATAGGAAGGGAACTCAGAGTGGGTAAGAGTGGTAGACCCGGAGATACCCCTGAAAAATATCCCCTTTCAAATCAAACAGAACTAAACATGGTACAAAACCAACAAGCTCCAATATGCTACATTAATTCATTTATTTTAGGAATTGATTTAAAGCACACTTCAAAAGAGAAAGCATTTAGGAGCAATCACAGGGAGCTCAGTGATAAGAAAATCCAATTTCAATGGACACTTCCCCTCAGACTACAAATTCCGATGGGGAAAAACCGGATGTATGACATTCAAGATCAAGTGGCAAAGTCAGGCTAAGAAAGTGTCTAGAAAGCTGGAAGTGTGGGTGCAGGCAAGAATAAGGCAGACCCATATCTCAGATGGAATATAGTCTTATCTGTATGCCTTCTACTACCAAAAAAGGCAACAGAGGCATTGCCCAAGCATTTTGTTACGTTTCAATTGAAGCCTTATTAATGTTCATTCAACAACAGCTGAAGACGGCATGTTAATGGGACATCATAGCTAATAGCAGCCGTGGCCCGTGCAGGTAAGAGCGGTAGCGCTGGGCAGGTGGGGGGTAGATTTCAACAGACGACGAGAGAAAATTATTTATTTCATTTCCCCTCATGGTCGTCTGTCGAATCTCTCCCCATCCCGGCCCCACCGCTCTTACCTGAGGGGCTGAGGCTGGCTAATAGTAAATGTGAGTATGCTAAATATCAAGATTCTACACAGGGAGCAGAAAGGCTGATTACCACTGACAGATATTTGTGCCTCTAGGTTCTCTCAATGTATGAGATACAACCAACATGGCAACTGTGCATTATGCCATTCCACTTGTTACCAAAAAACAACCACCATGGCATTGGTGCATGATTTTGTTGTACATTTGCTATCAAAACATATTTAATTTCACAATATTGTAGACAAAGGCTAAACCAGATTGCACAGTAATGGGACAAAAATGCATCCATGCCCAGAGTTCCACTTGAAGCAGATCTCTGTAGGTTTTGATTATTTGCCTCTGCACACAAAATCATGCATGTTTACTGAGTATGTCTGTCAAATGGCATTAGATCCAGAGCAAGGCTCTGTGTCCTAGAGGCACACACCAAGTGTACTCCTTTCTCCTGCGACTGGCAACTCTCAATATTTACTGGTTGAGAAGAACTGGCAGCGGTGGCAGCCACTGATTGTAATAGAAGGATTAGGTATTTTTCCTGTTACCTTCAGTTTGAGAGTTGCCTACCAGCCTCTCCTGTTTACAAAGTTCTGTCAATCCCTTTGGACCAGGTCCTTCGCTCCATTTATCTGGGATGATTTTACTACCGAACATCGACGTGAACAAATGTTGTGGTACAATACTGAGGACAGAATATGGAGGGAAAAAATATCGAAAGGTATGTGCGTATAGGGAAGTACAGATTTACTATTCCTAACTCCACATCTATGTACCTTGTAGATGTAGGTTCCGCATAGGTAAATATATGTTATGTAGGTATGGAACATCTAGACTTAATTACCTGTCTATTATTTTGCAATATTTTGTGCTCGATATTTAGTACCATCAATATTGTGTGCATACCTAAGGGATATAGGGGCACATGTATGAATAAGCCCTTTTGTGATTCCTTAATAGCGATTTTTAGTGAATTGCTATTAAGGAATCGCAAAATGCTATGTATGTAGGAATCGCAATAATAATTGTGATTTCTTAATATTCCTTAATTACGAATCGCGATTCGCAATTAATGAATACCTTCCAATCCCTTCCTATGGGCTAGGAGGCCTATAGGAATGAATGGGAAGACATTCTCAATTTACGATTTGCAATTAGAGAATCGCAAATTGAGAATGCAATTTCAAGGGTGCCACGGTGTCAAAAGGACACCCTGTTCCACCCCTGAAATATGTATGTGTACACATGTGGTGCACATAATGCCCTAAGGGCATGCATGTGCGCCACATGGCACTTTGAAAACTGCAAAAAAGTGCATTTTTCAAAGAAATCGCAAATTACCACCAACTTGAAGTTGGTGGTAATTTGCGATTTCTTAAGGCCAAATTACACTTTTTCTGTGCTTCATACATTGCATTTAAGGAATCGCCATTAGCGATTCCTTAAATGCAATTGCAAAATAAAGAATCACAAATTTTGCGATTCTCTAATTTGCTATGCCCTTTTGGGATGAAACATCCCAAAAGGCCTTTTCCCATTCGCAAACGGACCGATTCTGAGAATCGGCCCGTTTGCGAACGAGAAAAGTGCTTGATACACATGCCCCATAGTGTGCAGGTATATTTGCTCTGTGTGAATGAAGCAGAGAGGGCAGGAGTTTGGATGTGATGCTTTACGGTGTGCAGGTGTAAATCCACTTTAGATCTCCTGCATGTGTACAGCTGACAAGATGGAGGTTGAGGATGAGCCTCCCAGACAAAGATGTGAATTTGTAGAAAACTAGGGAACATTTCTGGGTTCTTTGAATTGATCGAAGCTCATATGAATGGGGGAGTGGGATGCCAACATTCCAGGATTGGGAACTCGAACTTGGAAGTCCTGATCCTGCTGGGAGAAGCTGTCTTAAATCAACTTGAAGGGAGAAAGCCTCCTACTTCTGAGATGGGGTACTAGAGGTATGCCCACATGAAGGAAAGGTTGCCTAGAAGTGGAGGGCCTTAAGGAGCTGTGCTCGTGGAACTGAAAGTTGCCTCACTGCAGCCAAAGGATTGATCTGGAACTGCCAGACTGTGTATTGAAGCTTTAAAACTCTGGCCCTACAGCAGAGCGCCATTGTGTGAGAGGTTATTTACTCCTACAATCTGTACTTATGATTTCCCCTGAGCGGGGGAGGCTTGCATTCCTTTCCCTGGCAGAAGATGGAGGAGTTTCGCCTCCCTCCTTCTGCTCGTACGGCATCCTCTCGTGAGAGTCTGCACAGCAGAGAGTCTGCATGCCGTCTTTGAAGTCGGCTAGGCCAGGGCAGAGTCAGGGCTGCCGCACTTCCATGGTACTTGCAGGAGGGCACGCTTGCAGAAGCCTCACACCACGATCACTGACAGGCGGGCCGAATCAAAAAACCTGTGATCCTCTATTTAAAGGTACAGTGCATAACTAAGACTTGGCAGGGACCACACTAGCATTAACTGGCACCAGGGCAGCTATGAGTCATCCAGAAGCCAGCCTTACTTCACCGGCATTGCTGTTGAATCCCCAGCTAGAACAAAGTGAAAGCAGACCATGACCCACCAGCCCCCAGGGCTGCTTATTGTATTTCAGGCAGTTTTTCCAACACCATGCCTTTACCTGCATGTGTGTTGAAGGTTGTGATTTATACTGTTGACTTTGTCCCCCAGCAACAACCCTTCACCCTTTATGAGCATATGTATTATTTAGCCTTCTGCATTTCATGTGTAGTATTTAGCTTTGTACATTGATCAAAGTATTTTTTTCTTTTTAAGCGAAAGAATGGGCTGGATAAGGATTTATTAATGGTTAATAGTTGCTTGATTGAGCTCTGAGTTTTTACCCTATGCTGCCACCCTGAGTGTAAACCTTTTTTTTTCAAAGAAATTTTATTGAAGATTTTGATACCATATATCCCACATACCTGGAAATCTCAAACGAAAACTTCTGCTCCCCCTCCCCCGTCGTCTCCCCCTCACAATATCCCTCCCGCTCTCTGCCTGTTGTCCCTGGTAAGCCTCATCAGTCCTTGGCCATCCATAGCTGATCTCCAAGGACCCCCCAACTTTCTCAAATTTTCTGGGAGAACCCCTAGACAGATACACTAGTGTCTCCAACCAGCTGATCGTGAGCTACCGGTAGCTCGCAGAAGCCTTCAGAGTAGCTTCCAGCTTTGAGTTAATCTTTAACTAAGAACCGCAAGAAATGAGTGTTATGTTTTCCTTATAAAGTTAGGGACAGGCTATGTTTATTTTACATTATTATCAGGTTGCAGATAGCAGAGCCTGCTAATGAGTAGTGCTCCACTTAGATGTATGACCCATGTGTGTCACAGAGGTTCAGAATTGAAGCACTGAGGTATTTAACTCTTAAATAAAAGTCCCTGTCAATTCAATATTGGAGTCTGTGAACAAAATTATATTTCTGAATGCTTTTAAATGAGACAAAATTAAAATGAATGGTTAACTTAATGATTAAGTTAACTCTTCATTTACATTTTCTCCTTTCAAAGTGCCACGTTTAGAAATAGCAGGCATCTTGCTCCCAGTGGCTGCTAGACACAGTGCCATTTTTATAACCAGAAAAATACTGTCATTTTCATTTAAATGGGAGAAATTTAAAGTGAAGAATTTTTTTTCAATTAAACACTGTCTTAATGTTTTTCTCTACTTTAAATTACGCCAGGTAAATCCTAATTTATTATGAAGCATGTTTCTTCACTTTAAATTCCTAACAATTAAACAAATGTCTGTATTTTCTTGTTATAAATATGACACCATGTTTACAGGCCACTTAGAGTATGCCTGCTGTTTGTAAAGACACATTGACATGGGAGAAAGCTAAAATGATGAGTTTTATGTACTGCATGTTAACATAAAGTTAACTCTACAGTTGAATTTTCTCCCATTTCAAAGTGTTGCATTTACCAACAGCAGGTGTCTTGCTCCCAGTGGCTGGTAGACACGTGACCATATTTATAACTGAAAAATACAGCCATTTTTTAAAAATGGTAGAAATGTAAAGTACAGAAAAATGTTCCATCAAGTGCAGAAAAATTCTCTTTACTATGAACATTTTTGCAGAACATTTTCTGCACTTTAAATTTCTCCCATTTAAAAAAAATGGTTGCATGCTTGTGTTGTACATGTAATGGAGTCACATATGGCGAAAGGTATGTCCTATGCCACAAGTACATACAACACAAGCTCTCAGTCAGCCATACACATATATCCCATTAATTCACACACATGTTCATACATCGCCACAGACCATGCACTCACTGACGTACATGGCAGCCCTATCATAGTACCCCTAGTCACAGTATTTTGTTCAAACCATAGTACCGGGCTCCATGACTTTAGGTTTAAAGTCAATGAAGCTGGGTGAGGGGGTGTCTGGTAGCAATGCGCAAGTTACTCAGGCTTCAGTAGCTCACAGTGATTTTGACTGATCAGAAGTAGCTTTCATTATAGAAAATGTTGGAGACCCCTGCGCTAGTCATTCGGCCCTCATGCACCAATCCATGATGGATTTACATTCCTGCCCTGTCGGGAGTGTAGGACCATTCCACATGTGGATCAAATATCAGCGAACTACCATCAGCGTGACATTGCAGACAAAAGTGTATCTGTTCAGAGATTGCTCCCCCAGATACCCAAGGTCACCAGCGGCTGCGTGAGATTGAGTGTTATTTCCAGCACCTCCAAAGTCCTGTGACTTACCCCCTTCCAGAATGGCTGAATCCCAAGGCAGCACCAGAGTGTGTGTGTAGTAGTGTACCCCTCTGCCCACATCCCCTTTCCTGGGTGTAAACCTTGAACCTCCCTGTCTAGCTACGTTGAGGGGCAAGTGCTAAAGGGTTGTATTTGGAGTTCAGTTTGAGGTTCAGCAGTCGGGGAAGCCCAGAACCCAACAGGTATAAGGCTCCAGGGCCCAGATTCTGACAGTTGACAGACAATGCAGCGCAGCTTCCTAAGCTGCTGCGCTGCATGACAGGGAGGGAGCTGTAGTGTAGTTCCTATATTCCCAATAGGCTCTGTGCATTGGAATAATCTATCCTATAGATTTGACGTAGGACTGAGGTCTACTAGGTCTCTATCGAATATATTAGACTTAATTGTGAGTGCCAGCTAGCTCAGAGGTCACCAGAAACTTTCCTGAATAAACAAGAAGGGATTAGTTTCTGCCAACCGCATAAACATGACAACTTTGTTTCCCCAAGAATAAACGTATCTTCAGAGTCGTGGAAACAATAGATAGATATTTTACCCCAGTCAATAGTGCATGCTTCGTTTCATCAGAGGTGCAGAGAAGTAGAGAGACGGGCGTTTTCAATAAAAGGATTTATTGAACAGTCTTCTTTCTCATGTAAGTAAAGTGACCTGCTACAATCGTAATACAGGGTACAAAGTATAACGCGTACAGTGTGAAGAGTATTATAAAATAATACTGTAAAAGCATTGTATGGTTTCTAAACCATAGATAGATACGTACATAAATAACAAAGGTTAAAAGTACTCAACTGGTGCTTCTAAAATACGCCTACCCCAATGTACCTAACCTAAGTCTAGTACGAGGGAAGAAGTAAGTGTGGTGTAGCATAGGTTTAGTTTCTTTGGCAAGAATCTATCCAAGATTTCTCTTTAGGGTCTAATCAGCTCCATACCTTAGTTTAGAATGAACGAGGTCTGGTATCTCTGTCGTGGGACTCGATTTCCCAACACCCCGCGAGGGAAGCTTAGAAACACTGGAGCTGGATTCTCAGCGAGAGAAAGGACAGCTTCTTGATCAGTGCATAAGCTGGAGGGTCGGCTTCCTTCGTCACTTGCTGTAGTGAGCTGCGTCGGGCAAGTAGATAGTCGAGCTGCTCCGAACCACTGTGTCTTTGCTAGACCAAGTGAAGGCATATTTATACCTTGAAGTTGCCGAGTTTGACGTAAAGGCGATCATAATAACATCATCAAAGAACCCCAAGGGAATGGTAGTTCTTTGAAAACTCCATGAGTTCTTGGACAAATCAATATTCAAGCAAGGGGATGTCCTTGACTGCTTAAGCCAATTTTCCAAGAAATCGTTGTGGCTTTGTGATACGAGTGGAAGTAGCCATGCCTGTATTTGGACTGCATGGGCTATGTCTAAATATGGGTATGATTTCTATGCCTATATGAAGGCAATGTGAATTGTACCTATATAAGGGCATGAATCTGGAAATTTCGCTCGGATCCTAAAACGCCATACAACAGAGAAGGAGAGCGCCATATTCACCTAGAAATGGCTCTCTTTTCCCCCTCTTTAATGCAGGCGGTGATTTCAGCTGTCGTGTGCCTTGCACACAACTTACTGCTGTAGCGCTAGGGTGTGTACGTGAGTCTAGCATAGGTTTTCTGCAGGAAGGGTGTCCTTCCTACACAAAATACTATGCTTAGACAAGTCAAAAAGCTTTTGCTACTTTGTATGTGTGCTACACAATGCAGCACGCATGCAAAGTTGGAAAAGCACAGAAAGGAAAACATTTCTCCGTTTAATGCCTGCGTTTTAGCAGCATTAATTTTTTCCGCTAAACCCTTTCTACTTATGTTGGAGAATAGGGTTTAGCGTGAAAAAGCATTGGTGGTAACACCATTATGCCCATGTACCACCCATGTAAAGCCACCTTGATGCAACGTGATGCAAAGTAGTGCAAAGCAGCATTTCGCGCTGCTTTGTGTGACTTTTCCATACAAACCAACACAAATACCAATTTGCGTTGGTTTGTGAATCTCAAAAAGGGATAATCTTTGGTTTAGCGTTACATAAGTAAAGCCTTCCTGACAGTAAACCTTTGAGAATCTGGGCCAAGGTGTCACAATTTTGGTCTAGTAGTCTCAGATTTCCCTATGATTCTGGAATACGTGCCATAACACAGCATACAGACAAACGACACATGCCTGCACAGAAATGCACATGGGGAAAACACATTTATAAATGGAGGATACAGAAGGGCCTACTGTATCTAACACTTAAATAGAATATGGGGGCACATGCATCAAGGTAATCATTTTGCGATTACCAAATAGCGAATTATAAGGAATCGCTATGTGGTAATCGGAAATGCCTATGTATGAAGAATTTGCATATAATCTTGCGAATCCTTAACATTCCCTAATAGCGAATTGCAAATTGCGAATCGCTATTAGGGAATTCATTCCCAACCATTCCTATGGGCCTACAGGCCCATAGGAATATATGGGAATGCATTAGCAATTTGCGATTGCCAAATTGGTAATCGCAATTTGCGAATACAAATCCAAGGGTGCCTAGTGGCCTAAGGCCCCCTTGAAGCACCCCCCCAAAAAAGGTAAGTATGCACATGTGTAGCATATAGCGCACTGAAATATTTATTTTTTGTGCATTTTTCAATGCATGCACAAATTACCATCAACTGGAAGTTGATGGTAATTACCATTTCCTAAACGCACAGTCGCATTTAGGAAACGCTACATGCATTGCAAATAGGGAATCGCTAATTGCGATTCCCTGGTTGGAATCGCACTTTAGGAAATCGCAAGAAATTGCAATTACCTATATTGCGATTGCAAAAAGGTACATGCATCGGAAAAGGCATTTTTCCAGTTGCAAACAGGCCGATTCTGCGAATCGGCCCGTTTGCGACGTGTAAAATGCTTGATGTATGTGCCCCATTGTTATTAAACATTTAGGGCCTTGATGAACAATCTAAGCACATTACCACACAGCACTGTATCACCAGATGTGGTTTACCACCGAGAGATCCCTCGCCCGAAAAAGCGATTAAGCAAAGTTTAAACAAAATGCTTCGCAATTTCATAAATATTTCAGACATGAGAAAAATGAAAACTCGTGGGGTGCTAATTGCTTTCCATAGAAATGCTCCATTGGAATTCAGTGATAAAGAAAATGTAGGTAGAGACCTGATAACAAGCACTGGCGAAGCCACGTGGTCTTGCCATTGAGACGACTGGCTTTATCAATGATATTAAGGAATGCTGCAAAGCAACACGACTGCTGTGCAACATGGCTAAAAAGCAATAAAAAATTCCTACGATGCTGCCACCGCCAAATTTTCAAACATTTTTTCATTTATTTACCAGTCCGAGAGGACTTGGTAAACAAAAAGTAGAGCCAAAAGCATTTTCTTTTGTTTAAATGGCTGCAGAGAAGTACTTAAAAAAAATGATTCGGGAGCAGGCTGGGGACGGGAAGCGTGCACAGGATGAAGAAGCATCGAGGGGGGGCGGGGGAGAATGGATCATGCAGAGAGCAGGGCCGGACTGGCCGTAGCGAGCACCGGGCATTTCCCTGGGAGACTGGAAGGGTGGGAGCCGGTTTTGTTACTGGGGGTCGGTTTTGCATTTCCGCTGCACTAGCCTCCCCCAGCAACAAAAGCGGCAGTGTGGGGGGGGCGGTTTAGTGAAGCAGCAGTGCTTCACACTTGCACCCTCGCCCACTCCCTTTCTCTCACTCGCCTGCACGGCCAACCCCTAAACCACCAATCCCCACCGTTCTGAAATTGCTGGGCTGATTTGTGTTCTCAGTCTGGGTCTGCAAGAGAGGACAGGGTGAAGTGCTTGGTGAGTGGAGAGCAGGACAAGTTATAGTGCTGAGTGAAGATGAGAAGGTCATGACGAGATGACAACGTAGGCGTTGGATGGGGGAGAGAAGGGCACGAAAGATCTAGATGGAGCACTTGGTTGGGGGAGAGAGGACAAAGCTAAGGAGGATAAAGTGGCGGTCGACCTCGAAGTAGGGAGACCGGGTTCGAGTCTCAGCAACGACACTCAACATCCTGTGATTCTGGGCAAATCACTTAATCTCCCCGTGCCTAACAAAAATGAATGTGTCCATCTGTAACGAAACTGGTGCTCATGTAAAGCGCTCTGATATCCGATATCTTCGGGTCTAGTTTACTCTATATAAAAACTCTACCAAAAAAAAGGATTTTGGTGGCCCTGGGCCAAACGTTTTTTTGAGGCCCCTGTTCGGAAAAGCTTTGAATGTATGATCCAACTTCAGCTTTCATGCCCTCTTTGGCCAAGTCACAGATACTTCACAGGCAGACTGCTGCAAATTCTAAATGTGTTGCCATATAATCTTCAGGGTTAGTGACGTGTGTTTTCAATATTGTAATACAACAGTAGCTCAGTAACATTATTGCACATAATCTCTAAGGCAGACTCCCATTTCTCGTATGTGAAGTTCTGTTTTGATCTAAAAGGAACTTTTTTTGCAGATGCTGCATGGTGTTGAAAGACAAACAGTTCTCTGCAAAAATAAAAATAAATTAACAGAAAATGGTATTCAAAACAATCTATTTTTAAGAACCATTCAAGATTATCAGGGCACGGCTGTGTGGAGAACAGAGCAGGATCTCTAAGGGGGGCCCACCCAGAAGGGCTGAGGCCCTGGGCCAGAGTCCACTTTGCTCATGCCTTAAAACATCTTTGGGGCTATTTAGGGGAAGCATTACACACGCAATAGAACAACGTGGAGTGCTGGGAGTGGGTGCAGAAGCATGCAGGGGAGACAGCTGGAAAATACATACATTGTCATGGAGTGCTTCATGGAAAAAAAATACTTTCGGGGAATGAACAGCATGGAAGCATAGAAGGCAGCCAAGCAGAGAGGTATCAAGCAAGCTGTTCCCCACGGGAGGAACAAAGGCAAGAAGGAAGGGCTAAAAGAAGTAAAGCCACCAAATGAAATGCAAGCAAAAAACAGAGACAAAACAAAAAGCCACTGGAAAGAGCAATGGATGGAGTTGCGTTCCAGGTCAGCTACCGCAAGTCTCAAGACAAGTAAGCCTTTCACAACCAGATAGATGCTCTGTCTGGCAGGAATTAACCTAAACAAGAAGTGTGGGGGCACAGTATCAAAATAATGTTGTACACGTTTTATTGTGACATCACTTGACCAACTAACGGTAGTAGTAATAACTCTACGTGCTATTAATAAAAAAAATAGACATTAAAATACATTCTCTAAAAAAACTACTTAAGTTCCTATACTGAGGTGAAAAAGCCGGCTGCGTCACCAAAGAAATTCCAAAGAGCATTAATCCTTACTATAGAACCTCGAAGAACCACATCATTTCCGCGTCATTGAATTAGTACAATTACATACTGTAACCGTTTTTAAAATGTCTTATAATATCAAGTAAAAAAAAACTTCTGACTACTCTGTCCTTGTTAGCCAAATTAGCAGAATGTGAAGCAGAATGTCATCCCAACCAAAATACAAAATGTCAAGCGTGTTAGTCACAGCTGTGAGCTGTTTAATTGAATATCAAGCATCCACTGTCAACAGAGATACTTAATAACCTCCTAAAATATTTTTTCAAACTGCTTGATATGCTAAACGTATACATTTAACCAATATGCTAATGTTACCATTAGGCATTCCCCTGTAACACAATTTGACTGAAACGATGGTATTTGCGCCCATCTGATTTGTTGCCCATATCTGTCTGGGAATGTTCATAATATATGCACAATTGTTTTTCTCCCTCTCCTCATAGTCCACACCCTCATTCTTCATGTGATGGAGAACACGCACTGAGGGACGTCCTTCCACACTCAAGAGTAGAAAGGAGAGGGGGGGCTGAGCGCCCCCCCTCCCCTTTACCATATGGCCGGGCCACGGGAGATGGGGTCCCTGGTGCCAAAATTGTCCAGGAGAGGGGGCTGCACGCCTCCTCCCCCATAAATATAGGTGTTGGTCTTAGGGGATGGGCTTCCGAGGGCCCAAAGGGCCCTTGGAGTAGAGCCACATACCCCTTCCCTAAAAAAAGGCACTGGGCCCCAGGGGATTGGGTCCCTGGGGCAACAATTGGCCCAGGGAGAGGAAGACGTGCCCACCTCCCCCACAAAATGTGCCAGCGCCAGGGGAATGGGGTCCCCATGGTCCAAATCGGGCTGGAATAGGGGCTGCGTGTCCCCCTCCCCCTTAAACTTAGTGCCAGGCCTCAAGGGATAGGGGGGCATATTATCAAGAAACGGCGTTAAAATTATCGCCGCATTAGCGGCAGAAAACTGCCGCTAAAGCAGCGATAATGGGCTTGATAATATCCCGTTGAGAATTCCCGTAGAAGCCCGTGTTCTGGTGTCAACATGGGCTTCTATGGGAATTCTCAAGGGCATATTATCAAGCCCATTATCGCCGCTTTAGCGGCAGTCTTCTGCCGCTAAAGCGGCGATAATTTTAACGCAGTGCTTGATAATATGCCCCAGGGTCCCCATGGCTGAAATCAGGCTGGGAAGGGGAGCTTTGTTTCCCCTTCCCCTACAATGTGTTGCCGGGCCCCAGGGGATTGGAACCCTAGGGCCAAAAGTGGCCAGGGGAGGGGACCCGGTACCCCTAAAAAATACACCAGGCCCACGGAGATAGGGTCCCCTGAGCCAAAGGTGGGTTACCTTCCTTTGGGGGGTGGCCACTGGCCCTGGCACATTTTGTGGGGGAGGTGGGTACGTCTTCCCCTCCCTGGGCCAATTGCACTGTGACCACCCTCCCTGCACACGGCTAAAGGCTGTAGGTGGGATTGGCTGCTTGTGGGGGGTTGGAGGCAGGGTCTGTCACAGGCCACGGACGCAGGGTCGGCCAAGCCCTGGGCCAACACCCCGGGTGCGCAGCGGCGGTTGGATTAATGTATGGTGATTAAATATTAGTTTATGTTAAAAAAACTAGAAATTCACTGTAATAACAAACGGTTACAGGGACATTATAGTTAGGAAATAAAAAACTTTGAAATTCACTAAAATACCAAAGGTTATAGGGACGTTATACTTAGGTTCAGATTTTACACAGATAAAACCATTGAAATTCAGCAGTTCTAGTTATCTCAAGTAACTATAACTTGTTCCCTAACTTGTGCAACCGCCTTGCACTGCTTATTACCCAACATATTACATCACTCATGATATCTTCTATGACATCACTGATATTATTACTGCAACATTTGCTGGAAAATTATTAATGAGAAAACTGTGCATGGCGGGGGCTCAAGTTATAGTTACCTTAGGGCACGAGTTATAGTTACTTGAGATAACTATAACTGCTGAATTTCTATGGTTTTGTGTGTGTAAAATCTGTCTGAACCTAACTTTAACGTCCCTGTAACTTTGTTTTTTAAGTGAATTTCTAATGTTTTTTTTAATTCTATATCCTAACTATAACAATCCTGTAGCCGTTGTTTTTTCAGTGAATATATATGTGTGTGTGTGTGTATATATATAGAGAGATATACATATATGCTTTCTAATACTCCCATACTTGTTGCCATTATCTAAAATAAGTGCAGTAATAATCAGCTGTGAGAAGCTGCAATTTTGAGATGTAGGAGCCGATTATGACTATGGGGGAAGATTTTTACTCCATCAAAGTGACAGAGTAAAATACTCTGACAACTAGATGCAGTACTCATACTCTGAATGTACAGATGTCCACCTGCCCAGTGGATATCTCTTACATTGGCCGAGACTGATATCCATATATATATATATCAAGTAGATTTCTATGATTTGTAAAAACGCTGCATGGCACACCTGCTTTTCCAGGCACCCAATGTGCTTTGTCCGCTTCTAGTCAAAGTTGGCGACTTTGTGTGGAATATATGAATAATCTATATAAATGTGATAATAAACTTAATTCAATTTAAGAAATAAATGTTTACTTTAAAAAAAAAGTTAAACAGGTATGTAAATGAATTGAAAATATAACTTTTAAACAAAGTTTACTAAACATTAAATCAGAATAAGATGTCAGTATGGGTGGGTCATTTTCAGTGCCACTGCAATTATGAGGCAGGGGAGGGCCAAATTATGCGGCAGGGCTGACTAATTTACGCTGCAAAAAAGGGCAAATTATGTGGCATAATGCAGCATATTTTCTTGTAGGATTAGTTCATTATTTTGACATATTTACACTGGGCAGAGTTTGCACCTCATTAGTAACAGTTTGGCACACAAACATATCAATAGGCAACAGAAAAGTGACTAGTTATCCTTTACAAAGGGACTTCTACTGTGCTGCAACAGGTGTTGATGCATTTTTAGTGACTTTTGAACTATTAGAGCTAGAAGCAATTTTTTTTAAACAAATCTGCAGATTATGCTCAGATGGTGGATTATATAGCAAATGCAGCAGATCCATAATTAGGAGAAAAACACTACAGCTACAATCCCATAATTCCAGTGGCCCTAGTAATTGTATAAAAGGATTGCCTAAAGTTAATATTTATATGTTAAAATAATATATTTAAATGATTTTATTGTTTAATATACATTTCAATTTACGCGTTAATGTGCTACAACATTTTATTTTTTTAGTTTCAGGTTAATTAAAAATATTTTACATTATTTTTTATTTATATTATACATATAAAAGTATATCTTTTTTTTAAATAAACTTTATTAAATTATCCAGTACTTTCCCATAGGGTAATCACAAGCAGGTAAAAAGTTAATGGTAGTAGCTTTGCACAAGTAAATTTGATTGTAGGAGGCTTCGTCCACTCAAAAGAGAGGGTGGAGAAATACAAGGAGTAAATTGCCACTCGGAAATGTGAAATAGCAAGAAAGTGGAGAGGTACACCTAGGTGTAGATCTACATGTGAGTAAATATACACAAATGTATTTACCGAATAGCACTCGTTAACCCCTTCGATGCGCCGTTCGGCCAACTACCATCGCGAGCACAACCTCCGTAGTGCTGCGCACGTCCATGGGCCAACGCAGCCCTGCCCACTCAATAAAACCGCCGCACCGCGGTGGAATTGCCACCGCGGTTAAACGGTTATTGGTATCGCAAAGTCAAAAAATTGTTGAAATGGCTGTTTACCGTATTTACCCTTGTGAATCGGTTAACATATTCTCAGAGATCCTATCAGAAAATGAAGCTGGGAAAGCAAAAAAAGATGCATTTTCTGAGACCATTAAACCAGTGCACACTGTAATGCTAATGACTGGGGCACATTCAAGTCAGTGATTTGAGAAAAGTCAGTCACACTGACGGCAGAAAAATAATCCACTCCTCCTCCCAATCTTACATCACGTAGATTTGGGAAGAGTATATTCTACTGAGGGCATCTGGCTGCAGAACAACAAATGTTTATTGTCACCCAATTCAATGGTACTCATTTTATTGATCTCTAGACCATGAGAGGCTGAGTTGACCTGGCAGGGTTCAAACCTGGCATAGTGGGGCAAACAGATCCATTGAGTGGATCCTTTGGACGCGGCTCACCACTGAAGAAAAGGAATTAGGGTGATCTTGCATAGATATTTATTACTAAAGTTGCTCTCTTCTCAGCAGCAAGAGGGCACCATTGATTATTAGCCACCAGTGGAGCAGAGATGACCTTGCAGAAGGTCATGTCGGGAAACAGTGGTTCATTTAAGGCCAATAGATCACAATAGCGATATTTTTTTTTTAAAGGGACAGTAAGTCATATATACTCATAGGACACAACTTTAGACAGTATATCATAGTCATGTATGGGACGGGACACATGTAAACATTGTCAGGCAATTAATGTATTCATTGCACAATATTTCATTTCAATTTGCTAAGAGGTTTATAGATCTAGTGCTCACAGGTAAGTGAAAAAGCGTGCTGTGGTGAGTGAGAAGACATTCAGATCATGCACTGAATTGACAACAAGAAGAAACTTCTTATAGGCACCTTTTTATATAATAAACAAGGAGTCCGGTTGTATTAGGGTCGACGGCGTTTCGATCTCAAGAATTTGAGATCTTCATCCTGAGGGTTAAGCGGACCATCAATGATAAAGTGACCAAGTGGGCAGTGAGCACTGAGGCACTGCACAAAATGTATCCAGCTATATAAGGAGATTAAAAAGCCAATGGAAAATAGTGCAAAGGAATATCTGCAAACTACAGAGTTACAGGGTAGGTACAAAATGATATACGTGGTGGGACACAATCTTTCCAGAATGTGGTTGGGGTACATGCCAGGCTTGCTTCTCCCTGAGCTCACTCCACAGAAGTCGAAATATGACAACATAACTTTCTTGGAAGAGAAGTACAACACATTAAAAACAAATGCTGTTCAGAGAAGGATGAAATCCTTTTTTGTAAATATTTTGCAAGTAAGTTGGCATCCAACCTTACAACAGGGATGTGCCCCCTTGTGGATGCATGTATCACAGTGATTGAAAAATCTAGAAAAGAGTTTCCAGATTGTCGTTTGATTACACCCTTGGCAGTCATAATCGTTGAAGCAAATCTATAAACAAAAAATACCAGCCAGAAGGCCAGAGGTTGTCTTGCAAACCTGCCTGACAAACATCAAGTGAGATTCATCTGGAGCAGACTAATGACAATAATAGATATGAGGGCCACCTTGTCAAAAACATTTAGAGGGAAAAAAGTCTGGCAATCACCCCATATAGATATAGAGATACAGATAAGGCGGATGTATGACGTTACGATGCATACTTTTACAACGCATACCTTTACAGCGCATTTTTACAACGCAACATCCATTACAACGCATTCCATTACAACCCATGCCATTACAACAATTTTTTTTAAATTACCTTTACAACGCATTCCATTACAACGCATACTACCTTTACAACGCATACCATTACAACGCATAACATTACAATGCATGTATGGTAAGTATTGGATAGTGTAGGGGTAAAAATTACTATTCTAACTCCAGGGGGTGCAACAGTAGGGTAAGTGTTGGATAGTGTAGGGGTAAAAATTACTATTCTAACTCCAGGGGGTGCAACAGTAGGGTAAGTGTTGGATAGTGTAGGGGTAAAAATTACTATTCTAACTCCAGGGGGTGCAACAGTAGGGGAAGTGTTGGATGGTAATGGTATGCGTTGTAATGACTGCGTTGTAATGACATGCGTTGTAGTGGTATGCGTTGTAGTGTCATGCGTTGTAATGGTTGTGTTGTAATGGCATGCAATGTAATGGATGTTGTGTTGTAAAAGTTTCGTTGTAATGGTAATGCGTTGTAAAAGTTGCGTTGTAAAGGTTGTTTCCCGATAAGGCACGTGGCGGCCTTCTTTATATTATAGTAAATAAGATTTATTGGTGAGAACATGAATTCTGGGTTTAATGTGCCAATGCATGCAGTTTAAGAGTATTGAAGACAAATATGAAATAAAAGGCACACTTTATTGAGGCTCCTATGTCTTCGATGATTACCTATTTTTGCTTCTATTTCAAATAAAGGATCATAAATGTGAAATAGTACCTCATGGCAGTTAAAAGCAAAGTGGTAGTGGAAGGATACACCTAAACAGCTGATAAGATTGAGTAAGAGATTAATTCACCACTGGGCAGAGCCGAAACGTGTTTGAAGAAGTCTCAAGCCAATAGCATGATTGGGTGAAAAAAGCAGGGCTATGAAAGGGAGAGCGGAGTGTATGGACGTGGGCGGTACATTTAAGGGATAGGGAGCAGGGAGAAGAGATGAGACTCCAGGGGAACAGAAATGGAGATAGGAGCTCTAGATATAGTCTGTTAGTTTTTTCTTAGTTTTATATAGGGTAAACTTGACCTGAAGGTATCAGAGCGCTTTACATGAACACCGGTTGCGGTACAGACGGACACATTCATTTGTGATAGGCACTGGGATATTAAGTGATTTGCCCAGAATCAAAGGATGTTGAGTGTCATTGCTAAGATTGAACCCGGTTCTTCAGGTCGACCGAGGTAGCTGTTAGACCACATCCTCTCTTGTAATTGTATTTATATAGCGCTTACTACCCCTGACGAGGCATTGAAGTGATTTTCGGCGAGTAGCACGCTACTCTGGAACCAAAAAGAATTAGTGGTAGGTTAGTATAGGGAAGAATGAGTATAGTATTAGAATATGGAGGTACAAGTTCATTTGAGCAGAGGACATGTGAGTCTGTTCGTTGGATTGAATAGAGTAATGGAGGGATAGAAAGGGGAAGAAAACCAGAAATGTTAATTGGGAGATCATAGTTGTAAGTTGGGGTCTGGGATGAGTAAAGGAGAGTTGGAGGAGGGGAGGGAAGAGCCTGTAGAAAGGGATTAGGGAGAAAGAGAACATAAAACAGAAGAAGACACAGGTGGAGATTGGAGAGGGCAGAGTTAGGGAAGGAGGAAAGAAGAGGAAAGGGGATGTAAAATTTGTGAGAAGTGTGCCAGGAAGGCAAAGAGAGATGAAGAGAAGAGGAGGTTCAGTGGGGATAGAATGTGAGAGAAGAGAAAGTGAGGGGTAAGTGAAGTGAGGACAGCAGCAGGAAGGTGTCGTTTTTAGGAGGGGGGATAGATAAGGGGAAGGAGAGTGGGGGCATACTAGAGGAGATGAAATTGGATCTAAAGATGAGAGAAGGGTGCCGGAGACGAGTGAACATCGATGGAAAAAGTGGAAGATGGAGGGTTGAGACCTAAAAGGTGATAAGATGAGGCAGGGTCGCGAGGGGAGAGTACAGAAAGAGCAGAAGTTGGGGAAGGAGAGAGAAAAGAAAATAGAAGAAATGGAGAAGCATGGGGAGGGGGGCAGGAAAGAGATGGGGAGGTGAGAGAATAAAGAGCGTGAGAGAAGGACCAGAAGAAAAGGATGTAAGGTGGAGAGAAGAGGGAGAGTGGCTGAGATAAGGGTGAGGATGTAGGTGGAAGAAAAAAACTAAAAAGAGATGGGAGTGGAATGAGACTAGAGGAGAGGGGCAAGAAAGAGATGTGGAGGGCAGGGAAGGAAGCGAGGCCAGAGGGGAGGGAGGCTGGAGAGGGAGTAAGAAAGAGATGAGGGGGGCGGGGGCGAGGCCAGAGGAGCTGTGAAGCACCCAGACCGTCCTGAAGGAAATAAGGTGAGAGGTCGGGTGAGGCCAGAAAGAGTTGAGAAGGGAGGATGGAGCGGGGAGAGGAGATGAGTATATGGCAGTTGGGACGGAAAACGAGCTGGAAGAACACGCGAGCAGGGAGAGAATAAAAGATGTTGAGAAGAGAAAGGTTTTACGCGGGAAGAGGAGATGAAGGAGGCTGCAAGGTGAGGAAAGAACATCGGAAGATGAGATAGAGGGATGGGGAGAATAACAGGAGAGAGGAGGACGGATAAGCAGAGGGAGAGAAAATAAAGAAAAGGAGGCGAGAGTGGAGAAGATAACGAGATACAGATGAGACGACGGCGGTGGGGACGAAAACAATGAGATAAGGAGGAGAGGATGAGACGGAGGCTGGAGAAATGAAGGGTGGGGTGGGGGCGAAGGGGGAGAAAAGACATCCGAGGGAATGAATAGTGGAGGGGAGAAGAGGAAGGCTGGGAGAAGCAGAGGGAAGAGAGAAAAGAATGAAATGTGGAAGCGTAAGAAGGGAAGAAAAGAAAGTGAGGGATAGAGGCTCAGGGTGGGATATATTGTAAGAAATGTGGGGCAAAGAGAAGTGATGGCAAGAAAGTGGATGAGAGAACATTCAAAGAGAGTGCTGCTCTAGAGGGGACACGAGGAGAGGGAGGAGAGGGCATGAAAAGGGCGCGTGGACACTTCAGAGAGTGCACCTGAAGATGCGCAAAGGCGGCGAGAGGGAGCAAAGGGAGGGCTGGGGAAATAATGATGTGGCAGAAGTGAGACGTAGGCTGAGATGGGGGGTAGCGGAGTAGGTGCAGTGGCATGGCATGGTGAGGGGGTGTGGCGTAGCGGAAGGAGAGGAGGAGCACGAGAGACTGCGCAGAGAGGTCAAGAGAGTGACATCCATGTGTGGTGGTGTGCCTCGGGAGGTACTGGGACAAAGGCAGTCAGAGAACGAGGGAAATTGGACAGACCACGTGGAGAAAGAGACGGCAAAGTGGAGAGGATGGTTATAAGATTAGCAGGTAGAAATGTGGGGGAAGAGGTGAGACGCGGAAGGACTGCATGGCCCACGCGGGAAGGAGGGGAGGAACAAGGGAGGGGAAGGAAGAACACGAGCTGGAAAGGGGGCAGGAGATATAACAAAAAAGGAAGAACAAAAACGGAGGTTTGATGGGCAAAGGAAGAAAGAGGCGACACGCGAACTGGAATAAATAAAACTAAAAAGGGGGAAACTGGAGGGAAAAAAATGGAAAGAGGTGAAAGAGGCAGGAAAGTAAAGGGAGAGCGGTGAGACAAAACGAAGACGACTTTCAGGAGGAGAGCGTGGGAAAGGAGAGGAGGGGAGAGCAGTAGAAGAAGGAGAAGGAGAGGGATCGAATGAGAGGGGAGAGAGAGGCGGGGCAGGAGCCCGATTGTTTATAAATAATCCCTGGAGGTGGTGATATATTTCCCGGGATTGTGACAGACATTTCTCGCTGCACCAACACAAACAGAGACAGTGAGAGACATGTCACGGGGGAGGGGGCGGGTGTCTGCGCGCCCTGCTCCGGGGACAGCGGGGGAGGGGGCGGGTGTGCGTGCGGTGCTGCTGGGGAAGGCACGCGGTGCTGCTGAGCAGGGACATTTGAAGGGGCCCTGGCCCACACGTATTTTAGGGGGGCCCTGTGCGGAACAGCTTTACATTTATGATCCAGTTTCAGCTCTTTCGTGCCCTCTTTGTTCAGGTCACTGACCTGGCACAGACACACTCCTCCAAATTCACGCGTTTACGTCTAATATTCAGGGATGGCGTCCAGTTTACAATATTATAACACAGCAGCAGCGCGCTCATATTACTGCAAATATTCTCTGCGAAAGGCCCTCCCGTTTCTCATATGTGAGGACCTGTTTTGATCTAAAATACACTTTTTTTTATGCATGTTCCATGAAATATAATTACATTTCTCTGCAACATGTCTGTAATAGACTCTCATACTTCAACCACATTAAAAATAAAACGATCTGTTTGAGAATTATTCAAGGTAATGAGGGCGAGGCTCTCTGCAGAACAGAGCTGGCTCTGGGGGGGTGGGGGCCCTGGGCCAGAGCCCTCTTTGCCCGTGCCTTGAAACGTCTCTGCTGCTGAGTGCAGTGCAGCGCTGCGGGTGGGCCCGCGAGTTTGCTGAGGAGAGGGGCACACTACTGCTGGGAGGGGTCAGGTGTGCTGCTGAGGAGGGGCGCAATGCTGCTGGGAGGGGTCAGGTGTGGTGCTGCTAAGGAGGGAAAGCAGTGCTGCTGGTGGGGTGTGTGGCGCTGCTCGGAGGGGTCAGGTGCGGCGATGCTGAGGAGAGGGGCGCAATGCTGCTGGGGGGGTGTGTGTCGCTGCTGGGAGGGGTCAGGTGTGGGGCTGCTGAGGGTACGCAGTGCTGCTGGGGGGGTGACGCTGCTGGGAGGGGTCAGGTGTGGCGCTGCTGAGGGGACGCAGTGCTGCTGGGGGGGTGACGCTGCTGGGAGGGGTCAGGTGTGGCTCTGCTGAGGGGACGCAGTGCTGCTGCGGGTGTAGCGCTGCTGGGACGGGGCAGGTGTGGTGCTGCTGGGGGGTGTGGCGCTGCTGGGAGGGGCAGGTGTGGTTGCTGAGGAGGGGGCGCAGTGCTGCTGGGGGGTGTGGTGCTGCTGGGAGGGGCAGGTGTAGAGCTGCCGAGAAGAGGGGCGCAGTGCTGCTGGGAGGCGTGCAGCTCTAATGGGAGGCGTCAAGCTTGGTGCTGCTGCGGAGGGGGTGCAGTGCTGCTGGGGGTGGTGCTGCAGAGAGGGTTCAGGTGCAGTTCTGCTGAGGAGAGGGACGCTGTGCTGCTGGGTGTGTGTGGCGCTGTGCTGCTGGGGTAGGGTGGCCCTGCTTGGAGAGGTCAGGTGTGAGGCTGCTGAGGAGGGGACACAGTGCTGCTGGGAGGAGTGCAGCAATGCTGGGAGGGGTCAGGTGTGGTGCTGCTGAGGACGGGGTGCAGAGCTGCTGGGAGGGTGGTACTGCTGGGAGGGGTCAGGTGTGGTGCTGCTGAGGAGAGAGGCGCAGTGCTGCTGAGAGGGGCGTGGCACTGCTGGGAGGAGTCAGGCCTGGTGCTGCTGAGGAGGGGGCGCAGAGGGACGCTGTGCTTCTGGGGGTGTGTGGCGCTGCTGGGAGGGTCAGGCATGGTGCTGCTGAGGAGGGGGCGCAGTGCTGCTGGGGGGTGTTGCTGCTGGGAGGGTCAGGTGTGTTGCTGCTGAGGAGGGGGTGCAGTGCTGCTGGGAGGGGTGTGGCACTGCTGGGAGGAGTCAGGCAAGGCGCTGCTGCGGAGGGGGCGCAGTGCTGCTTAGGGTGGTGCTGCTCGGAGGGGTCAGGTGTGGTGATGCTGCAGAGAGAGGTGCTGTGCTGCTGGGGGTGTGTGGCACTGCCAAGGAGAGGGGTACAGTGCTGCTGGAGTGCTCTTCTTGCAGGGATCAGGTGTGGTACAGCTGAGGGTCGGACGCAGTGCTGCTGGGGGTTGTGGCGCTGCTGAGAGGGGTCAGGTGTGACGCTGCTGAGGAGGGGGCGCAGTGCTGCTGGGGGTGAGTGGCGCTGCCGAGGAAAGGGGCACATTGCTGCTGCGAGTGGTCAGGTGTTGGTGCTGTTAAGGAGAGGGGCGGAGTGCTGCTGGAAGGTCTGCGGCACTGCTGGGAGGATCAGGTGTGGTGCTGCTGAGGAGGGGGCGCAGTGCTGCTGTGAAGGGTGTGGCGCTGCTTGGAGGGGTCAGGTGTAGTGCTGCTTAGGAGAGGGGCACAGTGCTGCTGGGAGAGGTGTGGCACCGCTGGGAGGGGTCAGGTGTGGTGCTTGCTGAGGAGGGGGAGCAGTGCTGCTGGGGGGTGAGGCGCTGCTGGGAGGAGTCTGGTGTGGTGCAGCTGAGGAGAGGGGCTCAGTGCTGCTGGGAGGGGTCAGGTGTGGCGCTGCTTAGGAGAGGGGTGCAGTGCTGCGGGGTGGGGACGGGGTGCTGCTGGGAGGGGTCAGGTGTGGTGCAGCTGAGGAGAGGGGTGCAGTGCTGCGGCGGTGGGTAGGGGGTGCTGCTGGGAGGGGTCTGGTGTGGTGCAGCTGAGGAGAGGGGCTCGGTGCTGCTGGGAGGGGTCAGGTGTGGCGCTGCTGAGGAGAGGGGCTCAGTGCTGCTGGGAGGGGACGGGGTGCTGCTGGGAGGGGTCAGGTGTGGCGCTACTTAGGAGAGGGGCTCAGTGCTGCGGGGGTGGGTTTAGGGGGTGCTGCTAGGAGGGGGTCAGGTGTGGTGCTGCTTAGGAGAGGGGCTCAGTGCTGCGGGGTGGGGAGGGGGTGCTGCTGGGAGGGGTCAGGTGGGGCGCTGCTGAGGAGAGGGGCTCAGTGCTGCGGGGTGGGGAGGGGTGCTGCTGGGAGGGGTCAGGTGGGGCGCTGCTGAGGAGAGGGGCTCAGTGCTGCGGGGGTGGGTTTGGGGGGTGCTGCTGGGAGGGGTCAGGTGTGGCGCTGCTTAGGAGAGGGGCTCAGTGCTGCGGCGGTGGGTTGGGGGTGCTGCTGGGAGGGGTCAGGTGTGGCGCTGCTTAGGAGAGGGGCTCTGTGCTGCGGGGTGGAGACGGGGTGCTGCTGGGAGGGGTCAGGTGTGGCGCTGCTGAGGAGAGGGGCTCAGTGCTGCTGGGAGGGGTCAGGTGTGGCGCTGCTGAGGAGAGGGGCGCAGTGCTGCGGGGGTGGGTTTGGGGGGTGCTGCTGGGAGGGGTCAGGTGTGGCGCTGCTTAGGAGAGGGGCTCAGTGCTGCGTGGGTGGGTTTAGGGGGTGCTGCTGGGAGGGGTCAGGTGGGGCGCTGCTTAGGAGAGGGGCTCAGTGCTGCGGGGGTGGGTTTAGGGGGTGCTGCTAGGAGGGGGTCAGGTGTGGTGCTGCTTAGGAGAGGGGCTCAGTGCTGCGGGGTGGGGAGGGGGTGCTGCTGGGAGGGGTCAGGTGGGGCGCTGCTGAGGAGAGGGGCTCAGTGCTGCGGGGTGGGGAGGGGTGCTGCTGGGAGGGGTCAGGTGGGGCGCTGCTGAGGAGAGGGGCTCAGTGCTGCGGGGGTGGGGAGGGGGTGCTGCTGGGAGGGGTCAGGTGTGGCGCTGCTGAGGAGAGAGGCGCAGTGTTCCTGAGGAGAAGGGCGCTGTTTTGCTCAGTTGATGGGTGAGAACCTGCTGAAGGTGGTGTGGAGCTGCATAGGAGAATGGGGTGCTGCTGTGCTGTCCTGCTGAGGACAGTAACAAAGGATGCTGCTAAGGAAGGCGTGGAGCTATTCAACAGAGCAGCGCAGTCTGACAAGCGCAAGCCTAAACGAGCGCGCACTTAGGACCCGGCCCCCCGGCCCCCGCTCCTACCTCGGCTAGAGTTCCTGGCGGCTGGTCCACCCAATGGGGTGGCCGGCCGCGTAAGCCCTTCCGGTGCATCCTGTGACGCGTTTCCGGTGGGACAGAGGGCGGGGACAGGGGACCTATTTAGGGCCCGGGGGCAGTGTCCTCCGTCTCTTAGCCCTCTGTTCCACCGGACCGGTTGCTGGTCGCGGAAGCGTCCTCTCCCACTTCCCGCCTTTTCTAATTTAACTTAATTTAAATCCCCATTCGAATCGAGGCGGAGGTCGGCAGATCCTCGGGTGGCAGCGAGTCAGCACAGCAGTTCCATGGCGGGGGACGATGAGGGAAAGAGCGTCGAGGTCGGAGGCCGTTCATCTCGCCAGGTGAGGAGTCGGGTGTGCTCGGGGGCCTGGGTGCAGCCGCGGAGTTTCTGTAGGTAGTGCGGGGACTAGGTTGCTTCGGTGGTCTGCGGCTGCCGGCAGGGCCCTGGGCTCACGGGCTCCTTTCTGGGCGACGTGGACGGTCGGGGGTGGGGACCGGGTGCGGGGATCCCCTTCCCTTTGTTTGTATAAAGTTTTTAATTGAGGCCAGAGTAAAGAAAGTCAATATCAGCCAGACTTTCGATAATCCGGTCCGTTTACTATATAATGTAACTGGTGCTATGTAAGGCGCTCTGATTCATTATTCATGTTCACGCTATACGAACTGGGGATGTGGGTTCGAGCCTCGGAATCCACGCTAACCATCCTGTGAGTCTGGGCAAAACATTTAATCTCCCAACAAATGATGGTGTCCCTATGTAATGTAATTTATGCTAGGTAAGGCGCTCGGATTCATGCTTCACGCTATTTAAAACCATAGCTGCCAGGGTTTCAGATTGCTATGCGTGACGTTTTTAAACATTGATTTAATGTGTGAGGAATGTTGCTGGTTAGTGGTGTGTACGCAGGGTGTCTTGGGGCACATACATTAAGACTGGTGTTACAGGCAAGACACCCACATGCCCATCTGGGTGACGAGTGTACACTTGGTGAACTGTTGGTCATAGGCGACCGAAAGCAGCTACCTAACCTCTGCTCTAGAATTTATGACACGGAAAATGCGTCCTATTTCATATGGAATAATGAGTACGTAATTTTTAGTCCGGATATTGGTTGAGCCACTTCCCTCTATCTTCATGCATGGAGGGAAAGATAACCTGTTAACCCTGCACAGCTTTGCATTGCCTGTTGACGAGATTTAGGCGGTGCAAATGCTACTTGTGTACACTGGAAAATTATTACCTCTTCGTCCCATGCCTTTACCGTTTAACATTACATTTGATTAGACATCTGTTGTTCAGCCCGAAGGTACGCTGGGGTATACGCATGCTTACGTTATCTGTAGGGGCCTGGTACCAGCTGTCAGTTGACCTTTAGGGTCGGCTAGTCTAACATTGAGCAGGAATAAAAAGCCATTGTAGCGTTTTAAAACAAATGTGTTAAAGCTCTGTGTGTCCCGATTTCCCCCGTGTCTGCCTGTGTGTTGAGTGTACATTCTGTGGCGGCTCTTACCAAACAAGGAGAAGTAGGGCGGGGATGAATTCCTTTATCTGAAGAGGGAAGTGCGGAGAACATGTCTAAATGAGGCGCACAAGGGGAAGTACACTGCAATAGTGCAACTTGATGCGGTCTAGTCACTGCCTGGCACCATTGGTTCATAGACTTTCTAGATCCATGCTAAGGAGAAATTCCCTAATCAATCACGTTTCTCGGCATCACCTGGTCAGGCACTGGTTGTATTTTCAAGGTTGGATGAGCACAGCACAAACCTGGTAATAAGGGGGACACGTACTTTGGTTGCCACTCATAATAATTGGTTTTAAGCACTTTCATTACAGAGTATGGTACTGTGGTTGTTTTTGTATTTTATGAAGATATTTCAATAGCGCTAACTACCCCTGGGGGAGACTGAGGCTCTTACCTGCATGGAGAGCAAACTACACAATTTTCAGGGTGCTGTATTTGTTTTGGGTTAAGAGAAAAGTGTCTGCATTTATGATTTTGTCCCGTTGTACAAAACTTGTGCTAAAGGAAACATGCTTCAGTAGTGTTTTCCTTTTTCAGACAGATATCTCTGACAACAACGAGCCTCACATTTCTAATTGGGGGCCCAGCCCGGTAGGGTTGCAGTACCTTCCACAAATCACAAACGACTTGTTCTTGCTCCTAGCTCACTAAATGACTTTAAGGCATTAGCTAGGTAGATGCGAATGAATATGATGGACCCCTTAGGCAACAGCCTTCAAAGCAGCGGTCTTGTTTGAAAAAAAAAAAAAACGTACACACAGTGGACCTGTAAGCTAATACATCACGACCGTCCTCAAGGGCTTTGCGTTTACATTAGTGATGTAGTTCAGGAGGTCGTTTCTCACCACTATGATATGAACCGAGTGATCTGAGACAGTTAAAACGTGTTAAAAACCACAGTTAAATATACACACATTTTATGCCCCTTGAAGCTCTGGGGGCTTAAATAAATGTAATCTCTCATCAGCGCACAGTCACGAGGCTGATGCAGAATCGATGTTGCTGATGGCGCACCTTAAACCAGCATGGACTGGTGGCCTACTCGGGGGTTGGGGGGCCGTGGTACATACAGGTAGTGTTGGTGATGCGATGCACCAATGTTATGAGATATTGGTATGCAATGATAATGAAGTGCCTGTTACACTCAGGCACAATGGCGAAGGCGGCTCGGCACTCTTACCCTACTCACTTACTTGCGAACTTGCAAGGTTTGAAAGCTGGCAACTTATGCCTCTGCCAACAGGCCGGAACTGTGGCGCGAGGCTTAGCTGTTTTGAAAAATGAAAAGGGGTAGGGTACGACACCATTACACAGCCTTTTGCCGGTTAGAAAGTGCCCGGTGCAAGTTTAATGGTAAACAAAAGGGCATACCAGAGACCACTTAATCGAACAATACTGGCCCTAGTCCCCATCCTTATCAGACCGAAAAAGGCCGGTTTAATCTTCAGACAGAATTATAACTAGGGGAGTGACATTCAGGGGGGTAAGTGTAACATGGACATGGTCGTCCACCTCCCAGATTGATAACCGGATAAATACCCAGTGAATAGTCGTCATAGGCCCTTGCGTTATCCTTAGTACGAACACCACTTTAGGCCTAAAACTAATAACGGATAAATGCCGCAGTGTACAGTCCTTAACAAGACTCCCGTAGCGTGATAGGCCCATGTATACCCTTAGTACAAACACAACTTCGAAAATAAAATCGTGTTCAGTCTTCGAAGAGCGCCGGGTTGGCATTATAAATCGAACTGGTGTTAAATACAGTGGGCAGCAGCTCTCTGAGCTCCTGGGTATGCGCGAGGAATTTTTTCGCGCAAACATAATATAATACTTATTCGTATTTAGTAACTGAATAGGGGAACAAAACTCGCGGTTCTAGGGACGACAAATGGCACGGCCGGGAATTCCAGTGTTAGGAGAGTCGTGTTTAATAATACAGCCCCTGTCTCACAATAAAAGCGTTACAAATAGATCCCCTGAGATGTGCGTGCACCGCGTGGCTTTGCTCGGCAGTGCTCCATGCAAGCAAGATGTACGCAGGACTGCATGCCATTTCGTATGTCGGTAGGCCCCTGTGCAATGTTGGTGGGTTGACCGGAACTATCTGGTCGCATTTTGTATGCTACTGGCAGGTAGTGACGATTGGGCGGGGCCAGCCCGAACCCGTGAGGTCATAGTTACCATGTTAAAGACATGTATCTCATTACTACCTGACGGACCCCGCTGTAATTTTAGTTGGGACATGGGGGGTCATGACTCATAATGGTAATAAGTCCAACACAATACTGTGTCCGGCTGAACGCGGGGGTGGTATTTCTCACACCGTACCTGGCGGGATCCTGAGGCTGGATGATAATACGGTGCCCCAATGTTGTTACTAGGCATGCGGGTGGTCAGTTTGTTTTGCCACATATCGAGCATGAGTGACGGGTGCACAAGGGTTACGATTTCGTCATGACTATGTCTGAATTTGCTGTTTTTCTCCTGTGCATTAGTGTGCCCTGTCGAGAGGGGAGAGTCACTGGAGAGCCTGGCGGCCAATGAGGCGCTGCTGAATGAGTATGCCTGTCGGGCGACACCACGCAGGGCAGAGGGCCCCAGGTGCAGCCAGGAGCCGGGAGGGTTTCGGTGAACCGACCGACTTGCAATGGGCCAAGTCGAGCTCAGTGAAGGGCCACTTGCGTCACATTGATGAAATTTGGTGAGTTGAGAGATCTCAAGGAAGGGCACGGAGCGCGGCCAAGAGCCTGGAATGTCTCGAGGGAGGCGGCTCAATGGGGGAATGGGCCGGGTTGTGCTCAGTGAAGGGCCGCCCGCGGCACATTCCACACCTAATGGTTTACGGTGAGGTGATGTATCATAAAGAGGGAGTACAGTTAGCACACACTGCTACGGATACTGGGATTAGAGACTGTAGGTCTTTCATGGAGCGCTGGTGGGGAAGGTGACGGACCTGTGGGCCCTGGTCACCTTTGTGGCGGTAGAAAGACCTTGTAACAGTAAAATTGACCGACGGAATGGACGGAAGTCCGCCTTGCGTACTCCCTAGGTCAGCACTGAGGGGGGGAGACGGTAAGCTCCCCGGTGGAAAATATGACCCCGGCTGGGGAGGCTAGGGCGACAGGTTACGAGCCTCCTGGGTCCCTGGGCAGCCTGGTGGTCGGAGGGCGGGCCCCTGGTGAGAACGGACAAGGATCAGAGGTTTGGGGCCCAATCCTCATGGGCGCAGGTGCGTGGATGCACCTGCGTGGATGCTCGGCAGGGAAGATGCGAGCTGGATGGCCCCTTAGTGCTGGAGGATGAGAATCTTGCTGAAGAAGAGAGAAAAATACAAGAATAAAATTATGTTGATAAATAATAAAATTATGTTGATATAACTGTGAATAATGAATTTGAAATGCATCGTCATGTTTATGAAGTGTCAAAGAATAAACATGGCCGTTTTACACCCAGGCAAATCTCTGTTGATGATTTAATGGGGGTCTCAGGTATCGGGTGGGAGCGGGGAGCATGCTGGGGGATCCGGGTCCTATGACAAGCGCAAGCCTAAACGAGCGCGCACTTAGGACCCGGCCCCCCGGCCCCCGCTCCTACCTCGGCTAGAGTTCCTGGCGGCTGGTCCACCCAATGGGGTGGCCGGCCGCGTAAGCCCTTCCGGTGCATCCTGTGACGCGTTTCCGGTGGGACAGAGGGCGGGGACAGGGGACCTATTTAGGGCCCGGGGGCAGTGTCCTCCGTCTCTTAGCCCTCTGTTCCACCGGACCGGTTGCTGGTCGCGGAAGCGTCCTCTCCCACTTCCCGCCTTTTCTAATTTAACTCCCACCCACCCGTCCCTTCAGCTCAGTAGTTAGAGGGCGTGTTACGGTAGAAAGACCTTGTAACAGTAAAATTGACCGACGGAATGGACGGAAGTCCGCCTTGCGTACTCCCTAGGTCAGCACTGAGGGGGGGAGACGGTAAGCTCCCCGGTGGAAAATATGACCCCGGCTGGGGAGGCTAGGGCGACAGGTTACGAGCCTCCTGGGTCCCTGGGCAGCCTGGTGGTCGGAGGGCGGGCCCCTGGTGAGAACGGACAAGGATCAGAGGTTTGGGGCCCAATCCTCATGGGCGCAGGTGCGTGGATGCACCTGCGTGGATGCTCGGCAGGGAAGATGCGAGCTGGATGGCCCCTTAGTGCTGGAGGATGAGAATCTTGCTGAAGAAGAGAGAAAAATACAAGAATAAAATTATGTTGATAAATAATAAAATTATGTTGATATAACTGTGAATAATGAATTTGAAATGCATCGTCATGTTTATGAAGTGTCAAAGAATAAACATGGCCGTTTTACACCCAGGCAAATCTCTGTTGATGATTTAATGGGGGTCTCAGGTATCGGGTGGGAGCGGGGAGCATGCTGGGGGATCCGGGTCCTATTGCCTGCTTCAAATACGATAGGGGCGATGTCAGTGACGTGGTTGGTTGTTAGGTCTGTAGATGGACTCGGGATTTGGACGTGGATGGTTTGGTAGGGTTGTGGAGAGAGCTGTGTAACAAGTAGGGTGACCAACAGTCCGTAAATTTCACGGACCGTCCGTAATTTGGATCTCACGTCCGTTGTCCATGATGATCCCGTTTACAGGCGCCTTTTGTCCGTAATTTTGGGCTTTGCAGAGAACTGCACTGTGTTCCCTGCATGAAGCCTCAGCCCTCTGATGGGGCCGCTTCACACTCCTCCTAGAGCACAAGAGCAGCCCCACCCGCCCTCTGTCATTCTGTATGGGGCTGATGATTTCCACACACAGAATGACAATGGGCCAGTCTGGGCTGTTACTGCTTGCAGTGGCCTCCTCCATCCTCGGTCTAGGGCAGGACATTCTGTCAGATGCACAAAATGTGCAAACACGCCAATGCTGCTACGGAATCCAGTTCATAAACAGAAGGTTGTGAAAGAAGTTAACCCCTTCGCCGCGGCGCTAATTTCGCCACGGTGCGAGGGGGAGCGGGGTTGGGCGTGGCGCTCAGGTACTTCTGACGGCTCCCGGCCGTCATAAATCACGGTGGGCGTTTGCTCAGGATGGCTGAGAGCCGTCATAACTCCGGCCACTGATTAATTCTCCCGCACAGGCAGGGAATTAACCGCGCGTGGGCGGAGCGGCAATGTTCTGACGGCTCCCGGCAGTCATGAGCACACGTCTACTGTGACTCATGACGGCCGGGAGCCGTCATGAGCACCGAAGGTGTTAAAAAGAAAGGGCTAGAGTTCTTTCACAGTCTCATCATTTTAGAACGGATGCATTTTCAATATTATATTCAACGAAGCCATGGTTGCTGCCTTTTTAATTTATGCAACTAACAACCATTGACAAAGCCAATAGTTCTGGCTTGTTGTAGGTGTAACGTTACTTTTTGTGTTATATATCTGGATACAATGACAGAAGAGGCAAAATACCAGTCGGGCTGTACACTATACTAAGCACAGATTTTTAGCTTAGGTGTTTTAAGCCTCACCCTTAATTACATCGAACACACCCTTTGGAGATACTCTCCAGTTTTTTCATCCCACTTAAAGCCCTGGAAACACCATTTCACAGTCACCTCATGACCTGGCACTGTGCATTATGCATGACTCAGGACTTCCACTTTTTCAGATTGCCTATGTGCAGGAGCAGAGTGAATCCTCCCCCCACCCCACCCCTGGCTTTAGGAACTACTGCAGGGGTGAAATTCTTGATGGGCCTCTTCTGTCTGCAACTCTGCAGACAAAGGCTCATCTCATAATTAATATGAAAAGGTGGGCGAGGGAGTAAGTGAAGGGATGGGTCGATGGATTAGTGAAAGGGTGGATGAATGAAAGGGTAAAAGGATGGATAATGAGTGGAAGGATGGAAGAGAGATAAGGTAGACAGATGTATGTATGTGTGGATGGGTAGATGGATGAGTGAAAGGGTGGATGGTGGGCGAGTGAATGGGTGGGTGAATGAGTGACATGATGGATGGATTGATGAATTGATAAGTGAAATGGGGAATGGATGAACAGACGAGTGAAAGGGTGGATGTAAGGATGGAAGAGTGAGTGAAAGGGAGGGTAGATGGACAAAAGGATGGCTAGATGAGTGATGGAGTGAAATGATGGATGAGAGAAAGGATGGATGGATGAGTGAAAGGATGGATGAGTGATAGGGTCAATGGATGGATTCATGAGTGGATGAGTAGATGGATGGGTGGGTGGATGGGTGGAAGTATGGCTAAGTGAAAGGGTCGATGGAGAGAGGAAGGGAGGATGAATGGATGACTGAATGGGTGGAAGGATGAGTGACTGGGTGGATGAATGAGTAAGTGAAAGGATAGCTGTATGGGTGAAAGGGTAATTGGCTGGATGGATGAGTGAATGGATGGATGGGTGAAAGGGTAAATGGATGGATAATGAATGGATAAGTGAAAGGGTAGATGAGTGAAATGATGGATGGAAGGATACATGATGGTTGGAAGGATAGATGATTGATGGAGGGATACATGATGGATAGGTTTGCTAATGGTTAAATATGTTTGAATATGGATGGGCTTACTTACATACTATTGCGCGACCTCCTCTGATGTGTCTGTAAAACGTACCTTATGTCCCGAATTTGGGTCCTGAATTTTGATCTCCTGTACTGAATTTTTGTCCTGAATTTTGACCCTTTGTCCTGAATTTTAACACTCACCGTCCTGAATTTGCACTCATGCCAGATGATCACCCTACTAACAAGCATCGCTATTGAGGCTGTGTATGGCGCATTAGAGTTGTGAATGGAGCTGTGTACAGGTGGGGTGTGAGCTGTGCCTTGGGGCTGTGGGTGCAGCCGTGGAACAAAGGTCGTGTTGGGGGCGTGGCTGTGTACTAGGACTGTGGGTGGGATTCTATGGAAGATAGCTCATGTGGATGCTGCACCATGGCTGTGGGGAATGCCGTGTAACAAGGCTCGCGCTCTGTGGGGTACTTGAATGGTGCATTAGCACTACGGTTGGAGCTGTGTAGCAACGAGGGCAGGGCATCGTGGCTGCCCTGGAGCTGTGCAACAGATGCGGGTAGTGGATGCAGCTATGTGGCACTAGAGCTGTGGGTAGAACTATGCTAATGGGGTGTGCATTACGCTGCAGTAGAGCTGTGGGCAGAGCTGTACAAGAAGGATCCCTGTCAATGCTGGGGGTGATGCACAAGGGCAGTGGAGGAAGTGATGTCATGGGGCAGCATATGGGAAGCGCATTATATGGCAATGTATGCTGCTGTGTAGAAGATGAGCTGTCTTCCTCGCTTGTATGTGGTTAGCACAAGTCTGCTGATGCTGCTGTGACGGGTGTGGGATCTGCCTGGTATGTGGGTAGCCCTTAAGGGCTATGGGTGCTGCTGTGACAGGTGTCTGATCTGCTTGGTATGTGGGTAGCCCTTAAGGGCTATGGGTGCTGCTGTGAGACGTGTGTGATCTGCTTGGTATGTGGGTAGCCCTTAAGGGCTATGGGTGCTGCTGTGACAGGTGTCTGATCTGCTTGGTATGTGGGTAGCCCTTAAGGGCTATGGGTGCTGCTGTGAGACGTGTGTGATCTGCCTGGTATGTGGGTAGCTCTTAAGGGCTATGGGTGCTGCTGTGAGACGTGTGTGATCTGCTTGGTATGTGGGTAGCCCTTAAGGGCTATGGAAGCTGCTGTGACAGGTGTCTGATCTGCTTGGTATGTGGGTAGCCCTTAAGGGCTATGGGTGCTGCTGTGACAGGTGTCTGATCTGCTTGGTATGTGGGTAGCCCTTAAGGGCTATTGGTGCTGCTGTGACAGGTGTCTGATCTGCTTGGTATGTGGGTAGCCCTTAAGGGCTATGAATGCTGCTGTAACAGGTGTCTGATCTGCCTGGTATGTGGGTAGCCCTTAAGGGCTATGGAAGCTGCTGTGACAGGTGTCTGATCTGCTTGGTATGTGGGTAGCACTTTGTCAGCAGACGCTGCAGTGGAAGAGGTGCGTGATCTGTAGGCATGTGGGTAGCATTACGGCTGTAACTCATTCTGCTGTGTAACAGGTGTCTCACCAGCCTGGTATGTGGGTAACACCAAGAATGGTTACTGCTTTGTTAGAGGCGAGTGATCAGTCTGGTATGTGGGAAGCACTTCAGCTGCGGGTGCTGCAGTGTAATAGCCTGGCATGCGGGTAGCTTCTGATGCTGCTGGGTAGCAGGTGTCTCACCAGCCTGGCATGCAGATAGCTTCTGATGCTGCTGGGTAACAGGTGTCTAACTAGGCTGGTATGCGGGTAGTATTGATGCTACCGGGTAACAGGTGTCTCACCAGCCTGGCATGTGGATAGCTACTGATGCTGCTGGGTAACAGGTGTCTCACCAGCCTGGCATGTGGATAGCTAATGATGCTGCTGTGTAACAGATGTCTCACCAGCCTGGTTTTCTGGGTAGCTACTAATGCTGCTGGGTAACAGGTGTCTCACCAGCCTGGCATGCGGGTAGCACTGATGCTGCTGTGTAACAGGTGTCTCACCAGCCTGGCATGCGGGTAGCTACTGATGCTGCTGGGTAACAGGTGACTCACCAACCTGATATGCAGGTACCTACTGATGCTGCTGGGTAACAGGTGTCTCACCAGCCTGGTATGTGGGTAGTACCAGGAATGGGTTCTGCTGTGTAAGAGGCGAATAATCTGCCTGGTATGTTGGTAACACTTCTGCTGCAGGTGCAGCTGTGTAACAGGTGTCTCACCAGCCTGGTATGTGGGAAGCTACTGATGCTGCTGTGTAACAGGTGTCTCATCAGCCTGGTATGTGGGTAGTTACTTACGCTGCTGGGTAACAGGTGTCTCACCAGCCTGGTATGTGGGTAGCTACTGATGCTGCTGTGTAACAGGTGTCTCACCAGCCTGGCATGCGGGTAGCTACTGATGCTGCTGTGTAACAGGTGTCTCACCAGCCTGACATTCGGGTAGCTACTGATGCTGCTGGGTAACAGGTGACTCACCAACCTGATATGCGGGTACCTACTGATGCTGCTGGGTAACAGGTGTCTTACCAGCCTGGTATGTGGGTAGTACCAGGAAGGGGTTCTACTGTGTGAGAGGCGAATGATCTGCCTGGTATGTTGGTAACACTTCTGCTGCAGGTGCAGCTGTGTAACAGGTGTCTCACCAGCCTGGTATGTGGGAAGCTACTGATGCTGCTGTGTAACAGGTGTCTCATCAGCCTGGTATGTGAGTAGTTACTTACGCTGCTGGGTAACAGGTGTCTCACCAGCCTGGTATGTGGGTAGCTTCTGATGCTGCTGTGTAACAGGTGTCTCACCAGCCTGGCATGCGGGTAGCTACTGATGCTGCTGTGTAACAGGTGTCTCACAAGCCTGACATTCGGGTAGCTACTGATGCTGCTGGGTAACAGGTGACTCACCAACCTGATATGCGGGTACCTACTGATGCTGCTGGGTAACAGGTGTCTTACCAGCCTGGTATGTGGGTAGTACCAGGAAGGGGTTCTACTGTGTAAGAGGCGAATGATCTGCCTGGTATGTCGGTAACACTTCTGCTGCAGGTGCAGCTGTGTAACAGGTGTCTCACCAGCCTGGTATGTGGGTAGCTACTGATGCTGCTGTGTGACAGGTGTCTCACCAGCCTGGTATGCGGGTAGCTACTAATACTGCTGGGTAAGAGGTTTCTCACCGGCCTGGTATGTGGGTAGCACCAGGAATAGGTTCTGCTGTGTAAGAGGCGAGTGATCTATCTGGTATGTGGGTAACACTTCTGCTGCGGGTGCTGCTGTGTAACAGGTGTCTCACTGGCCTGGTTTTCTGATAGCTACTTATGCTGCTGGATAACAGGTGTCTCACCAGCCTGGTATGTGGGTAGCTACTGATGCTGCTGTGTAACAGGTGTCTCCCCAGCCTGGTTTTCGCGTACCTACAGATGCTGCTGCTGGGTAATAGGTGTCTCACCAGCCTGGTATCTGGGTAGCTACTGATGTTGCTGTGTAACAGGTGTCTCACCAGCCTGGTATCTGGGTAGCTACTGATGCTGCTGTGTAACAGGTGTCTCACCAGCTGGTTTTCTGGTTGCTACGGATGCTGCTGTGTAACAGGTGTCTCACCAGACTGGTATCTGGGTAGCTACTGATGCTGCTGTGTAACAGGTGTCTCACCAGCCTGGTTTTCTGGTTGCTACTGATGCTGCTGTGTAACAGGTGTCTCACCAGCCTGGTTTTCTGACAGCTACAGGTGCTGCTGTGTAACAGGTGTCTCACCGGACTGGTATCTGGGTAGCAACTGATGCTGCTGTGTAACAGATGTCTAACCAGCCTGGTTTTCTGGTAGCTACTGGTGTTGCTGTGTAACAGGTGTCTCATCAGCCTGGTGTTCTGGTTGCTACTGATGCTGCTGTGTAACAGGTGTCTCACCAACCTGGTATCTAGGTAGCTACTGATGCTGCTGTTTAACAGGTGTCTCACCAGCCTGGTTTTCTGGTTGCTACTATTGCTGTGGGTAACAGGTGTCTCACCAGCCTGGTTTTCTGGTAGCTACTGATTCTGCTGGGTAACAGGTGTCTCACCAACCTGATATGTGGGTAGCTATTGATGCTGCTGGGTAACAGGTGTCTCACCAGCCTGGTATGTGGGTAGTACCAGGAATGGGTAATGCTGTGTAAGAGGCGAATGATCTGCCTGGTATGTTGGTAACACTTCTGCTGCAGGTGCAGCTGTGTAACAGGTGTCTCGCCAGCCTGATATGTGGGTAGTTACTTATGCTGCTGGGTAACAGGTGCCTCACCAGCCTGGTATGTGGGTAGCTACTGATGCTGCTGTGTAACAAGTGTCTCACCAGCCTGGCATGCGGGTAGCTACTGATGCTGCTGGGTAACAGGTGTCTCACCTGCCTAGCATGCGGATAGCTACTGATGCTGCTGGGTTAACAGGTGTCTCATCAACCTAATATGCGGGTAGCTACTGATGCTGCTGGGTAACAGGTGTCTTACCAGCCTGGTATGTGGGTAGTACCAGGAAGGGGTTCTACTGTGTAAGAGGCGAATGATCTGCCTGGTATGTCGGTAACACTTCTGCTGCAGGTGCAGCTGTGTAACAGGTGTCTCACCAGCCTGGTATGTGGGAAGCTACTAATGCTGCTGTGTAACAGGTGTCTCACCAGCCTGGTATGTGGGTAGCTACTGATGCTGCTGTGTAACAGGTGTCTCACCAGCCTGGTATGCAGGTAGCTACTAATGCTGCTGGGTAACAGGTGTCTCACCGGCCTGGTATGTGGGTAGCACCAGGAATAGGTTCTGCTGTGTAAGAGGCGAGTGATCTATCTGGTATGTGGGTAGCACTTCTGCTGCGGGTGCTGCTGTGTAACAGGTGTCTCACTAGCCTGGTTTTCTGGTAGCTACTTATGCTGCTGGGTAACAGGTGTCTCACCAGCCTGGTATGTGGGTAGCTACTGATGCTGCTGTGTAACAGGTGTCTCCCCAGCCTGGTTTTCGGGTAGCTACAGATGCTGCCGCTGGGTAACAGGTGTCTCACCAGCCTGGTATCTGGGTAGCTACTGATGCTGCTGTGTAACAGGTGTCTCACCAGCCTGGTATCTGGGTAGCTACTGATGCTGCTGTGTAACAGGTGTCTCACCAGCCTGGTTTTCTGGTTGCTACTGATGCTGCTGTGTAACAGGTGTCTCACCGGACTGGTATCTGGGTAGCTACTGATGCTGCTGTGTAACAGATGTCTCACCAGCCTGGTTTTCTGGTAGCTACTGGTGCTGCTGCGTAACAGGTGTCTCATCAGCATGGTTGCTACTGATGCTGCTGTGTAACAGGTGTCTCACCAACCTGGTATCTGGGTAGCTACTGATGCTGCTGTTTAACAGGTTTCTCACCAGCCTGGTTTTCTGGTTGCTATTGATGCTGCTGTGTAACAGGTGTCTCGCCAACCTGGTATCTGGGTAGTTACTGATGCTGCTGTTTAACAGGTGTCTCACTAGCCTGGTTTTCTGGTTGCTACTGATGCTGCTGTGTAACAGGTGTCTCACCATCCTGGTATCTGGGTAGCTACTGATGCTGCTGTGTAACAGGTGTCTCACCAGCCTGGTATCTGGGTAGCTACTGATGCTGCTGTGTAACAGGTGTCTCACCAGCTGGTTTTCTGGTTGCTACTGATGCTGCTGGGTAACAGGTGTCTCAACAGCCTGGTTTTCTGGTAGCTACTGATGCTGCTGGGTAACAGGTGTCTCACCAACCTGATATGCGGGTAGCTACTGATGCTGCTGGGTAACAGGTGTCTCACCAGCCTGGTTTTCTGACAGCTACTGGTGCTGCTGTGTAACAGGTGTCTCACTGGACTGGTATCTGGGTAGCTACTGATGCTGCTGTGTAACAGATGTCTCACCAGCCTGGTTTTCTGGTAGCTATTGGTGCTGCTGTGTAACAGGTGTCTCATCAGCCTGGTGTTCTGGTTGCTACTGATGCTGCTGTGTAACAGGTGTCTCACCAACCTGGTATCTAGGTAGCTACTGATGCTGCTGTTTAACAGGTGTCTCACCAGCCTGGTTTTCTGGTTGCTACTATTGCTGCTGGGTAACAGGTGTCTCACCAGCCTGGTTTTCTGGTAGCTACTGATTTTGCTGGGTAACAGGTGTCTCACCAACCTGATATGTGGGTAGCTACTGATGCTGCTGTGTAACAGGTGTCTCCCCAGCCTGGTTTTCGGGTAGCTACAGAGGCTGCTGCTGGGTAACAGGTGTCTCACCAGCCTGGTATCTGGGTAGCTACTGATGCTGCTGTGTAACAGGTGTCTCACCAGCCTGGTATCTGGGTAGCTACTGATGCTGCTGTGTAACAGGTGTCTCACCAGCCTGGTTTTCTGGTTGCTACTGATGCTGCTGTGTAACAGGTGTCTCACCGGACTGGTATCTGGGTAGCTACTGATGCTGCTGTGTAACAGATGTCTCACCAGCCTGGTTTTCTGGTAGCTACTGGTGCTGCTGCGTAACAGGTGTCTCATCAGCCTGGTTGCTACTGATGCTGCTGTGTAACAGGTGTCTCACCAACCTGGTATCTGGGTAGCTACTGATGCTGCTGTTTAACAGGTTTCTCACCAGCCTGGTTTTCTGGTTGCTATTGATGCTGCTGTGTAACAGGTGTCTCACCAACCTGGTATCTGGGTAGTTACTGATGCTGCTGTTTAACAGGTGTCTCACTAGCCTGGTTTTCTGGTTGCTACTGATGCTGCTGTGTAACAGGTGTCTCACCAGACTGGTATCTGGGTAGCTACTGATGCTGCTGTGTAACAGGTGTCTCACCAGCCTGGTATCTGGGTAGCTACTGATGCTGCTGTGTAACAGGTGTCTCACCAGCTGGTTTTCTGGTTGCTACTGATGCTGCTGGGTAACAGGTGTCTCAACAGCCTGGTTTTCTGGTAGCTACTGACGCTGCTGGGTAACAGGTGTCTCACCAACCTGATATGCGGGTAGCTACTGATGCTGCTGGGTAACAGGTGTCTCACCAGCCTGGTTTTCTGACAGCTACTGGTGCTGCTGTGTAACAGGTGTCTCACTGGACTTGTATCTGGGTAGCTACTGATGCTGCTGTGTAACAGATGTCTCACCAGCCTGGTTTTCTGGTAGCTATTGGTGCTGCTGTGTAACAGGTGTCTCATCAGCCTGGTGTTCTGGTTGCTACTGATGCTGCTGTGTAACAGGTGTCTCACCAACCTGGTATCTAGGTAGCTACTGATGCTGCTGTTTAACAGGTGTCTCACCAGCCTGGTTTTCTGGTTGCTACTATTGCTGCTGGGTAACAGGTGTCTCACCAGCCTGGTTTTCTGGTAGCTACTGATTCTGCTGAGTAACAGGTGTCTCACCAACCTGATATGTGGGTAGCTATTGATGCTGCTGGGTAACAGGTGTCTCACCAGCCTGGTATGTGGGTAGTACCAGGAATGAGTAATGCTGTGTAAGAGGCGAATGATCTGCCTGGTATGTTGGTAACACTTCTGCTGCAGGTGCAGCTGTGTAACAGGTGTCTCGCCAGCCTGGTATGTGGGTAGTTACTTATGCTGCTGGGTAACAGGTGCCTCACCAGCCTGGTATGTGGGTAGCTACTGATGCTGCTGTGTAACAAGTGTCTCACCAGCCTGGCATGCGGGTAGCTACTGATGCTGCTGGGTAACAGGTGTCTCACCTGCCTGGCATGCGGATAGCTACTGATGCTGCTGGGTAACAGGTGTCTCATCAACCTAATATGCGGGTAGCTACTGATGCTGCTGGGTAACAGGTGTCTTACCAGCCTGGTATGTGGGTAGTACCAGGAAGGGGTTCTACTGTGTAAGAGGCGAATGATCTGCCTGGTATGTCGGTAACACTTCTGCTGCAGGTGGAGCTGTGTAACAAGTGTCTCACCAGCCTGGTATGTGGGAAGCTACTGATGCTGCTGTGTAACAGGTGTCTTATCAGCCTGGTATGTGGGTAGATACTGATGCTGCTGTGTAACAGGTGTCTCACCAGCCTGGTATGCGGGTAGCTACTAATGCTGCTGGGTAACAGGTGTCTCACCGGCCTGGTATGTGGGTAGCACCAGGAATGGGTTCTGCTGTGTAAGAGGCGAGTGAGCTATCTGGTATGTGGGTAGCACTTCTGCTGCGGGTGCTGCTGTGTAACAGGTGTCTCACTAGCCTGGTTTTCTGGTAGCTACTTATGCTGATGGGTAACAGGTGTCTCACCAGCCTGGTATGTGGGTAGCTACTGATGCTGCTGTGTAACAGGTGTCTCCCCAGCCTGGTTTTCGGGTAGCTACAGATGCTGCTGCTGGGTAACAGGTGTCTCACCAGCCTGGTATCTGGGAAGCTACTGATGCTGCTGTGTAACAGGTGTCTAACCAGCCTGGTATCTGGGTAGCTACTGATGCTGCTGTGTAACAGGTGTCTCACCAGCCTGGTTTTCTGGTTGCTACTGATGCTGCTGTGTAACAGGTGTCTCACCGGACTGGTATCTGGGTAGCTACTGATGCTGCTGTGTAACAGATGTCTCACCAGCCTGGTTTTCTGGTAGCTACTGGTGCTGCTGCGTAACAGGTGTCTCATCAGCCTGGTTTTCTGGTTGCTACTGATGCTGCTGTGTAACAGGTGTCTCACCAACCTGGTATCTGGGTAGCTACTGATGCTGCTGTTTAACAGGTGTCTCACCAGCCTGTTTTTCTGGTTGCTATTGATGCTGTTGTGTAACAGGTGTCTCACCATCCTGGTATCTGGGTAGCTACTGATGCTGCTATTTAACAGGTGTCACACTAGCCTGGTTTTCTGGTTGCTACTGATGCTGCTGTGTAACAGGTGTCTCACCATCCTGGTATCTGGGTAGCTACTGATTCTGCTGTGTAACAGATGTCTCACCAGCCTGGTTTTCTGGTAGCTACTGATGCTGCTGGGTAACAGGTGTCTCACCAGCCTGGTTTTCTGGTAGCTACTGATGCTGCTGGGTAACAGGTGTCTCACCAACCTGGTTTTCAGGTAGCTACAGATGCTGCTGCTGGGTAACAGGTGTCTCACCAGTCTGGTATGTGGGTAGCTACTGATGCTGCTGGGTAACAGGTGTCTCACCAGCCTGGTTTTCTGGTAGCTACTGATGCTGCTGGGTAACAGGTGTCTCACCAACCTGGTTTTCAGGTAGCTACAGATGCTGCTGCTGGGTAACAGGTGTCTCACCAGTCTGGTATGTGGGTAGCTACTGATGCTGCTGGGTAACAGGTGTCTCACCAGCCTGGTTTTCTGGTAGCTACTGATGCTGCTGGGTAACAGGTGTCTCACCACATTGGTTTTCGGGTAGCTACAGATGCTGCTGCTGGGTAACAGGTGTCTCACCAGTCTGGTATGTGGGTCGAGCATTAGGGCTGCGGCCGGACCCTGATGACTTAATTGCCCGCCATGCTCGGCTGCGCCCAAGGGCAGGTGGTGCGTCAGGAGCCGCGTCTCCCCCTCACATTCCCACCCTCAGGGGGAGGTTAACAATTAACAGCTCCGCTGACCCTGTGCGCACTGGGAATGCACCAGCCATGGGACGGCATGCGAGGTGCCAGGGGCCCGCCATAGCAATGCATGAGGTGCTGCTGGGAGAGATGTGGGAGACATCCTGAGGGAGATTTGGAAGGGCCCCACCCGATGTGGACGAAGTGCTGTGTGGGTCAGGTGCCGGAAGTGACGGTGGTGGGGGGTGCAGGAGAAATGTGAACGAGTCCCCCGACTTCTTTTACCGGGAGTTCGATAACTGGAGCAAATGGAGCCGCACATTCATTCTTTGGCCTCTCTGGGGCGAGATCGGAGCTCATTCAGAACGCTGCTCACGCGCTGGCTTCCCTGATGCAATCGCATCTAAGGGGTGAGCGAGGGGAGGCAATGAGTCTGATGGGGCAAGCCACCTTTCATGACATCACTTCATATCGTGACGTCAGCGTCCCCCACTTCTTTTTTTAGGACTTGTTCCCTGGGGGGATACAGTGCTCGAAGAGACGAGGGAAGACGAGACTTGGGGGCCACTTAGCAGTAAAGGCCACTGTGCCCGCGTGACAGCGCCTCCTGCCGCCGGGAGGGGCCACCGCCCCCCAAGCCAATGACATTCATCCCAGTGTAAACACCTCGGCCTTTTAATAACAAGAAGTGGCTAATGAAGCCCGCAAGCAGGAGCTGCAGCTATTGGAAAAATGTCAAGCCCATAGATCTCCCAGAGACAGGAGGTTAAAGTTCAGAGTGAGGTCAGGTGTTCAGCAAGTCTCATCTCGAGAGTCCCGGCTTAATGGGATTCATCGCAGTTAAAGCATCCTTCATTGCACAGGCGTGCTTGATGGAGGGGGTGGTTCGAGTGCAGCCTTTCAAATAGCTGCTAAGATAGCTCAGTGTGTTGAATGTCTGCTGCAGAGACCTGGGTGTCACTTACAGGTGTAGGAAATTCATGTCATGGGCTTTCCTTTTACAAATCGTTGTTTTCAGCCGTGCTTGTCATCAGGGCACAGGTCCTAAAAAAAATGAAGTGGGGGGACGCTGACGTCACGAAAGGAAGTGCGTCACGAAAGGTGGCTTGCACCATCAGACTCATTGCCTCCCCTCGCTCACCCTTTAGATGCGAATGCATCAGAGAAGCCAGCGCGTGAGCAGCGTTCTGAATGAGCTCCGATCTCGCCCCAGAGAGGCCAAAGAGTGAATGTGTGGCTCCATTTGCTCCAGTAATCGAGCTCCTGGTAAAATAAGTTGGGGGACGCCCTCCACCCACGTGGTACCCCGACTCGAGCCCTGCTTGTCACGTCTGTTCAGCTGAAATTAACAAAAACTACGATTCCCAGAATGCATTAGAACGCTGTTAAAGGAACGCCCCGAACTGGCCTTGCCTCCGTTCATTGGCAGCCCTCCAGTAACATTCATTACACGTTTCCAGTATGAAGGAGGGGATCGGAGGTTAACCCCCCTTTCCCCTAATAGAGTTGTCACCTGACTGCTTGTTGTCAGATGGCCATATTTCAAGTTCCCACCTTCCTACAATCTAATATGCTTCAACCCTGCTTTCCTGTAGGGTGGAGGGGGTGCACAGAGGGACACTAGGGGGCTGCTAAACCAAAGGTCTGAACCTTCCTCGGTCACTTCGGAACTGTATACAATTAAAGCAAAATGTGCTTCTGACAGGTAGAACTGAAAAGCGTTCACCCCATGAGGGAACACAGGGCTGCATGTGTGAAACCATTTTGCATTTGCAAACTGTGCGAATGGCTAAATTCGACAGTTTGCGAATGCAAAATTGCCTTTCGAGATATATGAAAGGCTTTGTAGTGGCAAATTTAGGTAATCACATTTTTTTTGCAATTACTTAAAATTGCAAATGCAAACAGGGAATCACAATTTGCAATTCTGTAAGCCCATGTACCAAACATGTTCTACATGCAAACTATGCATTTAGGAAATACTATCACCATCAACTCTAAGTTGATGGAAACCATGTGCAATTTTTGAAAAATTAACAAAAATATGCCACACGTGTCCCCATGTGTGCGCTTTAGCTGTGCATATATTTTTGGGGACGGGCCTTAGGCCCAATGTCAACCTTGGTTTTGCGTTACCGATTACAAATTAGGTCTTAGTAAATTAGCGAATGCAAAACCATTCGCACCTATAGGAATAAATGGAATAGTATTACCGAATAGCGATTGAGAATCTTTAGGAATTGCTATTAGGTGGTCGCTTTTTTCTAATATACCATTTTACAATCCTTAAATCCAAATTACCTAAAATTCGCTATTTAACCCCTTCGGCGCTTATGACGAGCTCAGCTCGTCATGAGGCATAGTGGAACTGTGCCCATGACGAGCTGAGCTCGTCATAACTGCCGCGGAACGCCCACACGGGGCTAATTCCCCTCCTGTGCGGACGTTCCACGGGAGTGGGCGGAGTAGTGATGAGCTCAGCTCGTCAAGAGCACAGCTTCACTGTACAGCATGACGAACTGGGCTCGTCACGCGCACCGCGGTGCCACGCGCGCCCCCCCCCGCACCGCAGGGGAATTAGCCCTGCGTGGAAGGGGTTAAGGAATGCAAAATGGATTTTTGATACATGTAGCCCACAGTGCCTACTCAGAGATGATCGTATAGAACTTGGCACCTACTCAGAGTCTTCCCTAGGGAACATAACGCCTACTCGTAGACAACCGAGGGCTCATAACGCCTACTCAGACACACTGAGAGGGGGCATAAACCCTACAGAGCCTTGGCAAGGGAACTAACAGCCAGATTCATGAACCCAAATTGCGATCGCAATAGCTGCGAAATAGCTATTGCGATCACAATTTCATTAATCGCAATTCATGAAACAAAACAAGACCAAATTGTGAAATTGCAAAACATAATTTGCGACTTCGCAAAGAAAGTCGCAGAATCAAGGTGGAACCCCCTTTGCGAATCGGAAATAGCAAGTTCCCCAAGATTCTGCGATTTTCTGTGCGAAATTGCAAATTATTCGCAAACCCAATGCATGAAAATTTGCAAATAGCGAAAAAACCCAAAATCGCTTTTTGCGAGGCGCAAATTAAGGAGAAGTCAAACCAGGTGGTAACCATGAAGTTAAAAAAAAAATTCCAACAAAAAAATCCTAACTAGCCACAGGTGCGGGGCTGTTCAAACACACTTAAGGAGACACAGTAGGAGCATGAGGACATTCAAAATGCCAGGACTCTACATGGTGGTAAGGCGGCGCAGGATCCAGGCTGCAGCAAGGAACAGACGCAGGATCCAGGAGCGAATTTTCCGCCAGCGGATCACACTACTGGGACAAACTGAGGTGGAACTCTACTCAAAGTACCGGCTGAATGGGGCAATGATTACAAAGCTCATCCGGGACCTTGACCCCCTGATGCAGCACCCAACGAGGAGGACCAATGCCATGCCCACCCATGTCCAGGTCTTGTGCAGCCTGCACCTCCTGGCCTCCGGAAGCTTCCAGGGGATAGTTGCTGTTGCAGGGGGGATCTCCCCGAGTACCATGTCCCGCTGCCTAAGGAGTTTCCTGGAGGCCATGCTGACCCGGCTACACAATTACATCAAAATTCCAACCACCCAACAGGACTTGAATCAAACCAAGCTACAATTTTACAACATAGCGCAATTCCCCCATGTAATTGGATGCATTGACTGTACCCACATCCACATCTGCCCACCCGCAGAGACTGAATACATGTACCGGAACCGCAAGTCCTACCACTCACTGAACATCCAGATGGTGTGCGACGCTAAGACAATCATCACCGACATAGTGGCACAATACCCAGGGAGCACGCATGACTCCTTCATATTCTGGCACAGCGGCATGCACACACGACTGGCCAGGGGAGACTATGGCCAAGGACACCTTCTAGGTAAGTACACATGCCAACAAACAGTACATCGAGACCATGTAGCTGCGCATGACAGGCACTCACCCTCTGCTCCATTCATTCAGGTGACAGTGCATATGGCCTCCGTGAGTACCTCCTCACCCCATACCTCAACCCTGCCACACCACAGCAACGGCGTTACAATGCTGCACACATTCGCACTCGAAATTGCATTGAGCGGACATTTGGGCTTTTAAAGAGCCGATTCCGCATTCTACACAAGACTGGTGGGGCCCTCAAATACCAGCCTGAGGTCTGCTGCCGCATCGTGGCCGTGTGTACAATACTCCACAACATTGCTACCAAGCGGAGGATACCTGTGGATATCTCTGGTAGTGAGTCGGAAGGGGACAACCGCCAACCTGCACATGTGCATCATGCACACGGGGAGAATCCTGCTGAAGGACACAGGCGCCGCAACCAAATCACAATGAACTGTTTCTGGTGTACCCATTCCTCTCACACAACACTGCCGTCATGCATGACGAATGTAATAATGACATGAGTCAGATTTACGTCAGACCATAAAGTCTTATTGTTTATTCACAATAATGTGTACTTTATGTTCCTTGATATGACATGCAAACTGTATTCCGTCATACAGCCCCATGAAGGGGTAGAGGGCTTGCTTGTGGAATCAGCATGGCCCTGCAGGCAGAGTTCATTGTGTCACTGGCGTCTCCGGCCGGACGCACCCAGTCGCCTCTCCGTGTCCTCCACAACAGTGTTTGCCCGTGATGCTGCTGTGGGCCTGCTGTTGCGGCGGCGTTCCGTTACCAGCGGCAAGGACATGCTGCTGTGACTGGAAGTGCCCTCGCTGGCATCATCCCCCCACCTGCTTGACCATGGCCAGACGCCTGCAGACTCTGCACGGCTGTTGTCACCTGTTCAAGGGCCCTGGCGACGTCCTGGCAACATTGGACCATCTGCACCTGCATCGCAAGGGAGCGGCGCGAAGGCTGTGAGGTGGCATTTCCAATGACGTGATTGGACCTGGTGTAGGCTGACAGGCGGGTCAGCAGCTGGCGGTGGCGGCGGCGGGTGATATCCTGCTGCGATACCAGGATCTGGCTGTTCTCACGAACAGCTGCGGTCATGCCCTGCATGCATTCTGTGAGCTGGCCCACATTTCGTGCCATCTTATTCAGCTGCAGGTGGATGGCTGCCAAGTGACGTGCCTGCTTCTGGTGTACTGCGAGCATGCGGCGTTCTATGGCCAGGCCAGGATCCCGTACATGTACCCCACTGCCAGCGTGTGTTGAGGTGTCACGCTGCGGGCGCGTCAGTCCGCTGGCCTGGGATCGCACTGTGGCTGTGCGCCTTGTCTGCCTCCTGGATGCTGGTGGTGTGGCCTGTACCACTGCCATGGGTGTCACTTGGGATGGTTGCTGGGCACCTGTGGCTGCAGGTGTGGCCCTGTCCACATGGGGAGGTGGTGGTACTGCTGCTGGTGGCTGAGATGGTCCGGCTCATGGTGCAGGATGGCCCTCACCCTCGGTGTCCTCTGGGTTCTCCTCTATGTGTAGGGCCTCACTGTCGGTGCAGGGTTGTTCATTCGCACCTGTGATGTAAATGGGTGCATGATTAATGATATGTATCTTGCACATGAGATGTTGCTACATGCATGCAGGCTTGCATTCCCTGACTGGCTTTAGGAATTACTTTCAATTAACAGGTCTGGCTGTGTGGGGCTATCCGGGAATTTTGGTCACACTACAAGTCCCACAATGCAATAGGGCATTTCAGGTGTGCATGGCCTGCATTACTGGGGTAATCAAATTGCTAGCTCAAGAGTCATGGGCATTGTTAGGGGACGGGGTCGCAGTCGCATGGCACTTACCTTGGGATTGTTGGGCGGGTCAGGAGGAGTCCAGCTGGGTGACCCCCACTCAGGCTTCAGGATTTAGGGTGTCCTCCACAAGGTCTTCCAGTGGAGTGTTGGGTGCAACCGTGGGCTCTCCTCCACCGGTGGCAAGTCGCTCCCCGAGCCTCTCAGCGATACGCTCTTTGGCACACCCTCTGAGGTCGTACCAGCTCTTTTTTAAATCCTCGATGGAGCGCTGGGTCACCCCGACTGAATTGACCTTTGCGCGGATGCGCAGCCAGATGCGGCGCTTGTCCGCCTCAGGCACCCTCCGGGAGTCCTTTCCAAAAAGGCGAGCATGGTCCTTAGAGACTCCGTCAATGAGGAACTCCAGTTCCTGTTCAGAAAACTTTATCTTCCTCTTTCTTCCTGGGGCACTGCTCCCTGCTGCTTCCTGGGACATTTTGACAGTTGTTAGTGTCCTGGTGTGGTGCTGCAGGTAGTCTGTAGTGGAGCTCTGGCCAGTACTGCTTCCACTTTCAGGCTCAGTGATCAGAATGAGGGAGGGAACAGCCTACTTCCTGGTTGTGATGTCATCATTGGGCTCGAAATGCGACTTCCCGCGATTTCGGTAATTGCGAGTTCGCAATTTCTACATGGTCAACGGGCGAATCTGCGATTTTTCAGCGATTTAGCGGAATTCACTATCGGCAATTGCGGCCGATTGCGAATCGCTTTTTTTACTCGCTTTTGTTAATTCATCCCATTCATAGCTCTTAGTCGAAGCCACCTTGATGTAACACAGCAACAATCAGAGACACCCCTAGGGATAAATGTGAACACATCTCCTACTCAGAGACACCCGGAGAACTCACAGCACACACTCAGAGATATCCTGAGGTAACACAGCACATCTGAGAGACACCCATAGATAACACAGCACACCAGTGGAGACCGCCCTTGGGAACCCACTGCCTACTCAGAGACACCCTTAAGGCTCACCGCACACACACAGATATTTTATTGGGGTTTTCATACCTGATGCCTACTCTGTCCTTGCTACCCCTGACTTCAGAGGTTGTGAAGGCGGGAGCAGTAAGGGAACAGCTGCCAAATTATGGAACTCTCTGCCTGCAAAGATTAGCACCAAAGAAAATGAAAGCGTTGCAGTGCCCCCTCAGGGATAGTAAGCGATATAAATGCAATTTATGCGATTATCAATGGCTGCATAAGTCCTCTTTATCATCTGTTGTTCAAACTCTTTGCCTTTCTTCTCAAAGTGTGCAAAACAGGCGGTTGATGATGAGCAGCTAATAGTGTGACATGGAGGCCGACTCTGCCATCAAAGACGGCAAGGCATCCCTTTCACTACCACTCACATATTGATGGCGCTCTATTGATGGAGGGCGCGTAAGAACCTTTAAGTAAGTCTCCCAGACTTCATAAGGGCTAGAAAGCCTCACCTGGAGCAGGCTATGACATAACTAGGGCTCCCGGTTTTATGGTATTTATTTTTTTGAACATTTCCGTCTGTATTTATCCATATTTATTTTTGGGCCATCTCATTGGCATTGATCCATATTTAGTTTGCATTATGAGATTAAAAGAAGACGCAATATTGTATGTTTCCACATTTATTTAATTGATAAACACACATTCATACTTTAATGCCTGTCACATTTTAGCAAAACAAGCAGCCAAATATAACAAAACACTACACCAAGAGATAAATATTAGCTTTATACTACAACTACATATTGGCATATGCCATTATTTTAAAAAAATCTCATCCTGTTTTTTTACTCCAAATGAAGTCCATCTATTCAGCTCTTGATCTGGAATTCATGAAAGACAGCATGGGGAGTCACTCGGAAGAAGCACAATTTTCTGTATTTTTCCAACTTTTAAGAATAAATAAAGACAGGAAACACTTAGTTTTTCTGTCTGAATTTATCTCTAAAAATCAATAAAAACGGAACACTGGGAGCCTTAAATATAACACTGCACTCAACTGTAAATTCTGTATTGTGTTTTTGGCAAAATCTGTTCTACCAACAAAGTTCTTCATAATGATCTTCTACATCAGTAACACTAAGATTTTCTTGATACTTGCCACTGGGGCAATGTTAGATTCTTTGTCAATACTCACTAAGTGGAAAGCTGGTTTAATAATAATAATAATAATAATAATAATAATAATAATAATAATAATAATTATTATTATTATTGTTATTATTATTATTAATATTGTTATTATTAATATGATTGCTATTATTATAATTATTATTATCATTATTATTATTATTATGATTATCATTATTATTAGCATTATTGTTATTATTATCATTATTATTATTATTAATATTATTAACATTATTATTATTATTGTGACTATTGTTATTATTACTATTATTATTATTATTATCATTACTATCATTACTATCATTATTATCATTATCACTATTAATATTAATGTTATTATTACTATTATGATCATTACAATTATTATTGTTGTTATTATTATTACTATTATCATGATTATTATTATTATCATCATTGTTATCATTATTATTATCATTATAATCATCATTATTATTTTCAATATCATTATCAATATAATATTATCATTATTATCATTATTAATATTAATAGTATTATTACTATAATTATCATTATCATTATTATTATTATTATTATTATTATTATTATTGTTGTTATTATTATTACTATTACTATTATGATCATCATTATTATTGTTGTTATTGTTGTTATTATTACGATTATTATTATTATCATCATCATTATTATCATTCTTATTATCATTATTATTATTATCATTTCCTATTATTATTATTAACCCGTTGCCTGCTGCTGTCGGCCAACGGTTGTCACGTGCACTACCTTGGTAGTCCTGCGCACGTCCGTTGGCCGCCGCTGCCCCACCCGGTTTTTGAATGTTCAGCACTGGAGCTGAACGTTCGACGCAGCCAAGGGGTTGAAGGTGGTTTAGGCCAGTGGGTGCCAAACATTGGATCACAAGGGCTGGACCAATGTCAGATTTACAAGGTACCTGCTCACTTTGTATAATAATCCAATTTAGGATAATTACGTATGAAAGTATTTCATATGGATATTTAAAAAATATTGCCTGGGACTCTCCCTAATGGATCAACGTCGAACAATCCAGTCTAGGTGCAGGAAGCACTACGCCAACCTTTCAGGCAACTGAAGGTGAGAGCGCGCCCCTGACCCGAGAAAGTAAACAGTGGTCTGTAGGAAAGTTTCCCCTCAAAAAGCATGACAGTCAAATACAGCGAGGAAATAATAATCAATGTCTTCTGCATTAAATTCAAACTAAAAAATAAATTTTACAAATCCAAAAATAGACTACAAAGCTAAAATCTAAAAGGTAACAAGTAAACCTTATACATATGCAGCATTGGCATGTTAGAGTGAGATACACGAGAAGGAGTCAGTAGGAGTGGACAGGGAGGGCAATGGTTGTAAGTAAGTCCCTTGTACCGTTCAATGCAAGTAGTGGAGAGGAGGCAGAAGGATACACGCAAACAGCCAGTAGCATTGGGTGAGAGAGGAAGCTGAGGCATGATTGACAAGGTCTCAAGCAAATGGCGTAACTAGGGGTGGTTGAAGAAAACCAATGGTTGAAAGGGGCGGACACAAAGTCCACTCTATGCATATTGTTGGCAACAGGTATGTTTGACAGCTCTGTTGTTAAAACCAAGATCTATAAAAGGTATCCCTATCCACAGATGTATGAAATTTGGAACGCACCATCACTGAAGAAGGGGGTAGCCTCTTAACTCCAGAAAAGCCAATCGGAAGATGATTCAAGCAGAGAGTCATTATTTCATTGGAGGCAATGAGAATCACATTCTAAGTCTGATCTAAAAAATGTGTGTCATAGAAAATTGGCTATTGCCTGTAAATTGGAATTCGGGAAAAGGCTTTTGGAAATTTCTCCATGATGTCTAAATGTTAACACAGCTCCCTGAAATGAATAACTCAAAGTTATTTCACTTTTTGACCGAGAAATGACATTTAGTGCAAGACATATGTATTTTGTTATACACTTTGACCGTATCGAGGAGATCTCTGGATCCTGGTTCCTTTTCACTACAAATTTGATCTTTACATTTCAAATTTAAATGCGAAAAGGAGCCAATATTATAAGAATTTCCTCCTCTTATATTTGATCTCCAGAAATTTTTCTGTCCTCACGATCAACAAATTTGAAATGTGATAGTGACAAACGATTCGGGCCTGAGGAATAACATTTGGTAATCTCTGTAGAAACAAAGACACTAGGTATTATTCATCATTTCCCAGGTGATAATTCGAATTGACTAGTATACAACATCCTTGAATTTCTATACTGCTAGTATCTGTTGCCCTTTCGTTGAGGGAATGCCAATGCAGGAGTCCAGTAATTCTCATAATTAGGCCCAAAGTGTGTATTGCTTCATATAATTCCCATAAATTAAGTTTTGAGGAAAATTGAAGGTATCTTATATTTTTCTCTTTTACGTTCCCTTCCTCGCGAAAGTAGTTTTCTTTGCAAGTAATGTATTTAAGTATTACATTTTTTACTTGTAACATTTCTAGAGCACAACTAGCTAGCCACAGAGGCTGCAGGGTGCTTTACATCGAACAGGTTCAGATACGTTAAAACATCAGATATCAGGTCATATAACAAAATCTCTATACTGAACCAGCTCGGCTCAGCGCAATGGGTCAAACTATGGAAGATATAATTTGAACGGGTGAGTTTTTAGATATTTTGTTACAGAAGGTCCAAAGATTATGAATGGTTTTTATGCTTTCTGGGATTTGAATTCAGAATTTGGGTGCAAGGCAGGAGAAGGCATAGGGACAGTTTTCCTCATTTTTGATGAGGAGATTTCTAAGGTTAGTCTTTCTTTCCCTCTTGTAACTGGTTAGCTCCCAAAAGTGTGTATTTTGACCTGCAGGTATCTTGGAAGTCCTGCGTTTAACATTTTGAATGTTATGTAAACAGTCTTGAAGATGATTCAAACACCGGCCTTCCTTGACGAACCCACATCACACCCCTCCTAAGGACACTCCACTGGCTCCCCGTACAGAAGAGACGCCAACTCAAGGTGCAGACCCAGACACACATGGCTCTATACAACCAAGGACTCGCCTACATTAACCACCGCCTGAACTTCCATCTACCAACGAAAAGATGCTCTGCCTCCCTTTAACCTGCTTATACTCCCGCATCTACCGAAGCAGAAGTGGAGGATGCTCCTTCTCCCACATTAAATCAAAGACCTGGAACAGCCTCCCCACACACCTCCGGACCATCACCTCACTTACGGAATTCCAAATGGCCCTCAAGACCAGGCTGTTCGAATAAGCCTCCGGGGCATGCAAGCGCCTGGATACCCTATTGGTTGATTAGCCGCACTTTATAAATCCTGATTGATTGATTGATTGATTGACCTTCTATAGGACAGATAGTAGAGTTTTTTAAGGATTAACATTATGTAGTTTGATTTCATCATATTTGCCCCCAGTCAAGCAACAATCTGCATGATGGCTTTGAGGGAAGAGTTTCTGGAATTAGATAGGCATGCCCAGATAGCAACACTGCTTTCTATATGCAAGAGTGCAAGAATACGCACCAATGCTCTGAAGGCCTCGGAGTGGATGCAGTTTTTAATTTTCTTTAGAAGGTATATGTGGTATTTTACAGCTTTCAATAAATTGCTTATATGAGCCTTGAAGGTGAGGAAATATCAATTGCGAGCCAAAGAGATTTAACAATGGATACCAGCTTAGGGGTGATTCATGATCATATATTTGTACTGTAAACCTCTATACTATAGACTATAGAATCTCTAGGGTTCTTGACTAACTCAACTGACTACCCCTAGCTGCATTGTCAACCTATTAGACTTCTTATTAAAGGACTTGGAGGATCAGGACTAGACGTGAAGGAGGACTAGGACACACCTCCCACAGAAACTCAATATTTCAGTCAAATATCACAGTATCCTGAAATCAATTCTCATTGCTTCTCAAGACCCTGGATTTAACCCCTTCGACGCTCATGACGAGCTGGGCTCGTCATGGCGTAGCCTCCTCGCACGCTCATGACGAGCCCAGCTCGTCACGTAAAGTGCGATTTAAAAAAACCCAGCGTACGGGCGGAATTCCGCCCGCACGCATGCGGTTAAGAAAAAGGCCACCCTCGGCTATCCTTCTCAGGCAATGCCCCTGAAGTATGGGGTGCTCTACACACAATACTTCCCCTATGATTTCAGATATCTAAAACTAGACGGAAGAAAAATGTCACCTGCTTCAAAGTCTCACTTCTGCTCACCTCCTCTCTATGGCACTTTGTCTTATTCCCTGTCTGTCTTGTGCTGCAAAGTGTTTTCAGTGTGTTCCTTTTCCAGTGATGCATATATCATGCCTACAAAGGTTTCAATCTGAAGGTAATCTGTATGATGACCAGCAACTACCACCAAAAATTGTGGCACACCAGCATGTCTATTTTTGAGTTACCAATCCAGCATCATAGCAGTAATGTCATCAACACTTAATAGCTTCCCCAATGAAAGAGTTGCAGCTGCCACAGCCATTGGATGTACCACCTCCTACTGTCCTTGTAATAGTGTGCAGAAAGGCACAGCTGAGGCATCCACAGGGTTTTTAAGTCCTGTTACCACTGAATGATAATTCAGGTCTTACATCTAAACATAGAGAGAGATGACTGGTCCAATCATGAAGGTCAAGATGGCGGATGAGGTTCCTTAAGTGTATATATAGAAGACATATTTGAGTGGAGGTTGTCATGTGACTATATTTAACTCCTTACATATACTTAGCGATTTTGGCACATATGTATCTCAGTTTACCATGACTGTATACCGTTTTCTTACAATATATCAAAATACTTGAACATGATATTTGAGTGGAGGTGGGCATATCTCAAGGGTTGATTGGTTGCACACTACTGGAGTCAGTCTAGCTTTCTGGCAATCTCTAAAAGAAAGAAGCTTACTTTTGCACTTAAACTCTATGGATAAAGATTTCCCCATTGGGGTCTCCGATTGTTTTGCTCCTCAGAAGTAACCTTTTATGGGGAGATGGTGAAATGTCTTTTTGCTCTCCTTCTGTGTGATGTTAAATTGATTGCACAGGAGTGATTGCATGAGCTTTTCTATGCCTGCAACTTATTGACGGGCTTTTCTAGAAATCTGTGCCTTCCAGGCCCAAAGGGCAATAGTTGGCAAATTAAGGTTCTCTGTATGCCGAGTTTGGGTGGTGCCAGGGTTGAATGTGGATCAAAATTAGGCCTGGGCACCCCCCAAAAAAATGGCCCACATTTGCGGATTGCTCATTTTCACAAAACACTGCTTCAGTGTTTTAAGTAGTATAAAATGAAGAAGGGGGGGTTCTCTAAAAGAGGCATATTTTCTTAACTTTACTTTACTGAACCATAACTGAATATAAGTGAGGTCAGTTCTACTCAAGCCCTTGCCCCTACTCAATCTGCATACATTAATGGACCGGTCCAGCGAGAGGGGAATGACATCTCCGCCCGTTGGTAAAAGGGAGGTAATAGAGGCCCATCTGCCTCCGCAAAGGCCGCTCAGGCCCCCACTGGGACGCTGGCGGCATCTGAACAGCAGAGACACAGCCCAAATCGGCCACCACGCTGCCCCAAAAACGCGGCCCACAGCTGAAACTCAGAAACCGGCCCATTGCCCAATTGCCCCCTTACCAATCCAACCCTGGGTGGTGTAAATGGCTTCTCAATGTCAGTTGGCAGGTGACGCCTCTCCGTATCATGACTCAGAACAGGCACAATGCCTTCTCACCCGGGAACACCTGGCCAGCTGCCCTGAGTCTGACTCCACTCCAGGTGTGCTCTGCCTGTAGGCAGGTTCATAGTCCAGGGAAGTCAAATAGCCGCTGGAGGTATTTATTTGTTACTGTTATTTTATTTGGGTTATTTATGGAACACAAATCTAGCTCCAAAGGGTAGCAGAGTCCTGTACATAGCAACACCATACAAAGCCAATGTGGGCAGATGCAGGTATGTTTACAATGTGAACTGAGGACAAGAGCAAAACAATAACAGAAGGGGTCCAGAGAGGAAGCATAACTGTGGGTTGCGGGAGGCCGAATATGGTAGCCGTGGCCCGTGCAGGTAAGAGCGGTGGGGAGGTGGGGCCGGGTTGGGGGGGATACGACAGACGTCCACGAGGGGAAATTAAATAAATAAATAATTTTCCCTCATTGTCATCTGTCAATATCCCATCTCTGCCATAACCCAGCCCCTCTGCCCTTACCCGCACAGGCCGCGGCTGAAATATGGAAATGATACAGTCTAAGATGATAGGAAAGCTGTGGAAGAGGTGGGTTTGGGAGCGTTTCCAAAATTGCTCAAAAGAATGGAAACGTTGATGTCTCAGTCCATATGCAGAGAAAGAACACTGGCTTCTGCATTCCTTGTGATCCTTTGGATTTCCAGACTGGCCCGGAAGTGCTTCTTGTAATAATAAACTCATGCAAAACTGGCATGGATGAAGTCCTGCAGCGACAACCTTCTGGAACCCCAGAAGCAAAACTGTCAATTCTGTACAAGGGATGGGGTACAACGAGGTACCCTACAGTCAAACAACAATAGGCTTGCCATTATAGACAATGGGGTAGCCCTTAAAGTCAATGCGGACCTGGGCGCAATACGGGAATGAAAACAATGGTCCGTGACCACAATTCAAAAAGGTTTAACAATGTAGGCTGTGTGTAAACACTACAACCTGGTTATTTAATAATCTAACAAAGATCCTATGCATGTAATTCATACCTATTTATGCATATACAAAAAGTTCATAGACCACACAAGCAAAAAGCGCCGAATTCTATAGTTAAATAACAAGTATTTATTTGCATGAATCAAAAAATATGAAACTTTTTCAATGAGCAAAGGTTGCGAGCGAAAAAAGGTGAAAAGGGAGGGTAGTAGTGGTGGGAGGTGAAAGATTGAATCAAAGAATGAAGGTAATATGTTCGATATTTTACAATTACAGGTAACAAAAACCAGCCAGTACAAGCCTGACCAAATTGGATTTACAAGTAATCTGTAAATTTCAAATGTGTACTTAATGCACTTTCCAATAATATGACCATAAGACTGCAGGTACAGGTCTTGGTTAGTAGGAGGGCGTCGACGTTTCGACTCGACTGTGCTTCGAGGGATTCAGACCTTAGCTGCGAGTCTTCATCAGGACTGTATGTTTGCAACCTTAACCTGAAGCCAAGCCTGACCTCACAGGTGTGCTTATTGGACAATCCGAAGGCCCAATGTCGCCGCGGAAACCGTTTCAAAGTGAGTTGCTGAATAACACCACGTATATATCCAAGTTAAAATGGCCCCTTCCTTAGTCCGAAGGCCCCTCGAAACCGCCAGCCATCTCAGTCGGCATCAATCTATCGATCTTTGTTAGATTATTAAATAACCAGGTTGTAGTGTTTTCACACAACCTACATTGTTGAACCTTTTTGAACAATAAACTTGGCCTAGAAACTGGGAGTTGTTCAAACATCCCAATCAGAGATCTACATTCCCTTGTGGGTCAGGTAACTAAGGGGAAAGCTGAAAAGGTGTAGGCCTCGGAGGAGGTTTGGGTGTTTGTCCTCCATTGTCTCTGCAGCTGGATCAGTATGTGCAGTCTAGTGTTTTCCAAAGACGATATGAAGTGTTCTGGTGGCTCTGATCTGAGATAGTTGCTCTTGTGGTGGACAGCCAGCTGGTCTTAGTTGGGATCTACTCTTTAATAACTAACTGTTACAACTTCCAGTGGCGGCTAGCTTAAAAATAAAATGGTGAGGTGCGAAGGCTCACAAATCACCATTCACTAGGGAGCTCAACCGGTGCAGCACTGCCCACGAGCAGGAAAAGTAAGGACTTCCTTCCTGCTAGTGGGACGCAATTCCAACCAGTCCTGGAGCTGCTTTCATGCTGTGAAAGCAGCTCTAGGATTTATTTATTTATTTATAAAGTTTCATATAGCGCAAACTTGATTGGTGGGAGCAGGCTCACCCAGAGAATCATTTTGAGGCTGGGGGACTGTGCCAACAATCCCCAGGTTGTTGCACAGCCTTTCGATTGCTTGGTCTACAGTGCGCATGTTGGGTTGGCCGTCAAAAGACAGCCGTCCAATCCGTCAGGCGCTCTGTAGAATAAATCTGTATTACTGCATTTGCAGGATTCAGCCTCACCTTCGCGCTGTACACAGCGTGAGCCGGTGTGGTGGCAAATAAATAAAATGCCATTGACATGCCATTTTCTTTATTTGTGTTTGCCTGCTGTGCTCACAGCAGGTGGGGCGACACTCCTCTGCTCCTGAGGAGTAGCCGCCCCTGACAACTTCTCATTGCATGAACGGCCCCTTTATAAGGAGGCTCCACTGGGCTTAAACTAGCCTTACTCTTCACAACTGAGCTTTTCCATGTGAAGGGGCAAAGCCACAAGTAGTACCTGGTACTGCTCCATTGACTTTCCTTCCCTTACCTCTCATGAACAAGCAGACATGGAGGAAGGAGCCCAGAGCCACCATCTGTGCAGCAGGTGCCCTCCTGGCTAACTCTAGCTCCATCTGGAAGAAGGCCCCACTGGGCACAAGATTGACAGTCAATGGAAAACAACCTGGGGTCATCCAGGCAGCAAACTAGAATTCATCAGAGTTAAGAAATGCTGGTTGAGGATGAAAGCAGTGAGTTAGGCCAAGTGAGTCAACAATTGCTTCTTGCAGACAAGCTCTGCATTCAGTTATATCATTTAATCTTCCCATCTGACAGCACTGGCAAGGATGGAAGGAACACAGTGTGGATGAGAGAGACTGGGGGGCTTGAGCCTCTGCAACACCCCCTCCCCCAACACTCCTACCCACCCACAAGCTCAGGTTTGCCCATGGAAAGTATAGAGGGGCCTAACTCGAGCTGACTGCCTTTAAAGACAATGTCCCACTGCTCAATTACCCAAATAATGTGACTTGGGGGAAGTAGAGATTGAGAGATACTCACTCCAACACTACCCTGCCTAGGATGACTCAAGACACATTCTCTCCTCCACCTTTCAAGGAAAAGTAAATCTTTGCAATCAAGCATTGGCAAAGACAATAGCTCTGCCCTTGGCTAGTTTGCGCAATGGTTATTTTTATTGTAAGCATGCACTACAATAAGAATTAAAAAAAGAAAGCACACCTGCGTCTAAGTGTGGCTGCTATATGCTTGCAATAATTATTTTATATTTTTAATCACTGAAAAAGCTGTTATAAAAGTATTATTTTTTTTACAATAGCAAGCCTTACAGCTGTGTCATGAATTTTATAATTATTAATTGTGAAGAAGACTTGAAAAACACCACCACCTAACTGACGATTTTACTATCAGGCAGCTACAACGTTACGATGTCACTTAAAGACTTTATAATAACTATATTAAAACAAGCATTGGAAATGCAATAGGTCTCGCATTAGAAAAGTTGTAGTTATTGGTCTTGTAAATGACATTTTATTTATTTGTTGGTTTTTAAAATTGCTAAATTGATGGCTTTGTCATTTACAATGCCAATAGTTATAACTTTCGCGAATGTGACACCTATAGCATTTGGAATGCAACATGTTTTGTATTTACGTCACTTAGATGGCAGCTCTGGTCGTTAGGCCACATCTCTAGAGAGCAGGAGAGTGCAGCAGGGGAGAGAAGCACAGCAATGCAATAGGTCTCGCATTAGGAAAGTTTGAGCTATTGGTATTGTAAAGGACACATTTTTTATTTATGTGCTTGTTTTGAAAATAGCGAAATTAATAGCTTTGTTATTTACAATGGCAATAGTTTTATCTTTCGCAAATGTGACACCTATTGTAACACAATATGTGTTGTGAGGGTGAGTGAGGGTGAGGGGTTGAGGGTGAGTGAGGGTGAGGGGTTGAGGGTGAGTGAGGGTGAGGGTGAGTGAGGGTGAGGGGTTGAGGGTGAGGGGTTGAGGGTGAGTGAGGGTGAGGGTGAGTGAGGGTGAGGGTGAGGGGTTGAGGGTGAGTGAGGGTGAGGGTGAGGGGTTGAGGGTGAGTGAGGGCGAGGGGTTGAGGGTGAGTGAGGGCGAGGGGTTGAGGGTGAGTGAGGGTGAGGGGTTGAGGGTGAGTGAGGGTGAGGGGTTGAGGGTGAGTGAGGGTGAGGGTGAGTGAGGGTGAGGGGTTGAGGGTGAGTGAGGGTGAGTGAGAGTGAGGGTGAGTGAGGGGTTGAGGGTGAGTGAGGGGTTGAGGGTGAGTGGGGGTTGAGGGTGAGTGGGGGTTGAGGGTGAGTGGGGGTTGAGGGTGAGTGAGGGTGAGGGGTTGAGGGTGAGTGAGGGTGAGGGGTTGAGGGTGAGTGAGGGTGAGGGTGAGGGTGAGGTTGAGGGTGAGGGTGAGTGAGGGTGAGGGTGAGGGGTTGAGGGTGAGTGAGGGTGAGTGAGGGTGAGGGTGGGTGAGGGTGAGTGAGGGTGAGTGAGGGTGAGGGTGAGTGAGGGTGGGTGAGGGTGAGGGTGAGGGTGAGTGAGGGTGAGGGTGAGTGAGGGTGAGGGTGAGTGAGGGTGAGGGTGGGTGAGGGTGGGTGAGGGTGAGTGAGGGTGAGTGAGGGTGAGGGTGAGTGAGGGTGAGTGAGGGTGAGGGTGAGTGAGGGTGAGTGAGGGTGAGTGAGGGTGAGGGGTTGAGGGTGAGTGGGGGTGAGGGGTTGAGGGTGAGTGAGGGTGAGGGTGGGTGAGGGTGAGGGGTTGAGGGTGAGGGGTTGAGGGTGAGTGAGGGTGAGGGGTTGAGGGTGAGGGGTTGAGGGTGAGTGAGGGTGAGGGTGAGTGAGGGTGAGGGGTTGAGGGTGAGTGAGGGTGAGGGGTTGAGGGTGAGTGAGGGTGAGTGAGGGTGAGGGGTTGAGGGTGAGTGAGGGTGAGTGAGGGTGAGTGAGGGTGAGGGGTTGAGGGTGAGTGAGGGTGGGTGAGGGTGAGTGAGGGTGAGTGAGGGGTTGAGGGTGAGGGGTTGAGGGTGAGTGAGGGTGAGGGTGAGGGGTTGAGGGTGAGGGGTTGAGGGTGAGGGGTTGAGGGTGAGGGGTTGAGGGTGAGTGAGGGTGAGGGTGAGGGGTTGAGGGTGAGTGAGGGTGAGTGAGGGTGAGGGTGAGTGAGGGTGGGTGAGGGTGAGTGAGGGTGAGGGGTTGAGGGTGAGTGAGGGTGAGTGAGGGTGAGTGAGGGTGAGTGAGGGTGAGTGAGGGTGGGTGAGGGTGGGTGAGTGAGGGTGAGTGAGGGTGAGTGAGGGTGAGTGAGGGTGAGGGTGAGTGAGGGTGAGTGAGGGTGAGGGGTTGAGGGTGAGGGGTTGAGGGTGAGTGAGGGTGAGTGAGGGTGAGGGGTTGAGGGTGAGTGAGGGTGAGGGTGAGTGAGGGTGAGTGAGGGTGGGTGAGGGTGAGTGAGGGTGGGTGAGGGTGAGTGAGGGTGAGTGAGTGAGGGTGAGTGAGGGTGAGTGAGGGTGAGTGAGGGTGAGTGAGGGTGAGGGGTTGAGGGTGAGGGGTTGAGGGTGAGTGAGGGTGAGTGAGGGTGAGGGGTTGGGGTTGAGGGTGAGTGAGGGTGAGGGTGAGTGAGGGTGAGGGGTTGAGGGTGAGTGAGGGTGAGGGGTTGAGGGTGAGTGAGGGTGAGGGGTTGAGGGTGAGTGAGGGTGAGTGAGGGTGAGGGTGAGTGAGGGTGAGGGTGAGTGAGGGTGAGGGTGAGGGTGAGTGAGGGTGAGGGTGAGTGAGGGTGAGTGAGGGTGGGTGAGGGTGAGTGAGGGTGGGTGAGGGTGGGTGAGGGTGAGTGAGGGTGGGTGAGGGTGAGTGAGGGTGAGTGAGTGAGGGTGAGTGAGGGTGAGTGAGGGTGAGTGAGGGTGAGTGAGGGTGAGGGTGAGTGAGGGTGAGGGTGAGTGAGGGTGAGTGAGGGTGAGGGGTTGAGGGTGAGTGAGGGTGAGTGAGGGTGAGGGGTTGGGGTTGAGGGTGAGTGAGGGTGAGGGTGAGTGAGGGTGAGGGGTTGAGGGTGAGTGAGGGTGAGGGGTTGAGGGTGAGTGAGGGTGAGTGAGGGTGAGGGTGAGTGAGGGTGAGTGAGGGTGAGGGTGAGTGAGGGTGAGGGGTTGAGGGTGAGTGAGGGTGAGGGTGAGTGAGGGTGAGGGGTTGAGGGTGAGTGAGGGTGAGGGTGAGTGAGGGTGAGGGGTTGAGGGTGAGTGAGGGTGAGGGTGAGTGAGGGTGAGGGTGAGTGAGGGTGAGGGGTTGAGGGTGAGTGAGGGTGAGGGGTTGAGGGTGAGGGGTTGAGGGTGAGTGAGGGTGAGGGTGAGTGAGGGTGAGTGAGGGTGAGGGGTTGAGGGTGAGGGTGAGTGAGGGTGAGGGGTTGAGGGAGGGTGAGGGTGAGGGTGAGTGAGGGTGAGGGTGAGGGGTTGAGGGTGAGTGAGGGTGAGGGGTTGAGGGTGAGTGAGGGTGAGGGTGAGGGGTTGAGGGTGAGTGAGGGTGAGGGGTTGAGGGTGAGACAGACAGAGCAGACGGCGCAAACACACACAGGAGGCTGCACGTACGGCAATCGCAGAAGGCTCACGCACACAGCGTGCATAAGGTATACCTACATAGCAGATGATGAAGTGAATGTACACACAAACTGTGCCTACAACAGTAAATGCATTCCTTTAGAGAACACACACTTAGAGTATACAAAACATGGCGCACACCTGCGGGCATAGTCACAAATAGGCACCCATACAGTCTGCGAGTACAGCAGACGCATGCACACAGCAGAAGGCAGCCTGCATAGAAAGACACGAGTGGAGCGCACACGCAGGGACATTCACAGCGTCCACATGCACAGAGCGGGGTCACAGCTGACGCGGCGCTCGTGCAGGATACAACACACATGATTGAAGAGAGAGACAACTTGGAGGAATGCTTGTAGGTGTGTGTGTAGACGATGAGGGTGTGAAGCAGCAGGAATTAATTCTCCTATTTTTTTATATGAAATGTTGAGTTGCCCATAAAACCGTGTCTTGTTAAAAGGGTTATAAAAATAGTTATGATTAAAATCCGTGACTCGCTCAGTTTTCTGATTGACATTGTATCAGCTGGGATAGATAGTCAAAGCTGTCTAGTAGAAACTTCCAGTAAATTAGTATCGGGAGAGGCGGCATAACATGATTATTCGCTCTGCATAGGAGCTCTTTAGATGATGCAGTCTAATAAAAAAAATAGAGGTTTGCCAATGACATTTTGCTCCAAATTCAAAGATACAGCTAACTGCTGATTTACCTTAATCAGTGACACGGTGAAGCATGAACGCATGCGGTAATGACGGAGATGCAGTTCTTGACCCGAGTTACAGTTGCACGTTTCTTACTGGGGGTTGTTTTGCAACTTTACAGATTGGAATAATAATAATCCACTTTGCTGAACAATATAACATGTGAATTCACCACGAACCTATTGCAACTCGGTGTAAAAAGATAAAATCCCAAATCAAGACACAAGTATTGTTGCAAAAGGTGGTGTGAAGCAGCATGAAAAGACAGCACCAACCCTAACGAAAACGAGTCAAAAGAAACACGAGAGACGGCGGAGGGCATTGCTGTGGGGAGGGGGGAGGGGGAGGAGAAATGCGACACGGCGGGCAGGGGAGGGGGCGGAGCGGGTAAAAAAAAAAACAAGACGGAGAGAAGGCAGAGAAGGGGAGGGGGGAGGAGAAATGCGACACGGCGGGCAGGGGAGGGGGCGGAGCGGGTAGAGCGGCATGTGGGTGTGAAGCAGCCGGGGCCTTTGAAGTGAAGCTAAGCTTCACTTCAAAAGGTGTGGGAGGAATGCGGCTGAGGGAACAGACGGCGATTTGGTGATGTGCACGCGCATTTTAGGTCAATGCGCAAGCGCATTGACCTAAAAGCCACGGGCACAGCACCAAATCGCCGCAGTTAGGTAAACTTTGTTTAAAGCCCTATAGTCTCGCTGCATTGACAGGCGAGACCTAAAAACAACAAATAAGGCAACAGTCTACCACAATTAATCAACAGTGGGAGAAGCTTAAAAGCAGCAACTCAAACAATGGGAACAGCCCAAACACAAGCATTTGCAATGCAATCAGTCTCGCCTTTGGGACCTTATTAGTATTTATCCATGCTGCACATTATCCTGGGTGCGGCAACCACCGGCTCAAATTAAGCAGAGGGGGAGGGGAGCAACAAGGGAGGGATGAGAAGCCTGGAGGGAGAAGGAAATGACGAGAGGCCTGGAGGGAGAAGAGAGTAGCATGGGAGGACAAGCAGCATGGGAGGACAAGAAGCCTGGAGGGAGAGGGGAGCAACAAGAGAGGGATGAGAAGCCTGGAGGGAGAGACAAGCAACAAGAGAGGGACCAGCGGCTTGGAGGGAGACGGGAGGGACGAGAGGCCTGGAGGGAGTGGAGAGCTGCAGAGGGGGGACAAGAGGCCTGGAGTGAGAAGAGAGCAGCAGGGGAGGATGAGAAGCCTGGAGGGAGAAGGGAGCAACGAGTGAGCGACAAGAAGCCTGGATCGAGAGGAGAGCAACGAGGGAGGGACGAGAGACTTTCAGGGAGAGGGGGAGGGACGAGAGGCCTGGAGGAAGAGAGAGGAGCAGAGAAGGGACGTGAGGCCTAGAGGAGGAAGAGAGCAGCATGAGAGGACAAGAAACCTGGAGAGAGAGTGGAGCAGCGAGGGTGGAACGAGAAGCCTGAAAGGAGAGGGGGGCAATGAGGGAGGGACAAGGTGCCTGGAAGGAGAGAGGAGAAGTGGGGTAAGAGAGGGCTACCGAGCAAGCGTTTGTGAAAGATAAAGCGCGCTGTTGATGAATTGGTCATTGAGCTGAGACAGGAAAATGCTCATTAAAAGTGACGGCAAAGGGCGCCAAAGGATTAAAAATAACAAGCAGTGATGGAGGGTGGGGCGCAGGATAATTTCTCTAAAGAAGATTTAAGGGCTACAGACCTGAAAATGAACCACAGCATTTTTACTGCATGTTTACGATCGGTGCACACAAGGCAATGTGGAAATCTACCACCAAATCCGTTCCAGTTTATGCTATTGTTTCTTTAGCTGGTGCCACGTCCTCTCCGATGCGGAGAAGGTGGTGAGAACTTATTGGGCCTGCAGTGCGACTGCCTTAATAAATCCCAGTGCTCTACATTACGAGGTGGTGGTGGGGGTAGGGGACTGCACGGGGATGTTAAGTGGCAGGTTGGGGCAATGAGAACGATTAACAAGACGTCAGCGTTTAGTTGCGTCGGCCGCGAAATGGATCCAAAAAAACCAAGCTGGAGCCAGCTCGGGCGCAGCACGTCTTCCGGAGACATGCACGTTCACAGAGCACAATCGGCTCGGGCACAGGCCAATAGCCGCTCGTGCACAGCTCTGTACTCCCTTGGCTGTGAGCACGGTGACTGTAATACTCGCTGCGGCAGCGCTTCGCGCTGCTACCGGCAGCGAGCCCTAAAAAGAGACAGAAAAAATGTCACTATCTCACTGTACAACCAATTTACAGGCTAAATAGTTGGTATTTAAAGTCAATATAAAAATTAAAATGAAAAAGCCCACTTTGAACCACTCTAGTCGCTGAAAATAGAGGCAGATGTTAGAGAGAAAACGTTGGTTGAAAAGGAGAAACAATATATGATCAGACAAGGGGTATAGGACATGAGCGGGAGAAGGCAGCTAGCTACCAATAACAAGGGAGAAAGGGGCGGCATCCCCTTCTTTTGATAACAGAATGCCAACTTTCTACACATATACACTTACTTTTAGGGGCTTGCAGCCAGCCCTATTCATCGATTGGTCGATTGTTGTGTCAGTCACATATTTCTTTCATCCAAGACAGTGTGCACCATGGAGCACGGGGTGGATCAGCCCACTTCAGCCACTGGCTAACTTTACTGCAGGTGATGGCTGCTGCTCTTTATCAAGAGACACAAAGTTGTTCCCTTTATTGCAGGGGACTACTTTGGCAATGGGACACGCACGCGCACGAACACACACACTCACACACACACACATAACCCCCCCAACAATACAGTTTTACAAAATTCAAATAAAGCATTGGCATAGTCAAGGGCTAGTAGGTCCCACCAGGTCTGTTGGCTTTGTAAATGCTTACTTTGTGATTAATATTAGCACAGTCTATGTTCAATATACTACCCATCTCAGCAGAAAAAGATTCCAAGGCACAGAGAGACAACACATTTTGCCAAAGATCTCACAATTTGATAGCTGTTGCCACTGGAATTCAAGTTTACTGCTTGCACAGTTGCCAACGTAGCTGCTCATCTACTCCCCCCCCCTAGTAAACGCTGGGTGTAGTACAAAGCGTCACTGCCGGCTGCTTTTCTGCATAGGCACCTGTCAGAACAGTAAACCTAGGGGAATGCAAGAAATGCAGAGACTCGGGCTGACCGGGTGGGGCATCTGTCCACAGTCAGCATCAATTCACACCTCCCTGAAACCCCAGGCAGCTGAAATGACATGTTCATGAGACAAAAATGCCTGCGATGCAAACGACATGTGAATTTGTTCTGCAGCCCTAGGACGTTATTACTCACTGCCGATTATGATAATTTTCTGAGCAATGCCCTCATAAACGCCAACATTTAAGCCTCGTATTTTATCAGAGAGGAAAGAGCAGCGCAGAGATTGCTGAGGAGGGAGATTTTGTTGAGTATTTGCCTTGCGGTCGGCATCCTGACAATATCATCAAACCAGGATTAAATAGGCGAGGGACCCGCTGAGGAGGCTGAGGAGAGACAAGGACAAGACCCATCAAGGAAAAACTCCCAGTCCAAAAGTCATACAAAATTAGCCTGGGAGGCAACTTACTGATTTAAACAAACAAACACTTCTCAGGCCCTATTTATTACAAATGGCAGACTAAATATAAACATTGCATATAAAATTATCAACAACACAATAATTGATAGCAGTAATTCAAAACCTGCACAGATCCCCTGGCATCAAGCTCCTAACCTCTTCTCCTTCTAGAGTCATGAATTGACCGCCCAGAAGGTCCTTCCAGCACCAGGGAACTGAATGAGGCACCTTCTGATAATTTCCGGCGCCCCGTTTCCCAATTTCCGGGGCCCCTGACTGAATTTAACTCAGAAAAGATTTCCCTTCCTACCCAACAACAAGGAGCCCAGACCAACTAGAAAGTTGAACCCAAAACCACCATGCAAAATCCAACCCTAACGACAGATCATCCCCGAGCAGCCTTTGTGAGATAGGCCTGGGCAACCGGGTCATAACTTGTTCCTCTGGAGCAAGCACCATCTACTCCGCCACACCAGGGCAGTACTATGGAGTGCCATTGAAGGGCTAAAGACAGTCACAGAAGCACCCACCCCTAAACCATCCATGATCACTGTAGTCCACTGACCATGCTTGGGGTAGAAAATGAGCTAAATCCAGAATCCATCGTGACCAATTATGAGTCCAACCTGACAAATACGACAAACCACCATTGTGGTACATCAGTTGTGGGCCGGCGGGTGAAATAGATGGCTAGTGCACGATTCCAGCAGGCAGCTGCAGGGCAGCCAAAGAGTGTAAAAAGGGCAACTCCAATGGTGACCCAGCCGTAAATCTGGCGGACCTCTCACCTCCAGCTGTCAACGTCACCCTGTTATTGCCCCTCTAACCAATCGGTGTAGGTGTCAAATTTTACGGGCTTTTGCAGCTCCCAAGCTCCCGCAAAATTAAAAAATATCTCAACGCATTTCCAGTGGCCTTGCCGCACCCCCCCCCCCCAACACCTAAAGTGTTGCACCTATCCACCAGGAGCTCCCCTTAGAAGCCTACTCCGCTTCAAGAATGGAGCGCACAAGAATTTAATGTGCATTAGCTATTGGCGTATACGAAAAAGCATCCAAAGCAGAACGGGTACCTGCCCTATGGATTTGAACAAAAAGGCCTAGGAGAGGTCCAAATATATTACTACAAAGACACCTAAGCCCAGGCAAATTACACCACACAAACAGGTTTATTCATTTAGTATCAAAATTTATTTTTCAGGAATGAATTTATTTAAGGGATTGCTTTTTTTGCTAATACATAAATATGTTTCGAGAATTAACCTACACCGAAATAAATAGACAATATAATAAAAATAAGTAAATGGTGGTTCAGATTCCGCTCTAGCATATCAACAACATTCATACAGCATTCATTCTCCGATCAAACAGCACCAAGCGATGATGGTTGTAGATAACGTGGGGACCGATGGTTCGAGGTCCGGGTAGGTTCTGAGGGTTCCTAAATAGGAAAGAGCGCCTACGCGCGTTTCGGTGTATGGTCCCGTCCGGGACTACACCTTCATCAGGGCACAGTGGAAGGGCGGAAGGGGAACCACAAACGGGTAAGATTTCTGACTCGGGTATGATGAGGCAGAAGGCGTTCTGGTGCAGGTCGAAGGCGTGGAGACCCAGCGATGGCAGGAGGTTCTCTCCTCAGTCGATTCTCAGGAGGTGTGCCCCCGGGAAAGTGCTCAAGCGGGGCGAAGCAGATGGAATCCTGGGGCGAGTGGGATGCGCAGAGACCCTGGGGTGGCAGGGAATACTCTCCTCGGTGGTTTCTCAGGGAGGAGGGAGCGCGCCGCCGACCGGTACAGGGATGAGTAGAAACCCGAAGTGGGATTCAAGGATGGAAATGAGGACCCTCTGTTGAGTTTTGGACAGATGAGGTCCGTCCTGGCATGTTCTTGGCTGCGGGGATCAGCGGAGACATTAAGGTCGCTTCATGACGGGTGTCCCGGTCGGCGGACTCCACAGAAGAAGAAACGGCTGGTCTCGGTGACCAGGGGACACCCGTCATGAAGCGACCTTAATGTCTCCGCTGATCCCCGCAGCCAAGAACATGCCAGGACGGACCTCATCTGTCCAAAACTCAACAGAGGGTCCTCATTTCCATCCTTGAATCCCACTTCGGGTTTCTACTCATCCCTGTACCGGTCGGCGGCGCGCTCCCTCCTCCCTGAGAAACCACCGAGGAGAGTATTCCCTGCCACCCCAGGGTCTCTGCGCATCCCACTCGCCCCAGGATTCCATCTGCTTCGCCCCGCTTGAGCACTTTCCCGGGGGCACACCTCCTGAGAATCGACTGAGGAGAGAACCTCCTGCCATCGCTGGGTCTCCACGCCTTCGACCTGCACCAGAACGCCTTCTGCCTCATCATACCCGAGTCAGAAATCTTACCCGTTTGTGGTTCCCCTTCCGCCCTTCCACTGTGCCCTGATGAAGGTGTAGTCCCGGACGGGACCATACACCGAAACGCGCGTAGGCGCTCTTTCCTATTTAGGAACCCTCAGAACCTACCCGGACCTCGAACCATCGGTCCCCACGTTATCTACAACCATCATCGCTTGGTGCTGTTTGATCGGAGAATGAATGCTGTATGAATGTTGTTGATATGCTAGAGCGGAATCTGAACCACCATTTACTTATTTTTATTATATTGTCTATTTATTTCGGTGTAGGTTAATTCTCGAAACATATTTATGTATTAGCAAAAAAAGCAATCCCTTAAATAAATTCATTCCTGAAAAATAAATTTTGATACTAAATGAATAAACCTGTTTGTGTGGTGTAATTTGCCTGGGCTTAGGTGTCTTTGTAGTAATATATTTGGACCTCTCCTAGGCCTTTTTGTTCAAATCCATAGGGCAGGTACCCGTTCTGCTTTGGATGTTTCTTTCCCCGTCTACCTGCCTTAGATCGATGTGGGGTCCCCCTCTGTATTGAAGTATACGAAAAAGCAACCTACCCTTTGAAGTTAGATGGGATCCAATGCTATGAATGGTGAGGATCACAACCCACTGGGCTCATATTGGCTTCATTGCGTTTGATGTTAAGTCTTTACAGGGGAACACAAACAATTAGACGCCAATTGAATCCAGAGTGTTGAGTGTTGGTTGTTTTGGCGGGAAGGCCTCTGATGTAAACATGCTCTTGGATTTTGAATGGGGTGTTTCAGCTCAGAAACACAAACAATTGGGCTCAGTTTGAATGTAGTGTGCTGGGTGTTGTGGGGCGCATCTGATGTTAACTCTTGTTGGATTCTGAGCCTGGTGTTTCATGTGCTGGGAGTCAGATTTAAACACAACGCAATCGGCTCAGACGGAATCTACTTAATTCGGTGTTGGAGGTGAGAATCAGATGTAACTAGGCCGTAAAATTCTGGGTCTAGTGTTTCAGGTGTTGGAGGGTCAGATGTAACCCCAAAACATTCAGCTCTGATTGAATTCAGTGAGTTTGGGGTTGAGGGGCAGATGTAAACACAAACCACTGGGGTCAGCTTTTGTAGTGGGTAAATGGTATGGAAATATGAAATCAATTTGAGCTGTGGACATGTTAGTCTGTTATTTGAATTGAAAAGGATAGTGGAGGGATAGAAGTAAATACAATACAACTTTTTGGGCTCAGACTGAATCAAGTTTGTTGGGTGTTGATGGTCAGATGTAAATAAAATACAACCCCTAGTTCTCAAACTAAATCGAAGGTGCTGGGTGTTGAAGGTTCAATGTGAATACGATGACACTCCCTCAGGATCAGACTGAATCTAGGGTGTTATGCCTTGGGGGTCAGGGTATGCAGTGTGACCCATCTATCTCAAATTGAATCTAGCGTGTTATGCCTTGGGGGTCAGGCTATGCAGTGTGACCCATCTATCCCAAAGTGAATCTTTTGTTATCCCTTGGGGGTCAGGGTATGCAGTGTGACCCATCTATCCCAAAGTAAATCTAGTGGGTTATGTCTGGGGGTCAGGCTATGCAGTGTGACCCATCTATCCCAAAGTAAATCTATCGCATATGCCTCGGGGGTCAGGCTATGCAGCGTGACCCATCTAACCCAAAGTGAATCTAGCGTGTTATGCCTTGGGGTCCAGGCTATGCAGTGTGACCCATTTATGCCAAAGTGAATCTAACGTGTTATGCCTTGGGGGTCAGGCTATGCAGTGTGACCCATCTATCCCAAAGTGAATCTAGGGTGTTATGCCGTGGGAGCCAGGCTATGCTGTGTACCCCATTTATGCCAAAGTTAATCTAACGTGCTATGCCTTGGGGGTCAGCCTATGCAGCGTGACCCATCTATCCCAAAGTGAATCTAGCGCGTTATGCCTCGGGGGTCAGGCTATGCAGTGTGACCCATGTATCCCAAAGTGAATCTAGCACGTTATGCCTCGGAGGTCAGGCTATGCAGCGTGACCCATCTATCCCAAATTGAATCTAACGTGTTATGCCTTGAGGGTCAGGCTATGCAGTGTGACCCATCTATCCCAAAGTGAATCTAGCACGTCATGGCTTGGGGGTCAGGGTATGCAGTGTGACCCATCTATCCCAAAGTGAATCTAGCACGTCATGGCTTGGGGGTCAGGGTATGCAGACTGACCCATCTATCCCAAAGTGAATCTAGCGCGTCATGGCTTGGGGGTCAGGGTATGCAGTGTGACCCATCTATCCCAAAGTGAATCTAGCACGTCATGGCTTGGGGGTCAGGGTATGCAGTGTGACCCATGTATCCCAAAGTGAATCTAGCACGTCATGGCTTGGGGGTCAGGGTATGCAGTGTGACCCATCTATCCCAAAGTGAATCTAGCGCGTTATGCCTCGGGGGTCAGGCTATGCAGCGTGACCCATCTATCCCAAAGTGAATCTTTTGTTATCCCTTGGGGGTCAGGGTATGCAGTGTGACCCATCTATCCCAAAGTGAATCTAGCGCGTTATGCCTCGGGGGTCAGGCTATGCAGCGTGACCCATCTATCCCAAAGTGAATCTAAAGTGTTATGCCTTGAGGGTCAGGCTATGCAGCGTGACCCATCTATCCCAAAGTGAATCTTTTGTTATCCCTTGGGGGTCAGGGTATGCAGTGTGACCCTTCTATCCCAAAGTGAATCGTATGTGTTGGGTGTTGATGATCGGATCGGACTCAGGGTGAATCTATGAAGTTGGGTTTTCAGAGTTGGATGCAAATGAAAATATGATCCTTCGGACCCAAACTGAATATTGCGCTGGGTGTTGAAGGCCAGATGAAAGTACACTACTCCCCATCAGACAGTTCTCAATACAGCCTATTGGGTGTCGCGAGCCTCAGACTCTGACGAAAATATACAACCCACCCAGCATAGTCTGAATATAGTGTGTCGGGTACTAAGGCCACTGTAAATATACAACCCCCTGACTTCAATCTGTTCCAGTTCATGGGTTCCTCTTTGCAGTGACCGTTGAGAGAGAGAGAGAGAGAGAGAGAGAGAGAGATATATATATATATTGACCGCTGACCAAGTTTGCGGACAGACCTGCTGCCTTCCAGCAATCAGGTGAAGTGTGAGAGATCCCTTTCTGTGGACACTCTGAAAGATAATGTTGGCACCATTTCTACTGCTCAGAGCTATCACATGTTGATAATAAACTTGTTTTGCTCTTGCTGAAGCTCAATCCCAGCAAGACAGAATTGGTACTGACAGGAGGGTCTTCCAACCCCTGGAGCTCCAGCTTCTGGCCTCCTTCTCTTGGCCCCCCACCCTGTCCTGTCAATACGGTGAAGAGCCTTGGCGTTATCATCTCTAGTGACCTATCTATGAGGCCTCAAATCAATGCCATCACTTCTTCCTGCTTTTTACCATCTGCGCAGGATCTGCAAAATTCGCAGGTTTTTTACCACCGAGGCCCTCATACTTGTCATTATGGCCCTTGTCACCTCCCGTATTGACTATGCCAACTCCTTGTACGTGGAGATCCCTGCTTACCACCTTCATCGGCTTCAGCTGGTGCAAAACCAGGCGGCCAGACTGGTCTTTCAACAGCCTAAGCACCAACATGTCTCGCCCCTGTTGAGGAGATTGCATTGGCTCCCAGTAGCCTCCCGATGCGTTTTCAAACTGGCCTGCACTGTTTTCAAGTCACTCCTTGCCCTTGCGCCAGCTTTCACCTCCCTAAGTCTTAAGCGTTACGTCCCCTCAAAGAATCTCCGGTCTTCCACTCATAACCTCCTAATCGTCCCCAGGTTCAAACGCAAAAAGCACGGAGGCTCGTGCTTCTCCTTTCTTGCCCCCACAACTTGGAACTCCCTTCCCACTACTATCCGACTCTGTCCCAGTTACACTAGTTTCCGTAAACTTCTCAAAATGCATCTTTTCCAGCTAGCTTATGAATAATCCGCTCTGTTCACCCTCTCTGCTTTTGTCTATGAGCGCCATGAAACCGACTGGTGACCGTGCGCGGTAGAAATTCTTTTAACATAACATAACATAACTTGTCTACCTGGCAAACTATCCACGAACTGAAATAAAGGTCAGTAACGCTGGTGCTCCCTTGTCTTCCAGTATATTTTTAGCTGATGCTTGGAGGAGGCATTGCTGAGATGCAGCTCAGAGTCCATGAAAGGCAAGGTGGGATAAAGAGAACCAGTTTTATTGACAAAATATTGGAAATTCCTGAGCCAAGCAAAGACTTCCAAGGCCCATGTCTGCCAGAAATGTTCGCTGGGACGGTTTGCCAGAGATTCATTTCTAAATACAGAATTTCAGACATTGGAATAAACTGAAAGTTACGGCTTCCCTGAATAATTCATTTTATCTGGAATAAAAAGGCCATTAGTGAACGAGGTTTTGGACGTGCGGCAGAGGTGCAGAGCTGCCCCGGGTCTGCCTGGAAGCACTGCGCATGCTCCAGCACGTGCAGACCGCTCAATGTGCACGGGCGGGCTTTCAGAAGAGCCTGGAAAATAGGATGTAGCGCAGGAAGACAGAGGGGTGCTTCTCTGTTAGTTTTGGCTGTATTATCCCTAATGGGTAATGCAAGACAGCCTGATTTATGTGTAGTTAGTCCCTATTTGTAGTGGTATAACCCCTTCTCCGCTGGGCTAATTCCCCGCTGTGTTGGGGGGAGGGGGGGCGTGCGCAGCGCCGCGGTGCTCGTGATGAACTCAGCTCGTCACGGTGGCACTGTGCTCAGGACGAGCAGAGCTCGTCACGACCAGGACCGTTTCTTAGAACGCTCAGCACAGCAGGGGAATTAGCTCCGCGTGTGAGCACCGCGCGGGTCATGATGAGCTCAGCTCGTCATGAGAACAGCGCCACCGTGCCTCAAGACGAGCTCAGTTCGTCATGAGCACGGAAGAGGTTAATAAACAAAAAACAATGGAATGGAATGCAGCCTAGAGTAATTAACAGTGATTTAGAATACCTCAAGCATTCCATTATCTTGTGTGTTTCTTGATGATGTGATTGGTGCAACACACAGGCTCAGATGTGGGTCCCATTCTATCTGTGCAACAGAACTCAAGCTGCACCACACTAATGAGTCTCATTGTAGGCTAACATGTGCTTGCTTGCATAGTGGGCATGTGTCCAGCAGTTCGATCTGGAGAGTCCTAAAGGTTCTAGCGTCAACATTTGTGGATTTATTTTTAAGCACCACTACATCTGTGTCCACAAGGATGAGCGAAAGGTAGGGCCCTCTGGCTTATAGCATTAGCTGCTCCTTGTTTCTCCTAATTCCATATACATTCAGGAAAATGCTGAGATTTAAGTGCAATTGAGTGAGATGTCTTAAGTGCACTCCAAGTTATGATTAAAGAGGATGTTTAATTTCGGTGTTTTATTTTTACTTCAGTTAGGAGCCCCATTTGTAGGCTTATTTGAGTTATGCATGTGTCCAGCAGTTTGATCTTGAGGGACCCAATTTAGGTTGGTTTGAGGCTGATTTGCATCTGGTTGGTCCCTGAATGTTTCATGTTGGTGTGTTTATTTTTACCTTAGTGAGAAGCCCCATAGGTAGGATTATTTGAGTGGTCTCTGCATGGCAGCCATTTTCACAAAATTATTGGTCGGACCCGAGATCACATGCCCCAAATTGTAATATAGATTAGAAGGCTCTGCAGGTAGTTTGTTTTTCCCTTTTTTTTCTTTTTCTTTTTTTTTAAATTTATTGTATTTCATTGCAAGTTGATCAGGTTACAAACAAGTTTAGTACTGAAGAAAAACAACATAAAAGAAAAGAAAAACAGCAGAGGAAGTTTCAAATATAAAACAAGTATTGCACGACAAAGAGAAATAACAGTTTTCCAATCAGAATTATACACTGAATGGGCAACAAATAATGACTCAAAAAAGATAAATAAATAAGCTACTGCCCCACTTCCCCCTCCATCCATCGCTCTACCGGTTCCCAAATTTGTATTCCTATTGCCCTTCTTTTACTCCCTTTCGTTCTATAGATGGCACGTTCTAAAATATACCTTGCCAACAGACGCCCTCTCCAAGCAGAGAAAGAGGGTGGGTCTGGACTGATCCAGTCTTGAGTCACACATGAACGAAAGATCCCAACAGAGATAAATAACATCTTTTTGTGATCGTCTATCATGGATGTAGAAGAGACTCCAATCAATACAAGCTCTGATGTGAGTGTTACAGGAATTCCAAGTATCAAAGAGAGAAAATGTTGGATTTCTGATAAAGTTCTGCTTAAATGTGGACATAGAAAAAACATCTGCAGGTAGTTTGTATGTATATATGTATATTGTGATTCAGTAGCTCAAACACAGCCAAAAGGCAGCGGAGTGCGGTAGACGCATACATACAATGAGTAACGGGAGAGGAAGGTGGGTTGTGGATGGTTAATGCATAGTGATGTAGAGTTCTTTAAAGAGATGAGTCTTAACACCTTCTTAAATTGGAGCAGCGTGGCGGTGGTCCTGATGGATATGGGGATGCGGTTCTAATGCAATGGGCTTATCCACCTATAATATGGATGCAATTTGATAGATTTTTAAAACTGGATAATGTTAATTTAATTGTCAAATATTTTCGACTTCCCCTCTGCATACAGGAAACAACCATTATAACGCAGTCATTATACAACACACTACCTTTACAACGCAGTCATTACAACGCATGTCACTACAACTCATGCCATTACAACGCATGCCACTACAACGCATGCCATCACAAGTTAAGTAATGGGAAATAGTAATTTTTACCCCTACACAATCCAACACTTACCCTACTGTTGCACTCACTGGAGTGGGAATAGTAATTTTTACCCCTACACTATCCAATTCCTTCCCTACTGTTGCACTCACTGGAGTGGGAATAGTAATTTTTACCTCTATACTATCCAACACGTACCCTACTGTTGCACTCACTGGAGTGGGAATAGTAATTTTTACCCCTACACTATGCAACACTTACCCTACTGTTGCACTCACTGGAGTGGGAATAGTAATTTTTACCCCTACACTATGCAACACTTACCCTACTGTTGCACTCACTGGAGTGGGAATAGTAATTTTTACCCCTACACTATCCAACACTTACACTACTGTTGCCCTAAAAGTATTATGCGTCGTAATGGTATGTGTTGTAGTGGTATGCGTTGTAATGGTATGCATAAGTGTAGTTTCTAAAATACGTTGTGATGGCATGTGTTGTAGAATCGTGCATTGTAATGGCTGTTATGATGTAAAAACCGCGTTGTAAAGGCATGCGTTGCAAAGGGTTGCATTGTAACGTTTCCTATTCCTGCATACAGTAGCCTTTGACCACTCGCTGTCCTCTCTGCTCCCCATGGAGTGTCATCATGCGCGGCACACAGCACAGGCCCTTTCTATGAAGCTGGAAGGTGTGCCTTTCTTGAGTATTCAATGGGCCAAATTCATTCACAAACATGACCTACACGTGCATAAGACAGAGTAACCATTGCATATAAAGCAATATATTCACAAACATCAATGGAGGCCTCTTCATCCATTGGTCTCTTCTAGTGTCATTCACAGTTTGCTTCCGCCTATAACGGCTTGCCGCATGGGCGCGCGGGACCGCCCCCTTCAGTCAGTGGATGTATTACACTTTGAGTGACAGCATTTTGTCTAATTACATAAGCACCGGAATCTGCATGTTATTCTCCAAGACGTCGAAATAGGCTGTAATTATAGGATCCTTTGAATTCCGAATGCTTTGGTGTTGGATTTTTACTGAATGCAATAATTATCGTCTTACTCGTAATTAGGCCCTTAGTCTGCCCTGTCTTGCTACAGTGGGAGTCAAGTGCTAAAGCGTGGATTGGTATTTGGTGTCAGTCCAGTAGTAAGGAAGCCCGCGGACGCCAGAGGCAGATGACTCCAATTGTTGTAACTGCACCCCTGGGGCCGCATTATACATTTGCGGCACATTTTCCTTCATTGCGCTGGGAGTACCTTTTAAAATGTGCGCCCAGCGCAATGAAGGAAAGTGCGCCATATTATGATTAGGGCTCCCGGTTTTATGGGATTTCTTTTTTTGCCATTTCCGTTCGTATTTAACAATATTTAGTTTTTTATAATTTTTTCTGTATTTATTCATTTTTATTTTGTGTTTTCTGTATAAACGAAACTGCAATGGGGTTTGTTCAACATTTATTTAACTGATAAATGTATACTCGCATTTGAATGTCCAAAAGGTTTCAAGCAGTAAACAGTGCTATTGTGTTTTCCACACTTGCATTGTAGAATAGCATATATAACTGTAGATCTGCACTTAATTAAGCTTAATTAAGGAAATCTTTTGTCTTTTTAAATCTCCCCTACTGACCTGGCACTCATGGTTAACAGTATAAAAAATCATCCAAAGAAGGCCTATTTTCTGTATTTTTCTGCATTTAAAAATAAATACAGACAGGAAAATAAATAGTTTTCTGTCTGTATTTATCTGTAAAAATCTTTTTTAAAGGGGATGTTTTTCCTGCCACCAGAGGGCTGGTCTCAGGGGGTGCAATGCATCTCTATTGTGTACCGCAGAAACCCCTACAACTTCCACATCTAGCTCTGCCAATGCACCCTTGACATCACTCTAGCAGGAGACACTGACAGCCACACACAACTCCGCCAGTGCACCTACATCCTGGCCGACACACACAGCTCTACTGTCGCACCTATATCTTGGTTGGTACATAGTGAACGACCCACGCACCAACCTCTATCTTGACGTACAGGAAGCTTTCGACCAGACACACAGCTCTGCAAATGCTCCTCTATTGTGTACCGCAGAAACCCCTGCAACTTCCACATCCATTTCTGCCAATCAGTGGTTGAAGTGGGCGGGATCTACAGGGCACGGTGTGCCCCTACTTTTTTTAATTTAATAGAATCCGTTCCCTTTTTTGTTTTAAAAATGCGTCCCAGGACGGCAGAAATAGCCAAGGCCTATAGATAAGGCTCTGCAGTTTGTGGCCGAAGGGCGGGGGGGGCTGGGAAGGAAGCGGATTTTGTCTCTTCCTTCTTGCCCAGAGAACGCAGTGTCCACTTCTATTCTGCCACTATCAGCTGCCCCCCTCTTTCGTTCTTCCTCTTATTCCCTCTCTTTCTGTCTCTATCTTACGCCTCCTTGTGCCTTCAAGAAACGGCTCTTACCCTCTCTTTCCTCTCCTTTCCTTCATTCGTTCCCCTGTGAAATGGATACAAAAAAGTAGAAACACTTTTGCTGGAAATTTCATCTTTTACGGACATTTTTCGATTCCAGAGTGCAGCCTCGAGATGGAGGGAAGAAAAAGGTTAAAAATACAAAAAATAAATAAAAAATAAATAAATAACCAAATACAGCAAGACAGAGTGGTCGCCATTGGCGCCTTGCCAGTGAAACGCTACTTTCGTTTTCTCGCCTTTCTTTGAACAGCATTGTTTTCCCCGGGTGGAAAAGTCCACCATTCCTGGAGGTATTGCAATACCTGGTTGATGCGTGGAGTGGAAAACGTTTATTGTGGTCCTTGTCAGCTGTTTTCCTTATTTTAGTTTATTAAATGTGTACCGCAGCCGCAGATAAACCATACTACTTACATTTTGTAAGGATTTAAGCAATGGACATTGAAATGGTCCCTTTCGGGCCCTGTAGTCATGGCCTTAACTGTTCAGGCAAAAGCACTGACTGATTTCTGAATAGTGAGTGTAAAAGCATTAAGGTAACCATGTAGTTTCTGCATACATTTCACATGCTTTACTTAATCTTGCATTTTCTATGAGTGTTTGCTTTTTCCAGGATGTTGTTAATTTTTTTTAGGCAGCATATTACTCTTGTCTAATGCAGAATTTGAATTAAGTCACATCCAGGGGGCGTGCTTACAAGCCCCTGGCGCTGCCAGCACCTCACTTTTCCCATTTTAAAAGTGACGCACAGGCGGCGCAAGGGGCTTGAAAATAAGCCCCCAGGTGTTTATAGCGGAGCACAATTGGGTTGTAGCTGAAGGTAGTGTAAGTTTCTCTCAGTGGGGCAGTATGGTGTTCATTGGGGAAGAGGATGTGGCACTAAGGCCAGAGCTGTTGAATTTGGAACTGGGGAACCAGGTTCAGCCTTCATGACCAGTCCACCAGACCACTCTCCTGAGGGAGCACATTCCCATGCTAGACTTTAGAAGGCCCTGCAAGACCTTTGAAGCCCTGGTGTCTTAGCAGCAGCAGGTGAACCCTACCGTTGGCAGGTGCGGGTTAACCTTGTTCACCACAATCCAGACTGAAGTTCACCTCCTGTCTTGAGGGCACTCCTACGATGCGGCACACCCTAGAGTGACAGGGACCCTGTCACTGAGGTCACAGGCCCCTTGAGGCCAGTCCACCTCACCCATTGTTGCCTCCATTGGCCTTGTTTCAGCAGTAGTAAATGCAACCCACCAGGGATCGGCTATGCAGGATTTGCGTGCACTCCATACTAAGGTCACAAACTTCACGGTCTCCCTGCTTCATGCACAAGCACTTTTAACAGGTGCTGCCTGCTTTGGAGCCACTGGAAATATGCAGCAATGGAGGACAAAATTATGTGGCAGTATTGACTAAAATATGAAGCAAAAAAAAGGCTGCAGCGTAATGCGGTATATTTTCTGATACTTTATTATTTTGACAGTTTTAATTTCAGTGTAATATACAAATGCAGCAGTGAGAAAGGGGACAAGTTAACCTTTGCTAAGGGCCCTCCACTTCGCAGCAACACAATTCACATTTTTAGTAACGTTTGATCCTTTTGAGCTACAAACAATTGTTTCGTTAAAATCGTAAGATTATGCGGAGGATGATGTATTATGTGGCAAATATGGCACAGCCATAATTATGTGGAAATCATTTACAAACTAGGATATTTTGCCATTGATGATTGAACTGCTCTTGTGGAAAAAGAAGAGTGCGGATGACAGAAACGGCATGGCTCGGAGACAAATGGCTTTTTGATTCCACTTTTAAGAGTATTTGGGACATTCTCGTGATTTGAAAGGTCAACCCACATTGTGAATGTATTTAAATGGCAATAACTCACATTAAACCTTAAAAACAGTGTATCCATTGGTTGAATTAACCCTTTCGGTGCTCAAGTCAGCTCAACGCCGTCGTGAGTCAAAGGCGGCATGTGCTCATGACGGCGTGGCGCCGTCATGCCGCTGCCACTCCGCCCACGCAGCACTAATTCCCCGCCTGTACGGGCGAATCAGTGAGTGGGCGGGGTCATGACGTCTCCACGCCGTCATGAGCACACGCCGCCAGTGACTCATTACAGCGCGGAGCCGTCATAAGTACCGGGGCACCACGCCCACCCCCTAGCCCACCACGCGCCGCGGCAGAATTCGCAGCGCAGTGAAGGAGTTAAATTATGTAATTAGCTTTAACAGGTCAGTGATGTGCCAAAAAAATACTAAAAATTGGGATGCTTTGTTCTTTCTGGCCACACCTCTGACTCCGCCCACCGACCCAATCCTCAGGTTATTTCCTACCCTCTGATTCTCGGCCCACAGCCCACTACTTTTTCCCCCCACTTCGGCCACTGCTGCCAATGCCCCTTTAGCATCACTCTAGCGGGTGACCCTGACCGCCACGCACAGCTCCGCCAGTGCACCTAAATGCTGGCTGGCACACACAGATCCATCAGTGCTCTTGTACGTATTTTGGTACATAGTGTACACAGGGCCGTCTTAACAGCATTATAGGCCGCCGGGCAAAGCAGCGCACTGGGCCCTGCCTAAACAACCACTCACAGAGATAAAAATGATTAATGGGAAATTAGTGTCAATTTCTGGTCTGCATGGGGTCCCTATGCTCGTGGGGCCTCCGGGCAAGTGCCCAGCGTGCCCATGCGTTAAGACGTCACTGAGTGAACCACCAACGCACCTCTATCATGACGTAAAGGAAGCTTTCCCCCTGACACACAGCTCTGAAAATGCAGCTCTATCGAGTAAAGCAGCAGGCTCCGCGCTTTCTACGCGCGGCTCTGTCACTGCGCCGGATCCTGGCTGGCGCACACTGCGCCATTAATGCGCCTTTCTCTTCTGCTGCATCGCAATGCACGCACCCTCATATCCTGGCCTGCAGCAGGCCTTGCACAGCGCACACAGCGCTGTCAAAGCACCTCTCTCTGGTACTACAGCCCTGCAGTGCGTGCACACAGCTCTGCTAACGCATAGTTCTAGCCTCAGCTCCTCCCTCACACAGCTCTGCCAGTGCATAAGACGAAAACTGCTGCATGCAGCTCCAACAGTGCACAAAACCATAGGCTGCACGTAGCTCCGACAGTGCATAGGACCATGGACTGCACACATGGCTGCCTGTGCATAGGATAATGGGCGGCAAGCAGCTCTACCAGTGCATAGGAGCACGGACTGCACGCAGATCTGCTAGTGCATAGTACCATGGGCTGCACGCACCTCCGCCTGTGCATAGGAGCACAGGCTGCACACAGCTCCGCCCGTGCATAGGACCATGGGCTGCATGCAGCTCCGCCAGTGCATAGGACCATGAACTGCACACAGCTCCGCCAGTGCCTTGGACCACGGGCTGCACTCAGCTCCGCCGGTGCATAGATAGGACCATGGACTGCACACAGCTCCACCAGTGCAAAGGACCATGGGCTGCACTGCACACAGCTCGGCCAGTGCATAGGACCATGGGCTGCACACAGCTCCACCAGTGTATAGGCTCATGGGCTGCACTGCACACAGCTCTGCCAATGCATAGGAGGACAGGCTGCACACAGCTCCGCCAGTGCATAGGACCATGGGCTGCATGCAGCTCCGCCAGTGCATAGGACCATTAACTGCACACAGCTCCGCCAGTGCCTTGGACCACGGGCTGCACTCAGCTCCGCCAGTGCATAGATAGGACCATGGACTGCACACAGCTCCACCAGTGCAAAGGACCATGGGCTGCACTGCACACAGCTCGGCCAGTGCATAGGACCATGGGCTGCACACAGCTCCACCAGTGTATAGGCTCATGGGCTGCACTGCACACAGCCCTGCCAATGCATAGGAGGACAGGCTGCACACAGCTCCGCCAGTGCAAAGGACCATGGGCTGCTTACAGCTCAGCCAGTGCATAGATCAGACGATGGACTGCACGCAGATACGCCAGTGCATAGGACCCTTGACTGCACTGCACGCAGCTCTACCAGTGCATACGACAATGGTCTTGTCAGAGCTCCGCCAGTGCATAGGATCATAGGCTGCACACTGCTCCGCCAGTGCATAGAACCACGGGCTGCACCCAGCTCCGCCAGTGCACGCAGCTCTGACAGCGCGCCTCTGTGCTTTCCCCGCGCAGCCCGTGCTCTCCCCCCGGGCCCCCCCGCCGGAGCACACATTATAGGCCCATCAGCCGAGCACCCTTTCCCGCACGCCCGGGCGAACAATGCAAATTCACGGAGGTTGAAATGAAGGCGGCTAAACTGTGCGCATAAATAATGTATGTCTTGTGCTAACACATTAAGTGATTGGGGCACTCCAGGGCCCTCAAACCGCTCCTGCCTGTGCCTGCTTCGGGAGCAGCGGGGAGAGGCCTGGCGGGAGGCCGGGCAGGCTCAGCCCAGGCCCCGCTCTCCTCTGGCGGCACCCTCATTTCATTACTCAAGTGCACCGCGACACTTACTGGGAGAAGGCGGCTTTCTATTAGTGTCAGCATTACTCGTGAAGTGCTAAGTGCATCTCCAAGCTGAGAGGCCCTGCAGCACTCAGTATTCTAACTCTAACTCTCAGCTGAGAGGCCCTGCAGCACCCAGTAGTCTAACTCTCAGCTGAGAGGCCCTGCAGCACTCAGTATTCTAACTCTCAGCGGAGAGGCCCTGCAGCACTCAGTATTCTAACTCTGAACTGAGAGGCCCTGCCGCATTATTCTAGCTCTCTCAGCTGAGAGGCCCTGCGGCAATATTATAGCTCTAAACCTCAGCTGAGAGGCCACGCATCTCTCAATATTCTAGCTCTAACTCTCAGCTGAGAGGCCCTGCAGCAATATTCTAGCTCTCTCAGCTGAGAGGCCCTGCGGCAATTTTCTAGCTCTAACCGTCAGCTGAGAGGTCCCGCATCACTCAATATTCTAACCCTCAGCGGAGAGGCCCCTGCTTCACTCTATATTCTAGCTCTAACTCCCAGCTGAGAGGCCCTGCAGCAATATTCTAGGTCTCCCATCTGAGAGGCCCTGCTGCAATATTCTAGCTCTAACCCTCAGCTGAGAGGCCCCACATCACTCAATATTCTTGCTTAACTCTCAGCTGAGAGGCCCTGCAGCAATATTCTAGGTCTCCCATCTGAGAGGCCCTGCTGCAATATTCTAGCTCTAACCCTCAGCTGAGAGGCCCCACATCACTCAATATTCTTGCTTAACTCTCAGCTGAGAGGCCCTGCAGCAATATTCTAGGTCTCCCATCTGAGAGGCCCTGCTGCAATATTCTAGCTCTAACCCTCAGCTGAGAGGCCCCACATCACTCAATATTCTTGCTTAACTCTCAGCTGAGAGGCCCTGTGGCAATATTCTAGGTCTCTCAGCTGTGAGACCCTGCTGCAATATTCTAGCTCTAACCCTCAGCTGAGAGGCCACGCATCTCTCAATATTCTAGTTCTAACAGTCAGCCCAGAGGCCCTGCATCATTTTGAATTCTAGCTATCCCAGCCGAGAGGCCTTGCATAATTCAATATTCTAGCTATCCCAGCCGAGAGGCCCTGCATAATTCAATATTCTAGCTATCCCAGCCGAGAGGCCCTGCATAATTCAATATTCTAGCTATCCCAGCCGAGAGGCCTTGCATAATTCAATATTCTAGCTATCCCAGCTGAGAGTCCCTGCATCATTCAGTATTCTAGTTCTAACGCTCAGCCGAGGGGCCCTGCATCATTTAGTATTCTAGCTATCCCAGCCGAGGGGCCCTACATCATTCAGTATTCTGGCTATCCCAGCTGAGAGGCCCTGCATCATTCAGTATTCTAGCTCTAACGCTCAGCTGAGAGTCCCTGCATCATTTAGTATTCTAGTTCTAACGCGCAGCCGAGGGGCCCTGCATCATTCAGTATTCTAGCTCTTAACACTCAGCCAAGAGGCCCTGCATCGTCCAGTATTCTAGCTATCCCAGCCGAGAGGCCCTGCATCATTCAGTATTCTAGCTATCCCAGCCGAGAGGCCCTGCATCATTCAGTATTCTAGCTATTCCAGCTGAGAGGCCCTGCATCATTCAGTATTCTAGCTATCCCAGCCGAGAGGCCCTGCATCATTCAGTATTCTAGCTATCCCAGCCGAGAGGCCCTGCATCATTCAGTATTCTAGCTATCCCAGCCGAGAGGCCCTGCATCATTCAGTATTCTAGCTATTCCAGCTGAGAGGCCCTGCATCATTCAGTATTCTAGCTATCCCAGCCGAGAGGCCCTGCATCATTCAGTATTCTGGCTATCCCAGCCGAGAGGCCCTGCATCATCCAGTATTCTAGCTAGCCCAGCTGAGAGAGGCCCTGCATCATTCAGTATTCTGGCTATCCCAGCTGAGAGGCCCTGCATCATTCAATATTCTAGCTCTCACACTCAGCTGAGAGGCCCTGCATCAACCAGTATTCTAGCTACCCCAGCTGAGAGGCCCTGCATCATTCAGTATTCTAGCTAGCCCAGCCGAGAGGCCCTGTATGAGAAGTTGGCCTGATGTATGATGTCCACAGTTCTGTGGGCACCCTGTATACAATCCCTTATGGTGGTGGTTGTAAGTCAACCTTAAAGACAAGCTATCCTAGAGGTAGCATGGACTAAGCAGCCTAAAGGCTTAACTCAAGAGGACATGTGAAGCCAGCTGTTTTACCATATGCAATCCTGTAATATCAAATGAAAGGACACCACACAAGTTATATATTTATAAAAATATATGTATTTATTCTCAGAATAATCCCCACTACTCTTTATGAGCAATGAAGCACAAGCGTTTAAACAAAAGCACAATATAAAATATACAAGTTGCACGTTTATGGATGAGGCCGGTGGCCACTCAAACCATATATCAATAAAGTGGTATAACAATCACTAATCGATCAGTGGTAAGGCCTAGGGCCTTGGGAATCGCTTGGACTAAACAGGACTAACAGCAGTTAGGACGGGAGTAGCCCGCGGGATTCGGGTGCAGTGCAGGAAGCCCACGCATGCACCAATGCAAAGTCAATAGTGCGTAAAAGTTATCGAGTTACAGTTTTAAGAGTCTTCCGACTGGACTAGAAGGACAAAACTTTAGACTTTGACACTAGAGGTGTTAACCACTACAGGAGCACTGGTGTTCAAGAGTTACCTCACCCACAGGAAGCGGGTGCACAGGTGCGAAGATGTGTCGGGTTTCGTCACGAAGATCTAGGGTGCCTGGAGATGAAGATGCTGCAGGCGTCCAGAAGAGAAGTGTCCGGTGCGATCCAAGGGTGGATCGAAGTTGATGGGTACCTGAAAGCAGAGGGGACAGAGTCTGGGTCACTAGCCAGTGACCAGGAAGGAACCAGGAAGGAACCAGGCGATGTCGGGCGCAACCAGGTTGATGTTGGGAGCCTTGTCTCCCCTGCCATGTGGACTCTGGGGCACCGAGGATGTCCTGGAGTGAATCACGAGCTGTCCCACAAAGGCTCCCGCTGTCGGCAGTGTCGGCTTCCGGATCGGAGTCAACAAACCTTGGCAAAGGCAACCCACGCAGGATTCGAAGAAGGCTTAACACTCGGACCAGCAAGATCAGAGCGGGTGCTCCTTTTCAGGGGAGCGAGGGCCAGTCTGGAGCAACCAGACCAGCTGTGTAAATTCTTAGGTTCGTTGGTTCTGGGGCCACTAGCCAACGGGCAAGCGACCGGACCAACGCGTCAAGCAGGAAAATGCAAAAGGGCCCCACTCAGCACTCGTCGAGTGTGGAGGGGTGAGCTTCAGTGCAAAAGCTGCTCGGGGCTGGAGCTTCTCAAACTCCAATGCACAGCTTCGAGGGAGCCTCGGGAGCTGCACGGTCAGCGCTTCGTTGTTCCTCCAAGATGGCCGCTCCCACGCTTCAGGTCGCCTCCACGAGTCTCAGCTTTGCAGGGACTGTGGATCGGGCTGTTAGAAGGCAGGCACGCTGAGTCTTATTGATCTCTGTCGCTCGAGTTCTGGCGGGAACTGCAACAAAGCAAACGTTGAGGTGCTGGATGGTGCCTGTTTGCACAGGGTGGTCACTCCTTGACCACAAGGGAGATTCTTCAGTCTTCTACGTCGAGTAGGATGTCGAAGGGTCCAGAGTTTCGTTTCATAAGTTTCAGTCAGGATAATCTGATGTGCATTGGCACTGCTCCCACCTATATTCCAAATCTGGGGGCTGGATTACCTGCTAGGTCCCTCCTATGGGTGGGACCTGCGAAGGGGGTGGTTACACCCCTTTCCTTTGTCCAGTTTGCCGCCAGGACTGGGGCAGGATGGCCCCAGAACCGGTTTGACTGGAATCTGCCCAGGGACACCTTGTGTGCCCCAGGCAGTGTCTAGTTTCTTTCAACCCTCCCTGCTACAATCCACTATCTCCTGTCTGGGGTGGTGTGACACCTCCCTGTGACAGGAGATCCTTTGGTCCAGCGTCCTCTGCCGAGTTTCGGTCAGCAGCAGGAGGCCAGACATGTGTCTGTGGCAGCAGCATCCATTTTGAGATGCTGGGGCTCTGGTTAGGATTAACCGCGTTTTCAGTAAAGTAACATGTCTTCCCCCTCTAGAAGGGTGGAATGCTACCCCCGTCGCCAGAACTGGCGAGGGGGTAGTATTCCAAAGTTTATGACACCAAAAACGACATGTTTTGATAAAGCCAAACCAAAGTTAGCATTAACCGCGAGGATTATAATGCACTTAAGAGTATATGGTATGGCAGTATCACTAGAACAGCTGCACGGAAATGGTTCCGACCTCTGCAGACAGGCTCAGCTCATGCTAGAGCACCATCTCACATAAAACCAAGCACTCTGCCTCCAGGATTGTTAAGGCCTGTCATAGGAGTGACTTATAGGTATATATGTGTCCAGATATAGGTTTAGATATAGGTATACTATATCTAAGCCAGGGGTGATTACACCACCTTGCCCCAGCTGAGTGATCAGCCAGTTGTGTCAATTTAAGGACCAGCCAGGGGTGGCAAAAGATATGCTGCAGCCCCTGGTAGGCCTTGGATGCACCTATGCCCTGGGCACCTATAGTGCACTGTACAGGGGCTGACAAGGTGTCCAGTATCAGATTGGTGATGTACCTATAGTACATGAAGTCCATTTAAAGAGAGAGCAGATAGCCTGGGGCCCTGATTAGCAGGATCCCAGGCCAACTAAGTCGAAAACCAGCTAAACACAAGGCAAAAAATCTGGGGTAACCATAGTCAAATATCCATCCTCCTACACCCTGCATCATTCAGTATTCTGGCTATCCCAGCTGAGAGAGGCCCTGCATCATTCAGTATTCTATCTATCCCAGCTGAGAGGCCCTGCATCATCCAGTATTCTAGCTATCCCAGCAGAGGGGCCCTGCATCATTCAGTATTCTAGCTAGCCCAGCTGAGACCCTGCATCATCCAGTATTCTAGCTATCCCAGCTGAGAGACCCTGCATCATCCAGTATTCTAGCTATCCCAGCCGAGGGGCCCTGCATCATTCAGTATTCTAGCTATCCCAGCCGAGAGGACCTGCATCATTCAGTATTCTAGCTATCCCAGCCGAGAGACCCTGCATCATCCAGTATTTTAGCTATCCCAGCTGAGAGACCCTGCATCATCCAGTATTCTAGCTAGCCCAGCTGAGACCCTGCATCATCCAGTATTCTAGCTATCCCAGCCGAGGGGCCCTGCATCATTCAGTATTCTAGCTATCCCAGCCGAGAGGCCCTGCATCATTCAGTATGCTAGCTATCCCAGCTGAGACCCTGCATCATCCAGTATTCTAGCTATCCCAGCTGAGAGAGGCCCTGCATCATTCAGTATTCTAGCTATCCCAGCCGAGAGGCCCTGCATCATTCAGTATTCTAGCTAGCCCAGCTGAGACCCTGCATCATTCAGTATTCTAGCTATCCCAGCCGAGGGGCCCTGCATCATTCGGTATTCTAGCTATCCCAGCCGAGAGGCCCTGCATCATCCAGTATTCTAGCTAGCCCAGCCGAGGGGCCCTGCATCATTCAGTATTCTAGCTATCCCAGCTGAGAGACCCTGCATCATCCAGTATTCTAGCTATCCCAGCTGAGACCCTGCATCATCCAGTATTCTAGCTATCCCAGCCGAGGGGCCCTGCATCATTCAGTATTCTAGCTATCCCAGCCGAGAGGCCCTGCATCATTCAGTATGCTAGCTAGCCCAGCCGAGGGGCCCTGCATCATTCAGTATTCTAGCTATCCCAGCTGAGAGAGGCCCTGCATCATCCAGTATTCTAGCTAGCCCAGCTGAGACCCTGCATCATCCAGTATTCTAGCTAGCCCAGCTAGCTGAGAGAGGCCCTGCATCATCCAGTATTCTAGCTATCCCAGCTGAGAGGCCCTGCATCATTCAGTATTCTAGCTATCCCAGCCGAGAGGCCCTGCATCATTCAGTATTCTAGCTATCCCAGCCGAGGGGCCCTGCATCATTCAGTATTCTAGCTATCCCAGCCGAGAGGCTCTGCATCATTCAGTATTCTAGCTATCCCAGCTGAGACCCTGCATCATTCAGTATTCTAGCTAGCCCAGCTGAGAGAGACCCTGCATCATCCAGTATTCTAGCTATCCCAGCCGAGGGGCCCTGCATCATTCAGTATTCTAGCTATCCCAGCCAGGAGGCCCTGCATCATTCAGTATTCTAGCTATCCCAGCTGAGACCCTGCATCATCCTGTATTCTAGCTATCCCAGCTGAGAGAGGCCCTGCATCATCCAGTATTCTAGCTAGCCCAGCTAGCTCAGAGAGGCCCTGCATCATCCTGTATTCTAGCTATCCCAGCTGAGAGAGGCCCTGCATCATCCAGTATTCTAGCTAGCCCAGCTAGCTCAGAGAGGCCCTGCATCATCCAGTATTCTAGCTATCCCAGCTGAGAGAGGCCCTGCATCATCCAGTATTCTAGCTATCCCAGCTGAGACCCTGCATCATCCTGTATTCTAGCTATCCCAGCTGAGAGAGGCCCTGCATCATCCAGTATTCTAGCTAGCCCAGCTAGCTGAGAGAGGCCCTGCATCATCCAGTATTCTAGCTATCCCAGCCGAGAGGCCCTGCATCATCCAGTATTCTAGCTATCCCAGCTGAGACCCTGCATCATCCTGTATTCTAGCTAGCCCAGCTGAGAGAGGCCCTGCATCATCCAGTATTCTAGCTATCCCAGCTGAGACCCTGCATCATCCAGTATTCTAGCTAGCCCAGCTCAGAGAGGCCCTGCATCATCCAGTATTCTAGCTAGCCCAGCTGAGAGAGGCCCTGCATCATCCAGTATTCTAGCTATCCCAGCCGAGAGGCCCTGCATCATTCAGTATTCTAGCTATCCCAGCCGAGAGGCCCTGCATCATTCAGTATTCTAGCTATCCCAGCTGAGAGAGGCCCTGCATCATCCAGTATTCTAGCTATCCCAGCTGAGACCCTGCATCATCCAGTATTCTAGCTAGCCCAGCTGAGAGAGGCCCTGCATCATCCAGTATTCTAGCTATCCCAGCTGAGAGAGGCCCTGCATCATCCAGTATTCTAGCTAGCCCAGCCGAGAGGCCCTGCATCATCCAGTATTCTAGCTAGCCCAGCCGAGAGGCCCTGCATCATCCAGTATTCTAGCTAGCCCAGCTGAGAGAGGCCCTGCATCATCCAGTATTCTAGCTAGCCCAGCCGAGAGGCCCTGCATCATCCAGTATTCTAGCTAGCCCAGCCGAGAGGCCCTGCATCATCCAGTATTCTAGCTAGCCCAGCCGAGAGGCCCTGCATCATCCAGTATTCTAGCTAGCCCAGCTGAGAGAGGCCCTGCATCATCCAGTATTCTAGCTAGCCCAGCCGAGAGGCCCTGCATCATCCAGTATTCTAGCTAGCCCAGCTGAGAGAGGCCCTGCATCATCCAGTATTCTAGCTAGCCCAGCCGAGAGGCCCTGCATCATCCAGTATTCTAGCTAGCCCAGCTGAGAGAGGCCCTGCATCATCCAGTATTCTAGCTAGCCCAGCTGAGAGAGGCCCTGCATCATCCAGTATTCTAGCTATCCCAGCTGAGAGGCCCTGCATCATCCAGTATTCTAGCTAGCCCAGCTGAGAGAGGCCCTGCATCATCCAGTATTCTAGCTAGCCCAGCCGAGAGGCCCTGCATCATCCAGTATTCTAGCTAGCCCAGCCGAGAGGCCCTGCATCATCCAGTATTCTAGCTAGCCCAGCCGAGAGGCCCTGCATCATCCAGTATTCTAGCTAGCCCAGCTGAGAGAGGCCCTGCATCATCCAGTATTCTAGCTAGCCCAGCTGAGAGAGGCCCTGCATCATCCAGTATTCTAGCTAGCCCAGCTGAGAGAGGCCCTGCATCATCCAGTATTCTAGCTAGCCCAGCTGAGAGAGGCCCTGCATCATCCAGTATTCTAGCTAGCCCAGCTGAGAGAGGCCCTGCATCATCCAGTATTCTAGCTAGCCCAGCTGAGAGAGGCCCTGCATCATCCAGTATTCTAGCTAGCCCAGCTGAGAGAGGCCCTGCATCATCCAGTATTCTAGCTAGCCCAGCCGAGAGGCCCTGCATCATCCAGTATTCTAGCTAGCCCAGCTGAGAGAGGCCCTGCATCATCCAGTATTCTAGCTAGCCCAGCTGAGAGAGGCCCTGCATCATCCAGTATTCTAGCTATCCCAGCTGAGAGGCCCTGCATCATCCAGTATTCTAGCTAGCCCAGCAGTATTCTAGCTATCCCAGCTGAGAGGTCCTGCATCATTCTGTATTCTAGCTCTAACTGCCTTTAGCCTGGACAGGCTTGGCCCAGGGCGCCTAGTTTCTGAGTTGTGTGCATTAAGGTTATGCCACCAGCAGTGCCCTTCTCATCTTGCTCCAGCCTTGCCCTTGTCCCTGCCTGTTGTTTTCTGTCTGATTTGCCAGTTTGAAGTGGTTTTAGTCCTTCATTATCATATAGCCCCCTTCCTTGCCCTTCCTTCGCCCTCTGACCCCTGCTAACACACATCAACAAAACCACCATCTGCCTGAGGCAGCTCAGCTGTCAGTGATGTAGGTGAGCTGGGTGGGGACCGAGGGTGGTTGTGTTCAGGGTCCAGTCCCTGCTCGTCCAGGTGCTGACCAGTGGCCACAAAAGATACCCCTGCTGCCCCATTTAATCCACTACCATCACCAAGGGCGCCAAATTTCTCTCTGCTCACTCCCACGGCGCTATCAAAGCAAAGGCTGGCTCGGCCCAAACAACATGGGTGTGTGGGCAGGAGGAAGCAACAGAGGGCGTGTGGGAAGGAAGTAAGAACAGGGCATGGGTGAGGCCAACATGGAGAGGGGGAGAGTCAAAGGGTAAGAAAGCAGTGTGGAGCAGGGGAGGGTGAAAGCAATGTGACCTGTAGGCAAGACCTAATTAAAACGCAGTTTTTGGAGGTGGTGCCCCAGGTATGACTGACAATGTTAAAGTTCAAAGGTTTAAGGTCAAAGGTCAGTCCCAGCAGGTAACCCAGACAAGCCTACAGATGGGATAGGAATAGTATCCTGGGGGTTCTGTGTATCCAGGGCTTTAAGTGGGCCGGGTCTCACCGGTGCTGAGCACCAGCAGTTTTTTAAGGAGGCCTCGAAACGGGTCTCTATCGGGCTCTGTTTTGTGCCCTGGCATAGGCGGTCTGTTCTTTCTGGACTGCCGTGACCACAGTCACATCGATGTACGCTGCTCACACTGCTCACTTCTCACTAGTGGAGAAGTTACGGTATGACGTCATGCCAGGTGAGCGTTGTAGGCAGGGCTGGACTGGCCGTAGCGGGCACCGGACGTTTTCCGGTGAACCGGAAGAGTGGGGGCTATTTTTGGTACAGGGGGACGCAATATCGTACCCCTGTACCAAAAGCGGCAGCAGTGTTTCCCACCAGCTCCCGCCTACCCCTCCCCAGTCAGACTTAATTGCCAGGGCCAGTTTGCTTTCCCAGTCCAGCCCTGGTTGTAGGGGAAGGGAAATCCTTTAAAGAGAGTCATTTTCACTCTGGATTCCCCTTTTTTTTTTGATTGCGGATTTAAATAGCGCGAACTCGACCCAAAGGTATTGGAGTGCTTTACATGAGCGCCAGTTACGTTACACAAGGACAAATTCATATTTTGTTTTGGTAGGCACGGGAAGATTTAGTGAATTGCCCAGAGTCACAGGATTTGGAGACGGCCCGAGGCTCGAACCCTGGTTTCCCAGCTCCAAGGTCGGCAGTCTAGCCGTGAGACCAGGAGCAGCGACATTGCGTGGTGTCACCAGGGCTTTAAGTGGAAGCTTTTTCAATATTATATACAACAAGCCGTTGTTGCTGCTTATTTATCTTATGCAACTAACAACCACTGACAAAGCCAATAGTCCTGACTTGTTGTAGGTATGTTGTTACTTGTTGTATCATATATCTGGATGCAATGACAGAAACAGCAAAATACAAGTCGGGCAGCAAACTATACTAAGCACAGATTTTTAGAATATTGTTTTTAAGCCACACCCTTAATTATATTGGTCACGCCCCTTTGAGAGACCCCCCAGTTTTTTCATCCCACTTAAAGCCCTGTGTGTATCCTTTACCTACAAGTTTGGGCATAATATTGCAAGAAGGGGTTCTGAGCGCAGGTTTAATTTACCACAAATTACCATCCAGGGGACTGGGGATACCAGCTGTTATGTTATCAAAAGCTTCTCCGGAACTTCTCGTCAGACCGTAAATGGCCGAGTTCATTTTTTTTTTGGGGGGTGATTTTATATACCGCGAATTCGACCCGAAGGTATTAGAGCGCTTTACGTGAGCACTAGTTGCATTACAAATGGACATATTCATTTTTTAGGCATTGGGAGATCAACTGATTTGCCCAGAATCATAGGATGTTGAGCCAGCTGCCATGATTGGAATCGGGTTCCCCAACAGCGCATTTATTGACTCTCTCTCTGGTAATTTCTGCCTCATAACTAGGGTGACCAGGCATCCCGGAGTTGCCAGGACAGTCCTGTGTTTTCACCAACTGTCCCAGCAGATTTCAAGAAATGTAGTTCATGTCCTGGTTTTTAAAAAGGGTCGACTGAAAACGGCGTAAATTGCTTTTTAATGTTTTATAAAGCGGGGATAGTTAGCAGTTGTTTCAAGAAAACAATGTAATTAACAGGCAAGCTACTGGCTTTAAAAATGGCATTTTATGTATGTTCTTACTGCCTCTTCTGTAATTCTCTGCTGAGGAGCGCTGTCAATCTGTGCGCTCACTTGAGGTAAAAATTGTAGTCCCTTTTCTATTTTTGTGACATGAACCGGTGTTTGGCTTTAAAATTCTGGTCACCCTACTCATAACGCATGTGCATTGTCTGTACATAGCATGACAGCACAAGCAGCCTGGGGGAGGGGCGGCAGTGCGGATGCGCCTGCCAGACTCCTGACACACTTGACACTCCAGCGTGTCGAGGTGACTCGGTAAAAGCAGTGCCTAATGACAGGCATGTCGATGCATAATGACATGCAGGTTGCTCAGAGACAGGCCCTGCTGCCGAGCGCCATTAAGAGCCTTTTGTAGGAGATGGCCGTCACAGGGACAGGTGGCCCATCTGGAAGGAGCGTCACTCCCGGGGAAGAAGCCGCTTCACCCCACAGCTTGGCAATGACAGGAATGCAAGGGCGGGAAAACCAGGGGGAGGCGCTCCTCAGAGGGGACTCTGCTTGTGAAAGAAATACTTGCAAGGGGACGAGACTGTTTAGAGTGAAATAATACATGGATATGGCGTAACGGCCAGAGCTGCCTATTTCGGAGCTGGGAAATCAGGGGGTATATTATCATGAACGTCATTAAAATTATCGCCGCTACGTCATTAAAGCGGCGATAATTTTATCGACGTTTTTGATAATATGCTCCCAGGTTCGAGTCTCGGCGTCGGCTCAACATCCTGTGATTCTGGGCAAATCGCTTAAACTCCCAGTGCCTACCAAAATCATTTAGAGGCCGCAGCTGAGATCCCAGGCTTGTTTCTGGTGACCCCTGGCCCTGACTTTGCGACCCCTGGCCTCGTGGGTGGCACAGGCAATGGGTAAAAGCATTGGCAACGCCAAAAGGTCTCACCTATAGAGACCTATGAGAGCTATTGCTTTGACAGTGTATTTTAGCCATGTTGTTCAGCATGGCTGAAAGTTTGTGGTATGGCGTAGAGGAGAGTGGATCAGAGTGGAGTAGTGCAGAGTGGCGAGTAGATAGGATTGGCGTAGCGTGGAGTGGCGTAGAGTGGCATAGAGTAGAGTGGTATAGAGTAGAGTGGCGCAATGTGGGAGTAGAAGAGAGGGCACAGAGAGATGTTGAGTGGAGTAGAGTGGAGTGATGTTGAGTGGCGTAGAGCTGCCATAGAGTGGCTTAGAGTAAAGCAGCATTGTGTGGAGCGGAGAGGCGTAAAGTACCGTGGAGTTGCATAGAGATGAGTGGTGTAGAGTAACAAAGAATGGCATAGAATAGGGTGGTGTAGAGTGGCATATAGTGGGATGGCACAGAGTGGCATTCGGCAATGTGGAGTAGAGTGGCATAACGTGTTGTGGCACAGAGTAGAATTGAGTGGCGTGGACTGGCAGAGAGCAGAGTGCCAAGGAGTAGAGTGGTGTAAAAGTGATATTGTGTGGAGTGGTGCAGAGTAGAGTGGTGTAGAGTGGAGTGGCACAGAGTAGAGTGGTATATAGTCTGGTGGAGTAGAGTGGTATGGAGTAGAGTGGAGTAGCGCAGGGTAGTGTAGAATGGAGTGGCATAGAGTGGAGTGGCGTAGAGTAGAGTGGTATGGAGTAGAGTGGAGTAGCGTAGGGTGCTGTAGAATGGAGTGGTACAGCGTGAAGTGGCGTAGAGTAGAGTGGCATAGAATAGAGTGGAGTATAGTGATGTAGAGTGAAATGGAGTGGCATTGAGGAGAGTAGTCCCAAAGGTATACACTATGTGGGTACGACATCGACATTGAGCGGTGACAGGCACCGGAGTGTTTGAAGCCGGCTTCCAAGAGGACATCACTGCAACACCTGGAGGATAACCTCAAAAACACTTGCCAAAAAGTCAACAAAAAGTTAGTCAAAATTCGATTAAGGGGTATTTTACTCCAGATCAGAACTGACTGGCGCGGAAAGAAAAGAACTGACGTCAGCGCGCTGGGGTGGCACCTATATAGGCATAGTGAATGTCACTTCTGGCGCAGACGACGCCATGCGGCGCTGAACTACATCACCTACTGGTGTGCAGAGGTACTGCTCGAGAAAAAAATCCAGATCTGTAGCTAATTCAAAAGGTAAGAATCTGAGGCTCAAAGTCTTTATCAGGTACCAAATGTTTGTCCTGAATTTGTGTACCAATTTTTTAAAACTTTTGTCCACAATTTTTACACTCACTGCCCCCAATTTGCCTCTGAGACAGGTGGTCACCCTAATCCCAACATTTTAATCTCCTTATTCAAACAGTTTATACTCAGAAAATATTTCTGCTAATTTTGTCATTGTTTTGACATCTTTATCATATTTCTTTCATCTCAGTTTTCTGTTTTTGTATCTCTTGCACTGGGTTAAATTCTAATGATGAAATATAAGTCAAGGTACTCAAAAACACCCAATTTTCAACGTATATGAAAAAATCTTAAAGGAGACACACACTATATTAAACTGATAATATTGAAATACCAGAAACAGCAGTTGAATCAATCATCAATAGCTAATATTTTAATAATTTTCAAAGTTTGTATCTGATCCCATCGAAACTGAGTTGCATATTTTTTTAAAACAATATAGACAGATTTTAAATCCTAAAAACATTTTAGGGGAACCATTGGCACTCCAAAATTAATTCAAAACGTTCTTTCTTAAGAATGCATTACTTCTTTTAAAATCAGTGCATCAGCCAAGCCAATGCGTTTCATCCTCCACTAGGACTTCCACAGGGCTTCTTAACTCTTCAGATGCATAAAACAAATCATAAGAGTATTCTTCAAATTTCCCTCTCAATAGTGTACAATGCTGTAGCCTGCACATTTCCACCCAACTGTGCTTTTGGTATTGTAGTTCAATTAATATTTCCCTCCTGACTGAACCCACATCGTCATTTTCTCATTGTGTTGTACACCATATCCACCTGAAAAGCAGCACTTCTATAGTCCAGCTGCAAGTTTTCCCTGCAAGTGCCAGACTTTAACATTGTCCACTATTTAGTGAGGAGTTTTAGGAATATCCTGTGGCGAGACAAAGGAAGGACCCAGCCCAAGTGTCAGCTAGCATTGGCCTTTGACAGGGCAGGCCTCTTTGAAGTTAACCCAGTTCCAGTGCCCAAACCCACTGGTCATCCTGTCACGAGAACCTCCCAACACGCATGTCTTTGTTCTCTGAGCTGGCAGCAGTTTTCACACCTCTTCAGAAGCTGATTACTAGCTGGCAGAAATAAGTAAACATGCAAAATTAGCCTCCAGCAACTTCAGGCAGGAAAAGGTAACTTTTTAAAAGTTACTTTTCCTTAATATTTATTAAAAATCCGACTCCACCATAGAGTTGGATATTAAATAACTATTAAAAATAGCTGCTTAATTATTTTTCTAGCTATTCTCATTCCCGAACCTACAGTATAAGGATTTTTAATATGTACTGTGGTGTTCTACAGAGGATAGCTAGGCCTGCCACAGCTAGGCCTGCCACAGGATTTTGGATACTAATCACCATAAGAACATGTTAACATTCAACTTCTACATGGCCTACTTTTAAATTACCATGCACCCTTCCTTGTGGGTGGCAAGGCCTATATAGGGTAACTTAATAATATTGAAAAGGGTGGTTTGGCCTTTCAAGGTGGTTAATTTTGATAGGTTGAATTGCAGTTTTTACACTGCTACAGTGAGGCTATGCTGGTAGGGCTGAAGCCATGTTTGCACTGATACTGAGGGGATGGTACAATAGATATTGCAGTCCACTGGTGGCATTTAAATTGAAGGCCAATTTCATCATGTTGAAAGGGGGAGCAGAGGCACTTTACCACTGATTAGTATAGGTAAAGTACACAGAGGTCTACAGCAAGTAAAACAGTAAAGATAAAAATTAGTGGATACACCATGTACATTTTTTTAATTTCCTACAAAATGAATTTTGTTCTGATCAAAAGTTCTCCTTGCACACAGTTCACATAAGAAATGTACAGATTGTTTGAATTTCATTGTTTTTAAGTTTCCTCACCATAATCCCTAACACTAACATTAAACACAAATGATTTGAACTAATCTTTCATGTTTTTTAATTAGATTGCTTGGACATTGGTTATCGTGCTTATTCACATTTTACCGCTCACCGAACATTTTAAAAAAAAACATTCTTGCTCCTCATTTTCTAAAGGGATTTTAGGGCTAGAAAGTAACAAAAACTCCCTATTAACTTTTCTTTTGAGTCACCTATATCTTTGCTCCTTGTATTATAAATGCCCTTCTTTCCAGCAGTGACCTCTAAAACCTGGCACAATAACTATTCTGAACAGGATCGAGGAGGCTCTACCATCCCCTTGCACTCCACTCTCCCCCTAATGTCTTGGATCGCTGGACATGCATAAATACTGCTGATGTTATCACTGCAAACAGTGTTGGAGTAAAGGAATCCACTTTTTGTCTCACACAAGACTCTAAAAGTATTAAGTATTAAGACAAACAAACTAGCCTGTGAGAGACTCTGCCTCACCCCTCCACAGGTCAGAGGCATCAGTCTGAACTAGAAAGGACTCTTGCTAGGCTACTAGGTCATCAGAGGCACCAGCCTGAATTAGGATCGACTCTTCCCCTACACTCCAGCTTACTGGAGGAACTAGTCAGATACAGAAAAGACTCTTCTCCAAGTTAAGAGTACATCAGAGTAATATATGACGTTACAACGCAAACAATTACAATGCATGCTTTTACAACGTGGTTTTCACATCGCAACTACCATTACATCATATGATTTTACAATGCATGCCATTACAACGCATTTTTAAAAACTGCCATTACAACATATTCCATTACAACGCATACCATTACAATGAATACCATTACAACGCTTACTACTTTTAGGGTAACAGTAGGGTAAGTGTTGGATAGTGTAGGGGTAAAAATTAATATTCCCATCTACCCCAAAACCCATACCCACCCTAAAACTAAAAAATCTCCCTTACTTACTTTATAATTGGTTTTTAATGGCATGCGTTGTAATAGTATGCGTTGTAATGGCATGCTTTGTAGTGAAATGCATTGAAATGCCATGCATTGTAATGGCATGCAATGTAAAGGCAGTTGTGTTGTAACAGTTGCGTTGTAAAAGCAATGCGATGTAATGACTGCAATGTAATGGATGTTTCCCACATCAGAGGCATCAGACTTACTTAGGATGGGCTCTTCTCCAACCCTCCACTACATCAAAAGCACTAGTCCGACACAGGAAGCAGTGCACCCCAGGCCTTCACCATGTCAGAGGCATGTGTCTGAGCTATGCAGGACTCTTCCCCAGCCCTCCAGCATGTCATCTACTAAGCTGTTATGACCAGACACGGAAGTCTAAAAAACAAGAAAAACAAGGCAACAGGCCTTTTCCTGCTATGCACCATGGATCTGGAACAACATCTGTGTATCCATCATCCTGCTCAAATTTAGGAAAGAGCTACTCACCTCTTTAAAGAATACTACATCATGAGGAAGTAATGGTCCACCTCCACGCTCAGTACTGAGCTTCACCTCCAAGGGCCAACTGTATGTTTGTCTTTGATCATGCCTTGGTAAGCAACCTCTAACATGGCGAGATACTCCGCCAAATAATTTTAACATGCAGTCTGACCATGAGTTCTCTCAGTCATGCTCCGGGGCCGTATTGTCAACTACAGCCACACCCAACTCCTACTCATGCTTTCTTTCTCCATCTTCTTCCAACTACTGCTCTCTTATTAGATATGGCACAGGAAGCTTTAATCAGTGACCTCATGTCAGTACAGCACACAACAAAACATACACCCAGTCAGAGTCAGACTGGGATCACAACTTGGCCCGGGCACTGACGAAAAAAGTGGCCCACATTTAAGGGGCTTGGCTCACATTTAAGGGGCGTGGCCCACGTTTAAAGGGCGTGGCCCACGTTTAAAGGGCGTGCCCTTTCGTAATACCAGTAGGGAGCCCCTGCTCCCGACTGGTATTACGGTGCTTCTGTCATTGCATCCAGATATATAAAATAAGTAACATTACACCTACAAGCAGCCAGGACTATTGGCTTTGTCAATGGTTGTTAGTTGCATAAGAAAAATCAAACACTATTTGCACAGACAAGGATTGAAAGTAAGAGGATACTGTTCTTGTGCAGGACACAGGGCCAAGGTGACAATGGCCTACATGCTGAGCAACTAAAAAAAACAGCAAGACCCCTTTCTGTCGCAAAATTATTCGAGCCCTCCAGCGCAGGAGCACCTGAAAAGCAGCGAAGCCTCTGCTATTACTAACCTACTTAGCCCTCCCCAGACCTTCAGCTGAGGAGCACATGAACAGAGGTAAGGCCCCTGCAATTAGTAAATTAATCAGCCCTCCCCAGCCCTCCAGGCCTCAGGGCAATGTCGTGGCAGGGGAGCACAAAACACAGCTGCTGGGTCATCCATGGTAGCCAGGTAGCCAGGGGGAGGCTGAGGTGAAGATGATGCGAGTTCCAAACATCACCTGGCCCCACAGGGAGACCCATTCTTCCTCACCCACTATGCCCTGAATGTGAAGGGTTGTGGGCGAGGTGTTAAGACTAACACTGTGTCTGGGCTGCGTGGGCCGCAGGGGGGCCGAGGTGAAAATGGCTCTAAGGCCAGAGTAACACCTGGCCACAGGGAGGCCGATTCTTGCAAACAATCACCCCTCCCCACCCCACCCTCAGCGTGATTGCTTGGCAGGGCAGGGATGAAGGAGAGGCCACAGCTGATAATCGCTGTACGGCCGCACAGAGAGGCTGCTTTCATTTCTCTGTCTCTGTCTCCGTGCCCTCTGTGGGCAGGTTTTTTACTCCCCTTTTCCAGTCCACTCTCAGTGGACTGGGAAAGGGGGGAAAAAAACGGCCCACAGAGGGCACTGAGACACCGGCCCTTCGGCCGATGCCCGAATGCCCACGTTGCCAATCCGCCCCTGCACCCAGTAAAGGGCTTTAGCTGAGCATCCTTCAATAGCTGGCTTGTTTGGATGAATCCCTTTCAGTCAATAGCCCGACACGTGTCCATCACACTGCTATCTGCCGACGGCATTTTGTGGACATTGACACTTTCTGCCAATACACTGGGGACTTTCGGCAGGTCACAGTCACCCCCTGCTCTGTTGAGTGAGGCACAGCAAGACATCGCAGCTGTGAGTGCCCTCTCTCCCCACTTCAGCAGGACTCTTGCCAGCATGACGTAGCATTTGGGTACCTGCCCCCACCCCCCTCCCATCCTGGAGTCCAGAAAGTGGTATCTAACACTAACCCAGCACATGCCCCAGGCAAGGGAAAGAATGTGGCTTAATGACTAGAGCAGTCGACCTTAAAGCTGGGGAACCAGGTCCGCGTCTGGTGGAGACTCAAACATCCTGTGATTCTGGGCAAAACACTTCATCTCCCTGTGCCTAAAAATGAATGTGTCTGTCTGTAATGCAACTGGTGCTCATGTAAAGCGCTTTGATACCTTCGAGTTGAGTTCACACTATATAAAACTGAAGAAAAAAAAAGTCCTATCACACAATACCCACCCCCTCCCCCCAACATCGCTCACTATGCACTTTTGCTGTCAGGAACACCAGCAATATCTGGGCCGGTCCCATCCCTGCTTACGAGCCTCTATCCATTGTTTCAGAGGGGTAAAGCCTGCTCGACAGGCCCTCAGGCGCGCGCGTGCGCAGACGTCGGTTGTGCTGTTTTCCACATTGCTGTTGTGCTTGGCTCGGTGTCCAGGCTCCTAAGAAGACTCGCACACGTTTGGCAGCAGCAGGGAGCCGCCGGGTGATCTCTCTGTTAAAAGTGAGAGAGCGGCCCGGCCGAGCCTGCTCTCTGTCATTCTGCCGGATCCCCCTCCAGCAAAGGCTCCCTCCGCCTGCCCAACACCAGCGGGAGCAGTGAGAAGCGCAGAGGCTGCCGGGATATCGAACGGCAGCCGCCTCTGATCGCTCTTTTAGTATTCGGTATCCCAGAAGCACCCGGGACACCGCCTTGCTTCACGCGCATGCCTGAAGGCTGGCCGCGCGTCCTGGACCCGTTTGCGCATGCGCACACCACGGCACTGCTTGTTGTCCCATGCCGGGTTGGATCCCTGATCAAAAGATGGCGATGGGGCAATATTTCAGCTTCTCCAATGCAAGAATCTCCCAAAAAGCACTGCGCTTTTTACTCCGAGACACCATGGTGTAAAAAATAGCTTAGTATTTAACACAATACAATTTACCAAAGGATTTAGGGCCTCATTTTCAGTGTGCCCTCCTTGCGACACCAATGATGCGTCATATTTACAATATGACGCATCATGTCGCAAGGAAGGACAGATACTGACGTATCTGTCAGCATAAACAGTGGCGCATTGCTGGAGATGTGTCAGAAGCCTGACGCAACTCGAGCAATGTTCCTTTCACATGGGGCAAGCCCCTTGTGAAAGGGCCTGCGTCACCCTCACTTAGGGTGACCAACTGGCATTGGTGCAAATTCAGGACAGTGAGTGTAAAAATTCAGGACAAAGGGTCAAAATTCAGGACACAAATTCAGGACAGGAGGTCAAAATTCAGGACAAAACTTCAGGACAATAGTTAAGTTTTACAGACACCTCAGAGGTCGCGCAATACTATATAAGTAAGCCCAGCCATTTCCAAACATATTCAACCATTTGCAAACCTATCCATCATGTATCCTTCCATCTATCATTTCACTCATCCATCCCTTCATCCATCCTTTCACTCATCCATCCATTATCCATCCATCCACCCTTTCACCCTATCCATCTGTACACTTATCCATCCACTCTTCATCCCATCCATCCATTCACTCATCCATCCAGCCATTTACCCTTTCACCAATCCAGCCATCCTTTCACTTACTAATCCTTCCACCCATCCACTCTTTTAGTCATCCATCCATCCTCCCTTTCTCTCTCCATCGACCTTTTCACTTAGCCTACCTTCCTTCCTTCCATCCATCCATCCACCCAACCATCCACTCATCCACTCATGAATCCATCCATTGACCCTATCACTCATCCATCTATCATTTCATTCCTTCACACATCTATTCATCCTTTTGTCCATCTACCCTCCCTTTCACTCACTCATCCATCCTTACATCCACCCTTTCACTCATACGTCCATTCATTCACCCTTGCACTTATCAATCCATCCATCCTTTCACTCATCCACCCATCATCCACCCAACCATCCACCCACCCACTCATCCATCCTTTCACCCACCCACCATCCACCCACCCACTCATCCATCCACCATCCTTTCACCCACCCACTCATCATCCACCCATCTATCCTTTCACCCACCCATCATCCATCTATCCATCCTTCCTTCCTTCCCCTCATTCATCCTTCCTTCCCCTCATCCATCCATCCTTCCCCTCATCCATCCATCCTTCCCCTCATCCATCCATCCTTCCCCTCATCCATCCTTCCTTCCCCTCATCCATCCATCCATCCTTCCCCTCATCCATCCTTCCTTTCATCCATCATCCATCCTTCCCCTCATCCATCCATCCACTTTCCCCATCTATTTATCCTTCCCCTCATCCATCCATCCTTCCACTCATCCATCCATCCTTTTACCCACCCACCCACTCATCCATCCATCCTTCCCCTCATCCATCCATCCTTCCCCTCATCCATCCTTCCTTCCCCTCATCCATCCATCCATCCTTCCCCTCATCCATCCTTCCTTTCATCCATCATCCATCCTTCCCCTCATCCATCCATCCATTTTCCCCATCTATTTATCCTTCCCCTCATCCATCCATCCTTCCACTCATCCATCCATCCATCCTTTTACCCACCCACCCACTCATCCATCCATCCTTCCCCTCACCATCCATCCTTCCTTCCCCTCATCATCCATCCATCCCCTCATCATTCATCCATCCCCTCCATCCATCCATCCATCCTTCCCCTCTATCCATCCCCTCATCCATTCATCCTTCCCCTCCATCCATCCATCCATCCTTCCCCTCATCATCCATCCATCCTTTCACCCACCCACCCATCCATCCATCCATCCATCCTTCCTTCCCCTCCATCCTTCCCCTCATCATCCATCCTTCCTTCCCCTCATCATCCATCCTTCCTTCCCCTCATCATCCATCCTTCCCCTCATCATCCAGCCACCCACCCATCCCTTCACTTACTTACTCGCCCACCTTTCCATATTAATTTTGAGCTGATCCCTTTTGAGAAGAGGCCCATCAAGAACTTCACGACTGGGACAGAAGCCACCCAGGGCAGAGACATGATCCACCACAGGGGGGACAAGAGCCATCACAGGAGGGGGAACAGGATCCACCAGGGTGGGCACAGGGGTGGCATGCAGTATTCTAGTATTATCGTGGGCTCCTCGCCCCCTCCTGCACAAGAGGCTCTCTGTCCAAAATGCCATCCCCCACTGTGGTGTACAGTACTTACAGGAGATACTCTAAGAGAACTGATTGCACTGATTGTCCTCCCAACTTTGTTAATCAGTGTGGGTGAGATTGTGCCTTTTCTTTATTGTATTACATTATAGACTGCATGTTCAAAGAACCGAGGTTTGCTTACAATTTAGTCACAGTAATTAAGCTCTGTGAAGAGAACCACGTGCTGCCTCCGTGTAATCTGGCTGAGTGGAGTCTAGGAAGTTTAGGGCCCTGGGTAGAAATGGAATGTGTGAGCCCCCCTCTATATTGCCGAGACATGAGTCATTCAGGGCTGTTTGCATCCGAATAGATGCCCCTGCTCCTGAAGCTGCAGCCCCTCCCTGTCAGTCACCTTTGAGCACCTCTTAACAGGTCATCAAGGGCTGGAGGTGTCAGAGCTGCCATCCCGCTGTGCCTCTCCAGTGCTGCGGGGTATCTGAGGAGCTTTGCTACTGCATCGGAGTCAAGAAGGGAGGTGGGTGCAAGCTGTGCCGGCTTTATGGTGGGGCGACCAGGGCCCGGCTAAAATGACGGACAAATGGCGTCCGTTAAAGAATCCTTCGCGGACAACGGACAGACGGCCAAAATTACGGACTGTCCGTGAAATTTACGGACGGTTGGTCACCCTGCCCTCACTCACACCTGCCATGAGGCAGACGTAAGGTTTTGACGCATTGGCGTCCTAGAAGTGTCGCAGTGAAATCTCATAGATTTCATTGCACCACTCCTACGACCCTTTCTTGCAGGGGAATGCCCACCCTGCATACATTATACCTGGCGCAGGTATGATGCAGCGCAGGGGTTTACGAAGTGACGCATCTACCTAGATGCGTCACTTCATAAATATGGTGCATCATGGCTCATTTTGTACGCCAGTAGTGCATCAAAAAAAGTGATGCACCGGTGACGCAAAAGAGACACAGGGGCTCATAAATAAGCTCCTCAGACTTTGCATGTGAGTTTCGAACCCATGAACTTCAAACCGTGAGAAGCCCACAAAGTGACAGTCCCAATGCTTAATTTGTAAAATAATGTGTGCCAGGGCATTTATTTTTAATGTATATTGTAATCATAAACACCCGTTGTTCTGCTCATCTCTAAATTAGATGAGTAGCGCCACCATGTGGCAGACTGTCATAATTGCAGTGTTGACAATTAAGTGCCGGTGCCGAGCACCAGAAACCACTGGCTCAAATTAAGCACTGGACAGTCCACTTCCTCTCGCAGGACTCAGCTTCCCCTCCAAACACTCTTAGACAGCATCTTTGCCTGTGACCTAGTCCATGATTCCATTACCTTTCACCCAGACCTGTGCCAAACAAATAGCACATGCTTGTGTATACACACACATCACAGAGGAGGGCGAAACTCCTAATATATTTTTCTGGCTCAATATCTAGGTAAGACACACAGGAATGACAGGTTTGGATTTGTTTGGGAAGAACCTCAGAGACACTGATTTTGCTTTTTCAGGCATTGGGAAGACCTTTAAGAAGCCACTTCAGGCAACTTCGCCAACAGTGACAAGAGCTGTGATTTTTTTCTCTCTCTGCAAAATTATTATTCATTGGGTTTGAGAGTCAGGGTGATTGAAGAGAGGTTTATTTCTGTAAATGTCACTGTAACTCTGAGGGAGGATGGTGTGCATTTTTTATATATATAACAAACAACCATAGACAAAGCAAATAGGTCTGGCTTACATTTCTTAGGTGCTCGGCTCAGTCAGATACCTGTATTTTAGGCCAGATCCCTCCACTCACAAGGCTCTTTTCTCATGCTATCAGTTGTGTTCTCTCCTCCCTCCATAGTCCCTCTTTGCTAACACCCTTCCTTTCTACACAGGAAGTCCCTATTAAGTTCTAAGAGGTACTGACCTTGACTCCATCTTAAACCAGCCCGCTTCTCACTGACACTTTCCATGCGACAAAAAATTATTGGGGATGGAAAAATGGGCAGCGTGGCAGGGATTGTCAAACATGAAGAAAGTCCATACATTTCTTTCCATAGCTTCTGATTTTCCAGAAGAATGAATCCTCTTACTGCACATATGAAGGAACTTTGGGAGCCCTTAATAACATCCTTTACTTGCTCAGATTCAGAGGTCACATTTGGTGGCCCCCTTCCCTTGCCGACGCTGCCACTGGTAGGTACTCATTTTTAAGTTTGATGTGCACTGGCGCTTTCACCATTCATGGCGAATAAATTGTGGTCTTTAGAATCTCTAAGGGCTTTGGTTCAGCCGCCTTCAGCCATTGGCTTCTTTGCCTATGGAACCTTCAGCCATTGGCATGAGACACTGTAAATGACACCTTGGATCCACTGCAGTATTTGTGTAATCTTTTTCTGTTGGCTACTTTGGTGGATCCTTCCATTTGTGCTAGACCGTGGTGACCGTCTGGACTTGCTCCATAGCGGTCGCTCCCCTCGCTCACTGCCTGACCCACCAACGCTCTGCTCCTTGCTGACCACTTCACCTGCCTGCCCTGATACAGCGCTGCCTGCCCTGATACAGCGCCTGGCTATCCACATCACCTGCAACTCAGAACGCATTGAATTGCACATAGCGCCTGGTATCGTTAGCATTTCATTTTATTTAGGCGCATTGGCCTTGCATTTGCGGCCATTTTAAAACAGCCTGTAAAGTGTTTTTGTGATTTCTTTGTAACTGTACCTCTGCTCGCACTCCGGCTGTGCCCCTGTTTTGTTTTCGGTCCCGGGCAGCCATTTTGTTGTGGTGTTTACTTGTGGCCCGTGTCTCCTCCCCGCTCCCGCCTCCCAGCTGACCCTCCCATGCTCCGCCCCCCTCCACTCTCCATTTAAGACAGATGAACCAACGTGCAGCGTCCACGCGCAGCGGTCGCGCCGAAGGTGCGCCAAAGGTAAGCCCGTCTACGCCCGTCCGCGCCTGGACCGCGCCGAGCGCCAGACCCCCTGGCCCCCGCAAACCGACCTCCTCCCGCATAACGTATGACGCCGCCACCCTCCTAGCCCTTAACCCCGGACGCACACCACAATGCTACGAAGCTGCCCCAGGACATACCCACGGTCTCTTCACCTGCCACTCCTGCAAGTTCGCCTGCATGAAGACCCACACCAAATCCACTATCTCCAAATACAGCTCTGACTCTAACCACCTGAAGTGCATCCTGCTGAACACCTGCTCGGTCCACAGACACGCCACTGATCTCTGGGACCTACTCGACACTGCTTCACCGGACATCGCCTTCTTTACAGAAACCTGGATGAACGCATCATCAGCACCCGACATCGCCATAGCCATCCCAGACGCTTACAAGATCATCCGAAAAGACCGCACCAACCAAACAGGAGGAGGCATCGCCATCGTCCATAAGAACACCATCAGAATCACGACCAGCTTCGACGATAACCTTGCAACCGCCGAACACCTCCACTTCCAGATCCACACCGACCCCAGGACCACACTTAGAGGCACCCTCATCTACAGACCACCAGGAACCCGCACACAATTCAGCGAAGACATCACTGACTTCATCAGCCCACACGCCATCACCTCCGAGAACTACATTCTACTGGGAGACCTCAACTTCCACCTGGAAAAGAAAAACGACAGCAACACCACCACCCTTCTGGACAACCTGGCCAATCTCGGACTCAAACAACTTGTTGACACCCCCACCCATGTAGCTGGACATACGCTCGACCCAATCTTCACCTCCAGCAAGCACATCTCCTTCGATCACACCACAGCTCTCCATTGGACGGACCACAGCTGTGTTCACTTCAGCTACAAAACTACCTCGACCCACAACCCCCCACAACCTATTCCGCGAAGAAACTGGAACAAAATCACCACCGACCAACTGCTCACATCGCTCAAACAAAACCCTCCCGCCCTCTCATTGGACCCAAACCAAGCTGCCACCAAACTCAAACAATGGATCACTCACAGCATTGACGAATTAGCACCCTTGAAAAACCACCAAACCAAACAGGGTAGCAAAAAGGCCCCCTGGTTCAACGATGACCTTAAGAAATCCAAGAAACTATGCCGTACTCTCGAGAAAACATGGAGATAAAACCCAACCACTGGCAATCTGACCACCTTCAAGACAGCCACCCGCAAACACCACCAATTGATCCGATCCACCAAGAAATCAGCATTCAAGGATCGACTCGACAACAACGCCCATAACAGCAAGGAACTATTCAACATCGTCAAAGAATTTACCAACCCCACCGCAGCCTCAAACGACATTACTCCCTCCCAAGACCTCTGCAATTCGTTATCCTCTTTCTTCTACAACAAAATAGCCGACATACATAACAGCTTTGAGAACATTTCCAATGAACAGTCCACTCCACCCACCTCCGAACCTAAACCGCCATCTAACAACCTTAGCGCCTGGAACCCAATCACCACTGAAGACACCATCCGCCTAATGAACTCCATCCATTCAGGTTCGCCAACCGACCCCTGTCCCCACCACATCTTCAACAAAGCAGACTCCATCATTGCACCCCATCTCCGTGATGTCATCAACTGCTCCTTCGACTCCGCTACCTTCCCAGAAAGCTGGAAACACGCCGAACTCAGCGCCCTCCTGAAGAAACCCACAGCAGACCCCTCTGAACTTAAGAACTACCGCCCCATCTCCCTCCTCCCATTCCCTGCCAAAGTCATTGAGAAAGCCGTCAATAGCCAGCTCGCCGCCTTCCTTGAATCCAACAACTCCCTCGACACCTCACAGTCCGGCTTCCGAGCCAAACACAGCACCGAAACCGCCCTCATTGCAGCGTCAGACGACATCCGAACGCTTCTGGACAACGGAGAAACAGTTGCCCTCATCCTACTTGACCTCTCCGCCGCCTTCGACACAGTCTGCCATAGCACCCTCATACAACGCCTCAGCAACATCGGCATACAAGGAAAAGCCTTGGACTGGATCATCTCATTCCTCGCCGGGAGAACCCAGAAAGTCCGACTCCCCCCATTCAAATCAGAGGCCACCGAAGTCATCTGCGGAGTACCACAAGGATCATCACTCAGTCCCACCCTCTTCAACGTTTACATGAGCCCCCTCGCATCCATCGCACGACAACATAACCTTAACATCATCTCTTACGCTGACGACACCCAGCTGATCCTTTCCCTCACCAAAGACCCTAACACCGCCAAAACGAATCTTCACGAAGGCATGAAAGAAGTAGCCGAATGGATGAAAATCAGCCACCTAAATCTTAACTCAGACAAAACGGAAGTCCTCATCCTAGGATCATCCCCCTCTGCCTGGGACGACTCATGGTGGCCTTCGGCCCTGGGCATGGCACCCATACCCACAGACCACGCACGTAACCTAGGCTTCATCCTAGATTCCTCCCTCTCGATGACCAGACAAGTCAACGCAGTCTCATCCTCTTGCTTCAACGTACTTCGTATGCTCAAGAAAATCTTTCGTTGGATCCCCACCGAAACAAGAAAGACTGTCACCCACGCACTGATCACTAGCCGACTGGACTATGGAAACACCCTCTACGCCGGAACCACAGCCAAATTACAGATAAAACTCCAACGCATCCAAAACGCATCAGCCAGACTCATATTGGACCTCCCTCGCCAAGCCCACATTACCGGTCACCTGAAAGACCTGCACTGGCTTCCCATCAACAAGAGAATAACGTTCCGTCTCCTCACCCACGCACACAAGGCACTTTACAAACTAGGACCCGAATGCCTCAACACACGACTGTCCTTCTACACACCCACCCGCCAACTAAGATCCTCCAATCAAGCCCTCGCCGCAGTCCCGCGCATCCACAGATCCACCATGGGAGGAAGATCCTTCTCCTACTTGGCGGCCAAGACCTGGAATTCTCTCCCCACTCACCTCCGCCTTACACAGAACCACATTTCGCCTTGAGACCCTCTGGGTGAGTAGTGCGCTATACAAATTCCTGAACTTGAACTAGAATGCATAGGAGACTATTTTACATCTGAAGAGTAAAGGTTATCATCAATTCTCTATTTCTTTCTCTCATCCTGCACTGAGTATGCAAAACTGTTTTTTTTAATGTTTTCGCGCCTGCAGACATTTTTACTCCTTTCGCCAATTCTCAAGTGTCAAACCCATGACTTTTCCCCGACACCTGTTCTAACAAAATGTCTTTCTAGACACTGAAGAGGTATTTGCTATGGTTAAAAGCAAGGGCTAGTCACAACATTTATCTGGACTGGGTGGTTGTGGTTGCTATGGGTTCTGAAGGCTAGCCTATGAACATCTCTGACCTGAGAGGGTCAAAGACTCCTTTTACAAGGCCATGAGCATGGAGGTCTAGAGGTCTGTGCTCTACCAAAGTAGCACAATTTCTGGATGCTTTTTGTCTGAAGTAAGTTAAGGCTGTGGTTGCCTACCCAGTTCTTGACCTCTCTTAATGTCGTGATAGGACTTCTCTCAATGTCGGGATCTGTTGTCGGCAGCATCCAGGTCACCAGGAAGATGAATTAGAAGTTTGGCATCTTAGACATACATATAAAAGAAGCTGAAAGCCAAGGAATCAGAAAAGGCATCCACCTACTCAAGGTGTTTAGAAGAAAAGCCACCAACGGAATCATTTAACGAAAAGCTTCAGACCTCAAAGAAACGTTTTAGTCTATTAGTTCATTAACAAATGAGATCTTCTTCAGGACAGAAATGCTCAGAGCAGTTATTAATGACCCCGTTTCATTAGGAATAGTCTGCAGTGATTACCTGATGACAGACAATGTCTACTAAAGACGAATATGCTGCCAAGGAAATAACTTCATTGGTTGTGCAGTAATTAGAGTTTTCAATGTTGGACTTAGTCTCAATGAGGCATCCTACGTACTTGGTACAGGAAGCCGGAGGAAAAAGTACACGAAGTAACGGCGAGACAGAAAATTCGACATGACTCTGTTACTTCACAAACACACGTCTTCTGATTTACAATCTCACATACTCTGAATTGGAATAGTGACCAAACAAACTGTATGTGCAATAGTGGACCAGCACTTGCATTTCTGTTCTTGATGAAGAATATTGAAATTCTTTCTTACATCGAATATGTGGTGCTGTATGCCAGACTATGTATGTATGTATGTATGTATGTATGTATGTAGGTATATGTATATATATATATATTTCATATGTCACAGCTTGTTTTATAATGTTCACTGTTATTTCCTCAAGCAATCGCAAGTTTCTAATTTTGCAATTGTACATTTTTTAACAATTGTGTAACATCTTAAACCTTTCTACCTGTATGTTTTGCACAGTCATGCCAATACAGCTAATTTCTTCTATGTCCATTGCTTGCAGATGGTTGCTGTGACAACCAGCCAGTCAATACCTGTCATTTACTTTAGTATATAATACAACACTGTGAGATGCCTGATGTAGTGAGCAAGGCGGTCCGCCGCCGAAACGCGTCAAGGTCTTGAGGAATAAAGAAATCTTTCTTTGGTTACTTATCCACGGAGTCAGCGCCTTCTTTAATGTTAAAGATTTGGACTGATTCGATATATATATATACATATATGTATTGCTGTGGGTCCTGCAAAGCGTGCAGGAATAGTACAAATTGTAAAGAACTGATAGTCCCCACTTCAGGAAAAGTGTTCACGATTAATAAATCTTTATCGTGTAACACTATGTACTGCGTCTACGTACTCATCTGTCCCTGCAACAGATGGTATGTCGGCAGTACAATTTTGAAAGCTAAAGAAAGGGTCTTGCAACACTTGAGAGCTATCAAAAACCTCAATTTGCAATACCCAGTAGCTCGTCATTTTTCCAGTCACCATTTTCAAAATGAAAATCTGCTGAGGATGGTTGTCATTGATAAGGTTGTGCTGAGTGCACGTGGAGGTAATAAGAAACTGGCATTACGCCAACTGGAGTCACGTTATATTATTGATTTTGAAAGCATGACTCCAAACGGACTAAATTTACATGAAGAATTGGCTATACACCTTGTTGAACAATAATTGATAAAAATGAAAGAAATGTATCTGAAATGTTATCTGTAGTATTTCCTTATAGGTTTATTTTATAATTTAAACTTTTATTTTATTTAGGTACCTGTGGAATTGGTGTGATTAAGAACAAGGAGCATAGCATATTACTTGTAGCAGTTTGGGAATACATACCTATATGTGGCTAAACAAGACAATTCTGCCCACTTGGGCATGGACTTTCTTTTGACCTTTTTGGATAAATTATTGTACATCGTACGCCCACTGGGGCAAGACCATCAGCCAAGTTGAATCGATATATTCATTTTGACTCTATCCTAGAACACCTGAAACCCTAATTGTATATAACATGTGTTCCTTTGGATTGTAATTCAAAGACTGATAGGTTATTCCGCTACACCTTTCATTTGAAATGCATAAGCCACATGACGCAATTTCGACCAACTGTTATATCAAAATCCCACAAATTATTTTACCATCAAACTTCAAATACGATTTATGAAATGTATTTTGAACATTATTAATTTAAAAATGGATTATTGTCTTGATGTTGATGCATTGTCTGTGGGTATTGACACAAATAATAATAATGCACATCTCAATTATTGCTCCTTAAAAGATGGCCGCCACAGTGGTTTGTTATTCCGTCACACTATTAGGTGTTTGTTGTCCGTTTTCGATATCACTGAAAAGAGTAAAAGGACAATTGTTTGGCATCTGGGTGTAAACTTGATCAAGCTGCAAAGCGAAACGCGTTGTTTTCCTGCCATTAAATTTTCGTGCACAGCATTTTCCTGAGTGTCGGTGACGTTTTATTCTGACGAATGAAGTTGCTGTTTGGATATATTGGGTGACCGGTAACCCTACGCCGACCCACCCGCGAATGTGACTGGTTCGAACCGGAACTTTGGTGCTGTGAGATTTGATATGCCAGTCCGCTCCCCTTTATGCAGTTTAGCCTGTCAGCCCTGAAGAGCGAGTTGATGAACGAACTCGCTATACCGTTTGGATTTATTTTGTGTACAGCTTGATTTACTGCACCAGCGACAAGGCGCAAAGAATTGTGGACCTCGTAGTGTACTTGAGTCGCCGTCCCGACCGACATAGCTGAGAGGAGCAGCGCAGAAGTGCGCTTCGACTCGAAGGTTTTTGGTGGAGAGGACGACGCGTAAGAAGGCTTGAGGTTCGTACCTGCTAAGGGTTGGGGTGCCGATTTTTACCCGGAAGGAGACGTCCTCCAAGATCGGCGGAATTTGCTGTTTAGAATACCAAGCACGAAACAATGGCAGCCTTAGATGCTAAACGAAAGGCAACTGCAGATAAACTGTTCTTTATGCAGGGTGGCAGCCTATCTAATCCTAATGTCCAAGCATCGAACAATATAAGCGATGAAGTCCAGTTACAAACCCTACTCAGTAAATTAGAAAAACTACAGAAAAAGGAGCTCTCCAAGTGGTGGGAGGCGGAGTCTCTCCAACGTTATATTGAAGTTGGTAGGGTACCCTGTGGCCTAATGATTTTCACTATCCCACCTTCGAAGATCTGGATCCTGAGATGCTGGAAGAGTGGTCGAATAATTCCTCATCTTGCTCTAACACAATGATGCGGATCCTAGTCAAATATGCCTTAAAGGACAGAAGTAAATTATTACAAGAAATTGATCAAGTGATAAGTGTAATAAGTACTCTGTTATCTAAGGAAGCATTGGACACTCATTTAAAACAGCTGGAAACTAAAATGCTTAAACTGGAAGAAGAAATTACCATGAAGAAACAACAAAAATGTTTGCGTGATTATAAAGACTACCAATCGGGTCGCACTTTAACATTTCATCGTAAATATTACCATCTTTTTGAAAAAACTAATTCATCTAAACCCGGAGTCCCTGTGACACCATCACAATCGGTGGTGGAAAGTGATGCATCTGATGGAAGTCTCCCAGACATCTCCCCGTCAGCGTTGAACCAAAGAATTTCTGAGGACCAACAAAAGAAGAAGAACAATTTTTTATTACAGTTCCAAGTCCTAAATCAGGGACGGACAGATTCACAACAGGACCAAGGAAATCAACGGGGAAGAGGCAGAGGAAATAGAGGAAGACCGAGAGGAACAAACCAGCCAAAATCCGACAAAAACGCAGAAAGATCGCCCATGGGAGTAATGACAAGGGGCAGCAAAGCAAAAGTATGACGGCAATTAACCTTTCTCAAAGACCTTTAACCATGCATGAAAATGATGTACTGTCATTAGGACTTTCCTTTTGCCCCACCATGAACTTCAATTATGCACAAACTAGGATAGACTTATTTTTCTTCTCGAGAAAGCTAAAACTCAAGAAATGGTTTGAAATGCATCCTACTAGACCACCTTCTGAGAATGAGACTGTTATTCCGATTGATATTGACTCTATTGATGTGGAATTGTTGGAAGTTATTTCTTCTGTAAATGTTGTGGCAGATGAGTTTCTAGCTGATGCTGACACTAATACTAATGTAAATCCGGGGAGTCATTTTAAGGTGAAATCTAGATTCCTTCCTCAAATTTCTTGTGAAGCAGTAGAAGTTTTTGAAAAATGTGTTTTAAATGATATCAAAAAGTTAAGAACAACCAGAATACCTAACAATAGAAAGAATCTTTCTTTTGAATACAAACAGGCCATTGAAAATTTGAAGGCAGACAATCGAATAGTGATCCGTAATGCGGATAAAGGAGGAAACGTTGTAGTTCTTGATAAAACCAAATATTTGGCGGAAGGTCTCAGACAATTGGGAGACACAACGTGCTACCAATCTTGTACCCAATCGGATATCAGAACATCGAAGAAACTCTTTGATGAACTTTTATCTGATTTTAAAGACAGAGGATTATTGGAATGGGATGAATACAATTTTTTGGAATGTGAATACCCTAAAATTCCCATTTTGTACCTTCTCCCAAAACTGCATAAAGATGCTACCGATCCCCCTGGAAGGCCCATTGTGTCTTCAATGGGTTCTCTGTTGGAAAACACCTCCCAATACATTGACCACTACTTACGGCCTTTTGTTATATCTCTACCTGCATATCTCAAAGATACTACACATTTCTTAAAAATCATTGAAGGTATACATTGGGAATCCTCTTTCATCTTGGTAACTTTAGATGTAAGTAGCCTGTATACTTGTATCAGACACGATCTAGGATTGACAGCGATAAAGCATTTCTTAAAGTCCAGATCAATCTCATATTCAGGCCATTCCGCAATGCTCATCAAACTTATTGAATTTTGTTTAACAAACAATTTCTTTATTTTTGATGATTTGATGTACCGACAGTCACAGGGCACTGCGATGGGCACCTGCTTCGCCCCCAGCTATGCCAACCTCTTCATGGGCTGGTGGGAGGAGCAGGTGTCCAACCATCTAGCAGAATTTAACACCGAGGTTGTCCTGTGGCTTAGGTACATCGATGATATTTTTATGATTTGGAATGGGAGTATTGAGACAGCTAGAGATTTTGTTAATGTACTGAACAACAACACTTTGAATCTTACATTCACGGCAAACATCCAAAAAGACACCATTGACTTTCTGGATGTTCGTGTTGTGATTCAAGGAGATACCATCACGACTAGTCTATTTCGCAAGCCCACGTCAGGCAACAGTCTGTTAAATGCCAGAAGTGCTCATCCTCAAAGCCTGGTAGATAGCATCCCTTATGGGGAACTACTACGGGCCAAAAGGAACTGTAGTACTGAAACAGCATACCAATTGGAGAAAGAACTTATGTGTGACCGTTTCCGTGAACGAGGGTACAAAAATAAAACTATTGTACAAGCTTGCAATAGGGCGGATGCTACAATCAGGAATGAACTATTGAATCCCAACAAAATCAAAGAAGTGGATGACAAAGTTAGATTTGTCACCACATACTCTGGACAGGCACAGGACATCAGAAAAACATTCAATAAACACTGGAATGTTCTCTTGACTGATCATCATCTGAAACCTTACCTTAACAGCAACCCCCAAATTACCTTCAGAAAATGTAGATCGCTCAAAGATGACTTGAGTAAAAATATGGTCATGAGCAAAGCTGAAGTAAAAGACAATCCTGGCTACAAATGCTGTGGGTCCTACAAAGCGTGCAGGAATAGTACAAATTGTAAAGAACTGATAGTCCCCACTTCAGGAAAAGTGTTCACGATTAATAAATATTTATCGTGTAACACTATGTACTGCGTCTACGTTCTCATCTGTCCCTGCAACAGATGGTATGTCGGCAGTACAATTTTGAAAGCTAAAGAAAGGATCTTGCAACACTTGAGAGCTATCAAAAACCTCAATTTGCAATACCCGGTAGCTCGTCATTTTTCCAGTCACCATTTTCAAAATGAAAATCTGCTGAGGATGGTTGTCATTGATAAGGTTGTGCTGAGTGCACGTGGAGGTAATAAGAAACTGGCATTACGCCAACTGGAGTCACGTTATATTATTGATTTTGAAAGCATGACTCCAAACGGACTAAATTTACATGAAGAATTGGCTATACACCTTGTTGAACAATAATTGATAAAATGAAAGAAATGTATCTGAAATGTTATCTGTAGTATTTCCTTATAGGTTTATTTTATAATTTTTACTTTTATTTTATTTAGGTACCTGTGGAATTGGTGTGATTAAGAACAAGGAGCATAGCATATTACTTGTAGCAGTTTGGGAATACATACCTATATGTGGCTAAACAAGACAATTCTGCCCACTTGGGCATGGACTTTCCGTTGACCTTTTTGGATAAATTATTGTACATCGTACGCCCACTGGGGCAAGACCATCAGCCAAGTTGAATCGATATATTCATTTTGACTCTATCCTAGAACACCTGAAACTCCAATTGTATATAACATGTGTTCCTTTGGATTGTAATTCAAAGACTGATAGGTTATTCCGCTACACCTTTCATTTGAAATGTATAAGCCACATGACGCAATTTCGACCAACTGTTATATCAAAATCCCACAAATTATTTTACCATCAAACTTCAAATACGATTTATGAAATGTATTTTGAACATTATTAATTTAAAAATGGAGTATTGTCTTGATGTTGATGCATTGTCTGTGGGTTTTGACACAAATAATAATAATGCACATCTCAATTATTGCTCCTTAAAAGATGGCCGCCACAGTGGTTTGTTATTCCATCACAATATTAGGTGTTTGTTGTCCGTTTTCGATATCACTGAAAAGAGTAAAAGGACAATTGTTTGGCATCTGGGTGTAAACGTGATCAAGCTGCAAAGCGAAACACGTTGTTTTCCTGCCATTAAATTTTCGTGCACAGCATTTTCCTGAGTGTCGGTGACGTTTTATTCTGACGAATGAAGTTGCTGTTTGGATATATTGGGTGACCGGTAACCCTACGCCGACCCACCCGCGAACGTGACTGGTTCGAACCGGAACTTTGGTGCTGTGATATATATATATATATATATATATATATATATATATATATATACACACACATCCCAAGTTGTGTAATTTGTAACCTTCGGAAATTCTCTTAAATGCAATGTAAATATCACTTAAACGTATGAGAACTAATTTTAAGACTCAGTGAGCTGTTTTCGGGCGATATGTTTACATGGTGATAATAACATTCATATACAGTTGTTATAAGATCAGGATAGATTGAAGTTTTTGTCTAAATGTTGCCCATGATGTCTCTTTATTCTATATAATATATACCCAAGCTCTCAAGGGGTTATTTGGCTGCCCTTATTCCTTTGCACCAACTCAAGGTGGACATAAAAAATGGTAGAGAACTGGCAGGACTCAAAGGGGGCCACATGGAACAGCCTGCAAGGAGGGAGCAGCACTGGCAAGGTCTGTAGATATTGCTTGCATTTTCACATATAAGCTATTGTCTTGCCAGAGTAGCTGGCAGCACTGAATTTGTATTTCAGGACATGCCATATGCTACCAGTAGCCCATCTGCTGAATATGGATGCAGAGGTGCCAAAGGGCCCTTGGCACCCATTAGAAGGATGAGTCTTAGGGGTGTCTACCAATGTATTAGTTCTGTTGTAAAGTGAGCCAATGTACCCTGCAATTAAACAAAATAACAAAAAGCTTGCTTATTAGATACAGTGCATGTATGAGGCAAGGAATTGACGGTAATAAAAAAGTGTTATGATTGAGTGTACTTTTCAGATGTAAAATAGTCTCTCGTGCACTCTAACGGCAGCACTTTCTAGGAGACAGAAGGCTAAGCCGTCCATCATTTGTGTGTCTTTTGCTTTCTCGCCCTAAGTGCACTGGGTATGCTCAGACGTGGGCCCCAGGCTCACTGTGCCTCTGGATTCAAGCTAGCCTGGCTGATGAGGGGTGAAACCCCAAAACCGGTCAGAGGATGCTTGTTTCTGGTTTAAGGAGGACCTGGCTTGGCAGTTCGGGCTGGACTGTTCCCATGAGGCACAGGGTCAAGACTATTTTGCATAGGCCCAGGTCTAAACTGGGGTGGCGTGGTGAGCAAAAGAACAATGAATGGATTTAACCCAGATCTCTTGACTGCAGGTGAATGTTTTGATTTGTTCTGCATTTCGTCCATCATTTGTGTGTCTTTCGCTTTCTCGCCCAAAGGGACTGGGTACCCACCTTCTTTGGTGAGGCCAAAATAAATTTGCCTTACAGGAAACAGGTTGACTTCTTAGTACACTGATCCCTATGAAAGGCCATAAAGGGTGGAACTTTGTATACTAAGGGCCAGGTTTACTAAGCCTTTGCATTGCCATTGTATCCTGCAAGGGCTTAAGTCAGATTTACTGAGCAATTCAGAGCCACATTGCATAGCGTAGTAAATCTGGAGCAACTCAGGGCAATGCAAGTCGGTGCCTTGCGTCACTCTGCACTGGGAAGGTTATGGGTGGAGAGTGATTGGTTGTTCTCATGCATTCATCCATGGCTTTTTGGCGCATTCTCAGATTTACTAGCACTAGTAAACATGAGAATGCATCAAAACACTATGCCTTCCTAGTTGAGGCATACAAAGGAGAAATATTGTTATCTCTCCTCGTTACTTCCTCCTTCTGTGTGTGCTGCATTATGGCGCATTCCTGCTCTCGCCCTGTCACGCAATGAGGCAAGTTGTTTTGCTGCATTGCGTGACTTTTAAATAAATTTGGACCTAAAGTTTTAGTTCTAACGGGTCTCCATCGTGCCCGCCAATCACATCTTTCTAGAGATGGTGTCCCTGTAAGTGATACAGCCACACCTTGCCTGTATGACCACGACACACCTCCCTTGAAAATATTAGACCTGGCTGCAACTCCTACTGTGCACAAGGTTAAGTAGAAATTGGCCTGGGCGAGTGCATCTACAAGTCATGGTTGCCCAAGATTGTCTCACAAATGGCGTTTATGGCAGTGGCGGCTCCTCCACTATGGCAGAGGAGCGCCGCCACACTGCTTGGAGCAGTTTAAAGGAAGGGAAATATAAAATTATAATAACATTTAGTTATTATCATTTTATGTGTCCTTCCTTTGCGGGGCAGGTGGGCGGGGCTGTTCTGTTCTCGGAGCAGGGCTGGAGAGGAGTTGTTTGCCCACTCCTAAGTGCGCAGTGACACTTTGGTCGGTTCTCTCGGACTGCACAAACCAGTCATGCGCACTTTCCCCATTTTCCATTCAGGCTGCATTACAGCCTGCGTGGAGAACAAGCCCAGGCCCCCATTCCCTGGTTGAGTGTTGAACCAGGATGATTAGAACCAATCACAACACTGCATTGCAGCGTTGTGATTGGTCAGGGGTGTTTGGCTTCCTGTCCCACGAGGAGAGCAGGAGCAAGGAGTAGAGACGTGGCGGCGGAACCGGCGGCAAGGTAAGTGTGTAAATAAAAAAAAGTCTTTGTTTTTTATTGTGCTACCTCACGGCAACGCCCTCCCACACCCACACCCGCCCTGCCACCCTCGAGTCACGCTGGCCGCCACTTGTCTATGGGCAGTATGGGCAATCAGGCACAAGTTAGTTTTTGACGCAGTTGATTTTCAATATTTCTTGACAGTTTTGTATGATTTATTTGGAAATGTTCGAAGCTTAATCTTCTATAAAAATCTGTAGATTTCTGGACATATGTTCAAGTCATGTTAATGCCATAGGTTGATATCTGTATCTGATTAATATGTTTGTATAAAAAACACAACTCAAAACTTTTTCCAAAAACATGGAGTGGTCAGAACCTTCTGGTGGGTTGAGGGTTCGCATTTTAGCTTGGACCACAGCCCATCATATCATTCTGTTGGCAAGGCTTCTAAAAATAACCCTACAAAACTTGCCCAGATTAGCAGAAGTTTGGTATTTGTGTGCTGGGAGCCTTTCTGACTGCTTGCAGCCCACATCACATACCAAGGCCCAGCTCATAAATCTTAACCAAGGACTAATTTTGCTATTTGTGAACACTGAAGCAGCAGGAAATCGTTGAGCAAGAGTCAAAGTATTTTGGAACACTGTGTTATTTTAAATACAGTCTTTAATTACATAATTACAAGCGGTCTTCAGTGCAAGGATCTGTTTTATGGGGTGGGATCAATGGTGCTTGGCCACAATCTCTTGACTCTCTCTAGGATGTATACATGTTCTAAGCAGCTGCACTGTCTTACAGGATGCCCACTGGGCAGCACCTGGGCCAAGCCACTGGGTGCCCACCTCTGAACCCCGCTGAGAGCCCTGTTTTAACCAATAACCAGGTTGTAACTATCTAAGCCATGCTCTAACCATCTGAGCGCTGGTCCAACTAACCAGTTGAATCTTGTTGTAACCATCTCAGCTCTCTCTTAAATATTCAAACACTTTTTTGCCTTTCCGCGCCATTGTCATAGCTGCGCTCTGTTGTAACCATCTAAACCTGGTTGTAAGGACCGTTGTAACTACTGTACCCGGTCGCAACCATCTCAATCTTGCTGTAACCATAGCATAGTCAACCATCAGAGCTGTGTTGTAACCATCCGTGCTCGGTCTTATGTTTGAGCACACCTGGTACTATAACTCTTTATAAGGGTGTGTTGTGTGTTTTTTTGTCTGTACAATCACTGTCGTAACAGACAATTTGATAACATGATTCACTTTCCATGTTGTCCTCCAGCCCTGAAGAAGTCAAGGGTCTTACCACCCACGGACGAAACACGTGTTGGCTGGTTTTGCGCAGGAACACTGCATTAAAAATTAACCACACCTGGTTAAGGACTACGTCTTCTTCATTTGTGAACTTCAAGAACAGTGTTTTACTATTTTTTGTACTCTATTGTGTGTGCATAGGATTTGTTAAAATAAATCGGTCTTATGTATCAGAACCCTGCTAGCCCCCGCCATAACTATCCGAGCCCTGTAGTAACCACCTCATCTGAGCCCTGTCGTATCCATCGGGGCTCTGTCTTAAACATACGAACACTGCTTTAACTATCCAAGCCCCTGTCGTAAATTTGTGAGCCCTGTTGCAACCATCTGAGCCCTGTGTGAACGCTGTTGGAACCATTAACAAGCTTGAAGGCTTCTATGCCCTGCTGTAACCATCTAGGCTCTGCGGTAACTACGAACCCTGTCGTTACCATGTGAACCCTAATATAGCCACCTGGACCTTTTGTAACCATAAGAGCCCTGCTGTAACCGACTGAGCCTCTTCCTGGGTTTCCGAGGACTGAGGCGGCCAACCCAGTCTTGTCACCATCAGAGTCATGGGGTGAGCCCTATTATGACCTGAACCCTTTTCTGACCATCTGAGCCCTGCAACAATCCGTTGGGCTGTTCCTAGGCCTGCTGTAACCTGCCGAGTCTCATCTTAATCAAGGCGGGGTTCTGTTGTGAGGCCTTTTGTAACCATAATGCCCTATCATGAGTCCTTGGGACCATCTGAGCTCATGCACCTCCATCTGAGTTCTGTTGAACCCATTTGAGCCCTATCAAATCCATCTCAGCCCTGTCGGAGCCGTGTTCTGTTCATCTGAGCGCCATCTTATCCCTGTCACAAGTTGGGTCCTGTGGTAGCTTATGAGCCCTGTCTTAACTATCTGAGTCCTGATGTGAGCCCTGGGGTGACAATCTGAGCAGAGCAGAAGGGGTCACCACTGCAGCAGGCACAGTGGCTTCCAACCAAGATGCCCATTGAAACCACATTTTAACCATCTCTAACTACCCACCCCGGGCCGATTTTACCTTTTTTGTACAAGAACCCATACCACCCTTACTACCCTAGTATTTCAGATCCCTGCCTTACACGTTTCACCTCTGAGACAGCTGTGTGACCCCTACCACACATATACGATCTGTACCCTATTAATGACTGTACTTTCTCACATCTAGCTGAGGATAAGCGTCGTGCCTGAGCTGTTCCGATAACATTTATAAAATTCAATACTATCTATCAGCAAATTAGACTGACTGACACTTTAATCGCACCCCAGGAGGGAGTAATGCCTCTCTGATCTAGCCACAGACAGCATCATCTATTAGCAAACCTCGTGTCAACACAGTACTCAAATAAAACATGCACAACACAGCACAAAGAAAGGGGGTTTGGGTCAGACCTCTTCACCCCTTGCCTTGTTACAAATGTGTCCATTGAGAGCCACACTCAGTGGTAGCCTCCTCAAATCCTTATCTTAAGCATCTTAGGGCCAGATGTAGGTAGCTAAATACTGGTCGGTAACGGCCGAAAATCGGTGAATTTCCTGTTACCGACCGGTATTTAGCCCTTCCTAATGTAGGAGGCTGTAAATAAGGTTTCGGTAATTTACCGATTCCATATTTTAAGGAATCGGTACATTTCCGAATCCTTAAAACCTATGTAGGTAGCACTTAAGTGAGTGCATTTTTGCTTTAAGGATCCGTTATTTACCACCAACTACAAGTTGGTGGTAGATACCGAATACCTTTAAAAGAGCAATTATTTGCATTTTTTCAAAGTGCCATGTGGCAGACATACATGCCCTTAGGGCATGTATGTGTGCCACATGTGCACAAATGCACGATTCAGGGGTACAACAGGATGTCAATGTGACACCCTGCCACCCTTCAATATGCTCCAGTAAAAGTGAATGGCTTCCCATTCATTCCTATGGGCCACCAGGCCCATAGGAATGAATGCGAAGGTATTCCTTATTACCGAATCGGTAATAAGGAATATTACAGAATCGGTAAATTTTACAGAGTTTTTCCCTTAATCATATTTACTGATTCCTAAATACCGAATCGGTAAAATTTGCTATTTAAGAATCGGTAAATTGAGATTACCTACATCGTGCCCTTAGTTTCTAGCCGAAAAGCAGACAGAAACCCTTGCAACAGATATTACTGCTATGAATAGTTGCTGCTGGAAGTGTCTCCTTATTGCCGTGCCAAGGAATCCCTTTCATAAGCCTCGGGTTCTTCAGAATGATGTTTCTAGGGCACGTCTAATCTTCCTGCAAGAAGCCATCTCCTCCACTTCCATTCTCAGTAGACTGCACTGGTTGCACATCCATGCCAGAATGACATCAAGGGTTGTGCCTGGCTCATAAGGCAGTGTTTACAAGCGCTCTAACCCATCTCAAGTTTCAAATCTAAAATCTAGCCAGGCCTTGGTGGTCTATGCGATACCCTGGTCCTACCGAGCACAAGCTGGCCGCCAATCTTTAGCATCCCATGCTGGTTTCTCCTAGAAGCCTTGTGCATTTGGCCAATAGAGAGGCTAAAAGATTTAGGAACTCTTTGGAAACACTCCTTATTTGATTCTTTCTAAGGATCCAGTCAAGGCCGGCTTTAGCGCTGGTTGCACCCTGTGTGACAATCAGTTTTGGTGCCCCCCCAATGACTACCTCTTGGCAAGAGTGCCCCTTATCTATCCATCACCCCCCTCCCACATATATTTAATTTGTTTTAAAGCGCTGGTAAAGGCTGGATTTACTAATAAGAATGTACATCTACCCAAACTAACCCTTTTTAGCCACAGACCGCTGAGGTCAGCGCGCCCTCCCCAGGTCAGCGCCCAGTGCGGCTACACCAGTCGCACTACCCTAAAACTGGCCCTGGATCCAGTTTTGCTTCAGTGTATTTGAAAATGGTGAACCCTGCCATGCGCTGCCATGCTATATCTGAGTCCAGTTATTGCCCACCATGCCCTGGCATAACCCTCTCCGCTTGTTGGAACCCGCAGGGCGCTGCCGTAAGTGTCTGAGCCTTGACACTACTATTGGTGCCTTGATGAAACTATCAGGGCTCCGACTTATTTTCCTGAGGTCTAATGCAGCTATCTTAGACTTGAAGTACTATAAGATTTCTTATGTCATCATTTGAGCCATGAGGCAAGTTTTTGAGCTCAGGCTCAAGTGCCTGAACCCCCATGTAAACCTCTGCGCCTTGGTGTAACCATCTGAGCGCTGGAGTAACCGTTTGAGCTGTGGCTTACATCTCTGAGCTCTGGCGTAACTATCCGAGCTCTGCCCATCAGAGCCCTGGGGTAACTATCTAAGACGTAATGTAACATCTGAGCCCTACTATACCTATCTGAGCTATGGTGTAACTATCCGAGCCCTGGAGCACTGCAGTAACCATTTATATACCTGGGCACTGGCATAACTATCCGAAATCTACCCATCAGAGCCCTGGGGTAACTATCTAAGACATAATGTAACATCTGAGCCCTATTATAACTATCTGATCTATGATGTATGTGGTAAAGGAAGATACAGAGTCCAGCTGTATAGTTAGATAATCCTTTATTGTAGCTCTCTTCTAGGATAGATGAGTAGGAGACGATAGGAAGTACAGATGTAACCCCACCAAGCAGCTCAGCCTGAGTTCACCAACTGACACTGTGAGCCAGAGAGACACCCAGGCATTCTATGATGTCATGGTACATTCTATTTAGTGGAGAACAGTAGAGAAGTAATTTACTACAATGTAACTATCCGAGCCCTGGTATAATCATCTGAGCCGTGTAGTATCCGTTTGAGCTCTGGCTTGACTCTCTGAGCTCTTCCCAACTCATCAGGGTCCCGAAGTATCTATCTAAGACCTGCAGTAGCATCTAAGTCCTGGCGTAACCAGCTGAGATGTGATGTAACTATCCGAGCCCTGGCGTAATTATCTGAGCACGGCTATAACCGTTTGAGCTCTGGCTTGACTCTCTGAGCTCTTCCTGACTCATCAGAGCCCTGAGGTATCTAGCTAAGACCTGAACTAACATCTGAGCCCTAGCTAAACCAGCTGAGATGTGATGTAACTATCTGAGCCTCGGCATAAACAGCTGAGCTAATGCCCAACTATCTAAGTAAGCCTGATATAATAATCTCACCCCTCCCTTAACAGTTTCCTGTGTCTATTTCAGGTGGCTCCTTCTAATGTCCTGTCATTAATACTCATCAGAAACTTGTCTGAACTATTGAGATTTGTTGTACTAGTCCGGGCCTGTCATGTCACCCAACTTCTCATAACTCCTAAAAGTAAGGCAATATTTCGGACGATAACTGCCTGAGGCTGTAATATTTTCAAAAAATAGAAAGCAACCCTTGGCCACGAGGAGACACTAAAGCAGGAATGACTGGTATTTGTACTCATTCAGCACTTGCATACCCGCCCCTGCTCCTAGTTTGTGCTTGCACTGACCTCTAGCTGGTAGGTAATCGATTACATCATCAATGACATCAGTGGTGACATCACATATTACATCATTACCGAAGGCTAGAGTGACCAGATCGTGGGACCCAAAAACTGGGACATTTCACAAAAATAGAGGAAGGACTACAAATTTACGTCAATAAAGTGGCAAAGAATGACAGCCCTCATCCCCATAGAAGCACAGAAGAGGCACTAAGAAAATAAAGAAAATGTAATTTTTAAACCCAGCATCATACCTGTTAATTAAATTGTTAACTCATAACAGCTGCTTACTAGCCCTGCTGTGGAACACCTAAAAAAGTGTCTCTCACTGTTTTCAGTTTAACCTCTCAAAAATCTGAGACATGAGCCACTTTTACCGAAATATACCGGGGCAACTGTTGAAAAACCGGGACCGTCCGGGCAAATCTGGGACGCCTGGTCACCCTACCGAAGGCATAAGCAAACAACAGGAAAGAAGGGCTAACAACGCACAGACAACATTTGGAGGGCTAAGGACAAGACTGCATAATACTCTTCCACAGTCCTTGTGCAGGGCCAGTGGTTTCATGGTACTGCATCCAAGACCTTGGGCCAAGGTGTCTTTTTAACTCCCCTTCATCCTGGGCAAGCCAGTGGGACTTTTTTGTTGACCTGGTGATAGTCAAGACCTTTTGGTTTTACTAACATTATATATTTGCAACATACTTATTCATAAATTACGTCAGCCAATCTTCTTCATCTATTGGTCAGTTGCTGTGTCAGTCACATCTTCCTTCTGCCCCCAACAGCATATATTGTGGACAATGGATCAGCCACTCCACCCTCACTGTGAGTAACAGTATTCTGCTCTTTCACAAGAAGCACATCTACGCAAAGAGTAGTTTACTTTAGTGTGAGGGACCGCCCGGACTTGTTCCTGAACGGTCGCTCCCTCCCTCACCCCCTGGTCTCACGCACTGTGGGTGCTGCTGGTCGCACTTGGGTATCGTTACTAGCGCTGCGTGTCTCCTGTATTGCGCTGTGTTTGCCTGCATCGCAGCTCGTTTTTCGAGAGCTCTGAAACTGACCTGGAATTGCCTTTGGCGCCGCTCGCTCCGCTCTGCATTGCAGCGCGACAGTTGCTGTGGCTCTCTGTGCTTGCTGGCGCTTTGACTGGACAGTAGGCGCTTTGGTCCATTTGCTGCCCCTGCCTCACTTTCCCTTTGACCCTCCATTTTGTTTGTTGCAGTTCCCTGGCCCGCCCCTCCTCCCCGCTACCGCCTCCCAGCTGCTGCCCCTCCCACCCACGAATAGAGGGCTCTCCACCTCCTCTGACCCACTGTGACCGCCCGGACTTGTTCCTGAACGGTCGCTCCCTCCCTCACCCCCTGGTCTCACGCACTGTGGGTGCTGCTGGTCGCACTTGGGTATCGTTACTAGCGCTGCGTGTCTCCTGTATTGCGCTGTGTTTGCCTGCATCGCAGCTCGTTTTTCGAGAGCTCTGAAACTGACCTGGAATTGCCTTTGGCGCCGCTCGCTCCGCTCTGCATTGCAGCGCGACAGTTGCTGTGGCTCTCTGTGCTTGCTGGCGCTTTGACTGGACAGTAGGCGCTTTGGTCCATTTGCTGCCCCTGCCTCACTTTCCCTTTGACCCTCCATTTTGTTTGTTGCAGTTTCCTGGCCCGCCCCTCCTCCCCGCTACCGCCTCCCAGCTGCTGCCCCTCCCACGCTCCGCCCCCTCCACTACCCATTTATGACAGATGACCCAACGCGCAGCGTTCACGCGCAGCGGTCGCGCCCCAGTCGCGCCAAAGGTGCGCCAAAGGTAAGCCCGTCTACGCCCGTCCGCGCCAGGACCGCGCCTAGCGCCAGACCCCCTGGTCCAGGCAATGCCCAGCCCTGCCGCATTACATACGACGCCTCCACCCTCCTAGCCCTTAACGCCGGCCAACTCTCCAACTGCGCCCAAGCCGCTCCTGGACACACCCATGGACCCTTCACATGCATCTCCTGCAAGTTCGACGGCACCAAGAAAAACTCCTCATCCACGATCACACAACAGATATCTGACTCCAACCACCTTAAATGCATCCTGCTCAACACCCGCTCAGTCCACAGACACGCCATCGACCTCTGGAACCTACTAGACACCATTTCTCCCGACGTCGCCTTCCTAACAGAAACATGGATGAACGCCTCATCTGCCCCAGACATCACCATTGCCATCCCGGAAGGATACAAGATCATCCGTAAGGATCGCACCGACCAAACAGGAGGAGGCATCGCTATCGTCCATAAGAATTCCATCCGCATCTCAACCAGCTTAGACGTCAACCTTACCAGCGCCGAACACCTTCACTTCCAGATCCACACCGACCCCAAGACCACACTCAGAGGCACACTCCTCTACCGACCTCCAGGACCCCGTGCACAATTCAGCGACGTTATCACTGACTTTATCACACCACACGCCCTCCCCTCCGAGGAATACATTCTGCTGGGAGACCTCAACTTTCACCTGGAAAAGAGCAATGACAGCAACGCCACCTCCCTTCTGGACAATCTCGCCAACCTCGAACTCAAACAACTTGTCACTACGCCCACCCACATCGCAGGTCACACACTCGACCCTATCTTCACCTCCAGCAAACATGTCTCCTTCAGTCACACCACTACTCTCCACTGGACGGACCACAGCTGCGTACACTTTATCTACAATAAGACCACAACTCACAACCATCCTCAACCTACTCTGCGAAGAAACTGGAACAAAATCACCATCGACCAGATCTCCTCATCGCTTCTTCAAAACCCCCCTGCCAACTCCTCAAACCCCGACCAAGCAGCCATTAACCTCACCCAATGGCTATCCAACAGCGCCGACATCCTAGCACCGCTGAAAAAACGTCAAATCAAACTAGGCAGCAAAAACGCCTCCTGGTTCAACGATGATCTTAAGAAATCGAAGAAACTCTGTCGCTCCCTCGAGAAAGCCTGGAAAAAAGACCCAAACACCAGCACCAGGGACGCCTTCAAAAACGCCACCCGCATACACCACCAACTAATCCGATCTGCCAAGAAAGCCGCATTCAAAGACCGACTAGACAACAACGCCCAGAACAGCAAGGAATTATTCAACATCGTCAAAGAATTTACCAACCCCTCAGCCAACTCCAACGACATTACCCCCTCTCAAGCCCTCTGCGACTCCCTAGCTTCGTTCTTCCACAACAAGATCGCAGACATCCACAACAGCTTCGACAACCGACCCGGAGACCAACCCACCCAACCTTCTGCAGGACCTTCACCCCCCTTGAACATCCTTAATGACTGGAACCCAATCTCCACTGAGGACACCATCCGCCTGATGAACTCCATCCACTCAGGATCCCCCACAGACCCCTACCCTCACCACATCTTCAACAAAGCAGACTCCATCATAGCACCACACCTCCGAGACGTCATCAACTGCTCCCTCAACTCCGCCACCCTCCCGGAAAGCTGGAAACACGCAGAACTTAGCGCCCTTCTGAAAAAACCCACAGCGGACCCCACCGAACTCAAAAACTACCGCCCCATCTCGCTCCTTCCATTCCCGGCCAAAGTCATCGAAAAGGCCGTCAACAACCAGCTCGCCGCCTTCCTCGAAACCAACAAATCCCTCGACTCCTCACAGTCCGGCTTCCGAGCCAAACACAGCACTGAGACCGCACTCATCGCAGCAACAGACGACATTCGAACCCTACTGGACAATGGAGACACAGTCGCCCTCATCCTCCTCGACCTCTCCGCAGCCTTCGACACAGTCTGCCATAGCACCCTTCTACAGCGCCTCAGAAACATCGGAATCCAAGGAAAAGCACTGGAATGGATCACCTCGTTCCTCACCGGAAGAACCCAGAGAGTCCGCCTCCCACCATTCAACTCAGAGCCCACTGAAGTCATCTGCGGCGTACCCCAAGGGTCCTCACTCAGTCCCACCCTCTTCAACGTATACATGAGCCCCCTCGCGGCCATCGCACGCCAACACAACCTCAACATCATCTCCTACGCGGATGACACTCAACTGATCCTATCACTCACCAAAGACCCTAACACCGCCAAAACCAACCTACATGAAGGAATGAAAGAAGTAGCCGAGTGGATGAAGCACAGCCGTCTGAAACTGAATTCAGACAAAACAGAAGTCCTTATCTTAGGTACCTCCCCCTCCGCATGGGATGACTCTTGGTGGCCAGAGGCCCTTGGAAAAGCACCCATCCCGACGGACCACGCACGGAACCTGGGCGTCATCCTGGACTCCTCACTCTCTATGAACAGACAAGTCAACGCCGTTTCATCATCTTGCTTCAACATTCTTCGCATGCTCAAAAAACATTTAGCTGGATCCCCACCGAAACCAGAAAAACGGTCACCCATGCACTGGTCACAAGCCGACTGGACTACGGAAACACCCTATACGCCGGTATCACCACAAAACTCCAGAAAAAACTACAACGCATCCAGAACGCATCAGCCAGACTCATACTAGACATCCCGCGTAAAGACCACATCTCTAGTCACCTGAAAAACCTCCACTGGCTCCCCGTCAATAAGAGGATTACTTTCCGCCTCCTAACCCACGCACACAAAGCACTTTACGAACTTGGACCCGAATGCCTCAACACACGACTTTCCTTCTACACCCCCTCCCGCCAGCTACGATCGTCCAACCAAGCCCTTGCTACCGTACCTCGCATCAATAAAACCACCATGGGAGGCAGATCCTTCTCCTACCTCGCAGCTAAAACCTGGAACTCACTCCCCACTCACCTTCGTCTCACTCACAACCATCTTGCATTCAGAAAGCAACTTAAAACTTGGATATTCGACAAGTAACTCCCCACCCTTCTTCAAGCGCCTTGAGACCCTCCGGGTATGTAGCGCGCTATATAAATCTTCTGACTTGACTTGACTAGGGACTAATTTGGCAATTTATGCTTTGAGTCTAAAAAAATATTTTTGCTATAGCCACAAAAAAAAATTATATTGGTGTAACAGCCAGAGCTGCTGACTTTGGAGCTGGGGAACCAGGTTCAGGCCTCGGCTCACCATTCTGTGATTCTGGGCAAATCCCTTAATCTCCCCGCGCCAAACAAAAATGAATGTGTTAGTCTATAACGCAACTGGTGCTCATGTAAAGTGCTCCAATACCTTCAGGTGGAGTTCCCGCTCTATGAAAGAGCAAAAAAAAAAAACACCCTGAAGCATTAATAAAGGCAAAAGGCTGGCAGGTGACACCAGACTAATTAGCTTTACCAATGCTTGTTTGGGTACAGCTCTACCTGCCGGCCACCGCATGTCAAAGGATAGGATAAGCCAAGGTGGCCAGGCCAAATAGAACGTCTACTTTTACATTATGCAGCAGCCGAAACCACTGTGCGGAATGTTTATTTTTCACTTCTCTCGACCTTTGCAAACACAAGAGAAGCTTTCTGTGTCAAGCGGACCGTTCGAGGAAAAAACTGAGGGGCATATTTACAATGAAGTGGCGGAGCACAGCGTTAGCCTCCTTGGCTTAACGCCACACTCCACCAAATCAGAAACGCAGGTCTGCACCATATTTACTACAATATGGTGCATCCCTGTGTTCCCCCCTGCGCTAGTGCTAAATTTAGCAGCCTAGTGCCAACGTAGGCACGCTTGCACCATAGTGCAAGGGTGCCTACGTTGGTGGGAAGATTGTTTATGTGCAGGAAGGCCTCTCTTCCTGCACATAAACAATCTTTAAATGGTGTTTTGTAACTTTAATGTGTGCTGCTTAATGCAGCACACATAGAAGTTGCAAAGCGTCATTTAAAAAAATAAATGATGGGCAGGAAGGGAGACCTTCCTGCACTTAAACAACCAATGACGTTTTGCTGTTTCTATGTGTGCTGCGCTCAATGCTGCACACATAGAAAAAACAAAAATGAGGAGAAATAAAGCATTTCTCCTCGTTTCACCTGTTTAAGACCAGGTTTTTCCTGGTCTTAATTTTGGCGCTGCCAACTATTTACGCCACCCTTGTACATAGGGGTCAGCGTCAAAATCAATGTGTGTTGCGGTGGAACGCCCACCACATCACCCATTGCCCTCCCCTTTCACGCAAAGTATAGTGTGAAAGGGTGCTTTATTTACAAGGCAGCGTTAAGTCACGTTAAGTGCCTTAACACTTCCTTGTAAATAAGGTGAAACCCCTAGCGCCACTAAGAGTGACGTTGTGGTGGCGATAGAGCCTTGTAAATATGCCCCTGAGTTTTGCCTGCCTCCCACCATTGAATGCGGACACTTTCATGTTTAAGATCAAATGCAAGGGAAAATGATGGCTTCCCTCAGAAATTATTTTTCTAGCCAATTAAGTGACTTTTTTGAAAGCAAATCATTTTTTATCTTTGTGCGAGTATTAGAAAAAGTCTGATAATCAAAGGCTTGTTTCATTTCCTTGTGATTTACCTCATCTTCAAGGACTGAGTAAGGGACACATCTGTAACCCACAACAGTGTATTTAAGAGTGACATTTCCCTCCTTTTTTGACCGACTGCAGAACAAAAATGAAAACAGATCTAAAGGGCACCAAATACAACCCAAACACGATACACTGGCCAAATGTGACATCATTATGTTCTGACATTTTCTGTATTTTACAGGGGAAAGAGCATCATCGGGTGTCTATGTAGCCCCCTATAGCAATGCTCATGGCTCAATCAGAGCCACAAGAGTGACCTGAGCCCGGTCATTCCTGATCTTCTTGAGAACTCTGGGAAGGAGTGGTATCAGCGCTAAGGCGAACAGGAGGCCTGAAGTGCACTTGAGACAAAATGCATCTCCGAGCGAGAGTCGCCTTGATAACTCCAGGATGCAGAAGTGCTGACATTGTGTGTTCTCAGCAGGGATGATTAGATCCAAGCAAGATTCTCTCCATTTGTGAAAGAGACTTTGCACCACTTCTAGATGCACACATGACCACGAGACATCAACAGCTGAGTTTGTCCGCTCTGGTGTTCAGTGAGCCTGCCAATTGATGGACGTCAGAATTATTTCCTGACATTCCAGTCATGTCCAGAGACGTATGGCCTCTTGATATAGGGTCTGTGACTCCACCTATTCCTGCTTGTTGCAATCATACATGGCAGTGGTGTTTTCTGTGAATAACTGAATCAGCCTTCCCTTGATGGAAGGAAGAAAACCTTCCAATGCAAGGTGAATCGCTCTCAACTCTAACAGGTTTATGAGGAGATGAGGATCTGCCGTAGACCAGAGGCCTCTGATCTCCACCTCTCCCAGATGCCCCTACCAACAAGAAGAAGTGACGCAGCTGTCACCATAGTCAGCTGTGGATAGGGAAGGGAGAGTGGTCTGCTACTGACCCAATTGCAGTTTGTCAACTACCTCTGCAGATCTTTGCAGTTTCCTCCGATATTTGGACCATGTCGGAGAGATTCACCTGGTGCTGCTCCCACTAGGACTTCAGGTCCCACTGCAGAGCCGGCATATGCCAGCGGACATGTTGCACCACCAAGATGCACAATGCCAGTAGGCCCAGCAGCATCAGAGTCAATCTCACTGAAATCCAGGATAGGGCTGAAACATCGGAATCATAGCCCGAATATCCTTGAACTCGTCGCTCCAGAGGACATGCCCACTGTGCCCAGAATAGCTCAGGTGAAAGGAAGCATCTGAGAAGGAGCCAGGCGTGAATTTGGCAAATTGATAGTTATCCCCAGCAAGTGCAGAAGGTCCACCGTAGTCTGGAGGTGGGCGATCACTGTCTGGGGGAGCCCGCCTTCAACAGCCAGTCGTCGAAATAGGGGAAGACTGGGACCCCTGACCTCTGCAGATGGGCTGCAACGACCACCATCATCTTTGGTAACACCGAGCGGCACTGGTGAGGACAAAATGGAGCACAGCAACCTGAAAGTGCTTGTGGCCATCATGAACAGTGGTTAATGCCTGTGGGCCAGCAGGATGGGAATGTGCATATAGGTGCCCTGCAGGTCCAATGCTACCATCCAGTCTCCAGCTTCCTGGGAAGATACGACCTGAGTCAACATGAGCATTTTGAATTTCTCTATTTTAAGGAAACAATTGAGAGGGCACAGGTCTAGTAGAGGGTAGAGGCCTCTGTCTTTTTTTCGGCATCAAAAAGTAGCTAGAATAGCAAAGATTATCAACTTTTGATGTCGGCATCCTCTCGATGGCTCCTTTGGGCACTTCCTGACACAGCAGGGAGAGGTGGTCCTCCATCATCCAGTCTGAGCATGGTGGCATGGCAGTGGGGTTTCTGTGAATGGGAGAATGCAACCCCACTGAACAATTTGTTGATTTTTTTCTCCCAACATGCAAGGCAGATTTCTGACTCTGCTGTGGATTTGTGAATCTGCTATCGATTCACAAATCCGCTGTGCTGTTACTAGCTGGCCATCACAGAAAAAGATCTGTTGCTGCTGTCATTACCCAGCACATGAACCGAGCACTGTGTTGAGAAAAAGAAAAATGGCATAAGGGTGCAGGGCGAAACTATCATATGAGAGGGCCAACAGGGACCCACTACAGCAATAAATGATATATAAAATAAATTCTATCATGAGATTCCCAAATCCTATGCTGGATTCACAAACCCTAAACTCTCTGCAGGTTTGCAGTACCCAGGCAGGTCTAGGATTCACAAATCCAGCATAAGATTCATGAATCCTGTATAAAAGTATTTAGTATACTGCTGTTCCACTTGGCCACTAGGCATATGAGGGCATTGGCCATACAGAGGGTTGGGAGCGGGCCCTCGCCGCAGTCCAGTTCTTGCTACCAGCCATGGCAGGAGATAGCTGCCACGAGCACAATAGACCTAGTTGCCAACCCTTGCTGGAGACATCCAAAGGCATTGTGCGGTGGGTGCTGGCCACACACCACAAGGTAGATGCCGGGCCTTGCCACCTGTAGCCAACATCCAATGGTCACATGCAGGGGGTGTTGGCCTCCTTCAGAGTGTTGGCCAAAGTACAAAGGCTGTGGGCAGTTGGGGTTTACCACCCATAGAGTGTTGGGCGCAGGGTATGGCAGCAGTCCCTGTAGCCAACGCCCACAGTGCACGCTCAAACCATGCACAGGAGGGGCTGGTTTCTGGTAGTTGGTTGGTTGATGGTAGTCTTGCATGAGATATATGACCATAAACCCCCAAAAATCACTGAAAAAACAAAGGTTAAATTGAAGTTAAGGATATATTTGGTTGTATGACTTTTTTTTTTTTAAAAACCTTAGAAGTTCCCTTATGCATTTCATGAGTACAAATTAAAACGGAAAAACCTCTGAAATTTGCAAGTTCTGGTTAGGACCACAATCTATAACTCGCACAACAGCTATGCAAACATTAACTTGCACTTCCAATGCAATGCTAATGACGTCACAGTACATAAAGCAATGTATAGCAACAGCCAAAAGTAATTAAACAATGCCCAATCCTCAAACTAGCAAATTACACTACATTCAAGGTAATCTGTCAAAGTAGTTAGGGTAAGGTGATATGTAACCTCATCTGTAAATTGATTCACCACATTTCTAATTGTATTTGTTTCCTTACGGGTGGGATCACAGAGCTCTGTCCAGTGATGAGCAATGGACAGATCACTCATAAATCCTTTCATCTAGTGGAAATCAGGCTGGGTGTAACTGTCCATAATTATAGTCTGGGGTATGCCTTCACAGGCGAACACATCCCTCAGGTATTCCAAAACACTCTTTGTGGTGGTAGAACTCACACAACTTTCTGTAACCCATTTGGCAGTCTAGTCCATAGGACCAACGCAAATCTCCCTGCAGATGACAACAAGTCAAATGGACCCATAAAGTCCAGGCCATATTATGTGCTAGACTCCACTAGGATCTCAGCAGGCGAAAGAGTGGGTGTTCTGACCACTCTGCATTTATCAATCTCAGCATAGAGAATGCAATCTCAACCCTAGGTTACCAATATCTCTCCCTGACTTTTGCGTTCATGAGAGTCCACCCAAGATACCCCTCATGTGCCAAGTTCATGATCTTGCTTTCCAACCCACGTGGGGGTTTAAGCCCCTCACCACCATACAGTTCTTCTCCAGTGACGCACAATTTGCTTCGTACATTCGAAAAATCCTTAAAAGTCATGGTCAACATAGCAAAGTTAGGCCAGCCTTCACTCACATACTTCTTGACCTGGTGGCCCACTAGATGCAGCCCAGACTCCCTCCTCCTCGTGTAAAATAGATGTTGTCACCCACATGACCAATGGTTCTTCCTCCATCATCACACATTCTCCCTTGGAAGGCAATATAATCAGCTGCAGATATTCCAGATGGAAGTTGAACTCCTCTAACTCCTCAACATACCTTCTAAATATTGGGGTGGCCATCTCAGCACCCTTGAAGGTGAACACGTGGATGAGAGGCCTATGGTCTGTCCTCGCCACAAATGGAAAGGCCCCAAAAAAGAACTTATTGTGAACATGAAAGTGCCTTGTGGTCAGTCAAAGAGTAACATTCCTCTGCACCCTTAGGAAATGTGTGGCAAAAGCCTAAATCGTTCGCCACCATCAACGCATTCAGATAATACCTCACCCATGCATTTTCGGGCTGGCATCTGTGGTTAAGGCGGTCTTCCTTGTGACATCAAAGTGCCCCAATGTAGGAATTTAACCAATCTCATTTTTAATTCTGCAAAGTAAGAGAATGTAGCTCCTTCCTTGATCAAAACCCTATGAGTAGGTGAAAACTGGCAAAATCACAGATGGATTTGGATAATATTCCACCAGGACTAAAAAAGACCTGACCCTTAATTTCAGTCTTCTGTTGCTCTGTAGAAAACTTCCCATAAGGGTACGTGTTGCTGCTAGCTGACACATCAGACATGAAGACTCAGTGATGCATTCCATGATATGATGATGTGTACCTGTACAAAGCTCGAGAAAGCCACGCCACAATCATGGCCTGATTCTAACCATTTGCGATTCATGTCACACTGCATGGGCTAGAGGACCTGGCAGGGAGAGGCGCAAGCATTGTTAATATCAGAAATTGTAACAGCAACTAAGGTGACAGTGTAAAATCACAAGATTGGTCAACAGATCTTCAATCCAGGCTGAATAATTCTGAGGACTTCTCTGGATCAGAAGAAGTCATTTTGAGGAGTTGGTAGCTGTTTTGCCTGTCCTGCCTTTGGCCCTTGTTGCCAAATTGTTCTAATTAACCATTTTAGAACACATCACACACACAGAAATGTTTACGGGTTTATTACAAATTTCACAACAATTTCTCAAAGGGGATGACACTAGAAGTATCAGTCCTAATGACCTAGAAAAGAGGTCTTCAAACTTCTTTGCACTGGGCACCCTCTATGCAAAATGTTTTGAAGTCAGAGACCTCCTCCCCTCCAAAACTTTATGGCTAAAGACTGTGGAAGTGGGAGAGACATAGCTGATCATTTCAGAGCGGTATTTTCTTTAGCTCATAATCCACACTTAATGTAAGAGTTATAAAAAACCAAACGCATCAATCAAAACCAGAACTGACCAAAAACACTACTCCGCATAATTGGGGTGCTGTGAGCTCCTTGCACTCCTGGGCCCCAGTGCAGCTGCAGCTGATGCACTAAGGATAACTATGATCCTGAAAAGCAGGCTATATCTTTTTCTTCTTTAACCCCTTTTACACCATGCTGGACTATCATCTCAATCTTGAAACAGGCTGCCGGACCGTCAATTCAATCTTGAAACAGGCTGCCAGACCATCAATTCAATCTTGAAACAAGCGGCCGGACCTTCAATTCAATCTTGAAACAGGCTGCCAGACCATCAATTCAATCTTGAAACAGGCTGTCGGACCATCAATTCAATCTTGAAACAGGCTGCCGGACCATTAATTCAATCTTGAAACAGGCTGCCGGACCATCAATTCAATCTTGAAACAGGCTGCCGGACCATTAAATCAATCTTGAAACAAGCTGCCGGACCATCAATTCAAACTTGAAACAGGCTGTCGGATCATCAATTCAATCTTGAAACAGGCTGCCGGACCATCAATTCAATCTTGAAACAGGCTGCCAGACCATTAATTCAATCTTGAAACAGGCTGCCGGACCATCAATTCAATCTTGAAACAGGCTGCCGGACCATTAAATCAATCTTGAAACAAGCTGCCGGACCATCAATTCAAACTTGAAACAGGCTGTCGGATCATCAATTCAATCTTGAAACAGGCTGTCGGACCATCAATTCAATTCAATTCAATCTTGAAACAGGCTGTCGGACCATCAATTCAATCTTGAAACAGGCTGTCGGACCATCAATGCAGTCTTGAAACAGGCTGCCACACCATTAAATCAATCTTGAAAAAGGCTGCCGGCCCATCAATTCAAACTTGAAACAGGCTGTCGGACCATCAATTCAGTCTTGAAACAGGCTGCCGGACCATCAATTCAATCTTGAAATAGGCTGCCGGACCATTATTCAATCTTGAAACAGGCTGCCGGACCATCAATTCAATCTTGAAACAGGCTGTTGGACCATCAATTCAATCTTGAAACAGGCTGTCGGACCATCAATTCAATCTTGAAACAGGCTGCCGGACCATCAATTCAATCTTGAAACAGGCTGCCAGACCATTAATTCAATCTTGAAACAGGCTGCCGGACCATCAATTCAATCTTGAAACAGGCTGCCGGACCATTAAATCAATCTTGAAACAAGCTGCCGGACCATCAATTCAAACTTGAAACAGGCTGTCGGATCATCAATTCAATCTTGAAACAGGCTGTCGGACCATCAATTCAATTCAATCTTGAAACAGGCTGTCGGACCATCAATTCAATCTTGAAGCAGGCTGTCGGACCATCAATTCAATCTTGAAACAGGCTGTCGGACCATCAATTCAGTCTTGAAACAGGCTGCCACACCATTAAATCAATCTTGAAAAAGGCTGCCGGCCCATCAATTCAAACTTGAAACAGGCTGTCGGACCATCAATTCAGTCTTGAAACAGGCTGCCGGACCATCAATTCAATCTTGAAATAGGCTGCCGGACCATTAATTCAATCTTGAAACAGGCTGCCGGACCATCAATTCAATCTTGAAACAGGCTGTTGGACCATCAATTCAATCTTGAAACAGGCTGTCGGACCATCAATTCAATCTTGAAACATGCTGCTGGACCATCAATTCAATCTTGAAACAGGCTGCCGGACCATTAAATCAATCTTGAAACAAGCTGCCGGACCATCAATTCAAACTTGAAACAGACTGTCGGATCATCAATTCAATCTTGAAACAGGCTGTCGGACCATCAATTCAATCTTGAAACAGGCTGTCGGACCATCAATTCAATCTTGAAACAGGCTGTCGGACCATCAATTCAATCTTGAAACAGGCTGTCGGACCATCAATTCAATCTTGAAACAGGCTGTCGGACCATCAATTCAGTCTTGAAACAGGCTGCCACACCATTAAATCAATCTTGAGAAAGGCTGCCGGCCCATCAATTCAAACTTGAAACAGGCTGTCGGACCATCAATTCAGTCTTGAAACAGGCTGCCGGACCATCAATTCAATCTTGAAATAGGCTGCCGGACCATTAATTCAATCTTGAAACAGGCTGTCGGACCATCAATTCAATCTTGAAACAGGCTGTCGGACCATCAATTCAGTCTTGAAACAGGCTGTCGGACCATCAATTCAATCTTGAAACAGGCTGCCGGACCATCAATTCAATCTTGAAACAGGCTGCCGGACCATCAATTCAATCTTGAAACACACTGTCAGTCTGAAGAAAAACATGACCTCTGGTAGTTGCCCCTCTCTGCACTCCAACAATCCAGCCATCACATGAAATGTTCACCCCGTGAATATCCACAGATAAGAACAAAGCCACAATAGACACATACACAAACACAGATATATGTGTACATGCATACACATAGTGGCGTTTCAAGGGCGGGGAGCGGACCGCTCCGGGTGACTAGATTTGGGGTGGTGGCCTCCCCCCACCCCTCCACTCGTACTTGCGGCCGTCGTGGGGAGGCCGACGTGTGGGAATCGCCCCTCCCCACTCTTACATGACGCTGAAGGACTAGCTACGCCACTGTATACACATGCACATTTCATGCGATGGAAATAAAAATAAATGTTTAAATAAATATATATCTCCTGCAAATTGGTTTTCTTTCACAGACGTTCTGTATTTTGAAGCACTAATTGGATGCTTCATCTTAATGCATCACCCTGACAAAGTCTGCTTGGTCTGATTGTTACCATATAGCGAACCAATTTATAACAGAATACATTAGGCAGACCATTTCACATAAGTGCTAAAAGCTATCTATGATGTCTCTCAATATGTATGTGAGTTAACGTCACACATAAACACTCAACAGAATGCATTAGACAGAACACTCCATATGCACTCAATGCAGGCATTTATGGCTATAGCTGGTTATCACATCCCCCTGATAGCACATCCAACAAGACGTGTCGAGGTCCATCTATAGAAAAGAGCACCTTCTTCAGAAACAAGTACTATTTGCAGAAGGAAGCACTTTCTGGATCTAAAAAAAACACTGGAGAATAGAATACAGGGTCGGACTGGGACAGGAAACAAGCCCGACCACCAAAATAAAAGTGGCCACCTTTAGCGAATTATATAGCCTAAAAAGTGGCCATGTTTGTAACCTGGAGCAGTTTTGAACTTGTAAAGACACGCTGTATAAGTGTTTTGCGGGTCATACATGGATATGCAGTTGTTACATGCAATATTCATTTTAATATCAGGGAAATCAACAGCAAAAACCGGCCCAGCAGATCATAAAACAGGCCAACAAACAGGCAGACCTGACTGACCAGCCGATCAGGCACTGCTGGATTACCCTATAGGTCAACCCGACCCTGATGCAGCACCTTCTACAGAGCTGGATACTTTCTGCAAAAAGAAGTCCCTTTGGTAGAAAAGGGTACCTTTTGCATGCAAGCATAAAATGCCATCTACAGAAAAGAATTATCTGTATATGATTCCCATTTTGAACTGATCAACCAATTTCTGTGGCTTCAGAGGTGCCTTTAGGATAGCTTACCCTTATTTGGAATTGGGGAGATGGGGAATAGAGCTAGGGTGATGTTTTTTAACTTGAAATGCTCCTTGCTGATCCCTCGTCTAGGCACTCCTGTCTATACATCCTGGCCCTGTGTGCATTCATTCACTCACTCATTCAAACTTTCAAATGTTCCCCTACTGTGCTGCACACCCCATATACGCACTGCACTTTGCTTACTCTCTTTCCTTGTAGTCAAAGATGTTAAAATCCCAGAGCTAATTGTGCAGGGGTCTGTACCCTGTCTGTGGAGAAGTGTGGCTCAATGGTTAGAGCGGCAGACCCTGATGCAGAGGTCTGACCCGGGACCAGGGTTCAATTCCTGCCTCAGCGGGTCTTGGGCTCAATTTCCTCGGACCTGATAATTCTCGCCTCGGTGCCTATTCTAATCATGGGCCCCACTCTGCAACTCTGGGCAATAGCTTGCTTAATCTCCACAACGGCCCCAACAGCGCTAGGATGCCTGGCTTCTCCTTGGGGGTGCCCAGGAGTGGGCACTTCACAGGGAAAGGCCAGGAAGGGTTCCACAGCGGTATGTGTACAGTGCCTTGAGACCCCTTCGGGGGTGATTCGTGTGCTATATAAGCACTACATTTACATTTTACCCTGTCCTCTTCCGTGCATCCCAACTACAAGTCTGGGTCGTTCTAGGACAAAGAGCATAAGGGTTTCACTGGAGCATCCATCTAGTCAACCCAGGGTGAGGTCCCACACGCTAGTAGCCTAGCATAGGCCTCCTAAGCTCTGTGAGTACCGCAGCAAGACCCTCAGCAGCCAGTGGGGTGGGGGGGTCTCCTCTTCAAACCCCGACCCCTCTGTCCAGCAAGAAACCAGAGCAAGGATGTAATGGAGGATGGTGTTACTATCAGCCCAAGCTGAAGCCAGTTTCCTTTTCAGCCTCTGGGTCATCAGGTAAATGTATTAAACCTTCTCCCACATCTTAGCAAAGACCTGGAACAGCCTCCCCACGCACCTCCGGACCATCACCTCACTTTCCGAATTCCGCATGGCCCTCAAGACCTGGCTGATCAAATAAGCCTCCAGGGCCTGCAAGCGACTGGATACCCTATCGAGTGATTAGCCACGCTTTAAAAATCTTGATTGCTTGAATCAGGGTGAACCAGCTGGCTTGTCTGTGAGTTATGACACTAGTAGGGGCGGGAGGTGTTTGCTTTTCCTACTCTCGTGGGATCCTCCTGGGCCCAGTATCTCATGAAAGCTACCTTTAATGTTTAATCCTGAGAGGCCGTTTCTGTCAACAGACACATCCTCACTGAGGCACTCAGGCACATCCTGATAACATTTCCTGCTCTTTCTCTCTTTTTTATTCTACCGCCCAACCTACACCTACCTTATGTTTTTACAGTACCCACCTAGTCCAGCCAACCAGTGCCTAGAATCTAGAGTACAGCCTGCTATCAGTATGCTACAAGCACCACCCAAATGGAATGGACACCACACACCACACAGGCATCACTGAACTGTAGAAAAACCTAAGCGCACTTAGCCAACAGACTTCCAATCTGCCATAAACAAACACCAAAACACCCATCCAGCCAACAGTAGTCACTACCCCAACTTCCCCATTACACTTACATGTGCCAGAAACAAACACCCAAAAGCCCATCCAGCCAACTGTAGTCAAAACCCCAACTTCTACATTACACTTACAATGTGCCAGAAACAAACACCCAAAAGCCCATCCAGCCAACAACAGTCCCTACCAACTTCTCCATTACACTTCCAATATACCAGAAACAAACACCCAAAAGCCCATCCAGCCAACTGTAGTCAAAACCCCAACTTCTACATTACACTTACAATGTGCCAGAAACAAACACCCAAAAGCCCATCCAGCTGTTAAAGACTACAAGAATCGCTGTTAGCATGAACTAAAAGCCATTTTGTACTTGGCAGCCATCTTAGTTAGCCATGTGCTTGCCATGTGCTTTGTCCCTCTTCCAGAGCCTTGCACATGCTCAGAAAGGCCTAGCTGATAGAATGCACCTGCTCCTAGTGTAGAACTGTCAGGCTATTCTTGCTGATGTAAGGAGAAATATATCTCTTCCCACTTTATTGAGCAAGCAAATTTTATATACCCATATTAGTCAATTTGCATGCTGGTATGTGCCAGGACCTCCCCTTGGTCTTATGCTGACTAATGTAACCTATGCCTATATAAGGCCCCTGTTTTCTGTACGCCTTAGACTGGCTCCTACAGTGGCCTGGGGGTACCGTATGATGCAGTCTCCCTCATGTGATGTTATTAAAAATTGTATTTTTAAATTACAGTTTCGGTGCCAATTTCTTCTCTGTTGGTTAAAAGGACCAGGTGTATCAGTGAACCCCTTAGGAGGTTTATATGTCTTCACAACCAACAGTAGTCACTACCCCACCTGCCTATTACACTTCCAATGTGCCAGAAACAAAAACCCAAAAACCCATCCAGCCAACTGTAGTCACTACCCCAACTTCCCCATTACACTTACAATGTGCCAGAAACAAACACCCAAAAGCCCACCCATCCAAATGTAGTTACTACCCCAGCTTCCCCATTACACTTACAATGTGCCACAAACATACACTCAAAAGCCCATCCAGCCAACAACAGTCACTACCAACTTCTCTATTACACTTACAGTGTGCCACAAACATACACCCAAAAGCCCATCCAGCCAACAGTCACTACGACTTCGCTATTACACTTACAATGCGCCAGAAACAAACACCCAAAAACCCATCCAGCCAACAACAGTCACTACCAACTTCCCATTACACTTACAATGTGCCAGAAACAAACACCCAAAAACCCATACAGCCAACAGTCACTGCCCAAACTTGCCCATTACACTTACAATGTGCCAGAAGCAAACACCCAAAAGCCCATCCAGCCAACAATAGTCACTACCACAACTCCCCCATTACACTCCCAATGTGCCAGAAACAAACAACCAAAAGCCCATCCAGCCAACCACAGTCACTGCCAACTTCTCTATTACACTTACAATGCACCAGAAACAAACACCCAGAAGCCCACTCAGCCAACAACAGTCACTACCAACTTCTCTATTACACTTACAATGCACCAGAAACAAACTCCCAGAAGCCCACTCAGCCAACAACAGTCACTACCAACTTCTCTATTACACTTACAATGTGCCAGAAACATATACCCAGAAGCCCACTCAGCCAATAACAGTCACTCCCAACTTCTCTATTACACTTACAAAGTGCCAGAAACGAACACTCAAAATCCAGCCAACAACAGTACTAAAACTTCTCTATTACACTTACAATGTGCCAGAAACAAACACCCAAAAGCCCATCCTGCCAACAACAGTAACTACCCCAACTTCCCCATTACACTTACAATGCACCTTTATGAAACAGAACTCAGCAGCCAAACCATCTGACACCCAATGCACATGGCACCACAGCCATTCAGTTGACAAAGTGCTACCAACTCAGCAGCAATCCCCCCCCCCGCCACACAAATATACGCCTTAGCGTAAACATAGTACACCCACAGGCACAGCTTTCTATTTACAGGAGATGTCTAGGAAAAAATATGCCTGGCTCGATAAAGTCAACCAATTAATGAAACATGACTAAACGACACTCAACGTATATAGCTCCACTAACCACCCCCAACCAAACCCAGCCAACCAGCAACCACAACCCATGCTTACTGGGTAAGTGCCTTGCCCAAATGGCACTAAGATAATCAACAAATAGGTGTGGGGCGACACTTCACCTCCAACCCAGTCGCACAGCCGCAAGAGTAAATATTCTCATACTCCAATTGTAAAGCCCATTGTACTCCATTTATTAATTCCAATTTTTACTGGTCCACTTATTTAATCCACATGTAGGTTGTCAGGCTGTTTCAAAGCTTCTAATGCCCAAGATGTGCCCATCCAGACCTCCATCAAGAACACGATAAACGCATGATTCATCTGAAAGCAGTATCCTTTATTTTGAACCCAATGCATTTCGGCTTAAACAAGCCCTTCTTCAGGGGTAACTGGAAAAATAAATAAAACATTCACAATTTCTACATTATCCTGTATTTAACATACAGAGCAGTCCAAGCTAATCCATAAAATATTAATTAAACCCAAATACCAAACTGCAATGAAACCTTCTGGCACAAAAACAATCACTACAGGCATTTTCCTCTTTTAATGCGTGCTGTAGAATGCAGCACGCATTGAAAGAGGAAAAAACAAGGAGAAATAAAGCCAATTTCTCCTTGTTGCGCCTCCCTACGCCTCCCCTGGGGAGGCGTAGCATTCACACGCATTTCAGATTACGATTTCTCGTCAATCTGGAAATGTGTCTAGTTCCATGGGTGTTGCGTGGAAACAACCACAGCCACACCCATGGAACGCCCCTGTCACTCAAAGTGCTGCGTGTAAAGGGGCCGTATTTACAAGGAAAGGATGGCTTTTCCTGTCCTTGTAAATATGGAGCAATAAGATACGTACTGGTGGCGCAGGGGGCTTGTAAATCTACCCTAGGATGCATGTGGTTCATTCAAGGAGCAAGGTGTCAAGGGGCTTATTTACAAGCCACTTGCGCCGCCGGTACGTCACTTTTTCACATTTTAAAAGAGATGCACCGGCGGCACAAGGGGCTTGTAAATAAGCCCGTAAGTGTTTCGCTATCTAGTAAATAAATCCACGGGAACAAGCAAAAGAAAGGTGGTCACCAAAATAAATCGGCAGTCCCCACCACAATGACGCACTCTGCCAGTGTTTTAGCGCATCTGGGGGCATATTATCAAGAACGGCGTTAAACATTATCGCTGGTTTAGCGGCAGAAAACTATAGCTAAAGCGCCGATAATGGGCTTGATAATATGCCCTGGAGAATTCCAATTGAAGTCCATGTTCTGGGGTGAACATGGGCTTCTATTGGAATTCTCAAGGGCATATTATCAAGCCGATTATCGCCGCTTTAGCGGCAGTTTCCTGCCACTAAACCGGCGATCATTTTAATGCCGTTCTTGATAATATGCCTCATAGTAATTTGTACAAACTTCACGGCACACATGGTAAGTACACATCATTTGTTATAGGGCTGACGGCACAGTGAGACAACAAAGGGGCTTATTTACAAGCCCCTTGCCCCGCCGTTGCGTCACCTTTTTGCATGGGGAAAAAGTGACAGGCCTAGTAAAAAAGGAGAAGCACAGGCACTTCCATAGAGGCAAGCAGAGTAAGAGGGGGAAGCACAGGCACTTCCATAGAGGCAGGCAGAGTAAGAGGGGGAAGCACAGGCACTTCCATAGAGGCAGGCAGAGTATGAGGGGGAAGCACAGGCACTTCCATAGAGGCAGGCAGAGTAAGAGGGGGAAGTACAGGCACTTACATGGAGACCAGCACAGTATGAGGGGGAAGCACAGGCACTTCCATAGAGGCAGGCAGAGTAAGAGGGGGAAGTACAGGCACTTCCATGGAGACCAGCACAGTATGAGGGGGAAGCACAGGCACTTCCATAGAGGCAAGCAGAGTAAGAGGGGGAAGCACAGGCACTTCCATAGAGGCAGGCAGAGTATGAGGGGGAAGCACAGGCACTTCCATAGAGGCAGGCAGAGTAAGAGGGGGAAGCACAGGCACTTCCATAGAGGCAGGCAGAGTATGAGGGGGAAGCACAGGCACTTCCATAGAGGCAGGCAGAGTAAGAGGGGGAAGTACAGGCACTTACATGGAGACCAGCACAGTATGAGGGGGAAGCACAGGCACTTCCATAGAGGCAGGCAGAGTAAGAGGGGGAAGTACAGGCACTTCCATGGAGACCAGCACAGTATGAGGGGGAAGCACAGGCACTTCCATAGAGGCAGGCAGAGTAAGAGGGGGAAGTACAGGCACTTCCATGGAGACCAGCACAGTATGAGGGGGAAGCACAGGCACTTCCATAGAGGCAGGCAGAGTATGAGGGGGAAGCACAGGCACTTCCATAGAGGCAGGCAGAGTAAGAGGGGGAAGCACAGGCACTTCCATAGAGGCAGGCAGAGTATGAGGGGGAAGCACAGGCACTTCCATAGAGGCAGGCAGAGTAAGAGGGGGAAGTACAGGCACTTACATGGAGACCAGCACAGTATGAGGGGTAAGCACAGGCACTTCCATAGAGGCAGGCAGAGTAAGAGGGGGAAGTACAGGCACTTCCATGGAGACCAGCACAGTATGAGGGGGAAGCACAGGCACTTCCATAGAGGCAGGCAGAGTAAGAGGGGGAAGTACAGGCACTTCCATGGAGACCAGCACAGTATGAGGGGGAAGCACCGGCACTTCCATAGAGACAGGCATAGTGAGAGGGTGAAGTACAGGCACTTCCATGGAGACAGGCCTAGTAAAAAGGGAGAAGCGCAGGCACTTCCATGGAGACAGGCATAGTGAGAGGGTGAAGTACAGGCACTTCCATGGAGACAGGCATAGTGAGAGGGGGACGTACAAGCACTTCCATGGAAACCCGCACAGTATGAGGGGGAAGCACAGGCACTTCCATGGAGACAGGCCTAGTAAAAAAGGGAGAAGCGCAGGCACTTCCATGGAAACAGGCATAGTGAGAGGGGGACATACAGGCACTTCCATAGAGACCAGCACAGTATGAGGGGGAAGCACGGGCACTTCCATAGAGGCAGGCAGAGTAAGAGGGGGAAGTACAGGCACTTCCATGGAGACCAGCACAGTATGAGGGGGAAGCACAGGCACTTCCATAGAGGCAGGCAGAGTAAGAGGGGGAAGTACAGGCACTTCCATGGAGACCAGCACAGTATGAGGGGGAAGCACCGGCACTTCCATAGAGACAGGCATAGTGAGAGGGTGAAGTACAGGCACTTCCATGGAGACAGGCCTAGTAAAAAGGGAGAAGCGCAGGCACTTCCATGGAGACAGGCATAGTGAGAGGGTGAAGTACAGGCACTTCCATGGAGACAGGCATAGTGAGAGGGGGACGTACAGGCACTTCCATGGAAACCCGCACAGTATGAGGGGGAAGCACAGGCACTTCCATGGAGACAGGCCTAGTAAAAAAGGGAGAAGCGCAGGCACTTCCATGGAAACAGGCATAGTGAGAGGGGGACATACAGGCACTTCCATAGAGACCAGCACAGTATGAGGGGGAAGCACGGGCACTTCCATAGAGGCAGGCAGAGTAAGAGGGGGAAGTACAGGCACTTCCATGGAGACCGGCACAGTATGAGGGGGAAGCACAGGCACTTCCATAGAGGCAGGCAGAGTATGAGGGGGAAGCACAGGCACTTCCATAGAGGCAGGCAGAGTAAGAGGGGGAAGTACAGGCACTTACATGGAGACCAGCACAGTATGAGGGGGAAGCACAGGCACTTCCATAGAGGCAGGCAGAGTAAGAGGGGGAAGTACAGGCACTTCCATGGAGACCAGCACAGTATGAGGGGGAAGCACAGGCACTTCCATAGAGGCAGGCAGAGTAAGAGGGGGAAGTACAGGCACTTCCATGGAGACCAGCACCGTATGAGGGGGAAGCACCGGCACTTCCATAGAGACAGGCATAGTAAGAGGGTGAAGTACAGGCACTTCCATGGAGACAGGCCTAGTAAAAAGGGAGAAGCGCAGGCACTTCCATGGAGACAGGCATAGTGAGAGGGTGAAGTACAGGCACTTCCATAGAGACCAGTACAGTAAGAGGGTGAAGTACATGCACTTCCATGGAGACAGGCATAGTGAGAGGGGGACGTACAGGCACTTCCATGGAAACCCGCACAGTATGAGGGGGAAGCACAGGCACTTCCATGGAGACAGGCCTAGTAAAAAAGGGAGAAGCGCAGGCACTTCCATGGAAACAGGCATAGTGAGAGGGGGACATACAGGCACTTCCATAGAGACCAGCACAGTATGAGGGGGAAGCACGGGCACTTCCATAGAGACAGGCATAGTGAGAGGGGGACGTACAGGCACTTCCTTAGAGACTGACACAGTAAGAGGGGGAAGCACAGACACTTCCATAGTGACAGGCTCAGTAAGAGGGGGAAGCACAGGCACTTCCATAGAGACAGGCGTAGTAAGAGGGGGAAGTACAGGCACTTCCATAGAGACAGGCGTAGTAAGAGGGTGAAGTACAGGCACTTCATAGAGACCAGTACTGTAAGAGGGTGAAGGCACAGGCCCTTCGATAGAGACCGGTACAGTAAGAGGGGGAAGTACAGGCACTTCCATAGAGACCCACACAGTAAGAGGGTGAAGTACATGCAGTTTCATAGAGAGCGGCACAGTAAGAGGGGGAAGTACAGGCACTTCATAGAGACCAGTACAGTAAGAGGGTGAAGTACATGCACTTCCATAGAGACCCACACAGTAAGAGGGTGAAGTACATGCACTTTCATAGAGAGCGGCACAGTAAGAGGGGGAAGTACAGGCACTTCCATAGAGACCGGCACAGTTAGAGGGGGAAGTACAGGCACTTCATAGAGACCAGTACAGTAAGAGGGTGAAGTACATGCACTTCCATAGAGACCCACACAGTAAGAGGGTGAAGTGCATGCACTTCCATAGAGACCCACACAGTAAGAGGGTGACGTACATGCACTTTCATAGAGAGCGGCACAGTAAGAGGGGGAAGTACAGGCACTTCCATAGAGACAGGCGTAGTAAGAGGGTGAAGTACAGGCACTTCATAGAGACCAGTACTGTAAGAGGGTGAAGTACAGGCCCTTCGATAGAGACCGGTACAGTAAGAGGGGGAAGTACATGCACTTCCATAGAGACCCACACAGTAAGAGGGTGAAGTACATGCACTTCCATAGAGACCCACACAGTAAGAGGGTGAAGTACATGCACTTTCATAGAGAGCGGCACAGTAAGAGGGGGAAGTACAGGCACTTCCATAGAGACTGGCACAGTTAGAGGGGGAAGTACAGGCACTTCATAGAGACCAGTACAGTAAGAGGGTGAAGTACATGCACTTCCATAGAGACCCACACAGTAAGAGGGTGAAGTACATGCACTTCCATAGAGACCCACACAGTAAGAGGGTGAAGTACATGCACTTTCATAGAGAGCGGCACAGTAAGAGGGGGAAGTACAGGCACTTCCATAGAGACCGGCACAGTTAGAGGGGGAAGTACAGGCACTTCATAGAGACCAGTACAGTAAGAGGGTGAAGTACATGAACTTCCATAGAGACCCACACAGTAAGAGGATGAAGTACATGCACTTTCATAGAGACCGGCACAGTTAGAGGGGGAAGTACAGGCACTTCATAGAGACCAGTACAGTAAGAGGGTGAAGTACATGCACTTTCATAGAGAGCGGCACAGTAAGAGGGGGGAGTACAGGCACTTCCATAGAGACCGGCACAGTTAGAGGGGGAAGTACAGGCACTTCATAGAGACCAGTACAGTAAGAGGGTGAAGTACATGCACTTCCATAGAGACCCACACAGTAAGAGGGTGAAGTACATGCACTTTCATAGAGACCGGCACAGTTAGAGGGGGAAGTACAGGCACTTCATAGAGACAGGCGTAGTAAGAGGGTGAAGTACAGGCACTTCATAGAGACCAGTACTGTAAGAGGGTGAAGTACAGGCCCTTCGATAGAGACCGGTACAGTAAGAGGGGGAAGTACATGCACTTCCATAGAGACCCACACAGTAAGAGGGTGAAGTACATGCACTTCCATAGAGACCCACACAGTAAGAGGGTGAAGTACATGCACTTTCATAGAGAGCGGCACAGTAAGAGGGGGAAGTACAGGCACTTCCATAGAGACTGGCACAGTTAGAGGGGGAAGTACAGGCACTTCATAGAGACCAGTACAGTAAGAGGGTGAAGTACATGCACTTCCATAGAGACCGGCACAGTTAGAGGGGGAAGTACAGGCACTTCATAGAGACCAGTACAGTAAGAGGGTGAAGTACATGCACTTTCATAGAGAGCGGCACAGTAAGAGGGGGAAGTACAGGCACTTCCATAGAGACCGGCACAGTTAGAGGGGGAAGTACAGGCACTTCATAGAGACCAGTACAGTAAGAGGGTGAAGTACATGCACTTCCATAGAGACCCACACAGTAAGAGGGTGAAGTACATGCACTTTCATAGAGAGCGGCACAGTTAGAGGGGGAAGTACAGGCACTTCATAGAGACCAGTACAGTAAGAGGGTGAAGTACGTGCACTTCCATAGAGACCCACACAGTAAGAGGGTGAAGTACATGTACTTTCATAGAGAGCGGCACAGTAAGAGGGGGAAGTACAGGCACTTCCATAGAGACCGGCACAGTTAGAGGGGGAAGTACAGGCACTTCATAGAGACCAGTACAGTAAGAGGGTGAAGTACATGCACTTCCATAGAGACCCACACAGTAAGAGGGTGAAGTACATGCACTTTCATAGAGAGCGGCACAGTTAGAGGGGGAAGTACAGGCACTTCATAGAGACCAGTACAGTAAGAGGGTGAAGTACATGCACTTTCATAGAGAGCGGCACAGTAAGAGGCGGAAGTACAGGCACTTCCATAGAGACCGACACAGTTAGAGGGGGAAGCACAGGCACTTCCATAGAAACAGGCATAGTAAGAGGGGGAAGTACAGGCACTTCCAAGGAGACAGGCAGAGGTAAGAGGGAGAAGCGCAGGCACTTCCATGGAGACAGGCACAGTAAACCAGGAGAAGAACACACGCTCCATAGAGACAGGCACTGACACAATGAACAAGGTGAAGCACAGACACTGGCACAGCAGGTCCATCAGGCCGGAGCAGTCAAGCGGAGTAGGACAGGCGCGTCCAGGCAGATCTTACAAGCACAGTAAAGAGAGGAAGCTCCCGGAGTTTGTTTCCCAATCCCTGGCACCGACTATCTTCTTTTCCCTCAAACAAGAGCCAAATATAACTAATAAAACAAAAGGTTTCTTTCTCCTCCTCGGCACTTAGGAGAAAATCAGTGAAATGGCAACAAAAACTGCCCAACGACAAAGGCACTTTGTACTGAGGATGCAAGGGGGGGTGGGAAACACAAGAGTGGGGGCAGCACGTGAAGGGGGGCGGGGGAGGCCGCAGAATACAGAGTACAGGGGAGGAGAGGCGAGGAGAACAGAGGAGAGACAACAGAAAGAGAAGAGGGGAGAGACAAGCGAGTACAGGGGGAGAAGAGTGAACGGATAACATCCTGGGGAGAGACAGGAGCGGGGAGAGAACAGAAAGGCAGTAACAGCAGCCGCTAGAGAAAAGAGAAAAGAGTACCAAGGGGAGAACAGTGTACAACGGGTGCCAGCAGACAGGAGAGACGGGATAGACAAGAGGAGAGAGTGCAGGTAAGAGGAGAGTGGACGGGCACCAATTGACAGAGAGACAAGAGGAAGGAATGAGAGATAAGAGACCAGAGTGAGAGAGAAGAGAAGAGAAGAGAAGAGAAGAGAAGAGAAGAGAAGGGAAGAGAAGAGAAGAGTAGAGACGAGAAGAGAAGAGAAGAGAAGAGAAGAGAAGAGAAGAGAAGAGAAGAGAGAGAGAAGAGAAGAGTAGAGACGAGAAGAGAAGAGAAGAGAAGAGAAGAGAAGAGAAGAGAAGAGTAGAGACGAGAAGAGAAGAGAAGAGAAGAGAAGAGAAGAGAAGAGAAGAGAAGGAGGAAGAGAAGAGAAGAGAAGAGAAGAGAAGAGAAGAGAAGAGAAGAGAAGGAGAGAGAGGAGAGAAGAGAAGGAGAGAGAAGAGAAGAGAAGAGAAGAGAAGAGAAGAGAAGGAGAGAGAAGAGAAGAGAAGAGAAGAGAAGAGAAGAGAAGAGAAGGAGAGAGAAGAGAGAAGAGAAGAGAAGAGAAGAGAAGAGAAGAGAAGAGAAGAGAAGAGAAGAGAAGAGAAGAGAGTGCAGGGTAGAGGAGAGTGGACGGGCACCAATTGACAGTAGAGACAAGAAGAAGGAATGAGAGATAGGAGACCAGAGTGGAAGAGAAGGGAAGGGAAGAGAAAAGAAGAGAAGAGAAGAGAAGAGAAGAGAAGAGAAGAGAAGAGAAGAGAAGAGAAGGAGAGAGAGAAGAGAAGAGAAGAGAAGAGAAGAGAAGGAGAGAGAAGAGAGAAGAGAGAAGAGAAGAGAAGAGAAGAGAAGAGAAGAGAAGAGAAGAGAAGAGAAGAGAAGAGAGTGCAGGGAAGAGGAGAGTGGACGGGGACCAGTAGACAGTAGAGACAAGAGGAAGGAATGAGAGATAGGAGACCAGAGTGGAAGAGAAGAGAAGGGAAGGGAAGAGAAGAGAAGAGAAGAGAAGAGAAGAGAAGAGAAGAGAAGAGAAGAGAAGAGAAGAGAAGAGAAGAGAAGAGAAGAGAAGAGAAGAGAAGAGAAGGAGAGAAGAGAAGAGAAGAGAAGAGAAGAGAAGGAGAGAGAGAAGAGAAGAGAAGAGAAGAGAAGAGAAGAGAAGAGAAGGAGAGAGAGACGAGAAGAGAAGAGAAGAGAAGAGAAGGAGAGAGAGAAGAGAAGAGAAGAGAAGAGAAGAGAAGAGAAGAGAAGAGAAGAGAAGAGAAGGAGAGAGAGAAGAGAAGAGAAGAGAAGAGAAGGAGAGAGAGAAGAGAAGAGAAGGAGAGAGAGGGAAGAGAAGAGAAAAGAAGAGAAGGAGAGAGAGAGAAGAGAAGAGAAGAGAAGAGAAGGAGAGAGAAGAGAGAAGAGAAGAGAAGAGAGTGCAGGGAAGAGGAGAGTGGACTGTGGCAAAACACGATAGAGACGCGAGGAGAGAGAAGAGAGGGGACACAGTGCGGGGCCGAGGGATCCATGGAATATGGAACGAGTGACCCCAGAGGGTAGAAATGAGACGGGTGCGGGCGGGAGTGTGAGCTCAGAGGCAAGAAACGAGTCCAAGGAGGAGAGGTGAGAACATGCACCGGGAGGGGTTAGACAGGCGCGGAGAGGACGAGTGACAGCAGCGGAGAGAGCCCGGAGGACACATGACACCGGGAGAGAGCGCAGCGCAGGCATGAGCAGCGAGTAGAAAAGAGAGTGCAGGCTCAGAACAAGGTACAGGTGAGATCAGAGAGCAAAGACCATGAGATGGACGAGAGACCGATGACGGAAGTGAGAGAGAGCAGGGTTACAGGGTACGGAGAAAGAAGTGAGGCTGGGTACGGTTGAGGGTAGAGAGAGAGTACGGGGAAGGGGCGAGAGGCGGGGTACGGGAAGGGTAGAGAGTACAGAGGAGTCGTTGCTTCCAGCAGGGGCAGTGGAGCGGGCACCGCCAGCAGCATCCAGGGGCGCTGCGCCCTCTACTGCGCCTCGCCCTACCTGCTCAGTACTGTGTGCGCTGTGAGAGGCCAGGACACGCTGAGGACGCGGAGCCCGGGGAGGGGTGAGGGGCGGAGAACCCGTGCCAATGGCGCATGAGGGACTCGGTGAGGCGGCCCACTTCACTCGTGCGCAGCTGGCACTAACATGGTGCAGCCGTTACTAGTCACAGCAAAGAGTCCTAGCACTGAATGGGCATGGAGTCTGATATCATCTGCTTCAATGCACACTGATGGGCATTGTCAGCCACTGGCATACAAAAACAATGTGACGACGAACTGACCCTGTCGGGTAGTGTGAGACCGATGCCACCACTGAAAGGGTTCCTGGAAGATGGAACTGGCGGGCAGTTGGGCGCTGTCGGGCAGTGCGGGATGATGCCCCTGATAGAAAGTAGGGACTGCCAATTTGGGGCATTTGAGGATCTCCCCAAGTGGGCAGTATGAAGAACGGGTAGTTGGGGGGGTGGGGGGGTGTAGTTGCAAATGATGGGCAGTTTAAGAAGGTACCACAATGAACAATGTGAAAAACAGGCTGTGGGGTTCGGAATGGTAAAGTCACACGGGTGGACAGTGTTAGAATGTGACACTGTTGGGTAACGTGAAAAACTGGGGTTGGGCAGTGTGAACATCTGGCACTGGTGCGCAGGGTGAGGTAAGGACATTGATGGGCAGTGTGACAGCTGGCGGTCAGTGTGAGGAACTGCCACTGATGGAGTGTGAGGTGCTGGCACTGGTGAGCAGCGTGTGAGGCACTTGCGACAGAAGCCAGTGTGAGAAGCTGGCACTGGTGAGCAGCGTGGGGCACTGGCAACAGAAGCCAGTGTGAGAAGCTGGCACTGGTGAGCAGCGTGGGGAACTGGCAACAGAAGCCAGTGTCAGAAGCTGGCACTGGTGGGCAGTCTGAGGCCCTGGCATCAGAAGCCAGTGTGAGAAGCTGGCACTGGTGGGCAGTCTGAGGCCCTGGCATCAGAAGCCAGTGTGAGAAGCTGGCACTGGTGGGCAGTCTGAGGCCCTGGCATCAGAAGCCAGTGTGAGAAGCTGGCACTGGTGATCAGTTTGAGGAACAGTCCCTGGCATTGGCGGGCTGTTCGAGAAGCTGGCACTGGGTGGCAGTGTGAGGTGCAGACACAGAGCTGTTGTCAGGATGAGAAACTGGCGCCGGGGGCAGTTTTAAAAGCAGTCAACAATAATCAGACCCAGAAAGGAACTTTGTGAAGTTGGCACTTAAGTATAATACGTCTGGCAATGTTGATTCCCACCAATTCACGCCAAACCCCTCCTTCGCTCAAAGCGCCTAGAGGCGGTTAAGATTACTTAATAATACTCTATTGATTTAGATCTCACTGAGACCAACAATATTAACAAAGAGGTAAGGCACCAACAATTTACAAAACACATCATCAACAAGTATTACATTTGAAAAAAAGGAAAGAATTAAAAAAGGTTATAGAACGCAAACTCCTTTGAAGGAGTCTTTACCAATGATATAAATTCATCAAATGCAAACACGTTATATTTTAAATACAGGGGTGGTTTAAAAAACGAGTTCTGGCCTCCACCACTGTCTATACATACTATACACTGTCTATACATATACATATACATATATATATATACTTATATATACATATATACATATACATATACTGTCTATACATACTATACAATGTCTATACATATACTTATACATATATATATATATATATATATATATATATATATATATATATATATATATATATATATATATATACACACACACACATTAATACTTATATATATAAATACATATACATATACTGTCTATACATACTATATACACTGTCCATATATACTATCGCAGTAGGGCCGATATGTTTTTAGTGTAAAACGGAAGCTTGCTGAGTGGCTCCAGAGACGCCGAAACGCTATGTTTCTTTCAGCTCCCTCGTCACTTCCTCCCCGTGGCTTCCTATAAGCGCCTCATTACCGGGGCTTCCGGTGCCCTGGGGCCCTTTCTGGGCAGAAGACAATTACTGGAATTACCCACAGTGGGGCTCTTAAAATCACCCCGGCATCACCTGTGCTCGAGAGAATAGACGCCCAGGCCCCCAAACTGTTATCCCTTGCAGCAGGAGGGGCCTTCTTTTTTTGTGGCGGGGGGAGGGGGTCTCTGTGTAGCTGTTGTTTCCCGATGCTGATTCACAGCGTCACTCCCAAAAGTCACAACACTGCGAATGAGCGCGCAACCACTGACCCGAAAATGAGGTGATGAAAAGATTCCAACAATATGAATTTCCAGATCGTGTCTGGGGTCCCCCGTGGCCCCTAAGGGGCGCCTCTCATTTCAAGCTGGGGGCTTATTCACAAGCCCCTTGCGCCACCCTTCCGTCATTTTTCCCATGTTAAAAATGACGCAAAAGTGGCGCAAGGGGCTTGTAAATCTGGCTGGGGTTCCTTGTACTTACGCCACTGGCGGGCTGTCAACGACGATTTTGTGTCGCGCGTAAAAGTGGTGTTATCGCTGTGTCTAAGATCTGTCATTTTTTGGAAATAAGGACTATGAGAAAGAGGCAACAAGTGATTTGCCCAAGATCACACCATAAAACACGCAGTTGCATAAGAGCCTTACGCACAGAAATAGCATTAATTTTCTACATCGCCTCATACTTCACATCTGTCTAAGTTCTGTGCAGGTGCAGCTGTCACCCAGTGTGTAGCGCTAGATTACCGACCCGGGGAGGATGAAGAGTCCAGTCTGCCTTACACTGATTTAAAGACGTGGCCTAAAGATCGCAGCATTTTTCATCAGCACGCGTACTGCCTGAACGCTTCGCGGTTTGTACCAACGCCACATTTGTTCTGGCGAAGGATCCGCGAATGTTGACAATTTAAGCTTCATAACGTGTTTTAGCCATTGCACCACATTTTCTTCTCAAGGAAAACAATGGCGTGTATTTTATAGAGTGGTCTGTCATTTCGAGGCGCTAAACACAACAGGTGTTACTCTCACGTAATGCAATAGCCTTCAGGCCATCGACCAAGAAAGGATGGAAGCCGGCACTGACCGGCTTGAGTCCGAATTTAGTCCGAATTCGTGGGCTGCGCATCACCACCAGGTGTCAGAGGCAACCGATAATTCACGGAGCCTTCTAGGCGCTAGACGGGTTGACACTTGTTTGCTTTAAACATCGGTCTTTCCAGGTCCTCCTTGTACACTAACGTACGTACGTCCGTCCGTTCGCCCGCCCGCCCGTCCATCCATCCATCCATTTTTCTTCATATATATTTGTTTAAGGTGCTTTCTGTCAATATTCGAGCCGTTGTCTCCCGGGCGAGCACAGAAAGATGCCAGGGTGTTGTGGTACTCGGGTGCCCACGGGAGTACCCGCGTGGTCTTGACAACTTGAACCACATTGCCCGAGATGCCCACTCCTTGCACGAGTGCCTAGACGCCTTGCTTAACTGTGAACCCTCCTGCCCCCCCCCCCCCTCACACACCTGTTGTGACCTGTGTGTTTCTCTGGGTGGTTTCTCCAGGCGGGCTCGGCTTTTATTCAGGCGGCCCCTTTTCGTCTGAACAGTGCCATGGGTCAGTCAGGCAATGACTTAGTGCTGCTTTAGGAGCTCCGAAAAACCCAAATAAAAGCTGCTGTGTAAAACACAAGTCGCGTATCCGCTAAAAGGCGCGGTCCTTCGAGGACGCGGGTTTTGAGAGTGAAACCTTTTTCGTTTCTATAGGATATAAAAATAGTCCCTGGGCACCGTTTGCTTTTGGTTCCGCGTAGAGTAATATCTCTTGGGCCGGCGGAAGGCGAACGATTCCCGCTTCAGCGCCTGGTCTCGGGCGAGTCTAGCGCCGCCTGGCGGGCAAAGAAGGCGCCTTCTCCCATTGCGCGGTCGCCCTCAGGTGATGTATGGTGGGGGGGGGGGGGGCTCTACCTGGGACTTAGGTCTCCTCTCGGATGCCCGCCCCGGCCACAACCCTACTGCAGCGGGTCCTCACTTCGGAGGTCCTCTTTTTTTTTTAATACAGAGTTTTTTATAGTGCGAACTTGACCCGACCCGAATCGGGTATCAGAGCGCTACACATCGCACCAGTTGCATTACATAAGACATTCATTCTTTGTTAGGCACGGGGAGATGAATTGATTTGTCCAGAATCACAAGGTGTTCAGCGTCGTTGCCGAGACTCGAACCCGGTTCCCCAGTTTCAACGTCCACTGCCCTAGCCGATAGGCCAACTCCTTTCTGACAGAAGTTAAGTAGTGCTTCACTTAGGCAATGAGTACAGTAAGTAGTGTGGTCGTCCTTTCAGACAACAAACCACAGGACTAGGGTCACCTCTTGAAGAACTGATCTTAGCAGTAGGCGGTACAAAAGGGGGTGGTGATAGACGGAGCATCTGAACCAATCAAACACTCACACCCAGTCAACAGATCTGGGTTTAATCCATCACCGTTCTTTAGCTCACTCTGCCACCCCAGTTCAGACATGGCCATATGCAAATCAGTCTGACCCTGTGCCTCATGGGAACAGTCCAGCCCGAACTGCCAAGCCATGCCTTCCCTGGACCGGAAACAAACTTTCTAGGACCGGTTTCTGGCATTTCAGCCGTCTCCAGCCCTTTTTGCTTGAACACAGTGGAAAAATGAGCAAGGGACTCACGTCTGAGCATACCCTGCCAACTTATGGCGAACAAAGCGGTACAAAAGGGGGTGGTGATGGACGGAGCATCTGAACCAATCAAACACTCACACCCAGTCAACAGGTCTGGGTTTAATCCATCACCGTTCTTTAGCCTACTCTGCCACCCAAGTTCAGACATAGCCATATGCAAATCAGTCTGACCCTGTGTTTTATTGGTTCAGATGCTCCGTCCATCACCACCCCCTTTTGTACCACTGTGTTCGCCATAAGTTGGCAGGGTATGCTCAGACGTGAGTCCCTTGCTCACTTTGCCACTGGATTCAAGCAAGCCGGGCTGAAGACAGCTGTAATGTCAGAAACCGGTCCTAGGAAGTTTGTTTCCGGTCCAGGGAAGGCATGGCTTGGCAGTTCGGGCTGGACTGTTCCCATGAGGCACAGGGTCAGACTGATTTGCATATGGCCATGTCTGAACTGGGGTGGCGGAGTGGGCTGAAGAACGGTGATGGATTAAACCCAGATCTATTGACTGTGTCACCTGTTGAAGTAGAGTCCACTTTTGGTGCTTACACGTAGGGTCAACTCTTAGGTGATCACACACGGGTAGGCTGTTCTCTCAGAAGACCAATCATAGGCTGAGGGGCACCTCTTAAATGATCAACTACAGGAGTAAAGGACCCCTCATTGGTATAAACACAGAAGTAAACAAACCAATCCTGGGCGAATGTTCCCAGGAGTAAAGGACCTCTCCAGGGAAAAATGACCACAGCGGTAAGGAACCCCTCATGGATGATAGACCATAGGTGCAAGGGACCCATCAACGTTGTTAGACACAGGAGTAAGGGACCACTCCTAGAAGAATGCCCAAAGGAGTACGGTAGCATTTCTTGATGAACGACTACAGAAGTAAGTGGCCACCCCTGGATGATAAACGCAGAAGGAAGTGACCACTTCAGGATTCATGACCACAGGAGTAAAGGCCACGTCTGAATGAATGACCACCGGTGTAACTGACCACACATGGATGATAAACACAGGAGTAATATATATTACATATATTACATATTGTATGAATGACCACAGGGGAAGGGACTTCTGCTGGAAGAATGACCACAGAAGTTTAGGACCCCTCATGGATGACAAACCACAGAAGTAAGGGACCACTTACACAAGAATGACTATAGGAGAAGAATTCTCTGTGATGTGACCAGCCGCAGACGTGGCACTGGCTGAGAGAACTGATCACAAGAGAATGACCCCTCTGGAAGACACATCAGAGGAGAGATGGAATCTGCTTGGATGAGCAACTGCAGATGAAAGGGACAGGCAACTGCAGGAAGAAGGAACTCCTTTTGGGTGACTGACCACAAGAATGAGGGAGCTGCTTAGATGAGTGACGATCAACCACAGGAGATAGACACCGCCATGGAGGATCAAACACAGAAGCAAGGGTCTCTCCTTCAACATTCATCACAGGAATCAGGGTCCAATTCAATGATCAATTACAGGAGTAAAGGACCCCTCTTGGATGATCAATCATAGGAGTAAATGACCCCTCTTGGATGATCAATCATAGGAGTAAATGACCCCTCTTGGATGATCAATCATAGGAGTAAATGACCCCTCTTGGATGATCAATCATAGGAGTAAATGACCCGTCTTGGATGATAAAGCACATGAAGAAAGGGCCCCTCCTGGATGATTGGCCATTGGAATAAAGGACCCCTGTAGCATGAGCAACCATAGGAGTAAAGGGCCCCTTGTGGATGAGCCGTTACAGAGGTCAATGACCCTTCTTAAATGGGCAGGCATCGGAGTAAAGGAACCCTCTTTGATGGTTGACCACCGGAGTAAAGGACCCCTTTAGGACGACCAACCATAGCAGTAAAGGAGCCCACCAGGAGTAAAGGGTCCGTCCACGAATAAATGACCCCTCCAGGAGTAAAGGACCCTTTTAGGATGATCAAACACAGCAGTAAAGGAACCCACCAGGAGTGAATGGCCCCTCCGGGAGTAAAGGAGCCCCACACGAGTAAAGGACCCCTATTTGATGGTTGACCATAGGAGTAAATGACCCCTTTAGGACGATCAACCATAGCAGTAAAGGAGCCCTCTAGGAGTAAAGGCCCCTTTGATGGTAACCACATAAGTAAAGGACCCCTGTAGCATGATCAAGCATAGGAGTAAAGAACCCCTTGTGGATGATAAACCACAGCAGTAAAGGTGCCCTCTAGGAGTAAAGGAACCCTCTTTGATGGTTGACCATAGGAGTAAATGACCCATTTAGGACGATCAACCATAGCAGTAAAGGAGTCTGCCAGGAGTAAAGGGCCCCTCCAGGAGTAAAGGAGCCCCACAGGAGTGAAGGACCACTATTTGATGGTTGACCATAGGAGTAAATTACTCCTTTAGGACGGTCACCCACAGCAGTATAGGAGCCCGCCAGGAGTAAAGGTCCCCACCAGGAGTAAAGGAGCCCTCCAGGAGTAAAGGACCCCTATTTGATGGTTGACCATAGGAGTAAATTACTCCTTTAGGACGGTCACCCACAGCAGTATAGGAGCCCGCCAGGAGTAAAGGTCCCCTCCAGGAGTAAAGGAGCCCTCCAGGAGTAAAGGACCCCTATTTGATGGTTGACCATAGGAGTAAATGACCCCTTTAGGACGATCAACCATAGCAATAAAGGAGCCCGCCAGGAGTAAAGGAACCCTCTTTGATGGTAACCACAGAATTAAAGGACCCCTGCAGCATGATCAAGCATAGGAATGAAGAACCCCTTTAAGAGGATAAACCATAGCAGTAAAGGAACCCTCGAGGAGTAAAGGACACCTCCTGGATGAGCAAATATAAGTGTAAGGGGCACCTCTTGGAGGACAGGCCATTGGAGTAAAGCCCCCACTAGGTTGATCAACCATAGAAGTAAATGACCCTTCTTGGATGACTGACCACAGGACAAGGGACCAGCCCTGGACAACTCATAACAGGAGCTCCTGGACGATAGAACACAGACGTAAGAGAACCCTGATGGGCAGCGGACTACAGGATTAGTGCCCCATCTCGGATGATTGACGACAGAAATAAGGAATCCCTCTAGGGTGTTGGACCGTAGGAGACGGTCTTCTCTTGGGTGAACATGCACTGTAGATGGACCTCTTCCTGGATCCCTAGTAAGGGCGCGCTCTTTCGGTGACCATTCGTTGGATTATTGGCTACAGAAGCAAGAGGCACAGCCTGAATGATCATCGCCAGAAGGAAGGGACCCCTCTTGGGCAGTGACCATAGGAGTAAGGGACACCACTGGGGCTGTTGGCCAGAGGTGGAAGGAGCACCGCTTGAACCACTGACCGTAGGATTCAGGACCCAGCTGGGACATAGATTTATCTCTTGCAGTTGTTTGGGGCAGTTTTTTGCCGTCTGACCACAGGAGAAATGGAACCCTTGTGAATGACTGACCATGAGAGTGAGGGATACATCTGGAACCATCGACAGTCCATCGCAGAAGTCAGGGGCACCTCTCAGAGATTGGCCATAGAAGTTGAGATCTCTCTTCGGTGTTTGATTACAGGATCACAGATCACCCTTGAAGGTTCACTATGAAATTCAAACCCCTCATCTCCTTAGTTGATCAATCCCAGAAACAGCCTCTTCTTGGATCCCCAAACACCAAGGTAAGACCCTTTTCAGAAACTGACCACCTCCCGGTCAATAACTGGCAACAGCTGCCCCTATTCAATGATTGGCCCCAGGTGCGTGGCCTCTATTTGATGAACTGACCAATGTATAGCAGAGCACTTGGACGACTGACCATAGGAATGGTATGGTGCAGCGGCCAGGGCAGCTGACTTCAGAGCACAGGGTTCATGGTTCGATCTCCGGCTCCGGCGGCAGCTCAGCTCAGCACCATGTGACTCTGGGCAATAGCTCACTTAATTTCCACGACGGCCCCCAGTGCCTTGAGACCCGCAAGGGTGAGTAGTTCGCGCTTTACAAATACGGATTTACATTTATTTAGGAGTAAGATCCCTCTTGGAGGCTTGATCACAGCAGCACAGTCCCCGGCATCCCCGGGAGAACGACCACAGAAGTTGTGTGTCTTAGTGGAAGATTGACGACAGTAGAGGGGCCACTTCTCGTAACCCCCCCATCCAAGTAATGTGTCTCCCTACAAACAGTAGAATCTCCAGTTTGCAAAGGCTGGGTCTCAAACAGATGGAAATTGAAATTTCCCTAGCATGGCGGCAAAATTCTAGCTTTCATTAAGATACACAGAGGTGAATAATGCATGCCTCGGGCACCTGGGACACCCTATTATAGCCTTTCCCCATTTAGGGATTTGTAAGGGGAAGGTGGTGAAAAAGTGTGCAAGGGTGTGGAGTGCACAAGGAAATCAGGAATGCAAATAGAAACAACACAATATAATCCCCACTATACAACACGTGAGAATGGTGGGTGCGAGCTGGTGAGGAAGTTTGAGATTATGGGTTTACAGTCCTAATTTATTGCTCACAAACACTGTCATCTTTTGCAATAAAGGAACTCCCTGCACTCAGCAAACAACTGCTGTATGAACAGGTTTGAAAGAGCTATATGTAAAAATTATTGTAAATACCAATATTGGTTGACATAAATAGGTTGTCCTAAACATCGTTAGCAAAATGAGCTTCCCATTGGGTGTAGATTTTCTATTATTAACTCACATATGGTCATGTTTTTGTAAAAGATAATTGCGACACAATATTTCTATGCTCTTCTGATACCAACATTCTGGTGCCACACCTTGTGGGAGTGCTTTTGAGCCACCAGAATGGCCAAAAGTGATTTAACACTCTCGAATGAAACTGACAGAAATAAATCTAGAGTGGTGTGCAGAACCCGACATGGCTCATGTCATATGCGGCTTCGACGCCCTCTCTGGCACTCAAATCACTTTCATATTTCACTATACTAATTCACCACTAATCCTTTATGGGTTCCAGAGTAGCATGCAACTCGCAGAAAAAGCACTTTGATGCCTCGTCAGGGGCAGTAAGCGCTATTTTAATGCAATTACAATACAATACAATATACCCCAATGGGTGTGATGGCACTGCCACCGGCATACTCACTTCTGCCTTTCTGCTTGATGTCTTGGATGACCGACGTGTAGTTGGCCATATCCTTCTCCTTGAACTGCATGTCCACCACGGTTAAGTTTTTAAATTTTGGCAGCTCCACGTAGAGCCCCTCAACGGTAAAATAACACGGCCGGTCGTCCATCTTCCCGTCCATGTAGATGATCATAGCGCGGGTGGTCCAGTTGAACTGCTGGTGGATTAGGCTCACAAACTCGCCCAGCTTGGTGTGGCTTGGCCCCGTCCTGGTGGTCAGCGGGTACATACTCTTGTCGTCGATGCCGAAGGCCGCTGCCCCAGCAGTAATGAGTGGCATTTTCCAGTGGCCGGTGAAGCGAGCCACGGGCGCCGAGGTGTAGACACATCCTGGCCCGATGAAGGCGTTGGGCTTGTAGGCGAACTTCAGGTCAACGGCTGTGAAGGGCGCTGCCGAGTCGGAGCAGTTGCCATTCTTGTCCTCGCTGTTGCCAAACACGGACTGGACGTGAAGACCGGCCAGTAGCTCAGGATCCTGGTTAATCTTGTCGATGGCCAGCAAGATAGCCGGCCCCACCCGCGGCCATGCCCATGGGTAGACAAGATTTTGCTTCGGCAACACTACGGCCAAAGTGAGGTTCTCCACTCTAACCTCGCAACCGACCAAGGAGCAAGCCACCAAGCCAACGACAACCCAGACGACTCGCAGCAGCCTCATCGCGTCCTACCCAAGTCAACCATCCAGTTGGGCAACTTTCATCGTTGGCAGTCGACCACACTTCGACGACTTCCTTATAGGATCCCAAAGCCGCCCTTTCGCAGCCTTCAACAATTACCAAGCCAGCTTTTCCAAAAGTGTGCCAATTTCCAGAGGGTACCAGTTGTCCAACGTTCACCCCTGAACACCAAAAAATCCAAATCCAACGCTCCTGTGTCTTCTAAATCCTCCTAGTGCGAGCTTTTCCACTCCATCGTCCCTTATGGGTTCTTGACGCTTCCTGAAGACACAACTAACTTTTGATGGTTTGTGTCCTCCTAAAATTAGGGACCACCCGAGCCAACAAGCCTTGGAAGGTTGACTCCCCTGGCAAGTTGTGTCTCAAGCCCCTCGGGGTATCCAATGTCGTCTCCGACCAGGACCTGCCGGAGTCGCCACCTCCTGCCGGTAACGGGGTGTGAAGTCGCCCGGGGGAGGGCTCGCACGCCGGGCTCCGAGAGCGCTCCGTCCGCTTCCCAGCGCTGGAAGTGACTGGGAGAGGCAGATTGCGATTATCTGAGCAGGCAGGCGAAGCCGTTTCCTTCCCCGATTCAGTGACAAACCAGAGCTGCTATCATAGACGCGGCTGCTTAACCCTTTCCCCTCCCTCGATCGGGAAAGAGAAGGGGAGAAAAAAACGCGCTCGCCTCCGCTTGAGGAAAAAAAAACACCTGCTGTAAACAAAGACAAAAATAACGGAAACAAGGCGAAAAAAATGCGAATTACGCGTTTGGGCTCTAAGATTTTCCCGGCGCCCTGGCAATACGATGTTAGATCAGCAGAATAGCCCAAAATAAATGTATTTATTGGAGAGGGGAAAAAGTTCCCTGGCAGATTGCGGCTGGTGATTAATCACCCCCCACATCACGTTGCATTCTTGTGTTTAGATGCTTTATCAAGTTGAAGTTTCTAAAAGCTGCGGCGTCGCTGCCCCTTTCCTCACCCCAGGTCCCCTGAGATTTGTGCCCTGTTTTGTTCTTGGAAGGGGTCTGACTCTGGGCGATGTTTGCGCTCCCACCGGAAAAGCCGTTCTGCGCTAATCACCATTTACATTTCTATATGTTTGCTTTCGCCTCCAGCAGCTTCGAAGCGTATAACTCACGGATACATTTTTACTGACCCGAATAGCTGAAAGGTTAAGTCACCCAGGTCTTGGTTATAACCAGTTTAATGTGAACGCACCAGATTTCAGCAGCAGGCGCCTAAACCTGCTCAGCTGTCTCGTCCAGTTTCTAGAATCCAAAGGTTGGCGCCGTCACATACATGGAGATATTTTTGTGGGTGGGCGGGCTCCTGTTAATATTTTTTTGCGTTTTCCGTTCGAAAAAGGTTGTAATGCTACACGTTACAGGGCAATGGCGCTGTGTTGTCGTTTGTAAGGTCTCGTAGCGCTATCGGCGTCCGACACTTTCGCACCTTGGTCTGCGCATGCTGCTTCCGGGTGGGGTTGTCGTTTTGTAGGAGTTTTTACGAAAAACACTTCAATGTATTTCAGATCCTTCGGGTTTGCGTGAAAACACCTTAGGTTTCTGTTAAATCTTTTAACTGGAGCACAGACGCTGAGATTTTTGCCAGTAGAAGACGCTCTGAGGGGGATATGTACAAGGAAGTGGCGGAGTCAGGCGTTAGCCGTCACTTCTGAAACGCAAGGCTGCACCATATTTACAAGGATATGGTGCAGCCTTGTGTTTCCCCATGCGCTGACGCCACAGCGGCACCCTTGCACCAGAGTGCAAGAAAGCCAGCCTTGCGGGGAATGATTGTTTATGTCCAGGAAGGGACACCTTCCTGGACATAAACAAACCTAAAATGCCATTCTGTCACTTTCATGTGTGCTGCTTCATGCAACACACATGAAAGTCACAATATGGCATTTAAAAAAAAAATTGTTTATGTACAGGGAGGGGGACCTTCCTGAACATGAAAAATCCATGGCATTTAGCAAAAACGAGGAGAAATAAAGCATTTCTCCTCGTTTCGCCAGCTTAAGACCAGGTTTTCCCTGGTCTTCATTTTGGCGCTGCCTCCTATGTACAATGCCCTTGTACATAGGGGGCAGCGTCAAAATCAATGGGTGTTGCGGTTGAACACCCACTGCCCACCCTTTTCACGCTAACCATAGTGTGAAAGGGGGCCTTATTTACAAGGCAGCGTTAAGCCCCATTAAGTGACTTATCACTGTCTAGTAAATAAGGCTAAGCTCCTATCGCCACCACAACGTCGATAAAAGTGACGTTGTGGTGGCGATAGGGGCTTGTACATATACCCCTGAGTGTGTTATTGCACACCCTGCCACGTTGTTATTGGTTCTCAGTTCACCTTGTATTTCCCTATTAGCTCTATGGCCAATGTCAGGGCGGGAGACCAGAGCTCCTTTTAACAGCTCTGTCTTTCTGCGTTGGGTCCCCTACGCCCAGGCCAGGGCTTTAAGAGGGATGCAAAAACTGGGGGGAAGGGGTCTCTCAAAGGGGCAGGGCCAATGTAATTAAGGGCGGGGCTTAAAACCCATATGCGAAAAATCTGTGCTTAGCATAGTAAGCCGCCCAACTAGTATTTTGCTGCTTCTGTCATTGCTTCCAGATATATGATACAACAAGTAACATTACACCTACAACAAGCCGGCAGTATTGGCTTTGTAAATGGTTGTTAGTTGTATAAGCAACAACTATGGCTTTGTTAAATATTATATGACAATCCTTTAGTTCTAAAATGATGAGACTGTGAGAGAACGATAACAGTCTCTTTGAAGTTACCCCAAAGGCAGTGAAGGGTGGCACTGATGCAGAGTTAAGATTTTTTTTCCACCCGGAGAGTGAGGGAAAAATGGAGAGCCCGATACAAACCCGTCTCAGCACCTGCTTTATAGAACTGCCGGTGCTCAACACCGGTGAAACCCGGCCCACTTAAAGCCCTACCAAAAGTTACCTTCCCCACATTTTTTTAGGTCTGACATTAGTTAAGACTTGGCTTTTACTCAGGGCACAAGACCTAAAAAAAAGAAGTGGGGGGTCTAACCAAGTTAGGCAGTATGCAAGTGACATCATGGCGCATGACATCACAGAGCTGCATCACAGGAAGTGGCATCACAACCCATAACCTCACAGGATGTGGCATCCCCAGGAGTGACATCAGATCTTAACACATCACACATATGTTTCACAGGTCTCTCATGAGTACATTTGAGTGCATTACGAGATTTAACAAATGAGAGTTTGTGTCGGGGTTGTGCCAAAAAAGTGAAGCATCCCCCGATGCAAAATGTGGGCCTCAATTTACACATTTATTTTGTACAAACTCTGCCACAAAGAAATTGACAACAAGGAGACATGTGGCAGTAAATATATTCTGTTTAATTGGCTGCAAAGTCTGAATTATTAAATACCTTATGGGGTTAAGGCACCTGCTGCAGGGATCTTTGTGTACCCAGGAAATCCCAAGGAACAATAATAACAGTAGGGCAATTTTGGAGGGTAATGCATTTGCTGGACAGATATGTGTTTTCTCTAGTCCCAGTTTTGAATCAAAGTAGCATTGCGGGTTAATGCGTCTCCTGCGAAGCACATCATTTAACTTGCAGATGACAGACTGTTATTTTATGTAGCTAGGTAAGTGGATTACTGTTTTTAACACAGAGATCATTTTGTTCCTTGCACTTCATAGATTGTAATACTTCTAATATAGCACAGCGAGCTATAAAGGACATGTGACTCCTACGCCTCGTAACCCTAACTGTCTTATGTAACAAATCATGTACATTGATTTACAAATGTATGCAATTTATTGTCAATGTATAATCTGTGATGTAAGCTCTGTGACACCCTGCATGGGATGGTTAGTGCCTATAACCTATAAAAAATAAAATAATGGTATTTACACAAATGTTATTTGTGTAAACACTAGGACAGACCAGCACATTTGAAGTTCTTGCAGTGCATGCATAGCTCTTAAATACAGGGATTAAACAAAGTGAAACGCATGTCTCTCATAAGTATTTGTGAAAAGGTAATATGCTGTTTGCCTTTGTTTCCTCTCCCTTGCATCTAGGTGTGATTCTCAGATTGCTCCCACCTAGGATAGGGGACCAAACGGAGGCCTGATGGCCCTTATATTCGGCCTTTAATATGAGCCCGGCTGGAGTCTGAAATACGATAGCCCCTGTACCGCCTGCAGGTTGCTGCTCTGAAAGTATTCCGGTGCCTGAAAATTACACTGGGACAAGTTCAGCATATTTCAGTGGGCCCACTTCTGCACGGTGGACGGCGCACCCTGTGAAAATAATGGGTGTACGCCGTGTACCCGTGTGTAACCCGACTTGTGCCCTGCTTTTACCGAAACTGATATGTACAATACACTCACCGATAGGGGCTTTCAGCCAGCCCATGTCATCCATTGGCCTGTTGTTGAGCCATTCACACATTTCTCCCACCCACTGCAGCATACACCATGGGGTAATGGGTCAGCCCACTTCAACCATTGGCTAACTTCACTTTGAGTGACAGCACTCTTCCCTTTCACAAGCAGCACATCCACATACAAAATAGTCCCATTCTGTGGAAATGTGTGCTTTTAAGACGACAGAATACAAAGTGGTATGCCCTTCCTACTGTATGGTACAGGTGAGTGTATATGAGGAGAGCACTTGTGGTGTGCTCACTCAGGCAGGAGAAAGATATCCTCCTTTCGGAAAAAGACCCTCACACACCCAATTAGCTAGGTGTCTTGCTTCATCATTGGGTCTGCTCCTCGTCGGATCGGTACTGCAATACCCGATCGGCACCCATGATGAGGCATTTTAGCAGAGATCTTTTTTCTGGCCATTGGGTGCTTTTAAGACGAATCATTTTTTTGCTTTTAGCCAAGGTTTTAAAAAATAAATTGATAAGCAGCTTCCCCAACAATAAAGCTTTAAAAAAAGCCATGACAAAAATTGGCAAAGCAAAAAGGCTGGCTGCCAATGCCAGACCTATTGGCTTTGGTAATGCTTGTTCACTTGGTGGTCTATTTTCAGACACCACTGGCTGTATGCCAGAAATGTTGACAGCATTATTAGACTGATCGGGGAGCAACCAAAGTGCTCCTCCTTTCATCCAGCAGGGCGTAATATCCTTCAGAAATGAAGGGTGGCTGACTGGTTGGTGACGGTGCGATCTGGACAGCTTGATTACAACCTTTGCCCCTATAGCAATATTTGTGTACGTAAAGCCGTGTCAACTCATGTCTTAAAACCCTGGGGCATATTATCAAGACAGGCGATACAATTATCGCCGCTTTAGTGGTAGAAAACTTCCGCTAAAACAGCGATAATGGGCTTGATAATATGTTCTATGGAATTCCAATTGAAGCGCATGTTAGATGTGAAGGACATTTAACCTGAGCTTCAATTGGAATACCATAGACTCTATGGCATAGAGCATATTATCAAGCCCATTATCGCCATTTTAGCGGCGATAATTTTATCGCCTGACTTGATAATATGCCCCCCTATTCTTTCGTGAGACCAGGCCGCCTTCTCTCTACTCTGTGTGTCTTCCTGTGTTGGGCTGTTTCTCCAGGAAGGATCCTAACATTACCGGAAGGGCTGCTGTTCTTCCTGGTTCCCCTAAGTGCTTCCTGTCCATCCCGTCACAAGAAGAGGCTGTTGTGCACCTCCGTGGCCCCTGCTTGGAACCAGTCTCCATCTTTAGATGGAAGTTCTGTTGTGTGGAAATGCGGAGAGAAAGCTAATGAACGCAGCCTGATAGGCTGACACTTGAACTTTCATCCGGAAGCAAGGCTTTAAGTGGGATGAAAAAACTGGGGCTGGGGTCTCTCAAAGGGGCATGGCCGATGTAATTTAGGGTGTGGCTTAAAAACACATAATCTAAAAATCTGTGCTTAGCACAGTGTGCCGCCGACTGGTATTCTTCTGCTTCTGTCATTGCATCCAGGGCCGGACTGGCGGTGGCAGGCACCGGGTGTTTCCCCGGTGAGCCGGAAGGGTGGGGGACGATTTTGGACCCCTGGGGGCCAGTTTTATTACAGGTGGACGGTTTTGCAGCAGTACTGAACTATCGCCCACCTATAACAAAAGCAGCAGCGGGAGTGGTGCTTCCCACTCGCACCATCCTCCCCCGCCCCTTGGGGGCCGGTCGAGCTGATTGCCAGGGCTGGTTTCAGTTCCCAGTCCGGCCATGATTGCATCCAGATATATAATACAACAAGTAACATTACAAATGCAACCAGTCAGTGCAATTGGCTTTACCAATGGTTGTTAGTTGCATAAAATAAATAAGCAACGACTATGGTTTTGTTGTATATAATATGGAAAATGCTTCAGTTCTGAAATGATGTGACTGTGAAAGAACGATAACGAGTCTCTTTGAAGTTACCTCAAAGTGTGTGAAGGGTGGCACTGCTGCAGAGGTAAGATTTTCTTTTCCATCCTGATGGGGATGGCAAATATGGAGAGACTGATAGGGACCCGTCTCAGCACCTGCTTTTAAGAACTGCCGTTGCTGAGCACTGGCAGGAGTCGGCCCATTTAAAGCCCTGCCCGGAAGACACTCACAGATTGGAGCTGCAGCCTGTCTAGCTCCCCACAGAAACCTGAACACGTGCTGCCCCTCTTTGACAAAGAAGCGGGACAAGGAGCTAACTTAAGCCATGGGGGGTCCGTGCGACCTCAGCACTTGGAGCTCTGTGTTGCCCATCTGATACCTGCTGGAGACAAATAAGGAAGACTTTCCCCCACCGAAAACAGTTTGCCTGACGTCCTGATGAAGAGCCGTGGATGGTGAAAGAAGCCGCCACAACTCAGGAGTCCAGCGGCAGTGCAGGGCTGCCTGCCCATAATCCAGAAATCAAGGGTGCTGTTTGACAAGGGCCAAGCACTGTGAAAAAAGCAGACCCAGCGGTCTAGGAAAAATTACCAGCAAGTACAACTAAAGTGCAAGTGGACATCCCTGGGGTAAGGACCTTGCCTAGCAGGCTAACTCCCAATACTGACCAAACCTACTTATCCCGAAGGGAGACGCACATCCTCTACCCCAGCTCCCCCGCTGGCCTCCTCTGCTACCTTCTTTTGGCCCTGGAGCTGAGGTGCAGCTGTGGTGGAGAACACCTGAAGTTCTCTATATGAATAATTATTAGGAAAATTATTATTACTACTTATAATGTTATTGGTGGTGCTGGTAGTAGTTTAATTTAATTTACAATAACAGCAATGATAGTTATAATAACCCCTTCGCTGTGCGGAAAATTCCACTGCGGTGCGAGGGGGGGGCGGAGCTGGGCATGGCGCTCGGGTACCCAGGACGGCTCCCGGCCGTCATGAGTCAAAATAGGTGTGAGCTCATGACGGCCGGGAGCTGTCCGAACTCCGCCCACTGATTAATTCTCCCGCACAGGCGGGGAATTAATCGCGCGTGGGCGGAGCGGCAACGTTTGGACGGCTCCCGGCCGTCATGAGCACACGCCTACTGTGACTCATGACGGCCAGGAGCCGTCCTGAGCATGGAAGGTGATAATAATATTCTGTGCTGAGCTTATCGCGCCATATGAGAGGCAGCACGAGCCAGGCAGACATGTTGGCTCTTTTACTTGCTCCAGGTTCCTTTACCCTGTGACCCCTAATATTGTATTGTATTGTATTGTAATTGCATTTATATAGCGCTTACTACCCCTGACAAGGTTTCGAAGCGCTTTTTCGGCGAGTAGCACGCTACTCTAGAACGCATAATGGATTAGTGGTGAATTAGTATAGTGAAAATATGAAAGTAATTTGAGTGGTGGATATGTTAGTCAGTTATTTGGATTGAGAAGGATAGAGGAGCGATAGAGAAGGGAAAAAGGTTTGCATTTATATAGCGCTTGCTACCCCTGATGGGGTTGTTGAAGTGCTTTTTCTGTAGGTAGTACGCTACTTTGGAACCCATAAAGGATTAGTGGTGAATTAGTATAGTGACAGTATGAAAGTAATTTGAGTGGTGGATATGTTAGTCAGTTATTTGGATTGAGAAGGATAGTGGAAGAATAGAGAAGGGAAAAAGGTTTGCATTTATATAGCGCTTGCTACCCTTGATGGAGTATTGAAGCGCTTTTTCGGTGAGTTGCACGCTACTTCGGAACCTATAAAAGGATTAGTGGTGAATTAGTATAGTGAAAGTATGAAAGTAATTTGAGTGGTGGACATGTTAGTCAGATTATTTGGATTGAGAAGGATAGTGAAAGGATAAATAAGGGAGAAAGGCTTGCATTTATATAGCGCTGGCTACCCCTGATGGGGTGTTGAAGTGCTTTTTCGGTGAGTAGCACGCTACTCTGGAACCCACACAGTGTTTGTGGCGAATTAGTATAGTGAAATATGAAAGTAATTTGAGTGGTGGATATGTTAGTCAGTTATTTCTTCCACAAAGGATCCCCAAGTGGTGAAACTTCAAATCTAGCGGTGTGCTGGTGAAATCATTATTCCAACTACGACTAGATATTGGGATATGTAGCTTCCCTGACAGTCCTTACCATTACCACCTTGCCTACTTCGTCCTACAGATCCATGGACAATGAGGAGAAACTATACTACATGGGCCCACTAGACAGCCACAGACGGTGAGGTGGGAAATTTGTGTGAAAAAATACACAGGGCGTTGGACAGGAATATCCCCGCTTGTTATAAGGGCATGTTCCCCCTTCGTGAGCACCTGACTGCATTCACATATAGGAGCATGACTATTAATTTGGCTATGGCGTCCTGATAATCCAAGCCTAGGCCTCTCCCTGACTATGCGAGATCAGGGAACTGAGCTATGACCTGGAGGGGTGCACCAAGCATGCCGTCTTTGCGACAGGGGACTACTGTCAGATCCTGGATATAGCGAGTAAAGCGAATAAAGCAATAGTGGAAGCATGCTGTGTTTTGGAACACTAGTAGTGTGACTAGACCTTTTTTCACCCGTGTCGCTATGAGTGAGGCCTGTCGGCCCCTCTTGTGTAAAGTTCAGCTGTTATGCGTATGCCCAGAACATTGTGCTGGTGTTCTGTGTATATGTTGAGTACGTGCACTTGTGAAGTGCGTCTAGCACATGTGCAGTGGTAGGGCTATGTGTGTGAGTGAGGTTTCGTGATGAAGCCAGCGGCATCCATTTTGGATACCCTTGGCATGACACAGCACAAGATGGAGGATATGGACAGCTTCCCTAGGCAGTGAGAGTAAATTGTCGGCAGTTCCTTGACTGGAGGGTGGAGACCCAGACATTGACGTGAGGAGGCTGGAGCCAGGGCAACCATTAAATACCAGAAGAGTTTTGTTAGCCAAAGGATGCTGATTAGTTCTTCCTGACCACTCCCAATTGGTTGATGTTAGGGGTGGGTTCAGTTTCTGAGGTACAATGGTAGGTGCTTTCTAGATCAGGCCTTCCCCCCTTTGCGTATCTCCGATTACTGCGTCTGTTGGGCTCATGACTGCAAGGTGCCGAAACCTCACTCTTCGTTGTGCCTGTGTTCCAGTTTGGAGACACCCGCAGGGCTCCCTGCTGCGAGAACCATCATTCTACACAAAGGTTGTATTTGGAGAGCACCTTGAGAAGTAAACTCCGAAGTTTGAGACCCTGGATCCACACCTATTTCTAGAATATGTGTATTTATGTGGGGCCCAAACCACCCTTCTCCGGTTCAGCTCCAAGACCTTCAGGACCAAGGAAGGGATCCCTTCCATGAGTATTTGATGGACTGATGTGTGAACAGGGGTGGTGTGTGCCAGACAGTCAGTCTCCCAGGGGTGAGAGGACATCATCTGAAGTCTGCTATTTCTACCAGAGGAGCTGAGTGTGGTCTGCATCTGTAGAAGACAGCCTGTCTGCTGAGAGACTGGAAAGTCTCGCTGGCCCTGTAGGAGGAGATGCTGTGTTGGAGAAGAAGCCCAGATAAGAAACTTTTTCTTTCCTTTCAACAATTCGCTCTCTAACCACCTAGTTCGATTTGGAGGTGTGTGGTCCACAGACCTAGACTTTTAAATTAACTCTTTGTGCTCTGCTAAAATACGCTCTCGACCTTGGTCCTTACTAGATCAGGCACCCAGAGAATCTAGAGGAATGAGTGGCAATAACTAGTAGTGCAAGAATCACTTGGTAATCATTGATGTTGCTGGAGTACTCTTCTCGGTTAATGCTGTATTGTTCAACTGTGACTTATGAATCCCATCATGTACCTCTTGTAAATGTTATCACATAACATGTAAAGTGCTCTGATATCTTCGGGTCTTGCTAGCGCTATATAAAACTCAAAATAATAATAATAATAATATATCCCGGGGGCTCTGGCCCATCCAAGGGAAGCGGACTGCTGATAGCAAGCCAGGACTGCGCCAGGCCACAGTGTTTTAGAGAGGCTTCTCACGTGGTGTCCTCCAAGGTTGCACTCGCTCACGGCAGCTCACATTCAGAACAAGCTCCAAACTGCTGGATACGCTCTAGAGGAGCACCATGAACCGCTGTAGACCCACCAGACCACCCGGGGTGAGAAGATGGAACACAGTGGACTGAGTTGTGGGAGACATTATAGACTGCACCTATGCATGGTCCACGCCATTGCCTTCACTACTAGGTGGGATCAACCATTAGATGGTCATCCGCGATGGGTTTAGCACAGAAGGGAGAATCAGAAAGCACAGCAGCGAAATTAGTTATTTAAATTGAAAAGTGGAGCATTTAGTGAGGTGTGTGGTTAAAAGTATTTTATTTTATTTAAAGGTAAGCCCTGGGCTGGATGCTGAAGTTATTATATCAGCTGATTGTTGAGTTCCGCGCCCCTGCACACCGCCACAGTAACTCCCTGATGTCAAATGCAGGGGGCGCTTTACTTGGCACAGATTTCAGAGCCATTGTAGGATGGACCAAGGACATCAGGGACACACAACGTAAACACCACAGTCGAGGCTCAGTGGCCCAGAGGCACCCAAATGAGGTCTGACACAGGGAGCACCTTTAAATCTACAGGAAGGTACTGTATAGGTTTTGACGGGTGTTCGGAAATTGGAGAAGGAAAAAGCCTAAAGCTGTACAGAGAAGCAGCCAGGTCTGCTCTAGTCACCAATCACACCCAGAACTTTTCCTGGGGCGTCACGAGACAAGAGGCTGCAAAATTCTTTCTCAAAAGAGATAATTCTATCCCCGCTTTAAAGCCAGGATGTCAGTTTCTCATAGAGTATGTAAAAGTGTGAAACCCGTAGCCACCCCACACTCTTAACATTTTCGGGGGCCCCAGCCTACGCGAATACCTACATGGCAAGATTTGAGGACCAATTTCTAATGACCGACAGAGACTGGACTGACAACACAGTCCTGTACTGTCGTTACATAGACGATATATTTTTGATTTGGCAGAACTCCACAACATTGTTGGAACAGAAAATAACTGAGTTGAATTCATATGACGAGAACATCCAATTCACGTACAATATTGACAAAAAGGCCATTCCATATTTGGATGTGTTAGTGAAATTGGGTGATGACACTTTGGAAACTGAGGTATACCACATGGCCACAGACAAAAATACTGCTCTTGCATATAACAGCTTCCACTCCAAGAATTTGATAGACAACTTGCCATTTTCTTTGATGTTAAGAGCAAAAAGAATTTGTTCCCAAGAGGAGACCTTGCAGACGAATATAAATACCATCCACAGTAAATATGTTTCCAAAAAGTACCCGGTTACTGTATTGCAGACAGCCAAGGAAAAGGTTGATAAATTACCAAGGGAGACACTGTTGCTCAAAAAAACCAGAGATCAATTACACCGCCAGGTTTTTGTTTCCAAGTTTTCAACCAGTTCACAAGAAATTAAGAGAAGTATCAATTCTCATTGGGAACTGCTAAGTAATGAGACTGATTTTAAAGGGCTGTTCACACAAAAACCCATTTTTGCCTACAAAAGGTCACGCAACATCAAGGAATTATTGAAGGCTAAAACTGGGAAAAATGCAGGAAACTTGAGAGGAATGAGAAAATGCCAAAATTGCATTCATTGTAATAATGTGATTGTTACTGATTCTGTAAAACACCCACACACTGGCGAAACCATCCCCATTAGGATTAATGCGGATTGTAACTCTACGAATGTAATATATGCCATCAAATGTCCCTGCGGACTATTATATGTGGGAAAAACGGAGAGAAAGGTAAAAATACGGATCTCAGAACACAAGAGCACTATTCGCAATAAGAATGCAAACAGCAGCCTGGCAGTACATTGGGACAAAAACAGACACACTATTGCCCAGCTAAAATTCCAGATACTCGAAATGGTTACCCCAACACCCGGAAAAAGTCTTACTAAGACATTATTGCAGAGAGAAATTTTTTGGATCAGGAAGTTACAGACACAAGATCCCAAAGGGATCAATGATCGAGTAGATCTTATTTGTTTTCTTTGATATTAGCACAAATGAGAACGCTCGAGGCGCATTTTACATTTGTCAAAGTTTTTTGATGAAGGTTATTTTGAATTATTTCAGCTCTTTATAGCATTGTGGTCATTTCTTAATCACTTCTGTAATGTCTATGCTTGCATTTTGCACCACACCAATATGGCGTATTCAGGACGTACACATGCATGACATGTCTTGCCCCAAAGTCCGTCGGTTATTTTCAGTGTCGTTGCGCGCAGTAACTACGTCACCACCTCGACCAGCAGTATTAGAGGCGGCGTTCTGACATTGTTGTTCACCGAGCACCGGGGATCACGAGGAAGACGAGAGGGTCGACCCGCGAATTTTGAAGCCTGCGGCAGGGCAGAGAAAGGTAGATATTGCCTGAACCGGGATAACCCAGATAGTGCTTTGACCCGCGACGTTTAGCTTTGCTTACGTATTGCTTGTATTTTGCAGTTGACCTCGCCACCTGGTTTAGCAGAGTTACGCCGCAATTTTGTGAATCGTTGTTGCCCGCAGCAGCAATTTAAGAGGTGCGTTTCGTTGTTTTATGTAAATAGTGTAACAGACTTGGGTTCCCTCCTGGATACTCAAGAACGAGCGCTTTATTGGAAAGGTCCCTGCTTGAGGGAACACGGAGTTTACAGCATACGATTATCTTGTTCTTGCTTTCTAGATGGGTTTCCCCGATTCCACACTCCGGTCAGAGTGAAACATCAAGCAGTTCTCGGGCTTCACGTTATTGTACAGCTAGACCAGTAGTCCTTGATAGAATCCGTATCCCCATTGGTGCACATATTTCGTGAGTAAGTAGCGAGGGAAAAATGACGCGTTTTTTTGTCTCTGCAAGGACTTTGCTAGAAACATGACTTAGGCGTATCCTTTCTTCTCACAGAGCGGTGGATGAAGTTTCCTACACTGGCACATTTGAACACGTCCATTCATTCACATTATTTGCTGGGCTTAAAGTGAGTATGATTCAACAGAACAGGGAGTTGAATTACTTACAGATTGGTTAGAAACATCTTACAGCACCCACAATGCACACAGTGACTTGCTATGAACTATGCATCTTGAAGAACCACATTCAGTTCAGTGACAGAAATCATTCTCTTGTTTTTTAGGTACCGCCCCTGACGAAGGGCCGGGTGGCCCGAAATGCATTGGGCAAGAAAAATGACCAGTTTTTTGTTGTAACACAAACGTTCATGTTGAAATATTGCTGCTTGGATTGATTTAATTTATGCATTAATGGTTTTTGCATATGAAGTGTGTGCCATGATGATTATTATGACTTGTCAGTAAAAATATGAAGATGAAAACAGAAGAAAAATTCGTAGTGTTTTTTTGATATAATTTGAGTTAACATTTGAGAACCGCAGTGAAGAAGTTCCCATTGTGGACTTGCAACAGTGCACAGAGGGCAAGCGGTCACGCTTGATTTCAGTGTTTGTTTATTTCTTTGATGCAGCTTGGACAGAGCATCTCCTTCTGTAGCACGCATGATAGATTTTGTTCATTTAGAATAAGCTAATATTGAGTATTGTTATTTACATCAAGGAGTGCCTTTCCCATCATTAATCTGCTGCTCTAGTCACCAATCACACCCAGAACTTTTCCTGGGGCGTCACGAGACAAGAGGCTGCAAAATTCTTTCTCGAAAGAGATAATTCTATCCCCGCTTTAAAGCCAGGATGTCAGTTTCTCATAGAGTATGTAAAAGTGTGAAACCCGTAGCCACCCCACACTCTTAACACACAAGACCATCACTTTATTTTTAAGCTGAGCCTGGGCAGCGCGTGCACAACTCTGCGAGGCATGCTGTATTCAGATATGGAATACAACCACCGCCCATTTCCCGCCCATCTTTTCAATTGGCTCCTGTTGCTGTCCTTTCGATATCGTTGCTTTTGATCGATAAATAGGCTTAGTAGTCCCTCCTTGGTACCGCCTTGTCTGCATTTGTAACCTCCCATGAGGACTCGACTTTTTACTTGTCTGCTTTATCGAAGCCGTGAACACTATTTTCTTTAAGGATCTAACCCTAATCCACCCACGACATGCTTTCCTACAAGGCAGCACACTGCCCTCTTTTATATTTTCAACAGTAAGGTTTTTCTTTAATTTACAGAGCGGTCCGCTTTAACTATAGCGGCCATGCTTGCCGCTTATTTATTTACTTAATTTACAGAACAGTCCACTTTAACTATAGCGGCCGCGCCTATTTATTTATTTAATTTACAACGGGGTCTGCTTTCACTATAGCGGCCGCACTTATTTATTTATTTAATTTACAGCACAGTCCGCTTTAACTATAGTTGCCGCGCCTATTTATTTATTTAATTTACAGCGCGGTACGCATTCACTATAGCGCCCGCAAATATTTTTTTAATTTTCAGCGCGGTACGCTTTCAGTTTAGTGGCCGCCCTACAGAACTTTTCATTCTTTCTTTTTTCTTTTTGGGGGAAAGCTCCTCATAACACTCTTTCACTTTAATGTTTTCCGCGCCCCTTTCTTTAGACGCAGCTCACGGCAACATGAATATGGTGAGCTGCGTCTAAAGAATGGGGCGCAGCCACCATTAAAGTGGTCTTGCATTTGCGAGAGTTTGAGTTATTGGCATTATAAATAACAATGCATTTTATATGCGTGTTGCTTTTAAAAATACACACATAAAAGGCATTGTCATTTGCAATGCCAATAGCTTAAACTCTCGCAAATGCGAGACTTATTGCATTGCAAATGCTTGTTAAAAGTACATGCAGCGCATTTTAATTGCTCAGCGACAGTGAAACGCACAAGTTTAAAACATAACTTGCACTTTGTCTTGAAAAGCCAACCTATTTCTTTCATTAATTGCATGTTAGCTATAACTGGTAAAAAATTACATGAAAATAGCCTTTGAATGTTAATGTGTTTAATATTATTTTTACATTACTAGCTTCCATATATCAGGCAAGGAGTCTGGAGACTGCTTCAGACTACTAACAAAAATAAAATGATCGCAAACATCATATGCCCCACATTCTTTTTGATGTACTTCTAAGATCAGGCGATGAGTTGGAAATATTAGGGATAGCACCATTAAAAGTGCAAAGCTCCTTGAAGCAATCTCATCATTATATTCCTGTTCCATTTCTGCCAGACAGGTATGCCCACTGGCACAGAAGTGGCTGCAGTGAGAAGTTCAGCTGAAAATAGCTATGAAGCGTCAACATGTTTTAGCCCTTGAGGTAGTTAGAATTGCAATGTGATTTTTAAATAAATAGCAGTCTAATTTGCTGCCATGTATCTTGTGCAGGCATGCTGGGAAGAGGAAATTCTTGGAGCTGTTTCTTACCGGGTCTGGTGGCTCAGTGGACTAATACGCCCACTGCAGGGGCCTGTGTTCGATCTTATGGTCACAGGTTCAAATCCCGGCAGGTTCTCTACAAGTAGGTGCTGTGCATGGGGCTAGGGGCACATGCAGATGCGGGCAAGCTTCGATCTGATGGGTCTTAGCACAGATGACCCGAGATAGTGCCTGGTTAAGTGCGCAAGTGTTGCAAGCAGCCCTCTGTGGTGGCTCTATGCGGCGTCGGGCACTGGGCTCCTCCTTTGCTCAAGAAGGGAGCGCATGTGGCCTAACGGCCAGAGCTGCTGACCTTGGAGCTGGGGAACCAGGTTCGAGTCTCGGTGTCGGCTCAGCATCCTTTGATTCTGGGCAAATCACGTAATCTCCCCGTGCCTACCAAAAATTAATGTGTCCTTGTGTAACGTAAGTGGTGCTCATGTAAAGCGCTCCAGTACCTTCGGGTTGAGTTTGTGCTATATAAAACTGTAACAAAAAGAGGGTTTTGTCAGAATTATTGGGATAAGCCAGCATTCCCACCCTTCTCTTCGTGTCCCACAGTTCCCTCATTTACTGTGATACCCTCAAGGGGAGGTGCCCAGTATTAGTCCACAAGGCCCTGATCCATGCCAGGTAGCCACTTAGGATATATTTACATCTAATTAACCTAAATGGTGCATGGTCAGCTACAATAAATCTACATACAATTACTCTAAATGGAACCCGGAGAGCATAAATCTCTTCGGTAATAAATCTACATACAGTTAAACTAAATGCACAGTCTGCACAAACCTGCTGCATTATTTACAACACCATCAGGACCAGCATCCCTGCGTACCTTGCAGGCAAGCTCACCATCCCTGGTGGCTCTCGACACAACCACCGCAAGGATACTGTCAGACTGAAAACTGAGCTGCGTAAAAAAGAACACAAGAGAGCAGGCCTTTCTGTCATCTATGCATCCAGGAAACGCAACAACACCCCCAAAGCCTTCATAACATAAGATGTGTACGTGTAAAGCGCACCTTCACCCATGGGCCTCTAGGCACTAAATAACAGATGTTTATTCTTACCCAACTCAATGGTACTCTTTGTATTGACCTCAGAAGGATGAAAGACTGAGTGGACCCACCGAATTTAAACCCGTGACCATGAGGTTGAACACAGGCCCCTGCAGTGGACACATTAGTCCACTAAGCCACCAGACCCAGTACTGGTCTGCCCATATGCAGAAAGACTTGAAGACTCACCTCTTTAAAAAAACACTACATCACAACGCATTAACTGCCCACAACCCAGCTACTTCTTGAATGACAAGATATAGTTGCCCCTCGAGGAACCATTTCAATCCCCTTATTATTCAAATGTATGCCACATTCGTGATCAAAAATTCAACACCTGCAGGAAAGAAGTATATAAACATATACATATACCCAAGTATATCAAAACATGGTATTTATTATTTCCATATACATTCTTTTTAAATGTATCTTTTGATATTTGGCAACGGACACAATACTGAAAAATATAAACTTGTTTACAGTAGTGTAAAAAACACCTTTTGCTGAATTTATGGACAATTGAAATACCATATTAGATGAAAATCAAAATCAAACATAGCATTTTATCAGATGCATAGTCAGAAATAAACAAATAAGCAAAACGGTGCTGGGCGTCGGCGTTTCGGTCCCCCGTTGGTCTACAAGATCCACAGGACCATCATCAGGACGATGTAGTTGCACATTTATACATCTAATGTAAAAGAACAAACTTACACCTAATAATCCCTGCATAAAAGGGTATCAATATTGCTTCACACAGAAAGACAACCAAACCAACAAAACCACCCAGGTGGATTCAACAGACTCAACTTACTTAGTAGTGTCACACCAAACACCCTCTAAACCCTCTTGAATGAGTCATTAAGATTATGCTTGTTGTAGACCTGGGACAGTGCTCTGGTGCATGTAGGCTAGGTTTGCGGTTTCAAAATAAGATATTCATACAAACGGAAGCAATCTGTGGTCATCCTGAGCATAAGACACAGATCTCGTTCTTGTGGACTGATGCTGGATAGTTTTTTTAAAAGCATATCACTTTCTCTTTTTTCCTACTAACACATATCTCTTTGTGTGGTGTAAGTGCTTCAGTTGAAGCCACAAACCATCCGTACCAGATTTCATTTGCTGTATTGCGCTTCACAAATTTTACTTTTTGTGTACATTTAATTATTATTCTGCTAATATGATTTAATTATGTACTCAGCCATGGACTTTGTGGACCAGTTGGGTCCCCAGACCCCAGGTTAATAATTGCTGTTTTGGGGGTTACAGAGATAGGTAAGGGGTAAACTATGGCCTTTCTTTTTTTTCTTATGGAGTTTTATATAGCACGAACTTGACCGGAAGGTATCAGGTATCAGAGCGCTTTACATGAGCACCAGTTGCGTTACACAAGGACACATTCATTTTTGTTAGGCACAGGGAGATTAAGTGATATGCCCAGAATCACAGGATGTTCAGCATCATTGCCGAGATTCGAACCCGGTTCCCCAGATTCGAGGTCGACCACCCTAGCCGTTAGGCCAACTCCTCTCACCTAATTAATAAGCACTACCATAAATACTCAATATATTTCTTTTACCTTGACAAAGTGGGTTAGGAAAGTGGAATATGATTCTTTAAGACGAGATGAAGATGGAAGCGAGCTTCATAATAGGCAGGCAGGAGTGGCAGTGCCATCGAGGTGTTAGAGGGTAGCTGGCAAGAATATACCTTAGCACCCTCTTGACGCGCTGCGCCCTTTGTAGACTGGCATAAGGCGCACCCAGTGAGTGCAACCACTCTACTCAACGTACAGGGGCGTAGCTTCTAAAGGTGCAGCCGGTGCATACTGAACCCTGATTATTGCTGTATTTTATAATTCAAACAGAAGCCAAGGGGGCCCATGACATACTGGCCACACTACTGCCATCTTGGTCCTAGGGTGTAGAGCGCGTTGGCCTGGGAGTGCAACGTCAGCAGGGGTGTTTGAGAATTTGCACTTTTTTCCCTCGAACGTTGAGCATTTCTTACAGAAGTCTACGAAAAATCGGTGAAAGTCGCGAATTTCCGTGAAAAAATAGCTTTAGCCTAGAAATCGGAACTTTTCAAGTCTTTTCAAAAAGCAAAACGTGTGTTGAGTCAATTGCGAGAAAAAGCTACAGAAGGTATACATTTGTTTACTAAATGCTAAAGAATTGCTGGCCTCAACTAACACAACTGAAAGAAAAAAAAAACGATCAAAGACCCCAGACATAGGAAAATGTAAAATAATACAAAGTACGGGAATAATCAGGAATTCTGCAAGACTATGCTTGCGGAATGAAAACTATGCATATCATTACAAAGCGCTATGTTGGAAAAATGGGTTAGACTAGCAGAGTAACAGGCTGCACACAGTGGAGCATATTTACAATATTTTGGAGTAGGGCTGTGCCGCAAGCCTTCCGGCTGTGCTGCCCTACGTCAAACAAAAAGGGGCAGGAATGCGCCGTATCTACAAGATGTGGCGCGTTCCTGTAGTTTCTGTTGGCGCACAAACTGCAGCGAACCCAGGCCACTTTGCCCCATGGTGCAAGGGTGTCTGTGTTGTTAGCATTATTTTTTTTGTGCAGGAAGGGACACCCTCCTGCACAAAAACAATCCAAGGCGGCGTTTTCCTCGTTCTATGCTGCAGAATGCAGCACATGTGGAAAGAGGAAAAACAACGAGAAATGTAAACATTTCTCCTTATTGCGTGTGCTTTTGGAAGGCGTTAGGGCTTTAGGTGGGCCGGATCCTGGCGGTGCTCAGCACTGGCAGTTTTAAAAATCAGGTGCTGAGACGGGTCCCTATCAGGCTCCCCATTTTTGCCCTCATCCTTGGTGGAAAAAAAATCTTTACTCAGCAGCAGTGCCACCCTTGACTGCCTTTGATGTAACCTCAAAGAGCCTCACTATATATACAGCCTGATTCATGAAGCTAAATTGCACTCGCAAAGGGCAAGATTCTCAGAATCTTGCCTTTTGCGAGTGCAATTTTGGCATTTGGGATTCACAATCCCAAATGCAAAAATCGCTAATGAAGAATTAGCTAATATGCGAGGATTAGCATTTAAGGAATCTCTATTAGAGATTCCTTAAATGCTATTCATGACACTTTCAACAATGCGATTTTGAAAATTTGGGCCGCTATTTACCGAGAGGTCAGACCTCTCGGTAAATAGCAAAAACTTAGAAAAATGCTTTTAAAAGCATTTTTCTAAGTTGCATGTTGCACACACACATGTCCTTTGGACATGTGTGTGCGCAACACCTGTTCAAATGTGCATTTTAGGGGTGCTACAGGGTGTCCTTTGGACACCCCTGGCACCCTTAAAATCGCTATCTTATTTGCGAGTAGTAAATTGCTACTCGCAAATAAGGGATACTCCCCATTCATTCCTATGGGCCTTTTGGCCCATAGGAATGAATGGGGAGTTATTCCTTTTTTTGCGAGTAGGAAATTTCTACTCGCAAATAGAGAACATGTAGGAATCGCTATTTATTTAGCAATTCCTACATGAATACCGTTTTGCGTGTCCTCAATAGCGAGTCGCTATGATTCGCTATTAGGGCCACGCAAAACGGCCCGTACATGAATCAGGCTGATAGTTCTTTACAGTCTCATCATTTCAGAACTGAAGCATTTTCATTATTCTATGCAACAAAGGGATGTATGACATCCCAACGCATGCTTGTACTCCGCATGCCTTTACAAAGCAGTTTTTACAACGCAAGTCGTTACAACGACTTGCATTGGGGGGCGCTGGATAGTGGAATAGTTTAATTTCCTATTCCAACTCCAGTCCCCGTGGACAGTAGGGAAGGTGTTGGATAGAAAATTAAACTATTCCCTTTCCTACAGCGCCCTCCAGCGCAAGTCGTTGTAACGACTTGCGTTGTAATAGCTGGGTCGTAATGGTAGTGCGGAGTAAAAGTTGCGTTGTAAAGGATGTTCCCCGCAACGAAGCCATAGTTGTTGCTTATGTATCTTATGCAACTAACACCCTTTGACAAAGCCAATTTTCCTGGCTTGTTGTAGGTGTAATATTACTTGTTGGATTATATTATATATCTGGATGCAATGACAGAAAAAAGCAATATACCAGTTGGGTGGTACACTATGCTAAGCACAGATTTTTAGTTTATGTGTTATTAAGCCGTGCCCTTGATTACATCGGACATGCCCCTTTGAGACCCTCCAATTTTTTCATCCCACGGAAAACCCTGGTGTTAGTTTTGGCACTGCTCCAGATTTACGCTACGCTGTAAATCTGGGGCAGTGTCAAAATGAATTGGGTGTTGCGTGGGAACACCCATCGCAACACCCATGGAACGCCCCTTCCACACAGATATTTACAAGGTCATGAAAAGGCATGCTGTAGTGGCTTTAAGTGGCCTTGTGAATATGGGCCGGCACACTGCGCCTCTGGAGCGCCACAGGCAGCATAAAAGTACCGCAGGGGCGTTGTAAATACGCCCCAGTGTTTCAAGTCTGGTCGGTTAATTCCCGGTGGATTCTGGGAAATGGAACTGAAAAGTGGAATATCTCAGGGTTTGATTCGAGGTCAGGTGCTCTATAATGCATTTAAAAGGGATTTCGCAGGCGGTCTGAGGCCGACCTAATAGCAGATGAAATAGCCGCCCTTTCAGTGGGTTCATATCCTACAGGGACTGGGATAAATGAATCATGATTTTGTAAAGCTGCAAATGTAACCAGGAGGGGGAAGCTTGGGTTCAGCAACGTTGAAGTGCAAAGGCATGTTGTTAGAGTGCAGAAATCCACCAGGAATTACCCGACTCGATGGACGCCGAGTACGTACGGCCAATTACTCGTTTCGCGGAGTGCTTGAATCGGGGTCACAAGCTGTCTGAAATTCCCATACCTATTCCAAAAGATAACACTTATCTCAACGGGAAACATCCTTTACAACGCAACTTTTACCACGCAGTGCCTTTACGACGCAACTTTTACAACGCAAACCATTACAACGAATTGCGCTGGGGGGCGCTCTAGGATAGGGAATGTGTTTAATGTACTATCCAACACCTTCCCTACTATCCACGGGGACTGGAGTTGGAATAGTAAATTAAACAATTCACTATCCAGCGGCTAAAAGCACTATGCGTTGTAATGGTATGCGTTGTAAAAACAGCGTTGTAAAAGCATGCGATGTAAAAGCATGCGTTGTAATGTCATACATCCATCTCAACAACTAATATGTGAGCCTTCTGGCTAACCTTGGGCTGTGTACGACCCATAGCCATCCTCAAAGGCATCAATGTCCTTCCTCTACCCTGGACCTCATAGAATGCTTCCCCCTACAACTCTTCGAAGAACCCTTACACCCTTACCTTTGTATCTGGCTCTATACGCCATTGCCCCTTTAACTCAGGCTTTATACACCCTACATCCCTATACTGTTGGCTGTCTACAGTGTCAACCTTTCAGTATGGCCTTCATAGAACACTAATGCATCTCCAAAAACCTATATAGAATCCTCAAAGCAACCAAACGCATGCAACCAGTATTGGCATACCTTGGGATGTATACATAACGTATATAGCCAGGGCCTCATTTACGAGAAGTGGCGGATCGCTGCGTGAAATCCGCGATGCGCCACTTCTCAGTGCAACACCAATGATGCGTCATATTTACAATATGACGCATCATGTCACAAGGGAGGACAGATACGTCAGTATAACTGACATATCTGTCAGCGCAAAAAGTGGCGCATTGCTGGAGTTATGTTGGAAGTCCGATGCAACTCCAGCAATGTTCTTTCACATGGGGCAAGCCTCATGTGAAAGGGCCTGCATCACCCTTACGCCTGCATGAGGCAGGCGTTAGTTTGTGACGCATTGGCGTCCTAGAAGTAGCGCAGCGAAATCTCATAGATTTCGCTTCCCCACTCCTACGAACTTTTCTTGCGGGGGAACGCCCACACTGCATACATTATACCTGACACAGGTATAATGTAGCGCAGGAGCTTACGAAGTGATGCATATGCCTAGATGCGTCATTTCGTAAATATGGCGCAACATGGCTCATTATTTACTCTACCGCTGTGCCACTATAAGTGACGCAACGGCGGTGCAAAACTGTCGCGAGGGGCTCACAAATAAGCCCCAGTATCTTCATACCTCGGGATGCGTACAACCCTTGTGTCCCTCACTGGGCACCACAGAGCCCAAATCTTTTATTAAGCAACCTGCACCTCTGTGCCAAGGACTATGAATATTCTTCGTCATTCTACTATTAGTGGTATACTTGTCGAGTTCATTAACCAGCCATCGCCCTCCTGATGGTTCTATACACCGCTCAAATCTATACGATTAACTCTATATCTATTGGAGACCTAGCATCTCTCTACAGTGATGGAAAATGGCTTCGACGCCTAATAAAATTCATCTAGGCAAGACTGCTTCTCTGGAAAATGGCTTCCTTGTGTAATGGAGGGGCACGAGAAAATACAGCTACTCAGGAGAGATTATTTTTCAGGAATGGTTAACCAGAGAAAAGTCCCTGTAACTAATCTGCTATCGAACAAGATACAAATATACAATTGTGTTCATTTATGCGGTAATAATCTTATGGTGAAACTGGTGACACGCCAAAGGGGAAAAAGGATAACTGTGGTGAAAGGCTGGCATTGGGCTGACATAAAAGGAGTAGGAAGGAGAGATTTTGCAAGTCCAATAATCAACATTTCTCTTGATGAGAAGAGAGGCGGTGCTTTCTTTCCATTAGCCAATAAATCTTGTTCTTTCCCTTGATGACACCGCGCCAAGATATTTGTCTTTTTGAGTCTTTCCAAAAAACCACAAGTCAGCATATAAAGGCAGAGAGAAGTTGGCATATACTCCAAGTTGAAAAGTGCTCATCAAACCACAAACTCTTCTGCAATCCAGCAGAGTTCAAGACCAGGAAGAAAAACAACAGCTGTGAACCGGCTTGCCTTGAAGATTCCTCCTCCGATCCCTATAAGCAGTGGGACATTTCTGAAGTCCTTCATTTTTGTTTTTGCAGCCAATTTAACAACTCTTACTGTGTGTGTTGTTTCCCAGATCCTCCCAAATGTTCCACTTTCAAGACTTAGGGGACGATTACGATGCTTGGTGGGCTAGAGTCCGTCTGGCATCGTTCTGGAACTCGAACCGAACGACCACCAGTCATCAGTTCCAGCCCAGGGTTCGGTCGCAATCCTATACTTTGCTATGAGAGCATGCATTCCAGGTGCAGGTATCAACTGAGGGGCACCATAGGTAACCCTTAGGCCACCATTTGGCGGCCTTGCACCCATGGGGCCCTGCTAGGAGGCCCCCAAAGCTGTTTCCCAATCCCTTTATGTCCCAGAAAGGCCGGCACAAAAAGGCAGTGGAAACCTGTCATTGTAATCCCTCGGCCGGAAAGAGCCGGCCGGGGGATTACTGTGGGCCTTCTGAATGGCAGACCTGCTCTCTGGGCCCGTCGTAAGCCAGTCGGAAGACTGATTCAGATTCCCGTCTGCTTTAGCCCATCGAAATGGCTCGGTCAGAAGGGAATCCGATTCGATGATTACGATGCGGGCAGGAGGGCTCCGACCGATGGTCGGAGCCCTCCTGCCCACTTCGTAATCGGGCCTTAAGTCATTGTTCCAAAAACACTGATATTTTATTAACCCATTGCTAGAATTTTTGCAATTTACTTTCTGTTTTTGAAACTTTAGTTTGATAACTTTTGTTGTGTGGATTACAGTGACAGGCTAGCTAGGTGCAGTTTCTACAATGGATCATCCCACTTTGGAATGCACCGATTCCAGAATTCTATATGTCAGGTTACGGGTCCAGATGTTCTGATTCAAGAGATGCTGCTCTGTCGAATCTATACTGCTTATTGTCAGTAAAAAAGTTTTCATACTTACCTTGTTGAGGTCAGTATACACCGCTTGCCATTCTCCGGTGCTGTTCTCAATCCACGACAGTCATTTGCCCACCAGCATCTCAAACCAAGTCAGTGTTTTCACTACTGATGACGGGCGGGCTTGACTGATCACAGGGGGTTTGCTATCATTTGAAGGAGGCTTCAGTGTGGACATTCCAGTCTCAAAATGGCGCTCTTGATTGAGGCGCCGACTTAGCCATTCTATTCCTTTTAGCCACTCAGATTACACGGCGGCCATTTTAGACTCCCTTCACCGCTCTATACCGTGTCGGGGGAGTGCAGCCGCCATCATGCTTGATCAACCGTCAAAAGAGGGCATGAAGCTTGGATTGGGTGCCAAGAACATCAGAGCAATTCCTGAGATCGTATGGGTACTCCTTCAGGCTTCCCCTGCTTCACAAAAAAGCTCTCAGGGCCTCATTTATGAGGCCCGTTGCACCACTGGTGCGTATTTTGTGTGACGTTCTGTGGCACAGGAGCCTGCTCCACATTTAGCAGGCAGCACTAAGCCTCTTTTTTGGGCTTAATGCTACCTCGTAAATATTGTTCCATTTAACGCAGTTTTCTGCGTTAAAGGGGCGTGCAATGGGTGTCGCTGGGGGCGTTCCCAGCAACATCCATTTCTTTCTGACACTGCCCCAGATTTACGAGAAATCGTAAATCTGAGGCAGGGCCCAAAACGTACGCCTCCTCAGGGGAGGCGTAAGGGAGGCATAACGAGGGGAAATATCTTTATAAGAAGGAGACCTCACATGCTTTAACACTCAAAAAGGGAGCATCTGAACCATGGCACGCCTATTATACCTGTGTTCTTGGCAATTATATTTTACCAACCTGAAGGTTTGTGGTTACCAGGAGCCAAGTTGAAAATAAACTCCATCAGCCTTCCACTGTGAAGGCAGCTTCTGAGAAGCCGTCAGTGGTTGTGTCGAGATATCGACAACAGAATCATCCTGGTCCTCAATATTATGTCCATGATATACTGGTGCCGACATTACGGTGGAATGGTTCCTCAGCATGCCATGAATATACTTAAGGAAAGGGACTTTAAAAGTAGAGGTGTGTGAAATTAGCTTGGCATTATTAAGTAAAATTGTGGGGAAATTATGCAAAATTATGCGCAATTATATGAAATTCAATCCGTCACTTGGCGCCATATTTAATAAGAAAATGCATTCTTGCATCAATTCTTTAAGCAAGTAGATATATCGCTCTATAAAAAATTGAATAAGAAACATTTTCTTCAAACGACAACCGCTCGCGTTCTTGTTGTTTGCGTTGTTCCAACACTCCTCAGCTATAATGTTGCTTTGAACTGCAGAGTAATTTAGGGACTTTCACAGGAGCAAGAATCAATGTGTAATTCACGATATTACACAAACTAGGCCAGTGCAATTTAAATTTCACACTGGCCTATTTAGAAGGATAGTACTGGGCCAATGGTTTCAAACAGTGAATGCCTGGAGGAAGACTCATTTTTACCAGACTTGAAATGAGCTTTAATGATCAGTCATAGACAAATTACAGAAGATTTTCTAAGGAATGACTATTTTCGCCCATGTGAATGAACCTTCCCACGACTGACCATAACTCAAGACCTCCCTTTTTATGGACACCTGCGTAACACAAAACACTTTTGACATTTTGAGTAGCGGATTTTATTTAATAATGGAGAGGACTGTGAGAAGTCCTGCAAAGAATGCAGACCAGCACAAAAAAAGAACTAGAAGAAGGACCCGTGGAGATGACCATTTCTTTGAAGCCAGTCTAGGTTCTAGTGTTCCTTTAAAAGTCATGGACGCCTCAGGCCAGGGTAAGAATCATTTTCATCTTTGGTGGTTTCGGCTGCTGCTAGCACCCAGAGACAGTGATTTATTTGGTGCTCTGTCCCTGCAAAGGGCAACAGAGAATCCCAGATAGTTTTTTATCTCCTGAGGGTGATCAAAGGTTGAATTTCAGAGCGAGCGCAAAGTAAGTGTATTTTATTTATTTATTTATTTATTTATTTATTTATTTATTTATTTATTAAATATTACTTATCCCATCGTCTGTCGACTTTCACCACCACCCCGATCCCGCCCGGCTCCCCAGCCCCCCACTCTTGCATGTGCGAGCCGCCACTGGTTATAATAATAACAAAAGTGCACTGGCCCAACGTTTTCCATAGACGCCTCCTCCCAACACTGCCAAATGCTAGAGTTAACAAATGCCTATGTTGCGAAGCCTTGATTCCACCTCATTCCACTTTCCCCCACCATATTACCCCTTCTTGACCCTTTATATCACTTTTGTGGGTTTCTTTTTTTTTAACCCTGGTTTCTTTCTTTCTCTCTATTTTTTTAACAATCTCTTTCTCCTTTCCCCCTGTTTTGCATTTTCTCTCTCTTGCTCTGGGTCCAAGTATGATGGTGAAAAGCAAGTACCAGTCCCAAAAATGAGCGCCAGTGCCCATCACCAGTCTGGATAAATAAGGAGAAAGCTACTACGGGTATGGCGGATGCCATGGGTCAAATGGATCTGCAGCCCCGAGCTTTGCCAACTATGAACGACTCTTGCATCGGCCATCCCTAAAACACATGGCTATGCGCCACATTCTTATGGAAAATCACAATTTCCAGTCATTGAGATACAGCTGTATTGCATCGACACAAATTGATGTTGTCCCCTGCAACCTGCAATTGGCGCGAAAAAGCCATATTCTTCAGTGTGGGAGCCATTCCACTGAATCAGTGTGGCCATTGCTGTCCCATCTCATTCATCCTGATGTAGACTGTACTCCCAGCACTACAAGTACCGGGAAGGACCGGGACTGACAGGCAGGCAGGCAGAAACATGCATGCACTCATGTGTACCCACATAGACACACAATGCACTGGGCTCCAGACGAATGGAGATGTCACCTCTTGCTGTGTGCTGGGAGCACACTCCTCCATTCTCTAGACACCTCAGAGACCATACTTAACAGTACAAGTCACTCCAGTCGGCCTGTGTGATCTTTGACACATTTCTCACCCAACCCAATGGAGTTCAGTCCTTCGTGGAACCTCTGAATGTTTGGTCACCCATCCTTTCGGCTGTTTAAAGGCATCTTTTTAACTGTGATTTTGTACTTCTAATATGATACAACCTCGAATAGATGTATATACATCCCATACATACAATGATGCTAGCTCCCCAGTCATTGCATATTCCAGTACTATCAAGGCTGTAAATGCGTTTTATTCTGTACCTTTAGAGTATTTTCCACTCTTCTGGCTCCCAATGGACCTGGTGTGCACTTAACCAAATTCCTAAATAAATAGACTCTGAGAATTGACAGATGTTGCTGACATTTTTATTTATTAGAGTGTTTTTATATATAGCGCATACAAGACCCTAGAGCAGTAGAATGCTTCACTGTGGTGTAGCGACCCTGTACCATGCAGGATAATGTATACAGTGGTAAAACAGGCATACTCCAGGAGCATTTACAAAGCAAAAGTGGATTAAAAAACCCAGTCAAACAATTACGTACAATTCACAGAAAAAAATCAAATATAACTTTATTTGTAGTTCAGATTCCACAAGATATTGACAAAACTAGACAGGTCAAAATCCAGAGATTTTAAAGAGCGTGGAGGGAAGTTCTGATGAAGGGGAAATCCTGTAGGTTCTGGTTCAAAAGTGGGTAGAGATGTGAGGACGAGTTGGGTGGCTGACTATTCCAGCTCTGGAGCACATAGGGGTAAATCAAGATACTTTTTTTTCAAAACAGGGTTTTCCAGCAGGAGAAAAGCTGAGCTTTGAAGCTAGAGACAGCATAATACACTTTAAAAGAAGCATAAGAAATTATCTCCCTATTCTAAGTGTCTGGGGCCTATTTTTCAAAATCAGGATAGAATGTTCATTCTTGCACTACACTTCAAGCCTAATATGATATAAAAGTAAGGCTGAAGAAGGGAGACAGCGCCGCCCATCGCCACCAATAGACATGCTGATTTAGTGACGTCATTTCATGCCTTTGTGGGATCCTATGTTCAGCCAGTTATGTTCTTCACTTGGGACCGAAAGAGGTGGGGAGGATAGGCAGATTCCAAAGCCCCTGAAATTATGATTCTGCAGCTGCTCTGTTTTTGGCATGATGATTGATTTACTGTTTTTTTTTTGTTTAATATAGCGCCAACTCGATCTGAAGGTATCAGAGCGCTTTACATGAGCACCAGTTGCATTACAGATGAATTTTTGTTAGGCACCGGGAGATTAAGTGATCTGCTCAGAATCACAGGATGTTAGGAGTCCCTAGCATCGAGGTCAGCCGCTCTAGCCGTCAGGCCACATCCTCAGCTTCGCACAAATTAAATCTGCGTTATAAAACTTTAATTGCAAACGTGCACACATCTTTAAAAGTCTTTTGAAAATTGCCAGTGCCCTGTATATACACACCAGCCCCAAAAAACATAAATACACATACATCAGACATCTCCTTATTTTAAAATAGTAAAATTAAATATACCACATAATGCCCCACATGCTGCATGATGGGCACATTTAAAAAAAATGGTTTGTGGCTCAAACAGATACATTAATACTACAGGGCAGATGTACTACTTCTGGCACATCGCTGCTAATCAGCAGGGATGCGCCAGAAGAGTTGCGATGCATCTACCCACCCATGCGCCACCACTGATGCGCCGGATTTACAATGCAGCGCACCGTGACGCACGGATGGGCAGATGCATGTCGCATCCTCCGTCGGAAAGGCGGCGCATTGCTGGAGCTGCGTCGCAAGTGCTACGCAGCTCCAGCAAGGCTCGGGGTGCCCTATCCCTAACATGCTGCGTCAATCCTTACGCCTGCTTCAAGCAGGGGTACGGTTTTGACGCAGCATGGCCTTAACCCCTTCCATGCTGCCGTCGGCCATCGTCCGCCGGCAACGCTACCTCGCTGGTGCTGCCGTCGGCCAATGGCCGACGCGGCCCCGCCCGTTTTGCGGAAGTGCCGCACTTCCGCAAAATCGCGGGCGCATTGGAGGGGTTAAAAGTGACGGAGTGAAATCTTGTAGATTTCACTCTGCCACTTTTAGGAGGCGTTCCTGCGCCGGAACGCCCCCCCGCCCTGTGCTGGAACGCCTACATGTGCCGCAGGGCTTTACAACGTGACGCGTCAGATGCGTCACGTTGTAAATACTCCCAGCATGGCGATGGCTTTGCGCCGCCGCTGCATCACAAAAGTGATGCAACAGAAGCGTAAAAGAGGCACAAGGGGCTTGTAAATCTGCCCCCCCTATTTGTAGGGCCGCATTCGGATATGCTCAGCGGTAGACCCCTTTATCCTCTGGAAAGGCCAGCTGACCACCTTTCAGTTAATGGTTTCTGTATTCAAGTGTTAAGACGTTATTAATGTCTTAAAATGAAAAAAGAATGCCTCAGACTGTGCCATATTATGCAGCGTAATTTGCCTTTCCCTGCAGCGTACTTTATCCGGCGTTAGTTTTGGGTCTTCCCTCCCCGCATAATTCCAGCGGTCGGGCCCTTTTGGGAATGCTGTGTGTATTTTGGGCTGGGGTAACTTGAAAGAATGTGCTAGGCTCTCAGCTTCCCTTCTAGCCTGGACCCCAATTATACCAGGGCTCCAGGGAAAAGAACTGGATCACCATGGAAATTATACGTTCGATTTCCTAGAATGAAATTAAAACATTAATGGCTAGTCTGGGAAGGAAAAGACAGATACGCTCATTAGTTAGCACTGTCCACAGTGAGAGGAGGGAGTCTTAGGTGGGAGGAAGCGGTGAAGAGGGGGCTGGGGCTGTGTAGCAAAGAGAGGCACACATTAGACAGCATAAAATATGCAATCAAATGATGACGATTTTTTGGGAGACTTGAGTGTGGAGAAATCTTCTTTAATCTTGTATCTTGATACACACAGCCAACGCGTTTCACCCACAAAGGGCTTCCTCAGGGCTAAATAAACAATACTTTGTTGCAAAATCCTGTGAACGAGTAATCTGTCTCCATGTATTCAATATTCTAAATGGTTCTTAGCATTTCGTCTCTATTGGAGAGTAATCCAATATTTGGCGAGGAGTTTCAAATCCACAAATACATCGTCAATATGCCAAATGTCTACTCTTCTCCAAAGTCACTCGGGACGTTCATCAATATATTCCGTATTTTGGAAACCCTCGTCAAACACAAGCGGAACAGCGATCCAATTGTCGTGTAGTTCCAGTTGCAAAAGATGCATGCATGCAAAGCAGCGTGGATGCAAGAGCGGCTAGGGGTGCTGAAAGTAAAGGCGGCCCTGTCACACCTGTAGACCGGCCAATGAAAACGCAGAGGAAGGAATCCTTCATTGTGCTATTAGAGTTCGTCATTTGGTCGGGATGGGGCCAGGTAGAACCAATGGAAGCAGAAGTGGTGGGATAATGGATGGAGAATGGTCATAGGGTACAGTCAAGGCAAGAAAGGACCATTGCCTGGGGGGAAACATCCTTTACGACGCAACTTTTACCACGCAGTGCCTTAACAACGCAGGATTTACAACGCAAGTCATTACAACAAATTGCGCTGGGGGGTGCTCTAGGATAGGTAATAGTTTAATTTACTATCCAACACCTTCCCTACTATCCACGGGGACTGGAGTTGGAATAGTAAATTAAACTATTCACTATCCAGCATCCCCCAACGCAAGTCGTTGTAACGACTTGCGTTGTAAATCCTGCGTTGTAAAGGCATGCGTAGTAAAAGCATTTGTTGTAACAACGTACATCCTTGCCTGGGTGCCATTGGTTTTTTTTAGCAACAAGCCAGTGGTAAGAACAGAGAAAGGCAAAAGTTAAAATGAGAAAGGCACTGTGGTACCACCGTGAGAAGAAATCACCTATCACCCCTTTCCACAGCTTCATGCAGTCACTGTATTGGAGCTCCTGTCTTTCTTTATCAGAGGCTATCAATGAAGTGTATTTCTTTATGACTGGTTAGGGTTGCTATGGTGGGAGCTTTAACTCAGGATGTTCAAAGAGCAGCGGGCTTCTCCGTTACTATATAGGGTCGATGCTATGTTGGGTATGGATGGTCTAGGTCTATATCATGGGTACTCGTGAACATTTTCCCAGGGGACCAAAAGTTTGCTCAGTGGTGTGACCTAGGGCCACACGGATACCAGTAGAGGGTAGTCAGGGGGTGGGTAAGGTGGGTGTAGAGGAAGAGACACATGTACAGGGATGTATGACGGTACAACGCGTACTGTTACAACGCGTCCCTTTACGATGCAGTTTTAACAACGCAAGTCGTTACAACGACTTGCGTTGGGGGGGCGCTGATAGTGAATAGTTTAATTTACTATTCCAACACCAGTCCCCTTGGATAGTAGGGAAGGTGTTGGATAGTAAATTAAACTATCCCCTATCCTAGAGCGCCCTCCAGCGAAAGTCGTTGTAACGACTTTCGTTGTTAAAACTGCGTCGTAACGGTACCGCGTTGTAGCGGCTCCGTTGTAAAGGATGTTTCCCCATGTACAGCACTGGCTGAACTGAATTGCCCAATGTGGAGCCAGAAAACATGGGCTCAATCCCAGCTTCCCTGCTTTACCAAATTGTGTGATCCTTCACAATTGGTTAAATGTATCTATACTTCTATTCCTTCATAATCATATCAAAAGACATGATTTCAGGATGTGCGCTGTACAAAACCTTCTCCTGTGTTTGATTGGACTATAATGTTGTACAGGTGTACTTGCACCCAAACAATTGACTTGCGTCTTAGTACAATATAGGCACTGTAGCCAGGATTGGGGGTGGGGGGGGAAGTTTCGCAATTCATGTTTGAAAACTATCACTTTAAAAAAAATACTTCTCAATGCACTGATATAATCTGATTCACTAAGGTGAAAGGTTTCTGCATTTTAATGAAATACACTTTTGAAGAAACTGCTGCACGACATCTTTATAAATGGCGTTCCTAAAGTTAAGCAGTGCAGCACACCCTAGTGACTTCCTCTCCTTAACTGCAATTAACATTCAAATGAATGTATACCCATGTATTTAACATGTTTTTAATGTTAGTGCTGTGTCGAGTAAACAGCTGTTGACTAAGAGACCGCACATAAAGTTCAGGACGGCTGCATGCGGGCCCTGCGCAATACTTTGAGTATCGCTAGTCCACATGTTTGGAACCTTCAAGTTTCTTAAAGGTCCCTTTGATGAATGTGGTTCTTCATGACTGATTAAAATGGCCATGTTGAGTGTTACTTTTCATTGGTCTTTACGATCACCATGTTGCCTATGGTACTCAATGCTTGATTAATGTCACTATTGTGTGACACTTAATGTCTGTACCCGGTTGAGAATAAATATTCAATTCATGTTGTGTTAAGTGTCTGCCATGTTGGGTGTGGGTCCTTGTGTCTTTTTATGGTTAATGATTAAAGTTACCCTGTAGAGAGGGGCTATGTATGCCTCTTCAACTGTGTTATGTGTAACATGATAAGAAAGGTTATTCATGCTAATTTTGCCCCGTGTCTAATCCGTTCGAGAGTGGTTCTTCATGCCTATAATTTTGCCGTGTGTTATCCTGTTGAGAGTGGTTATTCATGCCTCTAATGTTGCCGTGTATTATCCTGTTGAGAGTGGTTATTCATGCCTCTAATGTTGCCGTGTATTATCCTGTTGAGAGTGGTTATTCATGCCTCTAATTTTGCCGTGTGTTATCCTGTTGAGAGTGGTTCTTCATGCCTCTAATGTTGCCCTGTATTATCCTGTTGAGAGTGGTTATTCATGCCTCTAATGTTGCCGTGTATTATCCTGTTGAGATTAGTTATTCATGCCTCTAATTTTGCCGTGTGTTATCTGTTGAGAGTGGTTCTTCATGCCTCTAATGTTGCCGTGTATTATCCTGTTGAGAGTGGTTATTCATGCCTCTAATGTTGCCGTGTATTATCCTGTTGAGAGTGGTTATTCATGCCTCTAATTTTGCCGTGTGTTATCCTGTTGAGAGTGGTTCTTCATGCCTCTAATGTTGCCGTGTATTATCCTGTTGAGAGTGGTTATTCATGCCTCTAATGTTGCCGTGTATTATCCTGTTGAGAGTGGTTATTCATGCCTCTAATGTTGCCGTGTATTATCCTGTTGAGATTAGTTATTCATGCCTCTAATTTTGCCGTGTGTTATCCTGTTGAGAGTGGTTCTTCATGCCTCTAATGTTGCCGTGTGTTATCCTGTTGAGAGTGGTTCTTCATGCCTCTAATGTTGCCGTGTATTATCCTGTTGAGAGTGGTTATTCATGCCTCTAATGTTGCCGTGTATTATCCTGTTGAGAGTGGTTATTCATGCCTCTAATGTTGCCTTGTATTATCCTGTTGAGAGTGTTTATTCATGCCTCTAGTTTTGCCGTGTGTCATCCTGTTGAGAGTGGTTATTCATGCCTCTAATGTTGCCGTGTGTCATCCTGTTGAGAGTGGTTATTCATGCCTCTAATGTTGCCGTGTGTCATCCTGTTGAGAGTGGTTATTCATGCCTCTAATGTTGCCGTGTGTCATCCTGTTGAGAGTGGTTATTCATGCCTCTAATATTGCCGTGTATTTTCCTGTTGAGAGTGGTTATTCATGCCTCTAGTTTTGCCGTGTGTCATCCTGCTGAGAGTGGTTCTTCATGCCTATAATTTTGCTGTGTGTTATCCTTTTGAGAGTGGTTATTCATGCCCCTAGTTTTGCCGTCTATCATCCTGTTGAGAGTGGTTATTCATGCCTCTAATTTTGCCGGGTGTTATCCTGTTGAGAATGGTCATTCATGTTTTTAATTTTGCCGTGTGTTATCCTGTTGAGAGTGGTTATTCATGTCTAAAAATTTGCTGTGTATTACTCTGTTGAAAGTGGTAATTCGTGTATATCTAAGTTTGTCCTGTTGTGTGGCTCTTTGTGTCTCCTTGAGGTTATCTAGAACTAAAGGCGTATATGTTCCTATCAAATGCATAACCAAAATGTGGAAGTAGCAGCATGGTACACTGGAGAAACCTCAGCTCCTGGAGCAGGCACGTGAAGTCCATGAGGCAGCCATCTTGACCTCTGTCTTGTTCATCCGGCGCCCTGCTGCCTCGGACTTGGGGCCAATACAGGAAACTGACCAATAGCAGATAGGTGGGCATAGGGACAATCCCAGGAGGATGAGTGGTGCTCCACCGTTCTAGTGTCGGACCTCAGGTGGCAGCCATGTTGAGCGTTTCTCACTTGGCAAGTAGGCGACGTGCACAATCTATGCCCCTATTTTTTACTATTTTCTATATTTGTAGTTATATATAATGTTTAATTTATATACTCAATTGATATATCTGTTGAGTTAACATATGATTCATTTTTTAAGACTTTTATATTTCTTATGTATGCTGCTTGCATTATTTAAATATTTAATGTCTTTCACACCATATTTTTTCAACTGTATACCTTACTATTTATCTTTATAGTTGTAAGTGTAAATTATTGGTGCATAGTAATTATCATATATGCATTTTTTTGCCCATATATTCCGTATATTTATTCATATCATTCAATTTGTGAGTTATTATTAACTTTATTGTACTTATGATGCAATTTTCTCAAAATGTCAATACAAAATTATATCACAAAATCTATGACCGTTGTGAAGGTAAGTCAAACCAGAAACCCCATGCTACTTGTGGGAATGTAAACACAATTGACATTTATCTCAAAGTGTGAAAATGTGTTAGTGTGGAGAGTAGATCACAAGCGATCATGTTGTCCCATGGAGACGTGTTTGTATTGCATTCTGGCATGTGTTCTACCGCATTTAAAACAGTGTTTGTAATGACAAACGATAAACTACCAGTGCTTGAAAGCAAAGAAAGCAATACAACCGCATAAGCTGCTGCACTCGAGACATGACCTGGGAGAGGTCTCAGTAATCGCTCAGCTGGGCGGAAACCCACATTTGAGAACATACATGACCTTCAAGTCAAAATTAATCTAGAACGTGAAAGGAGCGGATGTGGCTTAACAGCGAGAGCAGCCCACTTTGGCGTTGGGGAACCAGGTTCTAGTCCGGCCGGAGGCTCAAGTATGTGATTTTGGGCAAGTCACTTAATCTCCCCATGCCTAAAATGAATGTGTGCGTCCTGCCATGCAACTGGTGCTCATGTAAAGCGCCCGACCCCTTCGGGTCGAGTTCGCGCTACATAAAACTGGCCAAAAAATAATAATTCCCATATTACACCCACTGACAGAGTTGTCAGTCCATTGATTTGATGAGCGAGTGGCTAATCTGGTCCCAGTCATTACTTTGCATTCTGGTATTTGTAGTTCTGAATTTTTTGATGCACTAAACATTACTACAATCTCACCAGAATGCAACCTGGGCGGAATTTGCATAGTCGCGCTATTCAAAACTCCATGAAACGGTAAAAAATCTCTGCAAGCACGCAAAAGTTCCCCGAACACGCGGAATTGCTTGTTCCACCCGTTCGCGATGCTTTTTTCCTGTTCGTGAACGGTGCTTGCGTGTTGGGGAGAAATATCTTGCAAACACGCATTTTGAAAGCGTAAACAAGGAAAAAATTCAGCGAAGCAGTGGATCAAGGAATTTTGGGCAATTCAGCGTTCTCTGTGGAACGCGAAATTACCCAAAGTCCGCGAGCGGAACAGAATTTACCGCCCAGGCCTAAAAAAACTTGACTGGATGTGGCATTTACCACGCAACTGGTTCACTTGAGGGCCCTGCGTTGTTGGTACTAAGTGATTTGCCGCCTTACGTCAGAGGCTCTTGTCGATACCTGTCCTGTCATTTTTATACTCATTTACTGTTTCCTCCGTCACTTCTGCCTTGGGATGGCTTTATGCCTTCACTAAGCATTGCTGCAATAAAACCCCGCCGAAGTGAAGCTTTTTTCACAGATGGGTCAAGGGTGGCCGCTGTCTGACATTCTCAGAGACAGCTGCAATGGAAGCTCGCGCGCGGAGTGAACTTTCCTCACCCTGCACTCCCCCACCTGCGCCACAACACAGCCCATGTCACTGTGTGATTTTTGGCATTTCGAAGGCTGAGGATGACACATCATTACAACAAGTCAATATTTGCCCACTAAATCTTTAAACACATTCCGCAGCTGTCAAGTTCGCCCGGTCTGTCGTACTAAGATAGTGCAACGCTGCCACCTGCAGCTACATACTGTGTACTGCAGTATGGGTGGCTGGCAGCAAAGCGCCATAAAATCGTTCAATTTTGTAGGCAGGGCTACTGGAATTATGCGGTTCTGCGGCCGAGGCGATTTTCGCATCATTAGAGATTTTTTCACATTTACCACATATACCACAATCTGCCGTATAATCTGAAGATTTTAACAAAGCATTTTTTGTTTCTAGCCCTAACGGATCAAAAGTTACAAATAATATGGCTACTCGGGTTCCCATGCAGCAGAAGTTTTTTTAAAAAGGATGACAGGTAGTCTTTTAGTTGCCAATAATTGTTGTATTTGGGTATTTGGGTAATGAGCTCTTTCTCAGACACTGCTAACAGTTTTAAAAATGGCAAAATAATGAAGTAATACCATCACAGAATGTGCTGCATTATGCCGCATAATTTGCCTTTCCTTGCAGTACAATTTAGTCTTCCTCTGCTGTATAATGCCAGCGGCCCTGATTGTAGGTTAGAAACAACAGGAAAGGGCAGCACTGAAAGAAACAATTAAAAGTTTCCATGTTCGAAGTATCCAATGATCTAATATATTTATGGTAAAAATACAAGACATCATATCACATTGAGAGAAAGGCTGGATGTAGACACTGCACCTCCTCCTGAGACACATTATAAATCACAATGAGTGCAGTACATCTATTGACCGAATGCATAAGTCCTATCTCCTTGTCCCCAGGTTTTGGACCCTTGGATGAGTTGGTCTCACCCGTGTAATGTGAATGAGACCTCGCTTGATGGGGTGGGACTGTAAATCATGCACAAACACAATATGCTTATCGTACGTGCAGCTCTGTGACAGTCAAAATGCATGCGAGTGTGTCTTTGATTACCTTATTTAGCATTACTCTTTACTTGTGGTGTGGCAGGGGTGCGTGTGATTTACAGTACCACCCTAGCACGTGCTGTGCCATTGAAGGGTTTTTCCACAAATCACCATTGCAGCATGGATGGCATCGTACTGTCTAAACTTATGACCTTTTGTAACCTAGGTATTGACATTTAAGTAAGGAGAGATAGGAAATTGCAGTTTTTTATATATATATATATATATATATATATATATATATATATATATATATATATATATACTAACAGACCCTCAAAGAATTAGAGTGAGGGTTCTTTTTCCCCTGAGGAATGCCCCATATCAGTTATTTGGCCTCCAAAAGAGGGTAGAAACAGGTCAGCATTTTCAAAGGATGATGGTTCCATGGTACCCTAAACAACTCACTACTCTGTGGTGTATATTTCATGTGTTTCACTGTCCATAAACAGTGTTGTAACGAGTAAACTCTCTCCATAAAGTACCCACTTTTCTGCTCATATGAACTTCATTTCCCAATGTAGGTTTGGGCAGTGTGAGGGGTTTGATTCAGGTAAAAGCTGTCTGTAGTAGGGCATTAATTTTGGAACAGGCATGAGGGGCTTATTTATAAGCCCCTATCGCCACAGGACCGTAATTCTTTCGATGTTCCTGTGGTGATGCGGGCTTCACCTTATTTGATGAGAGTGTTAAGCCACTTAACATGGTTTAACGCTGCCTTGTAAATAATGCACCCATTAACGCTATACTTAGCTTGAAAGGAGTGGGCAGTGGGTGTTGCGGTGGGCACTTCGCCGCAACACCCATTCATTTTGATGCTGTCCCATATTTAAAAGGGTGGCGTAAATATGGGGCAGCGCAAAATTAAGACCAGGGAAAATCTGATATTAAAAGGGCGCAACAAGGAGAAATGCTTTATTTCTTCTTGTTTTTGCTGTTTTTATGTGCGCTGCATTGTGCAGCACACACAAAAACAGCAAAACGCCACGCATGATTGTTTATGTGCAGGAAGTTGTCCCTTTCTGCACATAGACAATCATTTTAAAACTGACAAGTTGCAACTTCTATGTGTGCTGCACAAAGCATCACACATAGAAGTTACAAATCCCCATTTAAGCTGGTTTGTGTGCAGGAAGGGACACCTTCTTGCACATGAACAATCATTCCCCACAGGGCGGGCACCCGTGCACAATGGTGCAAGGAAGCCTGCGTTGGCTCTAGGCAGCTGAAATTAGTGTGTGGTATAGGCTCGATGTTGCACATAACACACACTTGCTACACCCAAGAGAGTTGTGTCTGTGATGGCATTAATGATGCTTCATATTATTCTGAGATATGTTGTACTTACTTTCAAGCCTCCAACAGCATATTATTGTATAGAGTAATGTGTACAAAAAAAAAGTTTGGATGATGTCATCGATTATGTCATCAGTGATGTCATAAATGATGTTATAGAACATGTCGAGTGATGCAATGTGCGAGGTCATAAGCAGTGCATGGCGGGGGCTCAAGTTATAGTTAACTCGGCTAATTTTAAATGGTGAATATCTGTGTTTTGTTTTAGACCAAAATGTTAATGTTATCACTGACATATTCATCTAACTATCACCGGGGTCAATGAAATTATGTGGCAGTGGAGGGCTAAATTATGTGGCAAGAAAAGCCAAATTATGTGGCAATATGTACCACATTTTGTGATAGAATTATTTCATTATTTTGTCATTTTTACACTTGTTAACATTGTCTGGGTACTGGTTGTACAAAATTAGTACTAGTTTAACACCCAAATATAGCAATAAGCAACAGAAAAGTGACCAGTCCAGCAATGCAAAAAGCCTTCCTCTGCACAGCAACATGTGCAGCTTCGTTTTTGGTAACTTTTGAACAGTTGAGCGAGAAACAAAAAATGTCTTTGTTAAAATCTGCAGAGATTATGCAGCAGACGGTGGATAATGTAGCAAATTTATAATTGTGCGAAAAATGCTGCAACTGCACAATTGCATAATCCCAGTGGCCCTGACTATAACATCACGTTAACCAGTGGAGGCGGCCACGGAATAGTACGGCTGGGGGCAAAAAATAAAAATGTCACCTATCTGAATGCAGCCACCACCTTTCCTCCATCCTCTTCTGTTGATGCATGAACGCACACAGGCTCCTTCCAGACTCTTCTAAGCCAATCCCAACGCTGCTGTCACCAGCTTGCCAGCAGTGGTGTGATTGGTCTGAGCAGCCTGGTTCGGCACTCATACAGGGAGTGGGAGCCTGTGCATGTTCTCAACTCGGCTGTGCAATACAACCGGGTGGAGCTATGGTAAGTGCTCATGTTTGTTTGGCTGGCCCACGACAGCTGGCCAAATGATCATGTGCACTTAAGTGCACCCACCCCTCCTCCCCATATTGGCTGTGACAACAGCCCATCCCTGCCCCATAAGGTAAACAAAACTGCCTCAATACAGAAAAATAAATGATAATAACATTGTGTTGTTATTATTTTATTTGTCCTTTCTGCACTGCTCAAAGAGAAGTGGGGTGGCGCTCCTCCGCCTTAGCGGAGGAACTGGTCGCTGACTTTAACTTTTGTTTTCCCAGTCTATTTTTAAGGCTTCTTTTAAAAAGAAACATATCTTTTTATCACACCTAACTATAACGTTACTTTAACATTTGGTTTTGTTTAGTGCATTCTCTACACTATAAATGCATAAAGGACCATGAGGTAATGTCTCCATTGAACTTGTGTACATGTAATTTTGGCAATGTTATTCTTCCTCAAACGTCTTCCTATCAAAATCAATCCACAAATAGAGAAGACAATGAGACTACAGACAGAGTTGAATCTCCACCAAACAAGGATACTTCCTCTGAATTATATTAGGTAAGTGCTTCTTTGTTTGGTGGAGATGTCCTCATATTCCTCTGCTTCAAGAACTCGCCATCAAAATCGGCAGGAAACACCCTTGGGTCCCTTTGGTAAGTTGAGCTGTCCATCAGAATGGAAAATGGCAGAAACACTTTTTTTAATTTAAAGGGGATGGAGCCCCACCTTCACTGAACCTATTATGACCTCAAGGAACTCATCCCCAGGGGCCAAAATGTACATAATAGGGGGTGCCATGAGGCTCCCCCTCTCCAAGCCTATTAAAGCACCGGGATGCCCAACCCCAGGGGCAGAAATTTAAATAAATGGGGAGAGGAGCCACATGGCCCCGCCACCTTGAGCCTTATTAAGCCCTGTGTACCCCATGCCCCAGGCAGTATATATTTTAAAGATGAGGGAGGCCATGTGGCCCCCTCCCGAGCCTCATTAGGCCCTGAGAACCCCATCCCCAGGGCTGTGTGTGTGTCTATGTATTTATTACATTTACATTTGATTATAGTGTGACAGCATGAATAGCTAGCAAAAAGGGTATCCAGTGACAAACTGTTTACGAAAAACAGATCAAGAGAATGGGAGTTGTTTACTTATAGACCAAGGTGCTCCTTTTTGGGTTTCGCCTGCCGAAGGCTGCGCTCTGCGCAGCTTTTCGGCGCAGGTGAAATCCTATGTTGACCATAAGGACTTCGGGAACGTCCCCCAGCTCTCATTGTCTAGCTCCATAAATGGAGGCTAGCCATTGGGTGCCGGATCTGTCCGTCAAGGCCGGACCAGATTCGGGGGCGTTCCCGAGATTTTTTCCCTGGGCGGAGTTTCTCGTGTCCTCTCCCGCCCCCCTCCCGCCGTCCGTGTCCTCTCCCGCCCCCCTCCTTCCTCTCCTGCCCCCCTCCCGCCGTCCGTGTCCTCTCCCGCCCCCCTCCTTCCTCTCCCGCCCCCCTCCCGCCGTCCGTGTCCTCTCCCGCCCCCCTCCCGCCGTCCGTGTCCTCTCCCGCCCCCCTCCTTCCTCTCCCGCCCCCCTCCCGCCGTCCGTGTCCTCTCCCGCCCCCTCCCGCCGTTCGTGTCCTCTCCCGCCCCCCTCCCGCCCCCTGTGTCCTCGTAGGTGCTTGTTGTTCTCCTTCGCCTCAGCGGGAGGGGGAGGCGGCGGAGGAGGGCGCAGGGCCCTCCCAGGCCTCGCCTCCTCCAGGATCAGCATGGAGCGGAGGGGGAAGCCATGAGTTTCCAAGCCCTCCCCCACCATACGCCCTCCTCCCGCACACAGCACACCACTACCTCCTCGTCCCCCATCTTACTTCAGCCAGCGCCTGCCCGAGGGCCGCCCGCGGGGGAGCAGGCTCGGAATTAGAGCCGAGGGGGAGCGGCGCCAGGCCCGAGACTAGACCCCGGTGCTGCGGAGGGGGAGAAGGCCCAGGGCCCGCGCCGTGGGAGGTAGGGGACCGAGCGAGGCCCGTGGATTCACTCGGAAGGTTTTCAGCCCCTTTCAGCTTCCGCCACCGGAGAAGCGAAGGAGAGTCTTTATTTGTGCCGGGCGGGGGGGAAGGGCGCCCCCCACCGCCGGGAAGCAGCATGGACGAGCAGGGCCGGCTGATGCAGGGCCGGGGGGTGGGCCTGCCAGGGCACCCCCCGCACCAGGGGCCCCCGGGCCTGCAAGGAATGAACCCCCACCAGGATAACGGGGAGCCTCCACGGAAGCAAGACATCGGGGACATTCTGCAGCAAATCATGACTATCACGGACCAGAGCCTGGACGAGGCGCAAGCCAAGTGAGTGATTACCCCGGGGTGACTCCCTGGTGCCCTCTTCAACCCCGATCCCCCTCCCACCCTCAAGTCCCTTACTGCACCTTCCTGTCCTCAGTAGACTCTCCTTACTGTACTCTCTAGTCCTCATTTGGTTCCCTCAACTGTACCCTCCAACCGTCACCACCAACTTCACCCTCTAATACTCATTCCCAACTATCACCCTGGTCCTTACTCCATTGTGCACCCCTCTCGCAGGGGCACGCTCCAATCCCAGACCCATACTGAGTCATCCAACCTCGCCCTTCTTCCTCCGACGCCCCACTTGCACTTTGCCTACAGAACCCCCCTGCCGAACACCCCCTAAATCTTGGGTGACCGGCATGTCAAATAAGTGCTTATTCCTCTGTGCAAGTCCTCTACCGTACTACTGTCCTCAACAGTTTAAAGCGTAGCGAGATCGCAGGCCTGCGGAGTGCTGGCTCCCCCACTCATACTACATCCCAACATCAACCTGAACATGGGTAAGCAGCATGTCCATTGGCATGCTTATTACCCCCATGACCCGCCCCAACCACACCATGGAGCCCTACTAATCCTCCCCTGCTAAGTTCAGAGCCTAAATGTGGCTCCGGCTAAGACAAGACCGCCCCCACACTGCGATCACAGAGCGGAAGAGGCTCAGGCATTGGGAATGCTACAGCCTCCTCCGCGGACCCCCACAACAATAACCAGAGACTGGACCTTGCTTACGCCAAGCCGTACTGAGCCTACATGGGCCACAGTTGGAAGGAACCACCCTCTTTCCCAATGCCCTTCTTCCGCGTTATAAGACCCCAACATCGAACATAGACTGGTTGAGGCGAAGGCCCCTTCAGAAGTACCCGCACCTAGATCCAGACCACAAGGGACATAAGAGGCGAGTGCCTGCCTCTTCGCCAATTACCCCAACTCCTACTAAACCACCCTGCATCCCATGGATTGCGTAACTTCCACCGATCCACCCAACCGTAAATCGGACTATCCCCGTACCACTGCAGTGCCAGGGACAACAGGCCATTTCATGGGTCATCTTGCCCCGTTCGAGTTATAGTTCTTACTCTCTATCACACTCATTTAATTTACATTTCGCTGCTCCAGGTACCATTCTTCAGTTTCCAACTTGTTCACTTTGTGCCTCAAGTTTCTTTTGCCCTCTTACATTGTTTTCTTTTTCCCTCTTGTATTGTTTTCTTTTTCCTTCTTGCATTGTTTTCTTTTTCCTAACTCCATCTTAGTTCCCTTTCATACTTTTCTCTCCAACTTATCTACTCTCCTTAACTAGTATCCTCTTCAAATTCACGGTCCTCCTTTATTGGTTCCTCCCGTGGGCACCTGCAACTCTATCTCCCTGATACGCCACATGCTTCTTTCTCTTCATGATCCTCATTATCTCACTCCAGATTATTTGATTTCCCATAATTTATCTCTCTGGTCCCTCTTCTCTCTCCAGCTCTCCTTTACCCATTTATTCTTTTTTTTTTGTTGTCTTCTTTTGTTGGCTCCATTCTATTGCTAACTCGCTCTACAAATGCAATAGGTCTCACATTTGCGAGAGATGTAGCTAATGGCAATGTAAATGACATTTATTTATCTGTTTTCTAAACTAACTCATAAATACAAATTTTGTCATTTACAATGCCAATAGCTGTAACTTTTCCAAAGGCGAAACCATTGCATTGTAAATGCTTGTTTATCTTTCTTGACCTTTGCAGTTGGAAACTGCAATAGTGTGTGAGCATGACTAGGTAATGAGAACGGTATCTCTGGTTTAAATGTTTTCTCCTATTACGAGGGAAGATAGTGAACTATATGGAACTGTGGGGCATATTAGCAAGAACCTCGTAAAAATTATCGCAGTTTGAGCGGCAGGAAACTGATGCTAAAACGGTGATAATGTGTTTGCTAATATGCGTTACAGAATTCCAATAGAAGCCCAGGTTAGATGTCCTGCACATCTAACCTGAGCTTCTATTGGAATTCTATTACGCATATTAGCAAGCACATTATCGCTGTTTTAGCGACAGTTTCCTGCCGCTAAAACACCAATAATTTTAGAGGTTCTTGCTAATATGCCCCTTTGGTTTGGTGTTTTTATTGCTCATGTAACCACAACGAAGCACTTATTCTTGTTATCGCTACAGTTTCACTGTATATTAAACATCAATTAATGAGATTTCATTTCAGCTTAATTCCATTGAAGGCATACAAGTTTGGCCAAGGATACAAGAAAGAAGCCTCCTCTCAGTGCCGTTTCTGTAACCAGGGAGAGGAAGGCCTAATCCACATTCTTTGCATTTGTCATCACCTCCGGGCGCAAAGAATATTTTGGCTGAGACCAATTTGGCTTTCTCTAGGTTTCAAGACTTGTCAAGATGCGCTCGAGGCATGTATGAGGGAGGACTCGCCACAATTGGTGACTCGTTTTGTAAAATTCATCACAGAAATTAATTCCTCGACTCTATCATCTGAGCAAGCTTGAATTTTAACCCCCCTAAGTGACATTTCCTTGGCTTTTTCTGCTTTACCTTCCTTCTACCCAATCCATTAACTTCATTGACTTTTTTAAGAGACTTGAATACTTCTTTTTTACTTAAAATGTCATTTTCTGTATGTGTATATTGCAATGATTTTAAATAATTGTGCAATAAAATTTTTTACTTTACTTACTGCTACAGTTGCACAGCTAGATACACCCAAGGTATTTACCAATGAAAGAGCCATCATCCTATTACCACTTTACCTCTGGAACACAATAGGTAAGGTGGATTTCGACAGACGACCACAAGGGAAAATTCATTATTTATTGAATTTTCCCTCGCGGTCGTATGTTGAAATCCTCCCCCCCACCCTGCCCCACCGCTTTTACCTGCATGGGCAGCACTGGGTAAGATGAAAGTGATCAGTTTCGCTCGATAGTTTCAGGTCTTTGCGCGTAATTCTGTTCATTCATGGTAATGAAGCACCAATATGGATTTTTACAGTTATCCATACTGTATTAGGACGCAACTAAGCGCCACAAGAAGATTCAAGACTCTTGCTACCCTTTTAACCAAGCAAGTTTTGAAAGCTTTCTACTGAAAAGCACAGGTAGGAGCATAAGATCCTGCTATACGCGTGTTTATGTCTGTTTAACAAGGCTTCGGGTAGCACGTAGCCTGTGTCATTGGACTCTTGACCAATTAAGCAGGAGCCCGATCCCGGCTCAGGATTATATGTTTATTACATTCTTTGCAATGTGTAGCAATCTGACCAGACATTTTTTAGGTCGAACCTAGCAGTGCATGTGCACTGCTCTGCGATGCATGGTGAATTCAGTACATCAGCTTCAAGCCGGCCCATCACTTGTCATTGGTTGTTCCGGATGCCATTCTAAATTTCTTACTTTTGAATTGTAAATCGTGCCCATTTGTCCCTCCTTTCGGTTTGTCGTTCCCTCCCACAGAGACTGGCCCCGTTACAGGGCTCATTTCACTTTTGTCCATTTCAGTTTGTTTCAAGCGCTATTTTTTTCGATTGCCTGCCTCGTGTTCTGGCGTTGCAAATATGAGCAGCTAACAAGTGTGACTGCTTTCCCTTTCCACCCACCGTTTCACCGTGTGTTCCTCCCCCTCGTCGCACCTTAGCTTTCACGCATGATCTACAGAGTGTGGGTCAGTGAAGATGAATTTGAGCAGTCACATAGTTAGAATGCTATCTGTTTCTCTGGTCCCATCAGTAAATCCTCATTCTGCGTCCTCTAGACAATGCTACTAGCTGCTTCTCTGGTCCTGTCGGTAATTCCTCATTCCAAGTCCTCTAGGCAGTGCTGCAGCTCTGCCTCTGTTGCGAGCGACAATTCCTCATTCTAAGTCCTCTAGACAGTGTTGCTAGCAGTGTCTCTGGTCTCATCTGTAGTTCCTCACTCTAAGTCCTCTACACAGTGTTGCAGCTGCTTCTGTGGTCCCAGTGGTAATTCCTCATTCTACACCCTCTAGATAGTGCTGCAGCTCCTTCTCTCGTCCAAGTGGTAATTGCTCCTTTTTGGTCCTCTAGGCAGTGCTGTTAGCTACTCTTCTGATCCTGTCAGCAATTCCTCATTCTAAGTCCTTTATGCAGTGTGGTTAGCTGATACTCTGATGCCATTGGCAATTCCTCATTCTAAGTCTTCTAGGCAGTGTTGCAGCTCTGTCTCTGGTCACAGTGATAATTCCTCATTCTAAGTCATCTATGCAGTGCTGCATCTCTGTTCCCAGTGGTAATTCCTCATTCTTAGTCCTCTAGGCAGTGCTGCAGCTGCGTCTCTATTCCCAGTGGTAATTCCTCATTCTAAGTCCTCTAGGCAATGCTGCAGCTGTCTCTTTGTTCCCAGCGGCAATTCCTCATTCTAAGTCCTATTGGCAGTGCTGCTAGTTGCTACTCCGGCCCCATCAGTAATTCCTCATTCTAAGTCTTCTAGGCAATGCTGCAGCTGCTTCTCTGGTCCCAGTGGCAAATCCTCATTCTTAGTCCTCTAGGCAGTGCTGCAGCTTCTTCTCTGCTCCCCATGATAGTTCCTCATTCTGGTCCTCCAGGCAGTATTGCTAGCTGCTTCTCTGGTCCCGTCAGTACCTCCACATTCTAAGGCTTCTAGACAGTGCTGCTAGCTGCTTCTCTGGTCCTGTTGGTAATTCCTCATTCTAAGTCCTCCAGTCAGTGCTGCTACTCTGGTACCATCTTTAAGTTCTCCTTCTAAGTCCTCCAGGCAATGCTGCAGCTGTGTCTGTTCCCAGTGGTAATTCCTCATTCTTAGTCCTATAGACAATCCTAAAGCTGCTTCTCTGGTCCAAGTGGCAATTCCCTACTCTTAGAACTCTAGGCAGTGCTGCTAGCTGCTTCTCTGGCTAAATCGGAAATTCTTGATTCTAAGTTCTCTAGGCAGTGCTGCAGCTGTGTCTGTTCCCAGTGGCAATTCCTCATCCCAGGTCCTCTAGACAGCGCTGCTAGCTGCTTCTCTGGTTTCATCCGTAATTACTCATTCTTAATCCTCTACACAGTGCTGCAGCTGCTTCTTTGGTCCTGTAAGTACTTTCTTCATTCCACACCCTCTAGGCAGTGCTACTAGCTGTTCCTCTGGTCCCTGTGGTAATTCCTCATTCTGAGTCCTCTAGACAGTGCTGAAGCTGCTTTTCTGGTCCGGTCAGTAATTTCTTTATTCTACATCCTCTAGAGTCTAGACAGTGCTGCAGGTGTGTCTCAATTGCCAGTGATAATGCCAGATTCTTAGTCCTCTAGGCGATGTTGCAGCTGCTTCTCTGTTCCCTGTGTTAATACCTAATTCTTGGTCCTATTGCCAGTGAAACAAGCTGCTTCTGTGGTCCCGCTTGTGATTCCTCATTCTTAGTCCTCTAAACCGTTCTGAAGCACCTTCTCTGCTCCCAGTGGTTATTCCACATTCTTACTCCTCTAGAAAGTGCTGCAGCTGCTTTTTGGTCCTATTGGCAATTCCTCATTCTAAGTCCTCTAGGCAGTGCTGTAGCTGCTCGTCTTGTCCAGTGGAAATTCCTCATTCTACGTCCTCTAGGAAGTTCTGCCACTGCGTCTCTGTCCCAGTGGTAATTTCTCATTGTTAGTCTTCTTGTCAGTGCTGCCAGTTGCTTCTATGGTCCCAGTGGTAATTCCTTATTCTTACTCCTCTAGAAATCGGCGGCTGCTTCTCTGGTACTGGTAGTAAATCCTCATTCTAAGTTCTGTAGACAGCGATACAGCCGCTTCTCTTGTCCCAGTGGTAGTTCCACATTCTCAGCCCTCTAGGCAGTTTTGCTAGCTGCTTCTCTTGTCCTGTTGGTAATTCCTCATTCTAAATCCTCTAAGCAGAGCTGCAAAAAGTTACCCTGGTCCCATTAGAAATTCCTCATTCTAAATCCCCTAGGCAGTGGTGCAGCGGTGCCTCTGGTCACAGTGATACTTTCTCATTGATAGTCTTCCTACCAGTGCTGTTAGGTGCTTCTCTGGTACCAGTGTTAATTCCTCTTTCTTCGTCCTCTAGACAGTGCTTTAGGTGTTGCTCTGGTCCCAGTAGTAATTCCTCATTCTTAATATTCTAAGCAGTGCTGCTAGCTACTTCTATGGTTCAGTCATTACTTCCTTTATCCAAGTCCTCAAGACAATGCTGCTAGCTGATTTTTTCTGTCCCATTGGTAATTCTGCATTCCAAGTCCTCTAGGCAGTGCTGCTAGCTGCTACTCTGATCCTGTTGGTAATTCCTCATTCTAAGTATTCTAGGCAGTGCTGCAGCTGTTTCCAGTGGTAATTCCTCATAATTATTCAACTAGCCAGTGCTGCTAGCTGTTGCTCTGGTCCCAGTGGTAAATCCCCATTCTCAGTCCTCTAGACAGTGCTGCAGCTGCTTTTCTGGCCCCGGTGACTATTCCTCATTCTAAGTCCTCTAGATAGTGCTGCAGCTGCTTATCTGGCCCCAATTGTAATTCCACATTCTCAGTTCTCTAGGCAGTGTTGCTAGCTGCTTCTCTTGTCCTGTAATTCCTCATTCTAAGTCCTCTAGGCAGCGCTGCTAAATGTTACTCTGGCCCCATTAGACATTCCTCATTCTAAACCCCCTAGGCAGTGCTGCAGCTCCATCTATTTTCCCAATGGTAAATCTTCAATCTTAGGTCTCCAGTCAGTGCTGCTATCTGCTTCTCTAGTCCCAGAGTTAATTCCTCATTCTAAGTCCTCTAGACCGTGCTGCAGCTACTTGTCTTGCCCAGTGGTAATTCCACATTCCTAGTCCTCTAGGCAGTCTTGTTAGCTGCTTCTCTGGTCCAGTCGGTAATTCCTCATTCTAAATCCTCTAGGAAGTTCTGCCGCTGCGTCTCCGTTCCCAGTGGTAATTTCTCATTGTTAGTCTTCTAGAAAATCGTCAGCTGCTTCTCTGGTGCTGGTGGTAATTCCTCATTCTAAGTCCTCTAGGCAGCACTGCAGCTGCTTCTCTTGTCCCAGTGGTAGTTCCACATTCTCAGTCCTCTAGGCAGTGTTGCTAGCTGCTTCTCTTGTCCTGTTGGTAATTCCTCATTCTAAGTCCTCTAGGCAGCACTGCTAAATGTTACTCTGGCCCCATTAGAAATTCCTCATTCTAAATCCTCTACGAAGTGCTGCAGCTGCGTGTCTGTTCCTTTAGCGCCAAGACACCCATGGGCATTCGTTGCGCTTTACAAATCCATAAATCAAATCAAATCAGTGGTAATTTCTCATTGTTATTGTTACCAGTGCTGCTAGCTGCTTCTCTGGTACAAGTGGTAATGCCCCTTTAGTCCGCTAGACAGTACTTTAGCTGCTTCTCTGGTCCCGGTAGTAATTACTCATTCTAAGTATTCTAGGCAGTGCTGCAGCTGTGTCTGTTTCCAGTGGTATGTATGTATGTATTGCGACTTATATAGCGCACGTATCACCCGAAGGCATCAAGGGGCTTGCCTTGGGAACCCGTCCTGGCTTTTCCCTGTGAGATAACCCCTACTGGGTATCCCCAGGGTGAAAGCCAGGCATCCCGCAGCGGGGTGGGCCGCCGTAGTGGAGATTAAGCAACTATTGCCCAAAGTTGCAGCGTGGGACCCCATGATTAGAATAGGCACCGAGGCAAGAATTATCAAGTCCGTGGACATTTTTGGGCTCAGGACCCTGCCGCGTCGGGAATTGAACCCTGGTCCCGGGCCAGACCTCTGCATCAGGGTCTGCCGCTCTAATCAGTGAGCCACACTCCTCCACCAATTCCTCATTCTTATTCCTCTAGTCAGGGCTGCTAGCTGCTTCTCTGGTCCCAGTGGTAAATCCACATTCTTAGTCCTCTAGACAGTGCTGCAACTACTTCTCTGGCCCCTGTGACTATTCCTCATTAGAAGTCCTCTAGACAGTGCTGCAGCTGCTTCTCTGGTCCCAATGGTAATTCCTCATTCTTGGTCCTCCAGGCAGTATTGCTACCTGCAATTTAGGCAATGCATGACCATAGGAAAGAATGGAGTCGCAATAGCAATTCCCTAATTGTGATTGCGATTCTTATGGACTCACAATTAGAGAATCGCTATTTGCGCCCTTTATTGGTGCATTGCATTTTGCGATTACCAAATAGTGATTTCTTAAAAATGTTGGTTTCAAAAAGCACACATTGCCACACTGCAAAAAACTACTTTGTGTGCAGATATGATCCTTGTGAAAGAGTTGAAACCAGTCAATTGAGTTAGAATTTTAATAAAAACAAAACGTCTTAGTTAACTCCAGACCTAATCAGGGGACCAATTCGTGAAGAAAGTCACAAAATTGCACCCAAGGTATATGTCCTCGCATTAGAGCAGATTATGACTTGCATGAATTCACAACAATTTTACAGAAGTAGCCCAAGAAATCGTATTCACAAGAACATTTCTGTGAACTGTTTTTTAGCACACGCAAATATCCAGTTGTAGATTTGTTTATGCAAACATCTGTTGTGTTTAAAAGTTCGCTTTCCCTCCAACCACTTTTTTCCCAACACTAGAAGAAGTTTTACTTCTTCTATTGGCAGGAGTATATTTCCAACCTTTTTCAGTGTAGTAAATAGTTTAAAAAAAGAGCTGGTGAAAACAAATAAAACATCCAGTTTATTAGGTTTGGACGGACTCAAAAAGGCATTCCAACCCTGGAACTATTGTTTAACGCTACCTTCAACTCCAGTATGTAGATCTGTGGAAAGGTGGTAAATTGCTAGAATTCAAATCCTGGTTTAGTATGAGCCCTAGCATAATCAGAAAGGCTAATACCAGAGCTACTATAAAAGAAGACTGCTGCCATTATTTGTCGCTGCACTACTTGGCACTAAAGGGACACGTTTTTTTTTATAGGACAAGTAGATTTATGAAGCAACCTGCCCCATGCACAAGTAGTTATTTTATCAAATCCCACAAACCTGGGAGTGGTGTGGGCGGAACGGTGTACAGGAGGTGTACACTAGGCCTGACCTTCACTCGCGATGTAGAGTCTCTGAACGAGATCTGCCTTGGATATGCCAGTACACAGAACTGCTGACATTACGAGTTCTTTGCAGTGGCGACCAGATTTAACCATGGCTCTCCCCACTGCAGAAAGAGACCTTGCACCACCTCCAAATGGAGACACCATTCATGATCCGCTAGGCATCTCTGGCTGAGTTTATCCAGCCAAAGCCCACCAGATGTTTAACCACCAGCGATATACCTAGCTGGTCCAGTCATGTCCAGAGACGCATGGCCTCTTGGCAAAGTGTTCAAGACCCCACCCCAGCCTGCTTGTTGCAGTACCACATGGCAGTGGAATTGTCCATGAACACAATACTAGCCTCCTCTTAACAGAGGAGAAAGGCTTTTAATATTAGCCAGATCAAATGGAGCTCCAGAAGGTTGATGTGGTGTCTGGATTCTGCCAGAGAACAAAGTCTCTGATCTCCACTTTTTCCAAATGGCCGTTCTATCCCAAAAATTATGCATCTATCACCACTGTGAGATCTGGTTGGGAAAGGGAAATTGGTCTGGCGCAGATCCAATCACTATTCGTTAACCACCACTACAGAGCTTTTACAATTATCTCCGAGATCTGGACCATGTCAGAGAGATTTACTGGATGCTGCGCCCACTGAAACTTCAGGTACCACTGCAGAGCCAGCATATGCCAGCGGGAATGTGTCACCAGTAGGATGCACGAGGCCATGAGTTCCAGCAAACAGTCATACTGAAATCCAGGATAGAGGCTGAAACCTAGGTATCGTAGCTTGAATATTCTGTACTTGCTGTTCGGGAGGATAGGCCCGAATCTGCGCCACGTCTAGAACAGCTCTGATGGAAGGGAGCGTCTGAGAGGGTGGCAGGTGTGACTTCGGCAAGTTGATAGTGAACCCCAGCAAATGCAGGAGGGCCCCCGTAGTCTCGAGGGAGACAACAGACTGGGGTGAGCCCGCCATCAACAGCCAGTCATCAAGATAGGGAAAGACTGGCACCTCTGATCTCTACAGATGAGCTGCGACCACCCGCATCCCTTGGTAAACACCCAAGGGGTGCTAGTAAGGCTAAAAGGTAGCAGGGCAAACTGAAAGTGCTCATGGCCCAACGTGAACCACAGTTAACACCTGTGGGCAGGCAGGGCAGGAATGTGGAACTATGCGTCCTGCAAGTACAGCGCTGCATCCAGTCTCCAGGGTCCAGGGCAGGCAGGACTTGAGAAAGCTTGATCATTTTGAACTTCTCCTTTTTGAGGAAGAAATCGAGATGGAGCAGGTCTAGGATAGGACGAAGGCCTTCCTCCTTCTTGGCCACCAGAAAGTAGCTGAAATAGCACCCATGACCAACTTCTGCCGTTGGCACCCTCTCTATGGCTCCCTTGGCCAAGAGAGCTATCACTTCCTGGTGGAGCAAGGTAAGATGATCCTCCATCAGCCTGTCGCAAGCAGGTGGCATGGGTGGAGGGTTTATCACGAAGGGGAGGGGGCAGTCACAAAGGGGAGGGAGTAGCCCCTTCAGACAATTTGAAGAACCCATTGGTCAGCTCTTGTAGATCTCCAGTGGGGCAGGTGATGGCATATACTGCCTACCACTGAGTGCCTATGATGGTAAGAGGGCACACTATAAGGGCTTGGAGGCTGCTGGGGTAAGTGGTGTACTGACTAGACCTCTGGTTACCCGACCAACGAGGTCTGTGGATACCGCCTCCTCAGCCACACAGAGGCGGGGAAGCATGCGTGCCGTGGCGGCTGGGAGGGTATAAATGCGACTGGAATCCCCTTCCGTGGCCACGAAAGGCTGAATAGACCTGGCTGCATTTAGAGTAGTGGGAGAAGTTGTTGCTTGCACCTGAATGGACTGGGGTTGCGTCTCACAAAGCTCCTGGAGTGAACCTAGCCTAAGTCAGGCAGAACTTGATTATGTATGCCGGTGGAACTTTGTGTCAACTTCAAAGTGAAATGTGGTATAAATATTGGGGTCCTGACCCCAGCAATTTAGTACTCTTTGGAATGAAGGAACCTGCCAAGTAGAAGAGATGGAAAAGCTGTGAGGAGAGACTACCACTTTGCTGTTTGCTATGCTGTGTTGGCCTTCTTTTTTTGAGTATCTCCAAGGACTTGAGGTAGAGCTTGCATCTGTTCAAGAAGTCTCAGAAACAGAAAAGACTTCACTTTCCTGTGTACCTGCATCTGGAACTGTGTGTTTCAACTGCCACAGCTGGAAAAAGCAAACTGACGCAGTCAACAACACTGCTGCAAGCTCCGTGACCTGAAGGCACTGCCCACTTCGCATCGCAACCCTGGTCTCATTGATGAAGCCGTCCAACGCCGCAACAGAGCTGCTGCTTGCACCACAACCCACAGGCAACGCACTCCGCACTGCCTCTGTGGTCTCACCGACAGGGCCGCTGCAAGATGACATTGATGCCACTTCCTGCACTATGGTGCGGGGGCACCGCTCTTAAGTTTCACAACGCACTGCACCGCCCCGCACTGCAGTCTGGGCCCATCAACACCAGTACCATCTAATCCTGCTTGCACCGTGACCTGTGGGGCATGCATACTGCATTAATCCATCTCGCACCACAGCCATGGGTCTACCAACGAAAGCGCTTCAGCAACGACGATGGCGCTGCTTGCACCATTACCTGCCAGCATCGTCCCAATTCACACCTCAGCTCTGATCTCACTGACGCCACTAGACAACAGTCACTGATCCGCTAACTGCACCATGACCTGAGGTCACCGCTTGCCAAACTGTTTCACTTCACACTGCAGTCTCTAAGCCTGCCGGCGCTCCTGACTTCAACTTCGCGGAGTTTGACCGGCACGTGTGTGACTTCAAGGGCCATGACGACTCCCGCTTTGACCTCCAGAACAGACACATGCCGATGCCGGCTCTCCGGAGCTTATCGCGAGGTCCCAGATGCCCTGCATTTCTAAAGGTATTGTTTTCCGTGTCTTCCCGACACCATAGCTGGTCCGCAACGCCAACGCCGGCCTGAACCATTGGATTTGGTTGTTCGCAATGCCGTAATAGCCCTGGGCGGAGCTATCGACTTCAAGAACTGTATTTAAAGTCTATTTTTGCATTAGTCTTATCTTGATAACTGTATGTTGGATTTTTATTGTTTTCGTCTTGTTTTACACAGATTAATATTGGCTACTTTTCTACAACTGGTGCGGTGTCCTTTTGTACTGTTTTTACTGCATTACTGTGTGTTATGTGCAAATGCTTTAAACATTGTCTCTGAGATAAGCCGGTCTGCTCAGGCCAAGCTACCAAGGGGGTGAGCAGGGGTTATTTCAGAAGCGTAACTCCATTATCCTGACTTGGAAGAAGGGTCCCTACTTGGCAGGGTACCAATCTGCTAATTAAAGACCCTCATTTCCCAACACTGCTGGCAAGAGAAGACACTTTATACCCTGTAAAGATAAGCTGACCACCAGGACTAGGATGTTTCTCTCCAGGGCCAGTGGCCCTCACAGTTGCTTTGCTAGATAGTCAGGAGGCTCAGGACCTGTGGAGTGCGGGCAGGAGGGTGGTGTGCTGGCTGGTGGCAGAGCGGTTGTACAAGGAGAATAGGAAGAGACTGCTGTCACAGGGATCCAGAAAATCCAACTCCCAGAACAAAGTGCCATCTTGAGGCATGAAGGCCTCTTAAATTGCTCCTGGTTGCTAGGCCTGGCCACCAGGAGCAAAACGAGCCAAAATTGAAGACAACAGGACCAACAAAGCCAGAGCTATGCCACTTCAAAATTGAGCTTGGTTAAAAAAAAAAAAGAAAATCAAGCATCAGATCTTCTGAAAGTACCCTGGAAATGGCAGAGCCCTTCGTGAAAAGACGTGTGGGGCCTCCTTCCCAGAGACTCTTTTGGCCCAGAGGACTTCATCCCGAGGACCAGAGCATCGTAGGAGTACCGGGAGACCCTATTCCTCCCTGGGTCAGACAAAAGGACGGAGACGAGAGGCCAGGAGGCACCCTTGTACACCACCCCAGCCACACAACATGGATGGTAGAGCAAGGAAAGAGTGGCTCCTGACAAAAAGGGCTCTAAAAAGTAGGATGCCTACTCCCATTGCTACAGATGAAAGCGTGAAGGGAACTGTCTGGGTGGCGGGTCCTTGCCCTTCTCATGGCTACGAAGACAAAATAATCCAGCTGGGTGGATCTGGAACAGCCTCAATAAAAACAAAATCAAAAACAAAAGGTTGTAGGGCAAATCAGCTAAAGTAAACCACATGGAGCGACTTGGCGGCTCATTGTGCAACTGTAATGCCAGGAATTGCTTCTGGTCTTTCTTGTGGTGTCCCAAGGAGGGGCAAGGGCACCACCAAGTGATTCAAATGTTGTGAAGAAGGGGTTGCATGGAGTGCAGGAGCCCTCCCCCAATCAGTTTACCAGGGCCTGTGTTCTTACCCAAAACTGTACCCTTGTACCCCCAATTGGCACCTCTAGCCACACGTAAGTCCCTTGTAAAAGGTACTATGGGTACCAAGGGCACGGATCGAGTTTGGGGGGGGGGGGGTTGTGTTCTTGGTTATCTGATCTGATGAATAGATGCCGACAGTGCTTGCTTAAGCGAGGAGCAATTCGATTGAGCCCCGCAGGGCTGTGCCACGTGACAGCTGAGATATGACTCTTGATCCAGGACAGGCCGCACTCCTCCCGCTGATAAGGCCGGCGGGCTAGACAAGCTAATGCTAGGCAAGGCAACATCATGCTGTGATCACAATTGTCGGCTGGGTCTTGCAAGTTTACTGTATACTGTACGATTACATGTATGAGGCATATGAGCATGTTATGAATTTTTTTTATAAAATCGGTTTAAAAAGAGAAAATGGGTACCAAGGGCACTGTGACCAGGAAAGGCCTCTAAGGGTTGCAGAACCTATTGTGCCAACCTTAGAGGTCCTGTACCTTAACACACCCACACGCACACTGCCATTGCAGGCTGCGTGTTTTGGTGCAGAGAAAAGTGAGTCGACACATGGCACACATACCTATGTGCCATGTCTGCAACCCATTTACTAGGGTATAGGTAAGACACCCCTCTAGCTGGGTTCACTTTAACACTGGTGAGGGTACAGTTGCCCGAGAACTGTACCCCTACAGTGTCATAGTTCATTCTGAGACATTGTAGGTGCAATAAAGCCATACAAGAATAAATGGTCTGAGACTTTGTCATTACGAACTCCACAGCACCACAATGGCTTTACTGAGTTCCGGGAAGTTTGGTAGCAAGCATCTCAGCATAATACACCCACACTGATGCCAGTGCGGGATTTATTATACAATGCACACTGAAAAACGACCAGCCTCTGGTGGGATCCCTGACAGGTAAAGACCAGCCTGGCACCACAAGACATGTTTCTGGACCCCTGGCGTGGGAGCCTTCGCTACCTGGGTCCAAAAACAAAGCCTTTCCTGGGCAGAGGTGTTCACACCTCCCCCATGTCAGGAAGAGATGGCAGGGGAGCTTCAAAGGCCTTGCCACTGTTGAAATGCGACCCCCAGCCTCTCATGCTATCATGAGCTGCCCCCCTTCCTGTCTCACCTCCTTTTTTTCGGGAAGACAGATAGAAAAAACTTAGAACAGCCCAGAAGGTGTTCCCACCTTTGCCAACCCCACCCCTCAGGTGGGGGAACCAAGGTGAAGCCCACTCTTCAGTGCCGGCCATCTTGCAGATGGCAGGCACTCTCCAATCAACTTCCCCACGTGGGGTGAGCACACCAAGGGTGTAGTCACCCTAAGATCAGTAGCCCATTGGCTACTGTCCTCGAGACCCCTAAAACTCCCATGAATCCAGTATTTAAGGGGCAGCCCTCAACCGGGAAAGGCAGGTTCCCGCAACCTATGAAGAGGTATGAAAGATGCACAGCAGAGGAGACTGCAGAGAAGACCTGGATTGGCCCCAGCCCTTCTGGCCTGTCTGCAGTTCCCAGAGATCCTGCGCCAAAAGTCACCTTGTCCTGCCGCCAGCGACCTCCAGAACGCCTGGGAGGACTGACTGCCTTCAACAAAGACCGGCTCTCTTGTGAACAGCATCTCTGTTCAAATAAATCTCCAAAGAAAGACTCAGAGCCTGCTGCAGACAAAGAAACCAGACGCCTAGAACCACCACTGCACCAGTCGCCTGCGGCCCGAGTGGCCTACCAGTCGCAGCGAGGTCCCCCAGCGATCCAGAGTCCAAGTCTACCATGGGTTGACCCCTCCAGGACTCCGCGATGTCGCCTGCAGCCTCTGCATGGAGACACCCCCACCCACCAAGAGTGGCCCAGTAAGGTGAAATCTGACCTCATAAGACACCCCTGCATCCAGCCGCCATGCACCCAGAGAGGAGGACCGGAGGTGCACTTACATCTCTGAGTCCTCCAACTTAACTGCCCAGCTGTTGGTTCATCCTGGAATACTTCCTAGACCGAGCCTGCAGCCAAAATCCAAAACCTGCAAATCCCATAGAACTGGGCACCAGATCAGCACTTTGCACCCGGCCGCCCCTGTGCCGCTGCGGATGCACCTTGTGTGCTAACTCTGACCCCTCTTTGCCCTGAGCTTAACCCTAGGAGCTTTGCTCCCTCAACTTTGTGGCCTGCCCAAGAGCAGCCACCAACCCACTCCCCCCTAGCCCAATGGGCTAGCATTGGGCCTCAGCACTTTTTAACCGACCGCCCTAGTGCCGCTGAGGGTGCTTTTTGAGTGCATCCTTGACCCTGGGGGACCCCTGTTCTAACCCCAGAAACTCAACCCCAAAGACCGATTGCTTACCTGCAAACAAATAACCTCTTTTTTCTTCATAGGATAGCAATGTTTTCCTCTGAAAAAGTGTTAAGCTGTGTTTGTAAGGAAACCTAAGCAACTGTGTTTTAATGAAAAACTGTTTTACTTACCTTTTATCAAGGAAATCTCCCAGTGTAATATCGAGGCATATCAGAGTAGAAAAAGTTATCTTAAAAAAAAACCTCTGAAAAGTAATCAAAAGTACTCCAAAAGTAATTTCAACTGTAATTGAATTTTCTTTGCACAAACCTGTACCAAAAGTCATTCTCATGGAGCTTGCTTGTTGATCAATCTGTCTGGAAAAGTACATTTCTATTTACCTGTACCAAGTCCTGCTTGGTTTCTTAAAATAAAAAACAAAGAAATATTTTTGACACAAATTGGCCCGAGTTCTGTCTTTGAGTGTGCACAATAAATGCTTAACACTACCATCTGATAAAGCCTTACTGCTCGCCCACACTACCACAAATAGAGAGTATGGTATTATCTTTTTACCTCTGTAAGCCTTTGGGGATCCACTGGACCCTGTGCACACTAAACCTTACTTTGGTATAGGATATACAAAGCCAGCTTCCTACATGCGTGCTTAAGGCAAGCGTGGTTCGGCTTGCGGGGAAATGGCATGTGTGGTTCAGCCGGCGTTACGGTCGTTTCCCCTTGGGAGAAGGTGTTTATTATTTTCAAATTACTCCTAGAGCTAGACCTTTTGCACCTGGGCTAGGAGTGCAAGGCACATTAGTGGTTGGTCCTATGGTTGCATTATGTGGCTTGAAACGAGTAAAGACTAGGACACATATGCTTGTGATTGTTTTTTTTCTCATTAAACATTTTATTGAAAAATGTTCAGTCACACAGCATTCAGACAAAGTACAACTGCGATTAGCACATGTTAATAGTATACAATGCACCACTTTTAACATAAATATGGGAACAGATATTTGATTGTTTTGAGTACTAATGCTTTATACGTATACGGACAAACACTGCAATGCATATATTTCTAAAATAACTGCATTTTAATGTTATTAGGATTATTGCTGCCAATGGTCTTAACAGTGATATCATGGCGGTATATTTCTAAAGTATAAATGTGGTTATTGTTTTTTATGTGGTGACCCTCCTGGCAACGCCACTAGGCCTGATATATATATATATTTTTTTTTACACATTTGGTAACTCCTTGAGAAACCCAGGAGGCTCGCCATACGTGATGTGTCATCTGGTATGAGTATATATATATATACATCACAAACAGCAACTCCTGCTACTTCCACTGCAGCGGCGAAGAAGGAGAAACGGACCACTTTATCCAGGCAAGATGTTTTATTTAAACCTTCACATCCAGCTTCAGCTACATCTGATGACGCGTTTCGGGCTCAGAAACGATCACATAGTTGATATGTTTACTGGTTATTTTAAAAGCTGCTACATACCCGCCCAGATCACATGATACAGTCACATGATAATGAAGCATGAAAACAAACTTTAGACATAATCTTAGTTAAGAGTTTTTTTGTGTGTCTGCTGCATTCAGATAAAATCATCATATGCATATATAATTTGTTATATATGACACTATTATAAGGCAAATGAAAAACCACTGTAATTAGTTGTATATTGCAATATACCAAACTTGCTGCTTAATTGCATTTAAATACACAATATATCAACAGTTCATTGTAATTCGATTGAGATTAATGAAAGGAAAAACAAATTCATGAACTAACAACTACGGCATATAAAATCCAGAATCCCAATATTATAGCTTGTAATAGCTTATAGTGTATAAGCATTTTATTCCAGGTTAAATCCAAGTATTATGCAAGTCCTTCTCTATCTACTCATGTGGTTTCAGTGTACTCAGTTGCATTATATTTGACTGTAAACATAGAAGAATTTTAAAAAAACTGGCTTTTTAGGAATGTGCAAAACAGTGCATAGCAGCGAAAGATAATTTGTGCAAAACAGTGCTAATATAATCTCTAAATTAGAGAATAAAGTGCTTTAGTATGTGTCAATATGAATGTATAAAAATAGATAAAACAATGGAAATATAAAATTTCATATTTGTTAAAATCTTATATAAAACAATTCATCCATACTAAAGACATAGTGCAATAGTGTTATAAAACCATAGCAAAGTTTTGTTATAAAACTGACGAGGAATTACATTGTATCATAGTGCGAATGTTTGTTTGTGTCCAAATGTTTAGACAAATGCATTGAAATAGTTAGTGTGATATCGTAATTGCATTAGTGCAGAGATATTCATAGCATATCCAGTTTTTTTCTCACTATACACTAATATGCAGTTGCCTATATGTGTCCAAACTTGAACACAATTTATAACCCTACAAGAGCACCTCAGCACAGACTTTTCAATATTTAGAGGGGATGGCTAGAGAAAGGTATACATATCTTCGGAGTTGTTAAGCCCATTCGGGCACTTGCTGTCAAATTCAAGTATTAGCCTGGTTTCTAGTTGTCTTAGCAGCAATTCTCCGTTTCCTCCTCTGCGCTGTTTTGGTACGGATGCAACTACAAAATATTGCAAACAATTCACATCGTTATTGTGTACTTGTTTGAAGTGTTGAGCTACTGGGTATGTAGGGTCACTGTGCAAAATCGGGCGAAGATGCTGCAAAATCCTCACGTGCACCTGCAGCTTCGTTCAGCCGATATAATTCAGACCGCAGGAGCACGTGAGGACATATACTGCAAATTCAGTCCTGCAATTGAAACTTCCCACTATCTTGGTTCCCCTAGAGCTGAAAGGCGTATAGTATTCGTTCTTGTTAACGCCGAATTTACACGCTCTACATGACGAGCATTATGGAAGCCTGGGGTAGGTTTCAGCCAAGTAGAATTTTGTCTGGTTTCAGGACTGGCTTGATCTAAAATTGAACCCATGTTTCTTTCTCTACTGAATGTAATGGTAGGAGTTAATGGTAAGCTAATACGCAGTACTGGATCATTGAGTACAATTGCCCAATTCTTTTTCACTATAGATCTGATCTTCTGTTCATTCTCACTATAGGCAGTTATACGTCTAGGGCCCTGATTTTCTACTGGCTCTACTTCTGGGGCACTCTGACTGGGCGTTCTGCACTGTCCAAAGAGATGTTCGGCAACAAACTATTTCTAGATATCAATTTGGCTTTGGATAAAGCATCTTTGAGCATTTTATCAGAATATCCACGCACTTTGAGTCTTAACATTAATTCTGTTGCACATCTTTCAAAGTCTGCTTCTACACTGCAAATTCTTTTCACTCGCAGCAACTCCCCATAAGGGATGCTCGCGATAAGATGTTTAGGATGAGTGCTGAAGGCATGGAGTGTCATATTACCAGCCGTAGGCTTCCTGAAAAGAGTTGTTTCCACTTTGTTCTGTCTGACATACATTCTGACATCTAAAAATTCTATGCTGTTATTGTCAATGTGGGATGTAAAATGGAAGTTGAGATGATTGTTATTAATAGCTTCAATAAAATTGAGTGCTTCTATCTCACTTCCCTTCCACAAACTAAAAATGTTGTCAATGTACCGAAGGAAACACATTATGTTTTTGTCAAAATGTGCTTTGTGTTCTTTTTTCAGTACCTGTTCCTCCCACCAGCCCACGTGCAAGCACGCGTAGCTGGGGGAGAAACAGGCTACCATTGCCACGCCTCTAAGTTGTATGAACAAATCCTTACCGAAATGGAAGAAATTGTTGTTCAGACACCACTCAATTAGGCTAACAATTGCCTTATTGTGTTGGTAGAATTCGTTAGGTCTTTGATCTAAAAAATATTTGACTGCCGCTAGGCCTGCACTATGATCAATACTCGTGTAAAGCGACTCTTATCTAATGCTATTAATAGCATATCTTCTGACCATTGAAGATTCTTAGTTTTGGACAAGAAATCCCCTGTGTCTTTAATGTACCTTGGTAAAGTTTTGACCAGCTCTTGCAAGAAAAAATCTATATATTGGCCAACTTGTTCTACCACGCTTTTAATGGCAGAAATGATAGGTCTTCCAGGTATGGGAGAAACAGCTTTGGGCACTTTAGGTATTAAATACAATACTGGTAGAACTGGACTCTCATTGTTCATAAACTTAAATTCATCTTGAGAGATGAGTCCTTCCCTACGCCATTGCACTAACTGTTTTTTCAAGATCTCGATTGCCTTCATATAATCTTTATGAGTTGTTTTTTCATAACAAACAGCGTCGTTCAATTGTCTTTTGGCTTCTCTGATGTAGTCCTCTTTAGGCCAGATAACTAGGTTACCTCCCTTATCAGATTTTTTTAATTATAATCTCGTTATCTCCCAACTTTTTCATAAGGTTGGCATATTCACGCTTTTTTTGCTGTATATGTTTCTTTTTTTGGTGTTTATAGATTTTACTTGTAAGTGTAATTTTTTGATGTCTTCAATGACACAATCGTGAAAAATGTCCACTGCATCCTTGGGCATCATAGGAATGAAGCTTGATTTACTCTTAAAGGGGCTACCCCAGCCCCCTTCTGTCGTAGATTTATTCTCCTTAATCTGGACTGTGTGGGTTCGTCGATGTCAGAATCTGTATTTTGAGATTCAGTTGCATTTAGATCATGCATTGTTAACAATGTGGGAATATCTATCTGCAGCTGTTAACCTCGGGTCTTGCTCACCACTATCTCCATTGTGTTCGCTGCTGTTCTTTTCCTTATCTTTTTTTGGGAACAAAATACTTTTTTTACTTCAGTTTCCTGACAAAGCGAAAAATGTCAATTTTGGTTGAGGCATAATTGAAAGGCTGGCCTGGACAGAAGTTCAACCCCAAGGACAAAAGTGGTTTTTCGGCCAACGATAGTTCTACAGATGAAAGATTAATGATAGATTTATCCAAATCTACTTCTTACGTTGCCACATGGTTTTCTTCTTTTTCTTTTGTCCTTCGGTTGCATCTTTTTCTCCTTTCCCTTCTTCGTTTGTTGTTTTCTTGCCTCGGTCTCAGTGTTCGAAGCCCTTCTTCCACTAAAAGATTCAGCTTCTGTTCCAGATTCAATTTGGTTCCTAATGGTTATATATTATATGTATATGGGAAAGCATTGAGATTACGGGGTTCGGGATCCACAAGGTATGAAATGTGATATGAGGGTGTCACCAAAGTAATTTTCCATCTTGCGGATGTATATATTTGTAATTTAATGCATAATATTTAGTAATGTGTGTTCTGTTGGCGAGTGCCAGCGAATTGAGATTACTTGCCCACACCAAGCCCCCGGGTAGGTTTTGAATGGTTTTGCTTCGCTACACAGAGAGTCATGTGTTACAATGAAGTACATAGTTCCCAAGGTAACTGCAGACTTATTACTTGTGCAGTAATCACATCCTTCTCTATTAATACCCCATTTTTCACAGCATGCCAAACAAGGTGTCAGAACCCCAGTGCCACTCGACAAGCAGGCCCTTTGCAAGGTGTACCCAGGCTCACAAACAAAAAAAACACGCTCGGGGGCGTGGCTAGCAGCCAACGATGGCGGCCGCAGCTTAGGGAGGCTCCCGGGACGAGGCGGCTTCCCACTGCAATCTGTGACAGTTATCCTTTTCTATTGGTGGTCCGAGGGGTGGACCGGACCCGGAGTCCTTGTGGCATCGAGCGCAGCGACGTTGGAGGCGACGGCGACATGCCTGCACTCCGAGAAGCCTAACAGTGTACGGGGAGGAAAGTGGCCTGTTGTCTGCCTGGTAGCAGCGGAGTGGCGTACAGATTAAGTCCAGCCGGAAGTAGCGCCATACCGGCGGTGAGCGGCAGGAAGTGCCGGCCCCCTGGACGTATCGCCTAAAAATCCACGGAGCGCCCTCCGGCGACCTAACAACGCAAGCAGAGCCCCGATAACTCCAACAGCTGCAGCCGCAGCCGCGGGGTCCGGCCCTGAGGTGAGGGAAGCGCCTCGGACAAACGACTCGAAGCTACCACCTTTCGCGCTTGCTGCGCGTCTCACTCGCAGCTGAGCGGCACCTCGCGCGGCCTCCCGGGTGTGAGCACGGAGGTCCGCTGAAATTGCGGGCCCGCTTTTATGACCATCGGCGGGTGGTGGCAGGACACTCGACAGCTGTGGGGCCGGTGGGTTGGACCCCCCCCCCCTCCTGGCACAATACTGGAAAGAGCTGCTGCGGCGCTGCCGGCAAGCCTACTGGGGGGCAATAAGGATCAGTGGAACACAGAGTCGCGTCCTAGTGCTGGCAACGACCCCACTACACCTCGCCAGCCCTACTAACGTCCACACTACACACGTGCTGGCTCGACGAATCGATGGTGTTGTGGCATTCGTGAGAGGGGTAATAATCAATTGGTATTGGATGGATGCACAGCTCAAGGGTTGGTTCAATGTCTCAACAAATTTTAAAAGGGGTTCTGGTGCACCAGAATGGTGACGTCGAGGGTCCCACGACGTCAATACAATAGTGGAATAGTGAGACTAGACAGAGTCTGGAATCATCCCCTGTGGGCACACATTAAATTGTCTTCTAAGTAAGGAAGACTTCCTTAGCAGTTTTTCTCAAGTGTTCATTTTATTTAAAGTTATCTTTCAAATCATATTGGTAGTTTTTTATCTTTTTCCAGACAATTTGATAACATCAGGCAATGTCCATTTCAAAATCACCAATGCATTTCGGGCATTAGATTCATGCCCTTCATCAGGGAGACGACACTATAAAAAATATATGGTGAATGACCGTTAGTGAGCGTTAAAAAACGGATGAACAAACAATTAAAGCAACATGAATGAACTCATTAACGTTAGGAATAACATGATGTACTGGTCGGTTAATGATTTGATTATATCAAGAACAAATTATCACAACCATAATGACACTCATATGCAAAACAGTATACATGATGGACAAAATCGGTGTCACTTACATGCCTTTCCAAGTATAGGGTTCAAAATCTGTAACAAAGGAGAGTGCAGAAACTGGTTTACTATTTGTTCGGTGTGTAGGGTCTGAAAGCGTGGTGGTGTGCGAGAAAAAACGCGGGAGTGAAACTAACCTGAGATTGTTGAATTCAAGGTGTAAATAATCCAATGTTCGTTTCAGTAAATGCGGCACGAAGGAGTCGGTCGCGCTACTAAATTCAAAGGGAAAGATCTCCGATCATGTGGGCGATCACATGACTAAGAGGGTAGAAAAAAGACTCAACAAGAATGTTTGACTCCACTCGCAAGAGCGAGGATAAAATTCAGAATTGGGTGCCTTCACCTAAACGGTTAAAGCAGATGATCGCAGGATCTTAAATTGCCGGCTAGAATTGTAATGTGCAATGTACGGGGAAAAAATAAAAATAGAATACAAAAGGAAGGTAAAAATGGGAGGTCAGGGTAACGTGGCAGTGTGGGGACTCGATCCACAGTCTGTTGCTTGGAAAGAATGTGAGACTAAGGGATTAATGTGTTGCGCCACCGCGATGGTGGGTGACATCAACGAGTTTGTGACCCTAAGACTAGTGATAGTGTGGGATGTGTATGGTGATAAGTGTCAAATGTATAATATACAAACGCTGTAGGCACAATAAATGATCATAAGAGCAATTGGTTACAGGTAACATGCAAGTTCAATTCTTTCATTCAAGCCCGTTGGCTTCTGGGTTGAAAGTTTCTGAATCCACTGGTTTTCTCTGCGGAGAAGGTAGCTGGAGTTGTCACGACCTTCAATTTTAGGAACGATTTCCAAAACAATGAATTTGATCTGTGAAACATTGTGTTTCTCTTCCGTGAAGTGAGATGATAAAGCTGATTTGATGTTTTTTAGTCTGATGTTTGACTTGTGTTCTGTTAGGCGCACTTTTATACGCCGCTCTGTCTTGCCCACGTACATCTTGCCGCACGGGCAACGTATCCCATATATTAGGTTGCTTGATTCACAGGTTGCATTCACCTTGAGTTTGATTCGGTGACCTTTAGATGGATGGTTTATGCTACTACCTCTGATAATACTATTACAGTGGCCGCAGTTGAGGCATGGTCTCGTGCCTGAGTAAGTGGTCTCATCTGTCATAGGATTTTGTAGAATTTCTCCCAAGTTTTTAGCTCTGTTGAAAGCAAAAAGAGGTGGTTGGCTAAACGATTGATTGAAATCAGGTTCAAGATTTAGAATTGACCAGTGCTTACGGATGATTTGTTTGTATCTTTTACTAGCAGTAGAAAATTTAGATACTGCCACTATGCGTGACTGATCCTTTTTTGGTTTGTACGTAAGCAAGGTAGTTCTATCGATATTGTCGATTCTCTGTCTAGCTTGATTCACTACTATTGGCGGGTATCCTCTTACTAGAAACTTACTGGTCATTTCTTCTAGTCGTACCTCCAGAGTTGTTTCATCCGATGCAATTCTCTTTACTCTAGCCATTTGCGAAAATGGTAAGTTCTTAATTAGGTTTGGTTCATGGAAACTTGAGTGTAGCAGCATGTTGTTTCTATCCGTGGGTTTCACGTACAGATCCGTTGTGAATCCTGTGGGGGTTCTTATCACTTTCACATCCAGAAAGTTGACTTCAGTGTTGGATGTAACCCATGTCAGTTGGATCCGTTGGTCGATATCATTGAACTTCATCAAGGCCTTGATGAGATTTTCCTCCGTGTTGGTCCAAACGATGAAGAGATATGGGATACGTTGCCCGTGCGGCAAGATGTACGTGGGCAAGACAGAGCGGCGTATAAAAGTGCGCCTAACAGAACACAAGTCAAACATCAGACTAAAAAACATCAAATCAGCTTTATCATCTCACTTCACGGAAGAGAAACACAATGTTTCACAGATCAAATTCATTGTTTTGGAAATCGTTCCTAAAATTGAAGGTCGTGACAACTCCAGCTACCTTCTCCGCAGAGAAAACCAGTGGATTCAGAAACTTTCAACCCAGAAGCCAACGGGCTTGAATGAAAGAATTGAACTTGCATGTTACCTGTAACCAATTGCTCTTATGATCATTTATTGTGCCTACAGCGTTTGTATATTATACATTTGACACTTATCACCATACACATCCCACACTATCACTAGTCTTAGGGTCACAAACTCGTTGATGTCACCCACCATCGCGGTGGCGCAACACATTAATCCCTTAGTCTCACATTCTTTCCAAGCAACAGACTGTGGATCGAGTCCCCACACTGCCACGTTACCCTGACCTCCCATTTTTACCTTCCTTTTGTATTCTATTTTTATTTTTTCCCCGTACATTGCACATTACAATTCTAGCCGGCAATTTAAGATCCTGCGATCATCTGCTTTAACCGTTTAGGTGAAGGCACCCAATTCTGAATTTTATCCTCGCTCTTGCGAGTGGAGTCAAACATTCTTGTTGAGTCTTTTTTCTACCCTCTTAGTCATGTGATCGCCCACATGATCGGAGATCTTTCCCTTTGAATTTAGTAGCGCGACCGACTCCTTCGTGCCGCATTTACTGAAACGAACATTGGATTATTTACACCTTGAATTCAACAATCTCAGGTTAGTTTCACTCCCGCGTTTTTTCTCGCACACCACCACGCTTTCAGACCCTACACACCGAACAAATAGTAAACCAGTTTCTGCACTCTCCTTTGTTACAGATTTTGAACCCTATACTTGGAAAGGCATGTAAGTGACACCGATTTTGTCCATCATGTATACTGTTTTGCATATGAGTGTCATTATGGTTGTGATAATTTGTTCTTGATATAATCAAATCATTAACCGACCAGTACATCATGTTATTCCTAACGTTAATGAGTTCATTCATGTTGCTTTAATTGTTTGTTCATCCGTTTTTTAACGCTCACTAACGGTCATTCACCATATATTTTTTATAGTGTCGTCTCCCTGATGAAGGGCATGAATCTAATGCCCGAAATGCATTGGTGATTTTGAAATGGACATTGCCTGATGTTATCAAATTGTCTGGAAAAAAATAAAAAACTACCAATATGATTTGAAAGATAACTTTAAATAAAATGAACACTTGAGAAAAACTGCTAAGGAAGTCTTCCTTACTTAGAAGACAATTTAATGTGTGCCCACAGGGGATGATTCCAGACTCTGTCTAGTCTCACTATTCCACATTCGTGAGAGGGGTGCCACATTGAATTTCACCCGGCTTCACGTTGGTGTTGGGGTGACACTCGGCTGACGGGAGGCCTACAAGGGGACGAGGCACTCCCCTACGATAGCTGTTACGGCGCTACCGCCACACGGACGTATACTGGGAGGCGGGCACTCCTTGACCCGAATACCAACGCTCAGCGGCGAGTTGCGACACCAGCAAACGCTACGCCATGTCTAACAGAGGCCCTAAACACAACACTGCTCGGGTCCGGCTGGAAAAATTCGCCTATGAGAAGCAGACTCCTCCCCAGGAACAGCGAAAAAACACGGGGAACACGGCGGAGGCCGAGGGCGCGAAAAAGGCCACAATCAAAGATGTGCTGGCAGCATTGGCTCAGGTGCAAGCGACGGTGGGAGCGACGGCCACGGAGGTCACCTTGATACGAGCGGACCTCCAGAAAATGAACGAACGGGTCAAGCAGGTTGAGGTGGTCACCAAATCCTTAGTCGAAGACGTGTCCGAACTCCAAACGGCGATGGAGCGTCTCCAAACTGACAATAAATTGCTCAGAGACAAACTGGACGACCAAGAAGGACGCTCCCGGCGTAACAACGTCCGAATTTTAGGTGTGCCAGAATCGGAAGACACGGGGCAATGGACCTCTACGTGGAGGACATGATCAAAACCAGACTCCAGCCTAAGGGACTCTCGAATTTTTTTTCAGTAGAAAGAGCCCATAGAGTACCGGGGGGGGAAGCCTAAATCTGGGGGTCCACCTCGGCCAATACTGGCAAGGCTGTTCAACTTCAGGGACCGCGACGCCATCCTACAAGCCGCAAGAGTTGCGCCGCCCCTTCAGGTCCAGAACTCAAGGATTGGCTTTTTCCCGAACTATACGGCTGAGGTTTTCCAAGAGGAGGAGGACGTTTCTGGAGGTTAAAAAAACACTGAGGGAGAAGGGACTGCCATATTCAATGCTGTTTCCGGCCCGACTGAGAGTGGTAGCAGATAAGAAGGTGTGGTTCTTCGATTCCCCGGACGCCGCCCGGGACTGGCTTGAGGGATGGCGCACTGTTGATCGCCAGCGCAGACCCCACAGATCAAACCACGACCGCGGAAGAGACAGCAGAAACGGCTCACAAACGTCTGGACGAGAAGAAGGAGCGGAGGGCTCTCCCTCCCATGGATTCGCAGGAGCCGGTGGAGAGGAATGACCCGCATTCCGGGACTTGTATTAGTGGCAGTCGCCGACCATTGACGCACATTTTCAGATGCTACGGATGGACTCTGGCGTGACTGCTCCGGGACCACGCAGGGATGCCGCCTGCTCGGGGAGACGCTCTCCCCTCTACACGCAAGTACATTGGTTGTGGGAGGGATTAAGCACTCTGCTCAGTTGGGGGGGCGGGCAGTTGAAGGTCCGTTAGGCAGGGGTGCAGGGAGGGGGGATTGGGGTTGAGGATGTTTTTTTGTAGTTAGGAATACACTTAGATGGTCAATTGCAAAACCTAGGCCTCCACATGAGTCAATCCCGAGAAGGATAGGGGCGCGAGGATTGGCAGCCTACATGCGGTCCCTTTGCAACTTCCTACATGACTATACATGCAGCACTCATGTCATACTTGGCTTCCGACATGCCTTGGTACCCATTGCCCAGGTTGAATTGAGGACAATCGTCCTATCATCCCATAATACCCATAATCCCGAATGGCTAACTTCACAATAATTGGCGGGGGATGACTCAGAGCCTGCTGCAGACAAAGAAACCAGACGCCTAGAACCACCACTGCACTAGTCGCCTGCGGCCCGAGTGGCCTACCAGTCGCAGCGAGGTCCCCCAGCGATCCAGAGTCCAAGTCTACCATGGGTTGACCCCTCCAGGACTCCGCGATGTCGCCTGCAGCCTCTGCATGGAGACACCCCCACCCACCAAGAGTGGCCCAGTAAGGTGAAATCTGACCTCATAAGACACCCCTGCATCCAGCCGCCATGCACCCAGAGAGGAGGACCGGAGGTGCACTTACATCTCTGAGTCCTCCAACTTAACTGCCCAGCTGTTGGTTCATCCTGGAATACTTCCTAGACCGAGCCTGCAGCCAAAATCCAAAACCTGCAAATCCCATAGAACTGGGCACCAGATCAGCACTTTGCACCCGGCCGCCCCTGTGCCGCTGCGGATGCACCTTGTGTGCTAACTCTGACCCCTCTTTGCCCTGAGCTTAACCCTAGGAGCTTTGCTCCCTCAACTTTGTGGCCTGCCCAAGAGCAGCCACCAACCCACTCCCCCCTAGCCCAATGGGCTAGCATTGGGCCTCAGCACTTTTTAACCGACCGCCCTAGTGCCGCTGAGGGTGCTTTTTGAGTGCATCCTTGACCCTGGGGGACCCCTGTTCTAACCCCAGAAACTCAACCCCAAAGACCGATTGCTTACCTGCAAACAAATAACCTCTTTTTTCTTCATAGGATAGCAATGTTTTCCTCTGAAAAAGTGTTAAGCTGTGTTTGTAAGGAAACCTAAGCAACTGTGTTTTAATGAAAAACTGTTTTACTTACCTTTTATCAAGGAAATCTCCCAGTGTAATATCGAGGCATATCAGAGTAGAAAAAGTTATCTTAAAAAAAAACCTCTGAAAAGTAATCAAAAGTACTCCAAAAGTAATTTCAACGAAATTGAATTTTCTTTGCACAAACCTGTACCAAAAGTCATTCTCATGGAGCTTGCTTGTTGATCAATCTGTCTGGAAAAGTACATTTCTATTTACCTGTACCAAGTCCTGCTTGGTTTCTTAAAATAAAAAACAAAGAAATATTTTTGACACAAATTGGCCCGAGTTCTGTCTTTGAGTGTGCACAATAAATGCTTAACACTACCATCTGATAAAGCCTTACTGCTCGCCCACACTACCACAAATAGAGAGTATGGTATTATCTTTTTACCTCTGTAAGCCTTTGGGGATCCACTGGACCATGTGCACACTAAACCTTACTTTGGTATAGGATATACAAAGCCAGCTTCCTACATGCGTGCTTAAGGCAAGCGTGGTTCGGCTTGCGGGGAAATGGCATGTGTGGTTCAGCCGGCGTTACAGTCGTTTCCCCTTGGGAGAAGGTGTTTATTATTTTCAAATTACTCCTAGAGCTAGACCTTTTGCACCTGGGCTAGGAGTGCAAGGCACATTAGTGGTTGGTCCTATGGTTGCATTATGTGGCTTGAAACGAGTAAAGACTAGGACACATATGCTTGTGATTGTTTTTTTTCTCATTAAACATTTTATTGAAAAATGTTCAGTCACACAGCATTCAGACAAAGTACAACTGCGATTAGCACATGTTAATAGTATACAATGCACCACTTTTAACATAAATATGGGAACAGATATTTGATTGTTTTGAGTACTAATGCTTTATACGTATACGGACAAACACTGCAATGCATATATTTCTAAAATAACTGCATTTTAATGTTATTAGGATTATTGCTGCCAATGGTCTTAACAGTGATATCATGGCGGTATATTTCTAAAGTATAAATGTGGTTATTGTTTTTTATGTGGTGACCCTCCTGGCAACGCCACTAGGCCTGATATATATATATATTTTTTTTTACACATTTGGTAACTCCTTGAGAAACCCAGGAGGCTCGCCATACGTGATGTGTCATCTGGTATGAGTATATATATATATATACATCACAAACAGCAACTCCTGCTACTTCCACTGCAGCGGCGAAGAAGGAGAAACGGACCACTTTATCCAGGCAAGATGTTTTATTTAAACCTTCACATCCAGCTTCAGCTACATCTGATGACGCGTTTCGGGCTCAGAATGATCACATAGTTGATATGTTTACTGGTTATTTTAAAAGCTGCTACATACCCGCCCAGATCACATGATACAGTCACATGATAATGAAGCATGAAAACAAACTTTAGACATAATCTTAGTTAAGAGTTTTTTTGTGTGGCTGCTGCATTCAGATAAAATCATCATATGCATATATAATTTGTTATATATGACACTATTATAAGGCAAATGAAAAACCACTGTAATTAGTTGTATATTGCAATATACCAAACTTGCTGCTTAATTGCATTTAAATACACAATATATCAACAGTTCATTGTAATTCGATTGAGATTAATGAAAGGAAAAACAAATTCATGAACTAACAACTACGGCATATAAAATCCAGAATCCCAATATTATAGCTTGTAATAGCTTATAGTGTATAAGCATTTTATTCCAGGTTAAATCCAAGTATTATGCAAGTCCTTCTCTATCTACTCATGTGGTTTCAGTGTACTCAGTTGCATTATATTTGACTGTAAACATAGAAGAATTTTAAAAAAACTGGCTTTTTAGGAATGTGCAAAACAGTGCATAGCAGCGAAAGATAATTTGTGCAAAACAGTGCTAATATAATCTCTAAATTAGAGAATAAAGTGCTTTAGTATGTGTCAATATGAATGTATAAAAATAGATAAAACAATGGAAATATAAAATTTCATATTTGTTAAAATCTTATATAAAACAATTCATCCATACTAAAGACATAGTGCAATAGTGTTATAAAACCATAGCAAAGTTTTGTTATAAAACTGACGAGGAATTACATTGTATCATAGTGCGAATGTTTGTTTGTGTCCAAATGTTTAGACAAATGCATTAAAATAGTTAGTGTGATATCGTAATTGCATTAGTGCAGAGATATTCATAGCATATCCAGTTTTTTTCTCACTATACACTAATATGCAGTTGCCTATATGTGTCCAAACTTGAACACAATTTATAACCCTACAAGAGCACCTCAGCACAGACTTTTCAATATTTAGAGGGGATGGCTAGAGAAAGGTATACATATCTTCGGAGTTGTTAAGCCCATTCGGGCACTTGCTGTCAAATTCAAGTATTAGCCTGGTTTCTAGTTGTCTTAGCAGCAATTCTCCGTTTCCTCCTCTGCGCTGTTTTGGTACGGATGCAACTACAAAATATTGCAAACAATTCACATCGTTATTGTGTACTTGTTTGAAGTGTTGAGCTACTGGGTATGTAGGGTCACTGTGCAAAATCGGGCGAAGATGCTGCAAAATCCTCACGTGCACCTGCAGCTTCGTTCTGCCGATATAATTCAGACCGCAGGAGCACGTGAGGACATATACTGCAAATTCAGTCCTGCAATTGAAACTTCCCACTATCTTGGTTCCCCTAGAGCTGAAAGGCGTATAGTATTCGTTCTTGTTAACGCCGAATTTACACGCTCTACATGACGAGCATTATGGAAGCCTGGGGTAGGTTTCAGCCAAGTAGAATTTTGTCTGGTTTCAGGACTGGCTTGATCTAAAATTGAACCCATGTTTCTTTCTCTACTGAATGTAATGGTAGGAGTTAATGGTAAGCTAATACGCAGTACTGGATCATTGAGTACAATTGCCCAATTCTTTTTCACTATAGATCTGATCTTCCGTTCATTCTCACTATAGGCAGTTATACGTCTAGGGCCCTGATTTTCTACTGGCTCTACTTCTGGGGCACTCTGACTGGGCGTTCTGCACTGTCCAAAGAGATGTTCGGCAACAAACTATTTCTAGATATCAATTTGGCTTTGGATAAAGCATCTTTGAGCATTTTATCAGAATATCCACGCACTTTGAGTCTTAACATTAATTCTGTTGCACATCTTTCAAAGTCTGCTTCTACACTGCAAATTCTTTTCACTCGCAGCAACTCCCCATAAGGGATGCTCGCGATAAGATGTTTAGGATGAGTGCTGAAGGCATGGAGTGTCATATTACCAGCCGTAGGCTTCCTGAAAAGAGTTGTTTCCACTTTGTTCTGTCTGACATACATTCTGACATCTAAAAATTCTATGCTGTTATTGTCAATGTGGGATGTAAAATGGAAGTTGAGATGATTGTTATTAATAGCTTCAATAAAATTGAGTGCTTCTATCTCACTTCCCTTCCACAAACTAAAAATGTTGTCAATGTACCGAAGGAAACACATTATGTTTTTGTCAAAATGTGCTTTGTGTTCTTTTTTCAGTACCTGTTCCTCCCACCAGCCCACGTGCAAGCACGCGTAGCTGGGGGAGAAACAGGCTACCATTGCCACGCCTCTAAGTTGTATGAACAAATCCTTACCGAAATGGAAGAAATTGTTGTTCAGACACCACTCAATTAGGCTAACAATTGCCTTATTGTGTTGGTAGAATTCGTTAGGTCTTTGATCTAAAAAATATTTGACTGCCGCTAGGCCTGCACTATGATCAATACTCGTGTAAAGCGACTCTTATCTAATGCTATTAATAGCATATCTTCTGACCATGGAAGATTCTTAGTTTTGGACAAGAAATCCCCTGTGTCTTTAATGTACCTTGGTAAAGTTTTGACCAGCTCTTGCAAAAAAAAATCTATATATTGGCCAACTTTTTCTACCACGCTTTTAATGGCAGAAATGATAGGTCTTCCAGGTATGGGAGAAACAGCTTTGGGCACTTTAGGTATTAAATACAATACTGGTAGAACTGGACTCTCATTGTTCATAAACTTAAATTCATCTTGAGAGATGAGTCCTTCCCTACGCCATTGCACTAACTGTTTTTTCAAGATCTCGATTGCCTTCATATAATCTTTATGAGTTGTTTTTTCATAACAAACAGCGTCGTTCAATTGTCTTTTGGCTTCTCTGATGTAGTCCTCTTTAGGCCAGATAACTAGGTTACCTCCCTTATCAGATTTTTTAATTATAATCTCGTTATCTCCCAACTTTTTCATAAGGTTGGCATATTCACGCTTTTTTTGCTGTATATGTTTCTTTTTTTTGGTGTTTATAGATTTTACTTGTAAGTGTAATTTTTTGATGTCTTCAATGACACAATCGTGAAAAATGTCCACTGCATCCTTGGGCATCATAGGAATGAAGCTTGATTTACTCTTAAAGGGGCTACCCCAGCCCCCTTCTGTCGTAGCTTTATTCTCCTTAATCTGGACTGTGTGGGTTCGTCGATGTCAGAATCTGTATTTTGAGATTCAGTTGCATTTAGATCATGCATTGTTAACAATGTGGGAATATCTATCTGCAGCTGTTAACCTCGGGTCTTGCTCACCACTATCTCCATTGTGTTCGCTGCTGTTCTTTTCCTTATCTTTTTTTGGGAACAAAATACTTTTTTTACTTCAGTTTCCTGACAAAGCGAAAAATGTCAATTTTGGTTGAGGCATAATTGAAAGGCTGGCCTGGACAGAAGTTCAACCCCAAGGACAAAAGTGGTTTTTCGGCCAACGATAGTTCTACAGATGAAAGATTAATGATAGATTTATCCAAATCTACTTCTTACGTTGCCACATGGTTTTCTTCTTTTTCTTTTGTCCTTCGGTTGCATCTTTTTCTCCTTTCCCTTCTTCGTTTGTTGTTTTCTTGCCTCGGTCTCAGTGTTCGAAGCCCTTCTTCCACTAAAAGATTCAGCTTCTGTTCCAGATTCAATTTGGTTCCTAATGGTTATATATTATATGTATATGGGAAAGCATTGAGATTACGGGGTTCGGGATCCACAAGGTATGAAATGTGATATGAGGGTGTCACCAAAGTAATTTTCCATCTTGCGGATGTATATATTTGTAATTTAATGCATAATATTTAGTAATGTGTGTTCTGTTGGCGAGTGCCAGCGAATTGAGATTACTTGCCCACACCAAGCCCCCGGGTAGGTTTTGAATGGTTTTGCTTCGCTACACAGAGAGTCATGTGTTACAATGAAGTACATAGTTCCCAAGGTAACTGCAGACTTATTACTTGTGCAGTAATCACATCCTTCTCTATTAATACCCCATTTTTCACAGCATGCCAAACAAGGTGTCAGAACCCCAGTGCCACTGGACAAGCAGGCCCTTTGCAAGGTGTACCCAGGCTCACAAACAAAAAAAACACGCTCGGGGGCGTGGCTAGCAGCCAACGATGGCGGCCGCAGCTTAGGGAGGCTCCCGGGACGAGGCGGCTTCCCACTGCAATCTGTGACAGTTATCCTTTTCTATTGGTGGTCCGAGGGGTGGACCGGACCCGGAGTCCTTGTGGCATCGAGCGCAGCGACGTTGGAGGCGACGGCGACATGCCTGCACTCCGAGAAGCCTAACAGTGTACGGGGAGGAAAGTGGCCTGTTGTCTGCCTGGTAGCAGCGGAGTGGCGTACAGATTAAGTCCAGCCGGAAGTAGCGCCATACCGGCGGTGAGCGGCAGGAAGTGCCGGCCCCCTGGACGTATCGCCTAAAAATCCACGGAGCGCCCTCCGGCGACCTAACAACGCAAGCAGAGCCCCGATAACTCCAACAGCTGCAGCCGCAGCCGCGGGGTCCGGCCCCGAGGTGAGGGAAGCGCCTCGGACAAACGACTCGAAGCTACCACCTTTCGCGCTTGCTGCGCGTCTCACTCGCAGCTGAGCGGCACCTCGCGCGGCCTCCCGGGTGTGAGCACGGAGGTCCGCTGAAATTGCGGGCCCGCTTTTATGACCATCGGCGGCAGGACACTCGACAGCTGTGGGGCCGGTGGGTTGGACCCCCCCCCCTCCTGGCACAATACTGGAAAGAGCTGCTGCGGCGCTGCCGGCAAGCCTACTGGGGGGCAATAAGGATCAGTGGAACACAGAGTCGCGTCCTAGTGCTGGCAACGACCCCACTACACCTCGCCAGCCCTACTAACGTCCACACTACACACGTGCTGGCTCGACGAATCGATGGTGTTGTGGCATTCGTGAGAGGGGTGCCACATTGAATTTCACCCGGCTTCACGTTGGTGTGACACTCGGCTGACGGGAGGCCTACAAGGGGACGAGGCACTCCCCTACGATAGCTGTTACGGCGCTACCGCCACACGGACGTATACTGGGAGGCGGGCACTCCTTGACCCGAATACCAACGCTCAGCGGCGAGTTGCGACACCAGCAAACGCTACGCCATGTCTAACAGAGGCCCTAAACACAACACTGCTCGGGTCCGGCTGGAAAAATTCGCCTATGAGAAGCAGACTCCTCCCCAGGAACAGCGAAAAAACACGGGGAACACGGCGGAGGCCGAGGGCGCGAAAAAGGCCACAATCAAAGATGTGCTGGCAGCATTGGCTCAGGTGCAAGCGACGGTGGGAGCGACGGCCACGGAGGTCACCTTGATACGAGCGGACCTCCAGAAAATGAACGAACGGGTCAAGCAGGTTGAGGTGGTCACCAAATCCTTAGTCGAAGACGTGTCCGAACTCCAAACGGCGATGGAGCGTCTCCAAACTGACAATAAATTGCTCAGAGACAAACTGGACGACCAAGAAGGACGCTCCCGGCGTAACAACGTCCGAATTTTAGGTGTGCCAGAATCGGAAGACACGGGGCAATGGACCTCTACGTGGAGGACATGATCAAAACCAGACTCCAGCCTAAGGGACTCTCGAACTTTTTTTCAGTAGAAAGAGCCCATAGAGTACCGGGGGGGGGGAAGCCTAAATCTGGGGGTCCACCTCGGCCAATACTGGCAAGGCTGTTCAACTTCAGGGACCGCGACGCCATCCTACAAGCCGCAAGAGTTGCGCCGCCCCTTCAGGTCCAGAACTAAAGGATTGGCTTTTTCCCGGACTATACGGCTGAGGTTTCCAAGAGGAGGAGGACGTTTCTGGAGGTTAAAAAAACACTGAGGGAGAAGGGACTGCCATATTCAATGCTGTTTCCGGCCCGACTGAGAGTGGTAGCAGATAAGAAGGTGTGGTTCTTCGATTCCCCGGACGCCGCCCGGGACTGGCTTGAGGGATGGCGCACTGTTGATCGCCAGCGCAGACCCCACAGATCAAACCACGACCGCGGAAGAGAGAGCAGAAACGGCTCACAAACGTCTGGACGAGAAGGAGCGGAGGGCTCTCCCTCCCATGGATTCGCAGGAGCCGGTGGAGAGGAATGACCCGCATTCCGGGACTTGTATTAGTGGCAGTCGCCGACCATTGACGCACATTTTCAGATGCTACGGATGGACTCTGGCGTGACTGCTCCGGGACCACGCAGGGATGCCGCCTGCTCGGGGAGACGCTCTCCCCTCTACACGCAAGTACATTGGTTGTGGGAGGGATTAAGCACTCTGCTCAGTTGGGGGGGCGGGCAGTTGAAGGTCCGTTAGGCAGGGGTGCAGGGAGGGGGGATTGGGGTTGGGGATGTTTTTTTGTAGTTAGGAATACACTTAGATGGTCAATTGCAAAACCTAGGCCTCCACATGAGTCAATCCCGAGAGGGATAGGGGCGCGAGGATTGGCAGCCTACATGCGGTCCCTTTGCAACTTCCTACATGACTATACATGCAGCACTCATGTCATACTTGGCTTCCGACATGCCTTGGTACCCATTGCCCAGGTTGAATTGAGGACAATCGTCCTATCATCCCATAATACCCATAATCCCGAATGGCTAACTTCACAATAATTGGCGGGGGGATGACTGACACTGAGAGACAACGTCCCTCCCTGACTCTAATGACGTGGAACATGAGAGGGCTGGGAGACAAGGTGAAACGGGGACTAGTCCTAACCGCGATTAAGAGGCAAAAACCCACCATAGTACTCTTGCAAGAAACTCACTTAACAGGGGGGGGGCTATCAAAGCCTTGGATAGGAGAGGCTACAAAATGATGATCCACTCTGCATTCACATCCGGCTCCAGGGGGACCGGAATCCTGATACAAAAGAACGCACGGTTCATCCCCCTACACACCAAAACTGATGATCAAGGCTGCTTCGCAGCATTACAGGGGCAGTGGGAGGGGAGATCCATTAGTCTGGTTTCGGTATACATCCCACCGGCACTTCACGCGATACAACTCCCTAAACTGGGGGACTTTATCCTATCTCTCCCGGAAGGGGAGGTCATCCTCGGGGGGGATTTTAATGCAATCCTTGATGCACAACTCGACAGGTTCCCGACACAGGTTCCCCGGGGAGGGAACCCCCGTCTTCAACAATTCCTGACAGCCATGGGTCTGGTAGATATTTGGAGGCACCTCCACCCCACAGATCAGAAATACACTTTCCACTCAGCGGTGCATGGAAGTCTGTCCAGAATCGATCACTTCCTGACCCTAGGGGAGGGACTCCAATATGTGGATACGGTGGCGATTCACCCCCGGGGGATTTCAGATCACTCTCCGCTGACTCTCACACTTTCCTCCCAAGCACCGACACGTAAACGTATATACCCCATACGAGCTGCATACCTTAAACTGCCTCAGATTCGTAAGGCTCTTAAAAAAACGACGACACAATACTACACTGAGAATATCCACTCGGTGGGCTCTGCAGGGGTCCTTTGGGAGGCGCATAAAACCGTTCTCCGAGGGCAAGCCATAAACACCATCACGGGGTACAGAAGAGAACGGTCTCGGGAACTGGCTGACCTGGAGCTAACACTGCAGGACTTGACTAACTCTCATGAACAGCATCCCACTCCGTTCACACTACACGCACTTACCTTACAACAACAACTGTATACAGACCACCTAAGAGTACACGTCAAGACCAGCATCACAGATACCCAGAACAGAATATATGAGGTGGGAGACAAGGCGGGGAGAATGTTGGCGTGGCTCGACAAACGAGAAGGGAATTCAAGGGGAATCCAAAGACTGAAGGATGACTTGGGAAAGGTTCACACCAACCCGGGACACATCGTGGAACTGCTCGCAGACCACTTCGAAAGGGTATACACCCCTGAGCACACAGTGACACCTGAGATGGCCAGAGAGTTGCTAGCCCCAATCGAGGTAACAACGCTAACCCCGGAAATGTCAACAGAGTTGGAAGCGGACATCACCGCTGAAGAAATACAACAGGCGATCAACGCCTTGAATCCGGGAAAGGCGACGGGACCCAATGGAATACCAGTGGAATGGTACCAGGCGATGCTAGAGACCCTCAGTACTCATCTATTGGGAATGTATAGCGAATGCCTGGGGAAGGGTACACTTCCACCAGATCAAAGGGCGGCGACAATAGTTGCCATCTCCAAGCAGGGTAAACCTCCCGAAGAGTGCTCTTCCTACCGTCCCATATCACTGCTTAATGCAGAGGCCAAAATCCTGGCCAAGCTCCTGGCGACAAGACTGCTGCCCCACTTGCCGACGCTTATACATCCGGATCAGTCCGGTTTCATGCCTCGTCGCAACACTGCACTAAACCTACGTAGATTGTATGGGGTGCTGGCCCGGGCAGACTCGATCCCTTCTCGGGCAGTCATCTTGGCACTAGATGCTAGGATGGCCTTTGATCTTGTGGAGTGGGCCTATCTGTTTGAGACGCTGTCACGCCTGGGATTCGGTCCCCGCTTTATTGCATGGGTGCGACTGCTGTATACTGACCCGGTAGCTAGGGTGGTGGCTAATGGGCATATATCACGAGAATTCCCTCTGGGCAGGGGCACGAGACAGGGCTGCCCCCTGTCGCCATTGCTGTTCGCAATCTCGCTGGAACCCCAGGCCACGTTAATTAGAACGTCGCCCCAACTCCGGGGTATATGCTGGAAGGAGGGGTGGGAGGACCGGCTGTCTCTATATGCAGATGACATGCTGATCTACCTAACCGACCCTGACAGCGGGATCCCTGCACTCTTACGCCTTTGCGATGACTATGGAAAGATATCAGGATACGCGCTGAATTGGGGCAAATCAGAAATGTACGTCCTGAAGGGACAGACCCCAGTTCTTGCAGCAGACTGTCCCTTGCGGATAGCGGATACCTCGTTTAGATACCTGGGCATTCAAGTAACCGCTGACCCAGTGGAATTTATGGACAAAAATCTGAGGCCCCACTTAGACAGGCTCAAACGTGACGTTCAGTTCTGGTCGGGACTCCCGTTGAGACTCTTGTGGAGGGCCGCGCTTAATAAAATGATGGCTCTGCCGAGATTCTTATATGTTCTTGAAAACACACCCTTCCCGGTGGCCCCAAGGTTCTTCCAAAAGGTTGCAGCGTTGATATCTACCCTACTGTGGGGAGCCCTCCCGGCCCACATTGCCCAATCCAAACAGCATTGGGGATGGTTCGACGGCGGTATTGCCCTACCAAATCTAAAACTGTACTACTGGGCGGCACAACTTAAGCCCATTAACCAATGGATCCACGCTCCGCAGACTGAGCCAGCTCTCCAGGCAGACAGGACGCAACTGGGCGCTGATACCCTATTGGCCCCGCTATATGACCAACGTAAAACCCGCACATTAGTGGGCCCCACTAGACTGACGGTAACAGTATGGCATGCAGCGACGGCGGCCCTGGGCTGGAAGGGGAGGATCACCAAACTAACCCCGTTGTGGGACTCAAGAGTCCTTGGTAACTTGAGAAATAGCAAAGGCTTCTCGCACTGGGACATAATAGGGTTGTCCACCGTGGGAGATCTTTGGGAGAAAGGAGGAGTGATACCCTTCAATAGATTGCAGGAGCTATACGAACTCAGTGGCAGGGAACACTACAGATACATTCAGATCCAACACGCACTGCAAACAGCCATACCCACAGACACAGACCTGCCAGAGTCTTCCCCGCTCGAGGACCGCCTCCTTACTGACTTTATGGTGGAACGAGCAACATCTTTCATATATCGCAAATTGCTTAACAATCTGCCTGACCCAATGCTTTCCCTGAAGGAGAAGTGGGAGGGGGACACTGAGGAGATGGATGAACATGAGTGGAATGAAGCACTAGCCTCACCTAAAGAAGTAGGCATCTCGGCGAGGCTGAGATTAATACAATTAAAAATACTGCATAGGGTATACTATACGAGGAAAATGCTGCACCGCATTTCACGGGCACAGCACCCCTACTGCCTTCGGGGATGTGGGGAGGAGGGAACGTTCTTCCACACCATATGGGACTGCCCCCGGATCCAGGAATATTGGAGGCAAATAATGAGAACTATCTCGCAAACACTAGAAGTATCCCTGTTACCGGAACCGAGGAGGTGCCTACTGAACGTATGGGCTCCCACAGATATTAATAGACAGGGGCAACTTTGGGCCACAGTGGGTATAAGTATAGCGAAACGTGATATTGCACAACGGTGGGGGGTAGCAGAAGTACCAACCAAGGCGGCCTGGTGTCTAAACATGGATAAAGTAATGATCACTGAAAGGGCGGTGTACTCCAACCGAGCCTGCCCGGGGAAATGGAATAAAATTTGGACCAAATGGAATGTATACAGGGGGGAGATCTGTGACCCTTTGCCAGAAGACGATCTAGCAGAATCAGATGAAGAGGAAGAGGAGAGTTGAAAGCCTAGGGGCCTGGTGAGGGAGGGAGGAATGGAGAAAGGGCACACCACCACACTAAATCGTAGGGAGTAGGCAAGGGGAATCACTAACTCATAGCCTAGTAAGGATACATACTCGAACACAAGCTTCGTAGCCGGGGGCAACGGGCGGACATGAGAGGGAAATCCGGATAGACACATTTAGATGAGGGGGGCGTGATGTAACGGCAATTTTATTTTCATGGCCACGTTCATATTCCTGACTGTTCTTTTAAGTTCTTTGTTGTTTACGGAGGGGGGAGGGGGGGGGGATTATAAAACCAAAAACCAATACTCACGGGGCTATTTTCTGCCTCTTGCCAACGAACATAGTATGTGAATAGTCAAAATGCTCCATTACTTGGGCACGGATTTACTGTGTACTACAAACTGATATAGCGGCCAGCCCACTGGGATGTAGGCATTACGCTGTGTAAATTGAAGATACAATAAAGGTTTTTGTTAAAAAAAAAAAAACACGCTCAGTGACCCCAATAAATGAAAGTCCAGCCATATACTTGCTTTTATGAAAAAAGGAGCATTTACATTCGAACACAAAGTGAAATATGACACACGATATAATACACAAGGTTTTCACAAGGTTAGCACTCTAGTGTTGTCAGGATAAGTCCCCTAGTTAAACTCCCTTCTCTAAAGATGGTAGTTATTCCCCATTCATATGAGGCAACATCAGGTAAGGCCATGCTAGCAGAAGTTCCACGGTGGCTTCTTAAAATGACAAATCATCCCAGCGAAATACCGCTTTTAGGTACAGCTCCCCCCTGAGGCTCAGTGACCCGGCAATCAGTCTAATCCACTCTCTCTGGAGCTGCGCTTTGGCTGGCCAGGGCGCGCGTCTGCAGCACAGTGGTGAGCAGAGTTTGGAGGAGACCGGCGTCCATGATACTCCTCCGATCATGCAATAAAGGTACTACCTGGCGAAGATTAAACTCTATCACAGGGCGATCTGTAAAACACGCGCATCTTTCTATGCCATGGAGATTAGCTCCAGCCACAACCCCACTAAATGTATTTTTAAAATCCTTAAAGACCTCAGGACCAGGAAAGTGAATACTCCGGTTGTACCATCCACGCTTTTATGTGACGAATTAGCAACCTTCTTCGTCGACAAAGTGCGTACCATCTATTTATCCTTTCCCGATTCCTACACCCCTCCGGCCCATGTCAGACCTAGTGCAGAACCTATGGTCTCCTTGATGTGTATCCCACCCCTTTCGGAGGCTGAATTTACTCGACTTAGTGGCAAAATTAGGTTGGGTTCCCCTCTGGACCCCCTGCAGCCATCACAATTTAAGGATTCCCTTTCCATCTTTTGGGAGCCCCTTTGCAATATAATGAACAGCTCCTTCTTATCCAGGACTGTCCCGGCCCCCTGGAAGCATGCCTGGGTGTCTCCCATTCTGAAAAAACCCAACGCAGACCCCAATAAACCAGAGAATTTCCAACCAATATCCCTCCTGCCTTGGGTGGCAAAAATCGCTGAAGCTCACGTTAACAACGTACTAACTCATTTCGTGAATAACAACATTTAAGATCCCTCCCAGAATGGGTTCAGACCGGGCCATAGCACGGAAACCACCCTCCTGGCCACTACCGAGCAATTGCGATCTCTCATGGACAAAGGTCAAAGTGCGGCGCTGATTTTGTTAGACCTCAGCGCCGCCTTTGATACGGTGTCCCATGAGATTCTACTTCGGAGGCTCGAGGAAGCAGGGATAGAGGGCTTAGCCTTAGATTGGCTTCGCTCATTCCTGACTAATAGATCCTTTCGAGTCTCGGTACCCCCCTATTCCTCTCAGATCCATGCCATTGATCAGGGGGTGCCTCAGGGCTCGGCATTGAGCCCACTGCTCTTCAACTTATACGTCCAGCCTCTAGCTGCGGTCGCCAAGCTGTGGGACCTTACGATAGTCTCTTATGCTGACGACACGCAGCTAGTGGTCACCTTGGCGGACGGTTCTTCCCCCTCAGCCTCCAAATTCAAGGACGGCATGACGGCAGTGGCCGATTGGATGGCAGCCAATTGTCTACAGTTAAACGCCGGGAAAATGGAGGTTCTGTTGGTGGGTAAGAACGCCAACCTGTGGAATGAGCAGTGGTGGACGTCAGCCTTAGGAGCAAATCCTTCCCCCAAAAATGTAGTAAAAAAATCTTGGGGTTATGATGGACTCTTCCCGTTCCTTTCAGGCCCATACCAAGCAGTTAGCCGCCTCATGTTTTGGCACCTTGCGAGGCCTGAGACCCATCCTAAAATACTTTGCCCCCTCGGTGCGCCAACTCATCGTGCAAGCCACCATCCTCTCACGCCTTGACTCTTCGAGCTCCCTCCTTCTGGGGGCGAATAAGGCAGAAATAATGAGAATGCAGTGCATTCAAAATGCTGCTGCTAGAGCTTTGGTGGGCTTGCCGAATTTTTGCTCGGCCTCCAGCACCATTCGTACGCTGCATTGGCTTCCCATTGATAGACGCATCCACTTCAAGACACTTTGTCTTTCTTTTAAAATTCTGAAATGCTCAAGTCCTGCCCCGTTGAGCAATCTGATCTCCCATTATGTTCCATCTCGCCCTCTCCGTTCGGCAGAACTACGTCTGGCGACGGTGCCCAGAATTAGGCTCTCTAGGACCAGCGGTCGGGCTTTCCGGTACCTTGCGCCCAAGCTCTGGAACTCCCTCCCCGTACATATCCGTGCCATCGATTGTCTGTCTTCTTTTAGGAAGGCCATCAAGACTCTTTTGTTTCCTTCACCCTAGCTTATCTCCAGGTTGCTTTTTCTGTTTTTCTGTTAGGTTGGTCTTCATAGTTGTCGTGTCCTCCCGTGGCAGCGCCGGGAGGCCCCTTTGCTGGGGCAGCTGTGCGCTTTACAAAACGGATAACATAACATAAGTCTCTTGAGTGTGGTGGGTGGTCTGGGGTGCTTCTGGGCTTGGGTGGTTAAATTGATGCTCTGCTTCCATGGATCACAACCCGCTACTCTTCACCATAAACCTGCCGTTATGCATGCTCCCATAGTAAAATGGGAGGTGCGGTACATCCCTGCATCCCGTGGCACACATGTAGGGATCAACAGGAGGGCACCATAGGTGCCTCATCGCCATCGGCCTCCAACCGGAGGCCGTGCACCAAAGGAGGCCCAGCTGACGACCCCCTAACATGCTTTACAACATAGTTTCCATGTCGGACAGACTGGCATGAAAACCATGTTGGAAACTGTGATCTTAATGTCAAGGGCAGGAAGACCCTCCATTGAGATTACAAGCCAGATTCGGACTCTCAGATGGGATCTCCATCGTAATGAGGCAGTCTGAAAGGAAACCTACCGGCCCATTACAACGCGGCCACATTTACAGGCCGTATCAGAACCGGCCCCTTAGGCTTCAAATTTGTTAGAGACCATCTAGGAGTTTCAAGGGTGCACCAGCCCCCCTGCCAGGACAGGATTCCACAAGTTCAATAAAAGGGACGACTCAGGTTCGAGTATAGTAACCGTGATTAACATGTTCCAATGCTTAAAGATCAAATATTTGAATAAGCTACATATCGCCCTTGTAATGCCACGCTTTAAAAATCTGTGTGCCTGCAAAGTAGGTTTATTCGCTACACAGAGACCTAAAAGGACAGGCATTTAAATAGAGGTGGCTGTTAATCTGAGAAATGTGTGGTCAGAACCTCAAAACTGAAAAGCATGCCAGTCAATATTGTGCTGGAAAAATCCCAAAGCATTAAGATGCATTTAGATTGATAGTCTTAATAACTGCAGCTGTGTTCAGACTACGAGTCACTTTCATTAGAACAGTTCACAGGAAGGAAAATCCCAAGGGAGGGCCATATCCGGCTGCCCCATTACTGAGATTGCAGCCAACCCCAAAGCCCTGGCAATTACTGGGAAGGCGGCGAGAAGCACAGGTTTGATCCCTGCCACAATACCAATGCCCACAGTCCCACCAGCTCATTAAACAAGGATGGAGTAGTTTCTGTCCTGTAACTTCAGTTCTGTAGTAGGGGTATCTCTGTTATAGTCATAATCTAGTGAATAGTCCCGCCCATGTGCGTGGACCCCGGAGCAATCAAAAATAAGCTCTTACAGTGTCAAAAAATGCAGAAAAGCATAGACACTTAAGAGAGAATTTAAAGACAGATAATGCAGCCTAAAAGGCTACACTGTCCAGTACTTCAACTAGAAATTCCACCATAAAATCCACAAAACAGCAAAAGCCTGTACAGATTTCCATTGCTTTAACAGCAAACTCCCTCAGGAATGATAGAGAGAAGAACCTGGACAGACAAGCCCCATAGGCTGCCATTATGTGGCTCAGAACAGGATACTGTGCCTTTAAGAGAATCTTCCAGAACCTTCTCCCAGAATGCATAGCAGGTCCAACTTACTTTCAGTTCTTTTTGAAGGCGTAACACGCCAGACCTGTAGCATTCCGTACATGAATATCTCTCTCCACCGGGGAGGAGGGCGGCGCTTATGACTATAACAGAGATACCCCTACTACAGAACAGGAGTTACAGGACAGAAACTACTCCTTCTGTAGTAGGGGATCTCTGTGTATAGTCATAATCTAGTGAATAGAATGGCAAGCCCATCCCCACACCAAAGCGGCGGTGGAGAAAAGAGAATCAACACCACTATTTTGCAAACAGATTTCGCAGTGAAGCCTGTCCAACCTGAGCATCTGCCCTAGCATCAGTGTCCAGGCAGTAATGCTTAGCAAAGATATGAACCGACTTCCAAGTGGCCGCCTTGCAGATTTCTGCAATCGGAACATTACGAAGCAATGCTGTCGTGGCAGCCTTGCCCCTGGTGGAATGAGCCTTAGGCTTACCTCCTAAGGTCTTATTAGCTTTTTGGTAACACAATTGTATGCAGGACACAATCCACCGCGAGATGGACTGTTTAGAGGTAGCAAGACCCATCCTGACTGATCCATAATTGATGAACAATTGGTCTGACCTACGAATATCCTTGGTTTTATCCAGATAAAAGTTCAGCACCCTCCTAACATCCAGGGAATGCAAAGACCTTTCCGCTGGAGATGAAGGATTCTGAAAGAACGTAGGCAAAGATATAGTCTGGTTGATATGAAAATCAGAAACAACCTTGGGAAGAAACTTAGGGTGAGTACGCATAACAACCTTAGCAGCATGAAATACAGTATAAGGTTCTTGGAACACAACGCCTGAATTTCACTCACCCTGCGGGCCGATGTAATGGCCACGAGGAACGCCGCCTTCCAGGACAGGTGCTGCAACGAAGCCTTATGAATAGGTTCAAAAGGCTCCTTCATCAATCTGGACAGCACCACATTCAAGTCCCATGAAGGCGAAGGAAGCCTGACAGGAGGGAATACTTTCTTCAAGCCTTCTAGAAAATCCTTGATCACAGGGATCTGGAAGAAGGAAGTCTGTGAAGGGCATTTCCTGTAGGCAGTCAAAGCAGCCAGATGAACCTTAATGGAATGGACATTAAGGCCAGACTGCGCCAGATGTAGCAGATATGTAAGGATGACGTCTTCCTTGCATGTCGTAGGGTCATAGTTCTTAGACTTGCACCAGATGCAAAACCTCTTCCACTTGTAAGCATAAGAAGTCCGAGTGGAAGGGCGCTTAGCCTCCTTCAGTATGTCCATACAATCCTCTGGGAGATTCAAATGGCCATATTGCACTATTTCAGGAGCCATGGCGCCAAACTCAAAGACGAGAGGTTGGGGTGCACCATCCGCCCCCCGAACTTCGTGAGAAGGTCCGGCCTGCACGGCAGCTTCATGTGAGGAAGGAGAGACCGGTGAAGCAGGTCCGTGAACCACCACTGTCTGAGCCATTCCGGGGCAATCAGAATCCTCTTCGCCCTGGATTGGGAGAGCTTGATGAGAACCGTTGGAATCAGGGGAATGGGTGGAAAAGCGTACAGAAAGCTGTTCGACCAGTTGATCCATAACGCGTTCCCCAGCGTCCCCGGCTGGTAGTACCTGGAGGCGAAGTCTCGGCATTTGCTGTTTTCGGCGGTGGCGAACAGATCTATGTCTGGAGTGCCCCACCTTGCGAAGACTTCTCCTAATACGTCGTCGTTTATGACCCATTCGTGGTTTTCCTGAATCAGTCTGCTCAGCTCGTCTGCCTGAACATTCTGCACACCTGGCAGATGAGTGGCCGTTATCGAGAGTCCTCGAGCCAGAAGCCAATGCCAGATCGCCTGCGCCTCCTGAGACAGAGTGCGTGATCTCGAGCCCCCCTGCTTGTTGAGGTAATACATCGTGGTCGTATTGTCCGTCTGTACAAGCAGAGAGTTGGTCCGGAAGGACGGTTGAAAAGCCTTCAGCGCCAAGTGAACAGCCCTGAGTTCCAGGAAATTGATGTGGTACGTGGACTCCGACGGGGACCACGTCCCTTGAATCTGCAGGTCTCCGGAGTGCGCTCCCCATCCCAGGAGAGAAGCATCCGTCACGATAGTCTGAGTGGGAATGTCCTTGTGGAAGGGAACCCCTCTGAGGAGATTCTCCGCTGAACACCACCACTTCAGAGACTGAAGAGCATGTAGAGACAATCGTATCTTGTCGTCCCAAGATCCTCTCCTCTGGTCCCACTGATCTTCCAAGCACTTCTGCAGCGGTCTCATGTGCAGCCGCGCATGAGGTGTCAGGAAGATGCAAGAGGCCATCGATCCCAGCAGAGAAGACACCGTCCTCACTGTCGTGGATGGAGTGGACATGAGAGCCTGAGCCTTCCGAAGGAGTGATAAACGTCGCTCTTCCGAAGGAGACACGCTTGCTGACAGCGTATCGATGGAGGCTCCCAAGTACTGGATGCACTGGACCGGAGTCGGGACAGACTTGGACATGTTGATGTGCAACCCCAGCTTGTTCAAGAGAACGCACGTCTTCTGGAAGTGTGCTTGAGCTTCCGAGAAGGAGGCCTTGATCAACCAATCGTCCAGGTACGGGTAGACAAACACCTTGTTCTTCCTCAGGTGTGCCGCTACCACTGCCATGCACTTCGAGAACGTCCGGGGCGCAGACTTCAGCCCAAACGGAAGTACCGTGTACTGATAGTGATTGGTGCCGACTTGAAATCGCAGGAACTTCCTGTGTTTGTGTGCAATGGGCACATGGAAGTACGCATCCTGTAGGTCTATGGCGCAAAGCCAGTCTCCTCGCTGCAGCTGAGGATAAATCTGATGCAACGACAGCATGCGAAACTTTTCTCTGCGAATCCATTTGTTTGCCTGTCGCAAGTCCAGAATGGGCCTGAACTCGTTCTTGTCCTTCTTGCGGACCAGAAAGAACCGGGAGTACAGACCTCTTCTTCTTTGAGACAGAGGTACATCTTCTATCGCCCTTTTCCTTAGAAGGATGTCGGCCTCTGCCTGGAGCTCGCGCAGTTGATACTGCGAGCTGACCGGAGGAATCGATGGAGGAGGGCTGATGAACCGAAGACTGTATCCATTGCAAACAATATTCAGCACCCACTTGTCCTGAGTAATTTTCTCCACTCTGCCAGAAAAAATTGAACGCTTCCCCCCACCGGAGCGGGTAACGGACAAAGGGGAAGTAACCGCTCAGGGTCGAGACCCAGCCGGGCCCTTGTTCGCGGTAGAGGACTGCTGTCCACCTCTACCCCTCTGACGTTTCTGGAAGGGTCTTCTGTATTGCTGCTGTTGTTGCTGCTGCTGCTGTTGCCCAGAAGACTGTCCCCTTCCTCTACCCTGCGACCCGAACCGTCGTTGGAACTGGCGGTAGGGTTTCTTGTCTTTGGGCTTCTCCAAACCCACGGCCGTCAGGGTTTCAGCCTCGGCCTTCATCCTGGCCATCTCGTCATCTGCATGTTTCCCGAAGAGGGTGTCGCCGGAAAACTGCAGATTTGCCACTCGCTGTTGCGCTTCAGGCTTGAGCGACGTCAGCCGGAGCCAAGCATGGCGTCTCTGATTGATACCGTGGCAGTATCCATGTGCGGCCAACAGGGAGATATCCGCCGCGGCGCTGATGGCTTGGTTCAAAACCAGCATCCCTTCCTGGACGATCTCCATGAAGTCCTCTTTCCTGTCCCGCGGGACAAGGTCCGCAAACTGTTCCATGGAATCCCACAGCGCACGGTCGTACCGCCCCAGCAACGCCGAGTCGCTGGAGGCCTTCATCGTCGTGGAAGACGTCCCACGCGCCTTCCTTCCAGCTGAGTCAATCCAGCGGCTCTCCTTATCCGGAGGCACAGTGGAGGACGGGGAGGTAGCATGTAGTTTCCTAGCCGCCGTCACAATAACCGAATCAGGCACTGGGTCCATCCGTAAGAAGGCCGGGTCCGACTCTGGCGCCCTGTACTTCTTGACAAGCCTGGAGGGAGCGGCTTTCACCACGGCCGGCGTAAGGAAGAGCTGTTCAGCAGGCTCAACCAGTCCTGGCACCAAAGGCAGTAGGGGGCGAGACAGGTGCTTCGTGTGCAAAGTCTCGAAGATCACAGAAGTCGTCGGCGTAGGGGCCGTCACCTTGATCCCCAACTTCGCCACCCCCCTCAGGAGAACCTCCTGGAATGTGCCAATGTCATCTATCGGAGACACCCTCGTCTCCGGTGAATCCGACAATGTAGGTGAATAGGAACGGGTCCTAGAGGTCGAACGGGACCTGGACCTATGCCTCCTATGGCGATGTCTGGATCTAGAGGAGGATCCGTGTCTACTCCTAGATCTGTCTCTCTTCCCTGAGCGCGACCTCGATCTCCTGGGTCTGGGACGCTCCGCCGGCCTCCCCGGGACGGACGTCTTGGGCTTAGGAGGAACCTTCGACTTAGGAGTCTTCTTCGGAGGTGTCGGAAGTCTGGGCATCGACACCGATCTCGGTGGAACCGGAGGAGGAGCACCAGGCACAGGGGCCTGTGGTCCTGACGGAAGAGCAGGTAGAGGAGGCAATGGAGGAGGGGTTGGAGCCCTCGGAGGAGGACCTCTAGGCAAAGGAGGAGGAGGGGGAGGTGTAATAGTCTTCTTCGGGGTATACACCTCTGAGTACACCGTTCCCGGCGACCCACCATCCTTTCCTGACTGAGGGGAGCCCCCCACAGTCCTTGGCCTGTCCTTACGACCCCCCGACGTCGAAGACCGGTGTCCAGACGTCGAACATGGTCCCCTCGACGTCGAGCGGCCCTTCGGCGTCGACCGTTTCACACGCCTCGGCGTCGACCGGCTTCTATGCCTCGACGTCGATCCTGACCAGATGGACGATCCTCTATACCTCGACGGCGAGCGCTTACGCCTCGACGGCGACCTCGACGGCAACCTCTTCGATCGCCTCGACGTCAACCTCGATCGCCTCGACGTCGACTTCTTCTGCGCCGGAGACCTCTTCCGCCTCGACGGCGGCCTCGACGACGAGGATCCCCTCGACGACGACTATGTCCTCGCCCTTGACGGCGAAGTCGCCTCGACGGCGAGCGCCGACGCCGGGTCCTTCGATGCCGTCCACTCGACGCCGACGACGAAGAGATAGACACTGGGTTCGACGGCGGCCTGTGTAAGTCCCTCTACGTCGACGGGCGACGTTTTCTCGACCCAGAGCCCTGGGGAGACCGGAAACTGGCTGTGGACCTTCCTCTCGACGTCGTGGTCAGTGCAACCGACCCAGACGGAGACAGTGGGCGTTTGCTGGACATCCTGCCCCTGGGGAGCCCCCCAGAGGCCTCAGCATGGGCAGTAGAAGCCCCTCCAGACCCACCTTGAGCCTTCAGTCTTCTCTCTTCAAGGCCCTGAAGCCTGATCTTCCTCCTGTCCTTCAGGGTCCTGCCAGAGAAGCCTTTACAGACCTCACACTCCTCTGGGATGTGTGAAGAGGGAAGGCAGAGGATACACAACTCATGGGGATCTGACTTGGCCTTCTTCCTGGAGCCCTCCGGGCATTTGTCAAATAATGCAGGCATTATGGACAACAAAAGGGTGCAGAAAACCAAGAAGAAAGTCACCAGAGTACTTTAAAAGTACACAAAATCGAATTTAGTGAAAAAACACCAACAAAACCCTTGAAAGGGAGAGCTCAATGCTCCAGGGTCCTGCTTGCAGGAGCCGGAAAAAAGAACTGAAAGTAAGTTGGACCTGCTATGCATTCTGGGATACTGGGAGAAGGTTCTGGAAGATTCTCTTAAAGGCACAGTATCCTGTTCTGAGCCACATAATGGCAGCCTATGGGGCTTGTCTGTCCAGGTTCTTCTCTCTATCATTCCTGAGGGAGTTTGCTGTTAAAGCAATGGAAATCTGTACAGGCTTTTGCTGTTTTGTGGATTTTATGGTGGAATTTCTAGTTGAAGTACTGGACAGTGTAGCCTTTTAGGCTGCATTATCGGTCTTTAAATTCTCTCTTAAGTGTCTATGCTTTTCTGCATTTTTTGACACTGTAAGAGATTATTTTTGATTGCTCCGGGGTCCACGCACATGGGCGGGACTATTCACTAGATTATGGCTATACACAGAGATCCCCTACTACAGAAACACGAGGCCCATACATCAGCAATGATTTGAAGAATAGTCAGTGATGTTACTTCAAAGCCACGTTGATCTCCCATACCGCTATTTTAGCAGCATTTGGATAGAGTAACTGGTTCACAAGACCACCATGCAACACTACGAGGACACTCACTTGTGTGTCTGCAGCCTGTACAGATTCAATGAGTCAAAGTAGTAAAAACAAACCGGTCCCTTCGGGTGTGGCTTGCAAGCCTAAGATGGCGGTCGCATGAGTTCATCGCTCCAAGCCGGCCCTCATAATATCCTGCGCCATCCACCGTCTAGGGACACTGCTGGCCACACCATCAGATATCTAGTCATGGCAGTGTCCCAGAGGCTGATAGACTACTTTATCTTGATTGGTGGCAGCCATGGGGCATGACTAGGAGCCGTCGATGCAGGGCTGGCGGAGACCGAAAACTGGATCGTCCCACACAGAGGACTGTGCCTGCCTGGCTGCCCCAGAGGTGATGCACCGCTTGCGGAGTGGACAGCGGGTCTGGGGGTTCCTCCTGGTTGGTCAGGCTGGCACAGGTCCTACAAAAAGCATGGGGGCCCACAGGGACACTCACCTCCGCTGCTGCAACACCGTACCCTGATGTGTGGATGGCTCCCTGCCTCCCCCCCTTAAGCAGTGACCTGCGGTGATGAGCAGTTGTTGGGGGCCTGCATAGAGAACACTATTGCAGCCTTGTGCCTGCCGGGTTGCTGGCCTCCCCCTGTGGGCTCACCCAATTTCGTCCACAAACAGTCCATCTTGGAACAGTAGAGTGGTGTGGCGGGAAAAGGGCCCGCGTGGGGAATTTATCAACTGTTTTGCGGGGGAACAATATCATAGGACGGTAGTAATGGTTTAAACAGTCGCACATCAAATTCTATAAGTAACTAAGCATTATCCGTTTCCAGTATTTCAATATATATAGATTACGGTGCCATTCAAGGTTAGAGGCATCCCACTACCAAGGATGCCAGGTCAACAGGTATGGAATACCTGTTATTGAACGTCTAGAGATTGGTTGTACCCCGACACTCTAAAAATTAAACTTCAAAAGTATGCAATTTGGATTTAGCTAAATGGCCAGTACTAAATATCCTACAACGAAGATTGCTTCATCAATTGGGGAACATTATAAATGTCAAACAAAGAGAGAAGAGAACATCAAAAAATTGAGTATTTATCTTATCCAATTTAATATTGTCTCAGTCCAATATTTTGTCATGGTGGTTGTAGAGAGCTTTAGGCATAATACTCAAACGTATTTAGAAATCAGAAAGCAGTACATATAAATATTCACATTATGTACATAGGTTGCTAATTAATCAAGCACTACAAGCAAAATCAAGAGTAGCGGCCAAACTGGAGGTCCTAATCCTAGGGATTGTGGCGGACATCGGCACCCGGCGCACATTGTTGAGGGGGCAAGAGAGCTGCAAGCACGAAAAGGGACCAGGGCTGCTCTTGGGATGTGGAGTTCAAGGTTGAGGTGACTGTCATGGGTTGCGATACATGCTGCTGTGAGAGTTTGACGGATGGACGATCTATTGGGTGGGGACTTTGTGTGGCCGATGTCACAATAGACTGCTCCATTCACCCTTTTTCCCGGAGCACTACCACACAGGACTGCAAGGGTCTCCGGAACATTGGGAGCTGTCCGATACCTGAAGAACCCAGCATGGGGTGATGCAGGATTACTCCTATTATTCTCACATTTACCAGTTACACACTAGATTAATCACATTTGTATGCGTAAACAGGCTCAGCCAGTACGTATTTGGGTCGCACAATCTCGGTCCACAGTTGCTGGGCTTTTGATCTGTGGAGGAGTGCCTGGGGATCCATATGTGGCAGCTCAAACCAGCATCCCTTGGAGAGGCCTACTTTAGAAGCTCCCTGGTGGAGACTGTCATGAGGTGCTTCAACCTTAATCAGGGTTCAGCGTCCTCTGGCCTGATCATATGGGAAGCATTTAAAGTGGTGGTTCATGGTCATTGTTTGGGTCACTCAGAGTCCGGAGGGTGTTGGACAGGGTTTTACGGTCCCTGGATGACACATTATACAGGTTAGATATGACCTGGGCACTGACGGGGCTGCGTTACCAGGACTTAAGGAGGCCTGGGAACATTATAATTCCACCATGGAATGCCTACAATACCAACATTACAAAAAACTATTGCTAGAGCAAACGAGGAAGAGGGGAAGCCAGGTAGGATCCTGGCTTGGTTCATTAGGCCTAAATACCAAGGGGCCCCCATCACTCAAATCCAAAAGGGGATGACACCACTATTTCCCAGGAACAATCAACACCTCCTTTAGGAAATACTACAAAACACTGTACAGAGTCCGGTGCCCCTCCAGTCAGGGATCCCAAGCACCTTCTTGTAACAACTACCGCTTCGGGAGCTTGCTCAAGAAGCTAGGGATGATCCGAGGGACCCGGTGCCTGTCCAAGAGCTTCGGTTTGCCATCAAGGAAATGGCTATAGGTAAAATCCCAGCCACGGATGGCCTACCTGTGGAGTTTTAGTCTGAGTTTGTGAGGACCCAGGCCCTGAAGTTGGAAGCACTCTATGCAGATTCAGAATTCAGAAACTGGGTGCGCTGCCTGCGTTCACATGAGACGCAATTGTGGTCCCACTTCCAAAGACCAAGGTTCAGAGAGATCATAGCTCTGTGTTCAGTTACCTGTCCATGCCCAACATGGACTTCAAAATCATTAGCAAGGTCCCAGCCCTCTAACTACTACCCATATAGGCGCACTGATGCAGTGACCAAAACTGTTTCATTCCAGCTTGTAGTACTTTATTCAACTGTAGGTGGTTATATCATGTCCTTTACCACCTGGAGTTGCAGGCTTGACCCAGAGCCACACGCATGTCAGTGGACCTTGAAAAGGTTTTCGACACAGTGTGCTGGGACTTCTTGTTTGAGATCATGTGACGGATGGGACTGGGGAAGCATTGAATAAAACTGGGTTAAAGTGCTGTACTCTGACTGCGTAGGTCAAAACTGGCATCACTATCTCACAACAATAAAATATATACAGAGGCAGGTTTGCCGCTTATCCCCCTCTTTCTCTTCACATTGGCCAGGAAGCCGCTGGTCAAACATTTTTGCCGGGAGGGCGTGGGCACCAGCATAGTGATGGAAGCCTGGGACCACATTGTGCGGACAATTTCCTGTTCTACTTGGCGGATGAACAGGTGCCACGGCTACAGTGCACCTTCTGAAGGAGTTCGGGACCCTCTCTGGCCTGTGGGTGAATAAAACCAAGACCTGCTTGTTCCCTGTGTCAACGGGGATCCAGCAGCAGTCTTGATTTTCCTCTGAACTGGATTTGGTTCTCCACAACCTTTTGGTACATGGGTACCCAGGTGTTCCATTTATTAGAGGACCTGCAAGAGGATAATCTAGGGAAGGCCTTTAGATCTCTTAAATTCATTGTCCCCTTTTGGAGAACTTTTAAACTGTCAATTATGGCCTGGATCTCTGTATCCAAAATGGTTATGCTCCCGAGGTTCCTATACTTCATAATCTCTCGATTGAGGTGCCAACCCCTTAGTTCCGACAGGTGGGCTCTCTGCTTAGAGGACGGATTTGGGATAGGGCTGCCATAGTGGTCCTTGAGGCCGCTGACAAACACCTGACGAGTTGTGCCTGGGTGTCCCAGACTTACAATTGTATTTCCTGGCCACACAACCCCAGTGGGTCACTCAATGGCTTGACTAGGCTCGCCAGGAGGAACTGGGCCCAGTTGGGATGGCACAATACCAGGGAGTGCTGTCGGCGAAGTTGCTTCACCCGTGTGTGATGATTCCCCGCCCTGGTGTATTGTTGCTGGTGGACTTGAAATGCTGGAGGCACTGTGTGCGAGTGGGACTCCCGCATGGGGACACTTTCACAGCCTTGTAATGGTCTGCCTGGACGGATGCCAGGCTGGTGACTATCAATGGGGCTCCCTGATCCCTCTGGAGTTGATGACCCAGTATGTCTTGCCCCCAGGCCAGTATCTGGCTTATGAGGCATTGACACGGACAGTCAGGAACTTGTGGGCCAAGAGCCATGAGGAACCAGCAACACACGCAGTACTTCATGTCCATGGGTCCTGCGCAGCATTTGGTGACGTGGTTCTATAGGGCACTGAACGAGATTAATCGGAAACCTTTGTTAGCACTTCGGCACAGATGGGGAGGGGTACTGGGGCATGACCTTAGAGACCCAGAGGGGCCCAGGGTTCCAGCATATTCTAAAAGTGTCTAGGAATGAGGCTGAAACATATTCAATTATGTACACATGACCTACAAGACAACCCACAGACTCCAGGTCATCTATGGAGGAGAGCCACGTGGCTGCCCTGGACATCAGCTTCTGGATGCGGACTTCTGCTACGTGACCTGGACTTGCCCCCATCTACAGTTCTGGAACATTGCGTTATGCACCCTGAATACTACACTGGGTCGCACCCTTGCTTGCACCTTGGAGGTCATTCTCATAGAGTTGCTCCCTAGGAGTCTGCTGCGGAAGTTGGGATCTATATTCCTGGATTTGGCTCTGGCTAGGAGACTGTAGCAATGGTCTTGAAGTACGCATTGGGACTAGTTATGGGGACCTGAGTGAAAGATGTCAACATGTGAGCTGGGGCGCAGGAAAGGGCTCTGTTAGAGGAAGAGACTCTGGGAGCGCAGAGACGTCCAATCGCGGGGCTGTGGACGGAGGCTGGAGGCCTGGGAGCATCCGGAGAGACGCAGCGGTGGGATCAGACAGACAGGATAGGCTGGGTGAGGTGAGACAAGGAAGACACCTCGGGATACACTGATGAGGAGGGGAGTGTACACTAAGAGGCCAATGTTCGCGTCCCCCACCAGGGTCTCCTATCAGTCTATTGGAGGCTATCCAACCACTCCTTTTCTGGTACTCTCTACTATTAACAGGTACGCATCTCGAGACGGTTTGGTATCTTCCTTACTTGTTTTTCTTGTGCCGGCATTCACGTTTCCCCCTTTCCCTCACTCCTTCAGAATAGTCTGATTGGAAAGGAGACACAATACGGGCAGTTACACACATTGGCCCACTACATGGTTTCGTTTGTTGGCACGTCCCAGGCAGGACCCCAGCAAAGAGAGCTGGGGAGGCAAGGTCTTGGCGATTTGTATTAGGACCCTGTATCACACCTCACTCCTGTCAAAGAACTGATATGATGTCAACTTTTCGACCCTCAGGGGGATGTCCTTTCGCTCTATATGCTAACTTGACCATTGGTTGTAATGTTGATTTGACTCTGCATGGCATGATTTAACAGAGGTGATTTCATAGTAAACGGTCTTTAATTGTGTATATTGCTCATTATTATTTGCAATTTATTATTATTATTTTTTTTTTTTTTAGAGTCCCTTCAACAACACCGCCGTCAGCATCAAAGTCCATCGGCTGCTATCAGCAACGCAAAACACACCTTTCTCCTTTTGGAGCCAAAGCCTAGAAAAGTGACAGTGGGAGGCAGTATTTGGGGAGGATGCAGATAAGTAAGCATACACAAAACACTGATTTTCAGGCAGGCTCTAGCACGAATTACAAAAACTGGGTCAGCTTAAAAACTACATTTCACCCACCAGTCCCAAGAACAGAACACAACAAGCAAGATACAAGTAACGAAATACATTTTTATTTCGCTAGAAAACGATGAACCAGGTAAAAAAAAAAAAGAAGAAAAAAAAGTCACGTGTCAACATAAAATAATTTAACTCGACTGGTATGCTTGTAGAATGGTCGTTGAACTGCTCTCTCGGGTATGATCTGCATCGGTAAATGAGCCTCGCCTGCGAAAACAAAAGAAACCTGTTAAAGGCAGTTGTTTTTACAAAAATAGCTTTCCAAAAGGTGAAATGCCTAGGTTGCAGACACAGCAAGGTGGGGGAAGGTAGAGCTTCCAGAATTTGCCTACCAAGGAGAAAAAGTTAGATGCCAGCAATATAGATATCTGACACTAGGAATATAGAACTCCGACACCAGAAAAAATCTAAATAAAGTCTTGCCCTCAAAGAAAATTCTTTATATTAGGCCATAGCTACTTCCTGCAAACAGTTTACCCACAGTGGCCCATAGGCTGATTCAGGCTAAGAGGAGAAATAATTTCAGCACAGGTGTGAGACTGGTGCCCAAATGCAGGCGTCCTATTGCTGAGCTCTGGATAAAAATGCAAAGTAACTCATTTTACATTGGCCCAATCTTCTAATTTACATCTAAGAAGCCAGAATAGACAGCCTAGCTAGAGCATACGCTTTCCCAAAGCTAGGTGGCTGCGAGTCCCCAGTTCTCGTCAGCGAAAGAAGGCGTGATCCTATGCACTGAAGAGTGCTGCGGGAGCAGGACAGCAGGATAGCCTTACTCACAAACACTACACTCACTACCTCGTACAGCCTAATTACATGTTCCCTCGCCCAGAGTGAAAACGTATGGAATACTGGCAAAGCAGATAGCCGTGCAGATCTATAGCTGGGGCCGGGCTTTAGAGCACTATGATCTGATGGGTGGACTCCAAGGGCTCCGGAGAGTGGCAAGGAGGCTTCTAAACAGCAGTCCAAGCACTTCATTACAAGAGCAATGCGCAATGCACGGAGAGTTCAAGGTAGCAGGGGCCTTAAACATCCTCCATTGGGCAAGATTATTGGTTATAGAGAGCTGCGTTCTGCTAAAAATACAAAAGGATACACACATCACATACCAGGAACGGGAAAAAGGTGACTACAGGCAGGAAGAAAATAAAAGGGAATACCACGGATGATGATTCAAAGGGCGATTATTTTAAAGGATTGAGTGAGGAGCATTTGTACGTGGGTGCCAAAATCAGTCTCTTTCACTCAGCCTCATTTCAAATATACTGCACTACAGATCGACCTTCGCGGATGACCACACAGAGTGGTCCTTGACACAGTGCAACGCTTTCAGGCAGTCAATCCAGTGACTTAGAGAGCCATGGCTAATAGACTTAAGTATGCTGATTAAATCTTAGATATACAGCAGAAGTCACTCTACCCCTCTTTACCAAACTTCAGAGGGATTTGCACAAGCCTTGAAACAAATACCCCTCGTACACACTTGTGGAAGCCTGGCTGCCGAGTGAGATTAAAAAAGAAAACTGCTCAAGTTTCAAACCGATGAATGAACAGACACCTAACCCCATCAACATGGGTAGCTGTATCTCCAGGTTAAAGATGCAACCATTAATTAGGTTCAAGCGTGGGCCTACATATAAATGGTAGTGTGGACTGAGCTGGGCATCCCTGGCAATGCTAGTATGTGGAATGGACAAATCTAAAAGAATAAACAGCAGTGGCTCCAACAGTTCCTCCATGTGTCAATTAAACTCAGTCATGCTCACGGGGCCTTCCAGTCTGGCATACTGCAGAGTTCATCATTGCTAGTGCGCCTGCATTGAATTAGGCAACATATTTCATTGAAGAAATAACTTGTTGTGCTTTGCCACACAAAGTTGTAAGATCAGTAACACACAAACCTCTCTCTAACCCAAAAGCTGGTTTACAATGATTCAGTTACAACAATTCAATGTCTTTTAGTGAAAGCTACATAGCATGTTAAGGTTGGCATACTAGTCTCAGGGTGCAGAAGCTTCAATAAAATGCAGAATGGATAGGTTGGGATGGGAAAATCCCCAACATGGTAAATGGACGTGTCCAGATTGCACGATTGTATATGGACTTGCATCTAGGTTTATTTTGGCCTTGGAGTCAAGCCCATCTATCGTGAGGCCTAGGCCTGCCCCTGCAAGTGTGAAGTCCAGAATCTGGTAGGGCTCTCCTTCGTGCCATCATTGAGTGCCTGGGACTACTGTCCACCATGTCCTAGGTGCATCACATAAAGTAGTGGCATTGGTGTACTCAATACAGTGAATCTTTAGTGAGGCTATACCCTTTTCTCAGTGTCAAGGAGATGCAAACCTACCGGCTCCTCTTGGGAAAGTTCTGCTGTAATGTGGAACACAGAACCATGATATGATAATCTGTGGGCGTGCATGTGCCCAATGTGTAGCACATGCATGGTAGGACTATGATGTGTGTCTGAGTACTGCGACTGGAGGGATCTATTCTGGATGCCCAGAAATTCCACATGGGATAACATGTGGTTGGGGCAGTTTTCCTTCAAAACTTACCATTTGACAAAACCACCCCAAACCATTTTTCTTACCCATGCTCAGTGGATTCACGTCTTCCACACGCAAAATATATTTGAAAGTATGATCTAAACAATGCCTCTTTGTTCCAGTTCCAAGTTGCAAAGGAAGGATCTGCTCTGGGTAACCACGGTTGGTGTCTGGTCGCCTGCCTAGAATCTATCTAGCTATTCATGCTAAAATTGGGAGCTCTGTCTGACTTAGTGTTTCACGAGCATTTGGGGATGAAAGATGACAGACTGACATTGTGCACTCCCATCCTCTAGCACTAAATTTTTTTTACTCGGTCGTCCCTGATTGGCAAACGTTTCCACAGCAGCTGATAGAACGGGATGGTTACTCTTCCTCTACTTTCGAACTTACATTGTTCAATGCTTTAGAATGTTACCATAAAGGAAAGTATGGCAAACAGACACTCACAAATACTTTAAAACATACCCATTTCAAAGTGAATATCATTATGAAATGGTTTCAATTAGTTTATTGCTGAACACGCATGGGCATGAGCGAAATAAAGTGCTGCAATAGTACCGCAAAAAACTCTAATGCGTGCCACAAAATTTCAATTTTGTGTTGTAAAATATGCTAATCTGTACCACAATATCCTGTGGGTATTGTGAAGTGGGAGATTGGAAAATAAAAGTAACAGGAATACCTTAACAGAAATCTTATTACTTATTATACTACACAGTTATACTCCGTGTACAACAAAAAAAATAGGCATTTCAAGAATACTGAACTAAATAAAAATGCTCTTCAAATTATTGTAATGTATTGTAACCAATGCAACAGCTGCAGCAGACTTTTAGGATACTGAAAACTGGCCCTCTTTAAATTATCTAACTTACCCAATGAATTTTTGGGCACTCAAACATTGCATTTGAGTGTTTGCACCAGATGCAAATTCCAAGGCATAATACAATTGGGATTGTCAGCCACATCAATGCAGCAAACCTGATCCATCCTGAATGTAGACATATGTGTGTGTGTGTGTTTTTGATTATTTTTTTTTTCAAACAGTTGGCAATTCCGAAATGCATAAGGATATTGATGCAAAACTATCATCTATCTGTTAACCAACCCCATGAGCATCTCCGAATTCATAAGCGGAGAATCGCCATTGACCAGCAATTCACCTGAACTTCAATTAAAAAATGTGATAAAGTACGCCTACTTTGATGGACAAAACCACTATTCAAGCAGTTTATTAAAAAAATAAAAATAGGGAAATTCTGCTCCTTTAATTCCAAAGCCAGCACTGTTCAACCAAGCTTTGGAAAGTCATCTCAAACTTTGCAATCATCGAGGATGAGATGTTTGAATACTACGGTTCATCTAAAGACGAGCTGAACTTTTTTTTTTAGATTTCACTAGACAACTTAGGGCATCTGTTTATTTTTTTATAATTTTGTTTCATAAATTCACCTTTCATTTTGTCCTCCATCTAATCACCTGAAACCTCCCAACTGCACAGAAGAGTTTTTCCTTTCCCCCTGTGTCTGTCTATTGTGGATTCCTGCTTCACAATCATGGGCGGGGCCACGACCATGGAGAAGGAATCTACACCACTAGACCACCAGTGCTTTGTTTAATGTTGGGGAGTGGCCCCTCTGGGCAGAGTTGGTCCCTACAGGGGATAATTGTATATCCTTGTTCAGCCGCCCCTAATGGGTAGTTCGGCTGGGGTGGGGGGGCGCAGAAGCTCACTAGACATCAGGGAAATATGCATAGAAGGGAAGCAACTCCTTGCGCAACTTTCGCTCCCCTCTGGGAATATTTTTTCTTGCATTATCTGCGACTGCTTGGGGTCAGGTTACTGAAGTGTGGAAACTGGTGTGCATTTCAGACTACAATAACCACAAGGGTGGTGTAGAAAGGTTAGATCAGAGGTTAGCGCCTTACAGTGCTGTTCGTAAGCCATACATTTGGTTTAAAAAGTTGGCTGTTCCTTTGTTTCATTTGGCAACCTTCTATGCCGTTCTATTCAGAGATTGTTCCCCAGAGTCAAAGAGGACTTTTCATTAGTTTCAGCAGTCTGTAATAGGCAGCCTTGCAGTAGTGGAGGAGGCAATTGTTCCTAGAGTTGGAATGGTGGAGGATGGGGCTAGATCAAAAGATTGCCACTTTCACGATTACATTACTCCCACAGCCAAAACGTACCCAAAAACTTTGCTGTAGAGCCTGCGTCTGAAGGTGCCTTTGAATGGATATTTGTATGTACTGTCCAGAGTCGCCTTTCCAATCGTGGGTAAAGTGCGTCCATACGTTTTAAAATCAATCAACTAAAGTACTGGGAGGAACCGATGCAGCTCCGTTATTGGCTCTGGGTACCTCGAGTTTTTGGAAAACTCACAAACCCCTGCAGATGTAACGGTGTATTTGTCTTGTATATGGACCAACATGGCGAGAAGTAATACATTAAAACATGGTCACACAAAGGGGACTTTCCCCAATTAATTTAAAATAGATTTTGCATTTTATTTTAACTGTTAGCTATTTTGGGAAAACCTGAAGGCATCTACACAAATGCCTCCTTGCTTTATTCAGAATTTTGTATACTTTTCAGAAATCTATAGCTCTTCAGGATGACCCAAGCATTTCACAGCGTTTTCCACCATAAACTGAAAGTAGGTTGAAAGCACAAAAATTCGGAATAAGCACTGGCATAGCCAATGGTCTCTGCAATGGGAGTGCCTAATTCCAGATACGGAGAAAGGGGCGTTGCTTTTGCACAGGAGGTTTTTTTTATTTCTGGCTTTTGAATGAACAGATGTGTCCATTGGTGAGAAAAGATTGTGATTTGCAGAATGAGAGGAGCCTTATTTTTTCATACGAGGCTCTTGTATCTACAGCCAAGACCTAAATAACGGGGATTGTCATCGCAAATCCGGGTCTCTGGTCACCCTAAAGTTGCTTCAGCACAAGAGTTTTGCAGCGATGGTAAATGCCCAAGATATTAAAATGTAAAACATATGCAAACTGCAAATATGGAAATGACACCAAAAATGTTTGCTAGTATTACATGCCCGTTTGTATTTTGAAAACATTACTGAATATCAGTCTGCTTGTTAATAACAATTTACCCACCCTAAACATGCTGACACAATTAAAAACACACCGGCCTTTGTAGGTTTGTATATGTTTTCTATCACAAGGTGACCCCCAATAGTGCGGCGCAAGGTTATGTCAGTACGTCGCTGATGGCTGTGTGCAGGCAACCTGTGCTGGAGCTGGAGTTGGTGTCTGTCCCCCGGCTGACTAACCACTGTTCACACACGTCCCTCACAGCACGGGCTCACTCGCCCGAGCCGGCACAGCTGTGCCATTGGCCTGATGAGCTTCTGTAAAACGTCCGGTAGTAGGATCAGTGGGTCACTGTCCCATCCTGTGTTGCACACCCTAGTTCCTCTCCTGAAGAAAGAGGTTCCAAACTTTGTTTTGAAGTTTCAAATATGCTTTTATTCAGCAGAATTTCATTCTTTTCTTTTTTAGTAGCTCATTTATTTCGTTTTTTGCAGCATTTTTGCAAGTATTCACTACATATTTAATATGTCAGCACTGTCCTTTTATAAACATCCAATGCATTTCGAGGCATATCCGCCTCTTCATCAGGGAAAAGGATACTGAAATGGAATAAAACATAAATCGTGATGAATGTTGGGCTGGGTTTGTGGAGTGTAAGTGATGTTTGGGGTTTAAAGGTGAAGGAAAGGAGGGAAGGTTGTGTTTGGAAACGTGTTTTACAGTGGCACCTTAAAAAATGTCCCGCAACCTGTGTAACGTGGTCAGAGATTATCGTCACCATGCTTACGTGTAGCGCTGTTCTATGTGCTCGTACAATCTGTGGATTACAAAGTAGCGGTAAGGGTAATACTACAGTTCTCTTGGGAGAAAGTTCTCAAAACGTTAGTGCGCCAAAAGGCTGCCGGGGTCTCTAAGGACTGACCTGTTACTGGGTGCTGGTTTCGCTGAAACGGTTCCAAGCTGCCGTGGTGTTCCGAGCGGGAGTGTTAGTATCGGTTTGGTGATCGGCTCATGTGATGTTAGTTGCGATCACGTGGTCATAGAAAGTGAAGAAAGCCTATAAGTGTCCGTGTTCGAGCGTGTGTTAGTGGAGTGTCCTATAATTCACTATTATATTTAAAATCGGTGGGCCAACCAAAGTAATTATCAGAGAAGTTACATTATAAAAATATAACGAACAAGGATAAAAATAATATAAACTGAAAACGGTAACAAATGACAGTGAAAAACAACTGTGTGGGGGTCGACATGAGAATACACAGGTGTCCCATTGTTGCTCCATTCATGAGATCACATTGTTCCTAATCATAAATAGCAAGAGAGTTCAATTCTTTCATTGAGCCCAGATGGCTTCTGGGTCGATAGTCTTTGAATCCATACATTCTCACGTTGCAGGAGATATTTGGTATTATCTCTACCTTCAACTTTCACGATGATTTCCAATACAATAAATTTCAATTGGGAAATGTTGTGGGAGTGTTCCTGAAAATGCGTAGCCACAGTGGATTTACTGTTCTTTAGCCGTATGTTTGATTTGTGCTCAGTTAGCCTTGTCTTGATTTTTCTCTCTGTTTTCCCGATATAGAGTTTACCACACGGGCATTTTAAAGCGTAGATAAGGTTGCTCGAATCACATGTAGCATTGACTTGTAATTTTATTGTATTGCCTCTCATGGGGTGGCTAATTACATTTCCCTTCATGACGTTGTTGCAGTTCCCGCAGTTCATGCAAGGTTTGGTGCCCGTGTACTTTGTAGTTGGTGTGTGTCTGTATTGAACTAGTTCACCAATGTTCAGTGCCCTTGTAAACGCAAACAAGGGAGGTTCCTTAAATATCTGGTTGAAATCTGGTTCCAGATTGAGTAGTGGCCAATGTTGATGTATTATACTTTTGAACTTGGGACTGGCTGTAGAATATTTTGAAACCGCCACTATGCGGGCTTGTACTTTTTCCTTTCTGGGTTCTAGGAGTTTAGATCTTTCTATTGTAAGAATCTTGTTGGTGGATTCCTTAATGATTTCCTGGGGATAGCCTCTTTGGTGGAATTTCTGAGCTACTTCAGTGATTCTCAACATAGATTTGTGGGGATCTGATGTTATTCTTTTGGCTCGCGCCATTTGGGAAAATGGGAGATGTTTTCTGAGGTTGGGTTCATGGAAGCTCGAAAAGTGAATCATGTTGTTCCTGTCTGTGGGCTTCGTAAATAGGTCAGTTTCGAATCCTTGAGGGTTGACTGTGACTTTGACGTCCAAAAAATTAACACTTGTGTCAATATTTCCCAAGTTAATTGGATCCTTTCATCAATCGAGTTAAATTGGGTTAACAAGTTTGTTAGTGTCTCTTTACTGTTTTTCCATACGATAAAGATATCGTCAATGTATCTGGTTAACAGTTTCAGGTTATCCGTCCATTCCTTTTTTGTGAAGATGTGGGTTTCTTCGAATTGTTGCATGAAGAGGTTAGCATAGACGGGAGCTGCCGAGTTGCCCATGGCCATGCCCACCAGTTGTAGATACCAGGTATCTTGGTATTTAAAATAACTATGATAGAGAGTGAACAGCATAAGTTCCATGAGAAATGTTTGGAATCCACTGTCTATGGAGGAGTCTAACAAAGCTTTCTCAATCGCTTCGATGCCCAAGGAGTGGGGTATGGACGTATACAAGGAGCGTACGTCTGCTGTACATAGAATTAATTTCTCTTCCGGATTAATTTCAATGCTGTGTAGTTTGGAGATAAAATCAGTAGTGTCCCTCGTATAAGTCCTCATCGATTGTACTGCGGGTTGTAGATATTTATCTATTAGTTGTCCCACGGGTTCGTGGATGCTTCCACAAGTGGAGACTATTGGTCTCATGGGAGGGTCCATTAGATTTTTGTGTATTTTCGGCACCATTCTCAGAGTGGGACTCTTCGCATTTGATTTAGTCAAGAATTTTTTTGTGCGTTCATTGATAATACCTTGATCGTATGCCTTTTCTAAAAGGGTTATCAATAGTTTAGTGAATTCCATGGTTGGATTGTTGTCCAATCTCATATAGGTGTTTGTATCAGTAATATGTTCCATGACTTTTAGGTTATACATACTTTGGTCCATGATGACTAGGGCTCCCCCTTTGTCAGCTTTTATGCATTTGATTTGTTCATTTGATGAGATCCTTTTTAACGTGTCTGTGTCTTTTTGTGTGATGTTTTTGTGATGTTTCTTTCCATGTCTGATCTTAGTAAGATCTTGCTTGACTCTATTTTCAAAGAGATCCAGTGTTTTATGGCTTATGGGTGGTTGGAATGTACTGTGAGGTCGTAGTCCTAATAGTTGATCTGGTTCATCTTTGGGTGGTTTGGGCACCACATTCTCAAAAAAATGGCGTAGTCGTAACTTCCGCATAAGTTTAAAAAAAACTTACTTCCAGTTCTAGGTTATCAGTGTGGGTGGTGGGTACAAATGAAGTGCCTTTTTGTAGGAGTCTTTCTTCGTGTTGGGTTAATTTGTATTTACTAATGTTAATGACTAATTGATCTGGATTTATTTTTTCGTAGATTTCTTGTCCTTGATCGTTCCCGCTGTACTCCTCGTGATAGGAGGTTCTTTCTCCCTCTCTTTGTCTTTTTCTTTCTCTCTGTCCTTTGCTCTGTCCTCTCCTGGGTCGCCTCTTTGTGACTGGCCCTGCTCTAAAAAAGAATTTGGTTCTACAGGTTGACTCGTGGTTGGTTGCTGTGCTTGATCAGTCTCTGGATAGGTTCTTGTGGGTTGAGCTCGTCTAGATCGTTGTGAGTTGTCACTACCCGAAGAGGATGTATCTGTCTGCGAGTTATATGGTCTGTTCCTTCTTTTTTGGGCGTATATATCTGCCCATGTATATACTTCCCCCAGTCGATAGTCTAGGGTATCCCTCTTATACTTTCGAATTTTGCGTTCGTTTATTTCATTAGTGTGTTTATCCATTTGTGTTTTTATATCTTCTAAGATGGTATTCAACTCTTCCTCTGATAGCATTTTAGATAATTCTGTAGACGTTTGTGTAATCTCAACGGTTAGTTCTTCCAATATTCCGGATAATTCCTCGATAATTAAAAGGATAAGGTCCAAGGAACATTTATTTAGGATTTCGTACCACTTATCCTGGAATTTTTTAGAGTTCTTACACAGGGATGGCTTGAGGGCAATCCGTAGGCCCCTAGGTATGCGTTGGTTCCGATGGTATTTGACCAATGTGGTGGCATGCAATTGTTGATTTATACGTCTCTTGCTTAGATATATCAGTTGTCTGATATGTTGTTCTTTGGAGCGGATAGTGGTTTCCTGTGCATTCTCTTCCCTGATCAGTGCATAAATGCGGTCCGCTTCATCTGGTTTGAATGCAAATGTTGAGGCTCTGGCCTCCGTGCTTTTGGCGATGTCCTCATAAGTGTTCATGTTGATCTTTATGGCGTGCTGTCGGTTGTGGACACGAACTGTATAACAAAAGTATTGACTCGATTGCTGTGCGTCGAGTCAATACTTCTGTAAAACGTACCATCCGTGACCCGGGCTCAGTGCTCCATGTTGGTTCGCTGTTCAGCAAGAAAAAGGGCAGGCTGCAGAGCCCAAGAAGCAGGGGTAGTAACGCACCTTAAAACTAGGACCTAAAAGTGGGAGGGTGTACTGTGCCTAGAAGGGCGGTGTGTGTGTGTGTGTGTGGGGGGGGGGGGGTCACGGAATGAGACTGACATCCTCATGCGGGAGCAGGGTCCTGTGTGGTTGCTGAGGCACCATCGCAGAATGAGAGAGAAATCTGAGGGCATGGGACAAGGTCCAGTGTGGTGTGTAAACAATAAAAGCGACCAAAGATACATGGGCGATGGCAGCATCAACTGTGTGCAGTGTGAGAATAAGAAGAAGAAAAAAATGGCGCTTGGAGCGAATGAAACACACCAGCGCTCCCGAAGAGGACTCATAAACCAAGAAAAAGTTGCTACGTTGGTCATAAAATCAAGGATAGTCACTTGGTCCCTTCTCCCAGTGATGGGTAAACACAGGAAGCTGCACAAGAAATGTATGACATGGACAAATGGGGAGAAAGAATAGGAGAGAAACGATGGAGCCAGCAAATGGGAAGCCTATGTGTGGGCTGAAGTCCACCAAGTAGATACAGCATGTCTCTTAGACCGCGCATGCGCGGTCTACAGCCTAGACCTAAAAACGTGTCGCCTCTGAAAAATGGCAAAACTGTGGTAAAAAAAACAAATATAGGTTTATTTGATTTAGCTCTGCATGCTCCTTAAAGCAAGGAAAAAAGTGACTTAAGCACAGCAAACCTTTTGTTAACGTCATTTTTAGGGAAGGGGGGGGGGGGAATTTTTGCAGAAGACTTTTATACTACCCCCCCAAAACGCATAATTTAGCTATACTATATTTTGCCTATCTTCTCAGCCCCCTACAGGGCAATTGACAAACCCTGGGTACCTTAAGATTTCTCAGGATGTTGGAAAAAAGGACACAAACTTGACATGGATAGCTCATGGGAAAATAACGTTATGGAAGCCTACACGCAAACTATCCCAAATTCTCCCCTCCCAACAAAAAAGGCCTAGCAGAGAAATGGTTATTTTGTTTAGGTACGACAACATCATGGTAGGCGAGAACAATTAATTCAATAGGTCCGATCTGCATATTAGGACACCTTTATATTAAAATTGAGATACTCCAATATTCTTCATGCTAATGCCTTCTGCTTTGTCGTTCGTATTCCCATGCTCAGTTTTTCAAAGTCTCCAAGGTTCAAAATCTCCTCACAAATGCAATCATGTGCTATATTTTTAATTCTCTTGAAAATAGAAGTTACAATAGGTCGTCACAAGCGTACTAAGGGGTAATGCGCTGGTGCATAATGCATTCAAAATAACTACAGTAGCAAAACTACAAAAAAAAAAAAAAAACAGGAAGAGAATCCCCTTTTCAAGTCGAAGCCTACCAGACAGCACAGCTGTCTGGTTTGATTAGGAATTCTTGTGGGCATTCTGAAAGATTTATTTTGCCGACTTCAAAATTAGAAAATTTATGTGACCATCGTTCCTACGGAGCACCCATGTGAGAGGACATGATGTATGTGGAAGGTTTTTTTTATAGCACAAAACAAAAAGGAACCGTGCTGATTTTTCAGAATTCGGAGAGTAGAAAGGAAGCACATATACACTAGGTGATGACATTTCCACACATTTATCGTTTGTTTGCAGTAAAACTGTGTGTGCAAATGTAATGGTAATATCAATTGGAAATGTGTTGTCAGAAATGTCACCGTTACCACACCATGCATGCTCCACACAACACCACTTTACACTACTCCACAACATTATACTCCACTCTAGGTCACCCCCTCCACACCGCTTGCCCCACTCCACCCCATCTAATTTATTCCAAATCACTCCTATCTATCCTACCCGATCTACCTTCTCCGCCCAATGTACCTCAATCCGATTTACTACACTTAACCCTGATCTACCGTACTCCACTCCAATCCACCCCACACTACCCAACTCTACCCCACACCAAACTACCCATCTCTACCCCCACCCCAATCTACCCCACAAACTTTTGTCCATGTTGAACAGCAGCCACACTAGTTTAAACATGGCTAAAACCTGTTACCAAAGGCAATAGCCCTCACAGACTAGACCCATCTGCTTCACCAATGCTAGTTTCCCCAATAGACAGAATGAAAGCCGGATCAGATTACACTGCTTTCACCAAGGTTGCTGAAATCTCATACAGCATGGTTACTTTGTCAATGAAAATTTAATAAAATCGGAAGAGTTTGAAAACCTCTACAAACAAAGCCACCTACACCTGCTACATTTTAATGGGGAATGATCAAAACAAATTCCAACTAACTCTGGGCCTTAATACTGAAAACAAATTTAACAAAACGCCTAAGTATAGGATGTTGCTAGACCCGATTTTTCCTCAATAATGACAGTGGGTATGTACACTCAACCTGCACGACTCAGTTTCGCATTACAATCCAAGTAGGGTAAAAACTCCCCGAGGTCCACGACCAAATCCTTTTTCTAATACAAAGTCATCTTCTAACTCAAACCAGACGCCCCCACCCGCTCTCACAATGATGGACATAGACAGCACCTTATTACTTAACAGAGCCGAGCTAGAAAAATCATAAAAATATTACTAGACCTGCAGGTCTAGTAACTTCAATAATCTACTCGACCTAACGGCAATGTACTTGACCCGTGAACTGGTCTCAAATTGTGTGATCCTAGGCAAATATTTTGTCTTATGGCGACGCCTTTTTCTTCATCATCAAATAAGAGAGCACCGGCAAAAACGTAAGTTCACTATTTCTGCTGTACCAAAAAAACTATTTTCTAGACTAAATGTCTGCTCCATGTGGTACAAGAATCAAGCCCATATATAGGGTACACACGATTCATGGCTTGCCTCTTGGGTCACTAATAGCATTGTCATCTGGGAAGAAGCAGTAATAATTCCCAATTCAGGTCTAAAAACTCACTTTTCATAAATACATTACCAAACCATGATGTGGTAGTGTATGGTCATTTACAGATAGCATATTGTTCATTGAAGTGGCCACAAAACATCACCACTAACATGTAGTTTCAGTGATAATAGCGGATAAACAATTTTAGGATATTGGGATTCAGCAAAAATATTTAAAATTTGCACATAACCAAGTAAAGTGTTCTAATTTGTTTTGATCCTATACAAATATTCTTCACCATAAAATTATAAAAATGGGTCTTCATAACTAGTAAAATATATTTTCAATGTTTGAACAGTTCACTTAGCCATTTCAGTGTTGTTAGAAAAAAGCCTGACATCTAACAGCCTTTCATTTACATGTTTTGCACAGTTCAATTGTCTAACTGTTAGCTTTACAAAATCCTCTAGCTTAAGTCACAGAAAGCGACATGAGGACACACTAACGGCTAAGGCGCTCGACCTCGGATCTGGGTTCGAGTCTCGGTAACGACGCCAAAAACCTCCTGTGATTCTGGGCAAATCACTTAATCTCCCCGTGCCTAAAATGAAAGTGTGTCCTCATGTCACGTAACTGGTGCTATGTAAAGCGCTCTGATACCTGATTCGGTTCGGGTCTAGTTCGCTCTATATAAAAAACGCTGCAAAAAAAAATAAAAAATAAGCTGACTTTTGACCTCGGCCTCTCAAAGCTAGCAAATATGACACGATAAGAAGATTTAATGGCACTTGTATTGCTCTCTCACTTTGTGAGCAATAAAGATGCCTTTAAATCTTATCTTGTAACATTTGCTCTGCTTTCAGAGACAGATGTCAAAAGTCAGTTTGTATTCCCTGAAGTAAGAGAATTTTCAACTCCCCAAAAAATGCAAGTAGCCCCTAAAAATAGCTGGTCCTGAATAACTCTTGCTGAGCCCTGATAGGACTTCTTATCGATTCTTGTTTAGAATATTAGTTGCTCAAAACATCACTAGACTGTGCTGGCCTTTGCTCCAAACAGTTAGAGACACTCAATATTTTTAAAAAAAAGTAGTTTAATGCCACACAGACTGTTCTAGAGACTTGGAAATGTTATTTAACTTAATTTATCCCTTCAATATCTATCAGTGTTGACATTCTGAAACCTAATCCTTCTGATATCCTTTGCAGTTAACAGACTTCTCTTCAAATGAAGGAAATAGATATGAAAGACTAGCATGACCGTATCTTTAAAGCTCAACACTTACGTGTACATGAGGCTTGCTTTAACTTAAATTTACAAGATTCTTAAAAAGTCCAGAGCCCCCACTTTCTTAAAAAGGTACTAACTTTGGGGCAAACACCAGCTGAAGTATCTATAAGTGCTTGTTCAAGCCAATACGAATCAGATCGTGATAACAAATCCCTTTAGCATATGTAGCAGGACATTGCTTTAGGTCTTGCGCCAATCGTTGCAGTTTGCAACACTGCTCGTGCAGCGCGAGACCTCTTGTATGGGTTTCAGAAAGCTAACCACACGCTTGTGTGTGGGGTTTTGTTTCCGCAGGCTGGCATTGGCTGTAACGAGCCAAAAAAAATACGGCACGCAATTGGGCAAAGGCGGGCGCATGCACCGCCTTTGCTCCGCCCATCAGCGCAGGACAGACGACAGGCTCCATGGCCCCTGCTCCACTGTGGTGCGCGTGCACCACTGGTTTCGATTCCGGCATCGGCTCCTTTGTGGTGCGCGCGCAGCACTGGTTGGTTTAAGACGACGCAGTGGCTGCCTACAAGATTATCTCCTGCAACCCAAAATCTGATGGGGGTGTCCTAGTTATCAACTGCCATTATAGCTGTCCGGTCTTCCCACCCCCGTCTGCTGGCATCCCCATGACTTGTCTCTATCAGACCCGCACAGCTGCTGCTGTTGTAGATAGGGGAGGAAGTGGGTCCCGGAAAAACAGTGCGCGGGTCTTTCAACACTTCGAGACGTTAGAAATGCCCTGTAGGAACTCCAAAGCTAACGTTCTAGTCAACTGAGCTGCGTAAAAGAACAACACAGACCAGGGGAACATATACAACACATAAAATAACCAGGGGAGGCATGGCTCTCTGGCGACGCGTGGAGGTCAGGAACGCGCGGCTCGCGCAAGGGACTCCCGGGTTATTCGATCCGTCTGTGTACATCATGGAGCACTTGGCTGAGAAAGTAGTTACACTCGAGTGGCGCGCACTTGGCCGGACCTTACATGTTTGCAGCTTCCTCACAAGGGCACCTGTGCACGCGGCTCTTCCAATCCACCTTTACCTGTCCTGCTTCGCTCTGTCGCTAATAGTGTTCCAAGAAACGTTCTTTGGTGTGTAAAGGCCAAAATGACTGAATGCGAAACAAAGTAATAAATCACTCAGAAGCGGCAGGGGTCTAAAGGAGACTTCTGTTTTTGCTCAGCCATTTTTATTACCAGATGAGCAAACTCCCTTCTCTCATTTCACCGAGAGATCTGGGGCACCAGGGCCGGTAGTAGGATTTACAGGGCACTATCTCCCGAGAGCACCCATGGGAAGTGATGCCTGATCTGTACTTCTACCGTGACCCGGAGGAGGTGAGGAACTGCAGGATAGCTGTAATGTGGGTCTGCTGGGCTGCTAGGCACAGCTGCTAATACTTTCCGTTGCCCATGCAGATTGAAAAGGAAGAACAGGCAGCAGCAGAAAAGGGAGTCACCAAGGAGGAGTTCCAGGGAGAGTGGACCGCGCCTGTACCAGACTTCCCCCAGCCCGAGGTGGTTGACTGGTCCGAAGGAGTACAGGTGTCCTCTGTGCCCATCCAGCAGTTCCCTGCCATTGAGTGGGGCCATTGATTGATTTGTGTTCCTTGTCCCAAGTCAGACATAAGGAAGTTGAGACTCTAGTCTTTAGTGAAGCCTCGTAAGCTTCCTGCGGATGCTGTTACACATGCTTTAGTCCACGATTAATGTCACTTAAAGGCAGTGTGACCTAGTGAACCAGTAGTTTTTTCTATTGTAGTGGGAAGGATCGTTGGCTATGTCCAGTCTACTGAATATTCAGTTGTCTGGACAATTGCTTTGTGATTATGCATGGCCTTTGCTCCTTAGGTTAAAGTCTTCTTGTGCAAATAACATGGAGTGCTTGCTTGATGGAGCGGTATGTTAATCAGCAGTAATTGTTGACGATCAGCTGCTAAACTTGCAAAAAGCTAACACCACACTTACATTGTACAAATCATAGGGGTTGCAAAGCAGTCAAACAAAGCAAAAATATCTATCATTGACTGCCTAAAATGGCCCCTCTGAGCCTCATTGTCTTAAACATGATGTAACAATCCAACATCGGTTCTTTTTTACTTTAAAAAGCATGCAGATTTTCTTGCGCAAAAGGAAGCCGTTTCAATGATTGTGTGAAAAAAGAAACGCATAGCACCAGTCTTACATTCCACCATACAGTGATTGTTAATATCAAATTTGTTTTGTATGTATTTTTTCATCGAATGTCTTATTTTACTTTCCAGTGAGGGATGTTAGTTTCAATGTCATGGTGTGTGTGTGTATATGTGTGTGTATGTGTTATTATATATTTTTTTTATAATATTATATATTATTATATATTTATATATATATATATAATAATAATAAATATAAATTATAAATATATGCAATTATCTCACAACACACTGTCCTGAAACACTTTTAGTGCAAGAAAAGTGTTGGTCTTTCTTCTGCTATGTGATAATGAAAGATAAAAAAAGCTGAAACGTTGTAGTGGAAATATATTTTTGTTCTTTGGTGAATATATCTGTTTGAGTCACTTCTTTCTTGGATATATATATATATATATATATATATATATATATATATATATAGGCCCAATAACATGTTATTTAGAAGAATTGTACTAATAAAACACACATTCACACGTTTATCAATACATTTTAAAAGGTTACATTTCATTTTATGAGCAAATCACAGTGAAATTAACATTACATTGCTTGTTGCGTCACCGAGCGTTGTATGTTATTTACTATCAGGGTTTCATTTTAAGTGCTCACACTTATACATTGTTACTGGTGACTTGTCCTGGGGCTCATAGATCTTTTACCAGTGCATATCCTACATCCCCAAGTCTGCAGTTTTGCCAACTCCCTTGGACACCTTTGTGTTCTTTAGCAACTCACCACTGTTTTTGGCATAATGTCTTGAACCTACAGCACACTGAATACCCTTTATGGTGCTGATGTTGACTTTCAAGAGGTCATAAAGCTTCATTTCCACTTAGCCTCTGATTAGAAGTTGGTCTTTTTCTTCAAGACCAAATGAAGCAGGTGGCCCAACCCTTAGTCAGAGCGGGGTGTGTAGATCTCAAAATATCAGGATATATTTAAAGATCAAGGGAAAGTAAGTCAGTAGTACCTACCATTAATCAACATATTCAGATCTCCTGTTCCAACCCAGATAACTGGAAAATGAAGCGCCATAGTTCAAAGCAGAGGATCGCGTAAAAACTGCAGTGGAAAAGAGCCCAGCGTAGAGATGAGTGTGACACCTACCATACGCTCTGCCTGCCTGGAGGTAAGTAGCACCTTGATGAGGGCCTTTGTGTTGACTGGTGTAACAAATTACTTGCTAACATTAAAAGAAGGTGGAACACCATGTTCAATGTTAATATCCTTGAATAAATTTAATGTGTTTAACTAATTGTTGTTCAAGTTGGTTTCCAGGTGGGGGAAGGTGGTTGAGAGCGTTAGGAGTATATGAAGCTTTTTTATTTTTTTTGCAGCTTTCACAAAGATCTTTGGAAATTTTTGCTACATTTATATTCCACGTCGAAATCGTGTTGTTTGCTGTGGAAAAATACTTTATTATTCTCCTATACAATGCAATTCTGCTAAAGTTTAACTTGTGCAGAAATATTTCCCAAAATTGGATGGATTCCTTTAAAATGGCAATTATCTCACAACACACTGTCCTGAAACACTTTTAGTGCAAGAAAAGTGTTGGTCTTTCTTCTGCTATGTGATAATGATTTCTTCTATCTTTAAGCTTAAAGTTGTAAGAAGTAGCTTAAAACATTCCTGTTCCAAGTGATGGCAGTATTATTGTGTTTTCGTAGTACCGCTGTGTAGCTGTGATCTATGCAGTGTGCATTCTAAATTGGGCAGTTATCACATGGAATACACAAGCCTTGGCAGTAACGAAAAACAATACAGTGGTATATGAAGTGAGCAATATTGACAAAAGGGTTCAACCCAAGGGTCATCAATGGACAGCGCTAAGGAGGTGTGGTAATTGTGTGCTCTTTTTAATGGGCTGCTGTGTTTAGTATCAGGCTGGTAGAAAAGTGTGGCAGATCTGACGTGTATGAAGGACGATGGTGACCAGTTAGAGCTCTAGGAAGGCAAATGAACAGGATGGCGAGGACTTCTGATGCACAGCTCAGAATTTAAAACAAGCATTTGCAATGCTATATGTCTCGTACTTTCCGAGAGTTTGAGCTGTTGGCATTGTAAATGACCATACCGTTTATTTATGTGTACTGAAAACCTGCAATCAGTGCATAAACACACACTTTGTACTTCTAGTAGTAGTTGCTTACGAGAAGCAAGGCTGTCAGTAACTATGCATGTTTTACCGCCAGCCATGCATTTCGTAAGAAAGGACTATAAGTACAAAGTGCATATTTACACGTGCTTGCAGGCTTTCAAAATACATACATAAAAGGCCTTGTCATTTACAATACCAATAGCTCAAACTCTCACAAATGCGAGACCTATTGCATTGAAAATGCTCTTTTTTTTTTACAGAAAGTGAATGCCTGGCTCCTTCAGGGAAACATTAAGCTACCAAAGAGTGCTAATTATATCCACACCCTCTCCGCAACTGGTACTACAAAGAAAACAGATCATAAAGAAATGTCCTCGAGTAAATGGGAAATAAATATTTCTGAGGTTTAATTACTTTTAGCAAAGAAAACTTAAACATGTTCTTGGATATCATATGCAAAGATAAAAGCCAAATAAGTTCTTACACAGCTTTATCAGGTAAGGGAGTGCTTCCAAAACAGTACCAAGGTGCTGGATTCCAAAAACATTTCATATCCCCATACGTAACTGATTAATCGAACAGTGATTAAAGACCTTTGTGAATAGACTGTGCAACAATGATGGGTTTGGCAGAGCGTATTGAAATATTCAAATGGCAAAGTCAAGCAACTGGTAAGCTAGGGTCAAAATGAATGGCAGATATTCCAGCAATGACTGAAAAGGAAAATGCTATTTACCAGTATGCATCTGTTCTTGGCATGTAGAGCTGCAGAGTTACACACTGTGCATAGATCGCCACCTAGTGTTGGGCCCGGATGTTTGCAGTTTGTTGTTGTCCTGAAAAGTTCTTTGGAAGTCACGAGATAGGCGACTCCTCCTTTGGACCACATTGCGCATGGGCATTGGTTCCATCCTCAGATTGTTTTTCGCCATTAGGGAAATGTTGGAGCTTTGCAAGAAAAGGAAGGATGTCCATGTAAGCTGAATCTAATTAAGATTTCACTGGAACAGACATGGGTAGCCGGGAGGCGGGTGGGCGTGTGTAACTCTGCAGCTCTACATGCCAAGAACAGATGCATACTGGTAAGTAGCATTTTCCGTTCGAGGCATATGAGCTGCAGATTACACACTGTGCATAGGTTGTATAGCAGTACCCACTCTTCGCGGCGACCACCCCTATCTGTTGCAGTAGTTTGAAATAATGTTTTGAGAACAGCCTGGCCCACATTCGCTTGTTGCTTAGTTTGCACATCTACACAGTAGTGTTTTGTGAATGTGTGAGGTGTAGACCGTGTAGCTGCTCTGCAGATATCATCTAGGGGAATGTTCCCTAAAAATGCCATTAAAGCCCCTATTTTCCTTGTAGAGTGGGCTTTAGGGGGAACAGATAACGTACGTTTAGCTTTGTGGTAGCAAATCTGTATGCATTTAACAATCCATCTAGCTATCCCAGATTTTGAAATGGGATTACCCTTATGTGGTGGTGAGAAAGACACAAAAAGTTTTTTAGTCTTACGAAAGGGTTGTGTTATTTCGATGTAGTATAGCAATGCTCTTTTGACATCCTGGGTATGAAGAGCTCTTTCTTCTACTGTCTGTGGCTGCGAGAAGAAAACGGGCAGTTCCACAGATTGATTGAGGTGGAAGGGAAAAATGACTTTGGGCAGGAAGTTTGGATTAGTATGGAGAACGACCTTATTATGATGCATTTGCAAGAAGGGTTCTGAATGGTTAGTGCTTGTAGTTCACTAACTCTCCGCAGAGAAGTAATAGCTACAAGGAACGCAACCTTCCATGTTAAAAAGTGTAGTTAACATTTATGTAAGGGTTCGAAGGGAGGTCCCATTAGCCGTGTGAGAACAATGTTTAAATTCCACACAGGTGAAGGTGGTACTCTGGGAGGAATTATTCTCTTAAGGCCTTCCATAAAGGCTTTAATTGCAGGCACTCTGAACAGAGATAGATGCTGTCTGTTTTGCAGATATGCTGCTATTGCAGCAATATGCAGTCTAATAGACGTGTAGGCTAAGTCTAGGGGATAAATATTGTTGTTGTGACAACATATTACAAAGCGTTTCCACTTAGCTGCATAACATGCTCTAGTGGTTGGACGTCTAGTGTCTTTTATGACATTTATGCAGTCTGGAGGAAGGTTAAGAAATCCAAATTCTAGGATTTCAGGAGCCAGATCGCAAGGTTGAGCTGAGCTTGGTCCGGGTGCCTGATCGCTCCACGGTTCTGTGTTAAAAGGCGTGGAGACGGGTATAGTTTTTGGTGCGGTACTACAGACAGTTGTAGCAGTGTGGTGTACCACGGTTGTCTGGCCCACGTTGGAGCAACTAGGATGAGGGTCAGAGAATGCTGCTGTAGTTTGCGTACTACTAGTGGCATGAGTGGTAGAGGTGGAAAAGCGTACGCAAATTGTTTTGACCAGTTCATCCATATCGCATTGCCTTTGGACAGTGGGTGTGGATATCTGGCGGCGAAGCTTGAGCATTTAGCGTTTGTGGGTGGCAAAGAGGTCTATCTGAGGTTGTCCCCACATCTGAAAGAATGGTTGAAGAGCTTGCATATGAAGTTCCCACTCGTGGGTCTGTTGTGTCTGACGACTTAACAGATCCGCTATGGTATTTTGTACTCCTGGAACATGCTGGGCTAGAAGGAATAGGTTTTGAGGTATAGCCCACCGCCATATGTCCTGTGCTAGTTGAGAGAGTTGCAGGGAGTGCGTTCCGCCCTGTTTCTGTATGTAATACATGGCGGTCATGTTGTCCGTGCGGACTAACACAGCTTTGTTTGATACTTGCTTTTAGTGCTAGGGATATAGCTAGTAACTCCAGATGATTGATGTGGAGTAGCTTTTATTGTGGTGTCCACCTGCCTTGCATGGTGTGTTGCAGTAGGTGGGCCCCCCAGCCGGAGAGCGATGCGTCCGGTGTCAAGATTATCTGAGGAACTGGTTCTAGGAACGGTCGTCCATTGGAAAGGTTTTGGTGTTCCACCACTGCAGAGAGCGATGAGTCCGACCGTCTACCAACACTAGGTGTGTTAATTGACCTTGTGCCTGGTTCCATTGACGTGATAGGCACTCTTGTAGAGGACGCATTTGAAGTCTTGCATGGGGTACTATGAAAATGCAAGAGGCCATCATCCCAATGAGTTGCATTAACACTTGTCCTGGAAGGGAGTGTTGTGGCTGAAACTTTGTGAGAAGAGTTTGCATGCTGGCTATCCTTACTGGAGTGGGATAAGCTAGCACAGTTGAGGTGTTTATTGTAGCACCGAGATACTGTTGTACTTTGGATGGTTGCAGATGAGACTTGGTGTGGTTTATTGTGAACCCCAAGTTGTGGAGCAGTTGGATTGTTGCATGAGTGTGTTCCACACACTGGTTGTATAAGCTGGCTTGTATGAGCCAGTCGTCGAGGTACGGGAAGACATGGATGTGCTGTCTTCATAAATGTGCTGCCACTACTGCTAGGCACTTGGTGAATAATCTTGGTGCTGTTGAATGAGAAAGTATGCGTCTGAGATCTAGAGTAGCAAGGAAGTCGATTTGTACGAGGAGAGGAAGGACTTGTTGGAGTGTGACCATGTGAAAATCGTCTGACTGTATGTATATGTGTAGCGGTCTAAGGTCCAGAATTGGCCTCAGAGAGCGGTCCTTCTTAGGGATGAGAAAATATAGGGAGTAAACCCCTTCGTTTTGTTGGTGCAGAGGAACTGGTTCTATTGCACTTTTTTCTAGCAGAGATATTAATTCTTGCTTCAACAGTGATGGATGTTCTTGTGACATTGGACGCTGTTTGGGTGGTATGTTTGGGGGGGGTAGATGTTAGTTCTAGACAGTAACCTGACTGAATAATTTTTCGCACCCACCTGTCTGATGTGATGTTGGTCCAGGCAGGAAGGAATTGCAGCAGCCTTCCCCCCCACAGGAGTGGAATGTTGGGGGGGGGAAGGGGAGGAAAGTCATTGGGTAGGAGTGGAGGCAGAACGGGAGTTGTTGGTTTTGCCTCTGCCTTTGTTGTTGTTACCTCTGTAACCCTCTCTCTGGTAGCCCTTAGTGTATGTGGATTGGCTAGGATTTTGTAGGAAGTGGAGGGGCTTTCGGAGGAGTAGCCTCTTGTGTTGCCGCTATATGATGAGCGATGAAAAGAACATCTGGGAGCTTGCTGCTGCAAGGCTCCCATAGATTTTGCTGCGTCGGTGTTTTTTCATTTTCTCTAAAGACACATCGACATTAGGGCCAAATAAATGTGTCTCATCAAATGGCTGATTGAGGATGGAATTTTGTACCTCAGGTTTAAAAGTTGAAATACGTAACCAGGCATGTCTGCGCAAAAGGGTACTGGTATTGATTGCCCATGAGGCAGTATCTGCAGCATCTAGGGCATAACGAATGGAAGTAGTAGTAATATTTTTACCTTCTTGTAGGAGTTCATTGGCCCTATTTTTATATTTGTCAGGTAGATACTGCATTATGGACTCCAGTTCATCATAATGTGCCCCGTCATATCTTGCCAACAACGCTTGGGTATTGGCAATAGCCAAATGTTAGCAGCCTGTGACGCTGTTAGTTTACCGGAGGTGTCAAGGAGCTTAGATTCTTTATCTGGTGGTGAGGCCTCACCTGATGTTTGCGAATTAGCACGTTTACGTGCATTAGACACTACTAAAGAATTTAGTGGTGCTGGACCTCTAATGTAAACGGTGTCTGTAGGAGCAGCTTTATATTTTTTCTCAATGAGAGGGTTGAGGACCCGAGCCCTAACAGGATCTTTAAAAACCTCTGTTGCGTGCTTGATGACACCTTTAAGCATTGGCAAAATAGCAGGAGACCTTTGTGCGTTATCAAAAGTGTCTAATAGGAAATCTTCCTCCACAGCATCGGTGTGCAAGTCAACCCCATTGTACTGGGCAGCTCTCTGGACTAGTAGGTTAAAACCTATAGTGTCCTCTGGTGGGGGGAAGGTCTGGAAGGATATACATCGTAAGGCACATCAGGGGTGTTATAATCATCCCATAGATTAGGTGACGGAGGGGAACTATTGGTCCCTGCTGGGTCATGTGCACCCCCATTTGTGTCATCAGAGTTTGTATCCACATCATCATCTGGATTAGTGGATGGTGTAGGTGTAGGAGGAGGAGGAGGAACAGTATGGGGAGGTGGTGGAGAAGGGACCCTTAATGGAGAGGTTGCAATGTCTCTTCTTTGGAGGAGGAGGAGGAGGAGGTGCTGGCGCCTCTAGTGGCCTCTTCTTGGAGCTAAGAGCTAGCCGGCCAGTCTTAGGATCCTTTACAAAAGTTTTTGGATTAGGATCTGGTGTAAAAAGTTCTTCTGTACAGGGCAGATCCTTCGGCGTCAAAGTTTTCAGTTCAGGAGGTTTTTTCGGCATAGAGTCGGTAGCTGGTCTATGGTCTTTTGGTTTAGAAGTGTGACCTTTTGAAATGTCTTTTACCGGAACATGTTTTTTCAGTTCTGGGTGTTTCTTCGGCTCCGAAGCGCGTGAATCGGGGCCTTTGGGTGTTTTTTTTACTCTGCTTCGAGTGCGGTTTCGGCATCTATGAGCCGCTGCCAGTCTTCGGCACCGTGTGCTTAGGTGTCGGAGAAGCGGTTGGCGTGGTTAAGGAAAATGGCTTCTTCTTTGGTGTTGGTATAGGCTGACTCAAGCCCAAGCCGCCCGAAGGCTTAGTAGGCTTCTTTGCGGGGCCCAAAGGTGGGCGTGGGAAGCAGTCTCTCTGTGTGCACCCGGCCCCAAGGTGAGGGTGTGACCGAAGCCTTTTTTGAGGGTGGCGAGGAAGGGTTGGGGTCGACTGTCTTACTTACGACCCGTTGAGCTTGAGTGATGTCCTTGACGTCTCAGTCTTCGGCATCAGAGGAGCTGGCACTTTCTTCGGCGTGCTGGTGTTCAGGCACGTCGATGCCCTCTTCAAAGAGGTCGTCGGGGATCGAAGGTGACGAGCGAGCCATGGTTCTCCGAGCTAGTCGGTCCAGAATCGTCTTTTTGGAGCGGAAGAGGCACAAGCGGAACAGTCTTTGGCCTCGTGCTCCGGTGAGAGGCAAAGGTTGCACACCTCATGTAGATCGGTGTGGGGAAAATTCGACCCAAATTGAGGACACTTCTTGAATGGCGTCCTTTCCATGAGCCAGAGAGTAAGGCCTAGGTAGGCCCGAAGGCCTTCGTCAACAACCGGAATCGAAGACTTCGAAGTGGTGAAGAATCGCGTTGATGTGGAGCGCAATTGAAACAATACCGTCGAACTGGGTGAGGATTGTGCGCCGAATGAAATTCGGTTCCAAACCGGAGCGCAGGAAACGCATCCGAGCCCGATGGCGGAAAAAAACTATTTGAGGATGGATCCGATGCCCATGCGAAATGAGGTCCAAAGGAGGAGTCACCTATCTCGTGACTTCCAAAGAACTTTTCAGGACAACAACAAACTGCAAACATCCGGGCCCAACACTAGGTGGCGATCTATGCACAGAGTGTAATCTGCAGCTCATATGCCTCAAACACGCAATTTCTATGAACTGCCGTCTTCCAACCCCTTTGATGTAAATGTCCACAAATAACGAACAAATTAGCATAAATGACAACCTATAACAGGTGTGCACTTACAGTAGCTCGCCCGGTGTCCTCAGACAAGAAAAAGAGCAAAACCAACAATATAAGCAAGTACTTACTCCAATTTCAACACAAAAAAGAGAAACATTCTTTTTTCGCTATTTCAGAAACTTTAGGCGCCCTGAGCCGGAATTACATACAACCTTAGTTTATGCTCAGCTTTCACTATTAATTCATTTGATTCAGTATTTTCTGCTGAAGTGGCATTTTAAGCCCTAGGTGTATTGCCAATAAACTTAAAGTGTTCTTGCAAGGAAAGTAATGAAATGAGCCGAAACTGGCTGAAAGACTAAACCCTTCAATCAAATCATTCAAAAAAGAAACTCTACCCTGGAACCTAATGACTCATTTCGTGGGTACTGATTTGACGCAGTGTCTTCAACCATGGTTATCACTTGCCGCCAACTTCCTGGTTTATTAACTCATTGACTGTTTCCTGATTTACAATTTGCGTTTCTTGGTTGTTCTGTTTCTTCTTACCTAACCATTTGTAAAATGCTCCGATACTTTTCTAGGGCCAAGTTTGTGCTATATAAAACTTTATAAATAAATAAAAACATAAATACTGTTACCTACTTTACTCAGTTGTTTCCATGCTCTCTTCCTCCTCCTCCTCCTCTGCTACATCGGTACCCTCTGGCGCAGTCTCCTCCTCTTCCTCCTCCTCCTCTTCCTTCTTCTCAGGGGGCTTCTCATAAGCCTTTTCAGAAGGAGTAACTATTATACCATCCCAGGTTGACATTTCAGTGGCAAGATCTGTTAGGAAAGCAATAACTAAGAATCAAAATATCTTAACAGTCGGTTTTGTTGATTGCCTCCAGTTGAAGTATGAAATACTACGTACAGCTTGCATCGCCTTCTTGCCCCAGGATGTGACGATACCCGCCATGTGAAAGTATCCTGACCAGAGTCTGTGCTGTAAAGCAAACCATGTCCTAAAAAAAAAATCCATATTATTAACCTTAATCCATAAAGATCGGGCACTTATTTTTCATTACGTGAAGAAGAAAAAAAGCAATTGCATACGTTCAACTGTACATAATAATACAAATAACGCATGTTAAATCATAGCCCAACATAGACCTTTTTGGGGCCCAAGACAGAAAGTCGTTGGCAATGAAACATTTATTAGTGGGCGACAATTATAGAATGAGCCTCCCAAGTATAAAGTAAGACAATTAACTTGCTTTACTGAATAAATTTAAAGTTCTTTTAGAAAGTATTTTACCGGGAAATCCATATTAAACTTTTAAAAATGGGGAAAGCTCCTTGAAACCGTAGCCTCAGACAATTGGTTCAGACAAATAAAGGAAGGGGCCCCCCAACCTAAGAGTCACCAATTCATTAAATAGTTGAAGATATACTTACGCATGTAGAAGCTCAGCAAAGATAAGTGAACTTTTAGTAAAAAACACAGAATATCTGCAATAATTATGAACAGAACGTAGTTGCTAATCAACTGCTAATACTTTCCAGCTGCTAAGTTTAACATTGTTTCGATAAATGCCATTTGAGGTCCTAAAATGTAATTTTGGGGAACACACAAAAATAAAACTTAGTGTCGCTCGAATGTCAGTGTTAATCAAACGTAGGATAAGTAGGAATTTTAAGGCACTTTAAGAGAAAAGTCTTCAAAAATAGTCTTCTCAGAACTGAAGCCTCCAAATGAATACAGAAATGTTTTTTGAAAACCCTTTAAGTCTGTAATGAGATAGTTTGCACTAAATCACGGATTATGCAAAAACACTAAAGAGTTCACTCATGTCTCAGCAAACAGTGGTGTGTAAATAGGACTCAAACTAATACCCAACTGCATCTTTACATGAGTACAATAAACACCCTACCTGCTGCTCAAGTGTCATTACAGTGTGAACTCTGAAGTTCCCGGATTCACAGGGGTCGGTAATTCCTACGGACCCAGGCAGAAACAGTCCAGCTGCTAGTATCTGCAAACAGCGCCTAATGAGGAAAACAAATTATAAAGTAGCCATTGTGTTGTGCTGATTTATCAACCCCTGAGGCATACACAGTGTTTGTCTTACCTGAAGGCAATATTGAGAGCCAGGGGTGCTCTTTGTGGGTTGTTCATCACTGCATAGTGACCCTGAAGATAAAGGGTTATGATCAACTCATTGTAGGACTGTGAAGACATAGATACAAGCAAAGTGACACCTGAACTTGGATACCACCAAAACCACATACCAGTAGATCAATTATCCAAGGTGTTAGGGGCTCAAATCCAGGGAACCGATTCCTCAGATCCTTTAGCAGTCGGACTAAAACTTTCACTCTGGAAAGAGAAGTCTATTTACTAAGACATTAACTCACAGCAGGAATGTACAAAAGACAAAATTCCCACTAACACAGTAATACATGTGTACATATTTTACTACTGACCAAACCGAAAAGCTGCATCGTAAAATAAAAGATCACAAAATGGACTACAAAAAAAATAGTTTTTCATAATGTTGACGCATTACCACCCCCATAGTAAAAGTGCTTTGGTACTCCCCAAATGATCTTAAGTTTCACCCATATGCAACCTTCTCCTAAATAAACCGCTCAAGAGTACAGGTAGGTGATGAATGTGATATTGCATAAAAAGCAGACAAAAATAACTTGACAGATAGACAACGGCCAATCCTGTGGACCAGAAGAATAATGGGGAATTCTAGAGAAGGGTCCCATCCAGTTGAACTTACGTAGACTGTGAAGCATTCTCTTCAAACCAGCGAGCATGCCTGATGGCTGCCAGGGCGCTCTGTAACACCTTAATATCCACTGAAATAAAGATAAAAGGTATTGATTAATGGCATCTAATCTATCCTCACATTGCCTGTCAAATTCAGCAGAGTGAAGGGACCAAAGATACACAACATAATAATTGATGCAGAAGTCCATCTACAGAGAGCATGAATGAATGGCCAAGAAATAAAGAGCACAAGCTGGAGATGCTCATGCAGATTCAGACAGACAAGAGATGTGAAGATTTTGACAAGGACTCAAGGAAAAGAAAAAAAATTAATGGGGTGGAGAGAGGCATTTACAGATAGATTCAATAATAGGGCATTGCCCACTGTACTCACAGTGAAGATCGCCATCTAGCTTGCGCAGGTTAGGAGGCACTGTGGTGATCAGAACTTTCACGATTGCATCCGCAGAGCTGATTTCAAAGCCAGTTTCACTGATCTCCATTAACAACTCTACAAAATGAAGTCTAGTTGAAATAGTGTTCAGTCACAGAACTAAAGCACACTTTAGTATCTGTGCTCCCATATACATAATCTCAGTGCTCATTATCCCAACACAGCATTCCTTTTCTAACCAGTCAGATCAGGGTTGTCTAAATACACATCACTGGGTGCTAGTATCATCTGGTTACTGGTTTTAATTCAGCTAAAACTATCCAACTGGAGATTAACTACTATTAGAAATTTGGAGGGCATGGCCTACTATTTGGAATTGTTCTACTCTGCTCATTAACAGGTTATAAAAGCATCACTGATAAACGTATCCACCTCGTTGCCGTAAGTTATTTAAACGCTCTGTATGAGTGTGATGAACTTGCAGCCAGCAATGCCAAAAGCCTAAATAGTCCTTACACATCAAGTAAAAAAGTACACATTCTATTTTTTTATTGTGTTAAATTGCCCATTAAACATCAGAAAAGAAAGAAAATTAGGCCAACCAACCTTCTGAAGCGTCTTGGGCTTTAAGTGTCTCAACAACTTTGTTCCCTAAGGCTGAAACTGCTTCCACTGCAATAAGAAAGAAAAAAAAGCATCGCTCTAAACTTCATTTCTCACCATCATCCCCTCCATAAAATAAAGATTTTAATGTAGAACTAACCAGTAGGCAAGATCTTCAATATAACTACCAGATCTGCAATGTTATGGCCAGTCATCATAGTGCCTTTCTTGTAGGAACCAACTTGACGAACTTCTTCTATTTGCTGTACAATACAAACATATTGCAAAGACGTTAAAAGAAAATTATATGCTACTTTTTTCCCCTTACCATAGCCACAGGCACAATATATTACTCATGAGAAGACTTCAAAATATTGACATTTCGTCTAAAATTTGCTGCTAATCAGTAGTCCTCCAAATTGACCCCGAATCCCAGTAGTCTGAAGTCTGCTGCCATCGCACACCACAATCCACCAGATGCAAACTATTATCCCTACGTCCCTCGTCCTCACAAAGTTATGACCCCTCATGACAGTAACACAGAACAAGAGGATCTTTGAATTGTTATGGCACCCAGGTTGGATGGGTGGGGCTAAGAGGAGCTAACACTCCTGGCTCCTCCTGTTTTGTTTTTTTCCTGTGAGGGGACAGAGAGGTTCCTGCTAGGCTAGGGCTGCGCATATTATGGGACCAGTCTAACCTTTCTTGCTGGGCCTGGAAGGCGGCAAGCCTTTGCGGCTTTCTCCGGGAGGGAGGACAGATGGCAGAGTCCTATACCGTGCCTCGCCATGGTGGCATCCTTTCCTGCTGGGAAGGCCGTTTGGATGGGCCATATTGGTTCCTCATTGCTCACTGTTAAAACTGGGAGTCGGAGAGAGCATCTGGGCTAGCCCTGGGAATGCCACCCGTACCGCCCTGGCAAGTGGCACGCATCAGGCACTAGACTAATTAATTAATAGCCGGCTCCTGCGGCTGATGAGTCAGCCACCTTGCAGTTCTCTCAAAGTTGGCTGCACTGACTGTTGTGCTGCTGGGCAATGGATTGAATTATGGCAGCGAGGCATGTTGCGCTGTATGTCATTCCCACAACGGACCAGACATCCCCGCAAACACCCCACTAGCCTCTAGGCACATAATCATGGCATGGATTGGGAGAACTCACTGCTTGCACCATATCGTACCCCACCGGCGTCACAGCCAGCGTGTGTAATGAGACACAATATGTAGTCCAATTTTGATATCAGGCTGCCATTTGCTTCATTTTGAGCTGCATGCGCCCCAGTATTGAGTCACGCAGTATCTCTGCTCAGTTTTCCAGCTGCGTTAATAGTGCGCGGACTAACTCCGGGGAAGTCTCCTGTACCCAAGCAGTCCCATCTGTGGCCTGCTTCATCATCGGCTTCACACCCCCATCAGACTCACACCCCCATCACCTAGTGTGAGTGGGTAGGCTCAACTTGTTTGCAAGTGGAACGCGAATGGATGAGGGATTGAAAGTGAATTCAAGTTGCCTGCTGGACCCTAATTTGTATTTACACAGAAGGTGCTTAGGCAAAGAGTAAATACAAATTAGGATCCGGCAGGTAATTTAAATTTGATTTGATTGTAGGATTTATATAGCGCACGAATGCCCAAGGGCGTCAAGGCGCTCTGCGGAGGAGAATGCCAGAATTCCTTTTCAGGGTGGATTATGTTAGTTTGAAAAAAGCCAAGTCTTTATTAGTTTTCTGAATCCGAGCAGAGTTAGGCATCTTTTATTATTTATCGGGAGAGAGTTCTGTAGTTTCACTGTACCCAGGAGAAAGCTTCTTCCACCCCAGCAGGGATTTGAAACCTATTCTTTTCTTCATATGAAAGCCAGCAGAGTTTTTTCAAGCCTTCTGAGATGGATTGGAATTTGGGGATGTTCAGCAGTATTCTGGCGGCCGCGTTTTGTGCACGCTGAAGCTTGACCCTGTGCTGTTTTTGAAAGGCTAGGTATAGGGCGTTTCTGTAGTCCAGTCTACCAATTGTGAAATTGTACATTGAGATTCATACTTCTTGTATTACGTTGAGCTTTGGAGACAGTTTTTCAGGGAAATTGTACAGACAATAGACTGCTCAGCAGTTACTTTTTCAAAACTTTCGAGGAACCTGAGACACTCCTGGGGATGGCATGGTCTGCATGGCACATTATGCTTGCGGTGGAATATTTTAGCACTGCCTTTTCAGAATGTGTTATATTTTCTTGTCATTTGCTTGGGCCATGACCCCCTTGAACCCACCTGAAGATTGATAGTCAGGCTCAGTGGCTTTGCTCTCAGTGCAGTTCAGAGTAGGTATTGCTCTGAACTGCAGATATCCTCTTCACATTCTGCAAGGAGACCTCATCACTTTACGTTACCCCACTGCTCAGGAGCAGGCAGATCTTTTATCCATGTTCAGTTCAATAGACGTCAATTACATGTAGCCACTTTCCACTTTGTAGCCCTGGCCAGACCTTACTACCCCTAATCCCTAGGGAAGTGATCCTAAACAGGCCAATTTTGTGATGTCACTGGCTGCCAAATGGTGTATGATGTAGCTTTTGCTACCTTTGTCATTTTGGTGAATTGACGTTACTGTGCACTATACACAGCTATCAACATTAAAACTGGTGCAGTGGCGCCAAAGCCCAACAGAATATGAATCCACTGCATGCCAGTCACAAGTGTCTTAGTAGCCAACAGGGGTAGCAGAGGCCACAATAGTTGCTTGCGTTAGGCCCCATTGCTCCCTTGGTATAACACACAACCATACAGAATCACATTATCTATTTTGCAGGCCAAGGGGATGTTCAGAAGGCCAGGAAAATAGACATCCACATGGAAGCACATAAGCATGTGCCAGGAAAGAACGATCCTCTGCACAAAATACAAGCCACAGTAAGACTAAAATAAGTAACACGTTAGCAAAACACTGGGCCTGGCTGTTTAAAATGGCAGGAAAATGGTGTGCATTGTGGCAATTTCGATTTTACTGTCCTCTCTGCAGTCTGGCCATTGATTATGTCATTATTGAGAAACAACATTTGATCAAAGCATTCATGTTCATTCCGTGAAGCCAACTTTCTGACCGCAGCCATAGTAGACTGTGCATACAGAGAAAAGAGTTAGACCACTAGACCATCAATTCAGACGCCAGCTGTCCATTCTCCCAGGCACAAATGGACCCCAAACAGCAGAGCCATTGCAAGGAGACAGAGAGCCCAACAGGCATATCTCCTCAAGAAGTAATGCCCAGCCATAGAGTCATCGATCAAGCGGTTAACGGAATAACAGACATGCTAAAACCATCACAGAAATCACTGGCTGAAGCATTGAAGAAGCAACTGCTAAAGTATCCGATATGACCCAAGTGCAAAGGTCTACATTGCAGTTTTTGGGGTCGTTCAAACAAACATTAAGACAGCCCTTAGAAACGAAGCTGTAGGTGAGAAACGAGTTATAGAACACCCTGATGGAATTTCCTTTCTACTTTACTAGCTACTTAAAGTGGCAATAACTTGCTCTGGGAATTCATAGATTGGAATTAAAAAAAAAGTTTAAAAAAATAGCATAGGTAAAGCCAATAGGTCTAGCTTTTAATGTGCCAAAGTATGTAAAACAAGCATTTGCAATGCAATAGGTCTCGCATTCGCGAGAGTTAGAGCTATTCATATTGTAGATGCTAATGCCTTTTTTTTTATGTTCTAAAAAACAAAACGTAAATAAAAGGCATTGTCATTTACAATGATTCAAACTCTAGTAAATACGAGATCCATTGTACTGCAAATGCTTTTTTTTGTTGGTGGTTTTTTTTGCTTCGTTCGAAACTTTTGCCGGTAATGTTCTGCTTTACAATTGTAGCTCTTTGATTTACTCAAAGTGCCAGTTAAGCCACTTATGACTCGCCAACCAGCAGTCTGCTGATTCAAGAATATAGCGTCCTAACGAATACATCAATTTACACTCCTCTGGGATGGGCACACATCCTGCTGTGAATGAGAAAACTGAGCAAGAGTGTTCGCTGCCCTCAGAAAATCAGGCCAGAGGAGACAAGTCCAGGAAAACAAATGCATGGGAGCAAGCCAGTCAGAAAGTCTACCTGCCACTATTCAATAAATCAGTGCCAGCATCTTCAGAGCACATTCATGACTGTGGATGCCTCGTAAAATTCCGACACAGGCGTAAACGGTTTGTAGGAATGTCAGAGGGACGAGTCACTCGGTGAAATTAGTAAGGACAGCAAAAAGTTGCTTTTCTAAGACGTCTGACTGACTACACTCATTAGTTACAGCTCAATGTGAATAAAGCATATTTTCTCACCTTAAAAGATGTGCATTTTTACTCCCGGATTTTAGACAATCTTTTGCCTGAGCATCTAAGGTTAGAACCTATGCATTTTCACGTACAAAGACACAGGAACAGTGAAAAGATTTTTGAAGCTCAATGCAACAATTGTGCTTTGAGCACTCCCCATCCTCCGAGAAAAAAACTAATATTGCGAGCCTTTTTGTGCATTTCTAACGGATGTAGCCTTTATTGCTCTGACAGTCATCAATAAAAAATGGGGTTATTGCCCTTGCGCGGATTTAAATGTATTCACTCTCTCAGAGGTTAATATGAAAAAAAAAAATGCCATTGGTCTCGCATTTGTTAAAGTTAGAGCTCTTGGCGTTTAAAATGACAATGTTTTTTCTTTTGTTTGTTTATTTGCAGTTAAGGAACTATATATGCATAGTTCTATTGCTATTGGTATAAAAAGAAAAGTAAAAAACATTGTAATTTTTAACGTCAACAACTAACCTATTGCATTGCAAATGCTGGCTATGTGCTTAAAGATGCAAACACATTCTAAAAGTGTGTGTGTGTATATATATATATATATATATTACACACATACATATATACACACACATTAAAAATATGGGGAGTAATGTTAGTTGATTACAATTACCTCAATGTTGATTCAGAAACAAAACGAATTCCACCATGTGAGTGACAGGCCTGCCACAATCTGAAAAGTAACGCTGCAGGGAGCTGGCTATTCATGCCACAGAGATGCCTTTACTATTTATGGTTTTTACAGCTGTAATTGTCTTTTCATTCTTGAAAGATGTTAGTGGCCCTAAAAACTTAAACACATTTCCTTTTCTAATACCTCAAAGTACAGGATGCTGACAATAAGCAAATGTTTCATGATCCGAGAATGCTGGACACTTTTAAGGGGTGCTAGAACCTGTTTCATCTCGTCACTGCAACAAGATGACACAGCGCAATGTGAAAACTCCCCAGCATGCAACAATGATACATTATGTGCTCTAACATGAGAACTCCAAATGTGCTTCACTTATAGAAAGTGTAAAATAAGCAACAATTCTAGTTTTGTAGTACAGCTGGCCGTTAAAATTGGCACCTCAGGCAGCATAAACTCCGTGAACCTCAAAATACAATAAACCAATCTGCAGTAACTATATAGTTGTTTACGTTTCACTCCCCATTCTCCCTCCCAAACATGGACTTGGAAGTCTTCCTTAAATCAAATTTCTTGCAATTCATTTCATGTAATCTCCGCAAATATAAGGCACCTCTACTATACAATTTCAGCGAACAATACGAATAAGTAAGGAAGGGAGTCATTACACAGTGGGAGAGCTTTACTCACTAATGACAAAGGTCAACCTAAAAAGTGGGTCGGTTACTGGGGATATATTGACAGGCAGCCCGATACATTTCACTGTGGACGTGAGGGTGTTCGTGTTTAATTCAGGGATTTACTATTCTGACATTGGTATACGACACTCAGCGGAAGCAGAAAGGGAACCTGTTAGGGACAGAATGAGGGAAAAGCTATGGTAACGTGGTAGATAAACATCAGATGAAAAGAGGGATATGACAATGAATTAAGTGGATGACCAAATTAATTTTCCAGTGGTGGGCAAAAAGGACGTGGAGCACTAACCCATAGGCCTAGCATGATATCTCCCCAATTTACACCTCTTACACCGGAGGCAACAAGTTAAAATCTGTTTTGTGCCGACACACTGTGTTACCCTCCCGGTATCCTAGCCGGCACAGTGCCACCTTCATAACACAAGCAAATCACTTAGTCACAACCTACAAAACGCCGAGCGCTCACTCACCATCCTTTTCCCTTCTATATGGCCGGTGACTCTGCGCGCCGGAAGTTCGTCACTTCAGCACGCCACAACAATGCGGCTGTGACACTGCAGGATAGACAAACAAGCTGAGTGAGGAACGCCGGGCGCGAAACAGCGTGGTGAGAGTGCACGAGATGCAGTGCCGTGAGCGTGCACATCGGCGCACGCTGAAGATTGCCGGAGAAGACACGCCGACCTCCGAGTCTGCCTGCTGCGAGGACACGCAAAGAGCCCGGTGAGTGTGGGGGGGTGTGAGAGGGAGGGGATGTGTGTGTGCGTGGGGGGGGGGGGGTGCCTGTGTGCGTGTGTGCACCTGTAGGTGCGCGTCCACGGTCTCTAGCGAGACCTAATTAACGCGCACAAGCTGTTCACTGTGAAGCGCGTTCATAGACCTGAATCGGCTCGTGCACAGGTCTGTGTCCAGGTTTGGCTCCCTTGGAGGCAAACACGGTGGCTATAAGTCTCGTTGGCGGCAACGCTTCGCGCTGCAACGCCAGCGAGACCTAAAAAGGTATCAACAAATGCTGTTTACAGGTGATGCATGCACAAATGCTATTTATCGCAATAAAGCATGTTCTATTGGCTTTGTCAATGCTGGCAGAAAAGTAGCAAACAAGGATTGTTTTCTGTACTGAATGCCTACAAGTGATACACATGCAATGTGACGTTTGAATGGACTTTGCAGATGTAAAATGGTCCTTTGTGCAGTCCTAAGGAAACACTTCCTGGAAAATGTAAAGCTACGTCAAATAGTCACTAGGTAGTGTGTAATACTCCTGTGTGCAGAAAAAGCCTGCCCTATGTTTGTTTTAAACAAATGGTAACAATACATCTTGCTGACCATTGAGCTATGAAGTCAGACCTAACAAGCATTGGCAAAGTCAGCAGATATCGCATTAATGTGTAAAAAATGCAAACAGCATTTGTGCACGCCAGTGTTAGCGTGTTTAAGGCAATGTTTGCTTATCAGTGCATATGGAGCACTCTATAGGCAAAAGAGGAGTCATGACTAAAATATTAAAGCCAATCTCACTCACCGCCCTCCCCTTTTATGACAATAGCCACTGTAATTCATCTACAAAACCCAAAGTGATTATGGCCAAGAGTGCAGGTGTCTCGAAGACCTGTGTGTGTGTGTGTGTGTGTCGGGAAAGAGGACAGAGAGGGGTGATAACAGAAAGGCAGTGGAAACAGAAAAGGAGCTAGAGAGATCGGAAAGGACGCAAGATAATCTTAATGGATCAAGCAGGAGTACGTATGAGCGAGAAAGTTGACAAAAAAAAACAAACAGAATTAGACTGGAGCAAGCTACAGAGATGAAGGCCAAGTGAGAGGGAGGGAGAGAGCGAACATAAGCAGTGAAAAGAGACAGCTCACGGTAAAGCGCGAGCCCGCTGCTGCCAGAAGTCACTGAAGCTGGTCTTTCTGTAAGACGAATAAGCCCGGGAGAGGTGCGTGCGTTCGCAGTCTGCTCATTTTCAAGCTCTGCACTCATGCTTGTGGTGCTCACTCCCGCAAGGTGGATGCCGCCACAAGCAAGAGTGTGTGCTTGAAAATGAGCAGAGCGACGGCTAAAGGCCCTCCTATGCAGCGCAAGCGCGCTGCGTAGGCGAGACCTAAAAACTGGATACAAGACAGACAGGTTAAGCCTCCATAGTGTAGTTACTGTGCTACTCTGCTAGACAGATCCTGCCAATTCAAGTGGATTTTGTCAGGGGAAAAGCAGATCGAATTGGAGGGAATTGATAGCAATCTTCAGGGCGTTGAGATTTTTTCATCACCATAAGTTCCAGAAAAAATGTGCTAATAAAGACAGACAACACAGTGCTGTCTCCAACATCAACCTTCAAGAGAGCACCAGTTCATAATCCTTTAATGTAATAGCAACACAGTTGGGCTCCTGGGCAAAAGTTAACCGGTTGTATATTTCAGGCGTTCACACCATGGGCACGGACAATGTGGACATGGGCATTCCCAGCAGGAAATTTCTTAACTCACTGGAATGGACGCTATCCACTCAAACATTGAGAGCTATGCAGAAAGTTTGACAGACCATTTCTGGATCTTCTAAGACGAAAGACACTGGTCAGCCACACAGGTTCTACTCCAGGTTTCCAGAACACGAGGCTTGGGGAGTAGACACAATGGTTGTAAGATGTCTTCCTTTACATTCCTTCCCTTTTATTTGATCCAGAAGGTTCTCTCCAAGTTGCAGCAATAGAGCTGACCTGATCCTGGTGGTCCCTTACTCGCCACAGAGATCATGGTTTCTAATTTTTGAAGGCTCTTCTACCTCATTCGATGCTGCCAAAGTCTCTATCGCCCTTCAGGACTTGGGCACTGGCCTTCTAGCTCCATCTCACTATCGGCCTGGAGGTTGAGAAGTCTGGTCTTCTAACAAAGGATATTTTCCCTTCATTGGTGGAGGTAATTGAACATTCTAGAAGGCCTTACACTATGAAATGTTCCTTAAGAAAAGTACCTCCTTTGACACGATGTTCTGCTGACAATCTTTCTGCATCCTCCTGTAGCTTATCTAATGTTTTACACTTTCTTCTGGATGGTTTCCACTTGAATCTTTCTTTCCATTTTAAGAGCTTGCAATTAAGGCTTTTAGGAGAGTTTTTTTTTGTTTTTAACCTTTTTCGGCCTCATTGGCATCTACACTATTCAGGAGTTTTTCTGTGTGGGGGTCAATGAAAACTTTATCCAGCTTGGGACCTTCCTGTTTTATGGGCTTTACAACATCATCCCTTTGAGCCACTAGACAGTTTCTTTCCCTTACAGTGCTTTTTCTGGTGGCAATCACTTCGGCTAGGAGAACTGGGGAGCTGAGAGCCTTTAAATGCAGCCCTTCGTTCATTTGATTTCTGGACGATTATGTGGTTTTGAAACCTGGCAAAGCCTTTATCCCAAAAGTGAACTATTTTTCATAGATCTCGGGAGATATTCTACCTTCTTTCTTTCCTTCGCCCTCCTCTCCGGAGGAAAATTTGGTTAATACACTTAAGTTAAAAGAGTTCTTCACTTATGTTACCAGGTCTCAGCAGTTCAGGAAAACTTACTTGCAACATATGGGCAGTCTAAATAGGCAAGAAGGCGACCTCTATGACTGAGTACATGGATTAAATGTACTATCTTGCTGGCCTTACAGGATATCTTCCAGTTCAGGAACTGGTCTACGAAAGGAGGGGGGGGGGGGGTCGAGAAGAGAGAGACGGCCTTCTCTGGGCAGAGGTCCAAGGAGTATCATTTCATAAACTCTGCTGGGCTGCTACTTGGTCCTCAGAGCATACTTCTGTCAAGCATTTATCTACGTAATAATGTTTGGCTCACATTGTAATTTGGGTACAGGTGTTTTGAACCAGCAGATTAATCACTTATTGTGCTTTTGTTTTCTGGTATTTGCTCTAATTAAATCTAAGGTGTTGCATTACCACCACAATTCATTCCTTTCAACTAGTCAAAGGACCTTGAGCATACCAAATTTTGAATGAAGAGAATGAGGGCTGTAGGGGTAATGCCCTGTTACTTACTGGTAATCTTTATTACCCTTAGCCCATCTCATCCTCGTCACAGCCATTACATCTCGCCCACCCTCCCTTCCTCCCTTATGTCAGTTCTTTGATGAGGGCTTGGATACAATACAGGAGTAGCCAGGAGTGCCAGACCCTATTAATGGCACCCAGGGTGAGAGGGAGGGACTAGCATTAAAGGACCCTCCTGTATTTTGGTTCTGTCCGGAGGGGACATCACCTCATGTCGTAATGGCTGGGACAACGTGGACTAAGGGCAATAAAGATTACTGGTAAGTTACCGGGGTATTACCTTATTTCCCATCATTCAGCATGCAATGTAATAAAAAAGGCGCTGTGTCACTGGTCATAAAGCACAATGCTGTTGTGCTGTGACGGCCCAAAGACATATTGCTTAACGTATACCCAAGCATGTGTTGAAAGTTTCTACTAAACATACAGTAGGTAGGTCACTGCTTCCTAGGAAGCATGTATTTGTATCAACACAAGTTACACTGTTTCTGCTTTCAGTCACTGAAATCATATTTTGGACAAACATATCTATAGAAGTGTTACCCTCTTACCACACTTTGAGCTATCACCAACCTACCACTAAACATACGTCACCCTGTATCCTCACTTGAAGACCAAAAGGTAACCACTACCCTCAGACTAGTTCAGAGTATCACAAGAGATCAAGCTTCCCTCAATTACTTCCACCAATCTTCTAGTAGGGCTCCTCAAATTTCTGGGTCTTACATGGCTAATCAGTGACTTTCATAATGAAGTAACTGGCTTATTCTTTGATGACCTTAGAGGCCATATAATCATTACCCTCTCCACCCCACTCATTGTAGGTGACCTAAACCCAACCCACCAAATATCCATCCACCCAATTGAAGGTACCCGGACACTTGCTTAGAATAAAAATTCCCTCTGGCCCAGAACACCACCCCCTCTTATCATACAAATGACAACCAGTATATCAGTATAGCTGATATAAATACAGACACTAAAAGGCGCATGTCACCAAATGTAAACACCTTGTCAAAAAAAATTCACAACCATATATATATGTATTGAACTCAACCTGTAAACATGAAGAGAAATGTAGCAGATGCCTTGACTTTAGCGCAGGATTTCTCCAAATCACTCAAAACCCAACAGATAAACTTGAGGCCAACAAACATGCCCTGGCTACCATCAAATCAACTCTCATATCTGTCAAATCATCTCACAATTAATACCAAATATCCTCTCTACCCTTACACTCTCAAAGCAATGCCAGCAAAAATACTACTATCTCCCCCAGCACATCTCCCTAACAATGGTATTTTCAAGCTGGTCACGTTTATGCTGCTCAAACACTTATCAGACACCATGAAGCGTTTTAACTTTTTTTCTACAACCCTTGGATTTAAGCACTATGCACAAAGGAGTCACTTATCCTGCTTACCATCTCACCCAGTCAGCAGCCAGATCCTAATAGCATTAAGGTACTATCCTGCTGACATATCCTTATACTTCCACGCTCACAAGTATCCAAACTTACCACACGTCTGGACTCTTCATCAATTGCCCTCAAACATTTTCGGTTAGTCTTACTTCCTTCATATCTACTTAAACTTTCCCTCACTTCTATCGGGATTGAGAGTGTAACATTCTACAGAAACAACCCTCGCTCACATATTAAACTCAGGCTTGCAACTTACTATAATCGCCAGTCTCATTCCAGGACAACACATTTCCCCCTTTCTTATTTATGGACATTTACTAAAGATAGGTAAACACTTCAAAAGCAAACTAATTGTGAGAATACAAAGATTGAAAATAAAGTAAAGTTAACTCACCACTTCAAAAGTTCCTGGTGCCACAATGAGATTATCAATGACATTGTTGATCTTTGTGACAAGGGAAAGTATAGATGCCTGAAGGGGGAGATCAAAAGAGAAATAAAATAAACATGCAAAATTGGACACAAAATCAACTCCAGGGGGGACAAACTGACAACTCATCTCAGGCCAATGAAACATACCTTCAACTGAAAGTAGTTTCCAGAGGGGTGCTATTCCTCAGGGCAATATGTCTACAATCAAGCACAGAAAGCCAATGAAAGGTGGTACCTGTTCTGATGGTGTGGGTGCCAGGTCCTGGTTCCTCTTCAACAATGCATCACTGAAAGGAGTCTCATCTGGAGCACTTTTCACACGAGGGAAGGCCATCTCACACTAAGGAAAAATCAATTATTGAAAAATAGTAAACAGGTGCAGATATATTCTCCAGAATCCACATTCAATCAACTCATTACAGTGCAAGCACCAATCTATAATACTGTTGATAGATCACTTACCACATAGAAGTCAAAGGGGATGTGTGGAACAAAGGGTCTAAACCTAAAAAGAATGCAACATATGCAAGTTACTGTTAAATCAGATACAGAATACGAATAATCAAGCATTTAGCTTTCTTAGATGCTGCAGAAACAATGTAAAACAATAGAGTTAGTCAAAGTGTACACAGGTGTCAAAGAAGCATTTCATAAAGATACTTGCTGCAGTACCCAAAAAAAACAAAAAAACTTGGGGGTTGCTTCTTGGTTGTACTTGCCAATTCAAGATAAACTGTTACTGAATTTTAAAGCACAAGTCCTGAAACTGGATAGTTGGGTTTAAGTCTGGGGTAATCAGATGGATTCCCTTCCACTGGACCCAAAATCAACCCACGGCTAAACTAACTTTTCTAGCTGCAGAAGAACGGATCCATTAAATAAAATATATAAATAAATAAATAATAAAGTGAGAACTTTACCAGTTAATCTGAAAAACAAAGCCGTGGCAGCGCCACGGGACTTACAAAAGCAAAGCCTTCCTGTGGATGAAAACAGGGAATAAAGTCTACTTCAAATGCATATACTTTCATGACTGATGATCTCCATGTGCAGTCGCAAAAACCTTACCCAAGTGATAAAGCTCTGGGTCAGTCTACCATCCTTCTTTCTAGAAATGTAAAAAGATGTAAACCTTTCTCAAACTGAACCCCCCTCAACAAGGTATATGTAAAGAGATTTACACGTTTTCACGCTTCTCTTCTTTATCGGTAGGGTAACATCAAGCTATGAGACTTTTAGACCTAAGACACCGTATTTGATGCAGCACCCCAGAGATACGAATGGAGTTAGGGAGCAGTAAGACAATGGAGATCAGAAGATGGAATGGTCAGGTAAATTCTGCACCAATGAAGCAGTGGGAGAATGAATTAGAGACAACAGCGGGAAATTCGAGAGCAGGTTAAAAAAAAAAAAAAAAAAAAGACTGCAATCTTTTCTGTGGAAAATTACCGCACTGGGTGGGATATTAGAATCATTTCATGAGCTAACAACTAAGGACACTGTTATATTTGACTTGTGCCTTTGCTTTCCCTGGCGGAGACTTCCCTGTTGACCAGCTAGTGTGAGTGGTAGAATGCCTGATGACATCATGGAATGTTTGGTGCCTGGCTTGTGTGTGTGAGTGGCAGTTGATGGCAGGCAGGCTGAGTGGCAGGAAGGCTGCTCCTGGTGGGGTTTAATTTCCATCTACCTATCTTCTTCTAATGAACTTAACCTGGAACTAAGCTTTAATAAATCCAACCTATTTTATACACCTGGCTCCATGGACTTTTATATTACCAAAGACACTAATTAAAGGAGCCCTGTGAAAAGCATTAACCAAGCAGGACAACAACTCACCCTGCAGAAAGGCCACCCCTGGCACCGAAGCGTCCACGACCACGTCCTCTTTCGCCCCTGAAAAAAGAAAACAGCGTCTCTTAGGAACGTGCAAAGTATAATGTTGGAAACTTTTGTGCGTTTACTTTCTTGAACCTAGGTGAAGAAAGATTTAAAAACGACGGAAAGGGGGGCCCACTCGCCCAACTGGCCTCCAGTCAGCACCAAATTCCCACTTCTAAACATCAGCTTCCTTAACCACTCTCTTTGTTTTGCAGTTTAATACAGAGTGTACTTCCCTAAAGACATTACAGCGCTTTACAGGAGGGCCATTGTCTGCCATGTATTGCAGTACTATACCTCTACTTGTACTTTGTACGCTTTTGTAACCTGCACACGTCACTTTTTCCTCCTGTAATGCACCGTTTGCTACCTCTTGTATTTTGGTTGCTCAAAATTGTCACTTTTGCCTCATGTAACTTAACATTTGCTTTTGTAATTTGGTCACTTGTAATTTTCTCCTCATGTATCACTACTGTTCCTATTGTGAAGCGCTCCGACACCTTCCGGTAAAGTCCGCGCTATCTAAAAACGCATAAAATAAATAAATAAATAAATAAAATAAAAATCGCTGGATATTAAACAGAGGACTCGATTATGGCTCCCAGTACCAACGCCTGCCGCTCCGGCCTTTTATTCTTAATTACCAAGCTTCTTCCTACAAGCCTCGGCCTAAACCCGGTGGAGTTTTTTTTCCCGCCAGACTCACCTCATCGTTAGGCCGTAGACAGACGTAGCAGACACGGCGAGTGATGAATGGAGGAGACCGCTGGACTCGACGCACAACGAGGAGACACCGGCCGGCGTGATAGACTTTAGAGCACTGCTCCAGCCCAAAACAAACCAAAAGATAGCCCAATCGTAGCTGTAACCCAGCGGCGAAAATCCAAAGAAGGAGGAGCTCCAGGCACAGCGTGACGCTTGTCGCAGGACAGATGGAGTCTGCGCATGTGCGCTGAGGGTCCCTATTCCTGACTGGTTCGTTTGACTCCAGTGCGCCTGCGCCCTCGCGAGACCAACAGCAATAGGCCAATTGAGCAGCGCTGCGCTCTGTTTATTCGTCGGTGTGGCGTTGTCACGGATACTGAGTAGTTGGCTTTCACCCCGCCAATACATTGATTTTCAACTTTTTAAGGTTGACAGTCACGGTGTGAGCATTTGGTGTTAAATGCATGCCTCTCAACTTTTACAGTAGTTTGGCAGGTAACACAACCTTTTTTGGCTGGAACCTCCAGATTGTTTTTTAACATTATCACATTTTATCTTTCAGCCTTGGAAGTATAAAATATACTGGCTAAGCTTGTCATTGGACATTTAAAACATTCATATTGGAAAAAATGTACTCTCGGAACCCACGAATTGGTGATCATGTGTGGCCATAGGCTCTGGAAGTAGAGGGGAGAGTTATGCTGCAATACCCCCAGAAATAACAATTTGCTTGAGTATACTATTCTTGTCACATTAGCTGAGCGTTCAAACAAAGGTCAAATGTCAGGCTAGGTCATCTGGCAAATAGTTGCTTAATCGTTAAAAATAGAGATTGGTGTTTACTTTTAATTCTATGGCAGGACCGGAGGCTCAGATTATGCTTTTCTTTCTCCGCAATTTATTACAATAGAAAAAACACAACAGCCTCAGAAAAGCTCATAACGAAAAAATGCTTATATCTCAACAGTAAAGCATTATCCATAAACACACAATCCAAGAAAAAAGTCTCTGGGACTACAACTCCCATCCTTGCAACATAGTCAGTCTGCACGGAGTCCTTCCTTCATGTCCACCATCCATAGATAGGAAGTACCCTCTCCATGTTCTTCCTCTTTCTTCGCTGCTCTCGCAGCCAGATAAGTGTTTTTCCTTTCCTCTCAGTGTTATTATACTGTTTGGGGGGAATACTGTTTTATTAGTACTGTTTTTGGGGGCTATGGGTCTCTGATGTAATTTTGCTTTCACAGAGCCCCAGACAAGTCGCGGAAGCGTCGTTTCACTTCCTTCGCGGCTTTCATTCCTGTGCTTGTTGCGGTGCGCTGTCACCCGCTAGAGGGCGCTGCTGCGCCTCGTTGGTCTCTGGCGCGTTTTTTCTCCTCACAGAGGAGCCGCGCTGAGGAGACCAACTGCCACGGAGCCGAGCCCTCGAGCTGCCTCATTTAACGCCCGTTTCTTCGGGTCTGTAACCCATTTGCCCCTTTTGAACGCCCCAGTGGGGTTCTGTACTGCGGGTTGTACCGCGTTTGACGCCTTGTGGCAGGACTTGCACTCGTGTTCAGTACTGGTGTGGTAGCGCGCTGTGAGGTGGCTGACCTGGTCCCTCTGTGGTGGGTCTGCACGCTGTGGGAGTGAGTGCACCCTATCCCTGCCAGTCCCTGGCATAAAAAACTTTATTGCAATCCTCTGGTCTGCCCTAATTTACAGTGACACCCACGCTAGTTGGGTAGTGTGTAGGACCCTTGTGTTGGTTTTGGGCAGCATGGAGGGTGAGTATTATGAGGATGACTCGCAGTCCTATCTGCAGGATGAGGAGTTCTACCAGGCAGTAGATAGCTCCATTTACCGTTGCGTGACAGAGGTAGTGGCTCCTATGGAGGAGCGTCTCTCTGCGCGCATTGTGGAAGAATGCGCCAAGCTTGCCCAGGCGCAGGGAGGGCTGCCTTATGCCCTCCCAGGTCCATCGGGTGAGGGACCCCCGCTCCTAAGAAGCCCTGCAGAGAGGGGTTACCAGAGGGCACCCAGGGGGTGGACAAGGGAGCCTTTGAACGCCTGCGTGACGCTTTTTTGGCTAAGGCAACCGAGTCCCCGCCTGACCAACCTTCGGCCCCCGCCTCCGTAGTGGCTCCTGAAACGGCCCCTTCGTCTCCGGGGGATTCCCCGGATTCGGACAGGGAAGAGGAGTCGGTGCGTTCCTGGCGGCCTTCGAGCTCGTCCGCCGAGTTGCCACGGGACAGCTCAGGTATGCTGGATCCGGATGAAATTATGCATCCGCGGTCCGCAGCCTTGGCCCCGGGCGACAAGGTGGCAAAATTCGTGGCTAGTCGGTTGCGCAAGCCTCTAGAGAAAGAGGCCAGGGGATGTCTCCGTGGGGAATGCCCTAGGCCCACCTTGGAAGGTAAAGTTGCCATGACTCCGGATTTAGATACCAAGATGGCGACATTTCTAGCGAAATTTATGAAAGAGCCGCGTAAGGGCATTGACCGATCCTGGCGGTAGTGCCAGGACAACAGTGGCGGTTCGTCCATTGGGGGCGTTGGGGCGTTGCCCCACTAGCCACATGGACGACCGTCACTGCTGTCACTTACACTGCGAAAAGTAAAATTATGAGCGCAGCGCAGAGCGCACAACAATCGCCGACGCGACAGTCATAATTGAGGCCGGAGTCACAACGTCATCGCGATCGCGGAAGGTGTGGGGGGCGGGCCTGCGGCAGTGAGTGGCAGCTGGGAGCGTGTGACTGATAGCAGTGTGGCAGGGAGGGCAGCAGCAGTGTGCACATTTAGGACAAGTCATTTTTATGACTTGCCCACGCATGCGCACAGACGCAATAGCCCCTTCCCTCCTCCTCCTCCCCTAGCCGTCAAACAGGCAGAGACCGGGGGAGCCGGGTCTCATTATGGGCAATATAAGCCCTGCTCTTTAGCCAATCCTGGCGCAGTGGCGATGTTATGCTGCGCCAGGATTGGCTGAGTTACCGCGCGCAAGAGGATGGTGGTGCTGCCGCGCGTGGGTGGGTGGGTGGCTGGCTGGCTGGCTGGCTGCCGCACTGTATGGCCACGCTGCGCCGCAGGGGGACATGTCTCATCAACAGCCCGAGGCCGTGAGGCGGCGGTACTTGCCTCGTGTGTTCACAATGATCTCTTTTTGGGACTGTACCTTTGGCACTGGGTGCCGTCACCTTGTATCAACCCTGCCCCTTATCTGCACCAAGCATCACCTGCGCTCATTAAAGGCACAAAGTGCAGCGCCACCCAGCTCCAGAGGCAGCACGGAGGCCGGCAGCCGAGGTGTGGTGAGGCAGGGAGGGCGTCCTACAGGGAGAGTCCGACACAGCAGCTAGGCCATAGGCGACGCCTCAGAATTCAGAAATCAAGGCAATCACATCATGAGAGTTTGCGGCCGGACCACAGGGGCAGGGCCAGCGAGCAATCAATCCCTGGGCACCACAGGGGGGCAGCGGGCAATCAATCCCTGGGAAGACAAACTCACAGGGCAATTCACCTAAATGTGTGAGCAGCTGTGTTGTGTTTAATGGAAGCTACACCTGCCGTGTGCAATGGCAACTTTACAATTCCAATTCGTAAATGTCACACTTAGGTGCTGGGTCGAGCAATGTGTTTGCGACTTTCCTTTGAACTGCAACACGACAACATGCAAAAATCATGGTTGTTTTAGTGAATCCCCTTTCGGTGTGTTCTGTTAAACACGAGAGGCTGATTACTGAGATATGGTTTTGGCTCCAGTTCGAATGAGCTCGAGCGCTGCGCGGTCTTTCAACATCGTTTACACTGGAGACGCTCGAACATTACTTAAGGGTACACATTTTATCAACCGAAGATGAAGACGAAGGAAAGGCTGAGCGGTACTCGGAAACAAGGCAGGATGTTCACATGTAAATAACTTGCAAGTCCTACGCTATGTCGCAGAAACGGTGTACTGTATTTAACTAATTTCAAAGCAGGCCTTTCCTGAAGAGATTTTAGAGAGACGGCCCTTTGCTGCTGAGAGCTGTGTGCGGCCAGCAGGGCCTGCAGAATCAGCCTTTTATGTCTGAGCTCGATAACGAAAGTAACAGGGTAATAATAACCACTGCTGGCCAAGTTTCCTTCTGGATATCCCTGCTATATCCCTGTATGTTCTAAGCTCGCAGACCACAAACCTCACTGAAGCCGTCAGCACCCCTTGGCCCTTTCACAGCAAGCTTGTTGTTTTGCATCTGGCCTAGTCTGCAACTAGCTTGGATGATGCCTCACCTGCCACCTAGCTAAGCACACCAGATACTGTCATGACCGATGGGTGAAGCAGTAGGGGGAAGCTGGTCCAAACAGTGGTGAGTTTTGGCACTAGTAGGACTACGCACCGAGTGGATGTGGCCGATCGGGCCTCCAGAGTTGACAAGAATATCCCAGCCGCTTCCACAGCAGACCGGGGTGCAAGGACTCTACAGGATGTGCCCATGGTTGTTTAATTCAACATTCAATACCACATCAAGGTCTTTCCAGCAAATGTGACACCTGCACACTGCAGCACCAGGGTCTCCATGCGCAGTGAGCTTTGCAGCAGCTTATTATTGCGAAAAGCTCCACCCACAGCACCGCGTTTTTCCTGGATACCCCCTGTCACCATGCAGGGATGAGGTTGGACGGAACCAGCTGTGCCTCCCAGGTGGCTCAAGAATTGGTAAGTTCACATCCCGTCACTTTTACACATGGCTTTATTGAGTTCACGTGCACTATGTTACAGGCTACAGCATAGGGCTGCCTGACACTGCAACGGTGCTTCAGCCTCTTGGTGGTGATAAACAAACATGCGTTGTAGTTTAATAACAGGAGATTGTAGATTTAACGTCAGTTATTAGCTCTTTTGATGTGTCCAGTTAAATTGTTGCAGAAGTGAACTGCCTTTCACTAAACATGATTTAGAACTGTGCACAAGTGTTGCCCTGTCGAAGTATTTATTACCTGTTTCCTTTATGTTCCTGTCACAGATTTCCTTAGTTAACATAACTACCTCATGCTGTAACCCATATGCTGACTTACAACACGCACACAGGCAATGAGGTGCCACTCTGCTGCGTGTACGTCATGATGCACCTGAATGTAATGATTAGAGTTTATGTACTAGGACTGAGTAAAAAAAAATACATTTCCTAATGCTTCCCCGTATCTGCAGATGATGGATGAATTTGAGGCTGAAAGTATGTTTGACAAATCTGCTGTTGATGCTAGTTTTTGTAATCCAGCCATTTTCTAGCAATAAATAGAGAGGGGGCGGTAGACACTTCTCAGCTCTACTGAGTGATATGAGAGTTGACCCTTTCTTCTGATTGGTGTTAGTAGTGTCAGAGAAGACAAGCAAGTGAAGAGGGCTGAAAGCCTGAAACATATTTAAAATTACAATTTTGAGTGTCGAAATTTCACAGCACTCTGTGTCCTCAAGCAACATTTCAAATCGCAATGAGCCTGAACAGTGTGTGAACACACATGTAGTTTTCTGCTGCAGAAAGTTGGAATCACCTTATTAGTCATGTGCATGATTAATGAGCATCAGAAACACAACTGCTTATTTCTATTATTGTAGCTTTGAGTGCTGCATTTCAAGTCATTATAGTGTAATTGGCAGTAGATGACTATTGTAGAGGGTGATTGTTTGCTAATGATGATCGAGGCCATCAGGGAAATTGTTTTAAACATGTTTATGATGGCTGAAGGTGTTTGGACCTGTTGATGGGGTTGGGCAGAGTGGTGGTTGGGCAGAGTTCAGGTTGTGGGTGGGTGCGTAGTCAGTGGATGTGAAAGTTGGCAGTGAGTCATACATGGATTGGGTGTCTTGAAGTGAGCAGTATTGATGGTGGCTATCATCTGTAAATGTGTGGTTGGCAGCGGGTGAGTGATGGAGAACTTTAATAGGTCACAGCTCACTGGCGGCGTGAACAACAGTGGATGAATGATGAGAATTGTAGTGCGTGACTTGGTTCTGTTGTGCCCCTGTCAGGTTTGTTTCAATGGGTGAATTATTCACCTCGAGGCGTGAGTAATGTGCCTTGAGGCACATTACTGCCTCTTTTGGTATTGGGGATAAATGTTCTGGCGAAAAAAAGGCAAAATGTGTTGTTACATTTAGTAATGAATCTTTTACCATCCTGGTGAGGGCAGATGCAGGGGGCTGTGTTTAGCTTTATATTTAATGGAGATGCACCCCCATTACTTAGAATCCTTTACTTCACTTCCATTAAGGTTTTGGTGATGGGGTCAGGTGGTGGTGCCGAAGTACGGGGTAGGACCAGTCACATGTACCTGAAGCAAGGCCACAGGACTGCTGCGGAGAGCCGCACCATGAGGTCTTGGCCCCAGTTCTGCCAGCCTTTGAGAAACACCAGCCCTAGGCCAGCAAAACAACTAGTGAGAATCTTCCAAGTGCAGGGGCATAGCCAGGGTGCTGTGAGCTTTAAGGCAGTGTATGTAAACTGGCCTCCCTCAGCTGAGCAGTAAACAACAGCAATAACTGGGATACAATGCCCCCCACCCATTTCAATCCTGGGCCCTGATCCTATTGTACGTACTGCACTTTTCATTGCCAATGTTCCTTTTTAGAGATATCCCACTAAAAGACCTTTCTGCACATATCTCTATATACTCTATATCTCTATATCTCTATATACTCTATATGACTGATTACAATCAGCAGCTGTGGAGGCTTCCCAAAACTTGTTTATAGCATTTTCTTTCAAAGTTGATGCCACATGCAGTGCAAGACACTGGGCAACCACACACTTTAAAGGGCTTAAGTTGTTGTGCTGTACAATTTGCACATTACAGTAACTGTTGAATATATTAATGCGATAAGATATGGGGCAGTTTTTAATATGTTCCAACTGCGTAATGAACCTTGCTTTATCGCTGCATTCATTTGCTTCAAAATGCACCATTTGCAAATCTTTTTTTAATTTCTTTCTCAGGAGAGGGACTCTCCCTAGACCCTAAGTTTGTCCATTGAACTTGTTCACATCACTTACTAGTGTTTTCCATTGGAAAGGGTAGAGCCAAAGTAGTCTAATCTGGGTACCCTAGCCCTCTTCAGAAGTCAGACTTGCTTGGCAACCCCGAAATTCTCTGAAATAGTGTATGAGTTTTCTGTTATGAATGCCTAGAAAAACTGAATTTTTTGTCCATTTATCACAGAAATAGTGCTAAAAATCGCACCAAAAGATGCCAATTTAAAAAAAAATTCTCCACGGGGGAGAACCCCCCTTTTTGCCGTTGCGCTCCGCGCTGCGCTTGCTTGCATGCGTTCGTTTGTTCTGCATACGCCTCACCAGTTTAAAATTCCACCAGCCGCCACTGCAGGACAAGGTGCTCGACGTGGTGGGGCCCATTACAAAAATCCTTGATATGGCGGAGGAAGCTAAAGTCACTGGGACCGCCATTTCTCCCGACGTCCTGTCGAATTGGGCGCAGAGGGTGATTATATTCTTAGGCAACGCCAACTGCGCCCTTTCAACCGAACGTCGGAGGTCTTTCCTGTTCAAACTAGACCCGAAGTTAGGAGACTTGGCCTCTTCGGAGGCAGGGGCGGTTGCCCAGGGCGGTCTCTTCGGGGAGCCGTTTATTAAAGAGTTAGGAAAGTTCGTGTCAACATTCACCTCTCTTGATAAGGCCCAGACCAGTATCAAACGCGTGTTCCAGCAGCGTTTCTCCCAAGGGGCCGGTCGCGGTAGGGGCCGCGCGACCGGCCGTGGCGGGCAGAATGCCAGCAACAGAGGGCAAGGCTCCGGGCGAGGGCAGGACAACACCTCAGCCAATTTCAACTCCTTCTACCCTACAAGAGGGCAGCGCTTCGGAGGACGAGGTTTCAGAAAGAACTCCGGCGCCAACAACGCAAACGGTGAGTGTTATCCCCACAGAGCGGGTTCAGATTGGCGGTCGGTTAGCGGCCTTTTGGGGTGCGTGGGAGGACCTTACAGCGGATGCATGGGTGCTGCAAACCATCCGCGGGTTTCATATCGAATTCTACGATCAGCCTTTTCAGGTGGGTCCCCCACGACCTATAACCTTCTCGGTGTCCGATGCCCAGTTGATAGACGAAGAGGTCGCGGAGCTCCTCCGCAAAGGGGCCGTTCGTCAGTCATCTCGGCACCCCTCAGGGTTCATCAGCAATCTTTTCTTAGTGGACAAGCCAGGCGATGGCCGTCGTCCGGTAATCAACCTCAAGGAATTCAACGGGTGGTTGATTTACCGTCATTTCAAGATGGAGGGGATTCATCTTCTTCGGGATATCCTCCTCCCGCGGGACTGGTTGGTGCGGCTGGATCTCAAGTATGCTTATCTTGTGGTTCCAATCTATCCTCCACACCGTCGCTTCCTCCAGTTCCTCTGGCAGGAACGGGTGTTCGAGTTCACCGCCCTGCCGTTTGGTCTATCCTCGGCTCCATGGTGTTTCACGAAAGTGTTACACCCCGTGGTGGAATTCCTGCGGGCGCAGGGAATACGCCTGATCGTCTATTTGGACAACATTTTGCTGATGGCGCAATGTCCACACAGCTTGCTTTCCCAGCTGTGCTAGACGGTGGACCTCCTGCAGGAGCTCGGTTTTGTCATCAATGGAAACAAGTCGGTTCTTGTACCCTCTCAGAAAGTATAATTTTTGGGATTCGTCATAGACTCCGTTGTTGCTTCTCTCAGCCTTCCGTCGCGGAAGTTGTCCAAAATCAAGCACGTCTTGCGGCAGACAATTACAAAGTCCCACACGTCTTTTCGACAAGTCGCCAGAGTGGTAGGCCTTCTATCGTCTTCGATTCAGGCCATCTTCCCGGGCCCTCTTCACTACAGGGCCCTTCAGCGGCTCGAGGCTTACCATCTGCGCAGGGGCATGTCGTACGACCAGATGGTTCCACTCTCGGAAGAGATCAAGGACGAGATGTCGTGGTGGCTGTCTCACATGGAGGCCTGGAATGGTAGAGCGATTTTCGGGTCTACCCCGGACCTCCTTATCGAGTCCGATGCCAGCAGGGTTGGTTGGGGGGCGCGCTGTGGAGATTTTTCCACAGGCGGCACCTGGTCATTGGAAGAACAGAAGTTGCATATCAACTGTCTAGAACTTCTGGCGGGTTCCTTTGCAGTACGCTGCTGGACCGGGGACTCAGTGAAATCGTGTGTACTGCTGAAGATGGACAATGTGTCGGCAGTGCGATACGTGAACCACCTAGGGGGCTCGAGGTCCCGTGCACTGGCAAATTTGGCAAAACAGTTCTGGGATTACTGTCTAGACCATCACGTATCGGTAACGGCGGAGTACCTGCCGGGCCAAGCCAACCAGGTTGCAGACTGGCACTCCAGATACCTTCGGGACTCCAGTCTGTGGATGTTGGATGTTCAGATTTTTCGCTGGCTCAACGAGCTGTGGGGTCCTTTCTCAGTGGACCTGTTCGCGTCCCGCTTGGACCATCAACTTCCGAGATTCTTCAGTTGGAGGTCGGATCCACTGGCGGAAGCCACGGACGCGTTCCTCCAGGACTGGAGCAAGGAGAGGCCCTTTTTCGTTTCCCCCCTTTTCGATGGAGATGCGGATGGCGGCTCAGGTTCGCCGGCAGGTGGTGGATTTGGTGCTAGTGACGCCGCTTTGGAGGTACCAAGTCTGATTTCCAGTTCTTCTGGAACTTTCCTGGGATTCTCCAATCCTACTCCCCCGGTTTCCTCACCTGCTTCTCAATCCGGATCGGGAGCCACATCATCTCATCGTTCAGGGCTCTCTCGGCCTCATGGCATGGAGGCTTTCAGGAGACGTTGGTCGCTGCCAGGCCTTTCGAGATCGGCTGAAGGGCTGTTGTCCAAGGCCTGGGCCATCAGTACTTCGAAGCGCTACAAATCCGCTTGGTCTAAGTGGGTTCGTTGGTGTCTTCGACGGAACTTGGATCCCTTGGTCGCGGGAGTCGTTCCCGTGTTGAATTATTTGGCGGAACTGGCCATGGATGGTTTTGTGTATCGCACAATTAATGCTGTGCGTTCAGCTATCTCAGCGGCGCACCATCCGTTTGATGGTTCTCCTGTTGGAATACATCCTTTTGTGTGCCGGCTTTTGCGGGGCATCCGGTTGTCATTGCCTCCGGAGCCACGATACTCTGTCCTTTGGGACGTCAATGTGGTGCTGAACCTTTTTCTATCTTGGCAACCTAATAGGTACCTGTCTTTCAAGGAACTCTCGGCGAAACTGGCGATGCTTTTATGCTTAGTGTCCTGCCGGAGAGTGTCGGATGTGCGTGCTTTGGATGTCTCGGCACTCGTGTTTTCACCGGATGGTGTCACTTTCACGATTGGTCGCCGCACAAAGTCGGCTTCTAGAACCATTTCGTATCCGGCTTTCGTGGACGTTCCGAAGCTATGTGTTGTTCAGTGTCTGAAAGCTTATGAGGATGTGACTTGGGACATTCGCCCTCCGGGTGAGAGACAATTGTTAATTGCATTGCGAAAACCACACCATGCAGTCTCTTCCCCCACCATAGCCAGGTGGGTGCGCTGGGTCATGCAGGAGGCAGGCATTGATACCAAACGTTTCGGAGCTAACTCTGCCAGGGGGGCCATGGCCTCTAAGGCTTTCTCTGTAGGAGCTCGTTTAGAAGATTTAATGCGGGCCGCGGACTGGTCCTCTGATTTCACCTTTAAGAAGTTTTACTTTAAGCCTGTGGTGGATATTGCAAATTTGGTGGTGAGTAAGCTTTGAACTAGCATAATCTGAGCCTCCGGTCCTGCCATAGAATCGAAATTTGCCTAGCTTATGTAACAGTAAGTTTCAATTCTATTAAGGACACGGAGGCGAGGATTATCCCACCCAGGACGTCTTCGAGCGACATCCCGCCCGTATGGCAGTAAGTAACCAGGTTTTTTCATGGTTTACTCCTCATGTTGAGTTTGGTCAAATGGTTGTTTAATTCAGCTGTAAGCCTTTGTGTCTTCCGTTACAACGCTTACGCTGTTCCATTTTTTCTGTTAGGAAATGACGGTTCCAAATCAGACCAATGAACTGAGTGCGTAATTCGCGCGAAGAAAGAGGAAGAACATGGAGAGGGGACTTCCTATCTATGGATGGTGGACATGAAGGAAGGACTCCGTGCAGACTGTCTATGTTGCAAGGATGGGAGTTGTAGTCCCAGAGACTTTTTTCTTGGATTGTGTGTTTATGGATAATGCTTTACTGTTGAGATATAAGCATTTTTTCGTTATGAGCTTTTCTGAGGCTGCTGTGTTTTTTCTATTGTAAAAAATTGCGGAGAAAGAAAAGCATAATCCTCGCCTCCGTGTTCTTAATAGAATTGAAACTTGCCGTTACATAAGCTAGGCAAATTTCGATTCTTTGACTACAATGAGAGAGGATTTGTTTCTAGGAGTTAGGCTCAACATCGCTTCCAGGCATGATGATACTTCAACAAAAGGGCTAATGGGCTAATGGTCCTTTAAATCAGTCATCTGTTCTTGGCACAGTTGGAAGTAAGAACAAGCAGGCACTGCTGAATTGTCCTGGTGTTAGACAATGACACAAGGACAAATTCTGCATATTTCCTAGTGGGCATTTGGAAATAATGATATCCCATTGGAACAAACAGGATTCCGTAAGAATAGTGGCACACTGGTTAATATCTCCATTCTGCAAACGCTAACTGAAAAATATCCAGTAAGTCGGGGCATGCCATTATATTCGGCTTTTATAGATTTCTCCACAGCATTCGATAGGGTAGATCGGGGAAGCTGTGGAGGAAATTGGTCACCATGGGGATACCAGGGAATCTTTTAAGATTAATAATCGCTCTCCACTCTTCTACCTGGACTCAAGTATTATTAGGGGGAACAAAAGCCCTTTCGAAGAAAATAGTAACCAACAATGGATTGAAGCAGGGGTGCCTGCTGGCCCCTTTACTCTTTTCTATTCATATTAATGATATGCCAAGAAGAGTGGGGCTTAGTAAAGGGGATCCCCGTAAATTAGGAAACTTAGAGTTGAGCTGTCTGCTACATGCAGATGATGCCATAATAATGGATTTAACCCCAATTGGACTACAAAGACGACTTGGTGAGCTAATTAGGGATACAGAGGATTATTATCTAAAAATAAATATTATGAAAAGTAAAATCATGCTTTTTAGTGCTAAAGGATGTAAGGTCAGAAAAAATTTGAATTGGTTCCTGGGAAAAGAGAAATTGAAAGTAGTAACATTTTATCCATATTTAGGAAAAATATTTACAAATAGGTGTTCAGAGAATAAACATAAGGACTATTGTAAAGCTATTTAACAAGCCTTAGCAATTAATCATCTGAACACACACTGTGGGAAAAGACATTTCTAATATATTATTTCGGTTTATAAAAATAAAGATTCCGCCAACTCTGAGGTGAAACAATAGATGCACAACAGTGAGCCAAATTTGAGAGAGTGGAAGGACAAATCTGGCGCCAAATATGTCATCTGAATTATGCAGCACCGATTGCAGCGCTTGGGCTCGAATTTGGTCTCCTTTCTACATATCTGCTTTCAATGGTCGTGTGCTTACGATGGAGTAATGCACTGTTAAATAACTCAAAAAAATTGCTCCGGGAAGCATTGTACAGAGAAATATTTGTAAATATGGAAAAAAGTGATATTTTTAGGAATAATTTAAAAGCACTATCAATGTTTGGTTTAGATATGGAAGGGGTAGCGGTTCTCCCTAAGAGGGCATTGAAAATTATGATAAAGAAAACAATCTATGGGGTCTCTCGTGAGAGAGATATAAAACTGTGTTCAAAGAATAGAATATGGATTGTATAGTGGGGAGTAGTATTGTCAAAAATCCCCAAACTTATGTTTTATGGAATCTTAAACATGGAGTGCGTAGGGTGATTTTGCTACTAAGATTGAATTTACTCCCCCTACGAATCGTAACAGGAATCTGGAAGGGTATCCCTAGATATGAAAGGTTTGGTCATTTATGTAACTCCTGTATACAAGACTTGAATCATGTTTTATTTGTTTGTCCCGCATTACAGTCAATACGTTGCAGATATTTAAGGAATTGTTTTCTAAAGTATAATATTTTTACTGCAGAAGAGGCCCAAAATTGTCTGTTTCCCCATCCGAACTGATGTGTTTTAAAATGTTTTGCTTTTTTAAACAATTTTTAAATATATATTAAGAGCATAAAGATCTTCTCAGTATGTTTGTACATAGCACTTGCACTATTTTTTCATGTTTACAATTAAGCATATGCACTTTATAAACCGTTTTTGCTGCTAGTTACTACTTATTGGATTTCAAGCACTTTACCAAAATCGTTCTGCTGCTAGACTATTATATATTAGACGATTATGGTCCGATTGATTAGTTTTGGAATTAAGTATGGGCACTATTATAAACTTCTAGTATCTTATCCTCTAGGATTCCAAGTACCTCACTAAACCCCTGTTTGCTGCTAATCTATTGTAGATTTTACACTAAAAGAAGCGTGTTTATGGTATTGAACTTCTTTGTACTGTTATTATGCTGTTGGTTATACAGTACAGTTTAGTGAATAGATAAACTATCTTTTTACATGGTTCTTGTTTTCACGATCTAGTACTGTATAGCAAATTTTACATTTGTTTATTGATAAGTTTTAATATCGAATGTCTTAGGATAGTGCTTGATTATAAATAGGGCTCCCGGTTTTATGGTATTTATTTTTTTGCCATTTCAGTCTGTATTTATCCATATTTATTTTTTGGCCATTTTTTCTGTATTTATCCACATTTATTTTTGCCACAAGCAAAAGACGACGCTACAGCTAGTATTTTTCCATATTTATTTAAATTGACAATTTTATTCTTTTTCTAGTACAATATAGTCTATATTGTAATAGAAAACAAATAACAAGCATTGGCATAGCCAATAGGTCTCACCTTTGGGACCTTATAAGTATTTAGTTATGCAGCACAATATCCTTGGTGTAACAACAACTGTTGCATGGATAAACACTTATAAGGTCCCAAAGGCGAGACCTTTGGCTATGCCAATGGTTGTTAAGGTTTATGGTTCGATAATGGGGCCACTTTTATGTTGGTGCCAAGATAGGAAGGAAGTGCACATGAAAGCGGCAGATACATGAATAAATGGGACTGTGCCAGCACTGGCATCAGGCTATCGTGCTGTGCCTCAACTAATGTGGACCAGCTCATTCATGCCAACAGCATACGTACCGACATGACATGATTCAGGAGGGAGAATCCAGATTTTTCATGCCAAAAATTACCCTCCTGCAATAGTCCCCAATTCAATACAAGTCAATAGGGAAAATAAATACCCCCTATTTCTTTTTAAAACTCTCTCTTCCCAAATATTGGTATGTATGCAATAGACCCAATTCAGATGGGAGACTCAAATTTTTTTATTTTAACTGCCTCCTACCTAAAATTACCTCTGTTGGGAAATAAATTCTACAAATTTTGTTTTCATAATCTACCGCTTTGCAGCTACAAAATGTTGGCATGTATGCAACTCTGTCACAGTGCATGAATCATTTGAGCAATGCAGACTTTCTGAGTGTGGCACAGCCACACCACACCACAGGGGCCTTTCCCCACCCTCAGAGTTAGTCCTCCCTGGCGGTGAGTACGGAGGTGGTGGTACCAGCAGCAGGTCTGCTGGCTCCCCTACCACCACCAAGTTGGCTGGCACACATGAGGTACAGGAGGCTCAGAGCACAGTGACGCATGCACAAATTTCAACTGTGTCCAAAGTTTTTAATTTCACACCATCCAAAGTGGGGTTTGATCACAAGGCCATCAATCTGTAGTGGCACAAGAAAGTACTACCACTGACGGCCCTGGACTAAAAATATTGTCCTGCGCTACACCCCTCTGCCCTCAGCTTAAAAGTTTCCGTCATGTGCCTCAGGTGCCAGTGATGGCCTCCTCTTTTGACCTTGTGGCCTGCGCAGAAAGCCCAGCCAGCCAGCAGCTTCGTAAATTAATTCAACAGTCACAGTCATCATATTTCCTTTTTTAATGTAATACAGTTAATCATTCAGACACGGTAAGTTCAACATATTTGTCTTGAATATAAATTAGATGTATTCTTCAAAATGTGTGTGACATACATGTTTAGTGTATGCCCCTTCACCGCAGCAAAGAAGGGGGCCATACACTAAACACCGGTGTGCTTCCTGGCAGGAAGCCACCACCGCCGTCAGCAAGTCAAAATGTGCTAGTATTTTGCCGTTTATAAATATAAATACAGACAAAGGAAATATAGATTTCCGCCTGTATTCATATGTATAAATCCGTAAAAACTGCAAACCGGGAGCCCTAATTATAAATCTGTATGAATTCATGTATGTCAACATGATTACGCAAAATGCAGGCCCTCTTGCACGGGTATACGACTAGTCCCTTTCCTTCTGTTCGGATTAGACGGGTTCGTAGATGTAATGACAATATGAATTTATGTTGATATCTTTTGTGGAATGTAACATGCTTTTAAGATGTATTTTTATGTGGAATTCTAAATCATAATAAAATAAATCGGTTGCAAAAAAAAAAAAATCGGTTGCATAGTTCCTGGGTCTGCCAAATCCTACATATAGTCCAAACGTTGCTGCCAGAATCACAATTCCCCTACTTTCTGTATCATCTTCCCAAGCCTGGGAGCATGCAAAAGAACATGCCGTATACCTAGGTTTCAGATTGCCATGTGTGATCTTTTCATAATTTCAGTGCAATTATGAGTGACATTCAACGACTATGAGTTACACTTTCTCGCGAGCAAAAGCAAGCAATGAAGGCAAGGGAAACATACATATCGGAACCCACGTGCTCCTCTAAAAGTAAATTAAATGAGTGGCACAACTTTGCAGACAGACTAGTGACTGCTGAGTTTGGGGTGCCCTCGATGTCTGCCTGACTCAGAGTACTGTACGCATCAGGTCTCGGCCCCGTGTGCAGAAGGCCTCAAACTGTCCAGCATAGCTGTGCACGATGCTAAGTGCATGCAGGAGGCTTGCAACTGTATGCCCAGTGTAGCTGTGTACTATGCTATATGGATGCAGTAGGCTTGCCTCTGTGCACAGTGTAGCTGTGCACAATGCTATGTGTATGCAGGAGGCTTGTAACTGTGTGCCCAGTGTAGCTGTGTACTATGCTATATGGATGCAGTAACTGCAAACACAACAATGATGGACAGAATGTGGATCAATGTCACACATTCACCCCAGTCCAAAGATCTGGGCCCAAATCCATCGTTTTTCCACTCCACACCACCCTGGGTTAGACAATGGCGATATGCAAATCAGCGCTGACCCTGTGCCCCATGGGAACAGTCCAGTCCGAACTACAAAAGCCATGTCCTTCCCAGAACGGAAACAAGCATCCGAGGACCGGCCCGGTTTCGAGGTAACACCTCTCATCAGCCCGGCTAGCTTGATTCCAGTGGTGTGGAGTGCCTGGGACTCACGTCTGAGCATCCCCAGTACACTTAGAGCGGTAACTGCAAACACAACAATGATGGACAGAATGTGGATCAATGTCACACATTCACCCCAGTCCAAAGATCTGGGCCCAAATCCATCGTTTTTCCACTCCACACCACCCTGGGTTAGACAATGGCGATATGCAAATCAGCGCTGACCCTGTGCCCCATGGGAACAGTCCAGTCCGAACTACAAAAGCCATGTCCTTCCCAGAACGGAAACAAGCATCCGAGGACCGGCCCGGTTTCGAGGTAACACCTCTCATCAGCCCGGCTAGCTTGATTCCAGTGGTGTGGAGTGCCTGGGACTCACGTCTGAGCATCCCCAGTACACTTAGAGCGGTAACTGCAAACACAACAATGATGGACAGAATGTGGATCAATGTCACACATTCACCCCAGTCCAAAGATCTGGGCCCAAATCCATCGTTTTTCCACTCCACACCACCCTGGGTTAGACAATGGCGATATGCAAATCAGCGCTGACCCTGTGCCCCATGGGAACAGTCCAGTCCGAACTACAAAAGCCATGTCCTTCCCAGAACGGAAACAAGCATCCGAGGACCGGCCCGGTTTCGAGGTAACACCTCTCATCAGCCCGGCTAGCTTGATTCCAGTGGTGTGGAGTGCCTGGGACTCACGTCTGAGCATCCCCAGTACACTTAGAGCGGTAACTGCAAACACAACAATGATGGACAGAATGTGGATCAATGTCACACATTCACCCCAGTCCAAAGATCTGGGCCCAAATCCATCGTTTTTCCACTCCACACCACCCTGGGTTAGACAATGGTGATATGCAAATCAGCGCTGACCCTGTGCCCCATGGGAACAGTCCAGTCCGAACTACAAAAGCCATGTCCTTCCCAGAACAGAAACAAGCATCCGAGGACCGGCCCGGTTTCGAGGTAACACCTCTCATCAGCCCGGCTAGCTTGATTCCAGTGGTGTGGAGTGCCTGGGACTCACGTCTGAGCATCCCCAGTACACTTAGAGCGGTAACTGCAAACACAACAATGATGGACAGAATGTGGATCAATGTCACACATTCACCCCAGTCCAAAGATCTGGGCCCAAATCCATCGTTTTTCCACTCCACACCACCCTGGGTTAGACAATGGCGATATGCAAATCAGCGCTGACCCTGTGCCCCATGGGAACAGTCCAGTCCGAACTACAAAAGCCATGTCCTTCCCAGAACGGAAACAAGCATCCGAGGACCGGCCCGGTTTCGAGGTAACACCTCTCATCAGCCCGGCTAGCTTGATTCCAGTGGTGTGGAGTGCCTGGGACTCATGTCTGAGCATCCCCAGTACACTTAGAGCGGTAACTGCAAACACAATGTGTGACATTGATCCACATTCTGTCCATCATTGTTGTGGTGTTACCTCGAAACCGGGCCGGTCCTCGGATGCTTGTTTCCGTTCTGGGAAGGACATGGCCTTTGTAGTTCGGACTGGACTGTTCCCATGGGGCACAGGGTCAGCGCTGATTTGCATATCGCCATTGTCCAACCCAGGGTGGTGTGGAGTGGAAAAACGATGGATTTGGGCCCAGATCCTTGGACTGGGGTGAATTTGTGACATTGATCCACATTCTGTCCATCATTGTTGTGTTTGCAGTTACCGCTCTAAGTGTACTGGGGATGCTCAGACGTGAGTCCCAGACACTCCACACCACTGGAATCAAGCTAGCCGGGCTGATGAGAGGTGTTACCTCGAAACCGGGCCGGTCCTCGGATGCTTGTTTCCGTTCTGGGAAGGACATGGCCTTTGTAGTTCGGACTGGACTGTTCCCATGGGGCACAGGGTCAGCGCTGACTTGCATATCGCCATTGTCCAACCCAGGGTGGTGTGGAGTGGAAAAACGATGGATTTGGGCCCAGATCCTTGGACTGGGGTGAATGTGTGACATTGATCCACATTCTGTCCATCATTGTTGTGTTTGCAATATGGATGCAGTAGGCTTGCCTCTGTGCACAGTGTAGCTGTGCACAATGCTATGTGTATGCAGGAGGCTTGTAACTGTGTGCCCAGTGTAGCTGTGCACTATGCTGTATGGATGCAGGAGGATTGCGTCTGTGTGCACAGTGTAGTTGTGCACAGTGTTATGTGCATTCAGGAGGCTTTCGTCCGTGTAAACAGTGAACTGTGCACTTTGCTTTGGGTGTAAGAGGCTTGCGTCTGCGTGCACAGTGTAGCTGTGCCCGGTGCTATGTGCATGCAGGAGGCTTGCATCTGTGTGCCCAGTGAAATGTGTGCTATGCTGTATGGGTGCACGAGGCTTGCATTTGTGTGTATAGTGTAGCTGTGCCTGGTGCTCTGTGCATGCAGGAGGCTTGCGTCTGTGTGAACTGTGAGACTGTGCGCTATGCTGTATGGGTGCAGGAGGCTTGTGTCTGTGTGTCTGGGTATAACTGGATGCAGCAAACCTTAGATAGCATGCCTCAGGCAGCACCTCTTAGACTCTGCCTACATGCGGCTGGATGTCTGCGTGTAGCAAGCTTCAGTCTGCATACAGTGCGCCCAGGCCTCAAACTCTGTGTGCAGCACGTCTCAGATTTGGCATCCAGCCTCATGGCTCAGACTCTGCGTGCACAAGACCCCTGTCTCTGACTGTTAGCTCCAGATTAAGGCGTTTTCTGCTCGGCAGGCCTCTGGCTATCTAGTGAAGCAAGCCTCGTGGTGCTTCACTTTAGCATTCTTAGGTTCAGTCTCCAAATGCACGTTTATTTTTCTTTCCCATTTTCTATAGCGCGATCAAGACCCTTTGGGGTATCGGAGCACTTTATAATTAAGCCTAGGCACCCAGTTACTTGAAATTAATATGCCGCTGTATTTCCATACATGCGATGTCAGCAGCCTCAGTACTTTTAAACTGTGCAAAAAACAACTGGCTGCCAATACAGATAATCCCATCCTTGCTTTCAGCATTTGCTGATTTTTAAAATGTCTTTAAATGTTCACGTCCGGATCGCATTTCATTCCAACTTAATTCAGGAAAGCACACCTCTTAACACTATAAATTCAGCCGTGAGCCAGGAGAACAAACCTGTGACTTGCAGTGGGCCGCTGATCACTCTTTTCGTAAGTGTTTCTCTATTAGTAACTTTTTAAGAACATGAACATATTTACGGTGCACACAGGCTGCAGCCCATGTTAGCACTTGACTTTTTGGGTGAGCGAAGCGTAAACCAACTCCATTACACTGAAATTAATGACACACCTTACCTCTTTGTCGTAAAGCCTAAGGTAACTCCTCAGGAGACAGATCATTGTCTTTGGCACTGGAACAGACATGGCTTAAATCGGGCGATGGAACCAATTTGAGCAAGGGATTGAGGAATGAAGAAAGATTACTGGCCTGGCTCGCCTCTCTGTGGCGAAGACAGTCTCTCGGGGCAATTGCCATGGCGCGAAGGGGGAGGTGGGGGCGTCGGGGGGGGTCCTTGATTTTAATTGCAGCTCTTCTGACAACGGAGCATGATGCGGCGGGCCGGTGCAAGCAGGCAGCAATGCCGCAAGCTCCATGATTTGCTGCAAATACCACTAGCTGCCAGCCTCCCACAACTCCAGCAGCAGGATGTGACGTCACACGCGCCGCAGGAGGAATCGGTCTCCTTTTCTGATTAAATTGTAATACTGCCTGCAGCAGCTGCTACTACCTCAGCCAGCAGGCTCTTAGCCTGTTGGAGCAGGGTGCACACGCCACAGCGTGCTGCCAGCTGCCACTCCAGTTGCTGTGTGCGAGAATGCATTTCAGTGCGGTGATGCGGAGCACCAAACTGAAATGCGTTAGTCTAACGCCTGATGCGTGGTACTTGGCAGGACTGCGTGTACGAGACATCTTTATTCCTCAACATACGATCACACTCTGCATACATTGTGTCATAACTTCCATAACCACACCTGAACACCTCTTAGCAGACTACGTAATTCCTGTTTAGAGTCCACCTAGAATCGCAAGGGTCCTGGCATGCATAATATCAATGACACTACACCTCACCCTTTTTTAAATAAAAAGTACAGAAAACATCATCATATTTCCTAAATGGGTTACAGAAGTGCATGCACTGGTGTGCCAGATCAGGTTATCGGTATTTGAGATGCACCTTGATCAGGCACCAATGACAAGCTCAGAAGTTTGATCTGGACATTCGGGCGGGATTGCCTCACTTGTGATCTTAGGAGTTCACAAAAATTGAGGTAGGTGTTTAAAGTGTGACGAGTCTTGTGTGATGGACTTTCTGGGGCGATGCGCTGTCATCATGTGCCCTTTGCACGTTACAATCCACAAAGGGTCGACAGCAAACAGTGTCAGTTTTCTGCTTCCATTTCTGTTTGACGAGTACCCGGACCCTTTATCGTAGACTGTTCCCTGGGCACGTCGGTGCTGATCAGAATATGTTTTCATTTTTCCAGTTATGGAGTGAGGAGTTGATCGATAGGCCTGAAGGGCTTGACACATGGCTTGGTTTAGATAGACTCCCTCCATCGATGCTCACTGAATTACCCTCTTGAGGGTGGCCCATAAATCGTTCAACACCACCATTGGTCTGGGGCCTGAGAGGAATACTCTTTTGCTGCTTGACATTGAGTCGGTCAAGAAACTCCTTGAATTCTTTTCTATTGAAAGGCAGGCCATAATCAGAATTGAGAATAGCCAGGGTGCCCCACGCTGCAAAGATGTCATCAAGCCGCTCAATGACTTTGTCCTGGGTTGTCGATGATCAGTCTTCCACCCAAAAATAAGGCAAATATTCATCAATGACTACCATGAGATGATGTCTATTTCTTAGAGGCTCAAAGAAAACAACTGCAATTCTCCCCGTCATAAGCAGGTCAGATATTGTCAGTGGATGCTACGTAACCTTGGAGGATAAGCATTTACAAAGGTGGTACGCTTTCTGCTCTTTCTCAACTCGTTCATCTAGGCGAGGGAACCACATGCGGTCTCTTAGGGCTCTTTTGGAGGCTACAATGCCATGATGTCGTTCATGGTCTAGCTCAGGGGTACTCATAGTACGGCCCGCGGGCCGGCAGCGGCCCGGCAAGCCTTCCATGGGGGCCAGCGGACCATGATACATCGTACCCGTGTTTCCAAAGAGTGTCTGCAAACACTCTGCTGCTCTGTGGGGGCCGGGCGATTAATTCAAATGAGGCCAGAGTGGAGCTGCAGGGGCGCTAAGAGGAGGTGAAATACAGCAAAGCCCCATTCACATGCAAATGGTCTTTTTAAAACCTGTGAAGT